>NC_138506.1:29144646-30374883 GCF_964252035.2 Podarcis erhardii | reverse complement strand
TAGAGAGAAAACATCTCTGTACCACCTGGCTGCCTCGATGGCTGTTGTGAAACCCAAACAGGAAGCCAGTCTCTCCTTTGTTGTCGACACTGGAGCCACGCACACTTTAGTGTCATCTGCTGGGCTTCTTCAGAACTGCAAAGTGGAAGATATGTGTCGCTGGCAGATGGAAGCAGAAGGCCACTGACTCAGTCTGGAACCCTTTATTTTTCATTCCTAGATAATGATGTTCAGGCTTTTGTGGTTCCAGAAATAGCCAACTGTCTTTTATCTGTGTCTGCTCTAGTAGCTGATGGTTTCTGTGTTCAGTTTGCAAATAACATGTGTTCTTTTTCCAGGGATGGGAAGCAACTTTTCAGTGTTGAGTGTAAGAATAGTCTGTTCGTGGTTGAGATGCCTATTGCTGGTGATGACCCCCCTGAGGTAACACAGGTGCAGTGTGCAAACGTCCCACCACATGATGGCTGTTCCCATCTCTGGCACAGGAGACTCGCTCATTTGAATTGGTCCTATGTCAAGAAGGCCCCAGAGTGTGCAGAGGGGTGTAAATTAAAGGGATGTGATAAGTTTTTAGATTGCAGAGCCTGTAAGCAATCCAAGGTAAAAACATGTTCATATCCCAGGTCGAGCAGAGAGACAAGCAAGCCTTTTGAGCTAGTCCATGCAGATTTGTGTGGACCCATGCCGGTAAAGTCTCTGGGTCGGTCAAAATTCATTCTTCTTTTGGTGGATGCTTTTTCGAGGAACTCTTGGGTTTTTTCGATAAAACACAAAGGGGAAGCCACTGCATTGATTAAGGATTGGATCACAGCGGTAGAGTTGCAATTTTTTTTATTATTTCTTTTTTATTTCTAGCCTTTCACAAAAGTGTTTCAAAATGCCTAGTACCCGTATTGGAAAATAAAATTGTGCTTTTAAAAATTCTTTCTCCCTTACCCACCAACCTTTCTTTTATATTAATTTTTCTCATAGAAGATACTTGGAAGCACTTTCCAGCACAAACTGAACCAGGCTACAAAAAAGAGAAAGAGCAGAGTAAGGATTCAGCACTGTGGAATGTTAAAAACACAGCTATGGGCTGCTACAGTGTGGTTAGGCAGCTTAGTGAATTAATTGCTTAAGAATTAAAAATAAATTATTATAAAATAGATTTCTGTACATTTTACATATAGACCTATCTACATATATAAGGGGGATAGCAAGCTGAAATGAGGGGATTAACTCTGGCAAGAACGTCGGCATTAAACCATCAATCCCAGCCAAAGTCATGTCCAGTCATCTGGTAGAACTTCATGTTGAAGGGCCTGTAGAATTCCCGCAGCCTCTGGACCACTTCCTGGTCTATGTTGGGGTGGGTCCGCCCCTTGGTTTTGCCCAAGCAGTGGGGCTTGCTGCTGCCTTCAGCCTTTTTCAGGCATGGGAAACCCTTGGTTTTGTTGAAGTAGAAGTGTTTGTCTGTGATGATCCTCTTGAGGCCCAGAAAGTCCTGGACTCGGCCTAACTCACCAGCTGGATCACTGATTAGCCTCTCCCCACTGACAAAGAGGATCTGCCCAATGGGGAAGTACAGGAGCCAGTTTTCCAGGTGCTTGGCGTAAATGCCAATCTGGATGGCACTCCAGGAGGTATCAATGAGGCCCGTAGTCCTGTTTTTGAAGGTCAGGCTCTCAAAGGTGGGGATGTCAGGCTTCTTGGACAGAGTATGCGTGTAGTCAGATATGGCTCTGGTGACCGGGTCTCTCACCACCACAATGAGCTTGGTGCCCTTCGACATGGCAGAGATGCGAGCCGGGGCTTCCTTGGTGACAAAGTAGCTGGGAGTTTTCTCCATGGTGATCTGCCCATCGAGAGTTCTTGGCATCAAATCCCTGTACCAGGTGAGTCCCCGCTCGTAGTTGCGGTCGAAGAAGTGGGGCTCGGCGCCCACGGCCCTCACGTCGGGGTGCACCCGCAGGAACTTGAGCAGCACCCTAGTGCCACCCTTCTTCACGCCGATGATCACCGCCTGGGGCAGCCGCTTGGTGCCGGAGCCGTTGAGGAAGCTGGAGATGGGGCTGAGAGGAGAATCCACGGCAGCGCCGCCGTTGCTGTTGTTATTCCCCCCGTCGTCGTCCTCGTCGTTGTTCTCCTGCTCGCGGCTCAGCTGGCCCTTGGAGCCCGGCGCCCGCAGCAGCAGCAGCTTGGAGAGCGCCGCGGGGTTGTGTGCCCGCCGTGCAGGAGGTGCCGAGCCGCGCAGCAGCAGGAGACCCGGCGCGGCGGAGGCGCACGCCCCGGCGGCGCACGAATAGAGCACGCAGAGCCACAAGGCGAGCATGGCGAAGAGCAGCAGCGCGAGCAGCCTCCTCCGCCCCGGCGGGGGAAGCAGCAGCGGCGAGGCAGGGGCGCCGGGGGCATCGGGGGGCAGGCGGGCGCCGCCGCTCAGGCGCAGCTGGCCCATAGGCTGCAGCCCGCGGGAGGCAACCCCGGCACCATGGCTCGCGGGGCCCGGACGGCGAGCGCAGGAGGCGGCGGGGGGGAGGCGAGGCGGCAGCAGCAGCGCTCGCTCGCTTCCCGTCTAGTCCCGCTCGCGGTTGCAGCGAGTGGCGAGCGCAGCAGCGCTTCTTGGCCGGCCAGGCTGGAGCGCGGGAGGGCGGAGAGCAGGCGCGCCTCTGTAGAGTTGCAATTTTCTACCAAATTGGTTAGCTTTCAGAGCGATAGAGGGGCGGAGTTTACTGGATCTGCACTGCAGAGTTTCTTCCGCCAGAAGGGGATCAGTCACAGACTGACAGCACCACAGAGTCCTCAACAGAATGATGTTGCTGAACGCAAGAACAGAACACTACAAGAGGCTGTGGCTGCCATGCTGTTTGACGCAGGACTCCCACAACACTTTTGGGCTGAAGGGTGGAAGACGGCTTCGTTCACTCAGAATCATGTGTTTAATTCAGCTGTAGGGGACACACCCTATTTTCTGGTGCACGGTAAGAAGCCCAAAGCGCATTTCTTACATGTTTTTGGCTGTGAGGCTTGGGTCCTCATCCCAAAGGCCAAACACAGAAAGGGTGGACCAAGGTCCAGGAAGATGATCTTTGTGGGATATGAACCTGGGTCCAAAGCATGGCGGTTCGCATCTCCTGATGGCAACCAGTCCCGGCTGCTTGAAAGCAGCAGTGCTGAGTTCTGTGAGCAAAGTGGGTGGACACGCATACATGGTAACCCAGATGTTCTTTCAGAGCAGTTTCTTGACTCAGATGAGGAGGAAGAGGAGGGAACTGAGCCTGTTGCTGAGGAACAGTCCCGAGCAACAGGGTCCAGAGCAGGAGCGGCCCAAAACCCCTCCAAGGGGGTGGCCTAGAACCCCTCCACAGTCCACTGTCAAGTCTGAGCCAAAGAGTGAGCCGTCCTCGCCTGCAGGTCCAGCAGAGAGGTTCAAAAGACGCAGCAGGTCGGAGGGGAAGTTCTCTGATACTGGGGATGATCTAGCTGGCCCTAGTGGGTCAGAGTTGGTACCAGAGTTCACACTGAGGAGATCAACTCGGACCACGAGAGGTAAGCCACCTGACAAGTTTGAAGCCACAAGTGTGTGGGTTGGTGTGGCTCAGTGTGAACCTGAAAGTTTTGAGGATGTTCAGAACCTGCCTCAGGAAGAAGCCAGCAAATGACATGAGGCGATGCAGAAGGAGTTGAGCTCAATGGAGTCTCTAAGTGTGTTCTCTCTCACAACGTTGCCGGCTGGCAAACAGGCTGTGAGCAGCAGGTGGGTTTATCACCTTAAACCCACAGAGTCTGGAGAACCACAGTACAAGGCTAGGCTAGTTGCCAGAGGGTTCACACAGCGGAAGGGGCTGCATTACAGGGAGGTGTATGCTCCTACTTCCAGAAGTGAAACTCTGCGCATGCTCTTAGCCGTTGCTGCACAAAGAGGTTGGGAGATGAACCACTTTGATGTAGATGTCGCCTACTTGAACTCAGATGTCCAGGAGGAGTTGTACATGCTTCTTCCTCCAGGGTTTGAGGCCAAAGGGCAAGGCATCGTTTGGAGATTGCATAAATCTATTTATGATTTACGTCAATCTGCCAGAAACTGGAACATGTGTCTGAATTGAAGCCTTAGAGAAGCTAGGTTTCAGGAGAAGTGTTGCTGATAGCTGTCTGTACCTTAAAGGGTCAGGAGAGACACAGGAAGCTATCCTGGTCTTTGTTGATGATATTATTTATATGGCCCAGACAGATAAACATGTGGAGAAGTTTGCTAAAGAGCTCGGTAAACAGTTCAAGCTCAAACATCTAGGAGCTGTTCGGACTTACCTGGGTGTAGAGGCAGCTCGAACTGAAGATGGAAGCTTTTTGCTCAGCCAGAAGGGTAAAAGTGAGCAACTGCTTAAGAAGTTCAGAATGACTGATTGTGCAGGCATTTGGACACCCATGGAGACGAGCTACGTGAAAGACAGTCAGCAAGTAGAATGCACTGCGTTCGAAAATACTGAACTCTTTCAGTCAGCTCTGGGTAGCCTACTGTATCTGTCCCAGTGGAGCAGACCTAACATAGCATCAGGTCTTGAACATCTGGCAATGAAGTTTACTTTGCCTAGCACACTTCTGTACAGTGTAGTGTCAGAAAATGCTCCTTCAGTATCATCTACCTGATAACCTGTTGTCATTGGTGTGTCTACAGGGTTAGCATCCATCAGGTTTAGTTTGCTTAACACATCAGCAATTTTCTGTGACTGGTGTACTAGAATATTACCATCTTGGTCTCTCTCTATTTCCAGAGATAGGTAGTTGGTTACCTCACCAAGATCTTTCATGTCAAAGTGCTCCTTCAGTTGAGCTAGGGCGCTGTTGTACATTGTGACATCCTTCCAACAGCAAAGAATATCATCAACATAAAACAAGCAATACAGCTTCTTTTGCCCTTCCTCTTTGACAAATGCACATGGATCAGCTTTACCTTGCTGAAAACCTAGAAAAAACAACACTTCAGTGTGTTTAGAGTGCCAGCATCATGCACTTTGCTTGAGACCATATAGGGACTTCTTCAGAGAACAAACAAATCCCTGTTTTACCTGTACGCCATCAGGTGGAAGCATATAAAGTGATTCACCTAAGGTTCCATACAAAAATGCTGTATTCACATCGTGATGAGAAATGTGTAGATTCTCTTCTGCAGCAAGTTTGAGCATAAGCTTAATGCTCTCATATCTCACGGTGGGTGAGTAGGTCTCGTGATAGTCTTCTCCTGGTACCTGTGAAAAACCTCTGCCAACCAGACTGGCTTTGTGTCTTGCCATTTTCACCTGTCTTTGCTTTGAAGACCCATTTGCTGTCAAGCAGTTTCATCCCTAGAACTGTTGGAACTAGCTCCCATGTTTTGTTCCTCTCTAAGGAATCAAGCTCAGCCTTCATGGCAGTTAACCATGGCTCAGCATCCATTGAGTCCAAAGCCTGGATCTCTTGGAAACTTGAAGGTTCAAATACCTTCTTGGACCTATTAACAGCCGTTACAGCTTTTGCTGCTTTAGCAAATTCATCAGCAAATCTCTTTGGAGGTCTACCTTTTGTGGCTCTTTCAGACCTGCAAATTAGACGTAGGTCTTCAACGCTCTCCCCTTCTTTCTTAGGAGAAAAGTGGCCTATAGTGAACAGTGGTTCCTCCAATTCTCGATCAGAGCCTTCGGAGGGTCGCATAGAGGCCTTAGCACTCTTGAAATCCTCTGAACCATCTGATTCAGTTTCAGAATCAGAATCAGAACCTTCATCAGTGGGTGCGGGGTTTTGCTGCTGCTTATCCTCAGACTCTTCACTGTCATCAGGATAACATTGGAAAATACCCACATTCTCCCCCCACTTGGCATTGTACTCAACACTTCTAGTGAGCCTAATTGTATTAGTGTCAAGAACCTTTCTGAGATCCTAGAAAGATACCATGCAAATCACGTTTGCCTAACTTGGAGCTTTGTGGTCTGTGAACCCACATGTCAGAACCAAAAATTCTCATGTGCTTTTTTTTATATTGATATTTATTTATTTTCACAAACAGTTTTATACAGCCAATCACATTTTGTCACACATTCATATTTTTTTTTACTTCCCTCAGTTTCTCTGCCAATCTTCCGTTTACATTTATATTATTAAGGCATTTCTAAACTTATTATTGCCTTTAAATATCACCTCTCCATCTTACTCTCTTTTTTACAACATTCCTTATTTTTTTCAGAGTCTCTTGAAAACCAACAAGCATTACATGTTCATCACTTATACTTTTCAGATAATCTGTAAATCTTCCCCAGTCCTCGATGAACTTTTGGTCCCGCTGATATCGAATCTTCCCTGTTAATTTATCCAGTTCCGCATACTCAGTCAGTTTCAGTTTCCATTCTTCCACTGTTGGAATTTCTTCCTGCTTCCATTTTTGGGCCAGAAGTATTCTCGCTGCTGTTACTGCGTATTGGAAAAGTTTACAATCTTTCTAATTTATATCATTTCCAACCATTCCCAACAGAAAGGCCTCCGGTTTCTTAACAAACGTATATTTCAACATCTTTTTCAATTCATTATATATCATTTCCCAGAAACCTTTCACCTTTTTACACTCCCACCGCATATGGTAAAATGTCCCTTCTTTTTCTTTACATTTCCAACATTTATTACATGTTTTATACATTTTGGCCAATTTTACTGGCATTATATACCATCTTGTAATGGTTCTAAAGGGTTGCTCGTGTGTAAGTCGTCGCCACACCTGGCTGAGTCACCTGGGTGAACCCTTTCTGTCCGGACAGCCACCCATCCGTGGCTCTCTCAATCGCTGGCAGAATCCGTCAGTGGGCGTTTCTTGAACTTCTTCCAGCAAAAAAGTTCTTTGACGCCAAGTCTCCGCCTACTCTCCCTGCGCGGAAGTCTTCTGCGCAGGGAGGGTGTGGGCAGTGGAGGACCCGTGCTCTCCCCGCTGGTCTCCGGCGAGGAGTCATGGAGCCTCCTCACCGATTCCCCCATCTGCCCCCCTTCTCCACTGGTGCTACGCTGATTTCCTTCCCCCGCAGATGGGCTGCCTCTCTCCCTCCTGGGACGCTCTCCGGCATCCCTCTGGAGCCCTCCCTCCTCCTCTGGCTCCGATGGCAGTTCCCTGAAATCCACCTCCCCCCCAGGACCCCCTCCACCCCCAGGGCGATTTTCCGATTCAACCTCGTCCCTTTCCTCGGCCGATGATACGGGGAACCCCCTGAAGGAGCTGTCACCATCCTCTGAGGCTTCAAAACCAGCTTCCCACCCGCTCCGATCTCTTCCCACGGGGTGGGCCTCCCAGTTTGATTCTTCTCCCTCTGACACCTCCCCTCCCTCCTCTTTGGAGGCAGGAAAACCCACAGTCTTCGTCGTTGTCTGTGGTTCCAAATTCTTCCTCCCAGAATCTCGCTAGTGGTTTTGGTTTATCCGGGAACAAGCTGTGGAATTCTCCCACCAGATAGCCGTCATTAATCGACTCAGCGGGGACCCATGTGTTTTCTGACCTGGGTTCTCCCTCCCAAGCTACCAAGTACTCCACCTGGCGACCTCGCCACCTTGAATCGAGTATTTCCGTGGCTTGGTTGCGGTGTTCCCTCTCCTCTACCTGTGGGTGGGTGGTGACTCCTCCCTCCCGCCCCGGAAATTCCCGCCCCTCCCTGTACAGTGAAAGTAGGGACCTGTGGAACACCGGATGTATCTTCATGCTGTCAGGCAACTTGAGCTTGAATGCCACGGGGTTCACCTGCTGTGTTACCTCAAAAGGCCCTAGCAGTCTCGGCTGCAACTTTTTGCACCCCCCTTTAGGAGTAACCCTTGGGTTGACAACCACACCCGGTCTCCCACCCGTATGGCCTCCCCCTCCCGACAGTGCTTGTCCGCCTGCCTCTTGTAAACTTCCTTGGCCCGTTCCAAGTTCATCTTGAGTTGCTGGTGCAAGGCTTCCATTTCTTCTACAAACTGCTCTGCCGCGGGTACACTCCATTCTTCCTCCCCCCTCCCCGGGAAGGCTCTGGGGTGACACCCATAATTGGCCATGAACGGGCTCGTTCCCGTGGACACATGTTCAGTGTTATTGTACGCAAATTCAGCCAACGCTAGTTTCTCTTCCCAATCATTCTGTCTCTCGCTGACGTAGCAGCGTAGGTATTGCTGGAGTATACCATTCACTCTCTCTGCTTGTCCGTTGGTTTCCGGGTGCCTCGCCATCGAGAAGCCCACCTCTACCTGTAGCAAGCTCATGAGCTTCCTCCAGAACCGGGAAGCAAATTGTTTCCCACGATCCGAGATTACCCTCGAGGGAGCTCCATGCAGCCTGAAGATGTGATCCACAAACAACCTGGCTGTCTCTTCTGCCATTGCCGCGTGTGAGCAAGCTATGAAATGGCACATTTTTGTCAGTAGATTGACTACTACCATGACTGCTGTCTTCCCCCTCGACTTGGGCAAATCTGTCATAAAATCAATGGACACCACCTCCCAGGGTCTTCCCGGTGTAGGTAAGGGTTCCAGTAACCCTGTGGGGGCAGCCCTCTCCCCCTTTGCCCTCTGGCATTGGTCACACCCCCGTACATATTCCCGTACATCTTCCCTCACCTTTGGCCACCAGGGGGGTGAACATGGTTGGTTCCATTCGTCCCCCTCCCTTATCCTAATCAAATTGTATGCTGCCCTGAGGTCCAGTTTGGTAAAAATCTTCCCCTGCCTCACCCGTGTTAAAATGTCGTCAATCCTGGGCATTGGGAAGGTCACGGGTTCTGACACCAAGTTCAAGGCCCTGTAATCCACGACTAATCTGGGCTGATTAGTCTCTTTTTTGTCCACAAAGAACACCGGACTGCCCCCCACCGCCTTTGATTCCCTTATGAACCCTCTCTTCAGGTTCTTGTCAATAAACTGCCGCAACTCCTGCATCTCCCGGTCGGACATGGCATACAGCTTACCCACTGGCAACTGAGCCCCTGGGAGTAGGTTGATTTGGCAGTCAAAGGGCCTGTGGGGGGGTAGTCTATCTGCCTCCCTCTCGCTGAAGACCTCCTTCAAGTCAGCATATTGTGGTGGCACCTCCCCTTTTTGTTCCAAGGCCAGCCCAGCCACCCTGGCCACCTCCAAGTCTTGGTTCCTCTCAACCAGACTCCGCACCGCAGCTTGTTGCTCCGTCTCTCCGGCTGTCCCTGTTTGGCTCATCGTGCTGCCTCTCCGGGGCTGCGCACAAGCAACGTCAGTGACTAACGGATTGCTGTGATGGTTCTAGGGGTTGCTTGTGCGTAAACCGGCGCCACACCTGGCTGGGTTGCCTGAGTGAACCTTTTCTGTCCAGACAGCCACTCGCCCGTGGCTGTCTCAATCGCTGGCAGAATCCGTCAGTGGGCGTTTCTTGAACTTCTTCCAGCAAAGAAGCTCTTTGAAGCCAAGTCTCCGCCTACTCTCCCTGCACGGAAGCCTTCTGCGCAAGGAGGGTGTGGGCAGCGGAGGACCCGTGCTCTCACCGCTGGTCCCCGGCGAGGAGTCATGGGACCGCCTCGCCGATTCCCCCATCTGCCCCCCTTCTCCACTGGTGCTACGCTGATTTCCTTCCTCAGAAGATGAGCTGCTTCTCCCCATCCTGGGACGCTCTCCGGAATCCCTCTGGAGCCCTCTCTCTCCCTCTGGCTCCGATGGCAGTTCCCTGACACTTATGTATTTTCTTTTTAGCGATATCTGGCATATCCTTTACAGATTTCTGGTTTGGTGGGTTCCCGGAGTTAGGTGTGAATGAAACAGGGATTCTAAAACCAAGGGAAAACCCCTCCCAAAGGTACCTAGCGGCTTGCTTGTTTGGGTATAAATCAAGGAGGATTTTTAGCAGTTGCAATTTAATTGGTGAGGAGGCCAGACCGAGGGCAGTATTAATACTGGTTTCCGGCCGCACCCTGGGAGGGTCCCGGGGCACCTTGATTTCCTTGGTCGAAGTGCCCCCTGCTGCCCCGAAAGGGCTGCTTACCTTTAAAGCAAGATGTGGCCGGATGGTTGCCTAGGCACTTTTCACATTCGTGCAGGTACTTACAGTTTGGCCACATACACGTCCTTCTGTTATACTCCCAGCGCTGCCTACGATGTTTTGACTCGAACTTACCAGACTTAAATGAGTCCTGTGGCTTCTTTTCCACGTATGGACCCACATGCTCCATCCAATAGTTCTGGTCCCTCAGGTCCCAGCGGGTAGTAGGCAGCAAAGAAGCATTTCTGCTGAAATCTTCATCATACGTTAAGGCGGCTGCCTCCCCAGCCAGAGCAAAGGCCCTTCGTACGTGGGCCATATAGGCAACTAAATGCATGGCGCGTTTGGGGTAACATGCGCAAATTACACCCATGAAGACCTGAAACCCTGTCCAGCCAGTTCGCAAAATTGCGTTCTGCCTGTGGTGTCCTATACCTTCGTTTCCCGTAAGTACGCTTCTTTTCCCCCTTCCCTGAGACCTTAGCTGGTGGAAGCAGGGTGAAAATATCCACATAATCCCCGTTAAGAATCTTGGCCCTTTTCCTTTTGGATAGGTGATTTCCCAAAATGAAATCAGTGGAAACATTAGTGGACGTTTTCACGTCCTCCACCAAAGCACCTCCCTTACATTCCAAGGACCCATTAAATGTCTTACAATGGCAATTAGCCCTCCGCTCATGAACCCATAACGGGACCCCAGAAATTTCTTCCCCCAGACTCCAAGGGGGCATCACTGTCGGAATCTGATGAGGAAGTACCTGATTCATCCTCAGTGTTGGAAGGCTTACTTTTCTTACTCTTCTTCGCTGTGTGTTTCTTCTTTGCCTTTCTCTTTCCTCCCTGCACCTCACTGACGTCAGGGGTTATCTCAGCGGTTGTGGGTGTTACTTGTTGTGCCTGCGCATTATCCTCTGAAGATGATACTGATCCCCCTTCGGTGGGTGTAGGCTGAGACAGTAGCTCCTGCAATATACTAGGAACATCTATAATCTGCTGCTGAGGAATAGAGCGATTAGACCTAGTGGAATGTGTCCTGCCACCCGTGGAACTGGGCCTAGACTTTTGTGTGTGCGACGACTGTGAGCGTGTGTGAGGGCGACTACCCGTGCTGCTCCCAGGCTGCGCAGCACTTAAACTGGAGGCTGATGTACCTGGGCACTCCTGGTTGCTAGGGAGGGTGTCTGGAATGCAATCCTGCGTACCTGCTATTGGCGCAGGGGACCCTGTGGCCCTCAGCCTGCATTGTAGATAGAATGTTTCAAACGCAGAAAAGAATTGTGCAAAGGCCTGTAAGTTGAAAGGCATGGCAGGGGTTTGCATACCGGACCCGCCTCCATTGGGAGAGGGTGCCTGTGGGTTGCCCCTGGAAGCCATGGCACCACCAAGCTTATGCACTGACCACCTAAAACAGTTATTGTTGTGTTGGTGCTATTAGTTCAGTATTGTCCACACTAGCCTCCCAAAACAGTTATTGTTGTGGTGGTGCTCTTAGTTGAGTGTTGTCCACACTAGCCTACAGCAGCTCAAAGGTTGCTAAAGCTTTTTATTTTGTTGGGGTTCCGACCTTGCTATTATAACTGACACCACAACAGGATTTTAACTATTCACCCGAAGCACTTACTACGGGTCCACTTGTGCCCTGCTTGATGAGGAACAAGCCCTTTATGAGCTAGGCACTGCACTATAACACTTTAAATTTAATCCCCTAAGAATGGTAATTAAAACAGAAGCACCCAAAAGTTCTCAAACCACATGCACAAATTAAATGAAATAATATATACTTTCTGCTTGCCACAAGGGAAACTTAAAAATTAAATTAAAAGCAAGTAAATTAAATGGCCATTGTGTATGAAGCTCAGAAAATTACACAATAACTTATACCCAGAAAGCACTCTCTGTGCAAGCGAAACAGCACTTATCAAATACAACACTAGGCACTTTATGCGCAAGGCACTAAGGAAACACACTTTAAAAATTAAGCTGCCATACCCGTTAGCAAATGCACTTTAAAATAAGCCACCATACACGCTAAAACAATCCACTAAGCAAGATCTGCAACAGGGCAAGGCACTAGGCAACAGCACTTTAAAATTAAGCCACCATATGTGCTAAATCAATCCACTAAACACAGTCTGTGCCAGGGATAATTTATGAGCAAGGCACTAACCAATTTATTGTTGCCAAAAGGTTTAAAACCCTGCCTTTATAGTGAGTTATAATTAAGGAAGTTGCCCAGCGGTATCAGAAAGTGACCCCCAAATACCGTGAACCGACAAAATTAATTAACTTTGCTTGGTGCCTCCCTAGAATAAACCCTGTGACATGCTAGCTTCAGGCTATGCAACACTTAATATGACCGCTGGGGCTGCTGGGCCATGTGCGCCACACCTAAAATGGCTGCGTTGATACTGTATCACGTGCCGCATGCCTCACCGAAGATGGCCGCCGCTGCAACCGGGCCACATGACTACCTCACAATGGGAACCCCCAGATATGTGCGACCAAGCTATCACAACAGTCACCCACCAAGGCGTATTGCTAAAACACAAGCCTCCACTCACCCCCAATTGCCCGCACCTCCCTCAGGTTCAAAAACCCCAAGATAAACTACACCTCCCACGAGCGCTGTAGCGGCTCGCGTGCAAATGTCCTGGGCAGGCGTGCTGGAGGCACTCGATGGAGGGATCTGCTCTGGTGCTGTGGGGAGGGAAACACGGCAAGGCGCAGCTCGCTGCAGTGGAACCGTCGGCTTGGGATCCCTGCGGGATGGGAGCGAAGCCGGAAGCTGCCCACAGAGCAGAGCGGTCAGGGATTGCACACCTTAGCCCCTTCTTTCCATTCCTGCATGTCGTGGCGCTGTTAGCTGCGGGGGGAAACCGGCAGCCAAGGTTCCCGGCTAAGTGAGCTCCGAGCCAAACGCTGTCAGCAAAGCGGACGGGATTGCGCTCCCAGGTCCTTTCTGATCCACGTGCTGCGATCACTGGCCTCGCAACCTGAAGGAGAAAAAATGGAGAGAACAGGCAGAAGATCTCCAATGCAACAAAAAAACTCCGAAAACATGACCAGAGAGCTAACAATAAACTAAAGCAGCTGAGAAAACCAAAGCAGCTGAGCGGCCAAAGAGGGAAATCCTCGGCCGCGCTTGCCTTAAAAGAGGCAAGCCACACCCCCTGAGCCAGCCGATTGGCTGGCCCGGGGATGACACGGCCGAGGATTCCCCAGATCGCGTGGGGCTGGGAGCCAGCCTCCACGCACACATGTTGGGGGTGTGAAGCCCGCACCACCACCTCCTCCCCAGGGCAGAAGTGGCTTTCTTGCATTTCCTTTTCATTGGGATGGTTTTTGTTGCTGCCTCCTGTATAATGTTGCGAGCCTCCACCCATAGTTCTTCAGGCACTCTGTCCACCAAATCCACTAAATCCTTAAACCTGTTCCTCACTTCCACTGTGTATTCATAAGGCATTTGATTTAGAGTGTAACTTACCGGCCCAGTGGTTTTTCCTACTTTCTTCAGTTTAAGCTTGAATTTTGCTATAAGAAGCTGATGATCTGAGCCACAGTCAGCTCCAGGTCTTGTTTTTGCTGACTGTATCGAGCTTCTTCATCTTTGGCTGCAGAGAATATAATCAATCTGATTTCGATGCTGCCCTTCTGGTGATGTCCATGTGTAGAGTCGTCTCTTGTGTTGTTGGAACAGTTGTTGTTCAGTGTTTGTGATGACCAGCTTGTTCTCTTGGCAGAACTCTATTAGCCTTTGCCCTGCTTCGTTTTGAACTCCAAGGCCAAACTTGCCAGTTGTTCCTTTTATCTCTTGATTCCCTACTTTAGCATTCCAATCCCCTATAATGAGAAGAACATCCTTCTTTGGTGTCATTTCTAGAAGGTGTTGTAAGTCTTCATAAAGGTAAAGGTAAAGGGATCCCTGACCATTAGGTCCAGTCGTGACGGACTCTGGGGTTGCGGTGCTCATCTCGCTTTATTGGCCGAGGGAACCTGCGTACAGCTTCCGGGTCATGTGGCCAGCATGACTAAGCCGCTTCTGGCGAACCAGAGCAGCGCACGGAAATGCCATTTACCTTCCCGCTGGAGCGGTACCTATTTATCTACTTGCACTTTGACATGCTTTCAAACTGCTAGGTTGGCAGGAGCAGGGACCGAGCAACGGAAGCTCACCCCGTCGTGGGGATTCGAACAGCTGACCTTCCGATCGGCAAGTCCTAGGCTCTGTGGTTTAACCCACAGCGCCACCCATGTAGAATTGGTCAATTTCAGTTTCTTCAGCACCAGTAGTTGGTGCATAAACTTGGATTACTGTGATGTTAAAAGGTCTGCCTTGGATTCGTAACAAGATCATTCTATCATTTTTGAGATTGCATCCCAGTACAGCTTTCGCCACTCTTTTGTTGACTATGAGGGCCACTCCATTTCTTTTACGGGATTCTTGCCCACAGTAGTAGATATGATGGTTATCTAAACTGAATTCGCCGATTCCCATCCATTTTAGTTCACTGATGCCCAGGATGTCAATATTTATTCTTGCCATCTCATTTTTGACCACATCCAACTAACCAAGGTTCATGGTTCTTACATTCCAGGTTCCTATGCAATATTTTTCTTTACAGCATTGGACTTTCCTTTCGCTTCCAGGCATATCTGCAACTGAGCGACCTTTCGGCTTTGGCCCAGCCGCTTCATCAGCTCTGAATCTACTTGTACTTGTCCTCCGCTCTTCCTCAGTAGCATGTTGGACGCCTTCTGACCTGAGGGGCTCATCTTCCAGCGTCATAACCTTTATATGGCTGTTGTCTTTGTCCATGGAGTTTTCTTGGCAGGGATACTGGAGAGGCTATTCGGTTCCTGCTCCAGGTGGATCACGTTTGGTCAAAACTCTCCACTATGACCTGTCCATCTTGGGTGGCCTGCATGTCATAGCTCATAGCTTCTCTGAGTTATTCAAGCCCCTTCACCACAGCAAGGCAGTGATCCATGAAGGTGCTGCAATAGCTAGCAATAAACGTACACTTTCACTCCTTGCAGTAGGAGAAAAGGTTTCATCAAAACTTTCACCTTTTCTTTGCGTAAAGCCTCATGCTACCAGCCTAGCTTTGTACCTAACACTACCATCTGCCAAGTGTTTTATACACCCATCTACAGTCCATTGCCTTTTTTCCTTCTGGCAATGGCTCAATAGTAAACACATTATGTTCTGCTAAATATTTCGTTTCTGCTCTCATTGCATTTTTCCACATTACTATTTCCTGGTGTGGTGACTTTAAAACTTCCTCATAATCATGAGGTTCTTTCTTCACATCAACAGTTTTAACTTCTTGTATGGTAAAGCTTTCTGGAGGTACCCCCTTATTGCTTCTTTGTGATCTTCTAACTTGAGCACTTTCCCCCTCTGAACTATCTTCCCTTCTAATTCATCTTGCTCAGGAGAAATTGGTTCAGCTTTAGGAGATTGTGTACTGAGACCCTCATCCCCTGATTCCTCATCAATATCACTTTCAGAACTTTCTTTAATTTGTGGCTTTTCTTCCTCAAATTTCACAAATTTATCTGTAACATCTGAAGATAAAACAACTTCTGAATTTCCATGTAAATGAGCCCAACCATCTTGCTCACAAAACTCTGCATGTCTTGATATTACAACTTTGCCACGCCCTACTGCAAAACAATACCCTTTTGACCAACTTTGATAACCAACAAATCTAAGTCTCTTTGCCTTGGGATCTCCTTTCCTTCTCTGTCCTTTTGGGATGTGAACCCAAGCCCAACAACCAAAAGTTTTAACACGGTCCAAAAAAGGTTTTTTTCTAAAAAACAAAAAACGAGGAGTATTGTTTATGGTAGAATGAAAAAATCTGTTCTGTATGTAATTAGCACAGAGAATTGCTTCCCCCCAAAACTTTTTGGATAAGTCAGAATCACATAACATAGAATCTAGTATTGTTTGCAAAGACCTTATCTTGCATTCTGCAACTGAATTTTCTTCAGGTGAAAAAGGACACGATTTACAGTGACTAATACCACATTTTTTCAACCATATCTGGAGGGCTTCAGACATGAACTCACCTCCACAGTCACTCTGCTATTG
The DNA here is from genome assembly GCF_964252035.2 of Podarcis erhardii. Classification (NCBI taxonomy): domain Eukaryota; kingdom Metazoa; phylum Chordata; class Lepidosauria; order Squamata; family Lacertidae; genus Podarcis; species Podarcis erhardii. The sequence continues at coordinate 30,358,825 of NC_138506.1, read as the reverse complement.
GGTAACTTTGTAGGAAAACTGCCTTTCTATATAGTTGACCCAATTTTTAATCAGTTGACCAGTTTCACTTTTGTGTTTTAACAAGTATACCCAAGTATACCGGCTATAATCATCCACGAGAACCAGAAAAAACTTTGCTCCTCCTTCAGATTCTGCAAATGGCCCACAAAGGTCTGAGTGTACTAAAGCAAAAGGCTTCTTGCTAATTCTATTACTTTCAGGATAAGATCCCCGCTTACTTTTAGACTCCTTGCAGGTATTGCAGTCCAGAAAAACTGAACATTTTTTCATTTTAATTCCCTTACTTAATTCTGGCATTTTTGCAATACTGCGGAAATTGGCATGCCCCAAACGATGATGCCACAGATGCTGGCACTCATCATGCAAGACTCTATTACACATGCCCCAGACTCACTTATTAGCTGGTCTTTCAAAACAAAGAAACCATTTTAGTGACGCTGTAACCACTTTTCCAGCTTTTTCTATTTTACAGCCTGAACCAGAGAAGGTTACCTTAAACTCCTGTTTAACAAGACTTGCAACTGAAAGCAAATTATTTTCTAAACTTGGTACACATAAAACATTGGTAAATTTGGTGCTTAAACAGTTAATATTCACACTACCCTTTCCAGCTGACTCATGCACTGTTCCGTCAGCTAGTACTACATTTACAGATTTACAAGGTTGCTTTTCTACAGGGGCTTGTGGAGACTTAACAAAAATGTTTGTCGCTGCTGAGTCTAAAACCCAGTCCTGTCCAACGTTGTGACTGGTGCCTCGAACTGCTGCAGAAACATATTGGACTCGACTCTTCCTGTCTCCTCGCTTCCCAGCAAACGCAGGCCGCCCTTTTCTTGTGTTTTCCCCACAGACACAGTGCACTGACGTGCTAAATGCTTGGTTGACCCACAATAATAGCATCTTCTGACTGTGAAAGCTGCTTCCTCTGTGTGGTCAACAACCTCTTTATGTTGCCACTCCTCATCAGTTGCATCTCTTTTACTGGACCACCTCCCATTTCCGGAGTTATGGTGAGGGGTTGTCGCCTTCCTCTCATGGCGTCTTTCCTCCTCATCAAGTAAACACCCAGTTAAGAAATGCATTGTTAATTGGCTTTCTGGAATTGCCTCCAGCATCATCACTAAATTATCCCATGACTCAGGAAGTGAAGACAGCACAATATAAACCTTTCTCTGCTCAGAAAAATCTTCCCCAAGTTCATTTAACTGTGAAAATAAATCATGCATTCTTTGAAGGTATTTTGAAACACATTCACCCTCACTTAGTCTGGCTCGGAACAGAGCTCTCATTAGAGTAATTTTGCTGCCAGCAGTATCTCTAATGTGTATCGCTCTTAGTGCTTTCCAAATCTCACTTGATGTTTCAAGGTCTCGCACATGAGATAACTGAGACTTCTCTAAACTCAAAATTAAATTGGCATATGCTTTGTCCTCCAGTCTTTGGTCTGCTTCATCTACTTCTTTACCCTCATCTTTTACAGGAGGGTTAACAATAACAGTCCAACATTGTTCTTTCTTTAAAAATGCCTGCATCTGTAAACTCCATGACATATAATTGGATTCTCCCAGTTTCTCTACTGGAAAACATGAAGCTCCCCCTTGAGTTCCAGCTCCAAGTCCAGCCATGGGTCCACCCAGCTTTCAGCTTTCCACGCAGTCTTTACTCACATGTGACTTGAAGAAATTGCTCGGCTCCTGGTCGCAAACAGACACTCCCTGCCGACGCCTTCACACAGCTAGCTGCTTGAGAAACACTGAGTTGCTTCCAGTCTCTGGGTTCTTTTCCACAATCTGTCACTGCCCATTCAGGACTGGCACCCATAACTCTTCTGATAGATTTATTGCTTTATTGTTTGGCGCCCAGCCACGCTTCCCCTGTGAGTCTCCGCAGCTTCTGTTTACGCAAAACAAAACAAAAAATTCCTTCCAGTAGCACCTTAAAGACCAACTAAGTTAGTTCTTGGTATGAGCTTTCGTGTGCATGCACACTTCTTCAGATACACTTCTTCAGATACACTTCTTCAGATACACACACTTCTTCAGATACACTTCTTCAGATACACACACTTCTTCAGATACACTTCAGATATCTGCACACTTCTTCAGATACACTTCTTTGTATCTGAAGAAGTGTGCATGCACACGAAAGCTCATACCAAGAACTAACTTAGTTGGTCTTTAAGGTGCTACTGGAAGGAATTTTTTTATTTTGTTTTGACTATGGCAGACCAACACGGCTACCTATCTGTATCTGTTTACGCAGTGTGGCTTTGGAGCGGTCGTAAAGCAATTAGCAGAATTACACAGCGTCTGTGTGTGAAAGGGCAGTAAATAAGTCCAGACGTTTCTTCTATCCTAATATCTCTTTATTGGGAACAAAATAGCGTATTTACAAACTCCAATTTCCATCTGATTCAAGCTGCATTTTCTCTGCGTCCTTCTCTCTCAGCTTGCAGTGACGCAATAACCTGCTTTCACTTTCCACTCAGCTCACAGCATTCCAAGCTGCTTTCGTCACGTCCTGGCGTACTTCCCTTGTACGCCCCTCCTCTCAGGCTCGAGGCACAGAAGGTTAACCCTTCACTACACCCAACACCCCCTCTTGTCTCGCGCCTGAGGGGAGAAGCGACTCTTGGTCGTCCCAAACCCAGAGCTTCGTAAAACTCTCCATGTCTTTGGAAGGAGAGTGGCTTCGTGAAACCATCAGCTAGGTTCTTGGCAGAGGGACAATACTTCAGCGCAACTAATCCCTCCTGAACACTCTGGCACACATGCCGAAAGCGAATGTCTAGGTGTTTAGTTCTAGCCTTGAACTGACCTGACTCTGCCAAACGCAGGCATGGTTGATTGTCCTCGAAAACACATATCGGCAGACAATCCACTTCGCAGAGTTCCTGTACCAAGCAAGCATAGAACTCTACTTCTCTGCACACCTCTGAAAGAGCACTAAACTCAGCCTCAGTGGATGAGAGCGCTATATGACTTTGCTTCTTGGACCTCCATCCAACTACTGAGTTCCCAAACTTCACTACTAGACCAGACACAGACTTGCGATCCTCAAGATTAGCCCAATCCGAGTCCACAAAGCAAGTCAGTTTGACTTCTCCTTGTGCTGGCAACCTAAGACAAAAGTCTTTGGTTTCCTGCAAATACCTCAGAACTCTCTTGATGCCATTCCAGGCTTGCACACTAGGGTTTGAAGCTTCCCTGCTGAGCAGATTGACAGCAAACGCTATATCAGGTCTGCTCCACTGGGATAAGTACAACAAACTCCCTAGGGCTGACTGAAAAACTTCAGTATTTTTGAACACAGCGCGTTCTACTTGCTGGCTGTCCTTCACAAAACTAGTCTCCATAGGACCTCTCACTCCTGCACAATCACTCATCCTCATTTTCTGAAGCAATTGCTCAATTTTGCCTTTCTGGCTGAGCAAGAAAGTTCCATCCTGTGCACGCTCAACATTGACACCTAGGTAGGTTTTGACAGCACCAAGCTGTTTAAGCTTGAACCGTTTACCTAGCTCTTTGGCAAACTTCTCTGCCTGTTCATCCGTCTCTGAAAAGAATAACAAGTCATCAACCCAAATCTGCAAATACTCTTGTGTTGCACCTGAACCTCTCAAATAAAAGCAACTATCAGCAACACTTCTCCTGAAACCTAGTTCTTCTAAGGCTTCATTCAGGCACATGTTCCAGTTTATAGCAGATTGACGTAATCCGTAGATGGATTTGTGCAATCTCCACACAACATCCTGCCTCAAGTTTTCAAACCCCGGAGGAGGAATCATGTATAGCTCCTCCTGGAGATCTGAGTTTAGGTAGGCAACATCCACATCAAAGTGGTTTACCTTCCAGCCTCTCTGTGCTGCACAAGCTAAAAGCGTTCTCAGAGTCTCCGCTCGTGACGTTGGCGAATACACCTCCGTGAAGTGTATTCCCCTTCTCTGAGTGAATCCTCAAACAACTAACCTAGCTTTATACTGTGGCTCTCCAGCGTCAGTGGGTTTCAAGCGGTAAACCCACCTGCAACTCACAGCCTGCTTTCCTAGTGGCAACTCTGTGAGTGAGAACACACCTAGGTCTTCCATGGACTTCATCTCTTTGTCCATTGCCCTGTGCCACTTATCTGCTTCTTCTTCAGGTAAACTCTGAATATCCTCGAAGGATTCAGGTTCACATCTGGCTGAACCTACCCAGACGCCTGAAGTGTCATACCGATCAGGAGGCCTCCTTGTCCTCGCTGATCTCCTCAGTGTGATTCCTGGTGACCCTGCTGCTTCACTGGGTCCAGCTAAATCTTCCTCAACTTCAGTGTCTTCCCCCTCTGACCTGCTGCGCCTCTTGGGCCTTACAGCTGGTCCAGCAGGTGAAGAAGGCTCACTCTTTGGCTCAAACTTGACACTTGCCTGAGGAGGTGTTCTAGGTTCCCTCCTCTGAGGGATCCTGAGCTGTCCCTGCCTTGGACTCTGTCCCTGTGGTGGACCCTGTTGCTCTGGACCGTGGTCCCCTGCAACAAGTTCCTCTTCCTCCTCAACGTCTGAGTCATAGAACGGCTGTGGAATCACATCTGGATTAGCGTGCAGACGTTTCCAACCAGCTTGCTCACAGAACTCAGCGCTATTGCTGATAACCAACCTTGACTGGTTTCCACTTGGGTACGCAAACTGCCAGGCCTTTGAGCCAGGCTCATACCCTACAAAGATCATTCTTTTAGATCTTGGCTCACCTTTCTTGTGTAGAGCCTTTGGAATAAGCACCCAAGCCTCACAACCAAACACACGAAGGTAGTGTACCTTGGGCTTCTTTCCATGCAGCAAGAAATAAGGTGTGTTTCCTACACTAGAGTTGTACACTCTGTTCTGCGTATGCACCACAAATCTCCAAGTCTCCGACCAATACTTTTGGGGTAGTCCTGCGTCCCACAGGATCGCAGACACAGCTTCCTGCACCGTCCTGTTCTGTCTCTCTGCAACCCCATTCTGTTGCAGAGAGTAAGGAGCGGTCAATTGGTGGCTAATCCCCTTCTCCCTAAAGAAATCCTGTAAAGCAGAACCAGTGAACTCGGAACCTCTATCACTTTGAAAGCCACAAACTTTAGTGGAAAAGGTTACCTCAACTGCGGTGACCCAATCCCTGATCATTTTAACCGCCTCCCCTTTAGTTTTCAGGGCAAAGGTCCAAGCAGACCTCGAGAAATCATCAATCAGAAGCAGAGAATACTTTGATCCTCCCAGTGACTCAACTGACATGGGTCCACACAGATCTGCATGACTTAATTCAAAGGGTTGTGTGGTCTGCCTCTCTGACTTTGGATAGGAGCATGTCACAATTTTTGCCTGTTTACATGCATTGCAATCTAAAAATTTGTCACAAACATTAAATTTGCACCCTTGTGTCAGCTCTGGTGCTTTCTGAAGATATCTCCAATTCAAATGGGCGAAGCGTCGGTGCCAAATATGTGAACAACCATGGTGAGGCGCTACATTCACACATTGGCCCTTCGCTTCTTCGGTGTCATCCTCTCCTGTAGAAAAAGGCACATTTACAGCAAACAAATTGCCTTTAGACTGCACTGTGTACACGTGTTTCCCATCCTTGGAAAACTCACATTTTGTACCTGCAAAAGAGACATGATAACCATCAGTGAGTAAATCATGCACACTTAATAAACAGTTAGTTAAACCGGGCACTGCATAAGCTTTGACTTCATGCTTAAGAAAGGGACAGAAGAAAAAGCCTGTCTCAGTCTTTTTCTGCTTCCATCTGCAATCGTTACAAATTTTTCAGTTTCTACTGTCCTGCAATTTCTTAAAAGACCACTAGATGGCACTGTGAGGAGAACCTGAGCTTACAGGGTTAAACAGCTCAGAGTGTACGCACTGCCCACTGTTGGGAGGAGGGAGACCCTGCGTCATTTCCGAGTGTCTCCAGTCTTTGTTTTTTTCTCTACTTTCGCTTTTGAGGAGAGAGGACGTGTTTTTCACGATGCTGTTCGCTGTGATAGATAATGGATAGTCTGCTGTAAATAAACTGCTTCTAGCTGCTAATATCCTGAGTGGACTTTATTTTAGCACACTGAAGAAAGCTCTGAAGAAGCTTTGCAGCTTTCTCTTGCTGCTGCGTAAACTCTGCGTTTTTTGCTCAGAGCTTTTGGAATGTGGCCTTTGAAGTCCAGCAGAGCTGCGTAGCCGAAGTGGGCTGGACGCCAGGACTTATCTGAGCAATAAATCTACTATCTGACAGGCACCAGCGTATTTGTCGCTCCTGAGTCGATTATTACAGTGAGAAAGTCTTGTTGTTGACTTTCCTGGGTCTCCATAGCGACATTCCCCCTCTCACTGCCCCCCTGACAGGGGCCTGCGCAGGCGTCCTTCACGTTTGCCATTGACGCTGCCAGGTGGAAATATGATGCTTTGTCTTTGTTGTCTCCACGTCCGGTGCCTTTGGAAGCTTTCCCACGCCTCTGCTGCTGAGAAGCGGAGCTTATCTGCGTTCCTGGCAGCTGCTGTATTCCTCTCCAACTGTCCTTGGGCCCCTGTGCTTCCATTGGGCAGTTACGGATAAGATGTGTGTGACTGCCACAGTGAAAACATCTCTTGCTAGAGGCAAAAGCTTTCACAGTATGCTCACTGTGCCCTGCTGCCCCCCCCACCTTTTCTAGGGGTACAGCCTGTAGGCTCTCTAGCAGCCCCTTTACGTCTTATTTCTTCATCAATCAAGCGTCCAGAAATATAATCCAAAGTAAGGTCCTGAATCGGCATAGTCTCCATCGTGAGAACCAGGTTCTCATAGCTCTTGTCCAAAGAGCTCAGCAAAGCAGAAGCTTTTAATTCCTCAGGAAAAGGGACGTTGAACAAACGCAGCTTGCTGAAGATAGACAGCACCTGTGCAATGTGCTCACGTATCGGTTCCCCTGGGGCCAGCCTTTTCTCAAACAAGGCATGTAACACATGCACCTTGGCCCCTGCTGTTGTGCATTGGTGGATTCTTTGCAACACAGTCCAAATCTGGTGGCAGGTCCTCAAACCGTCAATGTGAGGCAACTCATTAGCCTCAAGTGCCATGACTACGTGGGGCATGGCCTTCTGATCTTTCTTGGCTGCAGCAGCTGCACGCTCTTGATCAGCAGCCTCTGCCCCTTGGGCAGCCACAAAGGGGTCCTGCTGCGTGCACTCCCAAAGCTGCTTCCCTCCCAGCCAAAAGTACATTCTTTTCTGCCAATCTTCCCAGTTACTCCCATTGAGTCTCTCGAAGGGGATATTGAAACTCTCAAAGACGTGTCCCTGCGGCTGAGCCAATGCCTCCCTTCTGTTGACCTTTGCAAGAGTAGCCGATAATACTCACTCTGCAGCCAAACCGGGCACTCCGGACGACGTGGCTCTCAGCTCCCTCTCTGTCAGCCTCCTCCGATCTGCCCTCTGCTCTCTTTGAAGCCTTGGCAGTCGATCAAGCTGATGTTCAGTCTTTTAAAGTCTCCCAAACCCTTTCTCACACGCTTCGCGTTGACCCATAACCTCTTCTGATAGATTTATTGCTTCATTGCTCCGGGTCTGGTCCTGACCGGATGGATACTAGAATCAGCAAGGGATACCCACATGACCTGAAGGTGCTGCTGTGCAATGCCAGGTCAATGATTCATAAGACCACTGCTATCCATGACTTGATCATGGATGGAGGACTTGCCCTGGCATGTGTAACAGAGACTTGGTTGGATGAAGCAGATGGGCCTGTCCTTGCCGCTGCTTGTCCACCAGGTTTCTCTTAATCACAGCAACCCAGGTCATGTGTGCGGGGAGGGGGGTTGCAGTGATTTTTAGGAAGTCATTAGTTTGCACCAGGCGTCCTATTGGGAAGACCCAGTTTTCCGAGTGCATGTTCTGGAAGTTGGGCAATAAGGGCAGTACAGGATTCCTTTTGGTGTACCGACCTCCCCGCTGCACCAAGGATTCCCTGCCCAAGCTACTTCAGGTTGTGGTGGATGTTCTCCTGGAGACACCTAGCTTGGTTGTCCTAGGGGATTTTAACATCCATGCCGACACGACCTTACAAGGGGCTGCTCGGGACTTCGTGGAAAGCATGGCCTCCATGGGGCTGTCCCTGAATAAGTCTGGCCCAACCCATAGCCGCGGACATGCCTTGGACCTGGTGTTTACCTCTATGGATGTTGGTGATCTGACACTAAGTAAAAGCGAAATGAAAGAAGTGCCATGGTCAGATCACTTCCTGGTGCAACTGGACTTCTCTGTGACCCATCCCCTCTGCAGGGAGGTGGGACCGATTCGGATGGTCCGCCCCCGCCACTTAATGGATCCAAATGGTTTCCAGAGAGTGGTAGGGGATGCTTTATCCCATGTTGATGGCCTTTCAGCTGATTCCCTGGTGGTCCGCTGGAATGTGGAGTTAACCAGGGCTATTGACTGTTTGGCTCCGAAGCGCCCTCTCCGATTGCATGGAGCCCGGGCAGCCCCGTGGTTTTCCACGGATCTGAGGGCAATGAAACAATCGTTGAGACGGCTAGAACGCCGGTGGCAGATAACTCATTCCAAATCTGACCGGACACAGGTCAACGTCGAGCCTACCAAGTGGCGACAGCGACGGCGAAGAAGAATTTCTTCACCACCTCTATTGCATCTGCAGAAAACAGCAGCAAGAGACTTTTTCAGGTGGTTCACAATTTAGCGGAACCACCTGCGCCATCAGGGCCCAGTACGGGTCACATGATCTCCTGCAATGATTTCGCAAAGTTTTTTGCAGATAAAATCGCTCAGATTCGGGAAGAAGTAGACTCCACCGTGGGAGCAGGGCCAGGGCGGGAGAGTGCTAGAGTCCTGTCTAGTCAAGTTGTGTGGGATCAATTCCAATCTGTTACCTCCGAGGATGTGGACAGGCTGCTTGGACGAGCGAAGCCAACCACCTGTCTCCTGGATCCTTGCCCATCCTGGCTTATAAAAGCTAGCCGGGAAGGACTGGGCGATGGGCTTCGTGGGGTGGTGAATGCTTCCCTCCGTGAGGGAGCCTTCCCAGACCCGCTGAAAGAGGCGGTTATTAAACCGCTTCTTAAAAAAACATTTTTAGATGCGGCCACGATGGCCAAGTATTGCCCAGTCTCAAATCTTCCATTCTTGGGCAAGGTGATTGAACGAGTGGTTGCTGAACAACCCCAGTCACGCCTGGAAGAAGCGGACCATTTGGATCCCTTCCAGTCGGGATTCAGGCCTCACCATGGAACTGAAACTGCCTTGGTCGCACTGGTCGATGATCTCCGGCGGGCTAGGGACAAAGGTGAGAGCTGTTTCCTAGTTCTGCTGGATCTCTCAGCAGCGTTTGATACCATCGACCATAACATCCTTCTGGACCGTCTAGAGGGGCTGGGAGCTGGGGGCACTGTCATACAGTGGTTCCGCTCCATCCTCCTGGGCCGTGTTCAGAAAGTGGTGGTGGGGGATGAGTGTTCAGACCCCTGGGCTCTCACTTGTGGGGTGCCTCAGGGTTCTGTCCTCTCCCCCATGCTTTTCAACATTTACATGCTGCCACTGGGAGAGATCATCAGGAGGTTTGGGCTGGGTGTTCATCAGTATGCGGATGATACCCAGCTCTACCACTCTTTTAAATCAGAACCAGTGAAGGCGGTGAAGGTCCTGTGTGAGTGTCTGGAGGCGGTTGGAGGATGGATGGCAGCTAACAGATTGAGGTTGAATCCTGACAAGACAGAAGTACTGTTTTGGGGGGACAGGAGGCGGGCAGGTGTGGAGGATTCCCTGGTCCTGAATGGGGTAACTGTGCCCCTGAAGGACCAGGTGCGCAGCCTGGGAGTCATTTTGGACTCACAGCTGTCCATGGAGGCACAGGTCAAATCTGTATCCAGGGCAGCTGTTTACCAGCTCCATCTGGTACGTAGGCTGAGACCCTATCTGCCTGCAGACTGTCTCGCCAGAGTGGTGCATGCTCTGGTTATCTCCTGCTTGGACTACTGCAATGCGCTCTACCTTTGAAGGTGACCCGGAAACTACAACTAATCCAGAACGCGGCAGCTAGACTGGTGACTGGGAGCGGCCGCCGAGACCATATAACACCGGTCTTGAAAGACCTACATTGGCTCCCAGTACGTTTCCGAGCACAATTCAGAGTGTTGGTGCTGACCTTTAAAGCCCTAAACGGCCTCGGTCCAGTATATCTGAAGGAGCGTCTCCTCCCCCATCGTTCTGCCCGGACACTGAGGTCCAGCTCCGAGGGCCTTCTGGCGGTTCCCTCACTGCGAGAGGCCAAGTTACAGGGAACCAGGCAGAGGGCCTTCTCGGTAGTGGCGCCCGCCCTGTGGAACGCCCTCCCATCAGATGTCAAAGCGATAAACAACTACCTGACATTCAGAAGACATCTGAAGGCAGCCCTGTTCAGGGAAGTTTTTAATATGTGACATTTTAGTGTATTTTTCATCTTTGTTGGAAGCCGCCCAGAGTGGCTGGGGTACAAATAATAAATTATTATTATTATTATACTTACTCGGTCACATTTTGGGGGGCCCTTAGAGTTGGGGGATACGTTAACGAGGGCACCAGTGACCCCCTTTCCCATGGGCTGTTATGATAAGACATAAATCTCACCCCGGATGAGCTAGTAATTAGGATCCACTCATTCAAGACAGATCAGGCAGGCAGAGGAACGCTAATCAGACTGGCTGCACTGCAGCACAAAGGACCTTGCCCTGTCAAGGACATGATACGATACTTGGCACTAAGGCCCCTGGGTCCTGGCCCGTTATTCATTTACGAAGACTGATCGCAACTGGCCAGGCACCAATTTACATAGGTGTTGCGTAAAGCCGTTCAACCTGTGGGGGTCAGGCAGCCAACTTTGCAACCCACTCCTTTAGAATCGGGGCCACCACTATGGCAGCTCCGTGGGGCCTCCCAACAGACAGACTTACACCTCCTGATTGTTTTAATTCTAACGCCAATAAGAAATATGTACATTGTGAGTCACAAGTACACCCCCCCACATAATATCAATCTCCACAGGTACTTGCCCAAAATGGATCTGAATTGTCGGCCACAGTATAGCCCAGTGGGCTAGGGTCCATGCAGTCAACACAGGGAGAGACAGAATCCTCAGTTTGTCGCCCTACATCCAGATATCCTGGTTTTTGAGGCATGGAATGAAGTGGCAGGAGTTCATGCCCATTGTCACATCTAAGATCAGGCAACACAGCCCAGCCAAAGCAATCATTCTCCAGCTGAGGGAGAATGATCTCGGCCCCTGGAACACCATAGACATTAATTGGAGTGTAATTGAGAACTTAGAAAGACTGTCAGCATCTTTTCCCCATATTCTATGGTCCCACTGGCCACAGCATTGGTGGCGCAACAGCCCTGACCCTGCTAGCTTTAATCGGGCCCGGAAGCAGGCCAATCGTGCTATCAGTTGCAGGGTGGAGTGCTCCAAGTGCTGTGTGATTTGACACCCTGACATCACATTTAATTGGGAGGCACATTATCGGGGAGACGGGGCATACCTTTCAGATGCTGGCAATGATATCTGGCTGCACAACATAGTGGAAGGGATCTATGGTCGGTTGCAGGTGTGATTGGTTTGGTGGCAAACCGCTAATGACTCAATTGGATAGGCATTGGGTAAGCCTAGGTCTTGGTTGGAGGGGAGGTTGTAGCCTCCACCTGCCCCTCCACGGTTAAGGGTAACCTGTTAAAAGGATCTGGGAGGAGTGGCTCTTGTCCAATGCCCAGACCATACCACTCTTTCAATGGAGACCACTTGCGGCATGCCCCAATTTGCCCCTTCTGGCTGGTTTCACCCCTTAGTGACACTACCAGAGGATGGGAATGTTGGCTCTTTGCAGACTAGTTGCGCTGCAGAGAGCTTGCTGGGGAGACCACACATTACAAGGAACGCAAAATAACTTTAGCTAGGTTTTAATAACAAAAACAAAAACTCCTTTTACATTAATTATAACATATCAATAGCCATGACCCAACCACCAGGGTACTGAGAGAGCTAGGTGCTGCTCTTTATATACTATACCCAATTGCTGACACAGCTTAATTAGCACAACTTAGCAGCACTCGCTATACTGCTTCACAGCTGTAAAACTAGGTCACGTTATTTGCTCTGGTCCTTAAAAACATACACATCTTGTGGAACAATAATGAACCTTTACATTTAAAGAAACCATTCAACATTTCCCCTGCGGTTCGTTATTGTGGAACAAAAACATAAAGCATATTTTGTACATGTCATTCATGTGTAACCTTTGGAAGTGCTTTAGTAAAAATGTCTGCAATTTGATTGTCACCTGGAACATATTGAAATACAATTATTTTTCAGCAATTAGTTTCTTTACAAACTGTAAACATAATCTTAAGACTCTAGTGCACTGCGTATTGGTCTCTGAACACAGTATAGCAGGTCCGCTTTGGGAATCAAGGTAAACTTTTACTGGTAGTGTTACTAGCATCTGAAGATCTGCAAATACTTGCAGATACAATTCTGTATCACGAGTGGCCTGAATGCATGCACATAATTCACTCTCCATTGTGGAGAGACAAATAATGGTTTGTGTCTGGGACTTCCATTCAAATGGACACCCGTTATAACAAAACACCATACCAGACACACCCCTGCAATTATTTTGTTCCACTGCATGAGATGCATCGCAGAAAATTTCAAAACCTTTGTCAATACTTGACGTAAGCTGCAACCTATAATGTTTGGTATGTTTAAGGTACATCACCACTCTCTTAAGAGCAGAAAAACATTGCGTAGTGGTCTTTTCCACAAATTTTGCCAGAAAGTGAAAAGCATAAGTTTTATCTGGTCTCGAGATTCTTTGAATGGAATTTAGCTTGCCTATAGCAGAACGATACAAAGTTTTGTTAGGAAATGGCTTATCTTCACCTGTAAAGGTGAAACCACACACCATAGGCGTTTCCTTCCCATTTGCATTTTCTAAACATAGCATTTCAACAAGATCATCAATTTTTGCAGTTTGATGAACCAGAAAAGATCCATTTTTGCCTTTCTCAATTTGCATGGATAAGTAATTTTTAGCTATGCCTAATTCCACCATATCAAATTTCTTCTGTAACTGTGATACTACCTGTTCATATTCCTGTTTAGTTTTTGTAGAAATTAACACGTCATCTACATACACACATATTTTTGTTACAGAGTTTGACCTTTCCTTTATAAATACAAAATTGTCTGCCTTTCCTTGCAAAAAACCAATATCCAGCAATTCTTTTGTTAAAATTTGGTGCCAATTCCTTCCACTTTGGTGCAGACCATAAAGGGATTTATTTAATTTTCATACCAAACCTTCAGGAACACGCATAAAAATTTGTTCTTTTAAATCTGCAAATAAATATGCAGTTTTTATATCCAAAAGATAAACAGAATGTTCATGTTGTGATGCATCTTTTAACAAAAGCTTAACTGTTTCATATTTTACACTTGGTGAATAACACAAATCAATCTTCGCCTGGAATTTGTTGAAAACCCCTAGCCACTAATCTAGCCTTGTACCTTACAACTTCATTTTTGTCATTCATTTTAACTCTATAAACCCATTTTGAATCAATAAATCTCATATCTGGGGTTTGTGCTACAAGAGACCAAGTGTTATGCTCATTTAAAGAAGCTATCTCAGAGTTCATAGCTTTATACCAATTTACAGCTTGGTGCTTAGGTAAATTCCGAACATCATTGTAGCTTTTTGGCTCAAAAACCGCCTTATTGGCATACACAGTATTAAAATGTTCATCTGGAAAACGTTGTGGCTTCTGTCTTTTTCTATCTGAACGTTTCAGTCCGGAAGGAGAGTTAGACTCCTCAGACTTAATGGGACTCAGTAAACTACTAGTTTCAGGTTGTAAATCATTATTGTCAGACTGAAGAGATGCCTGTAGACTAAGCTCACGGTCAGAAAACTCAAGAGAATCTAACCTTCCCTCGGGTGCCTGTAACTTTAAATCATCAAACAAATTATCAGATTCAACAGGCTTTTCATCTTTTTCCATTAATTCAGAATCACTGTTATTCCCTGCTGCTGCTGCTGCTGCTTCCTCTTCTTCTTCAGTATTATCTATACTTTTAGTATCTTGGAAAACAGCAACTCCATTCCAATTTACAGTTTGTATCATGCTTCTGGTAATATGAAATTTGCCAGTTGCTGGTATGTAAATTCTGTACGCCCCCTGCTGGTAGCCCATTAATTTTCCCTGAACACTGCGCTCACCCAATTTCTGCTTAGCGGGATAATGCATAATTACACCTGAACCCCAAATACATAGGTATTTCAGATTAGGGCATTTTTTAAACATCTCATAGGGATGAGATCTAAACCAGAATGATAACTATGATTTTTAACATAGCAAAAAGCATTGAGTGCTTCAGCCCAAAAAACTCTGGGCAGATTAGCATCATGCAGATAAGTTTTAACCCCTGCCTGCAAATCATGCTGCACAAGTTCAACAAGCCCATTTTGCCAGGGACTTCGAGGGCAAGATAACTCATGAGTAGTCCTCTGCACTTCCAGTAAATTCTCAAAAACCTCAGAAACAAATTCCCTGCCCTGGTCAGAAAACAGGTTCTTAATAGGTTTGTTGAAGTGTGTTTTTACCCAGCTGCAAAAAAACCTTGTACTTCTCAAATGCTTGTGACTTCTCAGCTATTGCATAAGTCCAACAATATTTACTATACTGGTCTATCAGGGTAAGTCAGTACTTAGAACCTCCTAATGATGATGGGAGTGGCCCAACTAAATCACAATGTACACGCTCAAATGGCTCAGTTACTTTCCTATCTGAGCACCTACCCTTGCATGCAACCTTAATCTTATTCTTGCAACAGGATAGACATTGCATAAAGAATTTACATGGTTTTAAGTTGAGGCCATTAACAATACTCTGTCTTAATTGCATCAGCAAAATTCAGATGTCCTAAAAGTCTGTGTGCTTCATGGACACACCCGGAATGTGGCCGTACATTCATCAACCCCTGGCTTGACTGTGCTGCTCTGAAATTTATAGGCGATTGTGAGTAGGTGCGAAAATACAGTCTATATAAACCATCAGAGTCCCAGGCATGCAATAGACGTTTGTTCCCATCGAAAAATTCACACATTGACTTTAAGAAACGCACAGCTATGCCCTGACGAGCAAAACACCTTACTGACAATAAATTATCCACTGACGGGCAGTAAATGAAGTTCGCTATCGTAATATTTAATGTTGGGTTGGAATAAACGACAGACGAGTAGCAGGTGTCATATGGGAGGCATCCTCTCGAGCATGTCTCGGGGAGTCCCTTTTATTGAATAATACAGCATTGCCACATATGTGCTTGTTGCTGATTGGTTAATACAAGTACAAAGCAAAGGATACATATAGGTATTAATCACTGATAGATTAAAGGCTGAGAAAGGGAACACAGAACTAGACAGGCATGAAAACCTCCTAATTAAATTATAATTGGTGATTAATAGAACAAGACCTAAAACAATTACTTAATGATTGATAATGTAAGACTTAAAAGAACATATCAATCACGTTCCATAGATGTGATCAACTATGCATTAAGAACAGGTCAGAATGCCATGTTTGTATGAACTAAGTGTGAACTTGAACATTCTGGGGTGATGAGAAAATGTCTCAACCTAGAACGGTTTGTACAGAAGCAAAAACTTTCCTACAGAAGCAAAACTTTCCTACATCTCCCCCTTTTCTTTTATTTAAGGGGACAAAAATATTTAAGTGGGACAAAAATACTTCAGGATGCGTGGTTTGCCAGCGTATGCCCGAAATAAGTCTGCCCATTGATATTGCTATATGATTTCAGGGTGAATGGGACAAAAGCATTTCAGGACACGTGGTTTGCCAACGCATGCCCAAAATAAATCCGTCCACATTTCCCCTATTATTTACTGTTGGTGCTGCCATTTCACAAAGTAGGCAGCAATAATTTTATTGGGTGGCAAAGGGGGAGAGAAACACTGAGACCAAAGGCGTATGAGACCAGGAATGCATTGGATGAAACAGCATAACAAAATTAATATACATACTATGACAATAACATATTGAAAAAGATTACGAAGCCAATACAAATTTGGCAACCAACCAGTGAGCCACTGGGTAAACGACTCCCAGAGGCCAGAAAATCCAACGTCCTGTTTAATATGGTGTGTGAGATTTTGCAAATGAGAGATTTGCATATGAATAGCTTTGGAATTATCAGTAATATTGAAACAACACATATCATTTACTTGTTCACAACCATAATGATGAAGCATTAGTAAATAATCAATTGCAGCGCTGTTTTGTAAGAGTCCGTGACGCAATTCACTCTCTTCTTTATTCAAAAGGTGAAGAGCTTGTGAAGTAGAATTCAAGGCTTTTGCTGCAGAGCAAGCTAAAGAGTTAATATTCCTGCTATTCCGTACAGCCAATCCAGGGACTCCTAAAAGAGAGACAGCTAGAGAGATATATTCAGATCTGCTAGGGAGAGAAACAGAATCATCACAATCATTAGTCAATTCCACAGAGCGGCGATATCTAGAGCGGGACAAATGATGCTTTTTGGGTAAAATGATAGACAAACGGCTTAAGCAACAGGGCGTGCCATGGCTGATGTTTGCTGGAATATAATTGACTGTATAGCCTGGGCACGACCAGAACCAGCCTTCAGGCAGCTCTGTGTATTTATATACATAGGAAATATTTACATAATTGGAGCAATTAAAATTATCCTTACCCATCTCCACACAGTTGGTTTTTGTGCAATTGACCATACGGGCACAAGTGACATTAAAGGAAGCCACGTATGGGGTCAACAAATCGATGGCTAGAGATGGGCGTCGGCGCACTTGGTTACCCCAGTTATGGTAACCGGAATAACCGAGGGTGCGGAGAGAATCATTTTGGGGTAGGGATGAATAAAACCAGGTATCATTTTGCACATCAAGAGGGTCATGACAAACAGGGATAAGGCAGGAGCCAAGAATTTCACCTATTGATACCTGCTGGGTTAGACAAAAAGAAGAAACATTAAGGGTTTTTGCAAAAGATTCCCACACATTTATGGGTGTGGAACCACCGCTATTAGGAGCAGAAGCAGAAAGGGGCAAAAACAAAACACTGATAATGAGCACTATCATGGAATTTATATTAAGGCAAGAAATGAGGCACAGAAGCAAATTTCCAGGGGTTGCTTCTAGTTGCTTTTCCTGTCTAAGCTGTTCAGCTTGAAGTGAAAGTGATTTTATTTGGCCCCACGTCACTGGTCCATTACGATTTCCTCGCTTGCGAGTCCTGGGGGGGGGGCGTCGGATCCTGGATGATCTGGAGTTGACGGTTGAACTGCGGTATCGGATCCTGCAAGGCCTGTTGCCATGCCATGGTAAAGGCGGACGCAGTGTGCGGGAACCCAGCGAGCACCCTGTGGAGTAGAAACTGCAGCATAACCCTTTCCCCAGGTAATCAGTTTTACTGGTTCACTCCATTCGTTGGAGGGTAATATTTTATAACGGACCAGCGGGGCTGGAAGTATTTCTTTCTGCTGAAAATGCTTTTGGAGGCGAGTATAAGACTGATGATCCTGTACGGAAACATTCAAATGATTGAGAGTAAAGAGAACACTAGCCAACCAGCCTTCCTTTTCTGAAAGTGAGGCTGGGACTCCGGCCTTATTTTCCTGCCGAATTAAGGCAGTTTTTAAAGTGCGGTTGGCACGTTCAGCATTGTAAGGGATGCCAAATAAATGGCGAATATTCCAAGTTTCACAAAACTGAGCAAAGGTTTTAGCACAATACGCTGGGGCATTGTCAGTTTTTAAGGAATGAGGCTTGCCCATGACTGACATGGCACGAACAAGATGATTGCAAACATGTTTAACCTGTACTCCCCTTTGAGGGGTGGCAAAAACTTTCCTACAGAAGCAAAACTTTCCTACAGTTTAAAGAGTCAAGTTTAACAGTACCCCTGCTAAGCGACTGCAAGACTTGTGAACTGGCTAAATGTACATTGCCAATTTACTCTTTGAAAGAAATAAACAAGCTTCAATCTTTGCAAAAATGCTGGGATGCTCCAGAGTCCACAATAAAAGAATTCCACTTGGCACCTTTAATTCGTTTACGATCTGTTGTCCAAGCGTGAAAAGCTTGCAGCTCGTTTCTGTCTTTACGATATGATGTCAGCTGCTGGGCTGACGACCGTGATTGACGAACAGAAACAGACTTGGGGGTACTTTGCTTTCTCTTGGATCTACAGTCTCTTGGATCTACAGTCCTTTGCAAAATGCCCTTGTTTATTGCAGAACCAACAACGCTTGGCTGCTTTAAATGCAGTCATATCACCACAAGTTTGCATATGGTGTTCCTCATTATTTCTGGAAATAGGAGTGCTTACGGCACAAGCCTCCCTTCTGTCCAACTCGCCCATTAATCTTGCCGTTACCCCTTTCACAGTTAATTGTGCTGATGGAACGGCAGATATCTTGCTAGCTACACCAGCAAAGTCCTCATTAAGGGACTGTTTTCTAATATGTACTGCTGCAAGACTGTCCCACATTTCTTTGGCAGTTTTCTTATTCCTTATATAGACTACTTGCTGGTAGCTGACTGCCAAATTAATTATCGCCCTGGCTTTCACATCTCCTTTTTTTTTTTTTAAATAATATTTATTAGAAATTTCCAATTACAACAAAATAATAATAAAAAAAAACGTCCGAATTTAAAATCTTATTTTCAATAACATATTTCCAGGACTTCCCCTCCCCTCCCCCTCTTGTATTCCAATTCTTACAAATAAATTCAGCAAGTTCTTATCCCAGATTTTGAACTTATTATCATTAGCCCAGTTTTAAAAATATTTTCCCATCCCCTAAAATCGACCTGTTCCCTTCCACGCGTTCCCCCCTTTGATACACAATACAGATTAAAATAATCAAATATAATTAATTAGGATAAAATTATAAAATAGAATTAAAATAATCAAATATAATTTTACGCCCTTTGGATCCCAAATTTCCCTCTCCCCTTTCCCGGTTGCGTTCCCAATGTTCATCAACGTCTGATGTCTTCCTGGAGCTCCCACATCTATCTAGACCATAGTCCTTTACCAGTCATCTTTAATTTGGAATGTCCAATCTTGGAAGGAGTCTATCTCAAAAAGGCCCATTTCTTCCATCCAGATTTTTATATTTAGGAGTAAAAACTACAATTTTATTTCTTTAGACCTTTCAAATCTGGATGTCCCAAATGTTCCCACTTCCAACTTTATCCAATTCTTGTTGTTCTTGTTGTTCTTGTTGATCTCTCTCCTCCTTTTTTTTTTTTTTTTCCCTGCTCTCCTGCACAAATGTTCTAATTCCAAAAGCTTCTAATTCCTCTGCAGAGGCTCTGTTATTCAGGAACAAAACATTATGCCAAGTCCCTTCCATTCTTCAATAGATAAATCTATTGTCTCCTTTAGTGTGTAGACCTCTGTAGACAAAATAGTGTTCCATTTCTGCAATTTCCCAGGAGATAAAAAGTTCTATTCAGATTCCAAGCCAACAATACTTGTAATATCCCTCAGCTCCTCTAGGTGGATTGCAATAACTCAGTTCCCTTCCAGATCACGCCCACCAGTCAAAATAACTTGTTATTCCTTGTTTTAAACAATTTGTATCCAATTTATAACAAATGTAACCGGCAAAGTCCTCGTAACAAAGTTCTCATTTTTGTTCTTCCGCTTTGACAGCTCTTTGACAGCTGTCAAAACCTCTCTTTCTCTTCTCCCGGCGCTCTCACAAATCGCTCCCAGGATTCCGGGGGGGGGGTGTTGTTTTTTAGTTCAATTCCACTTTTCTCCTCCAGCTCAGTCTTATAATTTTCCATCGCGAAGTTAGTAACTTTGTCAAAATAGGGTTGCACTCGATCTTAGTTGTCAAATCCATTACTTTAACTCCTCTACAACGGGGGGGGGGGCTGACTTCCTTTTTGCGCCTCCCCCGCTCGCTTCGAATTTTTTAAAAATTTATCCCCCTTTTTAGTCCAGGTTCCAATTACTCAAGGGTTATTCTTTTAAGTCCAAATTTTCAATAGAAGAAGTCAGCGCTCTCCGTCGAATGGCATGCGGCTTCGCTCGGCAGGGGAAGCGGAGGACTCAAAGCACCACCCCCCCCGTCACCCGTTCCGCAGCCTTTAAAAAGGCTCCTTCGCGGGTCGGGGGGGCGCAAAAGGTGCCAGCCGAGTCACCATGTCCATGGGTTTCAGCGCCCATGGTTTTTGAGGGTCCCCGCGTCGCCGGCGCGGTAGGAACCAGCCCCTGCCGGGCAGGCTCCCTCCGGAGCTCGGAGGGAGTCCGCCATTCGGCGATGGCGCCAACCCGGAAGTCGCTTTCACATCTCCTTTTGACCAAGCATTAGTCACAGGGTCAGGAGGGTCATCAGTTACATAAGTCTACACTTCCCGAGAGGTCCGAAGTGCCTCCACCCGAAACGACCATAAACTGTAGTTCTCATCTGTCAGCTGTGGGAAGATCAGAGTTTTCTCGGCTTCTGGAACCCGGTCAACCATTCTGGAACTCTTCCAGACCCACAGAACTATGCCAACAGGAGAAGGAGTTTTCAAATCTTTCTCAAAGTCCAAAAATGTGCAGTCATCCACTCAGCAGCTGGGCCCATAACCAAAGATGTTGGCTATTTGCAGACTAGTTGCACTGCAGAGAGCTTGCTGGGGAGACCACACATTACAAAGAATGCAAAATAACTTTAGCTAGGTTTTAATAACAAAAACTGCTTTTACATTAATTATAACATATCAATAGCCATGACCCAACCACCAGGGTACTGAGAGAGCTAGGTGCTGCTCTGGGGGGGGGGGGGCGTGGCAGATGTTATAGGCGAAGGGGATCGAGATATGGATATGCTCGTACCCCTTCCAATCTGTGCCTCACCCCGAGGGACGAGGGTAGGGTGAGCAAGGATTACTCACCTCTGTCACTGGTGCTGTGCAATGCCAGGTCTATAGGCAACAAAACCGCCACCCTGCAAGATTTCTTTATCTCGCAGGGGGTCGACCTGGCTTGTGTGAGTTACCTTACGAGAGATGGCGCCCCTGGGTTTCTCCATCCACCACCAGTCCCGGAATGTGGGCCGGGGGGGAGGGGTGGCATTATTAATCTGGGAAGATTGTCCTTTCAGGGCTCTACCATCGCCATCGATCCCCGGCATTGAATGTGTTGGCCTAGTGTGGGGCTCCGAGGAGAGCTTGGCTGTCTGGCTGGTGTACTGGCCACCTAGCGCACCAGCAGCCACCCTGTCAGGCCTATTGGAGGCGGTGGCTGGCTGGGCCTTGGAGTGCCCTAACCTATTGGTATTGGGGGACTTCAACATCTTTTTTTTTTTAAATTATTTTTATTGAACTTTTTTCATAATAACAAAAAGAAAAACACAAGAAAAAACAAGAAAAAGCAAACAAAAAATAACATAAGACAAAAATACAAACTTACCAACAAATACATCAACAAAAAAGAAAAAGCAAAGAATACACTCACCCATCACCTAACAGTGATTGACTTCCCTTCAAAACGGCTTGAGTTGTAGTCCCACATTATCTTCCTGCGGGGTGTTTTTATCACCTTTATTTACACCTCTCAAACTTATGTATCACCTACTGTGATTTTAATGTTTCCTAAATTTGTTTCCATATATGTAAGGAATTTACTCCAGTCATTAATAAATTTTACATTTTTCTGATGCCTGATCTTCTGTGTCATCCTTGCTAGCTCTATATATTCAAATAACTTAGATTGCCAGTCTCTGATGGTTGGAATATTAGGGGTTTTCCAGTTTTGCGCTAGCAGTATCCTGGCAGCTACCGTTGCGTATTGGAACATGGTTTGATCCTCTTGCCTAATCTCCTTCCCAACCATCCCTAGAAGAAAGGCTTCCGGTTTTTTAGGGAAGGTGTATCTCAAAATTTTTTTAAGTTCGTCATAGATAAGTCCCCAAAACCTTTTTACTTTTTCACAGGACCACCACATATGATGGAAGTCTCCTTCCTTCACCTTGCACTTCCAGCAAGTTTTGTCCCCCGTCTTGTACATTTTTCCTAGTTTCACAGGGGTAAGATACTACCTGTACATCATTTTTTGTAAGTTTTCTCGAAGGTCGACACATGCTGTGAATTTCATGTCCTTCTTCCAGAGTTTCGCCCATCTGTCAAAGTCCAGGTTATAACCAAGGTCTATTGCCCATTTAGTCATTACCTCCTTTACCTCCTCGTCCTTCGTGTCCCAATCTAATAATTGGTTATACATTTTAGATAGGAGTTTGGAGTTTCCTTCTATTATTTCCACCTGGAATCTGGACTTTTTCTCACTCATCCCTGTTTTTTTATGCTCGTTCCATAGAGAATTAATTTGGTAAAATTGCAACCAGGTTGTTAATTTATCCTTCAGTTCTTCATAGGGTCTAAGCTTCCACCCTCTGTCTGATTTTACCAATAGATGCTCATAGGTCCATCTTTGACCTTCCATATTAGATTTTTTAATTGTCAAAATGTCAACTGGTGATAACCACCAAGGGGTGTCTTTTTCTAAAAGTTTCTTATTTCTATTCCATACCTCAAGTAGCGCACCTCTGATTATATGGTTGGAGAATCCTTTGTGGGCCCTCTCCTTATCTTGCCATAAATACGCATGCCAGCCGAATCTGGCGTCAAACCCCTCCAAGTCCAGCAAATCTACATTTTTCAAAACAATCCAGTCCTTGATCCAGCACAGACACGCGGCCTCATAGTATAGTTTCAGATTAGGAACGGCAAATCCTCCCCTGTCACTGCGATCTGTGAGTAATTTAAATTTAATTCTTGCTCTCTTGCCCTGCCAAATGAATCTGGACAGGGTTCTCTGCCAATCTTTGAATGATGTCGTACCCCTGATCACCGGAATGTTCTGAAATAGGAACAGCAACCTTGGGAGAATGCTCATTTTAACTGCGGCCATTCTGCCCGACCAAGACAGTCTTAACCTACTCCAGGTGTCCAGGTCTTTTTTGATCTCTTTCCAGGTCCTTGTATAATTATCTTCTACTAAGTTTATATTTTTTGCGGAGATCCAAATGCCCAAATATTTCACCTTTTTCACCACCTTAATTCCCGTTTTCGACTCTAACTGATTTCTTTGCTCTCCAGTTAAATTCTTTGTCAGCATTTTGGTTTTAACTTTGTTAAGTCTAAAGCCGGACAGATTTCCGAACTCCTCAAGCAGCTCTATGACTTTACCGATACCCACTACTGGATCTCCTAGCGATATCACCAAATCGTCGGCATAAGCTTTTAGTTTATATTCTTTGTCTCCTAATCTGATTCCCTTTATTTCGGAGGTTTCCCTAATCGTGTTTGTAATCACTTCCAGTACCATAATAAATAGGAGGGGGGATAGGGGGCAACCCTGTCTTGTACCCTTCGAGATCTCAAATGAGCTGGTTACATTATTATTAATAATCAGTCTGACCCTTTGTTCTGCATATATCGCCCTTATACCTTCCAGGAAGGGCCCCTCTATACCAACCCTCTCCATGCCTTTTAGTAGAAACCTCCATGACACGTTGTCGAATGCCTTTTCGGCATCGATGAAAATTAGGGCTGCGGGAATATCAATCTTAAGTTCCAATGAAGCAAATCGGTACTCGCGATGTGTTAAAAATAGATCAGCCAGACAGCAATGGAGAATAAGAAGGTGAGGAAATACAGCTACAGTGACCAGTATAGCACCGGGAAATGCTCTTTGGGGAGGTGGGTAGGAGAAGCTTCGTATGGCTCTCCTTGGTTCCCCTGGCATGTACTCTTCCCTCTGCCTGTGAAACTATTGTCTTGGACCTGCTTGTGCCCAATCTGGTATGTAGAGTTCCCAAAGAAAGAAAGGGATGTAACAACCGTATGCAGTTACCCAATCCACCCACTTGTCACGAATGTCCCCCTTTTTGTCCACCCTTGTTATTGTTATTTGTACTAAGGGTTTATGAGCAAAGTCTGGCTGGAATTTAGGATTGACTGAAATTTTAACTGGTAGGGGTCCTCCCATACGCTGGTGCAGCTCCAAAATCTTCCGGTGTGCGTAGACTCACTGGCTTCCAGGTGCAGTGAGAGCAGACCTGTAGTCCCGTTGCCCGTGGTCCTGCCCGCTTCCGGAGGGGCTAGGTGCAAGGTTTCCTGGTGAGCTTCAGCTTCAGAGGGTCAGACGGGTTCAGCTCACAGTTCCAATGACCCTCAGACCGCTTCAGACGAGAATGATGAATCCACGGGGTTACTTCCGCTACTTTTACTGCAGTAGGTGTGGCCAGCAGAACCGTGTAGGGACCTCTCCAGCGAGCCATCAGTGGTTCGTCTTTCCAATCTCGTACCCACACTCGGTCTCCTGGCCGAAAAGGATGAACTGGGTCGGATAAGCAGATGGGAATGCGCTGGAGACACCACCTGTTTAAATCAAGAAAAACATGAGAAAGAGCCTGGATTTGTTCTGCTGTTATCTGCCCCCCCACCTGAGTCAAGTCTGCTGTTTTCCCCCTAGCTATTGGAGGTGGTCTCCCATACAAAAGTTCAAACGGAGAAAGTTTCAGTCTCTTTGTTGGTGAACATCTGATCCTAAACAAAGCTATAGGCAACATGTCTATCCATTTACAATGAGTTTCCTGGCACAATTTCGCCAATTGTGCTTTCAGAGTCCGATTCATCCTTTCTGTTTTCCTGAACTTTGAGGTCTATATGCCGCATGCAGTTTCCATTGTATTTGCAATGCTTTGCATACCCCATCCACAATTGATGCAATGAAAGCCGGACCATTGTCACTGCCTATGCACCTTGGTAGACCAAACCTTGGAATGATTTCCGTTAAGAGGCGCTTTACTACTTCCTGGGCCTTTTCTGTTCTAGCTGGATATATCTCAGGCCAGCCTGTAAGAGAACATGTAAAAACCAAAAGCGCTTTATAACCCTTTGCCTTGGGCATTTCCGTGAAATCCACCATTAAATTCTCCATTGGCATTAAGCCTGTTTGCTGTATTCCTGGTGGAGGTACTGGGCCTTGCTTGGGATTATTTTTTGCACACAGAAGGCATGCACGCGATACTGCTTCCGCCAGCTGTGATATCCTGGTTATGTAAAATTGCCTATTCAGGCTTTCCCGCAATGCCGTAGCCCCATAATGAGTGGACTCATGATATTGCTTTACTATGTTCCTGCCCAAGGCCTCTGGGACAAATATTCGCTGGTCTGGAAGGATAAACCATCCATCCTGTGTTGGCATTCTGTAAGCCCCCTCTTGTTGGGCCCATTCCTGTTCTGCCTCCGTGTAGATGGGCTTTATTTGCTCTAAATCAACTGCTGTAGGAAGAAGAGATGCTGTTATAGAGGCAGGTGGCGGTGGTAGCAAAGCTGCCCGTTTCGCAGCCAAATCTGCAAATTGATTTCCCTTAGCTGTCTTTGTGGTTCCCTTGCTGTGGCCTCGGCAATGTATGACCGCAACCTTTCTCGGAGCCCACACAGCTTCCAAAAGCGCTTCTAATTCCGGGCCATATTTCAGCGCTTTCCCTTCTGCTCCAATGAGCCCCCTTTCCTTCCACAAGGCTCCGTGGGCATGTAATGTTAAAAAGGCAAACTTTGAGTCTGTGTAAATGTTTACACTACATCCAGCTGCTAGCTGAAGTGCTCTTGTTAAAGCCACAAGTTCTGCTTTCTGCGCTGAGGATGAAATTGGCAGAGCCTGCGCTTCAATGACCTCATTTTGAGTAACCACAGAATATCCTGCTCTCCTCTGCCCCTCCTTTACAAAACTGCTCCCATCAGTGAAATATTCTACATCTGGGTCTTTTAAAGGCTCATCCTGCAAATCTGGACGGCTAGAATAAATTGTGTCCATGACTTGAATGCAATCATGAGGTTCATGATCCACTGACTCAGGAAGGGGTAACAAGGAAGCGGGGTTCAGGGTGTCCACAACCTGCAAATGTACTTGTGGGTTACCACATAGAAGCCCTTGGTATTTCGCCATTCGCTCGTTAGAAAGCCAGTAACTTCCCTTGTATTCCATTAATGTTAACACAGCATGAGGCACATTCACATAAATCTCTTGTCCAAAGGTGAATTTAAATGCCTTTTTGACCAATAGGGCTGTTGCAGCTACTGATCTCATACAAGGTGGCCATCCTTTTGCCACTGCGTCCAGTTGTTCTGACAAATAAGCTACAGGTCTTTTCCAACTTCCCAATACTTGAGTCAAGACCCCCGCTGCAATTCCAGATTTCTCATGAACGAAAAGATAAAAAACTCTTCCTGGGTCTGGCAAAGCCAAGGCTGGAGCCTGCATCAGTTTAGACTTTAACATATTGAAAGCTTTCCTTTGCTCTGCATGCCATTCGAAATGAGCATTCTCCTTGCCTTTCGTGCTTTCATATAGAGGCTTTGCTAGGGTGCTAAAATCAGGGATCCAAATACGGCAAAAGCTTGCCGCCCCCAAAAATCCCCGCAATTGCCTGCGGCTGGTGGGTTCCTTAATGACACATATGGCTTCCTTTCTTTCGCAACCCAACGCCCTCTGCTGGTGAGAAATGTGAAACCCCAAATATTTCACTGTCTCTTGGCAAATTTGAGCCTTTTTCCGAGACACCTTGTATCCTGCCTCCCAAAGGAGATAAAGCAAATCCTCTGTGGCCTTTTTACAAGTCTTATAGCTGTCACATCCAATCAATAAATCATCCAGAAATTGAAGAAGAACCGTTTTCCCAGGTACTGAAGGGAATTTAGACAAATCCTGGGCTAATGCTGTATCAAAAAGTGTTGGGGAATTCTTGAATCCTTGAGGCAACCTTGTCCACGTTAACTGAGTCTTTGTCCCCTTGTAAGGATCCTCCCATTGAAATGCAAATATTGGCTGACTCTGGGAGGCAACACGGCAACAGAAAAATGCATCTTTTAAGTCCAATACTATAAACACAGTTGCCTCTGAGGGAATCAATCCTAGGAGGTTGTAAGGATTGGGCAGACATGGATGCAGAGTCTGTATTAAATTATTAATCCTTTTCAGATCTTGGACTGGGCGAAACTGATCTGAATTCGGCTTGCGCACTGGAAAAAGTGGAGAATTCCAGCTGGACTGGCACTTTACCAAAAGCCCATATTGCAAAAACTTATCTATATGCAACTGCATTCCCTCTGCTGCTTGTCTTGGGATTGGATATTGTCGAGTTGCTATCGGCTTTGCCCCTGGTTTTAAATTTATTATGAATGGGGCTATATTCTTTGCCATGCCTGGTGGGTTGTCCTCTGCCCATACTCCAGGTGGGGCTCTCAGATTTTTAGGAATCTGTGAAATTTCTTTTTTGAGAGTCTTTACTTGACAAAGCCATCATTTTCCATGCCTGTTCCCTAGGCACCTCTACTGTGACTATCCCAGATGCAGCCTGGGGTAATTTCATTTCTGCCCCTTTTGGTGTGAATGTAATCTGTGCTTGAACCTTTGATAGAAAGTCACGTCCCAGCAAGGGAATTGGGCATTCAGGCACATACAGAAATTGATGTGTAAGTGTTTTCCCTCCAATCTGGCATTCTTGAGGTTGCAGAAACGGTTTTAGGACCCTGTTGCCTGTGGCCCCCACAATTGTCACTGCTTGGTTGCTTTTTGCTTTTAATGGCTTCGTGAGCACCGAAAATTGCGCTCCAGTGTCTATCATGAAATTTACTAAACGGCTCCCCAGTTTAACCGAGACCATGGGCTCCTGGGAGCCTAAAGAAAGAGTTGAGCCCGGTCTGTCCTATGCATTTTCATTCTCATATTCCTCCAATTGCGCTAATCCAACAAAATCTCTGCTACTTCCTCTGTTTCTCACATATCTTCCTGCTTGCATCCTTCCTCTCTGCGATCCCCATTCACGTCCACGTTCCCTCTGATCCCTGAATCCACCTTCTCCCTCTGCTTCCCTTGCATCAGGGCACTCTTGCTTCCAATGACCTTCCTTCCTGCAAATTGCACATTGATTCCTTCCCAATGGCAGTCCTCTTCCCCTTCCACTTCTACCTCCACATGCCCTACTTGAACCTCTCCCTTGGGCACCTGCATCAAATGCCGATCCTTGGCTGATGGCTGCAGCCAAAAACACTGCCTTTTGCTTCATTTCCCGAACTCTGTCCTTCTTAACCTCATTCTCTCTGTTCAAAAAAACCTTTTGAGCGATTGCTAGGAGCTGATCCATTTGCAATGTTTCAAAAGCGTCTAACTTTTGTAATTTCCTCTTAATGTCCGTAGCACTCTGAGCCACAAATGCCGCATTTACCATTTGCTTACTTTCTGGGGCTTCTGGATCAAAGGGGGTATAAATTCTATATGCCTCCATCAAGCGTTCCAAATAATGAGAAGGAGATTCATCATTCTGTTGAACGATTTCAACACGCCCCCCCCCCCCCGCAAGAACCGAGCGAGGCTCTTTTGGGTAAAAAAACCCCTACTGGCCTGTCTGATCCGAGTCACGGCACCAAATGAAGCAAATTGGTACTCGCGATGTGTTAAAAATAGATCAGCCAGACAGCAATGGAGAATAAGAAGGTGAGGTTTATTGCCAGGCAATAAGGTACCCAGTTGGAATATTTTCCAAAGAACTGGGACCCCGATTGACAGAAATCCAGAGGTCTTTATACCTGAGCAGAACACAGCAAATCATTGATCATGAGACAATCAGGAAGGATTCACAATATTGTCAGCGAGAATCAGCCAATCAGCAAGCGGTTGTCACGCTACTTGACCCCCGGTCAAACCTTGGTCAGCACCGGATTCTAGTTCTGCTTTCCGATGCTCGCAGTGACGCTCTGTCTAACCTTTCCCCCAGTTATGACAGGACAGGGAGCTTGGACATTTTGTGGTTTTGCTCTTCCTGTTCTGTGGATTAATTTAGCCTGTATCTGAGGGGATTTTGTACCAGAATCTCTGATTCATGTCTTTCCCCCTTGTCCGGGGTGCACAGATATTTAGGGGAAAGGTTGGCTCTAACTTTTTGCCGTTTCAAGCAGTTTGCAGCACAGCTTCCCTTTTGATTCAAAATGGATTATAAAGTACTGTAATCCTTGATTTGTATAAGCATATGTGGATATATATTGAATATATTGGTTTCTGATAACTGATTATGTGGATAGCATGGGGTAGCCCTTCTCCCTTGCCTCACCAAGTACTCAATAATATTAATTATGTGTCTTACGTTGTCCTTTAAGTACCTGTTAGGAAGAAATCCTGCTTGATCTTTGTGGATGGATTTCATTAAGTGTTTTTTAAGCCTATTTGCCATTATTTCTGCGAAGATTTTATAATCATTATTGAGTAGTGATATCGGCCTGTAGTTTCTTATGTCCAGCTTATCAAGTTCTGATTTGGGGATTAACGTGATGTGCGCCTCTTTCCAAGAGTCGGGCACCGAACCTCCTTGTAAAATATTATTCATTACTTTACAAAGGACCGGGGCCAGATATTCTTCTAAGACTTTGTAATACTTTTGGGATAACCCGTCAGGACCTGGAGCTTTCCCTGGTTTCATCCTCTTAATTATTTCCTTGATCTCATCAACCGTTATTGGTTTGTTTAGGTAGGTTTTCTCCTCATCCGTTAGCTGTTCTCTTCTATTCCTTTCCAAGTAGTTATCTATTTCTTCCGTGTCTTCCTCTTCCTTTTTATACAAGTTTTCGTAAAATTAAAGGAACTTTTCCTCTATTTTACCGGGGTCCTCAAGTATTTGTTCTTCTACTTTAATTTTATTAATCACATTCTGTTTTTTCCTTTTTCTAAGTTGCCACGCCAATAGCCGTCCCGTTTTGTTCGCAGATTCAAAATACTTTTGCTTCATTGATCTAATTCTCCATTCTACCTCTTGACTTATTAATATTGAGTATTGCGTCTGCAGCGTTTTAGAGATTTGTTTAGTCCTTTCGTCTCTAGGGTTTACTATTAGTTTTTTCTCACATTCTCCTAGTTGTCTGACTATTTCTTCCTTCTTTGATTCTCTTAATTTCTTTCTATAGGTGTTTTGCTGAATAAAAAATCCTCTTAGGACCGCCTTACTGGCGTCCCAAGCTATGTCAATTTTTGTTTCTTTGTTCAAGTTCATATCAAAGTACTCTTTAAGAGTAGTCTTAGCCTTTTCAATTATCTCCTCATTTTCGAGTAGGTATTCATTCAATCTCCATCTATATGGGCCTGATGATTTACATTTTATTTCCAACACTATTGGGTTGTGGTCAGAAAGGGTTCTGGGTTGTATTTCACATTTCATTGTTCTTATCGATAATTCACTTGAAACCCATATCTGATCGATTCTGCCCCAACTCTGATGTGGTTCTGAGAAATACGTGAATTGTTTCGTTATTGGGTTTTTATGCCTCCAGATATCGATTAAGTCCAGATTTTCTTGGAGATTATTAAATGATTTGGGGAGTTTCCCTTGGTTCGATTTCCTCTTTTTTCCATTTCTGTCTAATTCTGGAGATGGTACTCCATTCAGGTCTCCAAGCAGAATTAATTTATGATTTTCTAGTTCTAGTAACATTTGCTCCAGTTTTTTTTAAAAAACTCTGCTTTCTTTGTATTGGGTGCATAAACAGTTACTCCCATCTATATTGTATACCGTTTCTTCTCAGAGCGCCAGCTATCTGTCCGTACCTTTCCCTTTTACGCAAGAGCCTAACTGGGATCACTTTAAGAATAATAATTGGTTTACCATCAATTGTTATTTTTTTATGATAGCTGGTTTTTAGTATTAAGTTCTTCATCTCAATTGAGTTTAGGATTACTAGACAGTCCTCAAGAGGTCTCTTTAACCTATTTTGTTGGGGTCTCAGTCTTATTCTAAAGACATTCTCCACCGTACAAGCCACCTCTTCCTCTTTCAGTTCCAACCACTTAGCCAACTCCTCAATCATTTTCTCTTTTATGTTCCCTTTATTTTCCTTTCCTAATCCTCTGAATTTTAGGTGGAGATGTTTTTGTCGCATTTCTGTCATCGCTAAATTATCCCATATCTGCTCCTGCATCCTATTCACTTCTCTCACTTCTTCCTTTATCTTTTCTGTCTCTTTTTTCTGCTCTCTCATCTCTTTTTGAATTTTCTTATTGGTTTCCTCATATATTTTTGACTTGGCAGACAGTTCTTGAATTTTGGTGGAGAGTTCTCCTACTGCTCCTTCTATCTTTCTATCTATCAGCTCTTGCATTTCTCCTAGTTTGCTTTCCATGTGGGTTTCATTTTGTTTAAACTCCTCCTTAATTTTTAACCAAAGGATATCTAGATCTTTAATTTCTTCCTGTCGGGATAGCTTTCTTTCATTTGGGGTTCCCCCCGCCTTTTTCCCATCTTTTCCCCACATTATACCCCAATTTTCGCGTTCTATATTTTATACCAAATCTCTCCCTTAAAGGGCTCACAATCTTTCTTCCTTCTTTCCCTTCTTTCCCTTCTTTTCCCTCCTCTATAGAGGTTATCTTATACAGAAATTATCAGGTTCAATTGCCCCACCACCTCCAAAAATATCTAGGGTTTTGTAAGGTGTCTCACCCCAGTATCCTAGATTGGTCTGCGAATAGGTCAGGTCCCATGAATCTGCAAATGCAATTGCAAGTGCAATTTCCAAATATCAGAAGGCAAGTAGCCCTAACTCACCAAACCAGGGGTAGATGTAATATTTTCGGGCAAACGTAAAGAAAGAGAAAAGAGAGGAAAAAATAATAGTAAAAATGTAATAGTAAAAGAGTAGAATTGAGTAGAATTAGCCCAGAAATTAAACGCATCCTAATAATATGAGTACTAGGGGCTTCATCTCCATACAGGATATTTAACCAGAAGTGAGTTGTTGCTTAGGCTGTTTCACAAAAATTATTTAGTCAGTCCAACTTCACCCTATGGTTCTTCAGCCACTTGGCGGCCTAATCCAGCCTCGAAAGGCAAACACTGCAGTCTGTAGAGAGGGTTTTTTCAGAGTTCAAAAATCAGAGTTCAGAGTTCAAGATTCAAAATTCAGAAATCAGAGTTCAAAATTCAGAGTTTCAGAGTTCAAAATTCGAAATTATTGTAGAGATGATCAACACAGTTATTAAGAGTGGATGGTGGGGGGGGGGAGGAGAAGAGGGTTTATTCTTAGTTGTTAGAAGCACATATCATGAAGAGAAGTCCGGCGTTCAAGTTTGCTTCAGACTCTTTTCCCTCGTCAGAGAAGTTGCAGCATTCGTCAAGGGTCTCCAGTACCGTTATTAATGAGGGGGTTGAAATCATATAGCTTATTAGGATAATAGAGGGGAAGGGGGGTAGAACCTATGAGGGAGGATAAGGACAAAGAAAAAAGAGGGATAAAGAGGCTTGCAATGTCTTGCAGCCTTCGCAGCTTTCTAGTCCCTTATATTTTAATTCTCAGGACGTCCGTAATTGAAAGTCTGCCTCCGTCTGCCCCTTCTCTTTATCTTTCGCTCTATCTGCGCCGCTCTTCTCAAGCTTTTCTCAAGCCTTCCCCGTTTACCGCCACCTTCAATACACTCCCCAATTGCAAAGTTCTGATTAAAGTTTGTAGCTGTATCTCACCACCGAGGAAACAAAGTACGCAGCAAGGAGGTAGAGTAAAAGTTCAAACAGGCAACATCTACGTTACTTTGTATTTAGTGGTTAGTCGTTAGTTTGCTCAGGCAAAAAAGCCTTGGCGATCAGTACTCACTCAGTCAGGCAATGGCCGGGAGAACGGAAGCCGCTGCTTCCTTCTTTGTGCGCCTGAGATTCAGCGACCCGCGCCATTTTCTGCTCTCAGCCGGATGAATTCCTCACCGAAATCTTTAAACATCCACGGCTCTCCCCCCTTAAGTTCCAATTTTTTTTAACAATTTAGCGCTTAACACGTAGGAGAATCCGTTCTTGTCTTGTGGAGGTTCATCGCTCTTTCCTTGGCTGAAGCTAGAGGCATCTCAGCACGGAGTCGGTGTTTTCCCTTTCTTGCGCTCGCAGCCCCCGTCCCGAGTCTCTTCCCGTAGAAGGAACAGACCCGAAAGACTACAGACCGCTCCCACGCTGCCAGGAAACCTATCCCCCAGGGTCTCCCCCCTGGGATTTTTGGGGGGCGCAGTGCCCTTGCAGCTCCCCCAAGCCTCCGTGTTGATCAGAAAGTCCTTGCGGGGACTTTCTGCGCATCTTCACCGATCGCGACTTCAACATCCATGGACTTCAACATCCATGCTGATACCACTCCCTCCTCACAGGCTCTGGACCTGGTGTCTTCCATGGCGACACTAGTGCTCTCCCAGTTTGTTTCGGGCCCCACACATCAAGCAGGCCACACGCTGGATTTGATCTTTGGCGTAGGTATAGATGTGACCATGTCTCCTTCGATGAAGGTGCCATGGTCTGATCACTACGCTCTGAAAGCTAGGACTGACTTTCCACCCCCACCCTGCTTAGGTGGCGAGCCAATTTGGGCTCGCCCACAGAGGCTGATGGACCCTGATAGATTCCGCCAAGCCTTACGGGACCTTGCTCCCCCTGGCGACTCATTGACTGAGCTTGTTGAGGGCTGGAATATCCAGCTCCTGGCAGCCATCGATGAGATCGCACCGAAGCACCCTCTGCGACCCCGCAGAAACCGGGCTCCCTGGTTTACCGAGGAGCTCCGGAAAATGAAGCGGCACCTCAGACGGCTAGAGCGAGTATGGTGGGGTGCCCGTGACAGAGCCTCAAGAACATCTTATAGGGTTTTTATGAAAACCTACGAGATGGCGGTGAAGGCTGCTAAGAAGTCCTACTTCTCGGCCTCCATTGCATCTGCTAGCTCTCGCCCGGCGCAATTATTTAGTATAATCAGGTCTTTAACGTCCCTTGAGGGACAGCCAAATTTAAATAACAATTTGACACACAGCTGTGAGGCATTTGCGAGCTTTTTTGCGGAGAAGGTCTTGTTGCTCCGCCATGACCTCCCTGCCAATTTGGATACAATAAAGGAACTGGAGGCCCCTCGACTGTCCTCGGGTCCAGTATTGGACCACTTCGACCGGATATCCCCAGCCGATGTGGACAGACTCCTCCGAGCTGGAAAGCCCACCACCTGTCCTCTTAACCCGTGCCCGTCTTGGCTGATTAGAGCGTGTCCAGACGAGGTGCGGGCCCTCCTGGGGGATATCATCAATTTGTCACTTGGCACGGGGACATTCCCAGGGGAACTGAAGGAGGCAGTGGTGCGTCCGCTCTTAAAGAAAACATCATTAGATCCTTTAGATCTATCCAATTACCGCCCGGTTTCGAATCTTCCGTTCCTGGGTAAGGTGATTGAGAGAGCGGTTGCTGAACAGCTTGGTGGGTTTCTGGATGAAACATTGGCTCTGGATCCATTCCAGTCCGGCTTCCGCGCTGGTCATGGGACCGAGACGGCTCTGGTTGCCCTAACAGATGATCTTCGTAGACAGCTGGATTGAGGCGGGTCGGGGCTGCTGATTCTTCTAGATCTGTCAGCAGCCTTCGACATGGTCGACCACGAACTTCTGGACCACCGCCATGCTGACGTGGGGATCCAGGGCACAGTCCTTCAATGGCTGCGCTCGTTTCTCTCTGGTCAGGGACAGAGGGTGGCGCTTGGGGGGGAATTGTCATCGCGCCACTCCTTGGTGTGTGGAGTACCTCAGGGTGCGATACTCTCCCCGATGCTTTTCAACATCTTTATGCGCCCCCTCGCCCAGCTTGTCCGGAGTTTTGGGCTGGGTTGCCATCAGTATGCCTATGACACCCAACTCTATCTGTTGATGGATGGCCATCCTGACTCGGCCCCAGACACACTGACCAGATGTTTGGAAGCTGTGGCTGGATGGTTACGTGGGAGCCGGTTGAAGCTAAATCCTTCAAAGACAGAGGTCCTGTGGCTGGGACGGGACGATATGGGATTGGGGGGCAACTCCCATCTCTTGCGGGGGTGCAATTAGTGCCAGCACCGTCCGTTAAGAGTTTGGGTGTAATCTTTGACACCTCCCTTTCCATGGAGGCACAGATTGCAGCTATAACAAAGGCGGCATTTTTCCATCTCCGCCAAGCTAAGCAGTTGGCTCCTTACCTCTCTCGCCCTGACCTAGCTACTTTGATCCACGCGACGGTCACCTCCAGACTGGATTATTGTAACTCGCTCTATGTGGGGCTGCCCTTGAGACTGACCCAGAAACTCCAGCGGGTGCAGAATGCTGCAGCGAGACTCCTTACGGGGTCTTCTCTGCGAGATCACATTCACCCGGTGCTATACCAGCTGCACTGGCTCCCGGTGGAGTACAGGATCAGGTTTAAGGTGCTGGTTTTAACCTTTAAAGCCCTATACGGCCTAGGACCCTCATACCTACGGGACCGCCTCTCTTGGTATGCCACACAGAGAAACTTACGGTCTTCAGATAAAAACATCTTGAAGGTCCCAGGCCACAGAGAAGTTAGGCTGACCTCAACTAGAGCCAGGGCTTTTTCGGCTGTGGCTCTGACCTGGTGGAACACTCTGTCACAAGAGACTAGGGCCCTGCGGGACTTGACATCTTTCCGCAGGGCCTGCAAAACAGAGCTGTTCCGCCAGGCCTTTGGCCAGGGCACAGCCTGACTCCCTCCTTCGGCAATCTTCGCGGAGCTCTGGCCCAATGGTGGCCAGTGGCTTGAATTTAATTAATTTTATAATGAATGATTTTAGAGTGTTGTTTGTGCTGTACTTTTGTACTGTTTTATTGTTGTTAGCCGTCCTGAGCCCGGCTTCGGCTGGGGAGGGCGGGATATAAATAAAATTTATTATTATTTATTATTATTATTTATATACTATACCCAATTGCTGACACAGCTTAATTAACACAACTTAGCAGCACCTTCTATACTCTTTCACAAGTGTAAAACTAGGTCATGTTATTTGTTCTGGCCCTTAAAGACATACACATCTTGTGGAGCAATAATGAACCTTCAAATTTAAAGAGACCATTCAACAGGGAAGGTGGTATATGCAGTTGCTTGGTACCTCAGGGAATGGAGTGGTCATGGGGCCTCGACATGCAATTGTCTGTGTTAACAATGTAGGAGATAGAAACAAAATGGAATTATGCTAAACACTATCTTTTTGAATTTGCTAACCTGGGAAATGGTTAGCATATAAACTGTGGAAAGAGAAAGAAAAGAAAGTGATACTGAAGTTGCAAGAAGGAAATGCTGTAATAACAGATAATACAAAATATGAAAAAAGTATTTCACCAATATTCTAAGTTGTATAAATGTCAAGTAATATCTTTTTTTTCTTTTTTTTAAAAAATGGCATTTACTAAACATTTCAGATCCTCAAAGACAAATAATGAATGGCCCCAAAACTACTTGAGAATTATGTGATGCAATTTTAAAAATGAAGAAAGGAAAGGTACCAGGCCGAGATGGACTATTGGCTTCTTACTATGCCTTTTGAAGATGAACATTTACAACCTTTGCAATGGACAAAAAACAAAAAACAATATTATACAGAGCGGTAAGACACCAGATAGCTGGAAGGAGGCCAACATTACACTTACACCTAAAGAAGCTCAAAACATGTCTTTAGCAAAATAAATAAATAAATAAATAAATAATGACCATTTTCCTTACTGAACAATGATCATATGTTATTTACATTGATTTTGTCAGAAAGATTAAACAAGATTTTACAGGACTTCATTCACGACGATCAGTGTGGAGTCCTACCCAAAGGACAGTTAAAAGAAATGCATTAGACGTTTTTGAATGCTTGAATTACCACAATGAGAAGCAAGCTGCTTTTATTGTTTTTTTATTTTGATTTTTTTATGCAGAAAACCCTTTTGACAACATAAATTGGGTATTTTAGTTTAGAGTACTGCAGGAAATGAACTTTGGAGACAACTTTATTAAATGTGTAAACTTGATCTACACATCACAGACAGCACAGATAATTGTTAATGGATAATTGGCAAAACCCAGTGAGATGTACTCTGGGTGGCTTACAACATATATAAAAACATATTAAAACATTATACATTAAAATGCTTCGCTATGTAGGTAAACTGCATTATTGACCAAAACCCTTTCAACAAACTACAAATGCACACACATATGCCTGAAATCTATAAATTTCTTTTCCAGCAACTGGCTGTGTGTGAAAGATTACTATTCCATAAACAATACAACCATTATATCTCAAAAAAATGCTGCCCCTTCTAAGTATTTTTAACCTGCATAGAAAGAGGGGAAATGACACTTTTTAAAGCCATGAAAAGCAAGAGGACATGAACAGGAAAGAAGGAGCTATGAGGTATTGAGAGAACGGGGCAATCTGAAGAAGTTTGGGCAATGTGTGAAATGAGTTTTGAACTGCATGTTGCTCACCTGTGTTCACTTGGGATCAGATAACACACACATTCTTGATTATGGTCCAAAGACCTACAAAAACAGTTTTGAAAGCAAAATGCAGCAGAGATACAAGGAAAAGATTTCAAGGCAGTCACTATGTTTTATCCAGAGCATGCTGATTTCTATTTCTTATTACCTCTGATAAATTTTTTGCCATGGCCAGGGTAATATAATTTGACTTATCTTTGAGAAAAGGGGTTTAATTAATTGATCCCTGGCTTGTTTATATAGCCCACAGTGTAGTAAGATATGCTTCATACAATCAACAGCCTAAAAGCATAAATAGTCTATTCTGATAAGGTATATCAGTCAGTCTGCCGTTTAGAACTTCAGATGGAAATACATTTAATCTGGCTTTGGTAAACAGTTGACAATAATTGGATACTGACAGATTCGTAAGATACAAGGGTAATTGAAAATCATGCCCATATTGAATTCCGGATGCAAATGATCCACAGGTTTCATATGATAGAGAGTGGATGCAATATCCCATAACCTCTGCCTCAATGATTTAAGGGCAAGATCATAACCCAGATGATGTAAAAAGGATGGTAAAAGTCCAATTGAGGAGGCTTTTTGAGCCATAGTTTAACCATGAACTGACAGCTGGTTAAATGTACAAATACTGAAATCTTTAACCAGTATTTCAGGGCAGCCCACCACACTTTGGTGGAAAGCAGGCATTTACCTGTTTCCAGAAATAGAATTGAATTAGGAACACAGTTTAGAACCTGAAGTAGGAACCGAATGAATTTTGCCTGGAACCTGTCTAGCTTAGGACATAAACCATTGCACCAGACATTTGAAGCATTTAGGAGTTGGGGAACAGATTTTGCATTAAATATCCTTATGGCTGGTGGAACATAATGACCTCCCTTTGAGGAAAAAACAAGAAGAACGGAGTATAGCAAGCTTGCTCATCTTCGCCTTCTGACAGGCCAGTGGCAATTCTAGGACTTTGTGTGGTGAAACAACAGCCCTAAATACCAGAAGCATTTGGTCTGCTCTAGATTATGGCCACCCATACCCATTTACAAGGGGAATATCTTTTCTCAAAGACCGTGATTTTTGATTTCTCATAGTTGATGGGTAAACCATTTGCAGACAAGTAATCTGAAAACTTCCTCCGTTGGTATTTCAAACCAGGTCTGGACCAAGAGGGGATGGCCGCATTGTGTTCATACAGTAAGTGAGGGGTCTTTCTGGTTCCTGTTTTTGGGAGGTGACCATCTGGGTCAATTATACTTTCCTCTAAATCATTTAGAAAAAGGCTTAACAATGTAGGGGCCAAAATACTGCCCTTTCTCACTCCCCTATCCATCTCAATACAATCCGAAAGTTAGCCCTGCAACCCACATCTAACCTGCAATTTACTGTCGCTATACAGAGCTTTAATAAGGTCTTTTATCCTGCAGTACCAGATGTAATTTGGCTCACAATTTCAAGCTGGAAATAGAGTCAAATGTGGATTTCAAGTCCACAAAGACGACAAATAATTTTCCCTACAGAGGCCTGGTGTATTTCTCCGCTAAGTGGGACAGCACAAGGCAATGGTCTGATGTTGAGAAATTCTAGTGAAAGGCAGCCTGGGCTTAAGGTATTATGTTATTATCATTGATTGATTGATATCTCGATACATATACGAAATATTCACATAGTATTACATATACATTATATTTGTAAATTCACATTTTTCCATTTCATTATGTACCAACATTTGGTCATTTCTTATTTGCTTCTTATTTCTTTCCCTATGTCTTCCCTCCACCCGTGCGTGACTTCCTTGTTTTTTGGTTTTTTTTATATAACATTATTGTGATTGTATTTTGTATCTTTATAATTAAACATACATTCTTGTATATCTGTTTAAATTATGCATATCAATCAATTTTTGTTGGAGCATCTTTTGATCATGTATTCGTCTACACACTCCCATTCCTGTTTGAGATTTTGGTTAGATTGCATTCTAATTGTTGCTGTCATTTTTGCTAATTCAATCATTTCAAAAACAATATGTTGCCAATCTATCACTGATGGTACTCTTAGGATATTTCCGTTCCTCCTTAAAAAGGGAACAGGCTGTTGTGTGTCACTAGCCTGCGTACTTCCTGCTCACTGGGAGTTTCCGTTTTGTATATAGCTTTTGTTTCTGGTTTTTTTTTTCCTCGACATGGATGCAAACAGTCATGTTTTTCCTTTGTTCTGACCAATGTTGAATAAAGCTGTAAATATGCTCTTCTGGGTGAATCTTCCGTTGTGGAGACTGCTGAAAAGGGCGTGCATGAGTCTTGGAATATGTCTGAGGCTCGTGTCGCTAATTGACTGATGCTGTTTCCACGGGAGACCGGGAGATGGTCTGGAGACGATGACTGGGGCCTGCCTGATGCCTCTGTCTCCCTGGCAGTATCCCAACAATAGGTTTTGGGCCCAGATTCACGGCACTTACAGGAGAGTAAGACTGCTGAAGACTGTGTGAGGTATGTGGGGAAAAGCAAGACTTTTCTGATGCCGCCGCAGAGTCTTTGATGTCCGGCAGGCTAATTAGGCTGGTGAGAAGAGCCAGCAGGCCTCGTAATTTATGAGCTGCCAAAGATAAGGAGTCTTTGAAGGAAGTAAGACTCACGGCTGAAGTAAAGAGCTGAAATGGAGTTTTTACAAGCCTCAGGTGGTTTCCGTACCAAAGCTTAATGCCCACAATTATGAGACCTGGGCAAGGTACTGTGCCTATTGAGACAGTTTGGAGTGTGGCACACTGTGTGTGAAGCCCCTCCAGTTCCTCTGACAGATAGATGGAGGGCGGAGGATTCAAGGGACATAGACGTGATCGTCTTGTCCATCGTTCTGGAGGGAATTGTAACACTGGCTGGCAACACGACAGTAAGTCAGATGTGGAATGCTTTGAAAGTAGCCTATCTGGCAGCCTTCCCAGCACAGAGTTTGACTGCGTCGGAGGTCCTGACTGTTTCCCAAATTGAGAGTGATTGCAGGGATGCCGAGGGCACCGGTTGCAAGCTGCAGGGGGAGCTGACTGTGATGTCATCCCAGACAGCATTCCAGTGTCCAGGGGGAGCCAAGGAGTCGGCAGCTGAGAGCTCTGTTTCCTGTGAGAACCAAGGTTGTCTTCGCAGAGGCCGGAAGGCGAGATGTAAACAGAGACAAAAGCCTGCAGATGGCCAGGAGCAGGGGGGCAAGCAGCAGCCCAGGCCGGTGGAAAACAAGGTTTTGTTTGCTGGCACTGCTGCTCCAAAGGCCAAAGCCAGATTTGTTGTCGATTCTGGAGCCACACGGCATTTAACTAAGGATCGGCACCTGTTTATCTTCTTCACGCCTCAAGATGGAGAGATCCAACAGGCTGATGGAAAGACGTTGAGAATTGCAGAAGTCAGGACAGTTGAGACTGGCAAGTCTGCACACAACCATCAGGGAAGTACTTTTTGTTCCAGATTCTACAGACAATTTGCTCAGCGTCCCACAGCTGATTTCCTTCAAGAAGAGCATCTGTGTCATCAGGAAAGGCAAAGAGGACATTTTGCATGCAAAGTTTATAGATGGCTTGTTCTGTATAACTTATGATGACAATGCTGTTGATGTGTCTAATGTTAAATCTTGTTGTGTTGCACAAACTAACAAAGTTCTTCATGCAGGATGTATTCACGAGGCGCACCGAAAATTTGGTCACATGTCTTGGCAGGCACTGGCCAAGATGCCTGGGTTGGTTCAGGGTTTGAACATTAAGCCCTGTAGGTTTCACATGAAATGTGTGTCTTGTGCAGAGAACAAGGTGAAGGTTGCTCCA
This sequence comes from Podarcis erhardii, assembly GCF_964252035.2. NCBI lineage: Eukaryota > Metazoa > Chordata > Lepidosauria > Squamata > Lacertidae > Podarcis > Podarcis erhardii. Next base: position 30,317,602 of record NC_138506.1, on the reverse strand, counting down.
AAAGGCAAGGTGTCTAGCAGACAGGCTTCCAACCCTATCAGCTAGTCCACGCAGACCTAGTTGGTCCACTTGCACCCTCTTTGGGTGGAGCAAGGTACTTCGTGGTTTTAATTGATTCTTTTTCCAGCTACATTCATGTGTTTATGCTCCAACAGAAGTCAGAAGCGTTTCCTAGGTTCAAGGCATTCTGTGCTTTGTTGGAGAATGCTCACAACAAACACATTGGCTGTTTGTTTACTGATCGAGGGGGTGAATTCACTTCTCAGCAGTTTGAAACTTTCCTGACTGAGAAGGGAATCCAGCACAGCCTCTCAACTCCTAGATCTCCATGGATGAATGGACATTGTGACCGAGCAAGCCAGACTTTGCTTCAAGGCCTAAAAACCTTGTTGCATGATGCCAATCTCTCTGAGAAGTTTTGGGGGGAGTCTTTGAACATGTTTGTTTATTCCTATAACAGGAGACTGTCATCACCTATTGGTTGTACTCCCTGTGAGAAGATGTTTGGTAATAAACCTTATGTCAAGCACATGAGAATCTTTGGTTCTGACATGTGGGTCCACACCCCACAGAGTAGCAAGCTTGGGAAGCGTGGGGCACATGGTTTGTTCATGGGGTACGAAAAAGGTGCATACAGGGTATTCATGACTGACTCTAAGTCCATTAGGTTCACAAAGAGTGTTGAGTACAATCCTAAGTGGGGGGGGGGAATGTGGGAATTTTCCAGAGTCACTCAGAGGAGGAGGATGAAGATGATGTGAAAGAAGCAGATGATGAAGAGGTAGAAGAGGAAGCTGAGGATGATGATCAGAGTTCGGATTCCAGCTCAGTGGGCAGCACTGCTGCTGGTGTCAACGACAGTGATGACACAGCAGACTACAAGAGCGCAAAGGCCTCAGTCAGACCATCTGATGCGTCTGACACTGAACTGGAAGAACCACTGTTCAGCATTGGTCACTTTTCTCCTAAGAAGAAGGAGATGAGTGCAGAAGACTTGCGTCTAGTACGCAGATCTGAAAGGGCCACAAAAGGCAAACCTCCAAAGAGATTTGCTGATGAGTTTGCTAAGTCAGCAACTGCTGTTCTTAGTAGCTCGGAGAAGGTGTGGGAACCTTCGAGCTTCAAACAGGTTCAGGAGTTAACCTCTAAAGATGCTGAGCCATGGCTTAATGCCATGAAGGCTGAAGTTGATTCCTTGGATAGGAACCAAACCTGGGAGCTAGTCCCAGTAGTCCCAGGAATGAGACTGGTTGGCAGCAAATGGGTCTTCAAGGCCAAGACAGACCAGACTGGCAAGGTTGTCAGGCACAAAGCCAGATTGGTTGACAGAGGTTTTTCACAGGTACCAGGACAGGATTACCACGAGACCTACTCACCCACCATCAAGTATGAGACCATTCGGCTAATGGTCAAGATTGCTGCAGAGGAGAAACTGCACGTTTCTCATCACGACGTGAACACAGCTTTTTTGTATGGGGTTTTGGGGGAGGAGCTGTATATGCTTCCACCTGATGGAATGCAGATACAGAAGGGAATGGTCTGTAAACTACGGAAGTCCTTATATGGTCTCAAGCAGAGTGCCAGGTGTTGGAACACAAAAGGCACTGAGACATTGCTTTCTCTAGGTTTTCACCAAGGCAAAGCTGATCCATGTGTGTTTGTCAAGGAGGAGGGGCAAAACAAACTGTATTGTTTATGTTTTGTTGATGATCTTCTGTTTTGGAAGAATCAGGCTTTGTACCAAAGCACCCTAGCTCAGCTGAAGGAGCACTTTGACATGAAGGATCTTGGTGAGGTATCCAAGTATCTTTCTCTGCAGGTGGAGAGGGACCAAGCAGGTAATTTTCTGGTACACCAAACACAGAAAATTGCTGATGTATTAACCAGGCTGAATTTGGTTGATGCAACCCCAGCAGACACACCGATGGTGACAGGCTACCAGATAGATAGTACTGCTGAAGCATTTTCTGACACCACACTGTACAGATGCATTCTAGGCAAGTTGAATTTCGTTGCTAGATGTTCAAGACCTGACATAGCTGTAAGCACTAACCTGCTTAGCAGACATGCCAACAATCATACTGTTCAGGATTGGAAAGCTCTGAAGCGCATAGCCTGCTATTTGAAGGGGACTTTGCACTACAGGCTGAGGTTCACGTGTCAGAAGACTGGAGGTCTTGAAATCTTTGCAGATGCTAGTTTTGGAAGTGACACCATGGATGGTACAAGCACTTCTGGAGTATGCTACATGTACAACCACTGTCTGTTTGACTGGCTGTGCAAGAAGCAGACGACAGTAAGCCTAAGTTTCTGCAAAGCAGAACTCAATGCTCTGTCATTTTCACTCATGGATTGTGAATGGTTGATGCAACTGTTTCAGGACATCAGAGTTTCTGTGAAATGTCCTATACAAGTGTATCAAGACAATAGACCCTGTTTGGCTTTGCTGAACTTAGAGAGTTGCAAGCAAAGAACCAAGTACTTGCAGATTAAGCTACATTGTGCAAAAGAGTGTATTCAGAAAGTGTTAGGGGACATTCGGCACAGAAACATGTGTGTATACCTTTAAGAAGTTTCTGGGATTAATTGGCTGCAGCTGACCGTTGCTATAAAGGAAAAAAGCTGAGTTTTGTAGCTTGCCTGCAGGAATAACACCCACCCGAGTTTATTGTTTTGTAATAAAGTCTTCGTTTTAGTTTGGGTTTTTACACCTATGTCTCCTGGAGTCACTCTGTCCTCTGCCACCAGCTGGGAATCCCTCTCCAACAGAAAGGACTCATTCAGGTGTCCTACATGCCAAGAAATGAAATTCCTGCTGACCTGTTGTCTAAGGTTGTTGACAGAGAACAACTTAAGGTTTATGTACAGAGGTTGCAGTTGGGTTGAACCACAGGTACTACAGGTTACATGGAAAGGGGGAGGATGTTAGGATATTTCCGTTCCTCCTTAAAAAGGGAACAGGCTGTTGTGTGTCACTAGCCTGCGTACTTCTTGCTCACTGGGAGTTTCCGTTTTGTATATAGCTTTTGTTTCTGGTTTTTTTTTTTCCTCGACATGGATGCAAGCAGTCATGTTTTTCCTTTGTTCTGACCTACGTTGAATAAAGCTGTAAATATGCTCTTCTGGGTGAATCTTCTGTTGTGGAGACTGCTGAAAAGGGTGTGCATGAGTCTTGGAATGTGTCTGAGGCTTGTGTCGCTAATTGACTGATGCTGTTTCCACGGGAGACCGGGAGATGGTCCAGAGACGATGATTGGGGCCTGCCTGATGCCTCTGTCTCCCTGGCAGTATCCCAACAGGTACTTCTTCTGATTTCCAATTTTTGGCAACCAATAACCTTGTGGCGGCTGTTGCATATAGAAAAATTATCTTCATGTCTTTGGGGATGTCATTTGTTACAATTCCTAAAAGGAATGCTTCCGGCTTTTTACCAATTGTTATTCTAAATATTTTTTTCAATTCCTCATATATATTTTCCCCCAAAAAATTAATTTTATCACTTCCCCACCAGACATGATACCAAGATCCCTCTGATACCTTATATCTCCAAAACAGATTAGATGTTATGTAGTAATCAGGTGGGATTGCTATGAGGAATTATAACAAATATAGAGTAAGCCATCTGTGTCAGCAATGAAAGCATTGCGTTGACTGGGTTTAAACTATTTTGATATGATTTTTGATGAATCCACACCTCTGCATCCCTGTTCCATTTCTCTTGCTTGACAAGTCACATACACAGCCCAGCTGCCAGTTGCTTCGCCAGGCATGCATCCTGGGCTATGAAAGATGGTGGGCAGTTTCTTTAATGTAGGTTTTCTGATATGTTAATCTTAGGATGTTAATCTTAGGGCCAGGAAACAGATCTCACCTGAAGGTGATAATGATCGCTGTCTTCCTGGCCATCCTTATCATGTATATTGCTTGTTCATGTATATTGCTTGTTATCACCTCCGGGGTTGCCAGACACACTCCTTTGTAGTTCTGTTTTGTTTACCCCCAAAGTATGCATGCTTAATTAGTGTTTGTAGTTTAACTTTGTCCCCACATGGGGTTTGTTGAAATGCTCAGAAGAAATCTGATTGGCTCTTACGAACACTCTGTAAAAAGTTCTTTTGTGAATAAAACGACCTGGTCCAGGGGGTGGAGGACAGATTATTATACGCACCCTTCCCAGAGTCTTGCTAGCTCAAGCCTCTGTGTGTGTTCTTATTAATCAGAGTTCAATCCTTCCTTTACTTTGGTAACGCCTCAATGTTAGTTTATAAATTTTGGCTAGTTTTACAGGGGTTAAATACCACCTGTAAAATGTCTCTTTTTTTGGATTATTCAAAAGTTCTAACTGGAATTTTGATTCTTCTTTTTGGAAACCAATTTTATTATCAGAGTTAAATTTATCATATAATTGATGATATTGTAGCCAGGTGGTACAAAACTGTTTAAGTTCTTCATATGGTTTCAGTTTCAATTGTCCTTGCTTGTCCTTTAAAAGTTGCTTATACATTACCCCTAATTTCTCCATATTTTTCTTTTTTATTGATATCATTTCAAGTGCTTCTAGTAACCTGTGATATTGTCAAGGATGATTGGTGGGTGCTAGAAAAGATCACAGCCCAGGCCTTCAGCCAGCTTTACAGGGTTTATTGAGTCCATTATCTTATTTACACTACGGAGCTCTCGAAAGCATGTCCGGCTTATTCGGTGTCAGTTGCCGAGACTGGCCCCTCCTTTCATTTTCTCCAGCATAACCATTTCCGGAGCCCTCCCCTCTTCCTTCCTCTTTTACATGAAGAGCTAAACCCCGGAAGTTGCTCCCCCCTCCCTGATTCATTGCTTCCTGTCAACCCTTCGTCATCCTCCCCCTCTGAAGATGTGCAGCTGCCTACGATCGGAGGCTTCTCTCTGTATTTCCCCTTCTCAGCCCCCAGTTCCCTGACAGATATTTCCTCCATACTTTGATAAGAGAGTTTTTTATTATATGGTTCATAAATCCTTGATGGACCTTTGTCTTATTATCTATTTTTTTAAAAATAAAAATTTTATTAAGGTTTTTACATTACAAAAAATGAAGAAAAAGAAAAAATACAAAATACAAAATATTTTTTTAAAAAAACAATCTTTCCATCACATTATTTTTCATTTACTTGTTTCTCGGACCTCCTCATACCTCCCTTTTTTGTATTCCAAATCAAATTATTAGTTCAACAATTTCTTTCTCTCTTTACGCTACCCAAATCTTATTTTTAAGTTATTACAATCTTGAATTTTTACTTGTATAAACCCATTTTTTCATATTCTTTTAACCCATTACAGCTAGAAACCACTTAGTTCCAATCCAACATTATTCTAAAATTCATTGATTTTGCAATGTCTCTGTAAATAGTCTTTAAATTTCTTCCAGTCTTCTTCCACTGACTCTTCTCCCTGATCTCGGATCCTGCCAGTCATTTCCGCTAATTCCATGTAGTCCATCACCTTCATCTGCCATTCTTCCAAAGTGGAAGAAATCTTGACACAAATCTTGTGTCTTCCAATATTTTGCGATAAGTATTCTTGCTGCTGTTGTAGCATACATAAAGAAAGTTCTATCCTTCTTTAACACCGATTGGTCAACTATGCCCAGAAGAAAGGCCTCTGGTTTCTTCAAAGGGGTATATTTAAATACCCTTTTCAGTTCATTATATATCATCTCCCAGAAAGCCTTAATCCTTGGGCACGTCCACCAAAGGTGAAAGAATGTGCCTTCATTTTCTCTACATTTCCAACATTTATTATCGGGCAAATGATAAATTTTTGCAAGCTTGACTGGGGTCATGTACCACCTATAAATCATTTTCATAATATTCTCTCTTAGGGCATTACATGCCGTAAATTTCATACCGGTGTTCCACAACTCTTCCCAGTCAGCAAACATGATATTATGTCCAACATATTGTGCCCATTTAATCATAGCAGATTTAGGACTTCCGGGTTGGCGCCATCGCCGAATGGCGGACTCCCTCCGAGCTCCGGAGGGAGCCTGCCCGGTAGGGGCTGGGTCCTGCCGCGCCGGCGACGCGGGGACCCTTAAAAACCATGGGCGCTAAAACCCATGGACATGGTGACTCGGCTGGCACCTTTTGAGCCCCCCCGACCCGCAAAGGAGCCTTTTTAAAGGCTACAGAACGGGTGACGGGGGGGGGGGTGCTTTGAGTCCTCCGCTTCCCCTGCCGAGCGAAGCCGCATGCCATTCGACGGAGAGCGCTGACTTCTTCCATTGGAAATTTGGACTTAAAAGCATAACCCGTGAGTAATCGGAACTTGGATTAAAAAAGGCGAGAATTTTTTAAAGAATTCGGAACGAGCGGGGGAGGCATAAAAAGGAAGTCAGCCCCCCCGCCTGTTGTAGAGGAGCTAAAGTAAAGGACTTAACATCTAAGATTGAGCGCAACCTTATTTTGAAAAAGTTATGAAATTTCGCGATGGAAAATTATAAGATTGAGCTGGAGGAGAAAAGTGGAATTTATTCAAAAAGCAACCCCCCCCCCCCCCGGAACCTGGGAGCGTTTTAGTTAGAGCGCCGGGAGAAGACAAGGAGAGGTTTTGACAGCTGTCAAAGAGCTGTCAAAGCAGAAGAACAAAAATGAGAACTTTGTTACGAGGACTTTGCCGGTTATATTTGTTACAAATTGGATACAAAATATTTAAAACAAGGAATAATAAGTTACTTTGACTGGTGGACGTGATCTGGAAGGGAACTGAGTTACTACAATCCACCTAGAGGAGCCGAGGGATATTACAAGTTGTTGGCATCGAATTTGACAGAACTTTTTATCTCCTGGGAAACTGCAGAAATGGAACATTATTTTGGCTACAGAGGTTTACACACTAAAGTAGACAATAGACTTATCTATTGAAAAATGGAAGGGACTTGGCATCATGTTTCGTTCCTGAATAACAGAGCCTCTGCAGTGGAATTTAGAAGCTTTTGGAATTAGAACATTTGTGCAGGAAAACAGGAAAAGAAAGAGGAGAGAGATTAACAAGAACAACAAGAATAATAAGAATTGGACAAAGTTGGAAGTGGGAACATTTGGGACATCCAGATTTGAAAGGTTTAAGAAATAAAATTGGAGTTTTACTCCCAAGTATATAAAAATCTGGATGGAAAAAATGGGCCTTTTTGAGATAGACTCCTTCCAAGATTGGACATTTAAAATTAAAGAAGACTGGTAAAGGACTATGGTTTAAATAAATGTGGGAGCTCCAGGAAGACATCAGATGTTGATCAATATGGGGAACGCAACCAGGAAAAGGGGGAGGGAAATTTGGAATCCAAAGGCTGCAAAATCATATTTTATTTTATTATATTTTAATCTATTATGCATATTAAAGGGGGGAACGCGCGGAAGGGAATAGGTCGATCTCAGGAGATGGGAAAATATTTTTAAATTGGGTTAATGATAATAAGGTTAAAATTTGGGATAATAAATTGCTGAATTTATTTGTAAGAATTGGAATATAAGAGGGGGAGGGGAGGGGAAGTCCTGGAAAGATGTTACGGAAAATAAGATCTTAAATTTGGATGTTTTGTTTTGTTTATATTGTTATAATTGGAAACTCTTAATAAATATTATTAAAAAAAATAATAAAATAATAATCATAGCAGATTTAACCGTTTCATCCTGAGTGTTCCATTTCAACAGCAAGTTATACATCCTTGACAAATTCTTAGTTTTGGATTCTAACAATTCTGATTTTGATTTTTCCACCTGGAAGCCAATTTTCTTGTCCAAATTATATGCCTCCATTATCTGGTAATAGTGAAGCCAGTCTCGCACTTTATCTTTTAATTTCTCAAAACTCTGCAATTTCAATTTATCTCCTTCTTGTTCCAAAATTTCCCAATATTTCGGCCACTTGGCCTCCATACTGAGCCTTTTTAGAGCTTTCGCTTCCATCGGTGACAGCCACCTTGGGGTTTTATTTTCCAGTAAATCCTTGTATCTTATCCAAACATTAAACAATGCTTTCCTAACAATATGGTTTTTAAATGCTTTATGCGCTTTGATCTTATCATACCACAGATATGCATGCCATCCAAATACATTGTTAAAACCTTCCAGATCCAAAATGTCTGTGTTTTCAAGAAGTAGCCAATCTTTCAGCCAGCAGAAAGCTGCTGATTCATAATAAAGTTTAAAGTCTGGCAGGGCAAACCCACCTCTTTCCTTTGCGTCCGTTAATATTTTAAATTTTATTCTAGGCTTCTTGCCCTGCCAGACAAATCCTGAAATATCTCTCTGCCACTTCTTGAAACAATCCATCTTGTCCACAATTTGCAATGCCTGAAACAAAAACAACATTCTAGGCAATACGTTCATTTTTATAGCAGCAATACGGCCCAACAAAGAAAGCTTCAAATTTGACCATATTTCTAAATCTCTTTTCACTTCACCCCAGCATTTTTCATAGTTATCTTTAAATAAGTTCCCATTTTTTGCTGTCATATTGATCCCCAAGTATTTAACTTTCTTAACCACTGTTAAATCTGTCATGTTCTGAAACCTCTCTCTCTCAGTTTGTGTTAAGTTTTTCTCTAAAACCTTGGTTTTGGACTTATTCAATTTAAACCCAGCGACCTGACCAAATTCTTGAATCAGTTCTAAAACCCTTTTAGTACTAGATTCTGGCTCCTGTAACGTCAATACTAAGTCATCTGCAAATGCTCTCAATTTGTACTGTCTAGCTCCGACCTGTATACCTTTAACCAACTGGTCCCTTCTAATCATGTTCAGCAAAACCTCCAGAACCGATATAAAAAGCAATGGGGAAATTGGACAACCTTGTCGTGTCCCTTTTTCTATTTTAAATTCTTCCGTCACCACATTGTTCACAATTAATTTTGCCTTTTGTTCTGAATATATTGCACTTATACCATTTTCAAAACCTTGGCCTACCCCCATACCCTGTAAATTCTTTTTCATAAAAGTCCAAGAAATATTATCAAAGGCTTTCTCCGCATCCACAAATATCAAAACTGCCTTTGTATTTATATTCTCTTGCAATTTCTCTATGATATTAATAATATTTCTCACATTATCAGAAAGGAGTCTTCCTGGGAGAAAGCCCTCTTGGTCTTTATGTATCTCTTCCACTAATACTCTTTTTAGTTTTTTAGCTAAAATGTCCACAAAATTTTTGTAATCCACATTAAGCAGTGATATGGGCCGGTAGTTCTTGAGCTGAGTCTTTTCAGTCTCTGTTTTTGGTACAAGTGTAATATATGCTTCCTTCCACGACTCTGGTGCCATTTTCCCCTGCATTATTTCATTACAGACTTCTTTCAAGGGTTGCACTAACCATTCCTTCAAAGATCTGTAGTATCTAGAAGTCAGTCCATCCGGTCCTGGAGATTTACTCAATTGCATATTCTGGATGGGACCTTCTATCTCCTGTTCAGTTATTTTTTTAAAAAATAATATTTATTAAATTTTGTTTGACAATAAATATATATTAAAAACATATCAATTTCAGATATCATCATTTCATAAACATCCTTGGACTTCCTCACGCCTCTTGTTCCTACTCTCTAGACTCATAAGTTTTACCAGCAAATTATTAACTTAATTTAGTTTATCTAATTAAAATTTCCCAATATTCAAATCTCAAATTTAATCTTTTAGATTTCTTTTGTCAAAGGTTAATTATAGGATACCATTTATCCACAATTTATCTTATTTTTCAATTACATTGACTTTTATACATAAAGGTTATTAATTTGTTAGAGCCTTGATGTTACAGATCTTACATTTTTCTTAACATTCATACAGTTTACAATGCTTTTGCAGATAGTCTTTAAACTTCTTCCAGTTCTCCTCCTCCAATTCTTCTCCCTGGTCTCGGATTCTGCCAGTCATCTCATCCAGTTCCATATAGCCCATCAGTTGCATCTGCCATTCTTCCAGTGTGGGCAAGTCTTGAGTTTTCCAGCCTTTAGCAATAAGTATCCTTGCTGCTGTTGTAGCATACATAAAAAAGGTTCGGTCCTTCTTTTGCACACTCTGGCCGACAATGCCGAGGAGGAAGGCCTCTGGTTTCTTAAGAAAGGTATACTTAAATACCTTTTTCAGCTCGTTATATATCATTTCCCAGAAAGCCTTCACTGTTCAGTTATTTTATCACTCAACATTAATTTATTTTCTTGAGAGATTTTTTGTAATCCGTTTTTCTTCAAAAATCGGTCTAAGTCAATTTCTCTCTGTGGCCCTTGTGTATATAGTGGGTTCTGTATATTCCTTCCTTCCACTTCTAAATTTATAATTGTATTTTGTTTTTGTCTTTTTTTCATTTGCCAAGCCAACAGTTTCCCACATTTGTTAGCTGACTCAAATGTATTTTGTCTCATTTGTTTAATTTTCCATTCAATCTCTTGGTTCGTCATTTTCATAAATTCCACTTGGTATAACTTTGTTTCTCTCAGGATCTCCTGCGACTTGGGTTTTGCTCTCAATTTTTTTTCACCTTCCTTTATTTTCTCCAAAATTTTTTCCTTCTTCTCATTCTGGATTCTCTTTTTTAGTGCATTCTGTTGTATCAAGAACCCTCTCATAACCGCCTTGCTAGCATCCCAGATTACTCTTTTTTCCACATCAGTGTTCATATTTATCTCAAAGTAGTCTCTCAAGGTTTTTAATAAATGAAACACAGATCTCCTCTTCTGAGGGGAATTCAAACCGTTACAATTCCAACTTAATAGTTGCAGAGCCATGATGTAGGTACTATGCTTCTCCTCCAACTGCACCCAGTGCCTGTTCCTGTTCTGTTGGTGGTATCACCTTCTTCAAACGCTCTTTTAATCCAGGAGGAAGATCTGGTATATCCAAGGTTTCACTTACAAGTGTTCTTAACTCTCCTTCGGCTTTCTTCTGCAGGTCTTCTCCGTGGTCTCTCCAAAATTTGGTTTTGTCGTCCTCTGATTTTATTCTTATCTTCTTGCCTTTATAACTGAAAGACAGGCCTTGAGGGAATTCCCACCTGAAAAAAATTCCGTTACTTCTCAGCAGTGCAGTCAAGTCCTTATAATTGGACCTAAGGTCCAAAAGATGTTTCGGAATATCCTTAAATATCTCCACTCTTGACTGATGTATTACCAAAGTCTTCTGGAAGTGCAGACTCAAGATTTTATCTCTCTCCTCTTTTGTTCGGAGGGTGATCAGACAGTCTCTTGCTCTATTCTTTCTCCCTCCTTTCCCGAGTCTAAAAGCACTCACTATCTTGAAGTTGTCCTTCTCCAAATCTGGATTCCAAAAGTCTGCAAATTCCTTTGTAAGAAATTCAATCAAATTATCTTTTTCCAATTCAGGAACTGCCCTGACCCTTAAATTTGCTTGTTTCTCCCTCAACTCAATCATAGAAAGAGTTGATTTGTGGTCTTGTAATTGTTTATGTATCGGTGGGATCTTCTCTTCTACCACGGTGGCTGTATATGTTGCGATTTCTTTTGCCTCGTCAGCTGTCTTTCGTATTGAAGTTGATTCCTGAACTAATCTCTGAATGGTCTCAGTGTTAGTGTTTACTTTCTGACCCAAATTATTAATGCTTGTAGTATTTTGATTAATACTTGTGGTGTTTTGATCAATTTTATTTGATGCCTCGGCTAGCTGTTTACTTTTTTTGTCCAAAGACTCATTTATTTTACTAAGAGCCTGGGCCAGGGCATCAGCAGCAGCCATGCCTTTAGGTTTAGATTGTGCCAATGGGGTTGTTATTGGCAGGCCAGAGGGGCTGGATATCGAGGCTCTCCTTTGCAGCGAAATACTTTCCCGGATCTGGTTGCTTGTTGGGACTCTAACTTGTCTTTCCCATCAGCCGTAACCCTCCAGATAAAAGCCCAGGTCAGTCACGCACTCAAAGTCAGAGTCAGAGTCTATCAAGGTCAGTCACACACTCAGAGACAAAGTTTGTTTTGAAGTGGAAAATTCCCTTAATCCAGCTGCAGTTGCAGCAATTTCAAAGTTCCTCTAGGGGGACACAGTATCAACGACAGTCAATAATGTTTTTAAAATGATTTACTTTCCCTTTCATCCCCCCGTCTCCAAAGGACAACAGTTCCTGCTTCAATTTATTTATTATCTGATACCTTGAAATCAGGAGAAACCAGTCAGTAAGATTGTGTCCTAATTGTATCTTCAAACGCAGAGTTAACTGTTGCAGAGTTAACTGTTGCAAAGAAAAAGTACTTTCAGCGACAACACACGTCCCAGAACGACATTATTTACAGTTCACAGAAGCCGGTCTCAGGGGTTTGAGCAGTGGATTTGGCTGCTCTTACTCTCTCTTTTTGCAGGGAAATACTGTTCAGATCCTTCCCCCCCTCCTCCCCCTGCATCAGAAGGGGGCTAATGCTTGTTTGATGTTCGGATTGTAGTCTTTAAGAACGTCCTTTAAGGTTTCTGCTTACAGATTCATTGCTTTACTCCTTTACAAAAACGGGAGGCAGACTTCCTTTTTGTACCTCTCCGCATTCGGTGCCAAATCTTTTTATTCAATTCCTTTAATTGCCAAATTGACCTACTCACGGGTCGTTGATCTTGGTGCCAAATTTCCAGGAAGAAGGCAGCGCTCTCCGGTAACGGCTTTGCGGCTTCTCTCCACGGAAGAAGCAGACGACTCACAGCACAGCGCCACTTCCCCGCTCCGCTCCGGAGCCAGAACTGGACTCCTTTGCCGATTGGGGGGGCGCAAAAAGGTGCCCGCCGAGTCTCACTGTGTAATACCGACCTTCCCTTTTGTCTGCCCCTCTTCCTTGATCCGCTGGTCTATCTTCTTGATGTCTCTTCCTAAAGGGTCAGTGCCTCACTTCCGTAATGGCCGCTGTCTAATCTGCTGACTCACTCCCCTCTTTCCCCGCTTTCCAGATGACCCTCCAAACAATTCCCCAGATCTCTGAGACACCCACTCTGTCTTTGCACTGCCTCCTCCCTCCGAGTCGTCCCCCGCAGCCCTTCCAAATAGTAACTCTTCTTATCTAAACCGCCTCCTCACAAGTTTAATTGTCGTCATTTACTTCAAGTCCCCGTCCCCCCCCCGGTAAGGCTTTTCAGTTCTTTAGCCCCTCCTTCTTCTTTGCATTTTCACCCTTGCTTACCGTTCTGGTTTGAGGAGGATTTGTAGGGTGTTGGCATTTTCTTACAGAGTTTCTGCAGTTTTCTTGCTTTTAATAAGAGCCTTCTTGCTTTTTGTTACTGCTGAGGTCCTTTTCAGGATGCTGTTTAAAAGACGTTGTTTCCTTTTTAACTGTTGAGTTTTGTTCGATTATTAATCAGTATTAGTCAGTCTGGTGTGTTGAATGTTTTCCTTAAAAATCCACTGCAAGCTAGGATAACAGTCTCTGCCTCTGTTGTGGGGGATAGCCCCCTCTTTCCATAACCCTCTATTTACTTGATACTGTAGCAATTTAGTCACTCCCCCCCCTTTTCCTTTCTGTTTTTAAAAGCACTTGTTCCGTATTTCATTTATTTATTTCAATTTGGGGGTTTCTCCGGGGGGAGCGTCCCTTTAACTTATGTTTTTCGCAAAGGAAAGTTCAGTGCTGTCTCGCCAGGTTTTGAGGCGCTAGTACCAGGGAGTGGTAGAAGAAGAAGAAGAAGAAGAGTTTGGATTTGATATCCCGCCTTTCACTCCCTTTAAGGAGTCTCAAAGCGGCTAACATTCTCCTTTCCCTTCCTCCCCCACAACAAACACTCTGTGAGGTGAGTGGGGCTGAGAGACTTCAAAGAAGTGTGACTAGCCCAAGGTCACCCAGCAGCTGCATGTAGAGGAGCGGAGATGCGAACCCGGTTCCCCAGATTACGAGACTACTGCTCTTAATCAATACACCACACTGGCTCTCCAGTTTCGTTCGATGCACCGAGGTTCTCCCCACATCTGTTGGTTTTCTATTTTTCCTTCAGTCAACTGACCTATGTTTTGGGGGAACCCCTTATTGTGCCACCTTGAGCTTCTGCTCTCAGGAAATCCACCTGAGTTGGGGCAACCTACGCCTCCCGTTGCCTCCCGTTGCTCCCATAAAAACTCCCTAAGTGCTGAGTCTGTCTCGAGCTAGCAGGAGCACAAACTCCAACCCGTTGCTGAGCGAGCTGCTCCGGAAGCCTCCAATTCAAAAATCCTTTATTTTAACCATCTGATTTTTTTCCTACTTCCTGATTTAATAAGGCTGATAATTGATTGTGTGATAATTAAATTGCTTGCCTGCCTTGCTTTTTCATTTTTGGGTTGTTTGGCTAATATTTTCTCGTTTTCTTCCATTTCTTTTCGAATTTGGTCCATTTCCTCTCTCTGTTTCTTTTTTGAATCACATTTTGTTGGATATAAAATCCTCTTATAAATGCTTTACTCGCATCCCATATTATTCTACTATCTGTATCTTGCTCTTTATTAATTTGGAAAAATTCTCTAAGTAGTTCTTGTGCTTTGCATATAATCTTTTCATCATTTAATTTCCCCCCCATTCATTCTCCATCTTCTTTTTACCTTTCTATTATCTCTCAGTTCCAGTGTAACTGAATTATTGTCAGGGCTGGAAGTTGCTCACTTCACCAGAAACCATGGCAGAATGTTGATGGTTTTATAGTTTTTATTTACAACTATATACAGAAGGCATAATGATTAATCCATCAATCCGAGTCACTCACTTCAGATACAGCTAACGGCTTCTTCTTCCTCCTCCAGCACCTAAAGTGCTGGAACCTTGAGCCCCGCCTCTTTTTATATATATATATTATATTTTTATTAGTTTTCAAATACAAAAGCAAATTTATACATTCCATACATCTTAATTACATCTTACTTCTCTTTTTTGACTTCCCTCAATTTGTCTTGAGCCCCGCCTCTGACCCTTTCATTTGTCCTCACGTCTTGTAAATCTCCCGCCCCCATCCGATTCAGAGTTTAACCCTTGCGATGCCTGTAAGTCAGCCCGTTCACACCCCCACCTCTTCCTGGTTCTCAGGTCCTGTTGGAGTTGACGCTGCTCCACTAGGCTCTTCTCCTTCCCCTTCTACATACACGTATTCCTCTTCTGCTCCTGTCTCTAAGTGCTCATGCTCTGCTATGTCAGGGCACTCTGATCGTCCTGGCTCTGCCCTGACATCACCCCCCTGTCTAAGCCCCTCCCAATCTTCTCCCTCCCTGTCCTCAGGAGGGACTAATCCCACAAACAACTCCTCCTCGTCTTCTTATATGCCACCTATGATGCCTCTAAATCCTCTTTCAACATTTCATGAAAGCATTTCAGCTTCTCCATTAATTGCTCAGTTGCTGGCACTGACAGCTGTTCCTCCTGTCCGGGAAAAGCTCTTGGGTGCAGCCCATAATTTGCCACAAAAGGTGCCCGCCCCGTGGATGCGTGTACTGCATTGTTATATGCAAATTCTGCCAAACTCAGTTTTCCTGCCCAATCATCTTGTTGGTAGTTGGTATAACACCTCAGATATTGCTGCAGTGTGGCACTCGTTCTTTCTGCCTCCCCGTTTGTTTGTGGATGCCTGGCCAAAGTGAGACTTACTTCCACGTCTAACAGTTGCATTAACTTCCTCCAAAACTGTGAAGTAAATTGAGCTCCATGGTCAGATATTAGCCTCGAGGGCAAACCGTGCAATCTGAAAACGTGGTCTATAAACACCTTGGCAGTATCTTGAGCCGATGGCACCTTTTCGCAGGATATGAAATGTACCATCTTAGTGAACACATCTACCACCACCAAAATGACTGTTTGTTTCTGCGAGGTTGGCAGGTCAGTTATGAAGTCTATAGACACTACCTCCCAGGGCTTAGTGGGCATGGCCAAGGGGCGCAACAATCCAACAGGTGCTCCCCTTGACCCTCTGGCATATCTCACATCCCCTAACGTATGCCTCCACATCTTCCCTCAAACCTGGCCATCAAAACTCTCTTGTGATTTGATACAAGGTCTTATTGCGACCAAAATGACCTGCAGTGGGGTTGTCGTGGGGTTGCCTTAGAATCTTGGCTCTCAATTCTCCTTCTGGGATGTACAGTGCTCCCTTGTGATACAACAACCCTCCTTTCTCTTCAAAACCCTCCTCTTTCCTCCTACCTTGCATCAACTCCCCTAACTTCTTTTGCGCAAATTCATCAATAGCAGTTTGCTCCAAGAACTGCCTGTCACTCACTATGGTTGCAGCACATTCCCATTGCTCTGGCCTCAGAACCCCTCTCACTTCTGGAAGTGTCTTTTCTCCCATATATTTGGGTTTTCTGGACAGCATGTCTGCTCGGACATTTTGCTGCCCTGGAACATACTCAATCTTGAAATTAAACCCAGCAAAAAACTGCCCACCTAATTTGCCTTTGATTCAACTGTCTAGCCTTTCTCCAGTACTCCAAGTTTTTGTGGTCCGTGCGTACCACTGCTGAGCACCCTCCAGGTAGTGCTTCCAAGTCTTAAAGGCAGAAGCGATCGCAAGGAGTTCCTTATCCCAGATTGTGTAGTTTGGCTCAGACTTGTTTAACTTTCTGGAGTAGAAGGCACATGGCCTCCAGTCGCCTTGCCTGTCTTCCTGTACTAAAACAGCACCAATCGCCCTATCTGAGGCACCAGTCTCTACCCTCATTGGTCTGCATGGATCTAAATGCACCAGAAACTTATCCGATGCAAACATTGCTTTTAAACTCTCAAACGCCTCCTGAGCTTCCTTGGTCCATTGGAAAGGCCCTTTACCCCTTAAAACAACAACAACAACAACAACAACAACAACAACAACAATTATTTATTATTTATACCCCGCCCATCTGGCTGAGTTTCCCCAGCCACTCTGGGCGGCTTCCAATCAAGTGTTAAAAACAGTACAGCGTTACATATTAAAAACCTCCCTGAACAGGGCTGCCTTAATATGTCTTCTGAATGTCAGGTAGTTTATCTCTTTGACATCTGATGGGAGGGCGTTCCACAGGGCGGGCACCACTACCGAGAAGGCCCTCTGCCTGGTTCCCTGTAACTTCACTTCTTGCAGGGAGGGAACCGCCAGAAGGCCCTTGGTGCTGGACCTCAGTGTCTGGACTGAATGATGGGGGTGGAGACTCTCCTTCAGGTATACAGGACCGAGGCCTTTTAAGGCTTTAAAGGTCAGCACCAACACTTTGAATCGTGCTCGGAAACGTACTGGGAGCCAATGCAGATCTCTCAGAACCGGTGTTATGTGTCCCGGCGACCACTCCCAGTCACTAGTCTAGCTGCCGCATTCTGGATTAATTGCAGTTTCTGGGTCACCTTCAAAGGTAGCCCCACGTAGAGCGCGTTGCAGTAGTCCAAGCGGGAGATAACTAGAGCATGCACCACTCTGGCGAGACAGTCCGCGGGCAGGTAGGGTTTTAGCCTGCATACCAGATGGAGCTGGTAGACAGATGCCCTGGACACAGAGTTAACCTGCGCCTCCATGGACAGCTGTGAGTCCAAAATAACTCCCAGGCTGTGCACCTGGTCCTTCAGGGGCACAGTTACCCCATTCAGGACCAGGGAATCCTCCATACCTGCCCGCCTCCTGTCCCACAAAAACAGTACTTCTGTCTTGTCAGGATTCAACCTCAATCTGTTAGCTGCCATCCATCCTCCAACCGCCTCCAGGCACTCACACAGGACCTTCACTGCCTTCACTGGTTCTGATTTAAAGGAGAGGTAGAGCTGTGAAAAACTCTCTGTGAGTGCTGTTGTGATCTGAGAATACCTTGGTACGAACTTACAATAGTAGTGTGCAAATCCCAGAAACCTCTGCACGTCCTTCTTGGTTCTGGGTTGTTGCCATTCCAACACTGCTTGCACCTTGGCTGGGTCCATGTGCACCCCCTTTGGTGAAAGGCAATAGCCCTAAAACTCTACTTCCTGGACGTGGAACTGGCATTTTTCTAGCTTAGCATACAACAAGAAATTATGTTCAAGTTCATCAATCTTTATTCAAATTTATCTAATTTATTACTATGTTAAACTTCTAAACTCAAGTGTATTAATTACATTGTTCTTGTCTAGTGATTATCCTTCTGCACTGAAGTTTCTATTTTCTCCCTTCCAACGCCTTTTCTCTTTCCGCCAATGCTTCTCCTCCAAGCTCCTTTTTGTACTTTCTCCAGAATTTTGCCACTTCTTCTGCCGATCTTAATGTTTTTCTTCTTTCTTTAAAGGTGAATGTCAGTCCCTCCAGGAATTCCCACTTAAATCTTATTGAGTTTTTCTTTAAGGCATCTGTGAGAGTTTTATAATTTTGCCTCTTCTTAAGTAGTCTTTTTGGCAATTCCTTAAAAATTGATATATTCTTTTCATCAATTACTAATTTACATTGGCTTCTTTTTTGAAGTATTTTATCTTTGAGTAGCCTTGAGTTTAAATACACTAGGCAATCTCCTGGGCCTTTGTACGTATTTGATCTTTCTGATCTGATCCTGAATATTTTATCCACGTCCATCCCCTTGGACTCCCACCCACTTTGGTAACTCTTGAATTATTTTATTCTCAATTTGTTCGTCTTGGGATAAAGGAATTCCTCGAAAACGCAGAATCCTTGCACATTGATACATTTCCAATATGGCAATCTGATCCAATATTTGCTCTTGTGCTTTCTTTATCTCTGTTATGTCCTCCGATAGAGCCTCCTGATTTTTTCTCAGATCTTTATTATTCTGAATTTTTTTTTGGACACTTCTTCTTGCTTAGTAGTCTTAATTTTTAATTCCTGAACTGATTTATCTAGCTCCTTATTTTTGATTGTCAGGTCTTTTTCCTCTCCTTGGAGGTCTATTATTATTTTTAAATTTTGTTCAATCTTATTGTCCATTGAGTCCAGTTTCTCATTTATATTTTCGTTCACGTTGACTATCAAATCTTTCAAGTCTGTATTGGGATCAATTTCTGCTGTTGAATGTCTCCTACCTTGTAAGCTGGCAGTAGAAGTTATTTTAGATTGTATTTTCTTATTGGCCATCTTGACTTTCCGTTTGTTTTTCCTATATACACAAGTTAATATGCTTTGACCCAGGTTTGGTTAATGAGATCTTTCAATATAACCAACAACTCCAGAGCCTCAAAGTCTAACATTTTCAAACTATTGGGACCTGTCAGGATATGAATCTTAAGTTCTTATTTCATTCCTTTCTTTTATTTTGGATACTCGGCAAAATTTATTATTCCCAATGTTTGTATTGAAAGAGATAGAAGAGTCGGATTCAAATATAAAGGACGAACACATCAACACATTTTACGTGCACTTTTAAAATTGTCTGCCAGGTGGCGCTGTGCGCTTTCCCTTCCTTTGTTACCAGCCATGGTAGGTCTTTCTTCCTGGTTCCCAGAATATTTATTAACTGTCCTTCCTCTTTCTTTATTTCCTGTTTGATTTTTCCAAGGTGAGGGTGAGTCAGCAATCAGCAAGCTGACCCCGCCATCTTTATCTGCCCTCAAACCTTTCTCCTTCCTTTCTCTCCTCCCTCCCAGCTCTCAAAACGCTCTCGCATTATTGTGTCATCCTGGCTCTTCCCTCTCCCAATTCCTCTCGATCTCCCCACCGCCTCCGCCTCCACTTCTCCCCATGTACCTTCCGTCTGCTTAAACAGCGTTCTTGTTGGTTGGGCAGTATCTTCTTGCAGGTATTTATTTTCTTTTATATGTTTTGTCTTAGTTGAGTTTAGGATGTAATCCTCACAAAGCTTCTTTTTTTTGTTTTTGTTTTGTTAAATACTTTACTCATTTTCAATAACAATCTTCCAATTAATGACAAATTAAATCAAATCAATCCAAATTACAATAATAACAATACACCAATTATATATTCCAATTATAAAAAATTTCTTGGGACTTCCCATGTTCCAAATATCTGGAAATAATCGTCCTCATTCATGTCTCTGCATTTTCGGTATGTTTCAAATTCAAGACTAATATTATCCACCCTTCTAATATTATCCACCCTTCTTCTCAGTCTAATCAGCCGTTGTTTCTGTGGCTCACATCTTGTAGCAAAGTTTTCGTGTATTTTTTAAACTCATCTTATTCCCTGTCTTATTATTTGGTATTCATGTCAGGGAAGTGCAAACGGCAAAAGAACCAAGGGGGAGACCAGCCGAAAGAGCTAATTAGCAGCGTCTCATCTGACAGCAAAGAAGAGGCAGGGAGGGGGGATTCTCAGCCTGGAACTAGCTAACCTTTGAACAGAGGAAATAAGAGGCGGGGTTTCCGCCGATTAGCCTGCTGGGGAAGGAGGAGTAAGAAAAAGCCATTCGAGGCATCTAATGAGACAGGGACGGACATGGTTTGAAGCTCTGTAAACCTTTTGAACTTTGTAAATAAATCTAAAAGACAGAAACTGGCGGCAAGCCTGGAGTTTTATCTATGCTGGCTTTGGCAGCACTCACCTCTCACAGCATGCCTCGAATCACTTGCTGCTGAAAAGCTGGTGGAATAAGGAATAAGCACCAAGATGGAGAAGGAGGTTTTGGAGCTTAGGAAGAGAAATGCCGTGTTGGAACAGCGCTCTTCAGACTTGCAGGCCCGTCTTGAGGAAGCCAGAGGTGCTCAGAAAGGAGCCACAGGTGGGCTATGGGCAGATGGGGGCAAGGCTGCGTGGGTGGAACGGTTCAATGGCAACCCGGAAAATTATCTGGATTTCAAAACGGAGATGAAATATTTTTTAGAGCTTCAATCTGCTCAGTTTGGGGACGATGCCCAGATAGTTGCTCACATAATTAGGCACCTGTCGGGAGGGGCTAGAAGTTGGATCCGGCCGTTAATAGCCTCCAATAATGAAGCCCTCAGAAATCTGCCCAAGTTTTGGCAAGCGATGGACTTTATCTATGCAGATCAAAGTTTAATTGACAAGATGCAGGAGGAGCTTTTGGCTTTGAAACAAGGCAAATCCACGGTGCGCAGTTACTGGTCTGAGTTCGCCATGCTCGTGCAGAAACTGGGGTGGGATTTAGAAGCAGACCCTGTACAGGCGTTGTTTAAAGCTGAACTGAACCCAGAAATTAAGGACGAGCTTGCGAGGGGCCCCCGCCCTAAAGATATGGACGAATTAACGAAGGCTGCTCTTGCGGTGGGTTTGAGACAGGAAGCCAGATAGCGGCAAAGGAAGCAGGGCAGAGAGTGCAGTTTCCATGGTAACCGCATTCTTGAAATGCCTGCAGCTGCCTCAGAACATCAACAAGAGCCTGAGCCCATGGAAATAGGCACAGCCTGCGCGTGGGAGAGTTTGAAAGCACAACGGTCGGGCGGGAAGGAGAAAACAGACTGGCAAGCGGCCAAGAGATGTTTTGTGTGTCAGAAAACAGGGCACTTTGCCAGA
This sequence comes from Podarcis erhardii, assembly GCF_964252035.2. NCBI lineage: Eukaryota > Metazoa > Chordata > Lepidosauria > Squamata > Lacertidae > Podarcis > Podarcis erhardii. Next base: position 30,296,276 of record NC_138506.1, on the reverse strand, counting down.
GTGTGTCTGGAGCGTCGTAACTGGCAGGGAATGGTGGGAGCCACCCAACAGGCAGAGGCAGAGGAAGCCCAGCCTTCGGGAAATGGAGGAGCCTGGCTGGTGGTGGACTGGGGCAACAGCCAGGCGGGAGCAGCACCGAAAGTCCTCGGCTTGGACACCCCAAAGCAAGCATAGTGTTGAAGGTGGTCCTAGAGCTCCCAAATGGCCAGGCAGTGGAGGAGTTTGCGTTAGTGGATTCAGGAGCATCTGCATCCTTTTTTAGCAAGGAGTTTGCAGCGCAGCACCAACTGAACCTGAGGCCTTTGGATTTTCCGCTGCAAGTAACTACAATTGATGGGAGAGAACTGCTGGGAGGTGAAGTGACTCATCAAACGCCTCCAATGCGGATGCGGGTGTCTACCCACTCCAAGGTCATCGCTTTTCACGTGGCCACGCTGGCGGGTCCGCCTATCATATTGGACATGAGCTGGTTGGCTTTGCATGATCCGGTGGTTTCCTGGCATCAACGGTCCCTGACGTTCGGTTCGATGCACTGCATGGAGAACTGCCTGGGTCTAGAGCAACCTCGACAGACAGAGGCCAGGATGGCAGCAGCATGCAGAGCGGGGACGACCGAAATCCCGTCGTGTTACAGGGATCTACAGGAGGTGTTCAGCGAGAAAGAGGCTGACGTGTTGCCGCCGCATCAACCATATGATTGTCAGATCAACCTGGTCTCGGGGGCCACGTTGCCGGTGGAAAAGACCTATTCCATGTCAGAGGGAGAGATCAAGGACCTGAAGGATTTTATTGAGAAAAATCTTTAGAATCCTGAACAGCCTGACAGAACTCGTGGCTTTCCCAATGCCGAGGATCGACGATGTTCTGGCCCGGGTGCGGAAAGGGAAGATTTTCACCAGGCTGGACCTCCGAGGGGCATACAACCTCATCCGAGTGCGAGAGGGTGATGAGTGGAAGACCACCATGTTCACCCCGATGGGGGCATTTGAGCATCTCGTCATGCCTTTCGGTTTGCAGTGCGGAAGTCCCTGTTTCCAAGCCTTCATGCAGCACGTACTAGGACCGTTGCTGTACAGGAACAGCGTTTGCTTTTTGGACGACTTTCTAGTGTACTCCGAAGATGAGAAACAGCACGTGAAGGACGTATGTCAGGTCCTGAGCAAACTTAAGGAGCATCGCTTGTGGGTCAAGCTGGAGAAGTGTCAGTTCCATGCAAAGGAAGTCGAATTTCTGGGGTACCGGCTGTCGGACAAGGGTTTGGCCATGGATCCGGAGAAGGTGAAGGCAGTGGTGGAATGGGAGAGCCCCAAGACCAGGAAAGATGTTCAGTGTTTCCTGGGTTTCAGCAATTTCTATAGGAAATTCATCAAGGGTTTCGCGAAACTGACAGCGCCCATAACGGACTGTCTCAGTGCCAAGAAAAAGTTTCGGTAGATGCAGGCGGCCCAAGAAGGGTTTGAAAAGCTTAAGGGGGCTTTCTCTCTTAAGCAACTGATCCACGTCAACCCCGCTCGACCACTGCGTGTGGAGACGGATGCGTCTGATCGGGCAATAGGGGCGGTGCTGCTGCAGCCAGATCAAAAGGGGGAGTGGCGGCCGTGTGCCTTTTTTACTCGGAAACTGAACAAATCGGAGCAAAACTATACCATCTATGATAAAGAATTGCTTTTGATCATCGCTGCTTTCAAACAATGGAGGCACTTCCTGATTGGGGCGAAGCACCAAATTTTGGTGTGCACGGACCACAAAAATTTGGAGTACTGGCGTATGGCACGGGTGTTGTGCCAGAGACAGATAAGATGGGCAGAGTTCTTTGCCAACTTTAACTTTAAGATCCAATATGTGCCGGGAGAGCAGAATGCGAGGGCAGATGCGCTGTCCCAGAAACCGGAGTATCTGACGGGAGAAGGGCCTCCGGTGGCAAGGCTGATGTTCCCCGAGAGCAAATGGATGTGGGGGGGGGCGTTGGTCAAGGACGACGAACTAATGCAACTGCTCAGAGACGATGACATTGCCAGACAAAAGATGGGGGAGTTAAGAGAAAAAGGGGTGCCGAAAGGGGTTTCAAAATGAAAGGGGGGCTCTTGTACCATAGGGGGGCCTTGTATGTTCCAGGTGAAAACCTTCGGGGCAGAATTCTCAAGCAACTCCACGACAGCTGCACGGCAGGGCATTTTGGACAGCATAAGACCATGCTACTGGTCACCCGGGAATTTTGGTGGCCCAGGGTGAGAGAGGATGTAAAGGAATATGTGCGAGGGTGTGACACATGCCAGAGGGCCAAAGGGGAAAGGGCAGCACCAGCGGGGTTGTTGGAACCGTTGCCGACACCAGGAAAGCCATGGGAGGTGGTGGGGGTGGATTTTATCACTGATCTGCTCAGATGTAAGGGTAAGACCGCTATCATGCTGGTGGTGGATCTACTGACCAAAATGTGCCATTTCGTGGCCTGTTTGCATGCTGTGACGGTGGAAAAAACAGCCAAGTTGTTTGTAGAGCATGTGTTTAGGTTGCATGGGGTACGTGCCCGAGTGGTTTCGGATAGGGGGGCTCAGTTCACCTCACGTTTTTGGCGCAAGCTTCAGGTGTAAGTGAGTTTCACGACGGCAAGGCACCCCGAGACCAATGGGCAAGCGGAGAGGGCGAATGCTGTTTTGCAACAGTATTTGTGATGTTACGTGAGTCAAAAACAAAACGATTGGGTGGACAAACTAGCCCTGGCAGAGTTTGCTTACAATAATGCGGAGAATGTATCCACTGGGATGACTCCGTTCTTTGCCAATCACGGGTGTCACCCAAGGGCTTTCCCGGGAAGGAGGGAGGAGTCGTGGAGTGTTCCTGCAGCCAAACAGTTTGTGGAGGAGATGGAGGCGATCCACAGGCAGCTGCAGTTGAATTTGGAAAGGGCTAAGGAGTTATACAAGAAGGAGGCCGACAAGCATCGGCGACCGGGGGAGGTCATCCGGGTTGGGGACAAGGTGTGGTTGTCCACGCAAGGGTTGCCTTGGAGAGGGGGCCGCAAGAAACTCAAGCCCAGGAAGGTGGGCCCTTTTGAGGTTATACAGCAAATCAATCCGGTGGCGTTTAAGCTTAGGTTGCCAGAGAGCATGAGCATCCACCCGGTGTTTCACAGGTCACTGCTGTTCCCCTACAGGGAGGGGGGGGAAGGAGGCAGGGTAGTGGGGAGGGGGAAAGCCCACCACCCGAAATGGAGGAAAGGGAGCAGTGCAACGAGGTGACGGCAATACTGGATTCTCGCTGGAGTGGGGGACATTTGGAATATTTGGTGGCGTGGGAAGGGGCCCCGACATCAGAGAATACCTGGGTCCCGGAAGACAGTATCACCGACGAGGGCCTGGTGGAGGAGTTCCACAGTTTTTTCCCTGACAAACCCAAACCCCGGGGTAGGTTTTTTCAACAGGTGTTCGAAACAACAGACGACGAAGAGGAATTCGAGGGTTTCCCAGCATCGGAAGAGGAGGAGGAGGAAGAAGATGAAGGCGTTTATTGTGGAACACCAGAAACTGCGGGTTGGAGGGAGGTGTTCGAAGATACGGATGAGGAGGAGGGTAGTTTTTCTGGCTTCTCCCCTACCACCCCAGAGGAAAGAGAGATGGGTACAGTCGAGTCTCCCGAACGGGAGGGGGCCTTTGAGGAGGGGGTCGATGTCAGGGAAGTGCAAACGGCAAAAGAGCCAAGGGGGGAGACCAGCACTTATAGAGAGCCGAAAGAGCTAATTAGCAGCGTCTCATCAGACAGCGAAGAAGAGGCAGGGAGGGGGGGATGCTCAGCCCGGAACTAGCTATCCTTTGAACAGAGGAAATAAGAGGCGGGGTTTCCGCCGATTAGCCTGCTGGGGAAGGAGGAGTAAGAAAAAGCCATTCGAGGCATCTAATGAGACAGGGACAGACATGCTTTGAAGCTCTGAAAACCTTTTGAACTTTGTAAATAAATCTAAAAGACAGAAACTGGCGGTGAGCCTGGAGTTTTATCTATGCTGGCTTTGGCAGCACTCACCTTTCACAATTCAGTCCTCTTATCTCTCCTTTGTTTGTCAAGTTCTCATTAAAGGCATCGGTCTTCGTTCCAAAGGAAAGTTTATAAATGGCAAATCAACAAGTTCTCTCTGATGCCTCTTAATGAGCTGATGTCTGTACAGTGGTGCCCCGCAAGACGAATGCCTCGCAAGACGAAAAACCCGCTTATCTCTCCTTTGTTTGTCAAGTTCTCATTAAAGGCATCGGTCTTCGTTCCAAAGGAAAGTTTATAAATGGCAAGTCAACAAGTTCTCTCTGATGCCTCTTAATGAGCTGATGTCTGTACACTGGTGCCCCGCAAGACGAATGCCTCGCAAGACGAAAAACCCGCTAGACGAAAGGGTTTTCCGTTTTTCAAGGCGCTTTGCAAGACGAATTTCCCTATGGGCTTGCTTCGCAAGACGAAAACGTCTTGCGAGTCTTGCGAGTTTTTTCCCTTCCCCCCTTTTTCTAAGCCGCTAAGCCGCTAATAGCCGCTAAGCCGCTAAGCCGCTAATAGCGCTAAGCCGCTAAGCCGCTAATAGGGATGCTTCGCAAGACGAAAAAACCGCTAGACGAAGAGACTCGTGGAACGGATTATTTTCGTCTTGCGAGGCACCACTGTATATGTCTTTATATATTGCTGTCTTGTGGGGCACGCTTCCCAGCTGTATCCTCCAAGAACAAAAGGACCCCTCCCCCAGCTCCTCCAGGCCCTAGAAGTGCTGGCAGGGATCCAGCGCTCTCCGTCCTTCTGTCCACAATTTCTGTCCACAATCATGTATAAAAAATAATCCATACAAGCAGATATATTTTAGAACGAAATATACCCAAGTCCAAAGGAGCTCTTTTCTATAAGATTAATTTTTTTTTTTGTCACTGAGGAATAATAATCGGCATTTTGTTTCCGTCTTCAGCCCAAGCTGCCATATCTGATCTTGTTTTGCCAACTTCTCATTAGTTTTCCATTGAGGGCTGTGCATCATGCATTCAATTATAATTTTCACCTCTTGTGTTTCGTTCAAGTAATTAAATTCTTTCTGGCTGAGTTTCGCCAAATTGTGATGTAATATAGCAAGTAACAAAAAATAGTGGTTGCTCGCCTCCTTAATCCACGTTTCAAGATGGGAGTCTGTTTAAAGTCCGAAATTCAACATCCAATGACTGTATAATTTAGCAGGTTTTTTTCTTTTTTCTCCTCCATCTGGAACATGCCTGGTTTTTCTCCCTGAATCTTATAATTATGAAAAGCAGGTGTCTCTTGCATGTAGGAGTGGCTCTGGAGAGTGCCAGCCATGCTGTGCTCTTAGACCCAGCATCCCTGCCGCTTGCACCTTGATGCAAGCCGACATATCACAGATGATCTGCGGGTCTGTGAGACAGTCCTTCCCCACCCTGGGGAGTCTGCCAGGGCTAATTACCCCCATATCAACCCTGAATTACACGGCTGGGGTCTGTTCATGTGGGAGGCAGCCTTTTCCCACAGCAAGAGACTGGAAGTAATCCTCACAAAGCTTCTTAGTCACAATTGTTAAAATCACTTCGGAGTGAACCTCCTTTTTCCAAATCATGTTATGCTGCTGTTTTAAATAGAGTTTTGCTCCCAGACTCCCACGCATTGCTGATAGTAAAGTCTGTTTTAGGGAGTCTGAATTGAAGTCTACAGTTGTAATATTTGGAGAAACCAGGTGCTTCCTTGTCTGGGTCTTGAGGCGTTTCGCTATTAGGGGTGCCCCCCTTTTTAGCGCTAGACTCTTCCTGCCACCTTCCACTTTTTGTGCCGGGGCATGAAGAGTTTCTTCTGGCGCCACTTGATACTTTTTTGGCCAGAGACCTCTTCTCTGGCTTTTTCCCAGGGGAGTCTGCATCACCCTCATTCTCCCCTCACCACTGTATCAGAGCACTTCCCTTGACCCATTACAGAATGCACCACACCAGAAGCCTCAGATGCTTGCAATTTTCATGATAAACCTTCTGCAAAACTGTGTTGCCAGGATATTATGTTATTATCATTTAGAAAAGTTGTCAGTTTCATACAGAGGAAACCAGCACAAAGCTTTCCCATTATAGAAAACAGACTGTAATGGCTTGGTTCTCCTCCACAAAAGTGAGACAGTTCCAGCAGTAATTATCTCATGTTTATTGCTCAAACTCATAAATCACTGCGGAGCTCAGTCTTCGGCGTGTTTATCGCAGTTTGCAGTTGCTGAGTCTGAGCTCCGCACCTTCCTCCTCCAGCAACGAAGCCCCCACTTTCGCTTTCTTTCTTTTTCCCTCTTCTTTCAGATTCTCTTGAGCCTACGATTTTTTGGACAGGCTATTTCTGGGGTCACTGCGTCAGAGTTGGAACTGGAGCTAACAGTCTGTGTCTCTCCCCCCCTCCCCAGCTTCTCTTCCTGCCCTTTGTTCTGTGAGATTAGGCTCGTACTGCAGCTTGGCTACTCCTCACCCGCTTCACATTCCAACCTAATCACACCTCTTGCGTTTCTCAGGCTCTGTCAGCAGAGGCACGAGAGGCTTGAGATTCCCATAGCTGACATCACCCCCTCCTCTAAGCCCCCTTCCTCCTCTTCGGCCTCGCTGCCTGTCACGGAGTGCTCTCTCGGTTCCGGCTCCCACCCTGTATCAATCTCCTTAGCTTCTTCTTCGCTAAGGTCACTCGCCTCCCCCCACCCTCTGGGTTTGGGGTTGTGGGGATACCTACTGTGGAATTGCCTCTGCAATTCTGCGGCGTGTAAATCCTGGCTCCATACCCAAAAGTTTTCCTCAGGTCCATAACCTTTCCATGACACTAGATACTGCAACTGTCTTCTGTTGTTTAGTCGTTTAGTCGTGTCCGACTCTTTGTGACCCCATGGACCAGAGCACGCCAGGCACTCCTGTCTTCCACTGCCTCCCGCAGTTTGGTCAAACTCATGTTCGTAGCTTCGAGAACACCGTCCAACCATCTCGTCCTCTGTCGTCGCCATCTCCTTGTGCCCTCCATCTTTCCCAACATCAGGGTCTTTTCCAGGGAATCTTCTCTTCTCATGAGGTGGCCAAAGTACTGGTGTCTCAGCTTCAGGATCTGTCCTTCCAGTGAGCACTCAGGGTTGATTTCCTGAAGAATGGATACGTTTGATCTTCTTGCAGTCCATGGGACTCTCAAGAGTCTCCTCCAGCACCATAATTCAAAAGCATCAATTCTTCGGCGATCAGCCTTCTTTATGGTCCAGCTCTCACTTCCATACATCACTACTGTCTTCTACACAACTGTCTTCTACACAACCTTAAATCTAAAATCTGCTGGATCTCAAACTCCTCCTGGTCTTCTACCATGACTGGGGGAGGGGGTGCCTGCTTAGGTTCCTGGTGGGGGTGCACTGGAACGTATGGTGACAGAAGGGCCCTATGGAATACAGGATATATCTTCATCGAGGCTGGCAGCTTAAGTTTGAACGTCACCGGATTTATCTGTTCTACCACTTCAAAGGGTCCCAACCTCCTTGCCTCCAACTTCCTGCACCTCCCCTTCGTTGGCAAGTCCTTTGCCGACAACCACACCTTATCTCCCACTTCGATCTCCTCCCCCTGTTGTCTACGTTCGTCAGCGTCTTTCTTGTATGCGGCCTTAGCCTCATCCAGTTTTTCCCTCAGTAGTTCTTGTAAGGCCTGCATCTCCCCCACGAGCTGCTCTGCTGCTGGCACTGACAATGTGTTCCAAGGATCCAGAAACGCCCAGGGATGTCTTCTGTAGTTGGCTGAAAATGGTGTTTGTTGGGTGTACGTATGCACCGTGTTGTTATATGCGTACTCCGCTAGTCCCAGCTTGTCCACACAGTCTTCTTACTGGTAGTTCACATAGCATTGCAGGTATTGTTGCAGCGTAGCGTTGGTTCTCTCTGACTCCCAGTTGGTTCTCTCTGACTCCCAGGCACACTTCTACTTCTAAAAGCTGCATCAGCTTCCTCCAAAATTGTGAGGTAAATTGTGCCCTCTATACAAAATCACTCGCAATGGCAACCCGTGCAGCTTGAACATGTGTTCGACAAACACCTGGGCCATTTCCTTTTTTTTATAATAATTTTTATTAATTTACAACACAAACATACAATTTTATCCACTTTTTGACAAACCAATTCTCTCTTTTTGGACTTCCTTCAGCTTCTCTGACAATCATCCATCTTTACCTCTTAATTGCGCATTCCTTCTCATTAGTATTGTCAGTAGTCTTCCCTCCCACTTCTATTTTTCTTTAAACAATACATCTCAAATTTCACAGTGCTTCTTGAAATCCCACTAACGTTGTTTGCACATCACATGTGTTTTTCAGATATTCTACAAATTTCCCCCAGTCTTCGATTAATTTTTGGTCCTTAAGATATCTAATTTTCCCAGTTAGCTTGTCCAATTCTGCGTAGTCTGTCAGTTTCAATCTCCAATCTTCAATCGTCGGTATTTCCTCTTGTTTCCATTTCTGGGCCAGTAAAATCCTTGCAGCTGTAACTTCATATTGAAAGAGTTTACAGTCTTTTCTTCTTATCTCGTTTCCTGTAATCCCTAAAAGAAAAGCCTCTGGTTTCTTTACAAATGTATATTTTAACATCTTTTTCAACTCATTATATATCATCTCCCAGAAACTTTTCACTTTCTTACAGTCCCACCACATATGATAAAACGTTCCTTCTTTTTCTTTGCATTTCCAACACTTGTGGTTCGAGGACCCGATCCCCGCGTAGTGGAATGAAAACACAAGGACACGTGATATAAGGTTAATGGGCAAGAAAAGGCCACAACTTTATTGATTACAGCAAGTGAAAAGGTATTGGCTTAGGCATTGGATTACGTCAGCTGACTCCACCCCCTCAGAGAGGGGTGAGTCTAAAACGGGGGGGGGGGGTTATTCACCAGTAGGTGGAGCCTGTTGATGCTAATCCAACTATAAGCTCTCCCCTGATGTCACCGAGGGTCGTGCCATGGCCTCCCGCCACGCAGGCTTCGGACAGAATACACGACCGACGGATTCCTTTAACGGAATACCCAAAATTGAAGGCATAGGCGATGGCCACACCTAGCCCTTCAACACACCACAACACATTATTTCAATGCCTAACCCACCCACCAATACCACGAAACTTGTGACGATTGCTACGAGGTAGGCGAAAAAACCAAAAAGCCTAATGCCAAATGGAAAAATTCCTACCAGGCCCCCCGGACAACCAGGGCGACCAACCTAAGGTCCATAGCAAGGCCAAAAGAAAACTGAGACCCTGAGCTCTAAGGGAGTGGAGGGTGGGTGACTCACGACGGGATGACGAAAAGTGAGGCTGGAAGGCTAGTGCCGCAGCAATTTAGGCTGCTAAACACGCCCCCTCGCAGGCACCTGGTTGGGTGCCTGCCCGTGGGCGTGGGCGCCAGCCAGGTGTGTGGGAGGCAGGGGGCTAACGCCCCCTGCTTCAGGCGGAGTCTGGCTCCCGACCACAACCACTCCCCTCTCTTGCAGGAGGAGAGTCTTTATTACACGTCTTAAACATTTTTGCTAGTTTTACTGGTGTTATATACCATCTATAAAACATTTTCATCACATTTTCCTTTAACGCCTTACATGCAGTAAATTTTAAATTTTCTTTCCATAATTTTTCCCAATCATCAAATTGTATATTATAACCGAAATCCCTGGCCCATTGTATCATTACCGATTTAACTTCTTCATCTTTCGTATGCCATTCCAACAATATCTTATACATTTTTGACAGAAATTTACAATCATTATTTATAATATCCATTTGAAACTTAGAATCTTTTTCTGCATTACCACTTTCTTTAAAATCTTTTTTAAACATTTCATTAACCTGAAAATAATGCAACCAATCATAAACATATTCTTTAACTTGTTCATATGGTTTTAATTTCCATTTTCCTCCTTCTTTTATTATCAATTTACCATATGTAATCCATTTACCTCTCATATTGATTTTCTTTACACTCATGACTTCTAACGGAGATAACCAGTGTGGAACTCTTGGTTCTAATAGGTTTTTATACCTATCCCATATTTCTATTAATGCACTCCGGAAGATGTGGTTCCCAAAACCTTTATGAATTTTCTTCTTCCCATACCATAAGTACGCGTGCCATCCAAATCTGTTATCAAAACCTTCTAAGTCCAAACAAAACAAATTCCTTCCAGTAGCACCTTAAAGACCAACTAAGTCAGTTCTTGGTATGAGCTTTCGTGTGCATGCACACACGAAAGCTCATACCAAGAACTGACTTAGTTGGTCTTTAAGGTGCTACTGGAAGGAATTTGTTTTGTTTTGACTATGGCAGACCAACACGGCTACCTATCTGTAACTTCTAAGTCCAATAATTCTTTATTTTCTGATTTTATCCATTCTTTCACCCAGCAAAGACATGCTGCTTCGTAATATAGCTTCAAGTCTGGCAGGGCAAAGCCTCCTCTTTCCTTCGCATCTGTTAGTAAATTAAACTTAATTCTCAGCTTTTTACCCTGCCAGATATACCTTGAAATCATTCTTTGCCACTCTTTAAAGATTGTTACCTCCTTTGTTATGGGGATAGTGTGAAATAAAAATAACATCTTTGGCAGGACGCTCATCTTTATCGTAGAAATTCTACCCCAAAAAGAAGGTTTCGTTCTACTCCACACCTCCAGATCTTTCCTTATTCCGTTCCAAACCGGTATATAATTATTCTGAAATAGATCAATGTTTTTAGGAGTTAACCAAATCCCTAAATATTTTACCTTCTTCACCACCTCTATCTCTGTTTGTTGTTGCATTATTTCTATCATACTTTGCTCCATGTTTTTTGCAGTTATTTTGGTTTTCTTCTTATTTAATTTGAATCCGTAGTCACATTATTTACAATCAACTTAGCTCTCTGTTCTGTATATATTGCCTTTATCCCCTTAAAAAACTCTTTTCCCACTTCCATACACTCCAAATTTTTCAACATGAAGTCCCATGCTATGTTATCAAAAGCCTTTTCTGCGTCCACAAACATAAGTATAGCTTGCTTCTCATTCCTGGCAGTCAGATATTCCAAAATATTAATTATGTTCCTTACATTATCTTTCATCTGTCTGCCTGGAAGGAAACCTGCTTGATCCTTATGAATAGTTTCTACTAATATCTTTTTCATTCTTCTTGCTAGGATCCCTGCACAAAATTTATAATCTGTATTCAACAATGAAATAGGCCTATAATTTTTCACTTGGGTTAGGTCTGAATCTTGTTTTGGGATAAGTGTAATAAATGCTTCTTTCCATGTTTCCGGGATGTCTCTTTCCTTTAGAATATTTTTAATAACTTCTTTCAAAGGTATCATCAGAGTATCTTTTAGCTCTTTATAATAACCTGATGTAAATTCATCTGGTCCAGGGGCCTTTCCCCTCTTCAATTCCTTTATAACCTCTTTTATCTCATCCGTCTCTATTAGGGCATTCAGTTGGTCTTTTTTATCTGCCGGGATCTTTTGCACCTTTTTCTCTTTTAAAAATCTCTCTATTTTCCTCATGTTATTCCTTTCTTTATTTTTATATAATTGTCTGTAGAAGTCCAAGAATCCTTTTCTGATTTCTTTCGGATTATCTATCTCTTCGCCGTTCACTATAATTTTGTTGATTGTGTTCTGCTCCTTTCATTTTTTAATTTGCCACGCAAGCCATTTGCCTGATTTGTTCGCGAACTCAAAGTTTTTTGTCTTAGCTTTTAAATATTCCATTCCACTTCTTTATTTATTATCATTGCAAATTGTGATTGCAAAGTCTTAATTTATTGTTTTAATTTGGAGTTATTTGGTTTTTTAATTAATTTTTGTTCATTGTCCATTATCTGCTTTAAAATTTCCTTTTCCCCTTTTTCTCTATTTTTATTCTTCAATGAATTCTGCTGAATAAAGAAACCTCGCATCACAGCCTTGCTTGCGTCCCATACTACGCTCATTTTTGTGCCTTTGTTACAGTTATCAACGAAGTATTCAGTTAGTTTCTTTCGTGCTTTTCCTAAAATTTTCTGGTCGTCCAAAAGATAATCATTAATTTTCCATCTAAATGTTCTTTCTTCAAAGCCTTTTAATTCCAGTTTTATTGGATTATGATCTGAGATTACTTTAGATTGAATTTCAACTTGTAGGATTCTTGGAGTCAGTTCATTCGAGACCCATATTTGATCAATTCTTGACATTGACTGATTTGGTTCAGAGAAAAATGTGAATTGTTTCTCCAATGGATGTCTAAGTCTCCAAATATCAATCAAATTACAGTTCTTAATCATTGAAAAGAAAGACTTGGGTAGTTTTCCTTCTTTAGATGCTCCGTCTCTTAGTCTATCCATTTCCAGCGAAACTACCCCATTCATATCTCCCATTATTATAATTTTCTGGTCCATATATTCAAAAAGTTTTTCTTCCAAAGTTTTGTGGAAATCAGTCTTATTTCCATTAGGTGCATAGATCCTGACAATTATCAAATTTTCCCCTTGCCATTTGATCCGGACTGCAATAATTCTTCCTTCTTCATCTTTAAAAATTTGTTGCGATTCAATTTTATTTTTGATATACAAAACGACCCCTCTTTTTTTCTCTCTATCCAAACATATAAATTCATTTCCTAATCTTTTGTTAATCAATTTTTTTCTGTGCTTTCTTGCCACGTGTGTTTCTTGTAAACAAATGATATCCACATTTTTCTTTTTTAGAAATTGTTCAATTTTATTCCGTTTTTTCTTCTTGTTCATCCCATTAATATTCCAATTCCATAATTTTAGCGCCATGATGATTTCTAATTAAATAAGTTTGTTTTACTTTCCTATAATCTATCCGTTTCTTCTTCTTCTTCTTCTTCTTCTTCTTCTACTTCTACTTCTACTTCTACTTCTACTTCTACTTCTACTTCTACTTCTAATTCCAGACCTCCTGCTTCTGCACCTCTTACTTATTCTTCATCTGTTCTTAACTCCTTATATCTTCTCAGAAATTTATTTGTTTCCTCTGGGCTCGTATGTCTGTGTTTCTTACTTTTATTGTGAAATATACTCGGAGTCGCAAAGTGATTTCATGCTCTTTATTCAGCTCATAGTGGTGAGGAGGAATGAATGAATGTCCCCTCAAAGTATCTGCCTTATATACATTATTTACACAATGGGCTGCACATGATTGGCTAATTCCGGAATTGTACTGTAAACCAATCAGGTTGTGGATTCACTTCAATCTGGAGCATGATTGGGTGGTTCCTGCCAACCAATCATACTGCTGCATTGTTCTAGGACCAATCAGACTGCTGCATTCTGAATCCTATTGTTCTAGGACCAATCAGACTGCTGCCTTTTGGATCCTATTGTTCTAGGACCAATCAGACTGCTGCAGTTTGGATCCTATTCGACTCAGTACATAACACCCCTCCCCTCTAAGTTCCAGTCCTGCCCGGGAGGTCGCATTCATAGTCCTCAAGGTACGCTGGCGGCCTACGTGTGCGTTGCGGCCTGGGGTGTTCCCTGGTCCGGGGTTCTGGTTCTGGCTCGTGTTCCAAGGATGCTGGCTGTGATGGGGCTGTTTGGTCTGGCGCAACCGGCTCGCTCAGTCGTGGTTCTGGTTCCGGTGTCCTTTCGGCCTCCCGGGACCTCTCTGTATTTATTGGTTCTGCCTCTCCTGCTGGCCCCTGCTGCTCTATGGGCCTCACTGCCCCACTGTTCCCCTGGGACTCCTCTGACCTGTCCTCCTCCTCCTGGTTTTCTCCCGGGAATCGTCGCCGTATCTGGTCACAGTGGCGGCGCCAGCATTGCCCCCCATCCGTTAGCACCTCGTACGACACGGGGCCAGTGACCCTGGTGACTGTGGCGGGTACCCATGCAGGGCCTGCCCCAAAATTCTTTGCGTACACTGGGTCCTGGGCCTCGAAGGTCCGGGGGTTCCTGCCTTCCCCCACCCCTACCTCATCCTGAGCTCTATCGGGGTGAAGGCGGTCCAATCTGATTGCAAGGCGCCGACCCATTAGTAGTTCAGCGGGGCTCCGGCCAGTTGTTGAGCTGGGGGTGCTGTGCTGTGCTAGAAGGAATGTGGCAAGGCGGTACTCCCAATCCCCTTGCGTCATGCGGCGAAGGGTGTCCTTGGTGGTCCGCACCATGCGTTCTGCTTGGCCATTGGTGGCAGGGTGGAATGGCGCCGAACGGATGTGGCGGATGGCGTTCTGCGCTGTGAAGGTTTGGAATTCTCCTGACGTAAATGCAGTCCCGTTGTCTGAGACGAGAGTGTCAGGGAGCCCGTACGTTGCAAACAGCCTGCGTAGTACCCGGATGGCTGCGGATGTAGAAGTGGATGGTACCAGTGCGACTTCCAGCCATTTGGTGTAGGAGTCCACCACTATGAAGAATGTTTTCCCCTGAAAGGGGCCAGCGAAGTCCACATGCAGGCGTGACCATGGTGCTCGGGCAGACTCCCAGGACTGGACTGGGGCCCTTGGGGGATCTGGGCGGGATTCTTGGCAGGCCTGGCAGTGTTTGACCCAGGCCTCTATCTCTCCGTCGATCCCCGGCCACCACACATAACTCCTGGCAAGGGCCTTCATTCTTACTACCCCTGGGTGTGTCTCGTGTAGGGCTGTGAGGACCCTTTTGCGGAGGGGCTGGGGAACAACGACCCTGCTTCCCCATAACAGGCACCCCTTGTGGGCCGACAGTTCATGTTTGCGGGTTGTGTAGCTGGCGAATTCTGGCCCGGGGCTGCTGCTGGGCCATCCCCTCCACACCCAGTCCAGGACCCGGGAGATGACCCTATCTTTCTTGGAATGGTGTGCAACTTCTTGTGCCTGAATGGGGCGGTCGGGAAGCAGCTCCAGGCTCATAACCTCTTGTGCAGGTGCCGGGTCGGGGCCTGTTTCTGGTAGTGGTAGCCTGCTGAGGGCGTCCGCATGGCCCATCGCCTTCCCAGGGCGGTGAATCAGTGCATACTGGTAGCTGGCAAGGAAAATTGACCACCTGAGGACACGAGGAGACAGCACTTGGGGGGTCTGCTTTTCGGGGGCAAACAAGCCAAGCAACGGTTTGTGGTCAGTCACCACGGTGAAGGGCCGCCCATACAAGAAATCATGGAATTTTTTTACTCCCTTCACGATTGCCAGGCCCTCCTTGTCGATTTGTGAGTAGTTCCGCTCGGTTGCGTTGAGTGTCTGGGAAAAGTATGCCACCGGTACCTCTCTTCCATCTGGGAGTTGGTGTCCCAGGACAGCGCCAATGCCATAGGGTGAGGCGTCGCATGCTAGCACCACCGGCAGCCTCTCGTCGAAGTGTGCCAAGACCGAGTTTGAGACAAGCAAGTCCTTGACTGCCTGGAATGCGGCCTCCTGGCGATGGCCCCACACCCAAGGGGCCCGCTTGTCCAGGAGTCTGTGTAGGGGCTCCGCTACCGCCGCCTTGTGGGGAAGGAAGGAATGGTAAAAGTTCAATAGTCCCAAGAAGGCCTGAAGTTCAGTCTTGTTCCTGGGCGCTGGGGCATCACAAATGGCCCGTACCTTGTCCCCAGTCGGGTGGACCCCTTCTGCGTCCACCATGAATCCCAGAAAGTCCACCTGGGGCACTCCTAGTAGACATTTTTCCCGCTTTACCTTGAGACCCGCTGTCTGGAAACGGTGCAGAACGGTGCGGAGGCGGTCCTCAAACTCCTCTGGTGTGGGCCCGGCAATCAACACATCATCGAAGAAGGGGGTGACGCCAGGAATCCCTTTAAGGAGAGAGTCCATTAGATTCTGGAATATGCCTGGTGCCACGCTGACACCGAATTGCAGCCGCTTTACCCTGAATGCTCCTCTGTGCGTCACAATCGTCTGTGCCTCTGCTGTTGCCTCATCTACTGGCAGCTGTTGATATGCTTGGGCCAAGTCCAGCTTGCCAAAAATTTTCGACCCAGCCAGGGTGGCAAGGACATGGCTGACCACTGGCACTGGGTATGCATGGGCCGTGAGGGCCTTGTTTATGGTACATTTGTAGTCTGCGCAGATGCGGACTGAGCCATTAGGCTTGACAGGTGTGACGATTGGGGTTTCCCAGGGGGCATTAGGTACCGGTTCCAGCACTCCTTGCTCCACGAGCCGGTCCAATTCCTCGTCTATACGGGGTTTCAGAGCGAACGGGACCCGGCGGGCCTTGAGCCTGACTGGTCGTACTGCGGGGTCAAGCTGTAGAGCAATGGGGGGGCCCGTATACTGTCCCAATTTCCCATCGAAAACCCCCGGAAATTCCTTGCATATGGCGTCCACGTCCACTTGTAAGCTAGTGTGGTTCACCCCGGTGACAGCTAGCCCCAGTGGTCCAAACCATGCCAATCCCAGTAAGCTAATGTAGGGGCCCTTGACCACAAGCAAGTCCAGTTGCCGCGTCCGCCCTCGGTATTGCACCCTGAAGGTCCCCACCCCCATTGTGGGGACCTTACGTTTCTGGAAGTCCCGGAGGGTGAATGGGGCCGGCCTGAGTTTGGGACCCCCAGTAGGACACAGTTTCCTTAAGGTCCTTGCCGAGATTATGGATAGAGTTGAACCCGTGTCAAGCTCCATGCGGCATGGGGCCCCCTCTATCTGTACCTCTACATAAATTTTCTCTATGTTGGGGTGGGGCAACTGGTATACCTGGAAGTCCGTGAGCTCTGTCGAGTTGCCTTGGTGCGTTGGGCCCCGGGACCTGGGGTTCTTGGATTGGTCGTCTGATGCCTGGTGTCGGGTGGGCCGAGCCCGACACACCCGGGCGATGTGTCCCGATTTTCTGCACTGTCTGCACTCTGCATTGCGGAAACGGCAGGTCCTCCTCTCATGACTTTCTCCACAGCTTGCGCAGTTCCCTCCTTCTCGTCGAGGCAGCTGTGGTATGTGGGCTGCTTGAGTGCGCTGCTGTACTCGGTGCACCTCCTCCCTGTCAGATCCTGAGTCGTCGGTGAGGTCTTCATGGTGGACCCTCGGTTGGGACGGCTGGCTCGGCCGTGCCTCTTGTGTCGACCTCTCGGCAGCTTCCGTTGCCAGGGCCTCCTCCAGAGCGACCTGGAACGTTAGGTTCTTCTTAGCGTAGAGGCGTCGTTGCAGCTTCTCATCCCTCAGGCCACCGACGAGGCGGTCACGAAGCATGTTCTCCAGCTCTGAGAAGTTGCAGAACCGGGCGGCTTGGCGGAGAGAGGTCACAAACCCAGTTATGGTTTCCCCAGGGGCTTGCCGCTTTGCGTAGAAGGCATTTCGACGAGCCACCACTGAGGGCTGTGGCGAAAAGTGCCCCTTCAGCTGTTCCATTATTGTTTTGTATGGAACAGTAGCAACGTCTTCAGGCGCAAGGAGAGCCCGGGCGATTTCAAATGTCTCCTCTCCGCAGACGCTGAAGAATATTGCCCTCTTCTTGGCGTCTTCATCATCGGTGACCCCTTTGGCTTCTAGGAGGAAGGTGAAACGGGAGGCGTACGCTTCCCAGTCTCCAGATGCTGGGTTGAACGGCGAGAAGTTGCTGTCAGTTGCCATTCTGAGTTCCTTGTGTCCCGGAGCTGAAGCCTGGATACACGGTGCGAGGCAGCGGTGCGGCAGGTGGCGGTGCTGCGGTGCTGTGTGTGGCAGTCAGCTCAGCGGAATCCCACCTTCGTCGCCAGTGAAATATACTCGGAGTCGCAAAGTGATTTCATGCTCTTTATTCAGCTCATAGTGGTGAGGAGGAATGAATGAATGTCCCCTCAAAGTATCTGCCTTATATACATTATTTACACAATGGGCTGCACATGATTGGCTAATTCCGGAATTGTACTGTAAACCAATCAGGTTGTGGATTCACTTCAATCTGGAGCATGATTGGGTGGTTCCTGCCAACCAATCATACTGCTGCATTGTTCTAGGACCAATCAGACTGCTGCATTCTGAATCCTATTGTTCTAGGACCAATCAGACTGCTGCCTTTTGGATCCTATTGTTCTAGGACCAATCAGACTGCTGCAGTTTGGATCCTATTCGACTCAGTACATAACAATTGAAAAAGGAGATTCCTTCCGGGAATTCCCATTTGAATTCTATCTTGTTTCTCTTGAGAATTTGCACCATTGATTTATATGGGTCTCTCCGCTTCAACAATCTGATTGGGATGTCTTTAAAGATAATTATGTAATTCCCTTCAATATTCAATCTCTTCTCTCTATTCTTTTGTAGTATCATATTTCTCATTTCTCTATCCTTAAATGTAATCAAACAGTCACCTGGAAATTTCCTTGACTTAGTTGTTCTTACCTTCATTCGGAATGTGTTTTGCACTGTTTTTGCCACCTCTTCTGTCTGCAACTCCAACCATTGTGCTATCTCTGCTATCAGTTTCCCTTTAATATTTTCACCTTGCGTCTCCAGCACAGATCTTAGCCTTGGATTAACTTCTCGTTGCCTAAGTTCATTCATGGCAATCGCATCCCACACCTCCTCCTGTGATTTATTAATTTCCGACATCCCTGTTTTAATTTTTTCCTCCTCTTTTTTCACTTCTTTCAATTCCAACTTTGTCCTTTTCCTCCCCTCTTCTAAGGTTTGTGTTCTTAGTTACTTCCTTTAACTGTCCTTTCAATTCATTTACTGCTACATCAACTTTTTTATCCATCTGTCCAATCCTTTTGTCCACTTGTTCTAATTTAGTCTCTATATTCTTTTCACTTTGCTTTATATCATTTTTAATTTCGGCAAACATTTTCAGTATCTCCCCTTTAAAATCTGATTCCTGTTTAGAGCCTCTCCTCTCCATCGGTGTTCCCCCCTCACTCATTTTCTTCTGTAAATGAGTCATTTTAATTAAATTCCCTTCAAAACCCTTCCGATTCCTTCCCAAATATCAAACAATAGGAAAAAAGTACACAAATACAAAAAGAGAGAAGGGGCCCAACACCCCAAAGGCAGTGGAGGCAATCTTCTTGCCACTTTCGTGGCTACCAACTTCCAGTTCCCAGCAATATTCCCAATTTTAAATTATTTATTCAATTTGCAACCCAAAAAACCCCAAATCGAATCTTCTTGCCTCTTGGATGGCTAACAGTTTCCAATTTTCGACAGTATTCCAACCAAAGTCTTAAATTCTTATTATTGGAAAAAATAAAAATTTGTCTTCTTGCCACCAATTAGGCTAATCCATCAAATCAGCAGACAACAACAACAACAACAACAACAACAAAATATTCTATAATCAAATTATGTCCTTATTAAATTTTAATCCAAATGTTAAAAATGTTGAAAAAAGATAAAAATGTGCAGAAAAAGGATGGCTAAATAATATAATAAATAGGAAAAATTATATCCAAATTATATCCAAATATCCAAGCCAGAACCCTCCCAGAGGAAAAGCCAAATATTTTCCAACCGCAGCAAAGAAGCAGTGCTATAAAGCTGTAAAACACCTCATTCACCTCCGCAGAGGTCTTTGAACTGGAGGGGGGGGTGGTCTTTTAATTTTGTAACTAAAACTCTCAGCCGCTTTCAAATAGTACCAATACTGATGACAATATAAAACGATATAATATAACCAAAATATATTCAGATAGATCGTCCAGTCTTTTTTCTGAATCACCCTTTCCACTGTGCATTCATAAGGGATTTGATTTAAGATTGTATCTTACTGGCCCAGTGGTTTTTCCTACTTTCTTCAGTTTAAGCTTGAATATTGCTATCAGAAGCTGATGATCTGAGCCACAGTCAGCTCCAGGTCTTGTTTTTGCTGACTGTATAGAGCTTCTTCATCTTTGGCTGCAGAGAATATAATCAATCTGATTTTGATGCTGCCCATCTGGTGATGTCCATGTGTAGAGTCGTCTCTTGTGTTGTTGGAAAAGAGTGTGATGACCAGCTTGTTCTCTTGACAGAAGTCTATTAGCCTTTGCCCTGCTTCATTTTGAACTCCAAGGCCAAACTCGCCAGTTGTTCCTTTTATCTCTTGACTCCCTACTTTAGCATTCCAATCCCCTATAATGAGAAGAACATCCTGTTGGCGACCGGCCCCCTCGGGAAAGGCTGACTCCTCTTCCCAGGCACTGGGGCCTCTTGCCGGTGATCTGCCCCTGGCTGGTCCTGGCTCAGTCCAGGGAGATCGGTAATAAGCGACACCTCCCTTTTGGAAGATGCACACTCCCTTTCCCCTTGCATCTCAGCAGAAGAAAGAAGACAGTCTGAAAGTAGTCAAATTCATTCTACTTCATTCCACAGACTGTACACTGTACACGAGCTAGTACAAATCATGACTTCTCTCTCAGAAGCCTCCGTACATCTCTCTCACTCCTCCTTTGCAACAACAACAGGAAGGTCTCAAGTTACACTTGGAACACAATCCTGAGAACAGCGTAGAACATCCTGTCTCACGCTCAGTAACATCAGAATCACATGATGTAAACAATGTGCTGCTATCACGCAGCTGGTGAGCTCTCATATTCCAACGCATCCTTCTTTGGTGTCATTTATAGAAGGTGTTGTAAGTCTTCATAGAATTGACTTCCGGGTTAGCGCGAACGGCTAATGGCGGATTCCCTCCGAGCTCCGGAGGGAATCGGCTCTGCTGAGGACGGGTCTTGCCGTGCCGGCGACACGGGGACCCTCAGAAACCGCAGGCGCGGAAGCCTGCGGACTTGGTGACTCGGTGGGCACCTTAAGCGCCCTCCCCGACCCACGAAGAGCCTTTTTAAAGGCTGCGGAGAGGGTACGGAGAGTGGCGTGGTGCTGAGAGTAGACCGCTACCTCAGTAGAGCGAAGCCGCAAGCCATGGCCGGAGAGCGCTGACTTTCTTCCCAAAATTTGGACTGGATAACAAAGGACCCGTGAGTAGTGGAATTTGGACTTTAAAAATTTTATCCTGTGAATTCGGCACGATCGGGGGATGTGTTAAAGGGAAGTCCGCACCCCCTCTACTTATAGACGTTTCAAAGCAAGGAACGGAGAATTAAGGCGGAATGAATACTGTTTTGATGATTTAAAAGTTTCTCACAAATTTGATAGAACAAGATTTTTGTGCTGGAGAGAAAGGGAATTTGGAACTTTGTGTGTATCCCCCCCAAAAAACCCGGGAGTGTCCTATTTGGGTCCCGGAGGAAGAAGTGAAAGGAGTTTGACAGCTGTCAAAGAAGCTGTCAAACGGGCGGACAAAGTAAAGAATTTTGCTATTTAATAACTCTTGGAATTAAAGTTGATACATTTGGACTGAGGCGATTGGAAACAAAGTATTGATAATAACAAAGTAACAGATTATTGGAAAAGGACTACTAAATAACTGAAAGCCCCCTAGGGGGAATTAGTGACATTACAATGGCTGCAGAGGGAAAATTACTGGCGGAGATAGAAAAAATGTTTTTTCTCGTGGGAATCCTGCAGGAGCAGAGTATGGCTCTGAGTAAAGTTTTTATGACCTTGAATCCTGAAACAAACAACTCTGCTGAATGCATAAAGGAGATGTACGATAAAAATTCTGCAGCTGAGCAGGAAGAGATGCCTTTGGAATTGACAGAGAAAAAAGAAGGAGTTCAGACACTACAAGTGGAAAATATCAACCAGAAATCTGCAGCGTTAGAGTATGAGCAAGAAGACCTCTGGATTACAGACCTGCAAAAGATGAGAAAGAAGAAGAGAGAAGCCCCTGGAGTACTTGGAATATTAAAACTAGAAAGAACAAAGCAATATGATTGGGACTTTTCTCTTGAGTATGGAAAACTAGATGGTCTTTCGCAGCAAACACTCTTCAACATTCTGAATGAAAGAAAATATGATCTGACTCTGACTGAACTCCTTCGGGGTCTTAGGACCATCAAAGAGGACTACCAATATAGCTGGCAGAGAGGGACTGACAGAGAATCAGACGCCTCGGACGTGAGGAATCCGGGCTAGAAATATTTTTTGTTTGTTTTCTGGACATTTGTCTAGGAAGGGACAGAAACCGGGGCAGGGGGGGGAGAGAATAGAATTTTAAAATATTATGTTTTGTTTTACTTGGTCAATGTGACCTATAATTAATATAATAAAGGGAAAATTTGTGAAGGGGAAGTTAGATCGACCTTAAAAAAAAAAAGAAGTTAATGATTATAAGAGAATTGGATAGTTGAATACAGATAAACAAAAGATTTTAATTTTTAAAAGCAATGTGAATATCTTTAAGAGGTTAGGTAAGAACTTGCTGAATTAATTTTGGAATTGGGATGTAAGAGGAGGGGGTGGGGGGAAGTCAATGAAAGTGGGTAAAGAAACTTAGGGTATGTAATTGTATTTGTGTGTTTGTTTGTCTTTGTCTTTGTGTGTGTGTCTGTTGTTATAAAATGTAAAAACCCAATAAAAATTATTTAAAAAAAAAAAAAAGTAAGTCTTCATAGAATTGGTCAATTTCAGTTTCTTCAGCACCAGTAGTTGGTGCATAAACTTGGATTACTGTGATGTTTAAAGGTCTGCCTTGGATTCGTATCGAGATCATTCTTTCATTTTTGAGATTGCATCCCAGTACAGCTTTCGCCACTCTTTTGTTGACTATGAGGGCCACTCCATTTCTTTTACGGGATTCTTGCCCACAGTAGTAGATATGATGGTCATCCGAACTGAATTCGCCCATTCCCATCCATTTTAGTTCACTGATGCCCAGGATGTCAATATTTATTCTTGCAGTCTCATTTTTGACCACATTCAGCTTACCAAGGTTCATGGTTCTTACATTCCAGGTTCCTATGCAATATTTTTCTTTACAGCATTGGACTTTCCTTTCGCTTCCAGGCATATCTGCAACTGAGTCACCTTTCAGCTTTTGCCCAGCCGCTTCATCAGCTCTGAATCTACTTGTACTTGTCCTCCGCTCTTCCTCAGTAGCATGTTGGATGCCTTCTGACCTGAGGGGCTCATCTTCCAGCATCATAACTTTTATATGTCTGTTGTCTTTGTCCATGGAGTTTTCTTGGCAGGGATACTGGAGTGGCTTGCCGGTTCCTGCTCCAGGTGGATCACATTTAGTCAAAACTCTCCACTATGACCTGTCCATCTTGGGTGGCCCTGCACAGCATAGCTCATAGCATCTCTGAGTTATTCAAGCCCCTTTGCCACAACAAGGCAGTGATCCGTGAAGGAGTGCCTAGAATTAACTCTCATCAAAAACTTCCTTACAGTAAGCAATGAGCTGCTTACAACTTTGGTGGAAAACTTTACAATTCAAGAGAGAGCTTCAGAGTAAAAAGATATTAAAAGGACATCTAGACAAACCCAGCGGGTAATTACTGAAATGACGAAGGCAAATGCTAAAGAAGTCATCAAAAGACTATATAAGAAAAAATCTAAAGCATTTAAGAAAAGTAAAAATATTAAAAATGTTAAAAAGCAGATAATTCACCATGCACATAAAAATCAATTACAGAAGCTCTACAAGTTGATAGCAATGGATTCCACCTGGGATACAAGTAAGCCTACATCAAAAGCCCATAGAAAGAAAGGGAAAGGAAGAAGACAGCAGCAAATGTTGCCAAACCACAGCAAACTCCAGAGAAGGAAAATCCGACAGAGGAAAATAAAACAGACACCTCAGTTGTGGCTGCTGCTCTGACCTGAGGAGGGAAAGCACCCGAGAACAAGGGAAACAGAGAGAATACTATCCACAAAATTGAATCTGACCTAATAACTAATTACTCAGAGGCCCAGCGTAACTTTCATTAGGAAAAAGGGTGGAATTTGGTGATGATTCCACAAAAATTAGTTATTGCAAATTATCCAAAACTGAAAGGCCTCCTCACCCAGGCAGAACCTATAACACATCTCCTGCTTATTTTAAATAAGCTCTTACCAGGAGCAATGAGACCTGAAGATATTGTCTCTATAGAATATATATATTATGACAGTCTTAGGGCATGGGCAGTGGTTACCTTTAGGGACCCAGATCTAGCCAACTTTATTTATAAAATCAGGGAGTTTTTCATAAAAGACAGGCTAGAAATTATAAGATTTTTTGAAAACCAGGTGCCAGTGGCCTCTCTTCTTGGTGATATGGCCATCAAGTGCAAAAATAAAGATTCTCCAAAACCAAACAGTGATGAAAACCTAATAGATTTGACTTGGACCCAAGAATCCTTGCCCCTATACTATAAACAAGAGACATCAAAAGCAGAATGGAAGATACCACCTATGCACGACTCACAATACTCTGCTATCAAGTGGATAGAAAATTTTACGTCAGAAGAGAAAGCCTTAATGCGTCTATATTGGACTCTGCCAACCATGGCCCAAATAGAAATCTTGGAAAGGCTAGACTTATTGAGAAGCTTTTTAGCAGGATCTAAATTGTGACACGCAGTAGAAGCTATGGGCTTAAAATTAAAGGAATTTAAGTCACAAGTAATTAAAGAGATAAAAAATGAAAAAGGGAGAACTGTTAGGATATAGTTCCATTCCACCTTAAAAGGGTACAGTTTATGTATCACATGCCTGTTTACTTCCAACACAGTCTGCTGGGAACTTCTGTTGTATGTTGCTTTTGCTATACTGCTGTTTTTGCTGGACACAAAGGCAAGCAGTCATGTTTTCCTTTGTTCCTGAACTATGCTGAATAAATGCTGTAAATATGCTTGCACATCTCTCTCTGTCTGCCTCTTCCGTAGTGGAGATTTACACACTCTGCTGACAGAGCGTGCACGGGTCTCTAAACGTATCTGAGGCTCGTGTCGCTGACTGACTGACGCTGTTCCACAGGAGACCAGTGATCGTCCGGAGCCAGCTGGGGGCCTGCCTGATGCCACCATCTCCCCGGCAGTATCCCAACAAGTCATGGAAAAGACAAGTCCAGAGATGTTATGGACAATGGTATAGTGAACGGACTGTGTCGGGGTAATTGCCGACAGGCAAGGCGGGCGACCAGGCAAACGACATTATACGTGCCAGCCCGTTCCTCCTATCTGCATGCCGGTCCTGGGATTCATCAATCTTCTTCCCTGACGAGATTCTGTGATTCATGTCCAGAGACACTGAGCACACATTAGCAGAGAAACAATATCAGCAGAAGCCAGGCCCTGGGGTGTGAGTACTAAGCTAGTTTATTTATATACAAAATAAGGACAAAGGAAAACATGGCTCCTCTCCTCCTTGCTCTCAGAGAGAAGAGAAAACAAAAGCAATACAGAACGGAACTTCCGTTCTCAAGACTCCAACAATCAGTGCTGAAATGTAAAACACAGACATGTGATTAAAACAATCCCACACGTCTGCATAGTGGGGGAATGGAATATCAACAGACAGATCATTCCACAAAAAAGACCTTACACAACAATGGACCATGGCAGAGATGAATTTGTTATCAAATAATAATGCACAAAGCAAAAAGAAGGAAAACTTCCTCCTGCAACAAAAACAATTCATGACATGACAAATCCTGGGGTCTGGACAGAAATGAGATATCTAGATGAGGAGGAACTTGGATCAGCACAAAAGGAAATTACCGTATTTTTCGCCCTATAGGACGCACCGGCCCATAGGACACACCTAGATTTTTTTGGGGGGGGGATAAAGGGGAAAAAATTATTTCCCCCCCCCAGGCGCAGGGCTGGGGCAGGGGAAGCCTGAGCTTCCCCCTCCCCCAGCCCCCAGAATGGGACCCAGAGTGATGCCGAAGCTGCGTGCAGCTTTGGCATCGCTCTGGGAGCTTGCGGGGCTGGAGGAGGGGGAAGCCCTCCGCCAGCCTTCTAACCAAGTCGGAGGACAGCGGGAAAGGCGCGCTGCGCCTCTCCCACTGTCCCCCAAGTTTGCGGGGCTGGGGATGGGGAGGAGCAGGCTTCCCCCCCCCCCGCCAACCTTCTAACCAAGTCGGGGGACAGCGGGACAGGCGCGCTGCACCTCCCCGCTGTCCCCTGAGCTTGTGGGGCTGGCGGTGGGGCTCTCCTGAAGCCTGGAGAGCGAGAGGGGTCGGTGCGCACCGACCCCTCTCGCTCTCCAGGCTTCAGCGAAAGCCTGCATTCGCCCCATAGGACACACACACATTTCCCCTTCATTTTTGGAGGGGAAAAAGTGCGTCCTATAGGGCGAAAAATACGGGACTGCAGTTGTCAATTTATAAAGAAAAAGCCCAGTGATTACAAATGTGAGTATAATATGTCCAATGACTGAAACCATTGAATATCCAGATGCTAACTCACGTAATGAAACAAAAAAAAATGTTGTGCTGCAACAAAAATGGGCAGAACTTAAAAATACATTGCCCTGGGACCGACAAGTACTAAATTGTCACAAAAATAAAGCTAAATTGAATTGCCCAAAAGTCTGTGAGGATTGCATCCTTTCCACTGCTAAACAGCTAACAACTGAAGACCTTTACTCACCTCAGAATACTATCTCCAGCCACTTTGCGTCTTTAGCAGGAAGGGATAAAGATGATCCTCTGGAAACTATGAATGGGGATGGGGTGAGTTCTATAAAATTGGCCCCAAAGGTCGCTGCTTCCTGGGCAGACCAACCAGCTGACCTAGGCCTGGGTATAAGCATGCCATTGGAAAATGAGACCCTAGAAGAAAAACTTAAATAATCTTCACAGACCCTTTTTGAGCAGGAGCAGCAGAGAACTAGAGCAAAACATGACCAGCATAAGGTCACTCTTTTAACCTGGAATGTGGCTGGGTGGTTTGCATCCACCAAAGATCCTTGTTTCAAAGACTTCCTATCCAATCATGACATCCAGGAAACATGGACTGTGGATGAACTGCTACTTAATGGATTTCTATCATTCTCAACCGGGGCAGAACCAGGTGTAAAGCATGGAAGAGCGAAAGAGGGCCTGGGGGGTTCTAGTCTCCACTTCTCTACATGCCATATCAAGTCTCTTCCCCCCATTCAAGTCATATGCCATGGCAGTGTTAATCCAGTTCAGACACCATACCCTGTTGGTTATAAATGCTTATATGCCCCCAGTGAGGCAGAAGCCTGAAACCAGAGCCTTGTGGGCTGAGCTGGAAACTTAGACCACTGATCTTATCCTGCTCAACCCAAATGCCTTTGTAGTCTTGGGAGGGGACCTCAAGGCCAGATTGGGCCCTAATGACCACGCTCTCTATGCACAGTACAAATGTCCTCCTCCCAACCTTGAAGCCAATGGATTCCTCCTCGCCCATTGTTCAAAAGATCAACAATCGGACTTCCAGTGTGGTGCTCTTGGCGATGGGTCGAGGGAAAGTCCACTGAAGAAGTCAAGCACACCTAATCACAGTGAACGGGAATTGGGGGAGAATGGGGGCAACGCTGACTCCCCAGGAAAAGTTTGAGAGGAGGTCTCAAACCCAACAGCACCTGTCGTTCTGGCACGTTATGTGTGAAAGAAGATGAGAGAATCTCAGCACAAAAGAAGGGGGCCATTCCCGACTGTGAGATACCTCAGGACTCATGCGAGACAGCGTCAGGTCTCTCCAAAATTAAGATCTTGATATACAATCAGTGTTCCTAAGAAAATTTACATGTTATATGTTTGGCAGAAGAGGCAGCAGGAGAACTTCATATTTAAGTTAAGATAAAAGCAGAAACGCAGGGTTGGGAGAAAGGAGGTCCACCCCAGTGTGGCTTTTAATATTGTGACCAAAGAACTTTATGAAAATAAAGACTTCAATAAGAGTTAAAAGCATACCAATTAGACTTGACATAAGTGAGAACAATATTAACTTTAAACGTAGGTGTGACAGTCTGGCATGGAGGAATTAAATAAAGGGGAGAATTTGAGAGGTTCAGACTCTGAGAAAGAGGTATGGTGGGACTTTTAGAAGCAGCAGCGAGAGGTGGAGGAGAAGTGGGAAGAGCTGGACGACATGGGATCGTGCCAGGAGCTTCGGAAGCGGGAGAGAGTGGAGACGGGGAGGTCAAAAGACTGTGAGAGACAGGAACAACAAGGATGAGAAAGGAGAGAGCAAACAGAGAAAGGAGGGTGGAGAAGGCTGAAAGAGGCAGGGAAGAAGAGGGAGAGATGACCCAATATGTTGGACAGTAGGAGCTGAGTCATTTTCTTCTTCGGCATATGGAGAAAGAAAATGGAAGTAAGTAAGCGGAAAAGCAGCTAAAAAAGACTTCTAACAGCTAGAAAGGCAGACCAACTTCCACATATACAATGAGAAAGACAAGTTGAACACAGCACCATCTAGTGGTAAAAAAGGAGATTGCACACACAAGAATTTATTTTAACAGACTTAATCATATTCTTTGTTGATTTGAACTCTCTTTTCCAGGAATTTATAATGAATGTATGGTAAATGTTCAATTATAATTGATACAAATAGATTATTGAAAAATTGAAGGGGATATATAAAATTGAAGGGGATATATATTCCAGTCTGGAAAGAGAAGCTGCTGAATTGCAACTTATTACCAAACTTAAAACCATGGAGAGACCTGGTCTGAACAAAGACATTGGATTCTTATCTCATTATACATGACAAAGCCATTTTTCACCTTCTCACCCCTTGCTTTTTCCTGTAAGACCTATTGCAGTCGTTAAGAGTCGTCAACAGGCTCATCACAGCTACCTGCCAATCACCCAATCCCACCACCCTTCTGAGTAATACCCCTCCCCACCTTCTCACTATATAGAAGGGTCTGGTGACTTCTGTTTCAGTGTATCTGAAGAAGTGTGCATGCACACAAAAGCTCATACCAAGAACTAACTTAGTTGGTCTTTAAGGTGCTACTGGAAGGAATTTTTTTATTTTGTTTCCACATAATCTGTTAACTTTTGGATCTATTCATGAATAGAAGGGATTTCATCACTCTTCCACTTTGTAGCGATAAGAATTCTTGCTGCCACTGTGGCGTATAAAAATATACTCTTCATTTTTTGCGAGATATCCAAATCTGTGATCCCCAGGAGGTAAGCTTCTGGTTTTCTCTTAAAGGAAGTCTTTATTATTTTTTGTATTTCTAAGTGGATACTCTCCCAAAATGCCTGATTTATCTCCACACCTCCAGCAATTACTTGGGACATTTTTGTACATCTTTGACAATTTCCAAGGTGTTAGATACCATCGGTGTTGCATTTTTAGGAAGTTTTCTTTTAGAATATAACAGTTTGTAAATTTCCAATTATTCTTCCACAAATTTTCCCACTGTGGCATGGTTATTGAATACCCAAAGTCCTGTGACCACTTAACCATGGCCATAGTGATCTCCCCCTCCTTGACTTCCCAGTCAAGGAGAAGTCGGTATGCTTTGGAGAGGGTTTTTCTTTTAGAGTTTACTATCTCGGATTCGAATCAAGAGATTTCTGTTATGAAACCCTTTTGTTTGTCAGATTTAAATTTTCAATATTCCTGATGGTATTGGAACCAATCTGAGATGTACTCTCTCGATTCCTCAAAACTTTTAAATTTTAATTGGCTATCTTCCTTTAAAAGAGTTTTATATGTTGATCAGATTTCCTGAGTATTTTTCCTTTTCACCACGGAAGCTTCAATTGCGGAGGTCCACCACGGAACTTTGGGCTCCAACAGTTCTTTATATTTATCCCAAAATGCAAAAAGTGACTTTCTAATTATGTGGTTTATGAAGTTTTTATGGATTTTGGCTTTTCCGTATATAAGGTAAGCATGCCATCCCCATCGATTGACAAAGCCCTCCAAATCCAGGAGGTCCTGCAGTTTACACCAGTCTGTCAACCATGTGAGGCAGGCTTCCTCATAGTATAATTTCAGATCAGGTAGGGAGAAGCCTCCTCTGTCCTTTATATCTATTAAGATCAAATGTTTAATTCTGGGTCTCTTCCCTTCCCATAAGAATTTTGAAATCTCTCTTTGCCATACCTTGAGGCAGTGTGCCTCACCTAGGATTGGGATCATTTGGAACAAGAATGTTAATTTTGGCAGTACGTTCATTTTTATGATGGAGATCCTGACCAGGAATGACAGCTTCAACCTACTCCAGGTTTCAAGATTTATTTATTTTTATCTACAACCAGGTTTTTGTATAATTATCCTGGAAGAGATTTATGTTTTTTTTTGGGGGGGGGGGACCCAAATACTTTGCTTTTTGGCAGATCTTCAGGCCTGTTGTCTTTTCTATTTCTTCCTTTTCTCTCACAGCTACATTTTTACTTAGCAGTTTAGTTTTGGTTATGTTTAACTTGAAGCCTGTCACTTCTCCAAAGTTTTTTTAATCAATTCTAATACTCTTTTCAGACTTTCTTTGGGATTTTCATTCATAACAAGCAAGTCATCAGCGAAAACTTTGAACTTATAGGTTTTAGCAACCAGAGCCTTTAACTTGTTTGTCACTCCTTATTTGGTTATTTAAAACTTCTATTATCAGAATAAATATCAGTGGAGACAGTGGGCAGCCATGTCTGGTTCCCTTATTTATTTCACAATCTTAAGTGATTCTACCGTTGATAATTAATTTTGCACATTGTTCTGAATATATGGCATTTATTCCTTTACAAAAAAAATTCCCAAGTCTGATTTCTTCCATTAGTTTTTTCATAAACTTCCAAGACACACTGTCAAAAGCCTTTTTGGCCCCCACCAACATAATAGCAGCTGGTTTATCAATTTTCAAGTCCATATATTCTAAGACATTGATCAGACATCTAATGTTGGATGGCATAAAAATGTCGGAGCCTCCACTATGACCAAGCTGATAAAGCTCACCCTCCGTCGAGTCCTCCAACAATGGTTAGCAACCTGAACCTTTGATGAGGCTCCAGGCACGTTCACTCATTACACAGAGTACAGGTGAAACTTGGAAAATTAGAATATCGTGGAAAAGTTCATTTATTTCAGTAATTCAACTTAAAAGGTGAAACTAATATATGAGATAGACTCATGCAATGCAAAGCGAGATATGTCAAGCCTTTATTTGTTATAATTGTGATGATCATGGCATACAGCTGATGAAAAAGCCAAATTAACAATCTCAGAAAATTAGAATATGAAATGAAATCAGCAAAACAAGGACTGCAAATAGAGCAATATTGGACCTCAGAGAAGTAGAAGCATGCATATGTACTCAGTACTTGATTTGGGACCCTTTTGCATCAATTACTGCCTCACTGTGGCATGGCATGGATGCTATCAGCCTGTGGCACTGCTGAGGTGTTATGGAAGACCAGGATGCTTCAATAGTAGCCTTCAGCTCTTCTGCATTGCTCTGTCTCATGTCTCTCATCTTTCTCTTGGCAATGCCCCACAGATTCTGTATAGGGTTCAGGTCAGGTGAATTTGCTGGCCAATCAAGCACAGTAATCCCATGGGCATTGAACCAGGTTTTGGTACCTTTGGCAGCGTGGGCAGGTGCCAAAGTCCTGCTGGAAAATGAAGTCAGCATCCCCATAAAGCTGGTGTGCGGAAGGAAGCATGAAGTGCTCCAAAATCTCCTGGTAGACGGCTGCATTGACCCTGGACTTAATGAAGCACAGTGGACCAACACCAGCTGATGACATGGCTCCCCAAATCAACACAGACTGTGGATACTTCACACTGGACTTCAAGCATCTGGCATTGTGTGTCTCCCCATTCTTCCTCCAGACTCTGGGTCCTTGGTTTCCATGAGAGATGTAAAAGCTGCTCTCATTAGAAAAGAGATCCTCCCCCTTTATGTGAATACCACTGGGCAGTGTGTCAGTACAATTTCAGTACAGACCCAGTTTCTGTACATAGGTACAGTGTTGATCCCTTGGAACAACCTTGGACAATAAATCAGCAGGAATTTCATTACCTGGCATGTAGGACACTGTTACGAGTCCTTTCTGAACACATTCTCTAGCATGTTGCAGCTTCAATTGCAAGTGCTTCATGCTTTGCTTACAACCTTCAGAAGTCAGCAAAGCCAAACATGCTTTGCTGTTCTGATAAACCTGGATTGGACACTTTACAGGAATTCTCATGTCTTGACACAATTGTAACAACCATTCACAATCCACAAGTGAATAAGACAGTGCATTCAGTTCAGCTTCACAAGAACTTAAGCTTACTGTTGTTTGCTTCCTGCACGACCAGTCAAATAGACCCTGGTTGTACATGTAGCAAACTCCAGACGTGCTTTTCCTGTCTGTAGTGTCACTTCCAAAACTCGCATCAGCAAATATCTCCAGACTTCTGATTGTTAAATCTCAGTTTGTAGTGCATAGTGCCTTTCAAATAGCATGCTATGCGTTTCAGAGCTTTCCAATCCTTAACAGTAGGATTGTTGACATGTCTGCTTAGCAAATTCGTGCTAACTGCAATGTCAGGTCTTGAACATCTGGCAGTGAAGTTTAGTTTGCCTAGCACACTTCTGTACAGTGTAGTGTAGTGTCAGAAAATGCTTCTTCAATATCGTCTACCTGATAACCTGTTGTCATTGGTGTGTCTACAGGGTTAGCATCCATCAGGTTCAGTTTGCTTAACACATCAGCAATTTTCTGTAACTGGTGTACTAAAATATTCAGAATCAGAACCTTCATCAGTGGGTGTGGGGTTTTGCTGTTGCTTATCCTCAGACTCCTCACTGTCATCAGGATAACAATGGAAAAATCCCACATTCTCCCCCCACTTGGCATTGTACTCAACAATTCTAGTGAGCCTAACTGTATTGGTATCAGTCATCATCACTCTGTAAGAACCCTTCTGATATCCTAGAAAGATACCATGCAAACCACGTTTGCCTAACTTGGAGCTTTGTGGTGTGTGAACCCACATGGCAGAACCAAAAATTCTCATGTGCTTGGTGTATGGTTTCTTGCCAAACATTTTCATAGGGGGTACAACCAATCGGTGATGATAATCTGCGATTATAAGTATAAACAAAACAGCTGAGCGCTTCTGCCCAATAACTCTCTGGAAGATTGGCATCATGCAGCAAGGTTTTCAAGCCTTGAAGCAATGTTTGGCATGCCCTTTCACAAAGTCCATTCATCCAAGGAGACCGTGGACTTGAAAGGTCATGTTGAATTCCTTTCTCAGTCAGAAAAGCTTCAAACTGCTGGTAAGTGAATTCTCCCCCTCGATCTGTAAACAAACATTTCACCTGTTTATCATGTACATTTTTCAACCAAGCACAGAATTCCTTGAACCTAGGAAACGCTTCTGATTTCTGCTGGAGATTGAACACATGAATATACCTGGAAAATGAATCAATGAGAACCATGAAGTACCTGGCTCCACCCAAAAAGGTTGATAGTGGACCAATGAGATCAGCATGCACTACCTGGTATGGTTCTGTAGCTTGTCTACTGGACACCTTACCTTTTGCAGCCATTTTGACCTTGTTTGCTGCACATGCCTTACACTTCATGTGGTACCTGCAGGGTTTAATAGTCATACCTTCAACTAAGGCAGGCATTTTGGAAACTGCCTCGAAGTTTCAATGACCAAGTTTCCTGTGATAATCATGAATACATCCTGCATGCAAAACCTTGTTAGTATCTGCAATACAACTTCTTCTTGACACACAGAGAAGATAAGCTGCATTCAGTTCTTTTGGGCCCAAAACCAAAAATGTCGGAGCCTCCGCTACGATCAAGCTGATAAAGCTCATCCTCCGGTCGAGTCCTCCGATGATGGTTAATGACCGGAGCCTTTGATGAGGCTCCAGGCACGTTCACTCATTATGCAGAGTATACAGCAGCAGGGAAGGGTGAGAAACATGAGCTACATTGCTTAAAGTTTTATTTCTAACTACGCAGACAGAAAACACATCCTCTCTCTGTGAAAGGCAGAGAGCAACTGGAAAACAAAGGAACAGGAAACAGTAACATCACATCCGTCTCCCGTCTTCCGTGAGCCTGGAATGTCTGGAATGCAAAACAGAGTCTTGTGACTCCAAGCACTGCACAGTGGCAACACACAGAAACCTAACAATATCGCCCGGGAAGAAACCCAGTTTGGTCTTTGTGGATTATCTCATTTAACACTGTTTTTAATTTGTTCTCTAAAATGTCTGCAAAAATCTTATAATCATTGTTTAACAGTGCAATTGGGCTATAATTGGCCATGTTTGAAGCATCTGTTCCCGGTTTGTGGATAAGGGTAATGAAACTTTCTTTCCATGATTTTGGTAACTTTCCATTTATAAGGATGTTGTTCATTAAGTCCTTCATAGGTAAGAATAGTGATTGTTCTATTTTTTTTATATAATAAATAGCCGAGAGACCATCAGGGCCTGGTGTCTTTCCTAGCTTTGATCTGTGTATAGCTTGTTGCACCTCCATGACTGTTATGGATGAATTCAAGATAGAAACTTTTTCCTTAGGGATTATGGATAGCTTATTTTTGCCTGAATATTCAATTATTTTTCCCAATTTCTCTGGACCCTCTTTATATAAATTTCCATAGATTATTTTTTTTTTTTGAAATTTTCACTAATTTCTTTCTGATCTTGGATCCATCTATCTTCAATTTTAATTTTCTTGATAATTCTTTCATCCTGTTTTTTTCTTTATTTGCCAAGCCAGAAGTCTGCCTGGCTTATTTGCAAACTCAAAGTTTCTATGTCTCAGCCATTTAATCTTCCACTCTATCTCTTCATTCATTATCATGGAGAATTGTGTCTGTAATATTTTTATATTTTGTTTAATTTGTTTTTTTTAAAAAAATAATATTTATTAGAATTTCAAAAAGTACATAAACCGGAAAAAAGGAAAAAAGAAAAAGAAAAGAAAATTTCAACATTTACAATCCATATTTTCAACACCTTCTTTCCTGAACTTCCCCTCGCCTCCCCTTCTTGTATTCCCTGTCCAAAAATTTGTTCAACAAGTTCTTCTTAAATTCTTAACCTTAGATTGTTATTATATTAAATTCACTTTATATATCAACTTTTAGCATTTATACATAAATCATTATACTTAAAAACTTTTTCTAAGATCGGCCCAGTTCTCCTTCCACGAATTCCCCATATCAATACTAGTAACAACATAGAAAGAAAAAAAGATATAATAAGTCAGAATATTTTAGTACACCTTTTGGATTTCCAGACCCCACCCTCCCTTCCCCGGTTTCGATCCCCAAGCCATTGTCCATTAGTCCATCTGTTATCAGCCCGGCAGTCTCACATCTGAGGCCCTTAAATCTCTCTCAGTCCCTCTCTGCCGGTTTCTTTGAAAGTCTTTTATATTAAACACCAAGTCTCGGAGGGGCACTATCCCTATAATGTCCATGTTCCTTCCAGCCGGATCTCCATATTTAAAATCTTGATTCTCAATCCTTCTAAGTCCAAATAGCCAGAAAGTTCCATCTTCCACCTTGATCATATTTGTAAAACATAGGTCTTCAGATCCCCACAAAAGGAGATCCTTCCATTCCTCATTTTCCAATTCAAACCCAGTTTTTATCATCCAATTCTTACTTTCTTTTATGCCCATCTTGACAGACCTCCGGCTCTCCTTTACCTTCTGCAACATTACAGCCCCTCCTTCCTGCTCCTCCTGCTCAAATTTTTTTCCTTGTTCAGCTGCCTGGGTTTTGTAGATCAAATCCTTTTCCAACTCAGTAGATTCCTTTGCTGTTGGCTTCAAAGTTGTGGCACTTGTAGACAAAACATGGCCTTGTTCTTGTAACTTACACAACTTTCTCACGAGAAACCTAACCTCATCCAGGCCAGCTAGTATTTTTTGACCTATTTCCATTTTTGTAATGTCCCTGAACCCCCACTAGAGGGATTCTGATTATTTCAGTATTCCTTTCACTTCCAACCCAAAAGCCAAGTTAGTTTGTTTCAATTCTTCTTTATTTTCAACAGTTAACTATATTGTATCAAATGTAACCAGCAAAGACAACGGAAACAAAGTTCTCTATTTTCCCCGACTTTGACAGCTAGTTTGACAGCTGTCAAAATCTTCTATGTCTCCTCCGCAGGCTCCTCTCGCAGATCGCTCCCGGTCCCGGGATGAGTGGCACTTTAATTCAAAAAATAGCTCTTCTCCTCCAGCACAATTACTTATATTGTCAATCCGTGGAATTAATAACTTTTGTCAAATAGAAAAAAGACTCTTCTTTCGACCTTAGTAGTTAAGATCCTTGCTTTATATTGTATACAATAGGGGGGAGACGGACTTCCTTTTTGCACCTCCCCCGCTCGTGCCAAATCCAAAAAAAAGAGTTTTTAGCCCAATTTCCAAATTACTCACGGGTTGTTGTTTTTAGATTTAGTCCCAATTTTCCAAAGAAGAAGTTAGCGCTCTCCGTCGAATGGCATGCGGCTTCGCTCGGCAGGGGAAGCAGAAGACTCTCAGCACCGCGCCGCTCCCCGCCCTCCGCTCTGCAGCCTTTAAAAAGGCTCCTTCGCGGTCGGGGAGGGCGCAAACGGTGCCCGCCGAGTCACCAGGTCCACGGGCTTCCGCGCCCGTGGTTTTTGAGGGTCCCCGCGTCGCCGGCGCGGCAGGACCCGACCCCTTTCGAGCAGATTCCCTCCGGAGCTCGGAGGGAATCCGCCATTCGGCTATGGCGCCAACCCGGAAGTCTCTATATTTTGTTTAATTTGTTCATCGTCTTGTTTTTGAAATAATTTCCTTTCATTTCCCTTAATTTCCTCCCAGATCTCCATTTTTTTCTTCTCCTTTGTTTTCCTTTGGAATGCACTTTGTTGGATGAAAAAACCTCTTAAAACTGCTTTGCTCTCATCCAAAACCGTCTCTAAGTCTATTCCTAGATTTAAATTAAATTTAAAATATTCTTCTGTAACTTGCTTGGCCTTCTGTATAACTTTTTCATCATTCAACATATTCTCATAGAGTCACCATCTTTTGGTCTTTTCTTCTTTTCCTTTGAGCTTGATCCATACTGGGTTATGATCTGAGATTGTTACTGGATGGATTTCAGCTTTTACGATGTTGCTTAATAATTCCTTTGTAGTCCAAATGGCATCTATTCTTCCCGCCAATTTGTGGGGTTCCAAATAATATGTAAATTCTTTCTCTGTTGGATTCTTGAACCTCCAAGCATCATTCAGGTTCATAAGTTCTATTAAATGGAAGAATGAAGTTGGGACTTTGTTTTGTCTCACTTCTTTTTTCTTTGCTGTTCTATCCTCTTCTGGCTTAACTACTCCATTAAAATCTCCTAAGAGTATGATTTTATCCCCTAGATATTCTATTGCTTTTTCTTCCAAAAATTGGTAAAAATCGGATTTTCTTTCGTTTGGTGTGTAAATTCCAATAACTATTACTTTTTCATTATTAATCTTTTTATCAGTTGTTATCGTTTAGGGGGAGGTTTGCCAAATCATTTATATAGCAATTATAGTATTAATAGGTTCCCTATCAGAACCTTCGTCTGATACTGAATCTGTTTCAGATTCATCATCACCAGTAGGGTGCTTTTGTAAGATACCCATATTGCCTTCCCCTTTTGCTTTGTCCCAAACACCTTTGGTACACCTGACCATCTTTGTGTCAGACATCAGCAATCTGGAAGATCCATGCATGCACCCTGCATGAAAAAAATGGTTATCAGACATAGCATCACATGTCTCCCCAACTGTATTTATCTCAGGTTTATTGCTCAAACATATAAATCACTCCGGAGCTCCTTCACTCCGTGTCTGACTCCAAGTTTGCAGTTTCCGAGTCTAAACTCCGCCCCTTCCTCTTCCTCCAACAGGGGAAAAAGCCCTTTCGCTTTCACTCCTTTTCCCTCCTCTCACTGACCTTTTCACGCCTTCGAGTTTTGGGGCTAGCTATTGCTGGCCTCCCTCCCTCTGTTTCTGAGCTAAGACTGGTATTTTGTGTATCTCTGATCTGGCTCCCCTTTCCTTGGTCACTATGCTCCAGGATCAGATTACCATTGCTATCTGCTGCCTGCTGTCTGTTCTCTGAAGCCATGCCGCTAGGCTGCCCCTCCTCCCTCTCACATTCCAGCTCACATTCCAGTGTCCTTTTCTCTCTTTGTTTGTTCTCATTCCCAGCCTCTGTCAGCTCAGGAAAGAAGCTGACATCACCCCCTCCTCTAAGCCCCCCCTTCCTCTTCCTCGGCTTCGCTGCCTGTCTCAGAGGGCTCTTTCTGCTCTGGTGCCCACCATGTGCCACTCTCCTCAGCTTCTTTTTCACTAAGGTCGTCCTCTTCCTCCCGCCCTCTGGGCTTGGGCTTGTGGGGGAACCTACGGTGGAACTGCCACTGCAGGTCTGGGGCGTGTAAATCCTGGCTTCGTACCCAGGAGTTTTCTTCAGGTCCATAACCTTTCCATGACAGTAAATACTGTAAGTGTCTTCTACACAGTCTCAAGTCTAAAATCTGTTGGATCTCAAACTCCTCCTGATCCTCCACCATGACTGGGGGAGGAGGTGTCTGTTTAGGTTCCTGGTAGGGATGTGCAGGAACGTATGGTGACAGGAGAGCCCTGTGAAATACTGGATTTATCTTGATCGAGGCAGGCAATCTCAGATTGAACGCTACAGGGTTTACCTGTTCTACCACTTCAAATGGCCCCAAGCGCCTTGCCTCTAACTTCTTGCACCTCCCCTTTGTTGGTAAGTCCTTGGCTGACAACCACACCTTGTCCCCCACCTTGATCTCTTCTCCCTGCTGTCTACGTTCATCAGCATTCCTCTTATACGCGTTTTTAGCTGCGTCCAGCTTTTCTCTCAGTAGTTCATGTAACGCCTGCATCTCCCCTACGAACTGTTCTGCATCTGGCACCAACAAGGTGTCCTCTGCTTCTGGAAACGCCCTCGGATGTTGTCCATAGTTGGCCAGAAACAGTGTTTGTTGGGTAGACGCGTGTACCGCATTGTTATACGCGAATTCTGCTAGTCCCAATTTATCCACCCAGTCCTCTTGCTGGTAGTTCACGTAGCAACGAAGGTATTGCTGCAACGTAGCATTGGTCGTCTCTGACTCTCCATTGGTTTGAGGGTGTCTCGCTGATCTCAGACACACTTCAACTTCCGAAAGCTGCATCAGCTTCCTCCAAAACTGCGAGGTAAATTGTGTTCCTCTGTCCGAAATCACTTGCGAAGGCAGCTCGTGCAGTTTGAACACGTGGTCTACAAACATCTGGGCTGTTTCCTGTGCCGACGGCAGCTTTGAGCATGGCACGAAGTGCGCCATTTTTGTGAACAAGTCCACCACAACCCAGATCACTGTCTGCTTTCGAGAAGAAGGCAAGTCTGTGATAAAATCCATCGCGATCACCTCCCAAGGTCCTTGCAGAGTCGGAAGCAGTTGCAGAAGTCGCTGCTTTAGGCAATTTTGCTCATTGGCAAGTGTTACATGCCCCAAAACCGTCTCCTTAGTTGATCTACGGTCTTGTACTGCCCAAAGTGACCCGCCGTCGGGTTGTCGTGGCACTGCCGCATGACTCGTGCCCGCCAAGTCCCCTTCTGGTATGTAGAGCACCTCACCCTTAAACAAGAGGCCTTCCCTTTCAGTGAATCCTTCAGCGCTGTTCTCCCTGCTACGTATCGCTGCCAGTTTCATCTCCTTGTGTTTGGCGCTTGAACTCCTCTACTCCGACAATAGATGTCGCCTGTGATGGCCTGGGAATCTGATTCAGAGGCTGAACCTGAAGAATCCCAGCCTGCACAGGAGTCCCCGCCTCCAGGGCTGGCTGAGCTGGGGCAGGGGCTTGAATCTGAAGGGCCCACACCTGTGCTGGATTCTCAGGAGCAGACACCAGATGAATCCACTCTGGCTCTGGAGGTGATTGAGGACCCGTTGTCTGCATGTGCTCCTCTTCCAGTCCTGTCAGGGGAAGGTGAGGTTGCCTCTGGATCCAGCCTCTCCTGAGCTGCAGAGGCTCAGGGCAGAGAGGCAGAGGGAACTAAGTTCTCTCAGGAGGAGTGCTCGTCTTAAGGCCAGGAGAGGCAGGTCACCTGTGGGCTGGGACCGCCCTAGGCCCCAGAGAAGATAAAGGCCTGTCAGCCCAGTCCCAGGTTGCGGGAGCAACATCGCTGGAAACCTGTTCCTGCCAGCACCCTGACCTGCTCATCCGGAGTTCCTAACCACGCCCGGCTCCTTGCCTTGGACCCCGCTTTGCCCTTGACAGACAACCTCCAGACCCTCAACCCAGGACTGGACTCAGACCACGCTGCACGGTAACCCCCCCGGGACCAGCACAGTTTGCTCCCGCACACCCCCACTCCCCCTTCGTTGGGATGCGTTCAGGAAAAGCCAGAAGCCATGGCTGATCAGGCAGCTGAGTTGGTGGCATTGGCCCAGGAGAACCAGGCCTTGACTCACACCGTTCAGCAGCTAAGCAATGCGGTTACAGCGCTTCAGCAGCGGTTGGATGCCTTACCGGCTCCTGGGGCCGACGCTCCAGTTTTTGGCAAGTACCCAGTGGCCCTGCCAGAGAAATTTGTTGGGTCCCCAGCCAGCTTTCCCATGTTCCTCGCCCAGGCCAAGCTGTACATTCAGGGGCGAGCCCGGAATTTTCCTGATGATTGCACCAAGGTGTACTTCTTGATCAGCTTGCTGAAGGACCAGGTGGCCAAGTGGGCTTTGCCTCTGCTCCAGCAAGACACTCCTTTGCTGACAGACTATGTGGGGTTTTGTAACCACTTGGAGACTGCGTTTGGCAACCCTCTGAAGGGGAGCCAAGCCAATCGGGCAATTCGTCGGTTGAAACAGGACAAGTTCACATCCACCGCCTACACTACAGAATTTCAGCTGTTGGCGCAGGACTTGACCTGGAATGACTCTGCACTGCGGGGCCAGTATCTCGAGGGGTTTTCGGATGAGGTACTGGACCAGCTGGCCACGATGGATTGCCCCACCATGCTGGACGCCCTCATTCAGCGGAGCCTGCAGATAGACGATTGGTTGGAGGACCGTCGCCAGGCCCAGGACCGCCAGCACTCCCAGCTTCTGGCTCCAGTCCTTACCAGCAGGTCCACGGCCACAGCCGAGTTGCTGGACGAACCAACGCAGCTCGGGGCAGCACGACCTCGCCTCTCCCCCTCGGAGAAGACGCGGCGTCGGGAGGGGAACCTGTGTCTCTACTGCGGTGGGAGTGGACATTACGCCCGATCCTGTCGCGAGAAGATCCCGGCCGCAGGGAAACCGCCAACCCCGGTAGCCGAAGGCCCTGGCTACCTGGGGCCCTGAACAATGCCTGAGGGGCCCTTACCGGTGGAATTGCGACACCTCATGGTTCCGGTGCTCCTATACCCCCCTGGCGGGCCCTGGATTCTCACCCATGCTCTCGTGGATTC
The DNA here is from genome assembly GCF_964252035.2 of Podarcis erhardii. NCBI lineage: Eukaryota > Metazoa > Chordata > Lepidosauria > Squamata > Lacertidae > Podarcis > Podarcis erhardii. The sequence continues at coordinate 30,255,196 of NC_138506.1, read as the reverse complement.
AGGGGCAACCCGCTCTTATATGGACTCTGCCTTTGCCGCCCATCATCAGGTGCCACTCCAGGATAAGTCGGAACCGGTACAGGTGGAGGCAATTGACGGGCAGCTCCTGTGCTCGGGCGCCGTTACTCAGGAGACCCAGCCCTTGATTCTGTGTCACCAGCAGCACCGGGAGGTGCGAACTCTGGACATTGCTACCATGCCCCGGTTTCCCCTGGTGCTCGGGATGGACTGGCTGGAGTCCCACAATGTCCAGATCGACTGGGTCAATCAGACTGTGCACTTCCCAGACCCGTGTCCCCATGCTCGGTCCGAGATGCTAGCGGCCGCCCCCACTGGGGAGGCTGCGTCAACGCTCCCTGCTGTTTACCAGGACTACCAAGATGTGTTCGAGGAATGAGGGGCAGACCAGCTGCCGCCCCATCGGTCTTTCAACTGTGGCATAGACCTCCAGCCCGGGGCGCCCCTGCCTGTGAGTCGCCTATACTCTCTTGCGGAGCCGGAGTGCGAAGCTTTGCAGGACTTCCTTCGCAAGAACCTGGAGCGTGGGTTCATTTGGCCTTCCACCTCGCCCACCGCCGCTCCAGTGCTCTTTGTTAAGAAGAAGTGTGGGGAGCTTCATCTTTGCCATGATTACCGGGCCCTGAACAAGATTACTATCCCAGACCGGTACCCCTTGCCCCTTATCTTGGAATTGGTGGAGCGGGTGCAAAGGGCGCAGGTGTTCACCAAGCTAGACCTCCGGGGGGGGGGGGGCTACAATTTGATTCGGATCCGAGCCACGGATGAGTGGCATTCGGGACCCGGTATGGGCAGTTCGAATACCTGGTAATGCCTTTCGTATTGTGCAATGTGCCCACCGTGTTCCAACAGTACATCAACCACGTGTTCCAGGACTTGCTAGACAAGTTCGTGGTGGTGTACTCCCCTGGCGGGCCCTGGATTCTCACCCATGCTCTCGTGGATTCAGGGGCAACCCGCTCTTATATGGACTCTGCCTTTGCCGCCCATCATCAGGTGCCACTCCAGGATAAGTCGGAACCGGTACAGGTGGAGGCAATTGACGGGCAACTCCTGTGCTCGGGCGCCGTTACTCAGGAGACCCAGCCCTTGATTCTGTGTCACCAGCAGCACCGGGAGGTGCGAACTCTGGACATTGCTACCATGCCCCGGTTTCCCCTGGTGCTCGGGATGGACTGGCTGGAGTCCCACAATGTCCAGATCGACTGGGTCAATCAGACTGTGCACTTCCCAGACCCGTGTCCCCATGCTCGGTCCGAGATGCTAGCGGCCGCCCCCACTGGGGAGGCTGCGTCAACGCTCCCTGCTGTTTACCAGGACTACCAAGATGTGTTCGAGGAATGAGGGGCAGACCAGCTGCCGCCCCATCGGTCTTTCAACTGTGGCATAGACCTCCAGCCCGGGGCGCCCCTGCCTGTGAGTCGCCTATACTCTCTTGCGGAGCCGGAGCGCGAAGCTTTGCAGGACTTCCTTCGCAAGAACCTGGAGCGTGGGTTCATTTGGCCTTCCACCTCGCCCACCGCCGCTCCAGTGCTCTTTGTTAAGAAGAAGTGTGGGGAGCTTCGTCTTTGCCATGATTACCGGGCCCTGAACAAGATTACTATCCCAGACCGGTACCCCTTGCCCCTTATCTTGAAATTGCTGGAGCGGGTGCAAAGGGCGCAGGTGTTCACCAAGCTAGACCTCCGGGGGGGGGGGCTACAATTTGATTCGGATCCGAGCCACGGATGAGTGGCATTCGGGACCCGGTATGGGCAGTTCGAATACCTGGTAATGCCTTTCGTATTGTGCAATGTGCCCACCGTGTTCCAACAGTACATCAACCACGTGTTCCAGGACTTGCTAGACAAGTTCGTGGTGGTGTACCTAGATGACATTCTGATTTTCTCCCGTGACCCAGCTCACCACGAGGGTCATGTCTGGACCGTGCTGCAGCGCTTGCGGGAGCACCACCTGTATGCTAAGCTCAGCAAGTGCGAGTTCCATCAGCAGTCGGTAGACAAAACATGATTGATGAAGGCCTGGAAGGTGGCTGTGCCCGATTGCAGCCCAAATGGCATCACTAGATACTCAAAGGTCCCATATCTTGTATTAAAGGCCGTCTTCCACTCGTTGCCTTCCCTCACACAAGGTCCAACTTGGTGAAAATTTTCGCTGATCTCAACTTCTCCAGCCGATCCCCAATACGTGGCAAGGGGTATCGGCTGGGAATCATGAGCTTGTTGGTCTTCCTATAGTCCACAATGAGCCTTTTTCCGGGGTGTCCCTCTTGCTTACGAAGAAAACTGGGGCTCCCCCTGGTGCCTTTGTTGGTCGGATAAAACTGTTAGTTTCTGTTTGCCACTGAGCAGTACTTTGGGGTCACAAGACTCTGTTTACATTCCACACATTCCATACTGTTGGAAGTCTCACAGGAGACGGGAGACGGATGTGACGTTAGTGGTTTCCTGTTCCTTTGTTCCTTTGTTGTTCAGGTTGCTCTCTGCTTCCATAGAGAGAGGATGTTTCCTTTCTGTCTGCATAGCGAGGTATACAACTCTTTAGCCATGTAGCCATAAATCTCATTACTTCCGCATGCTGCTTTGATTCTCTGCTGAATTGGAATGTGCCTGAGGCCTCATCAAAGGCTCAGGTCGTTAATCACGTCGGAGGGCAATTTCGGAAGATGAGCTTTATCAGCTTGGTCGTAACAGAGATGCCAACAAAAACCCCTTGCCAAATTCTTCTGCAAGAACTCCCTCAGCTCGGCTAGTTCCGTCTCTGACATGGAATAGAGGCGACTGGTGGGTATCTGGGCCCCTGGCACCAAGTCTATTTTCCAGTCATAAGGGCGGTGTGGGGGTAATTGATTCGCCTCCTTTTTGCAGAACATGTCTCTGAAGGCCTTATACTGAGGGGTTATGGAACTCTCTTCTCCCATGGGTTTCCCTCCTACCTCCGCCCCCTTCGCTCCCACCTCTCTAGGTACTTCAAGCCTCATCCAGTTTGCTTGGCAAAAGGCTGATGCGAACGTTAAGGAGCGTTGAAACCAGGCCACGACAGGTTCGTGTTTTGTGAGCCACGTCATTCCTAGGACTATGGGGTGTGTCGCTAACTTAGTGACGTGGAGCCTCATTGTCTCCTTGTGCCCCACCACTTCCACCCCTAATGTTGCAAGGGTATATAGAATACCTGTGGCCCACTCAAGTTGTGTCCAAGAATTGACAGATGCAGTAGTGGAGAAAAAGAAGGTTATGTTTATTGCTGAGCAATAATGACCCAGTGGAATCATCTCCAGACCCTGGGTGCTGAAACCCCTGTGCAGTGAGGTTTTATACCTGAGTACAAACAGCCTAAACATGACATAATCGTATAGGGCAGCAAAAAAATCAAACCAGTGAGCGCACACAAGCTTCTCCCCTGACCATGTAAAGAATGCTTCTTGCTTCTGCTTTTCCTCAGATGATACGTCAACTTGCCCTTTCCCCTAATTTACAGCAATAAAGAGGAAAAGAAACCTATTTGACCATTGAAACGTGGATAACCCCCCCACACACACACACACCATCTGCTACCGACTTAGAACATTGTGGTTGGCTATTTTTTCCTGTTCCCTAACTCAGCCACTGAGAAGCTGTCTGGAGGAGGAAAATGCCAACACATCAGATTTATTATTTCCTTCAAGTACAATAACAAGGCAGTGAGGGAGAAATAGGGCAGAGAGCAACTTTGGATTTTTAAGATCTAAGCATTTTAGTTCTGCTGAAGCCTTAGCAATTCAAAAATCATTTCGATATATGGATATATAAAAATCATCATTAGGATATATGGTTATATATGGATATATAATTATATAGAAATCATAAGGGTAAAATTCTTCCAGGTGGTCTTGCCACACTAACAGTTGTGTGGCTTGAACCACCTCCCCCTCATTAAGGGTCAACCATCTATCGTCTGTACCTCTATTGGGGATTCTAGTTGCTATGTCCCAATGTTGTGTTGCTTCGCGAAATCTGCATCTACAAAGTCTAGTGACGCCCCCGAATCCACCAACGCTTGCCCTTGCACCCTGCGACCGTCTGGGAGTTGTAGCATCACAGGCAGAGCTATCCCAGGAACGGCTGGTTCCATTTGAGGCCCCTCTACTGATTTGCCTCCCAGTTTCTGGCCTCTCTTAAGGGCTGGGATTGGCAGTTTCCCGACTTTTCTATTTGGGGTTTGGGTTTTTCCTCCACCCTGGCCCCTGAAAGGGATCCCCCTGTCTTCCTATCAGGACACTGTTTAGCCAAATGCCCCTGCCTGGTGCACACGAAGCAAGTGCGCGTCTCCCGATGCTGTTGACTCCCTTTCATGCCCTCCTGGTCCTCTCCCATTCCACCGATCCAATCTGCATTGGTTCAACAGCTTCTCCTTGACTAGGTGTGCTGCCCAGCCCCTGTTCTGGAAGCTTAGGAGTGTAGGCCTTTACCCGCCAAGGGCCCCCCTGCCCCCCTCTTCTCTAGCTTTCTCTGCTGTTGGTGTAGCCCTAGCTGTAACGACGCTTGAACTATCTCATCCAGTGACTGCATGGGTTGCATCTTCTCCATGTCGTCCAGGATTGATGGACTCAGTCCTGTGTGATACATGGCAGCAAGAGGCCTTGTGTTCTGCCCCCAGCCAACCTTGTGCACTAGTGAATTGAAGGTAGTCCAGTAAGAGGCCACAGAGTCACCCCCTTGTTGCAAGTTCAGTAGTTGCTGCTCTGCAGCAGCATGCTGTAGTGGGCTGTTGAACATGGCATCCATCAGTCTGTTCTCTGAAGCCATGCCGCTAGGCTGTCCCTCCTCCCTCTCACATTCCAGCGTCCTTATCTCTCTTTGTCTGTTCTCATTCCCAGCCTCTGTCAGCTCCGGAACGAAGATGACACTTGTCATGGTCAGATCACTTCCTGTTGAGATTTAGGCTCTCAGCACCTTTTCCCCTCTGCAGAGGCAGGGGGCCTATTAGGATGGTCTGCCCTCTCAGGCTAATGGGTCCAATTGGTTTCCAGACAGTCCTGGGGAATTTCCAGGCTGATATGACTCCTGGCTGATATGACTCTTGTCAAAGCCCTCGCTGACTTGTGGAACATCCAGAAGGCTTGGGACATTAACACAACCACCCCTGAGCTTCTGCATCATGAAGCCTGCTTGGCTCCCCGGTATACTCCAGAACTTAGGGCAAGGAAACAAGCTGGGAGACAGCTTGAATGTGAGTGGAGGAAAACTCTAGTCAAATGTAAACAAACACTGGTGAGGGTTCATCATCAATCCTGGGTATGATTGCCTCTCTTGGGAGAGAGAAAGGGGAAATGTCTCCCTGTTAATTCTCAATCTCTCAGTGGATTTTGATACTATTGACCATGGTATCCTCCTGGAGAAGCTGTCCGGGTTGCAGGTGGGCAGCACTGCTTTGCAGTGGTTCTGGTCCTACTTGGATGGTTGTTTCCAAATAGTGAGGCTTGGGGAGTGCTCTTTGGCCCTGTGGTGCCTTCAGTGTGGGGTTCCTCAATATTTTACCCCCTATGCTGTTTAACACATACATGAAAGCACTGAGCAGGGTTATCTCAAGGTTTGGAGTACGTTGTCAGCAATGTGCTGATGACATACAGCTCCAATTCTCATTTACAATTGCAGGTGACGCAGTGGATATGCTAGACCATTATTTTGTCTCAGTAATGGACTCGATGAGAACCAACAAACTGAAGGTCAATCCAGATCAGACTGAGGCACTGTTAGTGGGATGTTCTTGTGACCAGATGGATGGGAGGTGGGGTTATACTCCCTCTGAAGTATGGGTGTAGCCAGGATTTTTGTTGGGGGGGCAGAACTGACATCATTGGTCAGTTAGTTAAGTATTTCTAGTGTTTTATTTGATCTAGGGGGGCAGCTGCCTCCTGCCCCCCCCGGCTACACCCATGCTCTGAAGGAGTGGGTACGCAGCTTGGGGGTGTTCCTGGATCCTTTGCTGTTGTTTGAGGCTCAGGTGGCCTTGGTGGTGCATCAGCTTTGGCTGGTGGCTCAGCTGTGCCGCTGTCTGGACAAGGATAGCCTAACTTCTGCTGTCTAGGCTTTGGGGACTGCAACACATTATACGTGAACTGCCTCTGAAGACGATTCAGAAACTGCAGCTGGTGCAGAATTTGGTAGCCAGGTTGCTCACTGGGGCAAAATGAGTTGAGCATATAATATTGGCTGCTAATCAGTTTCCAGGCCCAATTCAAAGTACTGTTTGAATGGCTCAGTCTAAAATGGCTCAGGACCGCAATACATCAAGGACCGTCTCTCCCCATATGAATTAACAGAGACCCTGCAATCATCATGTAAGGCCCTTCTTTGTTCTGGTCACTGGCAATATGAGAATTGGCCTTTTCTGAGTTGTCTCGCCGTTTGTTGAATGCTCTTCCCAATGATGCTTGCCTGGTGCCTTCAGTGCTTATCTTTAGGCACCAGGCAAAAACATCTGTATAACTAGGCTTTTGGCTGATTAAACAAGCCATGCTCTTTTAAATATGTTTGTAGACGGGGGCTTATTGGTTTGTTTTTGTATTTTTGTTATGTATTTTGTGTTCTCATTTTGTATTTTTATGTTGTGAACCACACTCTGATGTTTGGATGAGGGCAGTATATAAAGTAATTAATTAATTAATTAATTAATAAGTGTAATACCACACTGTACACCAATAGTACCTGGACATGGATAGCATACCACTGTCTTAATTATATATGTCCTACCTTGGGGAGTTACCTGAGTACCTGGAATCAAACCATGGTGGGCAACACAAAAACGTAAGTCGAATCCAAACAACCCTTTGTGGATTTGTGAATTTACTAAACCAAGGAGAGATTGCTGGTAGAATGGGACTACCATGGAACTTGTTGAAAAGGACTAGGCACTGGTAGTTCATTGGGAGGTTGGCATTCTGAAGACTATGGTGACACCATGTTATATGAACAAGTGACATGTCAATAAAAAGAGGGAAGCACTTTTATTTCAGTACTCAAATAAAATATTTTACTGAAATAAAAGCCCACTTAAATCATTGAATTAAAATTCATTTCATGGAATGTAAATGGTTTAAACAACAAGACAAAAAGAAAAAAAATAGAGCATATATTAATGAAAAAGAAATTGGATATTATCTGTCTACAGGAAACACGTGTAGCTAGGAGACATAAAAGCGTTTTGATTAAAAAAAATTAGGTACAGAGTTCATCTCTTCAGATATATCTAAAAAAAGAAGAATCATAATCTATGCCAATCCAATATTATAACCAAAATTAATATTCAAAGACGAAGAAGGCAGAATTATAGCAGTTCAAATAACATTTCAAAGAGAAAAAAATGATTATTATAGGAATTTACACTCCAAATGAAAGAAAAGCAGAATTCTACAAAACATTGGAGGAAAAAATGTTCAATTATAGCAATGAAAAGTTAGATTTTTTTAGGCGACTTTAACGGAGTAACTTCATTGGAATTAGACAAAACAGCTAGAGAAAAAGAATCCAAGGAAGGAAGATGACCATTGACCTTTTTCCAATTGGCAGAAATTTTCAATCTACAGGTCGTATGGAGACTCAAACATCAAAATGAGAAAGAATTCACCCACTTCTTGGACTCAAAACAATCAGCAGGGAGAATAGATGTGATATGGGTGTCAAGCAACCTGATTCTGCAAACAAACAAACAAACAAAAAAGAAATTCAACCAAGATTGATCAAGGATCATAATCCAGTCATTTTAGAATTGAGAGAGGGAAGAAAAACAAGACTGAGATGGAGAATGAATGAAAATATTTTGAACGATGAAGAGATAGTAAAAAAAAGCACAGAAGACTCTAAGAGAATTTTTTGAAATAAATACAAATCAAGAAATACATCAAAGTAATATGGGACGTCAACAAAGCTGTTATGAGGGGCTTCTATATCCAACAAAATGCTATCCAGAAGGAAGTTAAATAAAAGAAAATGGAGCAAATTAGGAAAGAGAGAAGTATAAATGAGAAAGAACTATGAAAAAATCCAAGAGACGAGACAGCAAAGCAAAACATCAACATGTTACAAACCCAATTCTCTATACTCTTAAATCATGAAATTGAACAGAAAATAAAATGGTTAAAACAAAAGAGCTTCAAATTTGCCAATAAACTGGGTAGACTGCTGGCATGGCAGCTAAAGAGAAAACAAAATGAAAAGATGATAGGAAAGCTTGTAGAAGGAGGGAAGACAATTGATGAAACAGGAAATAAGTAAAAATTTCTTAAACTATTTTAAAGACCTATATCAAGCAGGAAAGGAAGATGAAGATAAAATAGAAAAATATTTAAGTCAAGATTGCAAGCAAGAAAATTGAATATCTAAATACCTCCATAACAATGATGGAAATTCATCAGGCGATTGTAAGTGCCAAGCCAGGAAAAGCGTCTGGACCGGACGGGTTGTCAGCAGATTATTACAAGAAATTAGAAGATGCACTTGACTTCCGGCCGTTCGCGGAACTGAGCGCAAGCGGGATTCAGCTCCTCAGAGAGAATCTGGCTTTTTGGAGGAGAAAGGGGGGTTTGTAAGGGCGCCGCAGCCCCCCAAAACCCCCAGGAGGAAGATCCAGGGGTCAGGTTCCCAGCACAGCTGAGAAGCGGTCTCTCCGCCGTCAGGAAAGCTCCTTATAGGAGCCGAAAGAGCGGTGAGATAGAGACGCCGGCGCGGGATGCCATTTTCTAACCTTGAAAAGCACAGCCTCGAGCATGCCCGGTATGTTGTTGTTTAGTCATTTAGTCATGTCCGACTCTTCGTGACCCCATGGACCAGAGCACGCCAGGCACTCCTGTCTTCCACTGCCTCCCACAGTTTGGTCAGACTCATGTTTGTAGCTTCAATAACACTGTCCAACCATCTCGTCCTCTGTCGTCCCCTTCTCCTCGTGCCCTCCATCTTTCCCAACATCAGGGTCTGTGCCCGGTATAGCGATCGATTCTAAAACAATAAAAATCTGGATCTATTTGGTGGATAGAGCGTTAAATTAAAGAATTATCGATTCGGAAGCAGCAGGGCGGTAAAAAGGAGGTAAGCCCCGACTGGGATCTATCGTTATATGCAGGAAGTACCTACGGAACAACAAAACAGTGAGTTGTCCTGCAGTGGAAACTTTTCTTTATTAATTTAAACACATTACTTAATTGGAAATGGTATATTAAACTAAGGAGGGGGTTAAAAACCCTTAACTGAGGGTGATTTTGCCTTTTTTTACATGAAACTCTGGGATCGCAGGAAGAGAATCTTCCGGGGAAACTTTTACTTTTGTTTTAAAAAGAACTGCATAGTCATTTTTAAAAGCTTTGTTGTGGATATCTTCAGTCTAGTTTTTGTTTTTCTTTCTTCTTATGCCAAAAAGCAGCATGTTAAGGAGCTGCTAAGCCCAAGCTGGATGTAAGACTGTGATGGCCTGGGAATCTGATTCAGAGGCTGAACCGGAGGAATCCCAGCCTGCACAGGAGTCCCCGCCTCCAGGGCCAGGTGAGCCGGGGCAGGGGCTTGAACCTGAAGGGCCCTCACCTGTGCTGGATCCTCAGGAGCAGACACCAGCTGAATCCGCTCCGGCTCCGGAGGTGATCAAGGACCCATTGCCTGCAGGTGCTCCTCTCCCAGCCCTGTCAGGGGAAGGTGAGGTTGCCTCTGGGTCCAGTAACCCTCCAGCCTCTCCTGAGCTGCAGAGGTTCAGGGCAGAGAGGCGGAGGGAACTAAGTTCTCTCAGGAGGGGTGCTCGCCAGGGGAGGCGAGTCACCTGTGGGCCGGGACCGCCCTAGGCCTCAGAGGAGAAAGAGGCCAGTCAGCCTAGTCCCAGGTTGCGGGAGCAACATCGTTGGTTACCTGTTCCTGCCAGACCCTGTACTGCTTTCTGCCACAGTTCCTGTCCACGCCTGACTCCCTACCTTGGACCCTGCTTCAGCCACGGACCACGCCGCACGGTAACCCCCCGGGACCTGCACAAAGACATTTGAAGTTCTTTTTTTTATTTACTTTTTTTTTTTCTTGGGAAGAGCCGAGCGAAGAGCAACAATTGTTGACCCACTCCACTGTAGCCTTATTGGAGTTCACCGATGGGGTCTGCATTGCTCCCGGACAGGAGGAAGGAAGTCAAATGACACCGAGGGTTGGTTCAGAGAAAGAGTTCTTTATTTCTGCTCTCCAGAACAGCAGAAAGGCACCTGCGTGGTGTGTCTACAGCAAGTCCAAAGAAATGAGAAATTTCATGCAGTATATATATCCTCCAGGCACCCTCTCCCTCCTTCCCCAGGAATCCAATCACGTCAGCCTATGTACGCAGGTTGACATCACATATGTTCCTGCTCTGGTATTCTTAACCATAAAAGGGCATTGAAGAATTATGATTCCACTGTCCAGCCGTTTCCCCTTGTTCACACTCTGAGAAAAACAACCTAGGTAGGAAAAAATTGCAGAGATGCAACAGTTTGCCTTCCATGCGAGAGAAGACGGAGTGATACAGTCCAGAGACAGCTTCTTCTATCTATAAGCGTTTATTTACAAGCAATAAATCAGTCTATACACCATCAGAGCTTTCCGACATTCTCTCTCTGTGCTCGAAGCACGCTCAGTCTAAAACTGAAAGCAAGCTCACAGAACAAAGACTGTGACGATAGCATAGCGTCGCGTAGACGCTCCTCCCTCCGGATACAGAACACAAGAAGGTTAACCCTATAACCACCATACTCCACACTCCCTCTTGTTCTGCATCTGGGGGGGGGGGGGACAAGCAACAATGCTCACCCCAAACCCAGACCTTCACAGAGCTCTCCATGCCTCTGGAAGGTTAGTGGTTTCGTAAAACCATCGGCGAGGTTCTTGGCTGAGGGACAGTACTTCAGCTCAACCAATCCCTCCTGAACACTCTGACACACTTTCTGAAAGCGAATGTCTAGATGTTTGGTCCTGGCCTTAAATTGCCCCGATTCAGCCAATTTCAGGCACAGTTGATTGACTTCGTAAACAACGATGGGCAAACAATTCAATCCGCAGAGTTCCTGGACCAAACATGCATAGAACTCCAACTCTCTGCACACTTCAGAAAGCGCACTAAACTCAGCCTCAGTGGATGAGAGCGCTATGAGACTTTGCTTCCGGGACCTCCACCCAACTACTGAGTTCCCAAACTTCACCACTAGGTCTGACACAGACTTCCTATCTTGAAGGTTAGCCCAGTCAGAATCCACCCACGAGGTCAGCTTGACGTCACCCTTAGCTGACAACCTAAGGCAAAAGTCTTTCGTATCCTGCAAATACCGCAGTACCCTCTTGATGCCATTCCAGGTCTGTACACTAGGACTTGAAGCTTCCCTGCTGAGCAGATTGATAGCAAACGCTATGTCTGGTCTGCTCCACTGGGATAGATACAGCAAACTACCTAGAGCTGACTGAAAGAGTTCAGCATTTACGAACAAATTACCTAGAGCTGACTGAAAGAGTTCAGCATTTACGAACACAGCGCGTTCTACTTGCTGACTGTCTTTCACGTAACCAGTCTCCATAGGAGTTCTGACACCTGCACACTCACTCATCCTGGACTTCTGAAGCAGTTACTCAATTTTACCTCTCTGGCTGAGCAAAAAACTTCTATCCTCTGTTCGTGACACATCTACGCCTAGATATGTCCGAACAGCTCCAAGCTGCTTGAGCTTGAAGCTCTTACCAAGCTCCCTGGTGAACTTCTCCACCTGTTTACCTGTCTGTGCCAGATATAAAAGATCATCAACAAAGACTAGAATCGCTTCCTGAGTCTCTCCTGACCCCTCTTCAGGTACAGACAGCTATCAGCAACACTTCTCCTGAAACCTAGCTTCTCTAAGGCTTCATTCAGACACATATTCCAGTTCCTGGCAGACTGACGTAAACCATAAATAGATTTATGCAACCGCCAAACAATGCCTTGTCCCTTGACTTCAAACCCTGGAGGAGGAAGGATGTACAACTCCTCCTGGAGATCTGAGTTCAAATAGGCAACATCCACATCAAAGTGATTTACCTTCCAACCTCTTTATGCAGCAACAGTTAAGAGCATGCACAGAGTTTCACTTCTGGAAGTAGGAGAATACACTTCAGTGAAATGGACTCCTTTTCTCTGTGTGAAACTCTGTGGGTTTAAGGCGATAAAACCACCTGCAACTCACAGCCTGTTTGCCAACCGGCAATTGTGTGAGTGAGAACACACCCAGAGACTCCATTGAGTTCATCTCCTTCTGCATCGTCTCATGCCATTTGCTGGCTTCCTCCTGAGGCATTCTTTGAACATCCTCAAAAGTTTCAGGCTCATACCTAGCCACACCAACCCACACACTTGTGGCCTCAAACCTGTCAGGTGGCCTGCCCTTCGTTGATCTTGTTGATCTTCTCAGCGTAAACTCTGTTTCCCCCTCTGACCCACTAGGGCCAGCTAGACCATCCTCAGTGTTAGAAACTCCCCCCTCTGACCTGCTGCGCCTTTTGAACCTTACAGCTGGACCTGCAGGTGAGGAGGGCTCACTCTTTGGCTCAGACTTGACAGTGGTTTGAGGAGGTGTTCTGGGCCTCCCCCTCTGAGGGATTCTAAGCTGCCCCTGTTGTGGACTCTGTCCCTGCTGTGGACTCTGTTGCCCTAGACTTTGGTCCCCAGCCACAGGTTCCTCCTCCTCATCTGAGTCAAAGAACTGCTGTGAAAGAACATCTGGGTTGCCATGCAAACGCGTCCACCCAGCTTGTTCACAGAACTCAGCGCTGTTGCTGATTACCAGCCTAGACTGGTTTCCACTCGGGTATGCAAACCTCCAAGCTTTGGACCCTGGTTCATATCCCACAAAGATCATCTTCTTGGACCTTGGTTCACCCTTTCTGCGTAAGGCCTTTGGAATGAGGACCCAAGCCTCACAACCAAACACACGTAAGAAATGCACCTTGGGCTTCTTACCGTGCAACAGGAAATAGGGCGTGTCCCCTACAACAGAGCTATAGGACCTGTTCAAAGTGAAGCCGGCAGCTTTCCAAGCTTTGGCCCCAAAGCGCTGTGGGAGCCCTGCATCAAATACGATAGCAGAAACGGCTTCCTGCAAAGCGCGATTCTTCCGTTCTGCAATTCCATTCTGTTGCGGACTGTGAGGCGCTGTCAGCCAGTGGCTGATTCCCTTCTGGCGGAAGAAATTCTGCAACGCAGAACCAGTGAATTCTGCCCCCCTGTCACTCTGAAAATTTCTCACCTTGGTGGAAAAGGTCACCTCAACTGCTGTGATCCAATCTTTGATCAATCCAGCAGCCTCACTCTTGCGTTTTATAGAAAAAACCCAAGAAGACCTCAAAAAATCATCAAACAGGAGAAGAAAGAACTTTGAACCACCCATGGACTCCACAGACATGGGGCCACACAAAACTGCATGAACTAACTCAAAAGGACTACTTGTCTTCCTGTCGGACCTGGGATAAGTGCACGTGATAACCTTCGATTGCTTGCAGGCTCTGCAATCCAGGAACCTGTCACAACTCTTAAATTTTCACCCTTCTGTTAGTTCTGGGGCCTTCTTAACATAACCGCAATTCATATGGCAAAATCTGCGATGCCAGAGATGGGAACACCCACTGTGTGGTGGTACGTTTACACACCCGTGTTTCTTCAGTGGCATCCTCAGCAACAATAGGCATCTCCACCACAAAAAGCCTATTCTTGCATTCCACAGTATACAGCTCCTTGCCATCCCTGGAAAAAGAACACATGTTATTTGCAAAAGTTACACAGAAACCGTCAGAGATTAGAGCAGACACGTTTAACAAACAATTAGCGATTTCTGGAACAACAAAGGCTTGAATCTCATGATTAAGAAAAGCACAATACAACATCCCAGTCTCTGTCAGGGGCCGTTTGCTCCCATCAGCTAGAGAGACAAAGCGACCAGTTTTTACTTTTTTGCAGTTTCGAAGAAGCCCACCAGATGGCACTAGGCAATGTGTCGCTCCAGTATCAATAACAAGAGACAAAGTAGCTGGCTGGCACTCTTCCAACGTTGCCATAGCGATGCTCTCCCCCCGACTGGGGCCTTGGCCAGTGTCCTTCACGGTTGTCATAGTTGCAGCCCTCACAGTTGCCATGGTTGCAGGGCCTCTGTCGATGTTCTCACGCTCTGCCATCTGAGAACCGTCTGTTATCAGTTTTCCTTGCAGCTGGCCGACCTTGAATTCCTCAGCAGAACAATGCCACTTGCAGCCTGACTTCGACTCTCGACGAAAACAACTTTTGGAGACAAAGGCTTGCTTAGAGCTCTCACTGCTGACTGCACCCCCTCTCCTGGGTGCATTGCTTCTGCATGCACCCCCTCTCTTGGGTACAGGGCTTCCAGAGGAACAGCCTGCCACTGCTTTCCTCCCAGCTCTCAGCCTCTCTCCCAGTCCATCACACAGATGTGTTGAAGCATCAAAACAGCTTTCAGGAACAGAAACAGTCCTTTCAGCCCTCGGTGGGCTCATAGGGCTCTCAAAGCTCCTTCCAGCCCACTCTGGTTTCAGTTCAGTCCCTTGTCGGCCCCTGGCTCCCACTGCGGCCTCACATGCCGTCTGTAGTGCCTGCCAAACGACCCAGGGCTCCTTCCCTTAAAGGATCGGCAAAAGACAAGCATCCACACTTGCTTCTAGAATGCCAAGCACCCTCTGCTCCTTCTCCTGAGCAGCTGCCATTTCTGCCTCACAAGCCCTCTTAGCAGCTTGAGGCTGTGGGGGGTGCACACAAGACCAAAGCTGTTCTCCCAGCAACCAGAACTTCATCCGAACAGACCACTCAGTCCAATTATGTCCATTTAGTTTCCCAAAGGGAACATTAAAGGACTCGAATGCGTTTGTCTGGGGCTGAGCCATCTTCCCCCCTTTATGTGGCTTAAGCTACTCATGCTTTCTGCCAACCAGGCTCCGAAGACGTTTGGCTCCCCTTCACCAGCGATCTCAAAACTGCCTTTTTTCTTCCGGCAGGAGTTCAAAGCTGGCAGCCGTCCTTGTACTTCCTTCTCACACTTGGCAATAAAGCGCTGACCTTCCATAACCTGAAGAATTATGATTCCACCGTCCAGCCGTTTGCCCTTGTGCACACTCTGAGAAAAACGACCTAGGTAGGAAAAAATTGCAGAGACGCAGCAGTTTGCCTTCTGTGTGAGAGAAGAGGGAGTGATACAGTCCAGAGACAGCTTCTTCTATCTACAAGCGTTTATTTACAAGCAATAAATCAGTCTATACACCATCAGAGCTTTCCGGCATTCTCTCTCTGTGCTCGAAGCACGCTCAGTCTAAAACTGAAAGCAGACTCACAGAACAAAGACTGATGATAGCATAGCATCACATAGATGCACCTCCCCCTGGATACAGAACACAAGAAGGTTAACCCTATAACCACCATACTCCACAGGTATTCCTTCCTGTACTTCTGACCATAAAAGGGTATTCCTGTTCCTACTCTTATCTTGGAGCAAGAGGTCACCAACTCCAAGAACACACTCTGGCGATGTTCCCGGACTAGGTCTGTGCGTCAGGATGTGAGATAAGCCCTAGAAATGTCATCCCTACTCCTACTGGAACAGCCAAGGTCATCCCTTGCCGTGACTGATAAAGGAGAGAGTTTGTTTATACAGCTGTGTTCTTGTTATGCATTTGCTCAACAGCTCAAGTTGATGCATTTTACAGTGCTCTCTTGGAGAAAGAAGAAAAGGGGGGTTGAGTCAGTTTTAAACTGACTGCACAGAAACCCATTCCTTCACCCCCCCCCTCCTGCCTCTGGTATGTGAAAAGTGGATTAGCAGGAGACTTGGAAAGATCGCCACGTTATTCTATTTGAATGACAGACAGTGTTCTTTTGGGATATATAAATTGATTTATATAAATCTTCCCCTTCTTCGGTTTTCTTTGGTTTTTTTGCAGCCTGCCGGCTCTGTTTGTCCTGCGAAGTGGATTAAGTGGGGTGGTTTTATTTTATTCCCACCCCCCCTCCATTTTTTATTTTTCTGATTTTTCTATTTTTTTCTGGATTTTTCCCTTTTGCTTCTCCCTTTTGCCCCTTCCCCTTTCCCCCTTCCCTCTTAGTGGATATAACTAATTTCTATTCTGTTGGAATTTTGAGATTTGTTGGATAAGTTTAGCCAAGCAAGTGACATAAGATATATTCTTGATTTAAAAATAAAATAAAAATCTGGCTCAATTGGTTCAGTCATCTTTTTTTCATCTTCTTCTTTTCTTTTTTTCTTTTTTAGTTTTTTGTCTCGCCTGTTTTTTCCTTTTTTCCCTCTTTTTTCCTTGGCTTTTTTTGGATCTTTTTTGGTTTTGTATGCTATCTTGGATTGGCCAAGCAAGTGGCAGAAATTGGGATTATAAATTCTTAACTTAAATGATTTTGGGACTTTGAAACTTATATAATATTTATGATATTGGATTGGCCACACAAGAGGCAGAAGACTTATTGATTGGAAGTACAAGGGTGATATCGAGTGGTGAGACAAGAAATAACAAAGGGACAGAGCAATAAGAATGAAGAAAACACAGGAAAAAGCGGGAGAAGGTGGGACACCTGTGGAAAGAAGAGGATCAAAGCAGGAATCGGAGTTCAAGGAAGATATTTTTAAAATGTTTACAGAAATTAAAAAAGATATTAAGCAAAGTGAAAAGAGTCTGGAAACAAGATTAGATTTGATGGACAAAAAAATTGATATGGCAGTTAATGAATTAAAGGGGCAGATGAAGGAAATAACAAAAAGAACTCAAAATTTGGAAGAAGGAATGAAACGGACAAAACAAGAAGTGAGAGAGATGAGGAGAGAAGAGGAGAAGGTTAAGGGAGAAGTGTCAGAAATTAATAAAACACAGGAAGAATTGTGGGACGGAATTGCTATGAATGAACTGAGGCAAAGAGAACGTAATCTGAGATTTAGATCTGTGCCTGAAGTACAAGGAGAAAATATTTTGGAGAAACTAACAACAGAGATAGCGCAATGGTTAAGCATGGAAGTGGAAGATGTTGCAAAGACAATACAGAATGCTTTTAGAATTAAAACAAGGACTGTTAAAGCAAAGAAATTTCCAGGTGATTGTTGTGAGATATCGATCTTCCAGCTCGATCTATTAGGCGTGACCACTGATTAGTTTACGATCTCAATCAGCCGTTTACAGCGTCCAGCACACTTCCTTCTTAGCTGCGCAATAAATTCTGCTTCGCCCAGTCACGCCTTAGCAGAGTAGCATACAGCGGTGTAAAGCTGTCAGTTTCTTCAGACAATCATACAAAGACAGGTCTGTCTATTTACAGCTCTTTATTGGTACATTTCTCAGAAAAACTGTCCATCGCTGCTTGCAGCCATAGCAAATATGTCTCTCTCTCTCAAACACACAGAGAGAACTGAACGAACAGACTCCTCCCAGACTCCTCCCAGCTTCCAAAGCTGACGTCAGAATGTTGAGGCATCATGGGAACAACTTAACCCATTAAGTTGTGAACTCTAACAATTGTTTAATTATTTTTAGAGATAGGGAGATGAGAAACCTGATCTTAAAGAAAAATAGAGAAAAAAGGCTTTGCATTGATGGATCGTTTACAATAATTTTTAAAGATGTTCCACTTCGGCTGTTGAAACCCATTCCTTCATTCCCTCCTCTTCTTTTGGACAGCCTTATGGCTGTCAGTGTCAGTGCTATAATCTGGGGCCGAATCATTCGTGATATCATTTTACGCATCATATTTTGCAGGCATTGCATTAAGCAGGGTATACAGGAGCAGAAAAGAAGCAAGATTAGCAAGGGGCCCATTAACATTATTAAAAGTCCTCTAAGCCACCCAAGGTTCGGAAGCCACTCAGTCAACCAAGACATGACCCATCCATTCCAGGTTGGGACAGGAACATGGGCCACTTTCTCTATTTCTGCTGCCAGGTTTCGAATAGCTTCACCATGGTCAGAGATGTTAGAGCAACAAGCTCCTTCTGTCAAAATTAACATGGCACAAAATCCTGTGGAACCCAAAATCAGGGCCGTAACTGAGGACTCATTCCAAGGCACAGGGAGGAGGGGTATTCCTCCCAAAGCATCTGTAGGTCCCAGAGTGCAGACTGTGCAATTGGTTCGGTTTGCAGAATAGGCTAGCATTTCTGCCATTTGTAGCCATTTATTGTATGTGTTGCGGACACCCCACTCTCTCATTAGCCGCTGGGTTACCTTAAGCAGCGGTGTGCACGCCGATGGCCAGAAGTAAGAGGAATACCATCCTGGCCAAAACCATGGTCACCCGCAGTCCTATCTGCGGCATTTTCAGGTGGAGGGACCTAACTATTACCTATTAGCTGTGTTACCTCCCACAAAGCATATATACAAAGCTATATATTCAAAGGGAAAGAAAAGAAAAGGATAGAAAAGGTCCTCTTCTAGTCCACGTTAGATTCTTCTGCTGTGGATTCTTCTGGATCTTCTGGATTCTTTCTGAAAAAACGCAATCAATATAAATCTCTGACACAGATACTAAGGAAAAATGAAATTGAATTTAAGTGGGAATTCCCAGAAGGGATTTCCTTTTATTATAAGGAGAAAAAGTTCAAATTTACAAATGCAGATGAAACGCATAAATTTTTGAGAAGATATAAAGAATTGGGAAAAGTAGATGAGGAAGTGGAAGCAGGAGCAGCAGGGCCGGCAAGATTGGAAGAAAAGGATAAAGATGGTAGTGAAGAGGCAGAAGAAGATGAAGAAGAAGAACAAGTTCAAGACTCTTACTTTTTTCCTTTTTTCTTTCTTTTATTTTAAACAGGACACAAAATGGCACTAAAAATTTGGACATGGAATGTTAATGGAGTTAATGACAAAAAGAAGAGAGATAAAATTGGACATTTCCTTAAAAAAAAGAATCTGGACATTATTTGTTTACAAGAAACACATGTGGCTAGGAAACATAGAAGAGTACTGATTAATAAAAAATTAGGAAATGAATTTATTTCATCAGACAGAAGCAGGAAAAGAGGAGTGGTTTTGTATATAAAAAATAAACTTGAAGCTCGGCAACTTTTTAAGGATGAAGAAGGTAGAGTAATAGCGGTACAAGTCATGTGGCAAGGTGAAAAACTGATAATTGTCAGAGTGTATGCACTGAATGGTAGTAAAGCTGAATTTTATAAGGATTTAGCAGAAAAATTATATGAGTTTGTGGATCAGAAAATTATAATAATGGGAGATATGAATGGAGTGGTATCGTTGGAGATGGATAGACTGAGAGCAAGAGAAAAATCAAAAGAAGGAAAACTACCTAAGACTTTTTTTCTATGATTGAGAACTGCAATTTAGTTGATGTCTGGAGATTAAGACACCCATTAGAAAAACAATTTACTTATTTTTCAGAGCCAAATCAATCAATGTCAAGAATAGATCAGGTTTGGGTAAACAGCGAATTAACACCAAGAGTTACAAAAATAGAAATACAACCAAAAATACTTTCGGATCACAATGCAATTAAATGTGAGATAAAAGAAATAGAGGGAAAAACTTTCTGATGGAGACTAAATGAAAATTTACTAGACGACCAAAAAATAAAGGAGAAAGCGCAGAAGATGTTGACGTAGTATTTTGTGATTAATAGTAATAAAGAAACAAAAATGAACGTGGTTTGGAATGCTAGTAAAGTGGTTATGCAAGGCTTCTTCATACAGCAAAATAGTATCAGAAATAAATTTCAAGAAAAAGGAAAGAAAGAAATATTAAAACAAATTATGGAAAATGAGAAGAAGCTAGTTAAAAATCCAAACAACATGAAAATAAATCAGAATATTAAGATCCTACAGAGTCAATTTGCAATGATTATAAACCAAGAAATTGAATGGAATGTTAAAAGATTGAGACAGAAAAACTTTGAATATGCTAATAAATCTGGAAAATGGTTGGCATGGCAAATTAAAAAAAGGAAAGAACAGAGTGTAATAAATAAGATCACAATGGAAGGAAAAGAAACAGATAATCCGAAAGAAATTAGGAAAGAATTTGTAAAATTTTATAGACAATTATATAAAACAGCTGGGAAAAATGATGGAAAGAAGATAGAGGACTTCTTGAGACAGAAAGGGGTGCAACAAAGTCCGACAGAAAAGAAAGACCGACTGAATGATCCAATTGAAATAGAGGAAATAGACTGGGAAAAGTTATGGAACACCGGAATGAAATTTACGGCATGTAGTGCCTTGAAGGAAAATATTATGAAAATGATATACCGGTGGTACATGACCCCAGTCAAACTTGCTAAGATATATCACCTGTCTGATAACAAATGTTGGAAATGTAAAGAGGCGGAAGGGACATTCTTTCACCTCTGGTGGACTTGCCCGAAAGTGAAGGCCTTTTGGGAGATGATTCATAATGAACTAAAAAAGGTACTTAGATATACCTTACCTAAGAAACCGGAGGCCTTTCTTCTGGGCATTGTGGACCAGAGAGTACTTAAGAAAGACAGAACTTTTTTATGTATGCTACCACAGCAGCAAGGATCCTGATTGCTAAGCATTGGAAGACACAAGATTTACCTACGCTGGAAGAATGGCAGACGCAGTTGATGGACTATATGGAACTGGCTGAAATGACTGGCAGAATCCGAGACTTGGGAGAAGAAACAATCGAGGAGGATTGGAAAAAATTCAAAGACTATTTGAAAAAACATTACAAGTTGTATGAATGTTAAAAAATGCTCTTTTTAGAAATTCTTGCTTCAGCATTGGTAAACTAATGAAATGGAAATTAAGGTACAAGAAGTTAAAGGTGGAATAATGAAATAACTTTATTATGTTTAAGTTAAAACATATAAGATTTGGATTACAACAGCTTTGAAATTAGAAAACATGATAAAATGAAAGATACAATAAGTCTGGAAATAAGTTAACAAATTGCTGATACTTTGTATTACAGAGAATGCAGGGTTTGGAGGATGTGGGGAAGTCCAATAGATGGAAAAAAGGATTATGGAAATTTGTAATCTCTCTATTGTATTTTTCTATCTATGCCTTTATTTCTTTTTTCTGTACTTTATAAACTTAATAAAAATATTATTAAAAAAAAAAAAGAAATAGAGGAAATTAAAGATGCTATAAAAGAATTGAAAAGTGGGAAAACACCGGGACTGGATGGATTTACAGCAAAATATTATAAAGAAATGAAACAAACCCTACTTGTACCGTTGAAGGAAGTTATGAATAATATATTAAGAAAAGGAGAATTACCAGAAACATGGAAAGAGGCATATATTACATTAATACCAAAAGATTCGCAAGTAAAGAACTATAGACCGATTTCACTGTTAAATAATGATTATAAGTTATTCGCAAGTATATTGGCAAATAGATTGGAAAAGATTTTGAATGAGATAATCCATAAAGACCAAGCAGGTTTTTTACCTGGCAGACAGATGAAAGAAAACATAAGAAATATAATTAATGTAATAGAATATCTAACTTCCAGAAATGAAAAGCAAGCGATGTTAATTTTTGTTGATGCGGAAAAGGCCTTTGACAATATATCTTGGGAATTCATGCTGAAAAATTTAGAATTAATGAATACTGGACAATCCTTTTTAAAAGGAATTAAAGCTAACTATTCAGAACAAAGAGCAAAATTGATTGTGAATAATATAGTAACAGAGTATTGAGATTACGAAAGGTACGAGACAAGGGTGTCCATTATCGCCACTGTTATTCATATTGGTACTGGAGGTTCTTCTAAGGACAATAAGGAATAATGAGACAATAAAGGGAATTTCAGTTGGTCAGAAAGAGTATAAAGTGAAAGCCTTTGCCGATGATTTGGTACTAACAATAGAAAATCCAACTATAAGTACTAAAGAAGTATTAGAAGAGATAGAACAGTTTGGGCAAGTGGCAGGTTTTAAACTGAACAAAAGGGAAACTAAAATGATAGTTAAAAATATGAAAAAGGACCTGGTGGAAGTGTTACAACAACAAATTGGTATTGAAGTGGTTAAAAAAGTTAAATACTTAGGAATTTGGTTAACAAATAAAAACATTGACCTTTTTCAAAATAACTATACACCGGTGTGGAATGGAATTAAAAGAGACTTGGAAATATGGGGAAGGATGAAAATGTCATTTTGGGGAAGAATTTCTGCTGTTAAAATGAATGTGCTACCAAAGATGTTATTTTTGTTTCAATCAATTCCAATAATCAAAGGGGCAACAATTTTTAAAGAATGGCAAAAAACAATTTCAAGATATATCTGGCAGGGGAAGAAGCCGAGAATACAGTATAAATTATTAACAGATGTTAAAGAAAGAGGAGGCTTCGCTCTGCCAGATCTGAAATTGTATTATGAAGCATCTTGTCTCTGTTGGTTAAAGGAATGGATGGTATTAGAAGATACAGACTTGTTAGATTTAGAAGGTTATGATAATAGATTTGGTTGGCACACATATTTATGGCAAAATAAAGCAAAAGTCCATAAAGGATTTGGAAACCACATATTTCGAAGATCTCTAATAGAAATATGGGATAGGTATAAAAACCTATTGGAACGAAAAACACCACACTGGTTATCCCCATTAGAAGTAATGAGTGTGAAAAAGATCAATATGCAGGGAAATTGGATAACTTATGGGAGATTAATACAAAAAGAAGGAAGTAAATGGAAGATGAAACCATATGAAGAAATTAAAGAATATGTAAGGGATTGGCTACACTATTGTCAGGTTAATGAAATTGTAGCCTTATTGGAGTTCACCGATTGGGTCTGCGTTGCTCCCGAACAGGAGGAAGGAAGTCAAATGACACCAAGGTTGGTTCAAAGAAAGAGTTTATTCTGCTCTCCGGATAGCAGAAGGCACTTGTGTGGTCAGTCCACAGCAAGTCCAAAGAAATGAGAAGTTTCATGCAGTATATATATATCCTCCAGGCACCCTATCCCTCCTTCCCCAGGAATCCAACCACGTCAGCCTATGTACGCAGGTTGACATCACAGATGTTCCTGCTCTGGTATTCTTAACCATAAAAGGGTATTCCTTCCTATACTTCTGACCATAAAAGGATCTTCCTTCCTGTACTTCTGACCATAAAAGGATCTTCCTGTTCCTACTCTTATCTTGGAGCAAGAGGTCACCATCTCCGAGAACACACTCTGGCGCTGTTCCCAGACTGGGTTTGTGGTCTTTGTGGTCAGGATATAAGATAAGGCACAGACGCATCATCCCTGCTCTACTGGATCTTGGCAAGGTCACTCATTGCCGTCACGGACTAATAAGGCAAAGAGCTTTGAGCACAGCCAGGTTTTTGTTTATACATTGACTCAGAGCTCAAGTTAATGGATTTTAGCTAAGGAAAAATAGGGATTTTGGTGCAGTTTCAAACTGCCTGCACAGTCAGTTTTGGGTTTGGGAAACCCATTCCTTCAAAATGTTTAAACAGGATTTTAAAGAAAAAGGATTTGATGAAAATAAGTCAAAGTTTGAAGTTGAGATATTAAGTAATAAGTATAAAATTTTGTCTAAAATGTATAAATTGCTGCTTGAATGGCATTTGAAGGATGAGGAGGTAAAGTCGGTTATGATTCATTGGGCTAAAGTTAAATGACGGGGAAATTATGGAAGCAAGGTTTAAAATTTACTGCATGCAATGCCTTAAAAGAAAATGTGATGAAAATGTTTTATACATGGTATATTACACCTGTTAAACTGGCTAAAATGTATAAGGTAAGCAATAAATGTTGGAAATGTAAAGAAAAAGAAGGAACTTTTTATCACATGTGGTGGGAATGTAAAAAGGTGAAAAACATCTGGGAAATGATATATAATGAGATGAAAAAAATGTTGAAATATATGTTTATTAAAAAACCAGGAGCATTTTTACTTGGCATTGTTGGAGATGATATAACTAGAAGTGACTGTAAGTTGTTTCTGTATGCAATGACGGCAGCAAGAATATTATTGACACAAAATTGGAAGCAAGAAGAATTACCGACAAAAGAAGACTGGAGGATGAAACTGATGGACTATGCAGAACTAGATAAACTAACGGGAAGAATTCGAAACTGACGGGACCAGAGATTCACAGAAGATTGGTGTAAATTTACGGACTATTTAAAAAGTAGTTGTGATGACCAGATTACATTTGTAGGTTTACAGGAAGTTTTGTAAGGTAAATAATTGGAATTATTGCTTTATTGAATGAAAATGATGACGTTAGGATAAAGCCCTTTCCGAGCCTGCAGAGGAGAGGGTGTTGTGGGCAGGAACCTCCCACATTCGCGGGGGCTTCCCTTGCCCCCATGAGAGCTGGGGAATCCCTGGGCGTGTCTGCAACCCAGCCCGCCAATCGGCGGGCGAGGGGAGGCACGGCCTGGGCTGCTTAAGGCCAGGCATGCCCAGGGACCGCCCTCTTTTCCCCCTCGCCCAGCAGCTGAGCGGGTTTTTTTGGTTTTGGAGCCGAGAGGTTTTTGCTCTTACAGCTGAAGAATTTATCCAACTGTGATTTTCTAACGGAGACCTGCATTTGGGATACCCCCCTGTTGGCCAGCCGCCCGGGCAGCGTTTCGCGAAGGATTGCCGAGCTGTAGCGTGGTACCAGCGGCCAGGGCAGGGAAGCACGGGTGTCTGGTCCGGAATTTACGTGGCGGCGGATTCTCGAGGACACAGCGGCCATCGGAGGAAGCGGCTGAGGTTTCGGGATTGGCGCCGCCAGAGGAAGGGGTATCACGCGCACGGTTAGCGACCTCTCGCCCGAGTCTGCTTCTTGCTTTCTGAAAATTGTAACCCCCTTTCTCACCTCCCGCCACCCTTTCCTAGCGAGCTCTAGAGCCTAATTCCTCCCCTAGCTTTTTGTTTATTGCGGGCATCCTTTCTCCCTCCTCCAGCCGCCCCTTTCCTAGCGAGCTCTCTAGTCCTAGTGAGTGCTTGAGCAGAGTCTGCCTTTTGCTAGCGGTTATTTCGAGCTTCCTCTCTCACTCTCCCCCGCTACCCTTTCCCGCGTGGAGTGGGTTGGTTTAATTTATTTTCGGCGGTAGTTCGGGGCGCCGATCGGTAGCGCTTCGCAAGGGGGGGGTGCCCTATACAGTGCCGGTTGCTATAGAAGCTTACGGGCGTCACGGCTGCAGCGCCACGTGGGGAAGCCTTGGAAGCCATTTTAGCTAAGGGCAGAACAGTGACATCCTCTCTGCCATTTTGAGAAGCCACATGTTTGAAGCAGGGGGCGGCCATTTTCTTTAAGGGAAGGGGCCTGGAAACCGGAACTTAAATCTTTTAATACTAGCCTCTGTTTTGTTGTTAGCAAAAACAAACAAACAAACAAAAAAACCAATTTTAAATACTAGCTCTTTTGTGGTTGCTCGTAATCACTTGCAGTTCCTGCTTAGTTTCGTGCGGTAAACATTAATACCTCATTTAGCGACGTAGTTGGGAGCACACTCCTGGCGGGCGCCTCCATCTAGTGACAGGAGGTGCAGTACTGCACCGTTTGTGAGGTGTTTTTACGATCTTTTATTCCTATCTCCCATCTGTGGTTTATTGATTGTATAAATTTGATAATTAGCAGGAATTTAAAATAAATATTATAAGGAGTGCACTATAAAAAATAATAATAATAAATTTACGCGCAAGTAGATAAGAGGATAAGGCAGATAGGTATATAAAAATAAATAAATAAATAAACATAAATAAAAAGAAGTGGTTAGTTACACAATTTTATTACATTAAATTAGAATTGGATAAATTAAAAAATAATTGAGATAAATAAACAAGAATATAAATAAAAAATAAGATAAATAATAAGAATAACAATAATTTGATAACAATAACAATATTATCAGAATATATATATAAATAATATATATAAATAAAACAAACAAACAAACAAATAAATAAATAATAAATAAATAAAATAATATAGCATAGAAAAGGGTAAGAAAAATTGAGAAAAGGTTTATTTTTTATTTTTTTTTAATAATATTTATTAAACATTTTCAAATATAACAGAAAAGAAAAACATCCAAATTTAAGACCTTATTTTCAATGTTATCTTTCCAGGACTTCCCCTCCCCTCCCCCTCTTGTATTCCAATTCTTTCAAATAGATTCAGCAAATTCTTACCCCAAGTTTTAAAGTTATTATCATTAACCCAATTTAAAAAATATTTTCCCATCCCCTAAAATCGACCTGTTCCCTTCCACGAGTTCCCCTCTTTAGTATACAATACAGATTAACATAAAAAAAATAGAAAAAGAGAATAAAATGTAATTTAACACCCTTTGGATTCCAAATTTCCCTCCCCCCTTTCCCGGTTGCGTTCCCAATGTCCGTCAATGTCTACTGTCGTCCTGGAGCTCCCACATCTAAGCCATAATCCTTCACCAGTCCGCTTTGCCGTCTTTTTAATAGTCTTTGCCGTCTTTTGGTCATCTTTTATTTCGAATGTCCAATCTTGGAAAGGGTCTATCTTCCAACTTTGTCCAGTTCTTGTTATTCTTGTTGTTCTTGTTGTTCTCTCTTCTCCTCTTTTTTTTCCCTGCTCTCCTGCACAAATGTTCTAATTCCAAAGAAAATTTGAGAAAAGGTTTAAAGGAAGCCATACACGGTCAGAGTAGCCCATACTGAACTGTCCTTTGGACGGTGAGTTTGAAGCAGTCGGCCTTCAAATTAGGGATGGCTTCAGGGGGTGATCAGCAGCCATCCACCTCCGGCACCCAGCCCGCATCCAACAGTTCTGGGGGCGCACAATTACCAGCTATGCCATGTGACCCTCAGGCTTTCGCCCAATTTTTTATGGCTTTTGAAACCTTCTACAGACAATGTAGGTCTAGAGGAGCGCTGGTACTTCCGGCACCCGAGTCATCTCAAGATATGATTCCTGATACTCCCCCGAATGACTATGGTCAGCAGGGTGCTGAAGCAAACTTGGGGGGCAGTGCTCACCCCGGGCCTTCACTAACAAGCCGCCCCAATACTCGTGCCCAGACAGCCATGGCTAGGAAAGCAAGCCTTAGCGCAGGGAAAGGGAAGGCGCAGACGAAGGGTACTAGTAAGGGAAAGGCACCTACCAAAAGATCCAGCGGCAACACCCTCTCACAGACCACAGACATCCCTAGTGTCTTTCAGGAGCAGCAACCTCAGCACAGTTCAACAGAGGGCAGCGTGTGTTCCGGCTCGGAAGGGGAGCAGCCTGATCTGCCAAGTGCTCAGCCGGTATCCAGTGGGAGCGCGCCAATCAGTGATGCTCAAGGGGGTAAGAGAAAAGCTAAGAAGAAGCATACGTCGGCAAAGAGGAAGCGGAGCAAGCAGTCAGAAACGGAGGATGACTCAGGTACGTCTTCTTCAGAGTCAGATTCGGAGGATCAGATGGATGGATACTGGAGTATAGGTGAGAGCAATCATGGGATTCCGCTTTGGGCTCACGAAAGGAGGGCCAACTCCCATCGAAAAACCTTCAATGGAGTGCTGGAATGGAAGGATGGGGCGTTGGTCGAGGATGTTAAAATCTCCACCAACCAGGCAACTGATTTCATACTGGGGAATCATCTGTCCCAAAAAAAGAGGAATAAGATCCTCAACGGGGACTATGTCGATATCTTTACCCTTCTCCCCCCGGCCAAATTAACGGGAAAGGGCGAAAAGAGGCGCTCCTACGGTAAAAGGAGGTATAGAACCTCAAAAGCGGACCGCACCTTTGAAAATTGGTTAGATGGGTATCAGGTCTTCATGGGGGTCGTCTGTGCCGCTTATCCACGGAGATCCATGGATTTGGTGGCCTACCTGGCTCATGTGAGGAGGGCGTACTCACTCGCGGGAGAAAATGCGGCTTTGACGTATGATGAGAATTTTCGCAGGAATGCCTCTCTCCTGCCGTCCACACGTTGGGACCTAACCGATCCTAATTACTGGGGAGAGGACGTCAATCCGTACATAGAAAAGAAAAACCAGGACCCAGCCAAAAATGGTAAAACCGATACAAAAAGGCGCTGACAGTGCTGGGAGTTCAATAGGGGCGTCTGTTCTCGCCCCTTTTGTAAGTATACCCATGAATGCGAGCGATGCTGGGGAAACCATCCTGCCTCCTCGTGCTTTAAGAACAAGCAGCAGCCCTTTCGGGGGGCAGGGGGTACTTCCACAGCAACACCCATCAAGGACCGAGTAACCGCCAGTAATTTTGAGCTTGGTTTGGCCTATACCCCTATCCGGCTTCAGCCCCTAAAAGCCCTGCTAGACCGATACCCGGACCAAAAAGCCGCTCAATACCTTTGGGAGGGTTTCTCTATGGTGTTCAGAATCCCCGTTGCGGTTCCCCTCACCCCTAGAGAACCGCAAAACCAGAAGTCAGTTAGGGATAGGCCCGATATAGCCAGGAAGAAGATAGAAAAAGAAATTAAAGCCGGTAGGGTAGCAGGTCCCTTCGCCATGCCTCCATTCGAAGGGCTTCACTTATCCCCGTTGGGCATCGTTCCAAAGAAGGCCCCCGGGGAATTCCGCATGATCCATAACTTATCTTACCCGAAGGGAGGCTCTGTCAACGATGCCATTCCCCAGGAACTTTGTACGGTAAAATATGCCTCTTTCGACCAAGCAGTTAAAATGATCCGGCAATTCGGGAAGGGAGCTCTGCTGGCAAAATGCGATATTGAGTCAGCTTTTCGTCTCCTCCCGGTCCACCCAGCTGACTTTCGCTGGCTGGGCTTTAAATTTCAAGGGGAGTATTTCATCGACAAAGCGATGCCTATGGGCTGCTCCATGGCCTGTGCGGCATTTGAGTCTTTTAGTACTTTCCTCGAATGGGCCCTCCGCTTTAGAGCAAGGTCGGTGGGCGTATCTCATTACCTCGATGATTTTATCTTAGTGGCTGATAGTAGGCAGGGCTGCTCCGCACTCCTGGGGGCTTTCACAGCCCTGTCAGAGGAACTAGGGGTGCCCCTGGCTGCCGAAAAAACGGAGGGTCCATCCACTTCCTTGGTTTATTTAGGCATCGAATTGGACACAGTGGCGCAAACATCTCGTCTGCCTGAGGAGAAGCTGTCCGCCCTTAAAGCGGTGATCCAGCAGCTTCTGCCCCTTAGGAAGATCAATCTTAGACAAATCCAATCCCTGCTGGGCCACCTAAACTTTGCCTGTAGGGTTGTTGCGCCAGGACGCCCCTTTTGCATCCGCCTGGCTAGATTGGCCGCAGGGCTTAGGGCTCCCCAACATAGAGTTCGTCTTTCCAAGGAGGTAAAGGCGGATATGGGCATGTGGCACCAATTCCTCGACAGGTACAATGGCATATCCTTATGGCAGGACTCTATGTCTCTAAAGGCCGACTTCCAAGTTCAGTCGGACGCTGCTGGATCGCTGGGCTTCGGGGTTTACTTCCGGGGACAGTGGTGTGCCCAAAGGTAGCCTCCAGAGTGGCAGGGCAAACCCATCACCCGGGATCTCACATTCTTGGAATTCTTCCCTATCGTAGTAGCGGTACATCTTTGGGCAGAGCAGTTCCACAACCATAGGGTTTGTTTCAACACTGATAATCAAGCTGTGGTAGCGGTCCTATCTAGACAATCTGCGCGTTCCACCAGAGTCGGGAGTCTCCTGCGGTCATTTGTCCTTCTGTGTTTAGAGCATAATATATACTTTTTGGCAAAATTCGTACCTGGCATTAACAATGACATCGCGGATGCTTTGTCTCGCTTTCAGATGGAGAGCTTCCGCTCGTTAGCGCCAGACGCGGAGCAATCATCAATGCCTTTCCCGGAGCATCTCTGGAATATTGGGAGTAAGAAGTGATGGAGGGGTTATTCGGTGCCGTGGCCCCTTCCACAATGAGATCATATAAGAAGGCCTGGGCCGACTTCTTAAAATTTCGCAGCAGCAGGCCCAACGCAGGGCTGTATTCCATTCCCTCAACGAGGGAGGTTCTCCACTACTTGGCTCACCTGAGGGAATTGGGCAGGGCCCCAAAAACACTCAACATTCAGTCCGCAGGGATTTCATACTTTTGCAAAGCCTTTTTTGCCACAGACCCATGTTCAGCTTTTATTGTCCGTAAGACTCTTGAGGGTTGGCGTCGGCAGCACCCCCCCCCAGTGTGGATAGGCGGAGGCCCATAACAATTGACATTTTGACCCAGATTCACAAGAAATTACGTGCAATTTGCTGGTCAAAATACGAAGCGCGCCTGTTCTCGGCCGCCTATTCCATCGCATTCTTTGGCGCTCTCCGCATTGGGGAGGTAGTCTGCAAGCGCGGGGCGGCTCACCTCCAGAGAGGTATACTATTAAGTGATCTTTCCCTGTCCGAGTCCGAGCTAATCGTCCAGGTGCGGAGCTCTAAGACAGACCAGCTTGGTAAGGGCGCGCTTCTACGTTTAGCGGCTGTGGAAGGTAGTGGACCCTGTCCCGTAAGAGATACACGGCGTTTCCTCTATTTGAGACCCAGTGGCCCCGGCCCATTTCTGATACATGAGGATGGGTCACTCTTGGCTAGACACCAGTGCTACGCTCTGCACTAACAGCTTGTGCTACGCTCTGCACTAACAGCTTGTGGTTTCCGCACGGCGGAATTTGCAGCCCACTCCTTTCGCATTGGGGCTGCTACCACCGCAGTACATTTAGGGCTCTCCACTGAGAGGATCAGGGAGCTTGGGAGATGGAAATCTAATGCGTACAGAGCTTACGTTAGAAAGAACCTATGACTCGCAGCGATAATCCTGTAATCCTGACCTTGGTTTTTCCGTCTACTTTCCTTTCAGAATCCAAGAAGGTGCGCATCTGGTTGGTGGGCCACAGCATAGTGTATTGGGCCAGAAACCGCGCTATGAGTTCCGGAATTGGGCATAATTTGAATCTGCCTTCGAATGTCGAGCTGGTGTGGATTGCGCGTAGGGGGATGTGCTGGAGCGAATTTAAACCAGCCGTTATGGCGAGAGCTGCCACTGATGGGCCGCCTGATGCATTGTTAATACAGTTAGGGGGAAATGACTTGGCGTACCGCAAAGCTATCGATTTGAGATGGAGTATTTTTGACGATCTGACAGATCTGAGGGCGGTTTATCCAAACATCACCATCTTTTGGTCCTCGCTGCTTGAGAGGAGGATATGGAGAGATTGTGTGAGCCCGGCAGGAATCAATAAAGCAAGAAAGGTCTTGGAACGGGCGGTTGCGCGTAGAGTGGCGGATCTGGGCGGGTGCGTCATCGGCCACCCAGGCATCCAGTACAGCAATGAGGCCCTCTACAGATGGGATGGTGTGCATCTGTCAGATGCAGGAAATGACATTTGGTTGGGGGACATCATAGCAGGGTTTAGGGGTTGGTTACGGGCCTGAAGGTATTGGCGGCGAGCTTTGCTCGTGTGGCGGTTAGGCATTGGCATGGGGCAAATTTTAGGCAAAAGGAGGGGGGAAGGGAGCGCCATCACCTTCCCCCAAGGAGAAGGGGTAGTCCGGTAGAGGACTCCCAGTGGGGGCATGGCCTTGTCCGAAGCCTGGAGAGGTAGGGCCTCCGGCACGCCCCCGAGCAGTGACACCCGTGGGATCCTAGTTGGCGTACTTCAACAGGACTCCCGCGGTTTGTGTTCAACCCTTCCCGGTCACCATGCCGGGTAGTCGATAGAAGCCAATGCCTAAGGCCAATACCTTCAATTCCGTAATCAATAAAGTTGTGGCCTTTCACGCCCATTAACCTTAAAACAACGTGTCTGAGTCTTTATTTCATTTGGGGGAGGAAACTTGCCACGCAAAGCCCTTTCCGAGCCTGCAGAGGAGAGGGTGTTGCGGGCAGGAGCCTCCCACATTCGCGGGGGCTTCCCTTGCCCCCGCGAGAGCTGGGGAATCCCTGGGCATGCCTGCAACCCAGCCCGCCAATCGGCGGGCGAGGGGAGGCGCGGCCTGGGCTACTTAAGGCCAGGCACACCCAGGGACTGCCCTCTTTTCCCCCTCGCCCAGCAGCTGCGCGGTTTTTCCCATCCCACCCACCCTTAGGTTTAGCTAGAATTGACCTTGCTATGGACTCCGGTTGGTCGCCGCAAGGGGCCTGGTAGGAATTTTTCCAAAGTGGCGCACTTCCTGCCTTTTGGTTTTTTCGCCTACCTCGTAGCAATCGTCACAACTTTCGCGGTATTGGCGGTTAGGCATTGGCATGGGGCAAATTTTAGGCAAAAGGAGGGGGGAAGGGAGCGCCATCACCTTCCCCCAAGGAGAAGGGGTAGTCCAGTAGAGGACTCCCAGTGGGGGCATGGCCTTGTCCGAAGCCTGGAGAGGTAGGGCCTCCGGCATGCCCCCGAGCGGTGACACCCGTGGGATCCTAGTTGGCGTACTTCAACAGGACTCCCGCGGTTTGTGTTCAACCCTTCCCGGTCACCATGCCGGGTAGTCGATAGAAGCCAATGCCTAAGGCCAATACCTTCAATTCCGTAATCAATAAAGTTGTGGCCTTTCACTCCCATTAACCTTAAAACAACGTGTCTGAGTCTTTATTTCATTTGGGGGAGGAAACTTGCCACGCAATTAAGGCAATTTGAATTTAAGAAATGCAGAACAAATTATAAAAATGGAAGATCATCAGAGGTGCTGATGGAAGTCCAAAAAGATTGTATAAGAGATGAAATTTTGTGGAATGTATGACAATTATTATGTTTGCAAATTAATAAAAATTATTTTTTAAAAAAAGAAATTAGAAGATGCACTTTCAATACCACTCAAGACAGTCATGAATAAGATCTTAAAGGAAGGGAAACTGCCAGATTCATGGCAAGAAGTGTGGAATTACTGCCTGTCTGGCACGTTTTCTCTGCACATAAATTATTTCAGGCAGCAGCAGAGCGAGCAGCGAGATCTTTCCATGTGAGAAGAAGCAAAAGTCCGCACGCTGTTTCTTCTATCTAAACAGCCTTTATTTACATCAGCAGGTAAAAATAACAAACGATTCCACCAGAGCTTGGACACATGCTGTCTCTCTCTCTCTCTCTCCCAGACAAAAGTGAAAGTGTCTCACACAGACAAAGAAACTGCAGCTTCCGTTCACGTAGGAAACTGCTCCCCAGATGTAGGACATACAGAAGGTTAACCTTATACACTCCGCAAGAAGTGTTTATAATGCTGATTCCAAAGCAAGGAATGGATTTAACATCGACTAAAAATTATAGACCAATATCCCTTTTAAATAATGATTATAAACTGTTTGCAGATGTGATGGCGAACAGGTTAAAGAAAACACTAAAAGATGTTATAAACGAAAATCAGGCAGGGTTTCTACTGGGAAGACAAATGAATAACAATAGGAGAATAGTGATTGATATTTTAGAATATTTGGAGATGAGACCGGACAAACAAGTGGTATTGATGTTTGTAGATGCTGA
The DNA here is from genome assembly GCF_964252035.2 of Podarcis erhardii. Classification (NCBI taxonomy): domain Eukaryota; kingdom Metazoa; phylum Chordata; class Lepidosauria; order Squamata; family Lacertidae; genus Podarcis; species Podarcis erhardii. The sequence continues at coordinate 30,221,842 of NC_138506.1, read as the reverse complement.
AAAAGCATTTGACAACGTATCATGGAATTTTATGAAAAGGACTATAGAGAAAATGGGTCTAGGGAAAACTTTTGGTAGTGATATAGAAGCAATTTAGCAGAATCAAAAAGAAGAAGAAGAGTTTGGATTTGATATCCCACTTTATCACTACCCTAAGGAGTCTCAAAGCGGCTAACATTCTACTTTCCCTTCCTCCCCCACAACAAACACTCTGTGAGGTGAGTGAGGCTGAGAGACTTCAAAGAAGTGTGAATAACCCAAGGTCACCCAGCAGCTGCATGTGGAGGAGCGGAGACGCGAACTCGGTTCCCCAGATTACGAGACTACCGCTCTTAACCTCTACACCACACTGGCACACTGGCTAAATTGATTATAAATAATGAAATATCAGGGAGCTTTAAAATAATGAAAGGAACCAGGCAAGGTTGACCACTCTCTCCATTATTGTTTATTATGGTTCTGGAAACATTGGCAATAAGAACTGACTCGGAAATAAAAGGGATCACATTGGGAAACAAATCTTTTAAATGAAAAGCTTTTGCAGATGACCTCACAATAATGACAGAAAATCCATTTGAAAGCATACCAAAAATTCTGGAAAGAATGCAGGAGTTTGGTCAGGTGGCGGAATTTAAACTGAATAAAAACAAAACAAAGGTGTTGGCAAAAAACGTGAGATAAAGAAAAACAAGAATTACAAACTGTTGGGAATCTGAATACATGCAGCTTCACACAGAGTCAATTAGGGTTTTGCTGACAGCCAAGGCAATGTAAAGGAGTGTAATCTGCCTGGTGATACAGAGGGATGGAGACAGCTCCATGATTGGTCAAGCTCTCTCACGGGAATAATGATTTAGGGCCTACTAACTGAAATGTGTTAGTTCAGAGTAGGAGTTTGAGGTTGAGAGTTGTGAGTCGTCGACTTCTGGTCGATCGCGGGAGTGGGCGCAAGCGGGATTTATCTCGTGAGAGAAAATCCAGGCTTTCGAGAGGAAAAGGGGGTGCTGCAAGGGCGCCGCAGCCCCCAAAATACCCCTGGAGGAAAATCCAGGGGGCAGGTTCCTGGCATAGCCATTGCCGGATCGCTCGGCTGTCAGGTAACCTCTTTTTAGGGGTGAAGAGAACGGCGAGACTGAGAAGCAGGCACTACGGGAAGCCATTTTCTATCCTCCGAAAGCACAGCCCCACGCTTGCATGCGGAAGCAATCGATTCTCAAACAATAAGAAACCCAAGTCTAATTGGAATATTTATTGGGATTGCTAATTTGGAATGATTCGGAAGGGATGAGGTTTAAAGAGGAGGTCAGCCTCATCTGAAATCTTATTTATATGCAAGGAACATTCACAGAACGAAAGAGGGTACAGTGAGTTACCACAAACGGTTTCTTTTTTTCTGTTTTTAAAACTGTATTCAGACATTTACTTAAATAATACGGATTTGGAGGTGAACAGGGAGGGGGAGAAACCCTGCTATATAATTATCTGTGAGTCCTTTCGGTGGATTTTATGAGACCATGGGAAAGGAGCTCTCCTTATTTTTAGTTTCGGTTTTAAGCAGCTGCGTAGCAGACAGGGTAAATTTTTTTAAAAAAACTGCTAAATGACCTTTTTGGGCGGCAATTGAGTGAAAATGGGGAGATAATTGAAGGATAAACCAGACTGGACCATTTTTTTCTTTGTATCTTTCGTTATAAAGGGTGTTTACTGAAGATATAAGAGCCTTAAAATAAGCTGCCCCCTCTCTTCTTTGTTTCTGTGCGACGCAGAAGAAGATCGGAGCAGCGCCATTTTTTGTTTCTCTTTGACGGTTTATTTTTGGAAGTCCTCCTCTCTACTTTTTGGCTTGGCTGAACTCTGGTATATTACTTAAAAGTGTTTCATTTGGATTTGTTCTCTTTTTTTCTATCAGTTGCTAGACTCTATTATAGAAGTTTTGGATTTATTGGGAGTCTGTTGGAGTCTGTGGGTGTTACTGTGGGTGTGTTTTTGTTCCTTTCTCTGAACGGTGTATAAGTGAGGTCCCACATATTTTTTTATTTGGCTGGAAATTAATTTTTGGAAGCTCTTTCGATTGCTTTCTTCACTTTCTTATTTGATGGATTAGCCAGTCAAGTGGCAAGAAGCTCTTATTAAGGAGTAATTGTTTTTTGTTTTTTTAAAAATAATATTTATTGAAATTTCCAAGAAAAAAGAGAAAAAATACAAAAGAAAAAAATTACATAATCCAAAAAAAGAAAAGTACAAAATACAAAAAAAGGAAAAATAAGAACATGTTAAAAACAAATCCCTCTTTCTCTGTCTTATAATTCATTTACTTATTTCCATGACTTCCTCACACCTCCCTCCTTTGTATTCCAATTCAAATAATTATTTCAGCAAATTTCCCCCTCTTTGTTTTATCTTAGTTCTTTATCTTGAACATATTACATCATTCTATTTTTCATCTAATTATCAAGCCATTTTTTGCATATTCCTTTTTAACCTTATTGTTAAAGATCACTTCGTTTCATTCCCACTTCCTTTTAACATCCGTTAATTTTACACTGTTTATGCAAATAGTCCTTAAATTTCTTCCCATAAAATTTCAAAATTTAAACCATATTTATACCTGACTTCTTCAAACCTTTCTGCTAATGCCAATTATTTCCTTTCCCACAAATTCCCTATTATTTCATTAATATCAGACTAATTCCAAAAATAAATAGAAGTTCTCCTCAAATTTTTATCCAACGTCCCTTCTTCCTGGTTTCGGGTTATGTCAGTCCTTTCAAGTCTCATGTCCAGTCCATCAATCTGGTGTTCTGATATCCGAGGCTCTTAAATCTCTTCCATGCCCCTTCTGCAGATTTTCTTGTTCCTGTTTATTCTTACACCCTTCCCTGTCCCTCCCCAGAGGAGGAGAGAGCAGAGGAAGAGGTGGAGCAGGGCTAGAGTCTTAAACTGGTGTCAGAGGGGAGGAGATTCAGACGGAGCTTCGGCGGTCTAGAGCTGCGCGCCACGGCTTTGAAATAGAGACTGAACTTCAATAAAGACTTTTGTATATAACAACAACCTGGCGTTGGTCCTCTGTGAGCTGGGACCTTGGGCAGCTCTGACAATATCTAAGAGAGAGAATGGTGCGAAAGATCCCGACCGACCAAAAAGACCAGCTGAATGCCCCAATAGAAAAAGAAGAAGTAAAAGAAGTGATAAAGGAATTGAAAAGAGGGAAAGCCCCAGGTCCTGACGGGTTTACATCCAGTTATTATAAAGAAATGAAAGAGGTGTTGACGACCCCGTTGACTGTTGTTATGAACAATATCTTAAAAGAAAGGGACATTCCAGAAACGTGGAAAGAAGCATATATAACATTAATCCCAAAACAAGATTCTGATTTAACACAAGTTAAAAACTACAGGCCTATTTCACTTCTGAATATAGACTACAAGATATTTGCAGGAATTTTAGCGAAGAGACTGAAAAAGATATTAATAAAACTCATACACAAAGATCAAGCAGGCTTCCTACCAGGCAGACAAATGAGAGATAACATAAGAAATATAATTAATGTAATAGAATATCTGTCTGATAGGTGCGATAAACAAGCAACCTTAATGTTTGTGGACGCAGAAAAGGCCTTCGATAACGTAATTTGGGAATTTATGTTGAAAAATTTAGAACATATGGAAGTTGGACAAGAGTTTTTCAATGGCATAAAGGCAATTTATACAGAACAGAGAGCAAAATTGATAGTGAACAATGTTATTACTGAAGATATAAAAATATCTAAAGGAACTGTTGCAGGTGAGCGTGAGCAGGAACTCACTAGGTGCAAAATAAGGATCAGGCAGACTCAGTAATAGGAGAAAAAGAAGGTGAAGTTTATTGCCAGGCAATAAGGACCCAGTTGGAATCTCTTCCAAAAGAACTGGGACCCCGATTGACAGAAATCCAGAGGTCTTTATACCTGAGTAGATCACAGCAAATCATAGATCATGAGACAATCATGAGACAGTCACGATATTGTCAGCAAGGAATAACCAATTAGCAAGCTTCTGGCCATGCGTCCAGCACCTGGACAAGCACTGGTCAAACACCGAGTTCAAGTTCTGCTTTCCGATGCCTGTAATGATGCTCTGTCTAACCTCTCCCCTAGTTATGACAGGACAGGGAGTTTGGAGTTTTTGTGGTTTTGCTCTTCCTGTTCTGTGGACTAATTTAGCCTGTATCTGAGGGGGTTTTGTACCAGAATCTCTGATTCACGTCTTCCCCATGTCCAGGGTTCACAGAAGTAGTAGGGGAAAGGTCGGTTCTAAATCTTGCTGTTCCAAGCAATATGCAGTTAGCTAAGGCACAGCTTCCCTTTGATTCAAAATGGATTTTCAAACACTGTAAGCCTCGATTATGTGTGAGCATATATGAATATATTGATTTCTGATAACTGATTATATGAATAGCATAGGGGTAGCCCTTCTTCCTTGCCTCAGAACAAGACAAGGTTGCCCATTATCTCCATTGTTATTTATAACGGTTCTGGAAGTCTTCCTAAATGCAATTAGACAAAATAAGCAAATAAAAGGGGTAACAGTAGGTCTAAATGAGTATAAAGTTAAAGCTTTTGCCGATGATCTGGTACCTACTATGGAAGAACCAATAGAAAGTATAAAGGAGGTATTGAATGAGATGGAACAATTTGGAATGGTGGCAGGTTTCAGATTAAATAAGACAAAGACAAAAATGATTGTAAAAAATATGGAACAAAATATGGTTGAACTAATGCAGCAACGAACGGAGATAGAGGTGATGAAAAAGGTTAAATATTTGGGAATTTGGTTATCACCCAAGAATATTGATTTGTATCAAAATAATTATATCCCGGGTTGGAAGGGAATAAAGAAGGATTTGGAGGTGTGGGCAAGAATGAAACTATCTTTCTGGGGAAGAATCTCTACGATAAAAATGACGGTGCTACCAAAGATGTTATTTTTATTTCAGACCATACCCATATTAAAGGGTATAGGAATCTTCAAAGAATGGCAAAAAGTGATTCCAAGGTATATCTAGCAGGGGAAGAAGCCTAGAATAAAATTTAAGTTATTGACAGATGTAAAAGAAAGAGGAGGCTTCGCCCTGCCAGATATGAGACTGTATTATGAAGCAGCTTGTCTATGTTGGTTAAAAGAATGGATAAAGTTAGAAAACAAGGAATTATTAGACCTTGAAGGATTTGATAACAGATTTGGGTGGCACGCGTATCTCTGGTGTGATAAAAAGAGGGTGCATAAAGGATTTGGCAACCACATCTTCAGGGGCTCTCTAATAGAGGTCTGGGAAAGATATAAAAATATATTGGAACCAAAAGTCCCACATTGGTTGTCTCCGTTAGAGGTAATAAGTGTGAAGAAGATTAATATGAGAGATAATGTTGCTATCAAAGGGTTAAAAGGTAGCAGAAACGCTCTAATCACTGAGCAGCTGGAGGTCATTAGGCTTCCAGGAACATGAGTTTGTATAAATAGTCAGTCTCCCATGTGTTTGTTCCCCTTTTCCCCCTCTCCCCTTTTGGGCGTGTTTGCTGATATGTGTGGTTCGTCGCCGGGGGTTTTTTTGTTTTTGTAAATAAACCTTTCTTTGAGTTCCAAACCCCTTGCTCCAAGACTCCTCTTTGAAAAGATACTGCCTCTCCTGCCCTTCTAAACCGCTGCGCGAAATGCTCTGCTGTAGTGGGACTTGTGACGATGGAAGCGCACTGGGCATTTACATTAAACTAATTAAAGTTTAATGGGACAGGTTATGGAAGTTTGTACGTCAAGAAGGAGCTAAGGAGTGCAGTTCAGAGTGATTTATGCAAGGACTGGAGCAAAGTCAGAAGCGGTTGCCGACAACGAAAGCCTTCAAAGCAGCTTGAGTCCTGCAACGTGCCTAGAAAAGTTTTAAACAGGCACTGCGCAGTTTGTACTCGCTGGAAGACGTCTTATTCCTCAAGGAGCCACCTCAGCAGCTGGGAGACGGTCTACAGGTGTGTGAGTATCGTTCCTAAGCCCCAGGGAGGATGGCAGAGTCCCAGGAAAGTTTTTCTGTCCTGTTTACGCGACTCAATGGGAAAAATTGGCAAGATTGGAAGGCTAGAGTAAGGGTTTGGTTGCAAGCAAAAGAGTTGTGGAGTTGCACTGAAGCACCGCCTTTACAGGCAGCTGCAGACGCCTCTGCAGAAGACAAAGCAGCAGCAGCAGCTTCACAGAAACGCGATAGGAAAACCCAAGGTCTACTAGTTTTGGCAGTGGGACCAGAGCAAATGCCTTATGTTTCTGAGTTAAAGAACACGCATGAGGTCTGGATGGTTCTGCAGCGGTTAAATTCCAGAAACACTGCGGGGGCCAAGCTCCATGCTACAAGATGTTTGTTTGATTTACGTCTCCAACCGGGAGCGTGTGTGAAAGAACATATTGCCAAAATGGTGTCTGCCTTTAATCAACTAAGACAGCTGGGCATTCCTTTCTCTATGGAGCAGCAGTCATACATATTGTTGTCTTCTCTTGATAAAAGCTATGAGACTCTAGCTCTAACTTTGGAAGCTATGCCTTCAACTGAATTAACCCTTGAATACATTTCATCTCGGCTTGCAGATGAACAGGATAAAAGGCAAAGAGAAAGAGGTTTGTCTTCAAAGGGGAGTTATGCTGTGCCTAAGAGTGTTGATGCTGAGTTTGAGCACACAGTAAATGCTTTTGCAGCTAGACACTGTTTTCGCTGTGGTTCCCCTTCCCATCTAATCAGGAATTGCACACGTGAACCTGGTCAAGACAGCACCAAGGCCGTTACCCCTAGTTACCAGACAAGGAGTTCAAGGGGACATCAAAGAAGAGGAGGAGGTCGTGGCTACTCCCACAGCACACAGCAAATGGCTTCAGCAATGGCGTTGATGCAAGGGCGTGGCCAAGGCAGCAATCTACGCTGGTTGATCGACAGTGGTGCATCTCACCGCCTGGTGGCGCCATCTAGTGTCCGTTTGCAGAATTGCAGACATTTGCAAACCCCTAAAGTTGTGACAATGGCAGATTCAACTAAACGTTCCTTAGAGACCGTAGGCACAGTGTTCTTGAATTGTTTGCAAACAGAAATCGATGCCTACGTGCTAAAGGGATTGAAGGGGTGTATTTTGTCTGTGTCAGAACTTGATAGAGTTGGGTTTAAAACTGTGTTTGAAAATGGGGTTTGCACTATTTCAAAGAATAACGTATCTCTTTTGCAGGTGGAATGCAGAAATGGGTTATATTATTTTGAGACAAGTCCAGATGAAGTTGAACAGGTTCATGCTGGTTGTGTGAACTTGCCTACCCATAATTCTTGTGTTCATTTATGGCACCGCCGTCTGGGACATATTAATTTTCAGTATGTTAAAAAGCAACCTGAATTATCAGAAGGGTGCAAAATGAACAAATGTACTAAGTATTTGGATTGTACTGCATGCAAAAGGGCGAAGGTTCATAGATGCAGCTATCCCAGTTCAGATAGGAAATCTGACAAAGTATTCCAACTTGTGCATATGGACCTATGTGGCCCAATGCCTGTTGCTAGCATGGGAGGTTCGAGGTATGCACTGTGTCTCTCGGATGACAAAACAAAAGTCACATGGTTTTTTTCCTCTCAAAACCAAAGCAGATACTGCAGAAACAGTTAAAAATTGGGTTCATGCAGTAGAACTTGAATTCGGTACTAAAGTACTTGCTTTTCAGACAGACAGAGGGTCAGAATTTACCGGGTCTGTGTTGCAGAATTTCTTTAAGAAAAAGGGAATTAAGCATCGTCTGTCTACACCTTATTCCCCCCAAGAAGGAGGCGTGGCCGAACGTAAAAACAGGGTTCTGCAAGAGTTGGCAAACTCTATGTTGTTTGATGCTAAACTCCCTCAAAGTTACTGGGCGGAAGCCTGGCAGGCGGCTACTCATATTCTGAACCGAGTATATAATTCTGTAATTGGCACTACCCCTTATTTTGCTTTATATGGGAAGAAGCCCAAAATTAATTACTTTCGGGTGTTTGGATGTCCAGCCTATGTACTTATCCCAAAAGCGTTAAGGAAAAAGGGAGGTCCAAGGGCTAGGAAACTCATCTTTTGTGGGTATGAACCACACGCTAAATCTTGGAGATTCGTGAACCCAAATGGGGATACTACAAGAGTGGTCCTCAGTAGGAGTGCTGAATTTTGTGAGCAGTCCGGATGGACTCACTTACATGCTAACCCTGACATTTTGAGAGATGATTTAGGCATTTATGCTGAGAATGAAAGTCCAGAGAGTAGTGAGCCAGAAGGGGATGGTGCACATGGTTCAGATACAGATTCTGACCAGGCACAAGGTTCTTCTCCTAAGGTAGAAAAGCCAGAATCTAGGAGTGTTCCAACATCGCCAGTCAGTAGGCCTAGCAGACAGCAAAAGCGAAGCAGGTCACCTGCAACACCAAGCCCAAGGGAGGTATCTAAACGGAGGTCTTTATCCCTAGAGGCACATCCAGATATAAAGTCTGAGACAGATTCTGACAGCCAACGGTCAGAGGGGGCACAAGAGGAACAATTGCGCAGGTCAAACCGTGCCACAAAGGGCAAGCCGCCAGAGCGGTTTAAGGTGACAAGTGTATACGTAAATATGGCACAGTGTGAGCCAGATAGCTATATGGAAGTACAACAGCTTCCAAGCTCAGAAGCCGCAAAGTGGCAGGAAGCAATGGAAAAAGAGATGGCTTCAATGAAGTCTCTCGGTGTGTTTACAAGTACAGAGCTTCCGAAAGGGCAACAAGCTGTAGGTTGTCGATGGGTATATCGTTTAAAGCCCACAACTACTGAAGAGTTGCAGTATAAAGCCCGACTAGTTGCAAAAGGGTTTTCGCAGCGCAAAGGTGTTCACTATTCTCAAATCTATGCCCCTACTTCAAGATCGGAGTCACTAAGAATGCTTTTAGCCTCTTCAGCTAAGAAGGGAAATAAGCTGTTTCATTTTGATGTCAATGTGGCTTATTTAAATGCAGACTTACAGGAGGAAGTCTATATGACACCACCACCAGGTTTTGAAGGAGACAAGCCAAACCAGGTCTGGCGCCTACACAAATCCATTTATGGTTTGAAACAGTCCGCCCGTAATTGGAATTCCTGCTTAAACGATGCTCTAGAGAGCATGGGGTTCAGAAAGAGCGCAGCAGATGCGTGTCTTTATCTAAAAGGCTCGGGATGTGAACAAGAAGCAGTCTTGATATTTGTTGACGATTTATTATACAGTGGAAAGGATGATAAACTTGCACAACAATTTGCCACAAAGCTTGGAGAAAGGTTTCAGATAAAATCACTAGGCAATGTATCTGTTTATCTAGGAGTTAAAATTCAGCAAGATGAAAATGGGAACTATTGGCTCAGCCAAGAAGCTAAGATCCAGCAGTTGCTGGAAAGGTTTAAAATGGACAACTGTGCTGGTGTTAAAACCCCAATGGAGTTAAGTTACATAAAGGATGCTCAAGCTGAGCAACAGGCAGAGTTCTCTAATCCCGGGGTTTACCAGTCAGCGATAGGCAGTCTACTCCACATTGCACAGTGGACTCGGCCCAATATAACATATGCTGTCAACATGCTGTGTAGACAAGCTGAAAAACCATCAATGCATGCTTGGCAAGGAGTAAAAAGAGTTTTAAGGTATCTCCAAACTACCAAAAGGTTTCGCTTAAAACTATCAGCAGAGGGCAGCACACAACTTGAATGTTGGGCCGACAGTAGTTGGGCAGATGCTGGACCAGATAGAAAATCAGTGTCAGGAATGGCGATAAAATTTGGAAATGCACTAATTGGTTGGAGATCAAGAAAGCAGTCACTTATAGCTTTAAGTTCAACTGAGTCTGAGTTCAATGCATTATCAGATGTATGTAGAGAACTAGAATTTTATAAGCAACTGGTACAAGAATTGTTTGGAGAATGTTCCCTACCTATCAGAGTGTGGGAAGACAATCAACCTTGTATTAAACTAGCTAAATCAGGTCAATTCAAGGCACACACAAAACACTTGGATATCCGTTATCAAAATGTATGCCAAAGTGTAAAACAAGGTTTAATTGAACTAAAGTATTGTCCAAGCCAAGAAAATCTCGCAGACGGTTTTACGAAAGCTTTGAGTCCGCAATTTCATAAATGTTTCTGTTCAGGTTTAAATTTGAATTAAGGTTGGTACAGCTCAGTGTTACGAGCGAGAGGGGGTGTTGCTATCAAAGGGTTAAAAGGTAGCAGAAACGCTCTAATCACTGAGCAGCTGGAGGTCATTAGGCTTCCAGGAACATGAGTTTGTATAAATAGTCAGTCTCCCATGTGTTTGTTCCCCTTTCCCCCCTCTCCCCTTTTGGGCGTGTTTGCTGATATGTGTGGTTCGTCGCCGGGGGTTTTTTTGTTTTTGTAAATAAACCTTTCTTTGAGTTCCAAACCCCTTGCTCCAAGACTCCTCTTTGAAAAGATACTGCCTCTCCTGCCCTTCTAAACCGCTGCGCGAAATGCTCTGCTGTAGTGGGACTTGTGACGATGGAAGCGCACTGGGCATTTACATTAAACTAATTAAAGTTTAATGGGACAGATAAATGGACTACTTATGGTGAATTGGTAACTAATGAGGGAGGGAAATGGAAACTGAAGCCATATGAACAAGTTAAAGAGCAAGTACATGACTGGTGGCATTATCTACAATTAAATGAAATATTTAAAAAAGATCTGAAGGAAAAAGGTTATATAGAAAAAGAATCAAGTTTTCAAAAAGACATAATAAATAATGAGTATAAAACTTTGTCAAAAATGTGTAAGATATTGCTGGAATGGTATACGAAAGATGAAGAGGTCAAGTCGGTAATGATACAGTGGGCAAAGGATTTTGGGTACAATATTCAATTTGAAGACTGGGAAAAATTGTGGAAAGAGCATATAAAATTTACGGCATGTACATCACTGAAAGAGAATGTGATGAAAATGTTTTACAGATGGTATATGACACCTGTAAAATTAGCAAAGATGTATAAGGTTGATAACAAATGTTGGAAATGCAAAGATAAAGAAGGGACATTCTTTCATCAGTGGTGGGAATGTAAGAAAGTGAAAAGTTTTTGGGAAATGCTTTATAATGAGCTGAAAAAAATGTTAAGATACACTTTTGTGAAAAAAAACCCCGAAGCTTTTCTTTTAGGTATTGTAGGAAAGGACACAGGAAAAAAGGACTGCAAGCTTTTTCAATATGCTGTAACGGCAGCCAGAATCCTGTTGGCTCAGAAGTGGAAACAAGAGGAGATACCGACGATAGAAGAATGGAGATCAAAAGTGATAGACTATGCAGAATTGGATAAATTAACTGGGAAAATCAGATATACTAAAGACCAAAAGTTCATCGAGGACTGGGGAAAATTTGTGGATTATCTGAAAAATATATGTGGTGTAAACACAACGCTAGTGGGATTTAAAGAGGCACTGTAAATAAAAATAAGTATTGTTTATTAGAAATAATGGGAGTAAGGAGGAATAATGGCAATACGAAAGAAAGGAATGTGTATTAAAGGTATAAATATGGATTGTCAGAGACGCTGAAGGAAGTCAAAAACAGTCATAATTTGTTGTATGCGGGATTAAATGAATAATTGGATGGAAATTTATAAAATGCAAATAAAAAAATTATATATATATAAAAAAGTCTGTCTCCTTCTGAAACCTTTCTTTTTCCATTATTGTCAAATTTTTCTCTAAAACCTTAGTTTTTTGCTTGTTCAGTTTAAATCCTGCCACATGACCAAATTCTTGAATCAATTCTAACACCCTTTTCGTACTAGATTCTGGCTCCTGTAATGTCAAAACCAAGTCATCTGCGAAAGCCTTAAGTTTATATTGTTTAGCTCCGACCTTAATTCCTTGGATCAGCCGGTCCCTTCTAATCATGTTCAAGAGCACCTCCAGGACCTAAATAAATAGCAATGGAGAGATAGGGCAGCCCTGTCGTGTTCCTTTTTCTATTCTAAACTCTTCTGACACCACATTATTAACTATCAATTTTGCTTTGTGTTCTGAATAAATTGCTTCTATGCCATTTTCAAACCCCCGTCCCACTCCCATTCCCTTAAGATTTTTCTTCATAAAATTCCAAGAAATATTGTCAAAGGCCTTCTCCGCGTCAATGAAAATTAAAACTGCTTTTGTATTGATATTCATTTGCAATAGCTCCAAAATGTCAATAATGTTCCTTGTATTATCAGAGAGATGTCTGCCTGGAAGAAAGCCTGCCTGATCTTTATGTATCACTTCATTTAAAACTCTTTTTAATCTGTTAGCTAAAATATCTGCAAAGATTTTGTAATCCACATTTAAAAGGGATATGGGACGGTAGTTCTTGAGTTGTGTCTTTTCAAATTCAGATTTTGGTATTAGTGTGATGAAAGCTTCTTTCCACGACTCCGGCGCCGCCTTTCCCTCCAGAATCTCGTTGCACACCTCCTTTAATGGTTGAATTAAATAGTCTTTCAAAGTCTTATAGTACTTGGAGGTTAATCCGTCCGGTCCTGGAGACTTGCCTAATTGCATGTTTTGAATGGCACCTTCAATCTCCTGTTCTGTTATTTTATAGTTCAATATTGTCTTATTTTCTTGAGATATTTTTTGTAATCCATTAGTTCTTAAAAATTGGTCTATCTCAGTCTCATTCTGTGGCCCCTGGGTATAGAGTTGTTTGAAGTATCTCTGGAAGCACTTTCTAATCTCCACAGGATTCTGAATGTTTTTTCCTTCAACCTCAAGATTTGTAACCGTGTTCAACTTCTGTCTTTTTTTCAACTGCCACGCTAGCAGTTTCCCACATTTATTTGCTGATTCAAAAGTCTTTTGTCTCATTTGTTTGATTTTCCACTCAATTTCCTGATTTATCAATTTCAAATATTGTACTTGGTATAATTTAATTTCTCTCAGAATCTCCTGTGACTTTGGTTTTGATCTTAATTTTTTCTCTCCTTCTTTTATTTTCTCCAAAATTTTATCTTTTTTCTCATTTTGGGTTCTCTTTTTTATAGCATTCTGTTGTATCAGAAACCCCCTCATGCATCCCAGATTACTCTTTTTTCAACTGTAGTTTTCAGATTCACTTCAAAGTAGTCTCTCAAAGTCTTTTGGGCCTTCTTAACAATCTCTTGATCTCTTAATAAGGTGTCATTCATCTTCCATCTGAAGGAACCAGTTAATGTTAGTTTCATTTCCATCTTCACGGCGTTATGGTCGGAGCAAGTTTTGGGGCAGATTTCCACCTTTCTAGTCTTTGGTGCCAGTCCTCTAGTTATCCATATTTGGTCAATTCTAGTCCAGGTCATTTTGGCTTCAGAGAAGAAAGTCCCTTCTCTCCCTAAGGGATTTTTTGTTCTCCAGATGTCAATCAAATCCATATTGTTAGTTAGGTAAAAAAAAGTTTTAGGTAGCCTGCCATCTTTTGTTATGTTTTGTCTTTGTGCTTTATCCATATTTGTAGATACCACCCCATTCATATCGCCCATCATAATAATGTTGTTATAGTCCATGTAGTCCAGCATTGTCTCATGCAACTTCTTGTAAAATTCTGACTTCCCCTCATTTGGTGCATAAATTCCTAAAATCAAGAATTTTTCTCCTTGTATTTGAATTTCAATTGCCAAAATTCTCCCTTGTTCATCTTTAAAAAGGAATTTTGGTGATAGGCTTTCTTTTGCATAGATAACAACTCCTCTCTTCTTCACTCTGTCCGATGAGATAAATTCTTGGCCTAATCTTTTGTTAATTAAAACTTTCCTGTGAAGCCTAATCACATGCGTTTCCTGTAAGCAAATTAAGTCTAATTGTTCCTTTTTTAATATATGAAAGCTCTTCTTCCTCTTCTGAGGGGAGTTACAACCATGAATGTTCCAACTTAATAGTTGCAGAGACATGTTGAGATAGATCTATTTTCCTCCTACGGCTCCCAAAAGTTCTTCTCCCTTTGGCGGTGGTATCACTTTCTCCTGCTCGTCAAGACTCAAGGGTGTAAGTAATGAACTTAATGGTCCAGATCCTGGGGCTCCTAATTCTTTTTCAGTCTCTTTCTGAAGGTCTTCTCCGTAATCACTCAAAAATTTTTCCTTGTCTTCAACTGTTTTGATTTTAACTTTTTCCCCTCTAAAGTTAAAAGATAGTCCCTGGGGGAACTCCCATCTAAAGATGATTCTGTTGCTTCTCAGTAGTTTCACCAGATCTCCGTAGTTAGATCTCAGCTCCAGAAGATGTTTCGGAATATCCTTGTAAATTTCCACTCTAAAATCCTGAATCTCAAGTGTCTTTTGAAAGTGCGCACTCAGTATCTTATCTCTTTCTTCCTTCGTTCTGAGGGAGATCAGGCAATCTCTTGACCTGACCTTCCTCCCTCCCTTTCCAAGTCTGAATGCACTTATAATTTTAAAGTCTTTATCCTCTTCCAAAGGCCAAAATTCTGCAAACTCTTTTGTCAAATACTCACTTAAATCTTCCTTTTCAAGTTCTGGAACCAACCTCAATCTCAAGTTATTTTCCCTAGTTTTTAGTTCTATCATAGACAGATATGCCTGGTGTTCGCCAATCTGTTTGCGCATAGGCTTGATTTCCCCTTGCACGGCCTCTGCTTCTCTGCTTTCTGTTTGGCCTCCTCAGCTGTTTTACGATTTAATGTAGTGGCCTCCAGCAATTTCCCAATAGATTGTGCATTTAAGCTAACTTGTTGAGTCAGATTGTTAACACTGACTGTGTTTTGGTCAATTTTAGATGATTATTCAGCCACTTGCTTGCTCAGGCCATCCAATTTTTCAAAGATTTTATCTAGCACTGAGGTAAAGTCCCCTCCTGTGGCCATTCCTTCAGGCTTAGTTTGCTCTAAATCTTCCTCTCGTGTCACAGGAACAGTGGGAACAGATGATCTGCGCAGCTGTGAGATCATAGTAGGTTGTTGTGTTTTGGCTTTGCCTGATCTTGTCCTCCCACTCATTCCACTGCTGTCCATGTGCCAAGGTCAGTTTCACAGTTTGCAATTGTGCTGGTCCCGGGGGTAAAGTACCGTGGGCGTAAGCAGAGTCCACATGAAGAGGGGTGAGGTCCGAGGCGGAGAGCCGGGCGGGGAACAGGAACGCTGGAACAGGAGGCTGAGCAGGGAACAGGAACACCGGATGGTCAGGAACAGGAGGCCGAGCAGGGATCAGGAACACCGGATGGTCAGGAACAGGAGGCCGAGCAGGGAACGGGCCGGTGAAGCGGGCGTCCAACTTCCGCGAAGGTCGAGAGGGGTGGAGGTGGCGAGTGGAGAGCCAAACCAGGTCACCGACGCGAAGTTCCGGCCCCACCTGGTGGTGGCGGTCGGCCTGGGCTTTGTACGCTTCCTTGGCCTGGTGCAGTTGCTCCACCAAAAGCTGTTGCTGGGACTGGAGCTCTTGAAGCCACTCCGTCACCGCCGGGACCGCGGATGCCGGCAGCACATCTGGAAACAGCCGTGGATGATAACCGTAACTGGCCTGGAACGGGGTCTGCTGGGTGGACGCATTCACCGCGTTGTTGTAGGCGAACTCCGCCAATGCCAGGTGGTCGACCCAGTCATCCTGCTGGTAGCTGCAGTAACACCGGAGGTACTGCTCCAGCACCGCGTTCGCCCGTTCCGTCTGGCCATCGGTCTGTGGGTGGTAGGCTGACGAGAGGCAGACGTCTGTCCCGAGGGTCTGGTGTAATGCTCGCCAGAACCGGGATGTGAACTGAACGCCCCGGTCGGACACCACGCGCTCAGGTAGGCCATGCAGGCGGAAGACATGCTGAAGGTACAGCTGAGCGGTTTCCTTGGCTGTGGGTACAGATGGGCAGGGGGCGCAGTGCACCATCTTGGTGAAATGGTCGGAGAAAACTAGAAGGCAGGTACAGCCACGAGACGGGGGTAAGTCCACTACAAAATCCAACGAAACCGTGTGCCAAGGGCGTGGTGGAACTGGAAATGGCTGAAGTAGGCCGGGGGGTCGCCCGGTAGGGCCCTTGGCGCGCCGGCAGACATCACAACCAGCAACGTAGCGAGCCACGTCAGCCTTCAGGCGGGGCCACCAAAACTCACGACTGACCAGATGGGTGGTCCGATACCGTCCAAAGTGCCCCGCTGCTGGGGCATCATGAGCCATCCGGAGAACCTCCAGCCGCAGTGGCCCTGGCGGGATGTACAGACGACCGTGGTGCAGCAGAAGGCCCTGATGCAGGACCAGCCCCGGATACTGTGGGCTGGACCCTTCAGCCAGCTCCCGGAGTCGTTCCTGGGCCCAAGCGTCGACCCGCTGCTGTTCCCGCACCCGAGCCTGCAGTGGCTCCGCCTCCTGGGTGGCCAGGAATGCAGCTGGAGGTAGGATCGTGGTGGGTTCTGCTTGCTGTACCGTGTCTGCGTTGTCTTCAGGTTTCCGGGACAGGGCATCCGCCTTCTGGTTCTGAGAGCTAGGGATGTAGTGGATCCGGAACTGGAACCGGGAAAAGAACAACGCCCACCGGATCTGTCTTTGGTTCAGCTTGCGGGTGGTCTGGAGGTACTCCAGGTTCCGGTGGTCGGTTCTCACCTCCACCGGATGTCGTGCCCCCTCAAGATGGTGGCGCCAGACCTCAAAGGCCACCTTGATGGCCAGTAGTTCCCGCTCCCACACAGTATAGTTACGCTCCGCTGGTAGGAGCTGGCGGGAATAGAAGGCACAGGGTAAGAGTGGCGCTTCAGGTCCATTCTGTTGAGACAAGACGGCACCGAGAGCCGTACTGGAGGCGTCGGTCTCCACCACAAAGGGTCGAGAGGGGTCAGGATGTTGTAAGATTGGCGCCCTCTGGAAACAGGCCTTCAACCCCTGAAACGCCTCCTCTGCCTCCTTGTCCCAGGAAAACGGCGTCTTTGGGCGCAGTAGCCGGGTCAACGGGGTGGTGCGATGAGCATAATCTGCGATGAAGGTCCGGTAGTAGTTGGCGAACCCCAGGAAACGCTGTAGGTCCTTGCGGTTCCGGGGTGCCGCCCATTCTCGAACCGCTGCCACCTTCCCAGGGTCCATCTGCACCCCATCTGGAGAGAGCCGGTGTCCAAGGAAGTCCACAGTCCGCTGATGGAACTCGCACTTGCTGAGCTTTGCGTACAAACGGTGCTCACGCAAGCGCTGCAGCACGGTCCGGACATGTCCCTCATGGCGAGCCGGGTCACGGGAGTAAACCAGTATGTCATCCAAGTACACCACCACGTACTTGTCTAACAAGTCCTGGAACACGTGGTTGATGTAGCGTTGGAACACAGCAGGCGCGTTGCACAAACCGAAAGGCATAACCAAGTATTCGAACTGCCTGTACCGGGTCCCAAACGCTGTCTTCCACTCATCCCCGGCTCGGATCCGAATCAAGTTGTAGGCCCCCCGGAGGTCCAGCTTGGTGAACACCTGTGCCCCTTGCACCCGCTCCAGCAACTCCGAGATAAGGGGCAAGGGGTACCGGTCTGGGATGGTAATTTTGTTCAGGGCTCGGTAATCATGGCAAGGGCGGAGTTCCCCACATTTCTTCTTAACAAAGAGCACTGGTGCCGCGGTAGGCGAGGTGGAAGGCCTAATGAACCCACGCTCCAGGTTCTTGTGCAAGAAGTCCTGCAAAGCCTCGCGCTCTGGCTCTGTTAGAGAATATAAGCGACTCACTGGTAAGGGCGCTCCGGGCTGGAGGTCTATGCCGCAGTCAAAAGGCCGATGCGGCGGCAGCTGGTCTGCCCCCCGTTCCTCGAACACGTCCTGGTAGTCCTGGTACACGGCTGGGAGCGTGGGTGCTGCCTCCTCCGTGGGCGCGGCCGCCAGCGTCTCGGATTGAGCATGGGAACATGGGTCTGGGAAGTGCACAGTCCGTTTGACCCAGTCAATCTGAACGTTGTGAGCTTCCAGCCAGTCCATCCCGAGCACGAGGGGGAACCAGGGCATAGAGGCAATGTCCAAAGTTCACAACTCCCGGTGCTGCTGGAGACACAGGACCAGGGGCTGGGTCTCCTGAGTAACGGCTCCTGAACGTAGAAGCCGTCCGTCAATTGCTTCCACCTGGACCGGTTCCGGCTTGTTCCGAAGTGGCACCTGATGATGGGCAGCAAAAGCAGCGTCCATATAAGAACGGGTTGCTCCTGAATCCACCAAAGCATGGGTAAGAATCCAGGGCCCACCTGGAGGGTATAAACGTACCGGAACCATAAGATGTTGCAAGTCCATTGGTGCGGGCCCATTCTGCGCTGTTTGGGACCCCCGGTAGCTAGGGCCATCAGCTACTGGGGGTTGGCGGTTTCCCTGCGGCTGGCGTTTCTCAGGGCAGGACCGAGCGTAGTGTCCACTTCCGCCACAGTAGAGACATAGATTCCCCTCCCGACGCCGCACCTTCTCTGCGGGGGAAAGGCGAGGCCGCACTGCCCCGAGCTGCATAGGCTCCTCCGATAACTCAGTTGTGACCGTGGGGCTGCCGGAAGAAACTGGTGCCGAGAACTGGAGGTGTCGGCGGCCCCGGGCCTGGCGACGATCCTCCAGCCGGTCGTCTATCTGTAGACTCCGTTGAATGAGAGTGTCTAGCGTGGTGGGGCGTTCCATTGTGGCCAGCTGGTCCAGTATCTCGCCCGAAAGCCCTTCGAGATACTGGTCCCGCAGTGCCGAGTCGTTCCAGGTCAAGTCCTGTGCCAACAGCCGAAACTCCATGGTATATGCGGCCACCGTGGACTTGCCCTGTTTCAACCGCCGAATCGCCCGGTTGGCTTGACTCCCTTTCTGGGGGTTGCCGAACGCGGCCTCCAAAAGATTGCAAAACCCCGTATAGTCTGCCAGCAAGGGGGAGTCTTGCCTGAGTAGCGGCAACGCCCACTTGGCCGCCTGGTCCTTTAACAAACTAATCAAAAAGTGCACCTTGGTGCGGTCGTCAGGGAAGTTCCGGGCTCGCCCCTGAATATACAGCTTGGCTTGGGCGAGGAACATGGGAAAGCTGGCCGGGGCCCCATCAAATTTCTCGGGCAAAGCCACTGGGTACTTGCCAGGAGCCGGGGCGTCGGCCTCAGGAGCCGGTAGGGCTTCCAAGCGCTGCTGAAGTGCCGTAACCGCGTCGCTGAGCTGCTGCACAGTGTGAGTCAAGGCCTGGTTCTTCTGGGCCAAAGCCACCGGCGCAGCCGCCTGGTCAGCCATGGCCTCTGGCTCTTCCCGAACGCACCCCAACGAAGGGGGAGTGCGGGTGTGGCGGGAGCAAACTGTGCTGGTCCCAGGGGTAAAGTACCGTGGGCGTAAGCAGAGTCCACACGAAGAGGGGTGAGGTCCGAGGCGGAGAGCCGGGCGGGGAACAGGAACGCTGGAACAGGAGGCCGAGCAGGGATCAGGAACACCGGATGGTCAGGAACAGGAGGCCGAGCAGGGATCAGGAACACCGGATGGTCAGGAACAGGAGGCCGAGCAGGGATCAGGAACACCGGATGGTCAGGAACAGGAGGCCGAGCAGGGATCAGGAACACAGGAAGGTCCAAAGCCAACAACGACGTTGCTCCCGCAACCTGGGACCGGGCTGACTGGGCTTTTATCCTCTTCTAAGGCCAGGGGCGGTCCCGGCCCCCAGGAGCCCCGCCTCCTCTGGCCTTAAGGCGAGCACTCCTCCTGGGAGCAACCAGTTCCCTTCGCCTCTCTGCCCTAAGCCTCTGCAGATCAGGAGAGGCCGAAGGGTTACTGGGCCCTGGAGGAGGCTCACCTGTAGCCACTGAGTCCTCAGGCCCCTCTGGGGCCAGAAGGGTTTCACCAGGGGCCAGCTCCTGGTGCTCTGCCACAGGTGCAGGCTCTTCAGCATCTAGGCCTTGCCCCAGTTCAGCCGGCCCTGGAGGCGGGGACTCCTGTGCAGGCTGGGATTCCTCTGGTTCATCCTCTGAATGGGAATCCCAGGCCATCACAGCAATTCTCATGGAAATCCCCAAGTCCAAGAATGGAAAAAAAAACCCCAGTAGTTGTACAGCTTCAATGTTCCACTAGAGGGACACAATGTTTTTCTTGAAGGGACACAGTTTACAAAGTCTTATAAAGTATAGAGTCTTTTCCCAAATACAAAGTGTCCCCTCAAATTTATAACAGTTGCAAATCTCCAGAAAACCTTACAGAGTCTTTACTTTGCAGAGTTGAACATAGAAAGTTACAGTATCTCCAAGAAGTGCGAGTTACAATATGACAGTTCATGCAGCCTGACAGCGCTAATTGTTTGGCAGTCTGGTTGCCAGGAGTTCAATATATTTTTATAAATCCACTCATGGAGAGGGAAAGCCAAATTCTTCCTCTTCCACCTTAAGTTGAAGTAAGGTTCTCTATCAGATATTCAGATAGCAGTCTCTTAAAGTACAGTTTCTTAGGCAAAAGCAAATTGAACGTCGTTGCTTTAAATCTTTAAACAGAGCCGGGAGGCGGACTTCCTGGTTGCGTCTCCCGTTTCAGTGTCAAATTGTGTAGGAATGAAAATCACGACAGACGAGCAGTGGGTGTCATGAGGCGTCTGCCGGGAAAGTCCCGGGAACTCTCTTTTATTGAATATTACAAACATTGCCACAGGTGTGCTTGTGGCTGATTGGTTGATACAAACACAAAGAAACTCAATGCTGATTGGTTAATGCAAATGCAAGGTGGGAATTACATGTGAGGGGTGGGAATTACATGTGAACATTAATCACCGGTAGATTAAAGGCTGGGAAACGAGGTTGGGACTAGACAGGCATGAAACCTCCTAACTAAAGATTAATATGGCATGAAACAATTACTAATGATTGATCATAACATAAAAGAATACAATAATCAAGTTCTATAGATATGGTCAGCTATGCATGGAGAACAAGTCACCATGAACTTAAGGTGAACTGAACGATAAGGGAATGTCTTGGTGTTTGGAACAGGTTCGTACAGTGTGTGCAGAAACAGAGAAAAGATCATGAGCGAGAGTTCCCAGAATGCAAGAGAAAAGAAGCAATGCTTCCCATAAGGCCACAGTTATGTGTAGAAAGAGAACGATGCAATGCTTCCCTATAATGCAACAATTATGTGCAGAGGGAAAACTTCCCTTTAAAATTGAGGCTTGTTTTTCAAAAGGCACAAATTCTTTAAACTTCACCTACTCACAGGTAGTTGTTTCTTAGCCAGATGATCCCAGGAAAAAGGTCAGCGCTCACCGACAACAGCTTCGCGGCTTCACTCCACGGAAAGAGCGATCGACCCACAGCACCGCGCCAACCCCGTCACTTTCCGGAGCCCCTTACGGGGTTCCTTTCCAGTTTCGGGGGGCACTGATGGTGCCCGCTGGGTCCCACGACCACAGGCTTCTGCTGCCTGTGGGTTTCCGACGTGGGTCTCCGCTTTGCCGTAGCGGACGACCCGTTTCCGCGGAGCTCCCCCTTCACAAGAAGAAGAGGGCAGCCATTGCCGTTCGCGCCGCCTCCGGAAGTCTCGAAAAGAGGCTTAATATTGATGGAAATTATATAATTATTTTTAAAGACATCTCACTTCGTCTGTTGGGGGGGAAAAAAGGGACCCGTACAGGACTTCCGCTTTTACCACAGCTGCAACAGTGTGAGCTCTGACTGCAGTAAGCAGGTCGGGGCATACACCGGTACTGTGAGGGGTAACGTTTGGCTAAACGACCCCTGAAAAGGCTTGGGAGGAAGCTCAAGTCGAAGGAACTTCGGCAGTGTCTTTTTGGAGTCCCGGCACCCCTCGCTGAAGGAAAAACGGCTGAGGTGGGGGGGGAATCCAGGCACAGAGAAGAACATCAAACAGACCGGTGAAAAGCCTCACATCACTGAAGCAGCGACAAGATGGTAAAATCTCTATTTCTATATCAAAATAAACGTAAAGTGGTAGCAGCAGTAATAAAACCTAAAAGGAAATAAGACAAGGGGGGGGGGGAGGGAATAAATTTAACAACAAACACTATAGATTTAAGTAATGAGAACTATGGGAAAACATGGAATGAAATAAAAAATGACTTGCAAGTATGGGGGAAATTAAATCTTTCCTTACTAGGGAAAATATCGGTAATAAAGATGAACATATTACCAAGGATGATGTTTTTATTTCAAAGTATTCCAGTACTAGGAGGAGATAAATGTTTTAATAACTGGAAAAGAGATTTGGCTAAATTCGTATGGTCAGGGAAAAAGCCAAGAATAAAACACAAAATAATGATAGATAAGAAGGAGAGAGGAGGATTTGGTCTCCCAGATATGGAGTTATATCACGATGCGGTGGGTCTGACCTGGCTAATGGAATGGATCAAATTAGATGACTCGGATGTATTGGATTTAGAGGGAGTAGAGACGAGATTTGGATGGCATGCCTATCTAATAGATGAAAAAGTGAGAGTACATAAAGGCTTCCTAGGGCATATAATCAGAAAATCTATATATAAAATATGGGAGAAATATAAAAGACTCCTAGAACCAAAAACTCCCTGGTGGGCATCACCAGCAGAAATTTCGCAGTGAAAAAATTAAATATGAAAGAAAATTGGGCTACCTATAAAACTGTATTAAAGGAAGAAAACGGAGAATTGGAATTAAAGGATTACACAGAAATTAAAGTTCATATTAGTGATTGGTTCCAATATATTCAAATTAAGTATAGATTAGCGAAAGACAAAAAGTTAGGATTTGAAAAAGAAATATCAAAATTCGATAAATACTTAATACAAGAAAAATCAAAAAATATATCTAAATTGTATAATCTGATTTTAGAGTGGGAAACAAAGGATGAATTGGTTAAAGCATCAATGATTAAATGAGCGCAAGATATTGGGAAAAATATTATGTTTGAACAATGGGAAAAATTGTGGAAAGAAGATATGAAATTCACTATGTGTTATATACTGAAAGAAAATTACCTTAAAATGCAACATAGATGGTATTTAACACCTGAAAGAATAGCAAAAATGAATAAAAATTGTAGCGATGTCTGCTGGCGATGCAACACGGGAAAAGGTACTATGATACATATATGGTGGAATTGTTTAAACATCAAACAATTTTGGGAAATAATATATAATGAAATGAAAAAAATGTTTAGATACTCATTTAGGAAAACACCAGAAGGTTTTCTATTGGGAATAGTACCAGGAAGCCTAAAGGAAAAGTGGTATAATACCAACAAAAACAGAGTGGCTTGCCAAATTATTGGAGTATTACAATATATCCAAAACAATGGAAGAAATTGGAAGGATTTCAAAAGAAAAGATAGATAGGGACTGGAAGGTGTTTAAAAGATACTTGCAAAATCATACCGAAAAATCAGAACTCCTATTAGAATAAACAAGTTCCGTTTCAAATACTGAAATATCAAATAAGATGGATAACAATGTGTAATAGAAAAATAATTATGAAAGTAGGCTAAAGGTGTGTGAAAGAAAGTAATAGAAGTGGAAATAAATTGTAATTGAGTAGATTGGAAGTCAAACACAAAGGTGGGGTGAGGGGTGGTGGATGGTGATGGGGAAAGGAATTATTTGTGGGATTGAGTGTAAGTATGTTTGAACACTTTTAAGGATTGTATGAAATGTATGTTTGTATGCTTGTATATGTGTATTAATGATGAACTATTTTAACAATAAAAACTTATTTAAAAAGGGGGGGGGGGACCCGTACAAACCACTGATGCAAGCATTGAAGAAAAATCAAGTTGAATTTAAATGGGAATTCCCAGAAGGGATCTCTTCTTTTTTTTACAAAGGAAAGAAGTTCAAACTTACAAGTCTGGATGAAACACTGAAGTTTTTGAGAAGATACAAGGAGTTAGGCCGAATTGTTAGGCCGAATTGCTGTTATCAAGATGAATGTATTGCCTAGAATGTTATTCTTATTTCAGACATTGCAGATTTTGGACAAGATGGACTGTTTCAAGAAGTGGCAGAAAGATATATCTAAATTTGTCTGGCAGGGCAAAAAGCCCAGAATAAAATTTAAGATTTTAACTGACGCAAAAGATAGAGGGGGGTTTGCCCTGCCGGACTTAAGACTCTACTATGAATCGGCAGCTTTTTGCTGGTTGAAACATTGGCTGCTTCTTGAAAACACAGACATTTTGGACTTGGAAGGGTATGATAATAACTTCGGTTGGCATGCATATTTATGGTATGACAAGGTAAAAGTCCACAAGGGCTTTAAAAATCATATTGTTAGGAAAGCATTGTATAACGTTTGGATACGGTATAAAGACCTACTGGAAAGTAAAACTCCCAGGTGGTTGTCACCAATGGAAGCTAAGGAGGTGAAAAAACTTAATATGGAGTCTAAATGGCCAAAATATTATGAAATTTTAGAATATGATGGTGAAAAGGTCAAATTAAGAATAAATAAAGAATCTATCTATCTATCTATCTATCTAAATTACAGAGTTATGAGAAATTAAAGTCCAAAGTACGAGATTGGTTGCATTATCATCAGATAAATGAGAAATTTAAACAGGACAGGAAAATAGGATTTCAGAAGGAGAGGTCAAAGTTGGAAACAGAATTGTTAGAACCCAATACTAAGAATTTGTCAAGAATGTATAATTTGCTGTTGAAATGGAATACACAGGATGAAACGGTGAAATCAGCTATGATTAAATGGGCACAAGATATTGGTCATGATATTATGTTTGCTGACTGGGAACAGTTATGGACCACTGGTGTTAAATTTACGGCATGTAATGCCTTAAAAGAGAACATTATGAAAATGATCTACAGGTGGTACATGACCCCAGTCAAACTTGCAAAAATTTACCATTTGCCCAATAACAAATGTTGGAAATGTAATGAGATTGAAGGTACTTTCTACCATCTTTGGTGGACCTGCCCGAGGATTAAAGCTTTTTGGGAAATGATCTATAATGAAATTAAGAAAGTCCTTAAGTGGACTTTTCCTAAGAAACCTGAAGCTTTTCTCCTGGGCATGGTTGGCCAGCTGGTAGTGAAGAAGGATAGGACGTTTTTTATGTATGCTACTACAGCAGCAAGAATACTTTTGGCAAAGTATTGGAAGACGCAAGAACTACCTACTCTGGAAGAATGGCAGACAAAGGTGATTGACTTTATGGGATTGGCAGAGATGACCGGCAGAATCCGTGACCAGGGGAAAGAGACAGTGGAAGAAGATTGGAAGAAATTTAAAATATACCTTTAAAATTGTTGTAAAGTTGAGGAGTGTTAAGATGTCAAGGACTAAGAAACAGACAATTACAGCTGTAACTAATAAGTTAAAAAGAACTTAATGAAGGGAACTAAAAATTTAATTGACCGGAGGGTTGCTAAAGAAATGTGAAATAAGGATGCAGGGAAAGGGAGGTATGGGGAAGTCCGGGGAAAGAAGGTATAGAAAATAAGAGTATGAATTTATACTTGTTTAAATGTTTGTATGTTTTTTTTTCTTTGTCTTGTGTGATGTTTGTGTTTAATTATGTGTTTGGAAAATGAAAATGAATAAAAATTTATTATAAGAAAAAAACAAGGAGTTAGGAAAAGGAGAGGAAGAAATAAGTGGAGCAGGAGCAGGAGCGGGAGCAGGAGTTCAGGCAGAGCTGGGAGAGGAGGAGGGGGACGATAGAAAAGATCAAGGAGAAAACGGGGAAGAAGAAGAGGAAGAAGAAGAAGAACGGTTATAAAATTTTAATATATTTGGATTATAAAAAGAGGACAAGATGGCGTTGAAATTATGGACTTGGAATATTAATGGGATGAACGAGAGAAAAAAACGTAATAAAATTGAACAATATTTAAAGAAAAAGAATTTGGACATTATATGTTTGCAAGAGACTCACATGGTAAGAAGACATAGAAAAGTTTTAATTAATAAAAAATTAGGAAATGAATTTATCTCATCGGACAGAAGCAAGAGAGGGGTGGTATTGTATATAAAAAATAAATTGGAAGCTCAGCAAATTTTCAAAGATGATGAGGGGAGAATCATAGCAGTTCAAATTAACTGGCAAGGAGAAAAATTGATAGTAGTCAGGATTTACGCACCAAATGGAAATAAGACTGATTTTTATAAAAATCTGGAAGAAAAATTGTTTGACTTTATGGACCAGAAGATCATAGTAATGGGTGATATGAATGGAGTGGTTTCAATGGAAATGGACAGACTGAGAGCAATGGGGAGGGCTAAAGATGGAAAATTGCCAAAAACTTTTTTCTCTATGATTGAGAATTGTAATTTAATAGACATCTGGAGACTAAGACACCCGCTAGAAAAGCAATTCACATTCCATTCAGAAGCAAATCAGTCAATGTCAAGAACTGATCAGGTATGGATCTCCAATGAGTTAACGCCAAGAATTTTAGAGATTGAAATACAACCAAAGGTTCTTTTGGATCACAATGCAATAAAGTGTGTAATAAAAGAATTTGAAGAAAAATCTTTTAGATGGAGAATAAATGAGCACCTTTTGGATGATCAGGAAATCATAGAGAAGGCACAAAAGAATTTGACAGACTATTTTGTGAATAACTGTAATAAAGATACGAAAATGAGTATAGTATGGGATGCCAGCAAAGCTGTGATGAGAGGCTTCTTTATTCAGCAGAATACGATCAAAAATAAATTTAGAGAGAAAGGGAAAAAAGAGATTTTAAAACAAATAATGGAAAACGAAAAGAATTTCATTAAAAGACCAAATAACTTGAAGATAAAACAAAATATTAAAATTTTACAATCTCAATTTGCAATGATAATAAAAAAAGAAGTAGAATGGAACATTAAAAGAATGAAGCAGAAAAATTTTGAATTTGCAAATAGATCAGGTAAATGGCTGGCTTGGCAAATTAAGAAAAGAAAAGAACAGAATACAATTAATAAAATTATTGTAGAAGACAAGGAAATAGAAAATCAGAAAAGAATCAGAAAAGAATTTGTGGACTTTTATAGACATTTATATAAGAGAAAGGAGAAAAATAACATTCAAAAAATAGAGGAATTTTTAAAGAAAAAGGAAGTGCAGAAAATCCCGACAGATAAAAAAGATAGGCTGAATGACCTAATTGAGATGGAAGAAATTAAAAATGCTATAAAGGAATTAAAAATGGAAAGACACCGGGACCGGATGGATTCACTGCAAGATATTATAAAGAGATGAAACACATCCTACTTGTGCCGTTAAAAGAAGTTATGAATAATATTTTAAGGGAAAGAGAAATTCCTGAAACTTGGAAAGAAGCTTTTATTACGTTTATCCCAAAGCAAGATTCTGATTTAACACAAGTAAAAAATTATAGGCCGATTTTGTTGTTAAACAATGATTATAAACTATTTGCAAGTATATTAGCTGATAGGATGAAAAAACTATTAAAAGAAATTATACATAAGGATCAAGCAGGTTTCTTACCTGGCAGACAGATGAAAGATAACACTGGGCAACAATTTTTTACTTTTTGAATGTTGTCTAGATTTCTACAAGTGATTTAGGGTATTTTTGCACTGCTGAATCAAGAAATGGCATCTGTTTCTCTCCATCAGGTCAGGTTTTTGTGTTATGTTGATTTGAAAAAAATCAGATCTTGTGATAAAATCGATTACATTTTTGTGGCATTATCAGCTGATTTTTGTCAACACATATCATCCTAAATATGTTTTTAAGAGGAAAAAATTTTTTTCCAACAACATATATTGATTACCTGATAGAAACATCAATTACTGTAAACTGAATGGTGGGCATTGATAAAGGTAAGTACACGTAAATTGCATGTTGCTTCACCATTTTTCAAACTTCAGGGCTTGAACTTCCCTTTCTTTGAACTCCTGGAATGCTCAGCGGCAGGGAGGTCTCTCTTCAGAGTCCAACAGTAGTCAGCCATCATGACCAGCGACCCTGATACCTGGTCTCCATCTCTTTCATGTCCTGATGGAATCTCTCCCCCTGCTCGTCACTCATTGAACCCAGGTTCTCAGGAAACCAGTCCAGATAATTATTATTATTATTATTATTATTATTATTATTATTATTTATTATTTATACCCCGCCCATCTGGCTGGGCCTCCCCAGCCACTCTGGGCGGCTTCCATAAAAACCAAAAATACAGTAAGATATCACATGTTAAAAACTTCCCTGAACAGGGCTGCCTTAAGATGTCTTCTGAATGTCAGGTAGTTGTTTATCGCTTTGACATCTGCTGGAAGGGCGTTCCACAGGGCGGGCGCCACTACCGAGAAGGCCCTCTGCCTGGTTCCCTGCAGCTTTGCTTCTCGCAATGAGGGAACCGCCAGAAGGCCCTCGGCGCTGGACCTCAGCGTCCGGGCAGAATGATGGGGGTGGAGATGTGAAAATAGGTAGTGCATCAGATGTGAAAATAGGTAGTGCATCTTGACGCTCATGTTGCAGCTCAGGTTTCTGAAAGCAGTCAGCATGTTGTTGACAAGTTCTGCGTAGTTTCTGGCCTTATTGTTGCCAAGAAAGTTCTTCATTACCAGAACAAATGCCTTCCACGCTTCCAGTTCCACTTCGTTCATTGAGTTTCCGAACTCTGGATCTCTGATGAGCTGATGGATCTGAGGACCGTCAAAGATGCCAGCTTTCAACTTCTCCATGGTCAATCCTGGAAAAGCCTGGCACAAGTAAGTGAAGCAGTCACCATCCTTGTTCAGAGCCTTGGTGAACTGCTTGATTAAGCCGAGCTTGATGTGCAGCGGTGGGAAGAGTATTCTGTCTCTGTCCACCAGAGGGTCGTTGATGTTCCTTTCTTTGCAAGGCACCAATTCCTCCCGCACAGGCCAGTCCTTCTTTGTGTAATGCTGAGCACGGTCCCTACTATCCCACATGCACAGAAAACATGGGTACTTGGTGAAGCCAGACTGTTGTCCCAACAAAAAGTTCACCATCTTCAGGTCAACACAAATAAACCACTTATGCTGATCATAACCAATTTTCTCCAGCACATACTTCACCACTTCATAGTTCTCCTTCAGTGTACTTGAGTGAGCCAGGGGTATAGAGGCAAACTGGTTGCCGTTGTGTAGCAGAACACATTTCAGTGATCGCTTGCTGCTGTCAATGAACAGTCTCCAATCTTTGGGTTCGTACTGTGGCACTCCAAGCTTGAGCAGAAGCTGCGCAATATCTGCACAGTACACCAAGTCCTTCTCTTCCGAGAAAAAACGGAGGTACTCTTGATGCCTGTTGCTGAAGAAACTGCTGCGAGCACTGTCAGAGAGGAGGTTTTTTTCCTTCAATTTGGATGCCAACAGTTCGGCAAAGTCCTTTGACAATTCTTTGCGGGGCGGCTGCCCCATTAACTTAGTTTATATCCCCCAACTTTATGCTTTACCGCACCAATTTATGGAAGATTTCGAGGTTTTATGACTTCAAACTGATCCCTTTTTGACATAATCACCCAGAACTATCGGACCTGAATACTTCTTGTCATTAAAATAATCATTTCCAATCAAAACAATTATTCGACACGGCATTTTACCCCCACCAACTTCTTCTAAAATGCTCCACACAAGCGTACATGTGAACAAAAACGTAAAAAAACAACATGTGGCCATAGCTCAAAAACGTGACCTGATTGAGCAAAACCAATGTGATTTTTGGATTCAGCGCATCAGATTCGTCCTAAATCAACTGAAAAAACGCAGGCAACAAATTTGTTGTTGACCAGTGTAATATAAGAAATATAATTAATATTTTGGAATATCTGACAGCCAGGAATGAAAAACAGGCTATGTTAATTTTTGTCGGTGCAGAGAAGGCCTTTGATAATATATCTTGGGAATTTATGTTAAAAAACCTAGAATTTATGGGTATAGGTCAATTATTTCTTAATGGTATAAAAGCTATATATACGGAACAAAGAGCAAAATTTATTGTAAATAATGTAATGACTGAAAATATTGTAATAACTAAAGGCACAAGACAAGGATGTCCTCTTTCACCATTATTATTCATCTTGAACTTCCGGAGGCGGCGCGAAAAGGCAATGGCTGCCCTCTTCTAACCGGGAGAGGGTAGCTCCGCTGAGAAGGGTCGTCCGCTACGGCGAAGCGGAGACCCACATCGGAAAACCGCAGGCGGCAGAAGCCTGCGGTCCTGGGACCCGGCGGGCGCCAGGAGCTGCCCTCAAAGCGTTGAAGGAACCCCGTAAGGGGCTCCGGATCGCGGAGGGGGTAGCGGCGCTGAGGGTCGTTCCGCAATCAACGGAGCGAAGCCGCGTAGCTGTTGCCAGTGAGCGCTGACCTTTCTTCCTGAAATTTTTGCTTTGAAAACAACAACCCGTGAGTAAATAATGGACTCTATACAATTTGGAACTTTAAAGTACTAAATTTGGCTGAAAGCGGAGTGACGAAAAACAGGAAGTCCGTCTTCCGCTCCCGTTGAACTTGAACGCAAAGAGCTGGAGGAGTGGAGGCAAAGAGAGATCTTTTAAACTATCTGATCTGAGCACCCATTGAACTTTACCTTAAGTGGAATAATAATTTCATGTGCTGGACTTTATAAATTTTAGCTGCATGGGGATACCTTTCTTCTCTTGAAGCTACATTTTAACTAAAAAACCCAGGTGCTGGAGCTGCCTGAGAAATTGAGCTGTCAGTTTGCAGTTTGCAGTTTGGATACTTTGAATCTGAACTTTGAAACAATCTGAGAGAGTCTGAACTTGTTACTCTGAAGCATTTGGATTACCAGTTTGCACCATCAGAAACACTGTTGCTGTATTAAATCCTAACTCTGCTGGAAAAATTTTTATTGAAGGTTCTTGGACTTTGAAATCTGACTTTATTTTAATTGGAATTGATCTCTTCCTTGAAATACTTTAAACTCCCCCTAGAGGATTTGGGACTTACAGCAGTGACTTTTATTTTACTTTCCTTTTCCCGGCCCTCTGTTGACTGTTACCATCTGGGCTGCTGCTTTCTCATGGGAACAACTCAGCTTGACCTTGACTTTTAGATAACTTTGGAATGAGTGGTGCAAGAAGGAGAGGAAGAGCTAAACAAACAACTTTGACAACTTTAACCGCAGCCTCACAGGCACGTAGATCATCTGTGCCTACTTTGCCTTCTGAGGAAGAAGCTGCCTCTCTGCCACGGGCAGGGGAGGGAGAAACTGAGGAATTACAATTGGAAGATATGGCCTCAGGGGCAAGCACTGCTATTTTAGAGAAAATCTTTGAAAAATTGGAATCTTTGGACAAGAAAGTAGAATCTTTGGACAAGAAGGCCGATGAGCAAACATATAAAATTGACCAGAACACAGAATGTTTAAATAAATTATCTGGACAAGTTGCACAGAATACTCAAGCAATTGGAGAATTGAAGGAGGCTGCAGGGGAAAATCAGAAATTGGCTGAAGATACCAGCCAAAAACTTGAAAATTTAGAACAAGAGGTAAGACCACTCTGCAAACAAGTAGGTGAACACCAGACCTATCTATCTATGATTGAACTGCGGAACCGGGAGAGCAATTTAAGGATAAGGGCAATACCAGAAGTGGAAGAAGGCAACCTAGCTGAGTTTTTGACCAAAGAATTCTCCAAATTTTGGAGCTTAGAGGAAAAGGATTTTAAAATTGTTTCAGCTTTCAGGCTTGGAAGACTTATAAAGAAAGAGAAGCCCAGAGACTGTTTGATAATATTGAGGTCAAAGGAGGAAAGGGACAAGATTTTGGGCCTACACTACGGAAAGTCACTGGACATTTTGGACAAAAGAATTGAGATTTACAAGGATATTCCTAAACAACTGTTGGATCTTAGATCTAACTATTTGGAGCTGACAAGATTGCTAAGGAACAACTCAATCATCTTTAGGTGGGAATTCCCTCAAGGATTATCTTTCACCTTTAGAGGGAAGAAGATCAAAATCAGAACATTGGAAGATAGAGATAAATTTCTGAACGTACACGGAGAGGACCTTCACAAAGGAATTGATCAACTTCCAGGGCCTGAAATACCAGAGGTACCTGCACCCTTGGATCCTGAAGATCCTTTGAATAAGGTACCACCCCTCGAAAAATAACCAGATTTACTCAGGATGTCTCTGCAACTTTTGAGTTGGAACATTAATGGCTGTAACATCCCGGAAAAAAGGAGGAAAATTTTTCATATATTAAAAAAAGAACAATTGGACATTATTTGCTTACAAGAAACACATGTGACTAGGCTCCATAGAAAGGTGTTAATAAATAAAAGACTTGGTCAAGAATTTATATCTTCGGACAGAGTAAAGAAGCGAGGAGTGGTGATATATGCAAAAGAGAGCCTGTCACCTAAATTTTTATTCAAAGATGAACACGGAAGAATATTAGCAATTGAGATACAACATCAAGGAGAAAAGATTCTGATACTAGGAATTTATGCACCAAATGACGGGAAATCGGAATTTTATAAGAAGTTGCATGAGATTATGCTGGACTATCTGGACTACAACAACATCATTATGATGGGAGACATGAATGGGGTCGTATCGACTAACATGGATAAGTCACAAAACCAAAATGTTACAAAAGACGGCAGACTACCAAAGACCTTTTTTGAAATGACAGACAATATGGACTGGATTGACATTTGGAGAACTAAGAACCCCCTGGGAAGAGAGGGAACATTCTTCTCTGAAGCCCAGCTGACTTGGACAAGAATAGACCAAATATGGATAACTAGAGGTCTGGCACCCAAGGTTAGAAAAGTGGAAATCTGCCCAAAGACCTGCTCCGACCATAATGCGCTGAAGATGGATATGACACTTTTGCCAACCGGCTCCTTTAGATGGAAGATGAATGACAATTTGTTTAGAGATCAGGAGATTATTAAGAAGGCCCAAAAAACTCTGAAGGATTACTTCGAGATAAATATGAACACTACGGTGGAAAAAAGAACTATCTCGGACGCAAGCAAAGCTGTGATGAGGGGGTTCTTGATATAACAGAACGCCGTAAAGAAAAGGACACAAAATGAAAGGAAAGATAAGATCTTGCAGAAAATTAAAGAATTGGAGAAGAAATTAAGATCAAATCCGAAGTCACAGCCGATTCTGAGAGAAATTAAACTATACCAAGCACAATATTCTAAATTGATAAACCAGGAAATAGAGTGGAAGATTAAATTAATGAAACAAAAAACTTTTGAATCGGCGAATAAATGTGGGAAACTGCTTGCATGGCAGTTGAAGAAGAGACAGAAATTAAACATAGTTACAAATCTAGAAATCGAAGGAAGAAACATTCAGAACCCCATGGAAATTAGAAAGTGTTTCCAGAGATACTTCAAAAAATTATATACTCAAGGGCCGCAAGACGAGGTTGAGATTAAACAATTTTTGGAAAGAAATGGACTAACAAAGTTGTCACAAAAAAACAGATTAATCCTGAACAACAAAATAACACAACAAGAGATTGAACAAGCCATTCAGAACATGCAACTGGGCAAATCTCCAGGGCCAGATGGCCTGACTTCCAAGTATTATAAGACATTAAAAGACTATCTGATCCAACCAATGATGGAGGTCTGTAATAAAATTATGGAGGGGAAGAGGGCGCCGGAATCGTGGAAGGAAGCTTTTATCACATTGATACCAAAATCTGAAACTGAAAAGACACAACTCAAAAACTATCGTCCCATCTCCCTTCTGAATGTGGATTACAAAATATTTGCAGACATTTTGGCAAGTAGACTTAAAAGAGTTCTTAATGAAGTAATTCATAAAGACCAGGCAGGCTTTCTCCCAGGTAGACATATGTTTGCCAACACTAGGAACATTATTGACATTTTGGAACTTTTGCAAACAGATATAAATACAAAAGCAGTGTTAATTTTTATAGATGCGGAGAAGGCCTTTGATAATATTTCTTGGAAATTTATGAAGGGAAATTTAAAAGAAATGGGAGTGGGACGGGGGTTTGAGAATGGGATTGATGCAATATATTCAGAACAAAAGGCCAAATTGATAGTTAACAATGTGGTTACAGAAGAGTTCAAAATTGAAAAAGGAACACGACAAGGCTGCCCGATCTCCCCTCTGTTATTTATCTTGGTTCTGGAGGTGCTCTTGAACATGATCAGGGGGGACCGGTGGAAGGGATTCAGGTCGGAGCGAAACAATACAAACTTAAAGCTTTTGCAGATGACCTAGTTTTGACCCTGCAGGAGCCAGAATCTAGTACGAAAAGAGTATTACAATTGATTCAGGACTTTGGTCGGGTGGCGGGATTTAAATTAAACAAACAGAAAACCAAGGTGCTGGGAAAAAATTTGACAGACACAGAGTCAGAACGGTTTCAGAGAGAAACAGAACTAACTATGGTTAAAAAGGTAAAGTACCTAGGGGTAAACATAACAGCAAAAAATCTGAGTCTATTCAAGGATAACTATGAAAAATGTTGGTCTGAAATTAAGAGAGACTTGGATAGTTGGACAAAATTGAAGCTTTCTTTGTTAGGCCGAATTGCTGCTATTAAGATGAATGTATTGCCAAAAATGTTATTTTTGTTTCAAACACTACAGATTGTGGACAAAACGGAGTGCTTCCGGAAGTGGCAGAAAGATATATCTAAATTTGTCTGGCAGGGCAAAAAGCCCAGAATTAAGTTTAAGATATTAACAGATGCGAAAGAAAGAGGGGGCTTTGCCCTGCCAGACTTAAAGTTGTATTATGAAGCCGCAGCTTTCTGCTGGCTAAAAGACTGGCTACTTCTCGAAGACACTGACGTACTGGACCTGGAAGGTTTTAACAATGCTTTTGGTTGGCATGCATACTTATGGTATGACAAAGTTAAGATCAATAAGGCCTTTAAGAACCATATTGTCAGGAAAGCAGTGTTTAATGTCTGGACAAAATATAAAGACTTATTGGAAAATAAAACTCCAAGGTGGCTTTCACCTCTGGAGGCTAAGGCCCGAAAAAGACCCAATATGGAGGCCAAATGGCCAAAATATTGGGAAATATTAGAAAAAGATGGA
The DNA here is from genome assembly GCF_964252035.2 of Podarcis erhardii. Classification (NCBI taxonomy): domain Eukaryota; kingdom Metazoa; phylum Chordata; class Lepidosauria; order Squamata; family Lacertidae; genus Podarcis; species Podarcis erhardii. The sequence goes on along the minus strand of NC_138506.1, from coordinate 30,186,927 downwards.
GACAATTGGAAATTGCAGAGTTTGGAGAAAATGAAGGATAAGGTGCGAGACTGGTTACATTATGCTCAGATTAAAGAAGTTTTTAAAAATGACAAAAAGTTAGGGTTCCAGGTGGAGAAATCGAAGTTAGAAACAGAATTGTTAGAACCAAAGACTAAGGTACTATCCAGAATGTATAACTTGCTGTTAAAATGGAATACACAAGACGAAATGGTTAAATCGGCTATGATAAAATGGGCACAGGACATTGGGCATAACATTATGTTTGAGGACTGGGAAAGGTTGTGGACCACTGGGCTGAACTTCACCGCATGTAATGCTCTGAAGGAAAATGTAATGAAAATGATATATAGATGGTACATGACCCCAGTTAAACTTGCCAAAATATACCATTCGTCTGATAATAAATGTTGGAAATGTAAAGAAAATGAAGGAACATTCTTTCACCTCTGGTGGACATGCCCTAAGGTGAAGGTCTTCTGGGAAATGATATATAATGAGCTGAAAAAGGTATTTAAGTATACCTTCACTAAGAAACCAGAGGCCTTCCTTCTGGGTATTGTCGGCCAGAAGGTGCTAAAGAAGGACCGAACATTCTTTATGTATGCAACAACGGCAGCAAGGATACTCATCGCAAAAAACTGGAAAACTCAAGATCTACCCACACTGGAAGAGTGGCAGATGCAGCTGATGAACTATATGCAACTGGCCGAGATGACTGGCAGAATCCGTGATCTGGGAGAAGAGAAGATGGAGGAAGACTGGGAGAAATTCAAGATGTATCTACAAAAACATTGTAATTTGGTTGAATGTTAAGAAGGATGCTAGATTATAAAAAATTGGCCACCACTAAATTAGATTTAAATTTGATGATAAGTGAGACTAAAAGAAAATATAAAATTTTTTTAGAAGAAGTGCTAGATTATATTTGAATGAGTGGACATGAGATTGTAAACAAGTTGATAATTTGTTTGGAAAAAACTTTTAACGATGTAAATGGGAGCGGGAGACGCGAGGGAGTCCAAAGAAGTGATGAAATTATGTTTGTGACAGAAGTAAGATTGTTTATTGTTTGTGCATTTATATTTAAAAACTTTAATAAATATTTATATAAAAAAAAAATATTATTCATCTTGGTACTGGAAGTCTTTTTAAGATCTATAAGAAGAAATCAGTTAATAAAAGGGGTAACAGTCGGCCGAAACGAGTATAAGGTGAAAGCCTTTGCCGATGATTTGGTACAAACAGTTGAAGAACCATCAAAAAGTGTTAAAGAGGTACTGGAAGAAATAGAACAGTTTGGTCAGGTGGCAGGCTTTAAACTGAATAAGAAAAAAAACAAAATAATTGCTAAAAATATGGAACAAGAATTGATAGAAACAGTGCAGCAACAAATAGGGATAGAAGTGGTTAAGAAGGTTACGTATTTGGGAATTTGGTTAACTCCTAAAAATATTGACTTATTCCAAAATAATTATATCCCAATGTGGAATGGAATTAAAAGAGATCTAGAGGTGTGGGGAAGGCTGAAGTTATCATTTTGGGGAAGGATTTCAACGATAAAAATGAGTGTGCTACCGAAGATGCTATTTTTGTTTCAGATGATCCCAATAATTAAAGGGGTTGCAATATTTAAAGAATGGCAAAAGATAATTTTGAGGTATATCTGGCAGGGCAAGAAGCCAAGAATACAATTTAAGTTATTAACGGATGCTAAAGAAAGAGGTAGCTTTGCTCTGCCGGACCTGAAATTGTATTATGAAGCATCATGCCTTTGTTGGTTGAAAGAATGGATAAAACTAGAAAATATAGAGTTGTTGGATCTGGAAGGATTCAATAATAGATTTGGTTGGCACGCATATTTATGTCATGACAAGAAAAAAATCCACAGAGGTTTTGGTAACCACATATTTCGAAGATCTCTTATAGATATTTGGGATAGATATAAAAATCTATTGGAGCCAAAAACTGTTGATATAGCAGTGTCCCGTGCACAGCGGAATGATGAGGAATACGTGCACATACTCTAAGTTGCTTTATTTACTTTTCAAAGCTGGTAGATTACAGAAAAACATCTTGCCTCTGCCGGAGCAGAGAAAGCTTTCTCTCTCCTCTAAAGCACGGAGAGAACAACACACTGAACTGCAAAGAACAGTGAAAAACAGGAAACCAGTGTACGTCACATCCAGTCTCCTTTCCCGTGGGAAAACCCAACAGCAATTGACTGTGGAATGTAAACATTGTCTTGTGACAAGCATTTCGCTGCACAGTGAAGAGAGCAGAAACCAACATCCTCCCCCTTTCTGTGAACATCACTGGGCAGCGTGTTCGTACAATATCAGTACAAACCCAACTTCTGCACATAGGTACAGTGTTGATCCCTTGATACAATCTTGGACAATACATCAGCAGGAATTTCATTACCTGGCATATAGGACACCGTTACGAGTCCCTTCTGAATACGTTCCCTAGCATGTTGCAACTTCAATTGCAAGTGCTTCGTGCTTTGCTTACAACCTTCAGAATTCAGCAAAGCCAAACATGCTTTGTTGTCCTGGTAAACCTGGATTGGACATTTGACAGGAATTTTCATATCTTTGCACAATTGTAACAACCATTCACAATCTTTAAGTGAATAAGACAGTGCATTCAGTTCAGCTTCACAAGTACTTAAGCTAACTGTTGTTTGCTTCTTGCATGACCAATCAAATAAACTCTGATTGTACACATAGCAAACTCCAGACGTACTTTTCCTGTCTGTAGTGTCACTTCCAAAACTTGCATCTGCAAATATCTCAAGACCACCAGACTTCTGATTGTTAAATCTCAGTCTGTAATGCATAGTGCCTTTCAAATACCGCGCTATGCGTTTCAGAGCTTTCCAATCCTTAACAGTAGGATTGTTGACTTGTCTGCTTAGCAAATTACAGCTAACAGCAATGTCTGGTCTTGAACATCTGGCAATGAAGTTTAGCTTGCCTAGCACACTTCTGTACAGTGTAGTGTCAGAAAATGCTTCTTCAGTGTCATCTACCTGATAACCTGTTATCATCGGTGTGTCTACAGGGTTAGCATCCATCAGGTTTAGTTTGCTTAACACATCAGCAATTTTCCGTGACTGGTGTACTAGAATGTTACCATCTTGATCTCTCTCTATTTCCAGAGATAGGTAGTTGTTTACCTCACCAAGATCTTTCATGTCAAAGTGCTCTTTCAGTTGAGCTAGGGCGTTATTGTACATTGTGACATCCTTCCAAAAGAATAAAAGATCATCAACATAAAACAAGCAATACAGTTTCTTTTGCCCCTCCTCTTTGACAAATACACATGGATCAGCTTTCCCTTGCTTAAAACCTAGAGAAAACAATACTTCAGTGAGTTTTGTGTGCCAACACCATGCACTTTGTTTGAGACCATAAAGGGATTTCTTCAGAGCACAAACAAATCCCTGTTTTACCTGTACGCCATCAGGTGGAAGCATATAAAGTGATTCATCTAGAGATCCATACAGAAAAGCTGTATTTACATCATGGTGACTAATGTGTAGATTCTCCTCTGCAGCTAGCTTGAGCATAAGCCTAATGCTCTCATACCTCACTGTGGGTGAGTAGGTCTCGTGATAGTCTTCACCTGGTACCTGTGCAAAACCTCTGGCTACCAATCTGGCTTTGTGTCTGACTATCTTGCCATTTTGATCAGTCTTCGCTTTGAAGACCCATTTGCTTCCAAGCAGTTTCATTCCTGGAACTACTGGAACTAGGTCCCATGTTTTGTTCCTTTCCAAGGAATCAAGCTCAGCCTTCATTGCATTTAACCATGGCTCAGCTTCCTTTGAATCCAAATCCTGGATTTCTTGGAAACTTGAAGGTTCAAATACCTTCTTGGAGCTTTTAACAGCTGTTACTGCTATCTTAGCAAATTCATCAGCAAATCTCTTTGGAGGTCTGCCTTTTGTGGCTCTTTGTGATCTGCGAATTAGCCGCAGATCTTCAACACTCTCCTCTTCCTTCTTAGGAGAAAAGTGACCTATTGTGAACAATGGTTCCTCCAATTCTTGATAAGAGCTTTCAGAGGGTCGCATAGAGGCTTTCGCACTCTTGAAATCCTCTGAATCACCCGATTCAGTTTCAGACTCAGAATCAGAACCTTCATCAGTGGGTGTGGGTTGCTGTGGCTGCTTTTGACTATCCTCAGTCTCATCACTGTCATCAGGATAACATTGGAAAATTCCCACATTCTCCCCCCACTTGGCATTGTACTCAACACTTCTTGTGAGCTTAATTGCCTTTGAGTCAGTCATCATTATTCTGTAAGACCCTTTCTGATAACCTAGAAAGATACCATGCAATCCACGCTTGTCTAACTTGGAGTTTTGTGGAGAGTGAACCCACATGTCAGAACCAAAAATTTTCAAGTGTTTGATGTATGGCTTCTTGCCAAACATCTTCTCATACGGGGTACAACCAATCGCTGAAGATAACCTGCGATTATAACTGTAAGTGAAACATGAGAGAGCTTCGGCCCAATAACTCTCTGGAAGATTAGCATCATGCAGCAAGGTTTTTAACCCTTGAAGCAATGTCTGATTTGCTCGTTCCGCAAGTCCATTCTGCCATGGCATTCCTTTCTCAGTCAGAAAAGCTTCAAACTGCTGAGAAGTGAATTCTCCCCCGCGATCACTGAAAAGAGTCTTTACCTTCTTACCATGCACATTTTCCAACCAAGCACAGAATTCCTTGAACCTAGGAAAAGCCTCTGATTTCTGCTTGAGATTGTACACATAAATATACCTGGAAAATGCATCAATGAGAACCATGAAGTACCTGTTTCCACCCAAAGAGGGCGCTAGTGGTCCAACCAAATCAGCATGAACAATTTGGTATGGTTCTGTAGCTTGCCTACTAGACACCTTACCTTTCGCAGCCATTTTCACCTTGTTTGCTGCGCATGCCTTGCACTTCATGTGGTACCTGCAGGGTTTAATAGTCATACCTTCAACCAAGGCAGGCATTTTAGATACTGCCTCAAAAGGCAAATGACCAAATTTTCGATGAAAATCATGAATACATTCTGCATGCAAACTTTTGTTAGAACCTGCAATGCAACAAGTGTCATCCTGCACAACATCATCATAATACAAAACATACAAACGATCAACATATTCAGCATACAATACATAATCATTTTTCTTTGTGATGATGCACCTTTTGTTCTTAAAGGAAACGTCAATATTCCGCTCATTCAGCTGTCCAACGCTGAGCAGATTATGTTTGGCATCCGGCACATAAAGTACATTCTGTATCGATAAGTCCAAACTGTGAAGAACAACAGTTCCGTAGCCTTTACTGGGGATTGTGTGGTCATCCGCTTGGTGAATCGCACCTTCCTGCGGTGTAAAAGACACGAACAGTCGCTTATCGTTGCACATGTGATGCGTTGCAGCCGAATCAACAACGAAGAAAGATCTAGACGTCTTCTGGACCTCTGCAACCTTTGGAGTGAAGCGTGAGACCATTGCCTTGGGCTGCATTGTCCTTGACACTGGACCTTTGCCTTTGCCTCGGCCTTTTCCACGCGATGAGCTTTCGCTGCGCTGCTCTGTCTTGGCCCTGGGATATCTGCATTCCCTCTTCATATGGCCTAGACGTCCACACGAGTAGCATTTCACTGCCTTCAAAGCTTTGGCGCCATCTGGTGGTTCCACTGCACTATGGGATGACGTCTGTGAAGTCTCCCCCTTGCCCATGCAGCTATCACCCTGGCGATCTGCTTCATTCTGAATCACGGCAGTATCACAGGCTACTGTGAGTTGAGCATTTGGCTGATTGGGATCAAATTCCCCACTTGCCTCAGCCAGACGTCTGCAGCTAGCCATCATGACTCTGGCATTAGCCTTCTGCGTCATCTGTGCTGCTTTATATCAAGCTGCTTCATACAAGCAAACCTCATTCCAAAGGCAAGTTCAAAAGTGCTCTGTCTCTGCTGCCTTAAATCATGCTGCGTCACTATTTTCTGCAGCTGCTTTAGTCCAAAAGCACTTTTAAAAAGTTACTTTCGATTTCCCCAGCATAGGAACTTGATCCTTTGAGCCCTTGCCTATGCCCAGCAAACGGCTTTAAAAGTTCAAAGTCCAGCCATAAAGCCATTAATTAGAAGCTGGCAGGCTGCCCGGAGCAGTAGCACATACCTCATCAATCATCTTGACGCGCAGAGATATAGTCCGATCCGTCCCTCTGCCGCAGTTCCGATATCTGGAGCCCATTCTTAAGATGACTGCATTTTTCTGGGCCCGGAACCAAATATAGTTGATATAGCAGTGTCCCGTGCACAGCGGAATGATGAGGAATACGTGCACATACTCTAAGTTGCTTTATTTACTTTTCAAAGCTGGTAGATTACAGAAAAACATCTTGCCTCTGCCGGAGCAGAGAAAGCATTCTCTCTCCTCTAAAGCACGGAGAGAACAACACACTGAACTGCAAAGAACAGTGAAAAACAGGAAACCAGTGTACGTCACATCCAGTCTCCTTTCCCGTGGGAAAACCCAACAGCAATTGACTGTGGAATGTAAACATTGTCTTGTGACAAGCATTTCGCTGCACAGTGAAGAGAGCAGAAACCAACAAAAACACCACACTGGCTGTCGCCCTTAGAGGCGATGAGTGTTAAAAAAGTCAATATGAGTGGGAGGTGGATAACATATAGGAACTTAATAGTTAAAGAAAGGGGTAAATGGAAATTGAAATCATATGATGAAGTGAAAGAGTATGTTAATGATTGGCTGCATTATTATCAGGTTAATGAAATGTTTAAAAGAGATGTTAAAGAAAAAGTTTTTTTGGAAAAAGAGTCGCAATTTCAACTGGAAATATTGAATAATGATTTTAAAACTTTGTCTAAAATGTATAAATTGCTGCTCGAATGGTACACTAAAGATGAGGAGATTAAATCGGTTATGATACATTGGGCCAAAGATTTTGGATATAGTATACAGTTAAGTGAATGGACAAAATTATGGAATGAAGGTTTAAAATTTACGGCATGTACTGAGTTAAAAGAAAATGTTATGAAAATGATATATAGATGGTATATCACACCAGTAAAGTTAGCAAAAATGTATAAAGTGTGTAACAAATGTTGGAAATGTAAAGAAAAAGAGGGAACATTTTATCATATGTGGTGGGAGTGTAAAAAGGTGAAATGCTTCTGGTAAATGATATATAATGAATTGAAAAAATGTTGAAATATACATTTGTAAAGAAACCAGAGGCATTTCTGTTAGGTATGGTAGGAAATGAAATAAGCAAAAAGGAATGTAAGCTTTTCTTATATGTGGTAACAGCGGCAAGGATATTATTGCCCCAAAAATGGAAACAAGAAGAATTACCAATGATGGAAGAATGGAGGATGAAACTAATGGACTATGCAGAACTGGATAAATTAACAGGAAAGATCCGAAACCGACGGGACCATAAGTTCACCGAGGACTGGAGTAAATTTGTAGATTATTTGAAAAGTATATGCAATGAACAAACAAAATTGTTGGTTTGCAGGAAGCTCTGTGAAGAATTAATATTAGAAATATTGTAAAAAAGGGAGTAGGGAGGGGGGAGGTTATTATTATAAGGCAATATAAAATTAGGAAATGCGCAAAAAAGAATCAAAATGGAGGATTGTCAGAAGAGCTGAGGGAAGTCCAAAAAGAATGTATTTGTGAGAAAATGTGTGTTATGTTCCTATAATTTGGTATTGTAAAATTAATAAAAATATTTTTTTTAAAAAAGAGAGTTGTGAGTCGTCTAAGAGAGAGCTAGTCAAAGATCTGTGTTCTGTTCTGTTCCTGTAAATAGTCCACTGTATATAATAAACACCTATAAGTACAAGTTACTGGTTTCTGCTTCGTCCATCCTGCAGCCAATTGCCAATTGCTTTCGTGAACTCTGCGTATACTCTGCTAGGTCTGGCTATGATCCTGCAACAAGTCAGAAAGTTGCGAAACACCAATACAAACAATGTCTGGTCTGACAATAACTAAAAAAGTTGAATATTTGGCAATCTGGATTACAGCAAAAAATATTAATTTATTTAATGATAATTCTAGTAAGAACTGGAAAAAGATAAAAATTGTTTAGAAATTTGGAATAGATTGAATCTTTCGCTCTGGGGAAGAATTTTAACAATCAAAATGAACGTGCTCCCAAAGATGTTGTTTCTGTTTCAGATGATTCCAACTGTGGGGGGGACAGGATGCTTCAGGGAATGGCAGAGGAACCTATCAAAATTCATTTGCAAGGGAAAAAACCCAGGATTAAACATAAATTACTAATTAATATTAAGGATAGAGGGGTTTTTGCATTGCCAGACCTTCATATCCCTATGAAGCGTCCTGCCTTTGCTGGATAAAAGAGTGGATGATCTTGCAGAATACTGATTTATTGGATTTGGAGGGATGGGACAATAGATTTGGGTGGCACGCCTATTTAGGCTATGATAAAGTAAAAGTACACAGGGGTTTTCTAAATCATATAATACAGAAATCATTATACAAGGTGTGGGACGGTACAAAAATCTATTGGAACCAAAAACACCCTGTTGGTTATCCCCTCTAGAGGCCATCACAGTAAAGAGGAAAAACATGGAGAAAAATTGGACAACTTATAGATAAATTCTAGAGGAGGAACAAAACCAACTCAAAGTAAGAAAATTTGAGGAAATCAGACATCATCTTACAGATTGGTTGCAGCACCATCAACTAAATGATATTTTAAAATAAGATCAGAAAAATGGGTTTGCGACAGAGGTATTGAGGCTGGAAAAAGATGTATTACAGAATAAAAAGAAAATTCTATCTAAAATGTATAGACTTCGAGGGGCCACTAGGGGCGCATCGGAAGATGGCTGACAATAACATCTCTCCGACCCACACGAGGTAATTAAGAGGCTGTGATGGGAGTAAACAGCCTCCCTGCCCCCCCAAGCCTGTGGGGGGACTGCCCTTGCCTGCTGTGCCCTATACCACCCCCGAATTTGTGGGGGTGGGGGCACTAGGCAGAAAGCCCTCCTGTGGATCTCGGCGCTCCTGGACGCTGTCTCTGGTCCGCGCCCCTAGCTGCAGTAACTTCAAAAGAAACAATTAGGAGGAAGCGAATGCACATATTTCAAGGAAGAAGGGGGAGTAAAGACTGCTAACTGAAGACATCTCTGATAAACAAGACGGGTCGGAGGAACAAGAATAAATCATGAGAAGACACACCAAGGCTCAGTATGTTCGGCAAGGACTGGATGGGGGGAAAATTTCCTTTCTTTTCTCTATGTGATTAACCAAGAATCCCCCCCCCCACAAGTCATAAGTCAGAAATGCCGTTTAAATGACTTAAGCTGTAGATTTAAGACTGTGTGGAGATAATTTTCTAACCAAAGCATGTTTTAAGAAGATCGTGGAAAGTATAAGAGCTTTGGAATGACGCAGTAAAAAATACCGTCGCCATTTTGGCAAGTTCTGTCGGAAGACTTAAGCCTGGGAGGAGGAACAGAGTTGTTTTTATATTGTGGGTGAGCCTCCTCAGGGGGGCTTAAGAGCGACAGATTTGTGAGATTAATGATGGAAAGAGTGATGTTATTTATGAAAGCGATGATATATGGAAACCATCTTGATATGAGGATTGGACGAACGGAAAATTCACACAGGATTATAATTGGTGCTTACCTGTTTAAGGAGATTATCAGAAGAGATCATAAAGGAAAAAAAGAAAAATATACGAACAAGATGAGATGTGGAAACAGCAAGATAAGACTGGATAGAATTATGAACATTATTTGGACAGATTTGTGGATATTAACGCAGCAGCAAGAAGATGATCGGAATCCCCCCTTGGAACTTGAAATATGGGTCCCCTCAACAAAATTTAAAATTCGGCTTTGTAATTCGGAATCTACGTGATGTGATTTGATTTGATTTGATTGGTCGGTTAATAAAAATTATTTTAAAAATAAAATAAAATGTATAGATTCCTGCTAGATTGGGAAGTAAAAGATGAAGAAGTGAAGGATGTGATGATTAAATGGTCAAAAGACTTTGGTTACTCCATTCAGATGGCTGCTTGTGAAAAATTATGGAATAAAGATCTAAAGTTTACGGCTTGTTATACACTAAAGGAAAACTTTATGAAAATGTTTTATAGATGGTACATGACCACCAGAAACTTGGCTAAAATGTACAAAACAAATTCAAACATATGCTGGAGGTGCAAGCAAATGGAGGGAACAATGTACCATATGTGGTGCGGCTGTGGAAAAATGAAGAACTTTGGGGATATTGTTTATGAGGAACTAAAAAAAAATGTTTAAACAAACATTTGTAAAAACAAACAAACAAACCAGAAGCCTTCCTTTTAGGCATTCTGACAGAGGATATTCCAAATGAAAAGAGGAAGGTTTTCCTGTACGCAACAACAGCAGCAAGAATGTTGATTGCCAAAAATGGGAAGGGAAATAAAATTCCAACAAAGGAATAGTGGCAAATTAAATTATGTGAATACTTAGAACTAGCAAAGATGACAGAGGCAACCAGGAATCAAACAAATAAAAAAATTAAAACTGAGTGGGAGTGTTATGGAGTATACTTAGAAAAACATTGTTCCCAAACAAAATCTCTAATATGCTTTGATTATTTTTTGCAAATTAGATAAGAGACAGATAATGTACATCATGTGAGATCAATGAATTAAAAGGTGAAAAAGGGCACAGTTTAAAAGAAAAAGAAGTAAGGACCTGCAACGTGGTGGAGGGAAGTCATTTTCAAAGATGTTGAATTATTCCAGTTTTTCTTTATGTATCTTATTATGGTTTGAAGAATGAATTGAATAACTGTACTAATAAACAAACTCAATAAAAAATATTGGGGGAAAAGTGGGAAGAGCTGCCAGGCCACTATTGGATGTGGGGGCAATGGGCCTACAGAATCTTACCCCCCCGTATTGGGATGGAACTTGTTATGTGGGAAGGATAATTTCTCTTGTGGGAATAGCGAATACCCTGCCTGCAGGAAGGCACCATAATAAATGGGGCTTGAATCTAATAAATTTATAGAGAAGACCCCTGGCCCGTTGACAAGATTTGGATGCTCAGTTGTTGAGATTATTTCATTTTTCACAGGAGTAACTGGTGCTTGCATAGGTAAACACATTATCAGACACCAAGCAGTAGTCAAAATAATGGGAGCCGATCTGAACTCTGCTATGTGCTTTCCCAGTCTCAAACCATTATTGAACTTAATTGAGAACCAAGTACCTTAAGGTCTATGGTATTATAAAACCAAATAGCATTACTGCATGTGCAGTAATAGAAAAACATTGTTGCACCTATGTAAATTAATATTTTGCTTTGGTAGAGTAAATGACACTTTAGCACATGCTGATAAGGTAACAGACATATCATACCAACCTAAAAATACTAGTATGGATTAGTTTCCTGGCTGGACCTGTCGGAATGGCTAAAAGGATTCGTGGGTAAAATATTAAAACCTGTACTCCTATTTCTTATAAGTTGTGAAATATATATTATTGTCCAATTATTTTATGCTGTATACACATCGTGGGAAGAAAAGTGGAACAGATAACTGAAAAGAAGGTAACACAAATGGTTATAGGTTTAAAAATCTATGATGAGGATGTTAATAGGTGGATTGGAGACAAGGAATCAAAGGTTAAAAGCTTAAAAGAAGAGTGGTTTAGGATAAGAAACATTGGATTTGAAGATGTGTGAAGCTTGACAGCTTCAATGGGGTGAAATGAAAAAGAAAATATTTTCCCCCTAAAATTGCATTTTCTTAGAACTCAATTTTCTTGTTATTTTGTATCCATTTTGTAGCTTGGCATGAGAGCATGAACTATCACTAACCCTTCCAAGTAGAAAAGAATGTTTATAGATAATATCTATAACAACCAGTATTCTGGCACATTAGATGAATGCAAGAAATCAGTTAGGTAGCATGATTACTGGGACGAGGCCGTTTAGGGCTTTCAAGTTCAGCACTTTGAATTGTGCTCAGAAACATACTGGGAGCCAATGTAGGTCTTTCAGGACTGGTGTTGTCATAGGCATGACTTCCCACAGCCACGATGTGGATTCTGAGGGGGGGGGGGGCAGTCAGTCAGAAGCGGGAAAAAGAGACTGGCCTCTTTCCCAGCCACCTTTAGTCACAACACAGGGGAGGGGGGATTCTTTGTCAGAGGAAGAGGTGGGAGATGACCCCGAGTCTTCCCACAGACTAATAAAGGTCAATGAAAGGCATCAATCAAAGAAGACGGTGGGGCGCTGGTGTGCATCCTGTTGGAAACACACTTTGAATTCAGATGCCTCAACGTCATCTTGATGGACGGTTGCTAGTGCGAGTAGCTCTGAGGTTAATTACTGTGTACAATAAATCTACTTGTAACTAACAATGATTGCTTGCTGATTATCTAAGCCAGGAGCCTGCCAGATCATGACAGGTGTTATAGTATATGGTCTTGGTGGCCAGTTCCAGTCACCAGTCTACCTGCCGCATTCTGGATTAGTTGTAGTTTCCGGGTCACCTTCAAAGGTAGCCCCACGTACGGCATGTTGCAGTAGTCCAAGCGGGAGATAACCAGAGCATGCACCACTCTGGTGAGACAGTCTGCGGGCAGGTAGGGTCTCAGCCTGCGTACCAGATGGAGCTGGTAGACAGCTGCCCTGGACACAGAATTGACCTGTGCCTCCATGGACAGCTGTGAGTCCAGAATGACTCCCAGGCTGTGCACCTGCTCCTTCAGGGGCACAGTTGCCCCTTTCAGGACTAGGGAGCCCCCCCACCTGCCCCTGTCCCCCAAAAGCAGTTCTTCTGTCTTGTCAGGATTCAACCTCAATCTGTTAGCTGCTATCCATCCTTCGACCGCCTCCAGGCACTCACACAGGACCTTCACTGCCTTCACTGGTTCTGATTTAAAGGAGATGTAGAGCTGGGTATCATCCTCATACTGATGAACACGCAGCCCAACCCCCTGATGATCTCTCACAGCAGCTTCATATAGATGTTAAAAAGCATGGGGGAGAGGGCAGAGCCCCGAGGCACCCCACAAGTGAGAGCCCAGGGGGCTGAACACTCATCCCCCAACACCAACTTTTGAACACAGCCCAGAAGGAAGGAGCAGAACTACTGTATAACGGTGCCCCCAGCTCCTATAGCCAGTCCAGAAGGATGTCATGGTTGATCATATAAAAGGCTGCTGAGAGATCCAGCAGAACTAGGAAACAGCTTTCACCTTTGTCCCTAGTCTGCCGGAGATCATCGACCAGTGCAACCAGAGTCAGACTCTTCCCAGGCATTTGATTCAGCCACGTCCCAGACACACACCCCTACATAACTCTCCTCCTCCTCTTCTTCATCCTCCCTCCACCCTCTGGGTTTAGATCTGCTGGGGTGGCTATGGTGAACCTTTGCTTATCTGCCTCCTTCTTGTTTGACTCCTTGGCCAAGTCCAAGTGTTCCTTCAACAAACTATGTGATTGAACGAACAAATGAATCTATATTGCTAAAAGCTATAAGCCGTCACAATTGGTCACAATGGGTAGAATGGAAATAATTGATTTAAAACTGAACAACAGCAACAGCAAAAATGCAGAAATCACACCTGCATAAGTTAAGCACTCCACATCTCACATTCCCCCTTATGAGACTTGTCTTGGTGCCTAGCTCTCAACTTATTTGCAGCCAAGGCAAATTTTGCAACCAGTGCAGCAATAAATACGTTACTGCCAGCAAAATACGTTACTGCCAGTAAAAATACTGTAGAGATTTTCTCAAAGGGAGGTTGGTTGGAAAAAAAGCAAAGGATGTAATTGAGGAATTTTTGTCTAGGGGATGTATATAAAGGGGCATTGTAACAAATAGTGTTGAATGTCCTCCACGTCTCCCGACTCACGGATGCAGAGTGTTTGGTACACAGGGGTGCTATTGAATCTTCCCATTAGATATGCAGAGGGCATACACTGAAAACACAAAGCTGTGAATGCTTTTTTTAAGTGGTGCCAGTGTGAGATTAATAAAGTATTGCTCCAGCCCAAAATATGTTTTATATATTGGATACCAGGATGAGTATGCCATCTGGGAAAATGAATGAATTTCCCTCCATTGGAGTCCAAATAATTTTTTTCTCTTATGAGTTGTTTGACTGTTAGAGGCAAAATTTGGTAGGGAGTCCACATTAATCCCATTATGGAGAATCTTACTGACTGAGTTTGCCCAAGAGCTTCAGGGCATAAATTTCAATTGCTCTAGGAAGCATTTTTTTAGGGAGCCTAGTATTACTCATGCTAGCCAACGTCAGCCAGTATAGAGCTAGTGCTACATGCACACTAGTTTGTAAGGAAATTAGCCCTGTTTCAGCTCTTAAAAAGGGGGCGGGTGTACCTTTGGGGACAATCAACAATGATTTCAGGAAAGTGTTCTGCATCACTTCTAATGGGAGGGCATTACTATATCCCCAAATCTCTGCACCATGCAATAATTGTGGCACAATCTTCTTTTGAAATGCCTCAGCCGTGGGGGCAACTAAACTCCCCCCCAAAAAAACTCTGGAAAACCATAATAAAGACAGAATAGAGTGAGAGGATTTCAGTTTAGCTGGCTTCCAGGACAGTTTTGACTTAAAACCCAAGCCCAGGTACTTATAATAGCATTGTTGTTCAATGAGTTTATTGTCCAAACTCCATCTGTGAGATTTTCTCCTCTTCCCAAAAATCACCACTTTAGTTTTAGAATGGTTGACTGTTAACTGCTCTTTTGTGCAAAATACATTCAACTTCCTCAGAAGTCTCCGCATCCCAATCAAGGTAGTAGAAATCAAAACAATATTGTTGGCATACAAAAGAACTGAGAGTTTGACATTCTGAATAGAAACAGGAAAATATTCTAGACCTCTGACTTAGTTCTTGAACAATGTCATTTATAAAAAAAATGAAAATAAAGGGTGCTAGGAGGCATCCCTGTCAGACTCCCCTGTCAGTAGGGATATTATCAGATAGCAACCCATTTGTTCCAAGTCTAACCCTAAGCGAAGTATGAGTATGCAGCAGTTGAATTAAAGAGAGTAGTCTTCTGTCAATATTAGTGGAGGCTAACTTTTGCCAAAGACTGTCAGCATCGCCCTTGAGCCAGTGTACCAACTGGACTCATGCACTACAGCCCCGACTGGGCTAGGCGAGCTGGGTAGCACTGCCAGAGACCTCCTTTCCCACAGGAACAGGTCACAGTGCTGTGGACTCACAGCTTGGAGCTGAGAGCACCGGATTCACTGTCTCAATTATACAGTCGTTGCGCAGCAGCGTTTTGCAGAGTCTTGCAGAGTATAAACCACTCGGAGAGCAGCTCTGTAGAGTATCTTCCTTTTATTCTATAACTACAGCTATAATACAAAACTATATACAGAGCTAAATATTCTAAGCATACATCAATGCTATTCTCTGAGTGCCTGCAGCTGCTCTTAGCAGCAATCTTATCACTAAACACGATCTCTTGCACTCACTCTCTCTCCGACACACTGACTGACTCTCTCTCTCACAGAGAGACTGACTCACTCACTTGACTAATTAAGTAGAGAGCAGTACATTACTCCTCCTCTCTGTAGAGTCAGCAGAGACCTCAGGAGATTCTCAGGAGATTCTTGGGTATGGGAGGGGTGAAATCTCCTCATCCTCCCCCATTTCATCCGACCATTCAAGAATCTTTAACATAACTGCAATTTACACACACACTCCAAAAGTTGTTCTCTGCTTACAACCTTGGTAACATATTTGCAGGTATCTCTCTCCCCCCTTATCTAAGACACTTTATCACATCATTAAACAGTTACTATAACCTCTCTGTGTCTATTAGGAAAGAGTTAAAGCATAAATCTCAACCTGTAGTTTACACAAAATACACATTGTGAATATACAAATGAATAAGCAGCTTCTAGAAAAATCTTCACACACATTTCTTCCTCTCAGATACAAATTGACATTTCTAATTAGGCAGATTTGAACAAAGCACTTTAAACACATGCTTGCTCCTTCAATCCTGATCCTTCAAATCTCAGGTAAGGAAATAAATGAAGCGTTTTGCGCTACTACTCTCAGCACACTTCATGCTAGGTTTAAAAACCCCACCAGAGTTGCATGTGACCGCAGCCTTAGCGAACTCTTCAGAAAACCTTTTCGGTGGTACACCCTTGGTGGTTCTCTCGGATCTGCGCAAAACTCTTTGATCCTCTTGTTCTGGTACTTCCTCCTCTTTGGGAGAATGGGGAGCTAAAGTATATGAAGCTGCTAAGTCTGAATCAGCGTCAGACTCACCTGAGGCTTTTGGGCTCTGATAATCTGTGCCACCATCTGGAACTACATCGGCATCAGGATTATCAAACACATCAGAACTTGCCTCCCTCTTAACTTTCTTTGCCCCTTTTGCACCATCATCACAAATGGGATGGCACTGAAAAACGGCAACTCTGTCCCATTGTGGATTGTCGTCAATACTCCTGGTCAGCCTTATGGATTTTGTGTCTGTGATCAGGACACGATAAGACCCTTTCTCATATCCTAGGAAAACACCATGTTCTCCACGCTTACTCAGTTTGTCACCCTGCGAGGTGTGCACCCAAACCTCCGACCCAAAAATTTTAAAGTGCTTCACACATGGCTTCCTTCCGTGAAGCATCTCATATGGGGTGCAATTTATACTAGACTGGTACCTCCTGTTATACACGTAACAGAAAAACGAAAGAGCTTCGGCCCAAAAAGGATTGGGCAGCCCTGAATCATGTAACAATGTTCTAATTCCTTGCTGCAGGGTCTGGTTTATTCTCTCACATAAACCATTCTGCCAGGGCGATCTGGGCGTGGCGGTCCTATGCTCAATGCCCTGTTCAGAAAGAAAAGCCTCAAACTCTTCTGAACAAAACTCTCCACCCCTGTCAGTGAAAATACAACGTACATTCTCATTATGTACATTCCTGAGCCATTTACAAAACTGATGAAACTTAGTAAAGGCTTCAGACTTTTTCTGCAGCAAATAGACCCAAACAAACCTCGAATAGGAGTCTATCAAAACCATGAAAAACCTTGAATTGCCTCTAGAGAGCGCTAGAGGCCCCACTAAGTCTGCATGAATGACTTCGTATGGTTTCTTGGCCTCTCTCCCAGACTCTGTACCTTTGGGAGCTTGCTTTGCCTTACTCTCAGCACAAGAAACACATTTCATGTGGTAGGGACATTCTTTCAGCTTCATACCCTGAACCAAATCAGGCATTTTTGCCACAGCCTGGAAATTCAAATGACCATAAACACGGTGGTAATAATGAATACATTGATCATGCAACTTCGCATTCTTATCAATAGACAAATTGCAACACTCTTTCTCAGTTGCTTCTGCAGTACCTGTACCTGAAACAAAAGGCAATTGGTACAAACCATTAACACATTTTGCATATAGAATGAGCTTGCCATCTCGACGAATTTCACAGCGAGATTTAGCAAACACCACCTTAAAACCCTGATGATCAAGCTGGGAAACACTCAACAAATTGTCCTGAATATCAGGCGCATACAGGACATTCTTAATAGTTGCATTCAGGCTCTTTAAGAACACAGTTCCCTTAGCCTCACTCGTGAGAACTGTCCCATCTGCTTGATGAATTTCTTTCTCTTGCTTCTCAAGCTGAACAAAGAGATCCTTATCTTTGGCTACGTGGTTGGAACAGCCAGAGTCGATCACAAAGAAACTCCGCCCACGTTGACTAGAGCAGCGAGAAATCAAGGCTTTTGAAGTAGCAGGTGCTTGGGGATTTCGTCCTCCTCCCCCTCTGCCTCTGAAGTTTCCCTTCTTCTTTGAAGATTTCTTGCAGCACTGGAAACTCAAATGGCCTTGTGCTCCACATGAAAAGCACCGCTTCAACTTTAGTGCTTTAAAAGCAGCAGTTTCACTTTCACCTTCCCCTGCTGAAGACTCAGGCACATTTTGAAGCACATTTTTAACAGCACAGTCCCGGCTTTCTTTAACAGCCTGTCTGTGATCCCACTCATTCAAGAGCACGCTAGACACATAATCTTCTGTTAGCCGGTCAGCAGGCATTGTAGAAATCTGGGCAGCTACTCCATCGTAAGAATCATCTAGGCTATTTATCATCAGCATTGCAAACACAGCCTCTGAAATAGCCAGGTCTCGCTGAACAAGGTCCTGTCTGAGACGCTTTAACTGAGATAGATGGCTAGGCAAATCACCACCTTTCTGCAACTGCAACCTGCACAGCTTCTTGAAGAAAATCACACTGGAACCAGCATTTTGTCTCAGATGCATATCTCTCAACTTATGCCAAACAGCTTGTGCAGTCTCTTGACCCTCTAAGTTCACCAGCAAGTGGTCTGAAACACTCAAAACAATTGTCCCTCGGGCTTTCATATCTGCAGCATGCCACTCAGCCCAATCATCATCATCCTTATCTGGAGGGTCATCTTCTATCGTGTGAAATAGCTTTTCCCTCTGTAAAAGCGCTTTCATCTTTACTTGCCAAACTGCGTAGGTTTCAGGCGTGAGGAGAGGAAAGGACAGAGCCATCTGGCCAGAATGTGCACAGGCCATGTCTGCTATTACTTAGAGCAAGACACTTCCCTCGTGCAAACACAGATAAAGCCTTGGACTTCTTCAGCCACTCTCTCCCCCACTCAGAGCGCAATTAACAGGCAAACAGGGATGCTATCTTCTTTCTTTGGCAGTCAGCAACATACCTCAAGCAGCAGCAACAGCAACAGCGGCAGCTTGAGCACTCTGCTCCAACACAGCTCTGCTTCTAGGCACCACAAATCAGTCCAGCATGCAGCCTCCGTTCCGCCGTCTAGCAATCAGCAACAGAAACCTCTGGCGACTGGGACGACTGGGATGACTGGAACAACGACTGGTCAGACGACTGGGCCCATAACCGATGTCAGCATCGCCCTTGAGCCAGTGTACCAACTGGACTCATGCACTACAGCCCCGACTGGGCTAGGCGAGCTGGGTAGCACTGCCAGAGACCTCCTTTCCCACAGGAACAGGTCACAGTGCTGTGGACTCACAGCTTGGAGCTGAGAGCACCGGATTCACTGTCTCAGTTATACAGTCGTTGCGCAGCAGCGTTTTGCAGAGTCTTGCAGAGTATAAACCACTCGGAGAGCAGCTCTGTAGAGTATCTTCCTTTTATTCTATAACTACAGCTATAATACAAAACTATATACAGAGCTAAATATTCTAAGCATACATCAATGCTATTCTCTGAGTGCCTGCAGCTGCTCTTAGCAGCAATCTTATCACTAAACACGATCTCTTGCACTCACTCTCTCTCCGACACACTGACTGACTCTCTCTCTCTCACAGAGAGACTGACTCACTCATTTGACTAATTAAGTAGAGAGCAGTACATTGCTCCTCCTCTCTGTAGAGTCAGCAGAGACCTCAGGAGATTCTCAGGAGATTCTTGGGTATGGGAGGGGTGAAATCTCCTCATAGACAGTCCCCTGTCTATCAGGTCAAAGGCAGAAGTAAGATCCACAAAAGCGGCATACAACTCTTTCTTACCATTTTGTGAGTATTTTTGGATCACATGGTGAAGGACAAAACATTGGTTTATTGTGGATTTACCCTTCATAAACCCTGATCGTTCTTCAGCAATAACCACATTTGCAGTGGCCCATGACTCCAACTTACCCAACAGATACTTTTAGTATAATTTTGACATGATACTCAGTAGGCTGATTGGTTTAAAATTCTTTGGGTCAGCCTTGGAACCATTTTTGTGAATGGGGACAACTATACTTACCCCAATCTTTGGGGAATTTTCCCATGATGACTGATATGGGTAAACAATGAAGCAAGGACTGGGGACCACCAACCTGGGTTTGATTTAAATAATTATCCAGGGAGCAGATCTTCTTCAGGAGCTTTTTTGGTAGGGAGGGAGTTAATCAAGACATTTATTTCATCATCAGTTACTGGGTTCCATTCAGGGCAGCAATATCTTTGTTATAATGGGAATTCAAGGAGGTTCCTAGGTTAGACTGAATGAAGGGAGAAGAAAAGTGGGCATGGCATTGTGCAGAGATGCTGTTGTTGTCCCTTTTGCCACCAGGGCCCAGAATCTAGTTGAATCCCTTTCCATGGAAGCGTGGTCTAACTCCATCCAAGTATGAGAGATTTGCTTTTCCATTTTTTCCTGAGTAATTTTTTATATTCTCTTAGGAGGTGTATATATTGCATATAATTTTCTAGTGAATCTTCTAATCTCAATTTCTTTATAGCTCTTGCTATAATGTTAATCTGAGTGATGCATTGTGCATCAAACCAGCCATAGTTAAGTTGTTTAACTGAATAGTTGGGTTTAGAGTTGACCACGAAAGGTCTCATTTTCCAGGACTAATTTATCAAAGATTTTCATGGGATTTGGATGAGTCAGGTTGAGTCAGATGATATAAGAAAGGAATTTATGGAAGCTTCTTTTTTTAAAAAAATAAGCTTCTTTTTAAAAATAATTATAATTATTTTTCTACCCTTTTTCTGAGGGTGGTATTGGGCTGAACTGGGATAGGAGAGATAGTTGGATTGGCATATGATCACTTTCAGGTTTGGTCAGGACTTTAAAATCGACAGTGAGATGGCTGGTTGTGAGAGGATCAAATAATCTATCACACTTCCCCCCTTTGGTCCTATGTATGTATAATGGTCAGATTCTGGGGCTTTATCTAACCCATTACATAGAAACAGATGGAATTTAAAGATGAGGGGGGGACGTGATTGGCCAGCCTCATTGATTCCCAGGTCCTTAGAGTTTCTGATAGGGAAATGATTCAATTCTTCTGGAGTTAAACCCATTTTTTCAGCCATTTTAAAATTGTTTGGGCCCACTCTGGCATTCATATCTCCTGCCAATAAAATTAACTGGTCAATAAATAATAGGAATGTAAGCACTTTGTCTAGATCAGAGCAACTAAATGCACCCTCATACTTTGAATTTCGCAGGGGACAATAAACATTAATCAAAATAAGATTCACACCATTGGGCCAATCAATTTGGAGAGTTAAAATATTACTACTAGACCCAACATCTAATTGTTGGATAGTTGGGTTAGAATTGACTGAGACCATGGTTGCTAAACCACCATGGGGTCAACCCTTAACATCAGATTTTATAGAGAGGAGAGTGTATACAGCCTAACCTGGAAGGGAGGTGAAATCTAGTGAGGACACCCAAGTTTCTTGTTGGCAGAGAATATCAAAATTTATGCAGAATTCTTTAAAATTCATATCTACTAACTTGGGGGACCACCCCACCACATTCCATGATAAGACCTTGAATGTATTGTTGATGACAGGTTGATTGTGCGGCTGGCCTGCTGAATTCCTTATTGGAGTTATAACTTCGTTGGGTTTTTTTTGTTTGGTTTTTTTTTTAAAGTATTTTTTATTAGGAATTTCAACAAAACATTTTATCAAAAAACATATCATCCTTAATTCCCCCCTATTGTGGTTCTGTTTGCATAAGCTACAAAGCAAGTCCAATCCCTCTGTGGAAGCAAAAACCCACCCTGAAAAACAAGGCAGTCCCAACCCTCCATCCACGATCCCGAAGGCTGAAGAAGCTGATTTTTCAGTCCACCCCCTGCAGAGTGGCTTGTGTTTAAGCCAGCAGCCCTTCACTCTTCATTTTATGAGGCAGGTTTTCAGAGACGGGGTCCGCTTATTCCTCCACGCCATCATCTTCCCCCACTCCACTTTGGCACCACCCCCTTATTTCAGAAGAGAAGAGCTGAAAGAAGAGATGGGGTGTGTATGGGTGTGTGTTTTTTTAAGCAAAATGATATTTGTTTGTGGGGGGGGGGAGGCTGGCAAGTTCCAAGTTTACTTCATTCTGTTTGTGGGCATTACTTTCTTGCTTATGTAATGAGGTGCTGGAAAGCTGCTTTGGAGAGGTTTGGGCCCTCCTCTCTTTCCAGCGCCCATTATTTAGGTGAAACTGCTCCTGAAACTATATTTCTACTGCCCCTCCCTCCTCTTCTCCACAGCCACTCTTCTGATAATCTACTCTCCCATCTCCATTCCTCAGTAGTAGTTTCACTTTCTCTCTCAAACTTCTTTCCAGTTCAGCATCATAGTAATAATAATCCACAGTATTCTTAATGAATTTATATGCTGCCTAATTGCCAAAGCCAGCCTCTAAGCCGCTTACAACTATAAACCCAACTACAAAATAATACATAAGCTTGTAATAAATATGCACAATAGAAGGATTTCACTGAAACATTAAAATAAGCACCAACATATAAAAATAGAGTAAAGCAAGTGCATTCAAACAGTGCAACAGTTAACAGTTAAAATAGCAATGAAAACTGTCAGGTGCTGTTGCGGTTGCTCGAGAGTAACCAGGCAGGACTCCGATCTGTCTTTTACAGGCTTTATTTTGGTGCAAACTTTTTACAGTGGAGAGCGTCATAAGTTCATGTCTGGCTCAATCGCTAGCAGAATCCGGGAGTGGTCTGTTTTTGTACCTGCCCCAACATAAAAGTTTCGTCACCCCCAGCCGTTTCTGCCCTTCCCTGCGCCTCAGACTACTGTGCAAGATGGGCAATGGCAAGGGCGTGCTTCCCTCCTCTCCGGCTTGCTCAGGCTCAGTGTTAAGGCTCTCCCTAGCATCCTCTGGCCCTTGCACCTCTTCTCCACTGGAGGTGGGGCTTTCCTCCTCGCCAGAAGAGGAACTGCTTTGCAAGATTTTCAGAGGCTCCCTGTAACACAACTGCCCTTCTATCTCTCGCCTCTGAGCCGATGGCAGTTCCCTGACAAAAACAATTACAAATTAAATATACGGTAGTAACCATAATAAGTGTTTGCATTGTGCTCAACTGTTCAGATGCTGCAGGTCTGTATTCTTTTAATCCTTACAACACCCCGTTGTATGCCAAGAGGCAAAAAACATGAGTAAACTGAATCAAGGCTTTAACAAACCAATAAGCATAGTTAAGTATATTATAGCAACTCTGGTTTTGTTCTTATTTGATAAACAAGCTCCCACCCAGAGTTTCAACTTTTTAATGACAGGGTTTCTGTACCATTAACAGTCTGATGACAGGCAGAATTCAGAAGTCAAACTGCTGGAAATAGGTCTGTGCTGTATACTGATATATCGTCCAAATCAATATTAAATCCACATCGCTATAACAGTATAAAATAAATTGAGCAGGCAATAGATCGCAAATCACAGCCTTCAAACTCCAGGGGGTGATATAATTGTGAGACCTCTGACTGATTGACTGCCTACCTTCCCTTTCAGTTTCCCCTCTGATGGCAGAACAGTCACACTCCTAGCTTCAGCAGTTATCCGTCTCCCCTCTAAGACTGCTTCACCATCTGCAAGGCAGTATGTAGGAAGGCAAAAGGGAGAGCTTCAGCGTCTCACCAGTTTGGCTGAATTGTTCTGCAGAGAAACTGCAGGCTCATTTGCAGGCATGCAGACCAGCCAAAGCTGAGGCAGAACCCCAGCTCCTACCTTTTTATTATTATTATTTAATCATTTTTTCACTGCAAACAACAACCGCAAAAGACACATACTACAAAAACCATAATAACACTAATAACACAATTTGAAAATTCAGTTTCGGATACACTGATATACCTATGACTACACCTTTTTAACAATATTTTCCCACCACTCTCTCCTCCTCTCCAAACAAAGCAAAACATATGATTTTGGGGTTAATATGCATAGAAAGAAGACAAATAAGCTTATTTCAGGTTTATTTCACTGCGTTGCGTGTTTTTTGGGTGTGATTGCATATTCACCCTAAAAACGCAAAATGAAGTGAAGTACGCCCAAACAAAGCAAATTAATTGTTGTTTGGGTCAATATGCCTAGAAAGAAGCTGAAAAAAGCATTGTTAGGGCTTATTTCACTTCATTTCATGCTTTTTGGGAGTGCATGCATATTCACTCAAAAAACGCAAAACAAAGTAAAGGAAGCCCAAACAAAGCAAAACACGTGTTTTTTTGTGTCAATATGCATAGAAAGAAGACAAATAAGCTTTGTTTGGGCTTATTTCACTTCGTTTCGTGCTTTTAGGTTGTGCATGCATATTCACCCTAAAAACGCAAAACAAAGTGAAGTAAGTCCAAACAAAGCAAAACATGTGATTTTTGGGTTACTATGCATAGAAAGAAGACAAATAAGCTTATTTCAGGTTTCTTTCACTGTGTTGCGTGTTTTTTGGGTGTGCATACATATTCACACAAAAAACACAAAAGGAAGTGAAATAAACCTAAAAAAAGAATAGCATGTGTTTTGGGGGTGAAAATGCATAGAAAGAAGACGAATAAGCTTTGTTTGGGCTTATTTCAGTTCATTTCGCGTTTTTTCGGTGTGCATGGACATTCACCCTAAAAACGCAAAATGTTATGTATGCCCGCGTGGTTGCTCAAGAGCAATTAGGCAAGACTCCCCAATGGTCTTTTCAAGGCTTTATTATCTGTCCAAAATGTTCACAATGCAGATCAAGTCAATTCCATGTCTGCTCAGTCGCTAACAGAATCGGGGAGTGGGCGGACCTTAAACTTTCCCCAGCAGAGCAGTTTTTTGACCCCCATCCTATGCCTCCCCTCTCTGCACGTAAGCCATCTGCGCAGAGAGGGCAGGGGCAAAGAGGGACCTGCTACCCCCCCCTTTGCTCAGGTTTGGTGTTGCAGCTCTCCCTTGCATCTTCCGAGCCCTGCATCCCTTCCCCACTGGAGGCATGGCTTCGCTCCTCCCCGGAGGACGAGCTGCTTTTCATGATCATTGGCGGCTCCCTGTAACCCAACAGCCCTTCCACCTCCTGCCTCTGAGCTGATGGCAGTTCCCTGACATCCACCCCCCCTCCAGACCCCCCTCCGCGTTGGTGGGGTCTCTAACAGCCTCTCCCTCCTGGCCGTCAGTAGGAGAGGGAAGAAAACCCCAGAAAGAATGGTCGTCGTCCTCCATGGATTCAAAAACTGCTTCCCATCTTCCCGTGTTTCTCCTAGCCAACAGGAAGTCCCAGTCAGATTCCTCCCTCTCAGACAACCCCCTGACCTCGTCCCGGGGTCCCTCCTCCTCCCCTGAGCATGGAAAGCCTACGAAGTCCCCCTCATCGTCAGTGGGTCCGAACACTTTGTTAAAGAACCTCCCTTGGGGTTTTGGCTTGTGTGGGAACAGAGCATGGAACTCCTCGACCAGATATTCTTCTGTGATGGAGCCTGCGAGAACCCACGTGTTTTCTGAGCTGGGTTCCCCCTCCCAGGCCACCAAGTACTCTATCTGGTGCCCTCTCTACGAGTGGATGAGTGGGACCCCTTCGTCCCTTTCCGTAGAGCTGTGCCCCTCCCTGTAAGGCAAAAGTAAGGACCTATGAAACACCGGATGTATTCTCATGCTGTCCGGCAGTTTTAGCTTGAACGCCACTGGGTTGACCTGATGGATTACCTCAAAGAGCCCCAGCAGTTTAGGCTGCAGTTTTCTGCAAACCCCCCGTAAGGGCAACCCCTGAGACGACAACCACACCGTGTCCCCCACCTGTATGACCTCTCCTGGCTTGCGATGCCTGTCCGCCTGCTTTTTATATACTTCTTTAGCTCTTTCCAGGTTTAATTGTAGCTGCTGGTGCAAAGCCTCCATCTGTTCTGCAAACTGCTCTGCCGCCGGAACACTCCATTCCTCCTCCCTGTTGGGTGTAGTGAAGGGTTAACCTTCTATGCCTCGAGCCTGAAAGGTGGGGCTTACAAGGGAAGTAAGCCAGGACGTGATGAAAGCAGCTTGGAATGCTGTGAGCTGAGTGGAAATCGAAAGCAGTCTGTTACGACGCTGCAAGCAGAGAGAGAAGATACAGCTTAACTCAGATGGAAGTTGGAGTTTGTAAATACGTTATTTTGTTTCAATAAAGAGACTTTAGGACAGAAGAAACGTTTGGGACTGATTTACTGCTCTTTCGTCACATGACCGCTGTGCAACTTTGCTAATTGCTAATTGCTTTACGACCTGCAGAGGCTCGCAGGGGGAAGCGTGCTGGACGCCGAACAATAAAGCAATAAACATATTCAAGAGGTTATGGACGGTCAACGCGAAGCGTGTGAGAAAGGGCTTTGAAGTCTTTAAAAGAAAATGTGGATGCTCATCTAGTGCCAGTTGTCCTGGGTGCAAGAAGGCCAGAGGCCGCTTGGCAATCACTCCGAGAGGCTTGTGAAGCTGGGGTGGGAAGAACAACTGTTCCGTAGCCTTGACTGGAGATCGTGTGGTCATCCGCCTGGTGAATCGCACCTTCCTGAGGTGTAAAAGACACGAACAGTCGCTTATTGTTGCATAAATGGTGCGTTGCACCCGTATCCACCACGAAGAAAGATCTAGACGTCTTCTGGACCTTTGCAACCTTTGGAGTGAAGCGTGAGACCATTGCCTTGTGCTGCGTTGTCCTGGACACCGGACCTTTGCCTTTGCCTTTTCCACGCGATGAGCTTTCGCTGCGCTGCTCTGTCTTGGCCCTGGGAAATCTGCATTCCCTCTTCATATGGCCTAGACGTCCACACGAGTAGCATTTTACTGCCTTCAAAGCTTTGGCGCCATCTGGTGGTTCCACTGCATTCTGGGATGACGTCTGTGAAGACTCCCCCTTACCCATGCAGCTAGCATAGTAGAACAAAGAAGCACCAGCTTCTGTCCTCAAATGAGAATCTCTGAAAGTGTCCCAAATTTCTCTGGCTGAGGTCTTATCACGCAACAGACAGAGCTCTTCTGGGGAGACTATCAATGTAAGAGTTCCCCTTGCTTTGGAATCCTTAGCTGCCCATTCATCTGATATTGGAGCTGGGGGATTGTCTGTAATAACTGTAAACAGACCTTCTTTTCGCAGAAGAGCCTCTGCGTAGAGTACCCACTCCCCATAATTCTTATTGAGCTTTGGAATCCCAAAAGCATCCCAAAGGGCCGCCATGACTCTGGCATTAGCCTTCTGCGTCATTAAATCAAGCTGCTTTAAACAAGCTGCGTCTGTGTTTACTGCAGCTTCCAATAGCACTCTGCAAAAGCACTTTCGCTTTTCAAGCCTCCCAAACCTGTGAGCCTGTGCCACGGCAAACGGCTTTAATAGTTCAAAGTCCAGCCATAAAGCTATTAATTAGGAGCTGGCAGGCTGCCCGGAGCATGAGCACATACCTCTCATCAATCATCTTGACGCGCAGATAACATCCGATCCGTCCCTCTGCCGCTGCTGGCATTCTGATCCTTTGTTTCTTTGTTCCTTTGCCAGCGACCATTCTTCAGTTTGATTGCGTTTTTCTGGGCCTGGAACCAAAAAAAAATGTGAGGTTTTGACCAGCTTCGGCCCATCTGAAGCTGAAGCTGATACAGGCTCGTCTTATCTGGAGCCCAAGCAGAGCGTCGTCACACACACAGCGGAAGGATAAGCAGTATCTGCCACATTCTTAACTTTTTTTACACTTCTATGCTGAGAGAATACAAACATGCATCTTGCCTCTGCGAGTGCAGAGAAGCAACACCTCTCGGAAACAAAGAACACCGAGAGAACAGTGAAAAACAGGAAACCAGTGAACGTCACATCCAGTCTCGCATTCCCGTGGGAACCCAACAGTAACTCTGACTGTGGAATGCAAAACAAAGCCTTGTGACTGCATTTGCTGCTCAGTGAGGGAAATAGAAACCAACAGGAAGCAAGGGCCGAGACGTGGCTGCCCCAAGGAAAGAGAGGCAAGATGGCGCCGGCCACATTCTTGAGAGCCAATGCACAGCTGGGAGGAGCTGGGAGCCCCCACAGGGGGGCGAAGGGACTGTTGCTGTTGCAGGCAATGCAGCTGGTGCTTTTGCTGAGCCTGGGAGCTGTATGGATGCTGCAACGTGTCTGTGTGAGGAGGCAGGAGAGAGGCCAAGAGTTGGGAGCCCCATACCCATCAGAGGGGGTGCAGGCAAACGTCCTGGAAGCCCCGTGAGGAGTGGGGGGGCAGTGAGCAGTGAAAGCTCAGAGACGCCTCTTTCTCCAAAAGCTGCCAAGAGTTGTTTACAGTGTGAGCTGGAGTCAAGTCGTGCGAAGCTGAATTCAGCTAAAGGCTTCAAGGTTGGCCACCTGGAGCAAACAAAGATAAGAGCTTCAGAGCTGCATGAGAATGCTGAGACAAGTCCAGTCTCCAAGGCAACTGAGAGAGTTGCATCTACGGAAGCTGTGAAGGTTGTGGGCAAGTCTCCCTGCCGGGGGGGGGAGTCTGTTGCTGTGACAACCAGAGAGGACATCTGCAGAGGCCCCAAGGAGGGGGGTAGCGAGGAGATTGTTGCCCTGGTGACCCAGGAATGTCAACAACAAGACTTTCTTACTGTTGTCATCGACTCTGGAGCCACAAACACGCTAGTGCCATCTAGTGGCCGTTTAAGAAATTGCAGGACAGTAAAAACTGATAGGTTTGTGACGATCGCGGATGGAAGCAGAAGAAGACTAACCGAGACAGGCTTTTTCTTCTGTCCCTTTCTTAAGCATGAAGTCAAAGCTTATGCAGTGCCCGGTTTAACTAACTGTTAAGTGTGCAAGATTTACTCACTGATGGTTATCATGTGTCTTTTGCAGGTACCAAATGTGAATTTTCCAAGGATGGGAAACACGTGTACACAGTGCAGTCTAAAGGCAATTTGTTTGTTGTAAATGTGCCTTTGTCAACAGAAGAGGATGACACCAAAGATGCGAAGGGGCAATGTGTGAATGTAGCGCCCCACCATGGTTGTTCGCATATTTGGCACAGGCGCTTCGCCCATCTGAATTGGGGGTATCTTAAGAAAGCACCAGAACTGACACAAGGGTGCAAATTTAATACTTGTGACAAATTTTTAGACTGCAATGCATGTAAACAGGCGAAAATTGTGACATGCTCCTATCCAAAGTCAGAGAGACAGACCACACAACCCTTTGAATTAATTCATGCAGATCTGTGTGGACCCATGCCAGTTGAGTCACTGGGGGGATCAAAGTATTCTCTGCTTCTGGTTGATGATTTTTCGAGGTCTGCTTGGACCTTTGCTCTGAAAACGAAAAGGGAGGCGGCTAAAATGATCAGGGATTGGATCACCGCAGTTGAGGTAACCTTTTCCACCAAAGTGCATGGCTTTCAAAGTGACAGAGGTGTTGAGTTCACTGGTTCTGCTTTACAGGATTTCTTCAGGAAGAAGGGAATTAGCCACAGACTGTCCGCTCCTTACTCTCCGCAACAGAATGGGCTGGCAGAGAGAAAGAACAGGACGGTGGAGGAAGCTGTGTCTGCGATCCTGTGGGACGCAGGGCTACCCCAGAAATATTGGTCTGAGGCCTGGAGATTTGTGGTTCATACGCAGAATAGAGTGTACAACTCTAGTGTAGGAAATACACCTTATTTCTTGCTGCATGGAAAGAAGCCTAAGGTACACTACCTTTGTGTGTTTGGTTGTGAGGCCTGGGTGCTTATTCCAAAGGCTCTACGCAAGAAAGGTGAGCCAAGATCTAAAAGAATGATCTTTGTAGGGTATGAGCCTGGCTCAAAGGCCTGGTGGTTTGCGTACCCAAGTGGAAACCAGTCAAAGTTGGTTATCAGCAATAGCGCTGAGTTCTGTGAGCAAGCCGGGTGGAAACGTCTGCACGCTAATCCAGACGTGATTCCACAGCCGTTCTATGACTCAGACGTTGAGGAGGAAGAGGAACTTGTTGCTGGGGACCACGGTCCAGAGCAACAGGGTCCACCACAGGGACAGAGTCCAAGGCAGGGACAGCTCAGGATCCCTCAGAGGAGGGAACCTAGAACACCTCCTCAGGCAAGTGTCAAGTCTGAGCCCAAGAGTGAGCCTTCCTCACCTGCTGGACCAGCTGTAAGGCCCAAGAGGCGCAGCAGGTCAGAGGGGGAAGACACTGAAGTTGAGGATGATTTAGCTGGACCCAGTGAAGCAGTAGGGTCACCAGGATTCACACTGAGGAGATCAGCGAGGACGAGGCGGCCTCCTGATCGGTATGACGCTTCAGGCGTCTGGGTAGGTTCAGCCAGATGTGAACCTGAATCCTTTGAAGATATTCAGAGTTTACCTGAGGAAGAAGCAGGTAAGTGACACAGGGCAATGGACAAAGAGATGAAGTCCATGGAAGACCTAGGTGTGTTCTCAGTCACAGAGTTGCCACCGGGAAAGCAGGCTGTGAGTTGCAGGTGGGTTTACCACTTGAAACCCACTGACACTGGAGAGCCACAGTACAAAGCAAGATTAGTTGCTCGAGGATTCACTCAGAGAAAGGGAATACACTTCACGGAGGTGTATTCGCCAATGTCACGAGCGGAGACTTTGAGAATGCTTTTAGCTTGTGCAGCACAGAGAGGCTGGAAGGTAAACCACTTTGATGTGGATGTTGCCTACCTAAACTCAGATCTCCAGGAGGAGCTGTACATGATTCCTCCTCCGGGGTTTGAGAACTTGAGGCAGGGTGTTGTGTGGAGATTGACGTAATCCATAGATGGATTTGTGCAATCTGCCAGAAACTGGAACATGTGCCTGAATGAAGCCTTAGAAGAGCTAGGTTTCAGAAGAAGTGTTGCTGATAGTTGCCTTTATTTGTGAGGACCAGGTGCAACACAAGAGTATTTGCAGATTTGGGTTGATGATTTGTTATACTTCTCAGAGACAGGTGAACAGGCAGAGAGGTTTGCCAGAAAGCTAGGTAAACAGTTCAAGCTTAAGCAGCTTGGTGCTGTCAAAACTTATCTAGGTGTCAGTGTTGACCGAGCACAGGATGGAAGCTTCTTGCTCAGCCAGAGAGGCAAAATTGAGCAACTGCTTCAGAAGTTCAGGATGAGTGATTGTGCAGGAGTGAGAAGTCCTATGGAGACTAGTTTTGTGAAGGACAGCCAGCAAGTAGAACACGCTGTGTTCGAAAATGCTGAAGTGTTTCAGTCAGCCCTAGGGAGTTTGCTGTACTTGTCCCAGTGGAGCAGACCTGATATAGCGTTTGCTGTCAATCTGCTCAGCAGGGAAGCTTCAAACCCTAGTGTGCAAGCCTGGAATGGCATCAAGAGAGTTCTGAGGTATTTGCAGGAAACCAAAGACTTTTGTCTTAGGTTGCCAGCACAAGGAGAAGTCAAACTGACTTGTTTTGTGGACTCGGACTGGGCTAATCTTGAGGATCGCAAGTCTGTGTCTGGCCTAGTGGTGAAGTTTGGAAACTCAGTAGTTGGATGGAGGTCCAAGAAGCAAAGTCTTATAGCGCTCTCATCCACTGAGGCTGAGTTCAGTGCTCTTTCAGAGGTATGCAGAGAAGTAGAGTTCTATGCTTGCTTGGTGCAGGAACTCTGTGGAGTGGATTGTCTACCGATTCGTGTTTTCGAGGACAATCAACCATGCCTGCGTTTGGCAGAGACAGGTCAGTTCAAGGCCAGAACTAAACACCTAGACATTTGCTTCCAGAATGTGTGCCAGAGTGTTCAGGAGGGATTAGTTGCACTGAAGTATTGTCCCTCTGCCAAGAACCTAGCTGATGGGTTCACGAAGCCACTCTCCTTCCAAAGATATGGAGAGTTTTGCGAAGGTCTGGGTTTGGGACGACCAAGGGTCGATTGTCCCCTCAGGCGCGAGACAAGAGGGGGTGTTGGGTGTAGAGAAGGGTTAACCTTCTATGCCTCGAGCCTGAGAGGTGGGGCTTACAAGAGAAGTAAGCCAGGACGTGACGAAAGCAGCTTGGAATGCTGTGAGCTGAGTGGAAATCGAAAGCAGTCTGTTTCGACGCTGCAAGCAGAGAGAGAAGATGCAGCTTAACTCAGATGGAAGTTGGAGTTTGTAAATACGTTATTTTGTTTCAATAAAGAGACTTTAGGACAGAAGAAACGTTTGGGACTGATTTACTGCTCTTTCGTCACACGACCGCTGTGCAACTTTGCTAATTGCTAATTGCTTTATGACCTGCAGAGGCTCGCAGGGGGAAGCGTGCTGGACGCCGAACAATAAAGCAATAAACCTATTCAAGACTCCCCCCATCCTGGAAAATCCCTGGGGTGACACCGATAGTTGGCCATAAAGGGACTCATCCCTGTGGACACATGTTCAGCATTATTGTATGCAAAATCAGCCAGCACTAATTTCTACATCCAATCATTCTGCCTCTGACTGATGTAGCAGTGTAAGTACTGCTGCAATATGGCGTTCGCTCTCTCGGCCTGCCCGTTGGTTTCCGGGTGTCTTGCCGTCGAGAAGCTCACCTCTACCTGTAATAAGCTCATGAGTTTACGCCAGAACCGTGAGGTGAACTGTCTTCCGTGATCGGAGACCACCCTCGATGGGAGCCTGTGCAGTCGAAAAACGTGGTCCACGAACTGCTTGGCAGTCTCCTCGGCTGTCACCACATGGGAGCATGCCACGAAATGACACATTTTGGTCAGCTGATTGACCACCACCATCACTGCCATCTTACCTCTTGACCTGGGCAGAACTGTCATAAAATCTATGGACACCACCTCCCAGGGCCTCCCTGGTGTCAGTAAGGGTTCCAGTAATCCCGCCGGTGCTGCTCTTGGCCCTTTGGCCCTCTGACACCTGTCACACCCTCGGACATATTCCTGTACATCCTCCCTTACCTTGGGCCACCAGAACTGCCTGGTGACTAGTAACATGGTCTTATGTTGCCCAAAATACCCAGCTGTGGGGTTGTCATGGAGCTGTCTTAGGATCTTGACCCTCAGTGGCTCTCCCGGTACATATAGTGCCCCTTTGTAGTACAAGAGCCCTCTTTTCTCCTCGAAACCCCCATTTCCCCCCTTTCCATCTCTAAGTTCCCTAATTTTAGTCTGAGCAAACTCATCGTCTCTGGTGAGGCCAACCCATTCCTCCTCCCCTGTCAGTGCTCCCCCACATGACCATCTGTCCACATGACCATCTGTCCTCTTGGAACATTTGTCTGGCCACAGGCGGTCCTTCCCCTTCCATGTACTCCAGCTTCCTGGAAAGTGCATCTGCTCTCATTTCTCTCCCCCCCCCCCCGCCGCCGCCGGGACGTACTGTATCTTAAAGTTATATTGTGAGAAGGCCTCCAAACATCTGACTTGTCTCTGGTTGAGCACGCATGCTGTCCACCAGTATTCCAGGTTCTTGTGGTCCGTTCGGACCTGGTTATGGTGCTGCGCCCCGATCAAAAAGTGTCTCCACTGCCTAAAAGCCATGTATATGGCTAGCAACTCTTTGTCATAAATAGTGTAATTTTGCTCTGATTTGCTCAGCTTCTGGGAGAAAAAGGCACAAGGCCTCCAGTCCTCCCCCGGGCCTTGCTGCAACAGCACTGCTCCGATGGCTCGGTTGGAAGCATCTGTCTCCACCCTCAAAGGCTTCCCAGGATCCATGTGCAGCAGCTGCTCCTCTGATGCAAAGGCCTTTTTCAGACTTTCAAAGGCCTGCTGTGCTTCCCTGGTCCACACAAACTTCTTCTTGCCACTGAGACAATCAGTTATTGGTGTGGTTAGGTGCGCAAAGTCCTTAATAAAGTTCTTGTAGAAGTTGCTGAACCCCAGGAACTGCTGCACATCCTTCTTTGTCTTGGGGCTCTTCCAGTCCAGCACTGCTTTCACCTTCTCCGGGTCCATGGCCAACCCCTTGTCCGACAGTCGGTACCCCAGGAACTCGACCTCACAAGCATGGAATTGGCATTTTTCCAGCTTGACCCACATCTGATGCTTCTTCAATCTCTCCAGCACCTGCCTGACGTCTTCCACGTGTTGTGCTTCATTCTCTGAGAAGATTAAAACGTCATCCAAAAAGGCCATGCAATTCTTGTACAGCAGGGGGCCCAACACGTGGTGCATAAAGGCTTGAAAGCAGGCAGATCCCAATTACAATCCAAACGGCATGACGAGATATTCAAATGCCCTAAGGGGGGTGAACATGCTCGTATTCCATTTGTCTCCCTCTCGCACCCTAATCAGGTTGTAGGTCCCCTGAGGTCCAGCTTGGTAAAAAAATTCCCCCTGCCTCACTCATGCCAAAACTAAGAGAGTCTGTGTACTGGTCCAGTAAACGCTTCCACTGCGCAACCAGCAACAGTTCTCTTTGCAGAGCATTAATTAAGTCCAGTGCAGAGATTCTTGTTGCAGTACAAGCTTCAGAGTCTCAGCAGCAAAGAAATAACGACACAGGGAAGCCTGTCTTTCCAAAGACAGGTTTATTGCAGAAAGATAACAGAAACACCTCCGGAGCTTTCAGACATTTTTGCTTCACGCCCCACAGGCAGAGAAAACAAACACTCTTTATATACTGAGCAACTTAACAACTTAACGAGCTTGACTACTTAAAGTCACATGACATTGCTAACTTGCCAGCGTCTTAGGTTTCACACCCTAACACCCCCTCTCGCTGGCAACACAAAAACAAAATTACTTCAGACCCATTTCTTCACAAAAGTTTTCATGCCGCTGAAACCCAAGCGGTTTTGTAAAACCATCAGCTTGATTTTCATGACTGGGACAGTAATTTAATTTAACAATTCCTGCTTTTACCGTTTGACAAACATTTTGAAAGCGGATATCCAAATGTTTTGTACGACCTTTAAACTGCCCATTTTGTGCTAACTTAAGACACGGTTGATTATCACCCCATACAGTGATTGGAGTGATGGCCTTTTCATACATCTCTTGTGCCAAGCATTTGTAAAATTCTAGATCTCTGCATAACTCAGATAAGGCACAGAACTCAGCTTCTGTTGACGACAAAGCAATCAGGTTCTGTTTCTTGGATCTCCACCCAATCAGAGAGTTACCAAATTTTATTACACAGCCAGACACTTATTTTCTATCCTTTAAATTTACCCAATCACTATCTGCCCAACAAGTAATCTGTGCTTGTCCTTCAGAAGATAATTCAAGGCAAAAATCTTTGGTGTATTGTAAATATCTTAACACTCTTTGAATTCCTTTCCATGCATTTACACTAGGTTTTGAAGCTTCTCTGCTGAGTAAGTTAACAGCGTAAGCAATGTCTGGTCTACTCCATTGCGAAAGATGAAGTAAGCTTCCCAGTGCTGACTGAGATTTCAGCACACTTGAATTCAGCACTATCCTTGAACTCATTGTCTTTTACAAAACCCATTTCCATTGGTGTTCTAACACCTGCACACTCCGTCATGCCAAACTTTTTCAACATTTGCAATATCTTGCCTTTTTGATTCAGTAGAAAACTGCCATTTTTGGTCCTATCTATCTGAACACCAAGACAGACCTTCACATCACCAAGATTCTTAACTTTGAAGTGTTTATTTAACTCTTTGGCTAGTTTTTTTACTTGTTATTGTGTCTTTGAAGTATAAATCAGGTCATCTACATAAACAAGCAAAGATTCTTGAGCATCTCCTGAACCTCTGAAATATAAGCAATTGTCAGCCTTGCTCCTGCTAAAACCAATGCCTACCAAAACGTCATTCAAACACTCATTCCAATTATGAGCAGATTGCTTGAGTCCATAAATAGATTTATGTAGTTTCCATACCTGATTTGATTTACCAACTTTCAATCCTGGCGGTAGCTCCATATAGAGCTCTTCAGCCAAGTCTGAATGAAGATAAGCTGTAGAGACATCAAATTGATTCACTTTGAACCCTTTCTGAGCAGCAACTGCTAATAGTGCCCGAAGAGTTTCACTCCTTGAAGTGGGTGCATAGACTTCGGAATAATGTAACCCCTTTCTTTGTGTAAAACCTCGAGCTACAAGCCTTGCTTTGTACTCTGGTTTCCCCGTCGCTGTTGTCTTTATCCTGTACACCCACCTACAACTTACTGCCTTGGTACCTTCTGGCAGTTTGGTGATGGAAAACACACCCAGTTCTTTCATAGAATTCAACTCTTTTTGCATGGCCTCACGCCACCTACTGGCCTCCTCCTGGGGTAATTGCTCAACCTCCTCAAAACTTTCCAACCATCCTGTTCACAAAATTCCGCACTTCTGCTGATTGTGATTTTTGTTTGATTGCCTTCTACATTCACAAATCTCCAACCTTTTGTGTTTGCTTGATAACCACAGAAAAGCATTTCTTTAGATCTAGGATCGCCTTTCCTACGTTGTGCCCTAGGCACCAGCACATAAGGACAACATCCAAAAACTCTTAGATGATCAATTTTTGGTTTTTTTCCAAATAGCATGAAGTAAGGAGTGTTGCCTACTGTGCTATTGTACACTCTGTTAAAAGTATAATTCGCATACAGTGCAGCCTCAGCCCAAAACCGCTGTGGAAGTCCAGAATCAAACAGCAAAGCAGCAATGGCTTCCTGTAATGTTCGAAATTTTCTTTCGGCAACTGCATTCTCCTGTGGTGAATAGGGATTGGTAAGTCTATGAACTATACCTTTCCTTTTTAACCACGTCTCCAGCGTGTGGTTCACATATTCCCCACCACGATCTGATTGTATTTTACGCACCCTGGTGTCAAATTTACATTCGACTTCTTCAATCCAATCCATCAGGATGGAAGCTGCTTGTGATTTTTCTTTCAGAAAGAAAACCCAACTAGCCCTTGAAAAATCATCCACCAAAATTTGCATAAATCTCGCACCTCCAAGAGATTTGACTGGCATAGGGCCACACACGTCTGTATGCACAAGTTCAAAGGGTTTCTTGCTTACTCTATCAGATCTAGGATAGTTACATGTCTTAACCTTAGCATGTTTACAAGCACAACAATCCAGAAAATTTGGACAGGGTTTAATGTTACACTCCTCAGCTAAATCTGGCATCTTGCTTACATACTTAAAGCATATATGAGCTAACCTTCTGTGTAGTAGATGTGCACAACCTATATGAGGAGCCTTATTTACACACTTAGCTTGTGCTTCACCTGTTGAACATCTACCTGCTGCTAACTGCTCTTCATCCAAAACAAAAAGCCCATCCTCACAGGGAATTTTAACTAGCTCCTTCCCCTGTTTCGAAATGGTGCACACATCATTTTCAAACTCAACCCTAAAACCACTTTTTACCAGGCATTCTTCATTCCTGGAAGAACGAAAACAGGAAGGTTAGTTTGCAAACAATTAACATAAATTGTGCCTTTAAGGTTCATTTCTCGTTTACTATTGTCTGCTATAGTCACAGTTTGTGCAACTGGCAATGTCTTGCAGTTCATCAAGCTGCCACTAGATGTCGCTGGAACTAAACTGTGACTTGCTCCACTGTCAATTATCCACTTCAAGGTTTGTTGGCTCCTTTTAGGACTCTGTTGTGCTGCCATTGCAGATAGTCCCTTATCAGCACCTGCTCCCCCTCTGGATCGTTGATTCTTGTAGTTCTCACTTCGTCTTCCCCTGTAGCTCCGGAAACTGACCTTGGACTGTTGAAATTCCTGTTGCTTTTCTGGACACTTTGCTATCAAATGAAACCTGCTGCCACATCGAAAACATGACTTGCTGGCCATAGCAGACACTTGTGAGGCTTCCTTACAGCTCTGCCTGCTAGTTCCCCCACGCTGGGAATTATCTGAACATCCAACCCTTGGGGTATTTGAATTATCAATACTGTCAGAGCTGCCCGAGGTCCCAGCTCACAAAGGACCAACGCCAGTTCTTGTTATATACAAAAGTCTTTATTGAAGTTCAGTTTCCATTTCAAAGCCGCGGCGCGCAGCTCTACATCTTGAACTCTAGACCGCTGAAGCTCCGTCTGAATCTCCTCCCCCCAGACACCAGTTTAAGACTCTAGCCTTGCTCCACCTCTTCCTTTGCTCTTTCCTCCTCTGGGTCCGCTTGTCCGCTGAGGTCTTCCCCTTTCTAGACTCTTCTGACGCTGAGTCCCCTGAGTCTTCCCCCTGCCTCCGGCGGGCTTTAGGACCTGGTTCCCAATCCGGGTTTTCTGCTGTCCCGCGCGCCTGTACATTCGAACTTGGTGCGCGCGCCCAGCCGGCAACCTTTCTCCTGACCATTTCACTGCTCCTGTCACTGCTTCCCCCCTCGGGGGGGGGGGTAGCTGGACCTGACTTCCCCTCCGTTCCCTCACTCTGCGATAGAGGCGTGGCCAGCCCTGACTCATCCTCTCTCCCTACTGGAGGAGACGCTGGCCCTGATTCGTGGGACTCTTCCCCCCCACTCCGCTCTGGTGGGGGAACTGGTTCTGATCTCCCGCTGCTGCTTTGGGAGTCCCCGCTGGCCCCTTGCTTCTGGTGTGTCCCCCCTGGGACCCCCCTTGCCCTGGCCATCGGCGCCCCCCTCTGGGAATCTTCTGAATCGCTGGAGAAGCTCATGGAATCTCTCGGGCCACTGTCATACTCCCCTACGCTGCCCTCAGATTCCTCCCCTTCGCTCTCCGTTTCCTCTCTCCCCTGTGTCTCTGCTCCTGAGCCCCTGACAAATACGTTTTCGATGATGTTGATATTCTTGCTCACACAATCTACCAGTCACATAATTCATATTCAGCTGGTCCTCTGGCAAAACTTGTAAAGTTAGTACTAAGTTTTCAAACCCTGCATGCAGGCTGCTAAGCAGAGTATAAACTTTAATATTTTCAGGAAAATTCACACCTAGAGATGACAGTCAGTTGAAATACTCAGTCATCTGTGACGTGTGTTCAACCACACTATCCCCTGGCTTCAGTTTCAACTTATACAAAGCACGTATAATGTTCACCTTCTCACCGGGCGTGGCTCTATGGTGAATTCGCCTAAGAGCTTCCCAAATTTCAAATGCAGACCTTAAATTTTCCACATGAGGTAATTGGGAATCGTCTATCGATACCATCAACATGCATCTAGCTTTAGTGTCCATTTTATCATGTTCCCTGTTCTGAGCATGTGCAGCAGCCTGTTGCTCTGCTGTGGCATCTGCTGCAACAGCCACAAACAGCTTTCGCCTCTGGGCATAGTCAGCCCACACTTCTTTGGCTTCCAACCAGACTTGAGCCCTCTTAGACCACTGCACGTAATTAGCAGAGTTCAACTTTGTAAAGGGAACCTGGAAATTTTCCACTGCCATTCTTGGGGTCGGCTGCTATTCCCTCTGTGTGCCCTTGCTTCTCTTTCCCCTTGGGATTTGTTTTACTCACTTTTCAGACGCCTCCAGCCTCCTCTGAAGCCTTTTAAACTTTTTTCCCTCCGTCTCTTCACTAGCAACCTACCACCGTCCTCTGTTTTTATTAACAAAACAAAAACACAACGGGAGGTCAAGCTAGCCGTTTGCAGCTAATGAAGCTGTAAATCTTCACTTACGCAGCTCTCTCAACTTTCTGCAGCCTCTAAGTTCCTTTAAGAGCTGGATTTACGACCAAGCCGGTCTTCTCTCATCCGAAAGCTGCTTTCACTTTCTCTGCACACAATACAGCTGTAGAAACGTAGAAGGATCCACAACCTAAGAGAGTCTGTGTACTGGTCCAGTAAACGCTTCCACTGCGCAACCAGCAACAGTTCTCTTTGCAGAGCATTAATTAAGTCCAGTGCAGAGATTCTTGTTGCAGTACAAGCTTCAGAGTCTCAGCAGCAAAGAAATAACGACACGGGGAAGCCTGTCTTTCCAAAGACAGGTTTATTGCAGAAAGATAACAGAAACACCTCCGGAGCTTTCAGACATTTTTGCTTCACGCCCCACAGGCAGAGAAAACAAACACTCTTTATATACTGAGCAACTTAACAACTTAACGAGCTTGACTACTTAAAGTCACATGACATTGCTAACTTGCCAGCGTCTTAGGTTTCACACCCTAACAAAAACATCATCAATTCTGGGCATGGGGAAGGCTATGGGTTCTGTCATGGAATTTACAACCCTATAGTCTACAATGAGACGGTGTTGGTTTGTCCCTCGCTTGTCCACAAAGAACACGGGACTAACCCCCCCCCACTGCCTTGGATTCCCTTATGAAACCCCTCTTTAAATTCTTGTCAATAAACTGCTTCAACTCTTGTATCTCTTGGTCGGACATCAAATACAGCTTACCCACCGGCAGCCTGGCCCCTGGGACCAGGTTGATTTGGCAATCATAGGGCCTGTGGGGAGGCAGCTTGTCAGCCTCTCTCTCACTGAACACCTCCTTGAGTTCCTCGTATTGTTGTGGAACATGTCCCCTCTCCTCCAGCGTC
The DNA here is from genome assembly GCF_964252035.2 of Podarcis erhardii. NCBI lineage: Eukaryota > Metazoa > Chordata > Lepidosauria > Squamata > Lacertidae > Podarcis > Podarcis erhardii. The sequence goes on along the minus strand of NC_138506.1, from coordinate 30,146,814 downwards.
ACCCCAGCAACCCTGGCCATAGTCACTCGTGGTTCCTTTCCCCCCAAACAGTGTTCCAAGCAGTGAGCCGACCCAAAGGTGAGGGATCGTTGATGCCACGACACCACTGGGTCATGGAGTGCCAACCAACTCATTCCCAGTATGATGGGGGGGGGGTCCCGCCAGTGTGGCCACATGAAAGGCAATTGTTTCCACATGTCTGGAAACCCTCATCGGGGGTGTCTGGTGCATCACTCCCCCCCCCGTAGCTCTCTCCCATCAATGGTGGTCACTTGCAAGGGGAAATCTAGTGGCAACAGGTGTAGTTGGTGTGCTAAAGCTAAGTCTCTGCTGAAAAAATTACAGGACGCCCCAGAATCCAGCAAAGCTTGGGTCTCTATTGGGTGCCCATTAGGGAGCTCCAGAATCACTTGCATGGCTATACCTGCCTTGGGAGGGTCTGGTTGGGGCTCTTTTACTGGTCGCCCGCCTGGCTGCTGCCCTTGTTGGTCTGCCAGGCTCTTTCGTTTCCCTGTTCCTGTGCCTTCTCTCCCTCCTCCTCTTTGCCTGCTGCCCCAACCATGTCTGGCCAGGCTTTTCTTTGGGGACAGGCCTTCGTGAAATGTCCAGGCTGCTGACAGATGAAACACTTTTTGGCTGCCTCCCAGTCCCTCCCCTCTTTCTTCCTGAGATCATCGGCATTTGAAAACTCCCGCGGGCTGGCCCCATCAATTTCCATCAGCTCCGCTGGCACCAGTCTGTGGGAAGCTCCAGTTGGTATCTCAGGAATGCGGCTGCCATGGAAACGCTCCCCTCTGGCTTCCCGCCTTTCCTGCACGCACGTCTCCTGTCGAACCCCAATGGCTAACACCACTTTAGTTAACTCATCCATGGAACGTGGGCGAGGACCCCTGGATAATTCATCTTTCACCTCTGGATTCAAGCCTACCTCAAACAGAGCTTGCAGGGGTTCAGAGTCCAGGTCCCAGCTTAACTTGTGCACTAGCATCGCAAACCACAACCAGTAACTCTGGACAGTCAAAGTTCCCTGCCGGAAACTCAGCAACTCCTTTCGTGTCACACTTCCCTCCACCTCACGGGAGAACATAGCGTCCATCGCCTGATAAATCTTGGTCAGGTCCTTTAGGGCATCGTTTCCCGCTGCTTATGAGGGGCCTCACCCATTCCCTCGCACATCCCTCAAGGTGTCCAATTACGAAAGCAACCTTTTCACGGTCGTTAGCAAACTCCCCTTCTTGCAATTCCAACGCATATTGTATCTCCATTCTAAAAGCGTTGTATTCCTGAGGCTTTCCCCCAAACTTATTCACCAACCCTAGGACCTTCCTCCCAATTGGAGTGGCTCTGACCTGGCTGTCTTGTTCCTCCAATCGGGCTGACAGCGTTGTGACGTGAGCCTCCAGGACTCGGTTCCTCTCCATTAAGGCTCGCATTGCCTTTTCCTGCTCTGTCTCAGCAGCTGCCCCTGTCTTGCTCAACGTGCTGCCTTCTCGCAGCTATTAATTGTTGTTTGTGTCAATATGCCTAGAAAGAAGCTGAAAAAGCATTGTTTGGGCTTATTTCACTTTGTTTTGTGCTTTTTGGGTGTGCATGCATATTCACTCACAAAACGAAGTAAAGGAAGCCCAAACAAAGCAAAACACGGTTTTTTTTGCTTAATATGCATAGAAAGAAGACAAATATGATTTGTTTGGGCTTATTTCACTTCGTTTTGTGCTTTTTGGGAGTGCATGCATATTCACCATAAAAATGAAAAACAACGTGAAATAAGCCAAAACAAAGCAAAAAATGTGATTTTTGGCTTAATATGCATAGAAAGAAGACAAATAAGCTTATTTCAGGCTTATTTCACTGCGTTGCGTGTTTTTTCGGTATGCAAGCATATTCACCCTAAAAACGCAAAACTAAGTGAAGTGCGCCCAAACAAAGCAAAACAATTGTTGTTTGGGTCAATATGCCTAGAAAGAAGCCAAAAAAGCTTTGGGTTTATTTTACTTCGTTTCGTGATTTTGGGGTATGCATGCATATTCACCCTAAAAATGCAAAATGAAGTAAAGAAAGCCCAAACAAAGCAAAACACGTGTTTTTTGTGTCAATATGCATAGAAAGAAAACGAATAAGCTTATTTCAGGTTTATTTCACTGTGTTGCGTGTTTTTTGGGGCATGCATACATATTCACACAAAAAACACAAAAGGAAGTGAAATATACAGAAAAAAAGAATAACGTGTTTTGGTGGTGAAAATGTATAGAAAGAAGACGAATAAGCTTTGTTTGGGATTATTTCACTTTGTTTCATGTTTTTTCAGTGTGATTGCATATTCACTCTAAAAATGCAAAACGAAGTGGACAGATTTGGTGGACAGAGTGCCTGAAGAACTATGGATGGAGGCTCGCAACATTATCCAGGAGGCATCAACGAAAACCATCCCAATGAAAAGGAAATGCAAGAAAGCAAAGTGGCTGTCCAACGAGGCCTTACAAATAGCGGGGGAGAGAAGGCAAGCAAAATGTGAGGGAGATAGTGAAAGATACAGGAAATTGAATGCAGATTTCCAAAAAATAGCAAGGAGAGAAAAGGAGGCCTTCTTAAACGAGCAATGCAAAGAAATAGAGGAAAACAACAGAATGGGAAGAACCAGAGATCTGTTCAAGAAAATTGGAGATATGAAAGGTGTCAGCATCGCCCTTGAGCCAGTGTCACCAACTGGACTCATGCACTTCAACCCCGACCGGGCTAGGCGAGCTGGGCAGCACTTCCAGAGGCCACCTTTTAACAGGAACAGGTCAAAGTGCTGTGGACTCACAGCTTAGAGATGTGAGCACCGGATTCACTTCCACAATATAGTCGTCGCACAGCAGAGTACAGCAGAGTCTGGCAGTGTATAAACGACTCGGAGAGCAGCTCTGTAGAATATCTTCTTTATTCTATAACTACAACTATAATACAAAACTATATGCAGAGCTAAATAGGCCTAAGCATAAATGAATGCTGCACTGAGTGTCTGCAGCTGCTCTTAGCAGCAACCTTATCTCTACACACAATCTCTAACACTCAGTCTCTCTCTCTCTCCGACACACTGACTGACTGACTGACTTGGTGCTGGAGCTAAATAAGTAGAAAGCAGAACATTGCTCCTCCTCTCTGGAGAATCAGCAGACTCGTCAGGAGATTCTTGGATATGGGAGGGGTGAAATCTCCTCATCCTCCCCCATTTCATCTGACCATTTCAAGAATCTAAACATAACTGTAATTTGCATACACATTCCAAAAGTTGTTCTTTGCTTACAACCTTGGTTAACATATCTGCAGGTATCTCTTTTCCCGGCATATAACACACTTTTACAATACCATTTTGAATACACTCTCTAGCTCGATGGAGCTTGATTAGCAGATATTTTGTCCTTTGTTTACATCCCTCTGAGTGGAGCAATGTTATACATGCTTTATTATCCTGAAAAACCTGAACAGGAAAAGCGACCTTCACTTTTATGTCATTAAACAGTTGCTGCAACCACTCTATATCCATAAGGGAAAGAGTTAAAGCATTAAGCTCTGCCTCGCAGGAACTTAAGCTTACTGTTGCTTGCTTTCTGCAACACCAATCAAAAAGACATTGATTGTACAAATAACACACTCCTGATGTGCTTTTGCCATCCATTGTGTCACTTCCGAAACTGGCATCAGCATAGATCTCGAGACCTCCAGACTTTTGACTTGTAAGTCTCAATCTGTAATCCATGGTTCCTTTTAAATATCTTGCTATCCGTTTTAGCGCTTTCCAATCCTGAACTGTGGGTTGATTGGCATACCTGCTGATTAAATTCACATTCATTGCAATGTCTGGCCTTGAGCATCTTGCTATGAAATTAAGTTTACCCAACACACTTCTGAAAAGTGTTGCATCAGGAAAAATCTCAGCATTTGTGTGATGCTGATAACCTGTGACCATAGGAGTATCCACAGGATTTGCATCAGTCAGGTTCAACTTCTCTATTACATCAGTGATCTTACGTGACTGATGCACCAAAACATCACCCTGAGCATTTCTTTCAATCTCAAGAGAGAGATAATTGCTAACTTCTCCTAGGTCTTTTAAATCAAAATGCTTTTGCAACTTTGCCAAAGTGCTTTTGTAGATGTTTTCATTCTTCCACACAAATAATATGTCATCTACAAAACAGATGCAATAAAGCTTATGCTGATTGGACTCTTTAACAAAAACACATGAATCAGCCTTTCCTTGCACAAAACCTAAGGAGAACAGCACTTCAGTTAGCTTGGTGTGCCAGCACCGTGCACTCTGTTTCAAACCATACAGGGATTTTTTTAATTTGCAAACGATTCCCTTTTTTACCTGCACACCATCTGGGGGTGACATATAGATATTCTCATTTAGAACACCATACAAAAACGCAGTATTAACGTCATGATGGGAAATCGTCATACCCTCTTCGGCCGCTATCTTCAACAACAGTCTAACACTTTCAAATCTTACTGTTGGAGAATACGTTTCATGGTAATCCTGATCAGGTGTCTGAGAAAAACCTCGCACCACTAGTCTGGCTTTATATCTGACTACTTTTCCACTCTGATCAGTTTTTACTTTGTAGACCCACCTACTGTCTACACACTTCATACCTGGTTCAGCTGGAACCAATTCCCAAGTATTGTTCTGTTTCAGGGAACTCAACTCAGCTCTCATGGCATTCAGCCAAGGTTCTGCATCTTTTGCAGACAGATTTTTAACTTCCTTATAATTGACTGGTTCAAAGACCACACCAGAGTTGCTTGTGACCGCAGCGTTAGCAAACTCTTTAGAAAACCTTTTCGGTGGTACACCCTGAATACATTGGTCATGCATCTTCTCATTCTTATCAATAGACAAATTGCAACACTCTTTCTCAGTTGCTTCAGCAGTACCTGTACCTGAAACAAAAGGCAATTGGTACAAACCATTAACACATTTTGCATATAGAATGAGCTTGCCATCTCGACGAATTTCACAACGAGATTTAGCAAACACCACCTTAAACCCTTGACGATCAAGCTGGGAAACACTCAACAAATTGTCCTGAATATCAGGTGCATACAGGACATTCTTAATTGTTGCATTCAGGCTCTTTAAGAACACAGTTCCCTTAGCCAAACTCGTGAGAACAGTCCCATCTGCTTGATGAATTTCTTTCTCTTGCTTCTCAAGCTGAACAAAGAGATCCTTATCTTTGGCCACGTGGTTGGTACAGCCAGAGTTGATCACGAAGAAACTCCGCCCACGTTGATTGGAACAGCGAGAGATCAAGGCCTTTGAAGTAGCAGGTGCTTGGGGATTTCGTCCACCTCCCCCTGTGCCTCTGAAGTTTCCCTTCTTCTTTGAAGATTTCTTGCAGCACTGAAAACTCAAATGGCCTTGTGCTCCACACGAAAAGCACCGCCTCAACTTTAGTGCTTTAACAGCAGCAGTTTCACTTTCACTTTCCCCTGCTGAAGACTCAGGCACATTTTCAAGCACCTTTTTAACAGCACAGTCCCGGCTTTCTCTAACAGCCTGTCTGCGATCCCACTCATTCAGGAGCACGCTAGACACATAATCTTCTGTTAGCCGGTCAGCAGGCATTGTAGAAATCTGGGCAGCTACTCCATCGTAAGAATCGTCTAGGCTATTTATCATCAGCATTGCAAACACAGCCTCTGAAATAGCCAGGACTTCCGGAGGCGGCGCCATCGGCAATGGCGGTCTTCTTCTGAGAAAGAAGGGGAAGCTCCGCAGAAATTGGGTCTGCCCGCTACAGCGAAGCGGGGACCCTGTCAAAAACCGCAGGCGGGTGAAGCCTGCGACCGTGGCACTCGGTGGGCACCTTTGCGCTCCCCCCGTTTGTGAAAGGGCTCGGAAAAAAGCCCCGGAACAGGACGGGGGGGGTGACGCGGTGCTGAGAGGCAATCGCTACTTCTGCGGAGTGAAGCTGCACAGCTGATGCCGGAGAGCACTGACCTTTTTTCCTTTGAAATTCGACTTTAAACAACAACCCGTGAGTAAGAACTTTTTAAAACGGGGGGATCAAAGGAATTACCTCCTTTGATCGGCACAAGACTTTGAATTTGGCTCTGAAGCGGGAGACGCAAAAAGGAAGTCCGTCTTCCCATTCTGTAAACAAGATCAAAGCAAAGACTTTGGAAGCTAAGATCCGTGAAAAGGGGAGAACTTAGAAGGAACTTAATTTCAACGTCTGCTGAAACAGCCCCCCCTTAAAGGTGGGGGGAAGAAGAAATTTGTTATTTAAAGGAAAAAAGAGAGGAATTTAAGACTACCGCTCAATCCCTGCTAGCGGACTGCCAGGAACAGTAAGAAAAGTTTATGCACCGTTTATAGTTACATTGTATGGTTACCCTGCTTTTGAACTGAAAACCTGGAGAGACTCTCTTTGTAATTGTTGCCTTTGATTGGAAAATTTGGAAAGACTCCCTCTGTAACAGTTGCCTTTGACTGAAAGAAATTACTGTATTTATTTTAAAGTGGACATTGTTGCTAAGCCCCCCTAGAGGAGGACTGTGATATAACTGGGGTTTTTCCACTGCAGCTGGCCAAGAAACCTTTCCCATAACAAAAGATTTGACTGTGAGAGTGACCTTGATGGAGACAAAGGAATGGATCAACTTCAACCCCAGGATAAACCTCCAAGAGTAAAAACTAGACAGCAGCAGCGAAGACAATCAGTTGTAGCCCCCCCCCCCCCAGTTACAGAAAAGGAAGAAACTGGGCAATCTGGGGCAAAAGGTGGGGGCTCTGATGAGACACTTAATGCATCATTAGACAAAATTTTTGGAGCATTGGAAAAATTGTCAGCTAAGATTGATTTAAATACTACAACTATTAACTCAAATACACAGGCTATTGACAGGCTGCTGCAGGAATCTAAATTGACAAGGAAGATTGCGGAGGAAGCTAAAGGGAAGGCACTGGAAGTAGAGGGGGAAATCCAGCCAATAAATAGACAACTAGAAGAACACAAGACGCAACTCTCTTTATTTGAATTAAGGGATAAACAGGCCAATTTAAGAATAAGAGCGGTCCCAGAAGTGGAAGAAGATAATTTGAGTGAGTTATTGACACAGGAATTTGAAGAATTCTGGGACCTGGACCAAGATAAAGAATTTAAGATAGTGACGGCCTTTAGATTTGGCAAGGGTGGTAAAGGAAAAAAGAACAAAGCAAGAGATTGTTTGATTACACTTAGATCTAAAGAAGAGAGAGATAAAATTTTGAGCTTGCATTACAAGAAATCACTGGAGATAGAAGGCTCCAGGATTGAGATTTACAAAGATATTCCTGTTACAGATAGGTAGCCGTGTTGGTCTGCCATGGTCAAAACAAAATAAAAAAATTCCTTCCAGTAGCACCTTAAAGACCAACTGAGTTAGTTCTAGGTATGAGCTTTCGTGTGCATGCACACTTCTTCAGATACCTGAACATCTTTTGGATCTTAGGACCAAATACGCAGACTTGGTGTATTTGTTAAGAAGAAATAGTATCATCTTTAGGTGGGAGTTCCCGCAGGGTTTGTCTTTCACTTATAAAGGGCGAAAGGTGAGAATTCGATCAGAAGAGGATAAAGAGAGATTCCTGAAAGACCACGAGGAACATCTACGAAAAGAGTCAGAGGAAGGAGAACCGAGGATACCAAAGCCTGGGGCTTTGGACACAGCAAAGCTACCACCGGGTCTGGATAACTTAGAGAAAGTGAAACCACTAACAGACCAAGAACAGTTACTGGGAGCAGTTGGAGGAACAGAATAACTACACAATGTCTCTGCAGGTACTAAGTTGGAACATTAGAGGTCTAAATTCCCCTGATAAGAGGAAGAGAATTTTTCATTTGTTAAAAAAGGAGAAATTGGACTTGATTTGTTTGCAAGAAACCCATGTTTCTCTTGCCCTGACCTAGCCACCGTGATCCATGCGACGGTCACCTCCAGACTGGATTATTGTAACTCGCTCTACGTGGGGCTGCCCTTGAGACTGACCCAGAAACTCCAGCGGGTGCAGAATACCGCGGCGAGACTCCTTATGGGGTCTTCGCTGCGAGATCACATTCATCCAGTACTATACCAGCTGCACTGGCTCCCGGTGGAGTACAGGATCAGGTTTAAGGTGCTGGTTTTAACCTTTAAAGCCCTATACGGCCTAGGACCCTCGTACCTACGGGACCGCCTCTCCTGGTATGCCCCACAGAGAAACCTACGGTCTGCAAATAATAACATCCTCAAGGTCCCAGGCCTCAGAGAGGTTAGGCTGGCCTCAACTAGAGCCAGGGCCTTTTCGGCTGCGGCTCCAATCTGGTGGAACTCTCTGTCACAAGAGACTAGGGCCCTGCGGGACCTGACATCTTTCCGCAGGGCCTGCAAGACAGAGTTGTTCCACCAGGCCTTTGGTCAGGGCGCAGCCTGACTCCCTCCTCTGGCAACCTGCACAGAATATTGCTTAATTGGTTGCCACTAATTTAATTTGATTTTAATTTTTATAATGAATATTTTGTATGTGTGATTATTTGATTATTTGATTATTGTTAGCTGCCATGAGCCCGGCTTCGGCTGGGGAGGGCGGGATATAAATAAAATTTATTATTATTATTCTTATTCTTATTATTATTATTATGTGACTAGATTACATAGAAAAGTTTTAATTAATAAAAGATTAGGTCAAGAATTTATTTCATCAGACAAAGTTAAAAAGAGAGGAGTTGTGATTTATGCAAAAGAAAGTTTATCACCCAAATTTGTTTTTAAAGATGACCAAGGAAGAATTATGGCAATTGAGATACAATTTCAAGGAGAGAACTTTTTGATTGTAGGGATATATGCACCAAATGAGGGGAAATCAGAATTTTTTAAGAAATTGCATGAGACACTGTTGGATTTTATTATGCTTGGAGATATGAATGGAGTGGTTTTGACAAACATGGATAAATCAGAAAGACAGGTGGTAACTAAAGATGGAAGACTACCGAAAACTTTTTTCGAATTGATAGACAATATGGACTTGATCGACACATGGAGGACTAAGAATCCCCTAGGCAGAGAGGGAACTTTCTTTTCTGAAGCTCAAAAGACCTGGACAAGAATTGACCAAATCTGGATTTCCAGAGGACTGGCTCCCAAGATTCGAAGGGTGGAAATCTGCCCAAAAACTTGCTCCGACCACAACCCTGTGAAAATGGAAATGAAAGTAACATCGACCGGTTCCTTCAGATGGAGGATGAATGACACCTTGTTTAGAGACCAGGAAATTATAAAGAAGGCCCAAAAACTTATGAAAGACTATTTTGAGATAAATTTGAAGACCTCTGTGGAAAAAAGAGTGATTTGGGACGCTAGCAAAGCCGTAATGAGAGGATTTTTGATTCAACAAAATGCAATAAAAAAGAGAACTCAAGAGGAGAAAAAGGAGAAAAAGGAAAAGATTTTGGGGAAAATAAGAGAAGGTGAGAGGAAACTTAGATCTAAACCGAAGTCACAAGAGATTCTAAGAGAAATTAAGTTATATCAAGTACAATATAAGAAAATGATAAATCAAGAGATAGAATGGAAAATTAAACTGATGAGACAAAAGACTTTTGATTCAGCGAACAAATGTGGAAAGTTGCTAGCGTGGCAATTGAAGAAGAGACAAAAATTAAACACTGTTACCAATCTTGAAGTTGATGGAAAGAACATCCAGAATCCACAGAAGATAAGAAATTGTTTTCAGAGATATTTTAAACAACTTTACACACAAGGGCCACAGAATGAGATTGTAATTGACCAATTTTTTAAAGTTAATGGACTGCAAAAAATTTCTCAAGAAAATAAACTGTTTTTGAACTACAAAATAACAGAACAAGAAATTGAAGGTGCCATTCAGAGTATGCAATTGGGCAAGTCTCCAGGGCCCGATGGACTAACCTCCAAATATTATAGAACTTTGAAAGACTACTTAATTCAACCACTAAGGGAGGTTTGTAACGAAATTATGGAGGGGAAAAAAGCGCCAGACTCGTGGCAGGAAGCATATATCACACTTATACCAAAAAATGAAACTGAGAAGACGCAACTCAAGAACTACCGCCCCATATCCCTTTTAAATGTGGATTATAAAATTTTTGCAGATATTCTGGCCAAAAGATTGAAGAAAGTTTTAGCTGAAATGATACATAAAGACCAGGCTGGCTTTCTCCCTGGTAGACATCTATCTGACAATATGAGGAATATAATTAATATTCTAGAAAAGTTACAGGTGAACATCAATACAGAAGCAGTTTTGATATTTGTGGATGCAGAGAAGGCCTTTGACAATATTTCTTGGAGTTTTATGAAGAAAAATCTTCAGGGGATGGGGGTAGGACAAAACTTTGAAAATGGTATAGGTGCGATTTACTCTGAACAAAAGGCCAAATTGATAGTCAATAATGTGGTGACAGAAGAGTTTAGAATCGAGAAAGGGACACGACAAGGCTGCCCAATTTCCCCACTACTTTTTATTTCAGTCCTGGAAGTCTTACTTAACATGATAAGAAGGGACCGCTTGATACAGGGTATTCAGGTCGGAGTTAAACATTACAAGCTTAAAGCTTTTGCAGATGACCTTGTTTTGACATTACAAGAGCCAATAGCTAGCACCAAGAGGGCATTAGAAATAATCCAGGACTTTGGTCAAGTGGCAGGATTTAAGTTAAATAAGACAAAAACTAAGGTTTTGGAAAAACAATTGACTCCGATTGAAAGAGAAAGGTTTCAGAAAGAGACAGATTTAACATTGGTAAAGAAGGTAAAATACCTAGGGGTAAATATGACCTCTAAGAATGTGAATTTATTCAAAGATAACTATGAAAAATGTTGGTCGGAAGTGAAAAAAGATTTGGAAATATGGACAAATTTGAAACTTTCCTTGCTAGGCCGAATTTCTGTTATTAAGATGAATGTATTGCCGAGAATGTTGTTTTTGTTCCAATCATTACAAATTATTGACAAGATGGATTGTTTCAAGAGGTGGCAAAGAGATATTTCTAGATTTGTCTGGCAGGGCAAAAAGCCCAGAATAAAATTTAAGATACTTACGGATGCTAAAGATAGAGGGGGATTTGCCCTGCCAGACTTGAAGCTTTATTATGAATCAGCAGCTTTTTGCTGGTTGAAGGAATGGCTACTTCTTGAAAACACAGACATTTTAGACCTTGAAGGTTATGATAATGCATTTGGATGGCATGCATATTTGTGGTATGGCAAGGTTAAGGTACATAAGGCTTTTAAAAACCATATTGTCAGATAAGCATTGTTTAATGTATGGTCGAGATATAAAGATCTTTTGGAAAGGAAAACCCCAAGGTGGCTCTCACCTATGGAAGCTAAAGCGTTAAAAAAACTTAATAAGGAGACCAAATGGCCAAAGTATTGGGAAATTTTGGAAGAGGAAGGTGACAAATTGAAACTGCAGAGTTATGAGAAACTTAAAGATAAGGTGCGAGACTGGTTACATTATTTTCAAATAAGAGAGGTTTATAACCAAGATAAGAAAGTGGGCTTCCAGGTGGAAAAATCAAAGTTAGAGACAGAATTGTTAGAACCCAATGCTAAGACATTGTCAAAAATGTATAATTTACTGCTTAAATGGAATACTGAGGAAGAAACGGTAAAATCTGCTATGATAAAATGGGCACAAGATATAGGATATAACATTATGTTTGCAGACTGGGAGAAGTTATGGACCACTGGGATTAAATTTACGGCATGTAATGCCTTAAGAGAGAATATTATGAAAATGATGTATAGGTGGTACATGACCCCAGTCAAGCTTGCAAAGATTTATCACTTGCCCGATAATAAATGTTGGAAATGTAAAGAAATTGAAGGTACATTTTTTCACCTTTGGTGGACGTGCCCAAGGATTAAGGCCTTCTGGGAGATTATATATAATGAACTGAAAAAGGTACTTAGGTACACGTTTCCTAAAAAACCAGAGGCTTTTCTTCTGGGGATAGTCGGCCAATTGGTGTTAAAGAAGGACAGAACTTTTTTTATGTATGCAACAGCAGCAGCGAGAATACTTATTGCAAAGCATTGGAAGACACAGGATGTACCCACTCTGGAAGATTGGCAGATGCAAGTGACGGAGTATATGGAGATGGCGGAAATGACTGGCAGAATCCGAGACCAGGGAGAAGAGTCGGTGGAAGAAGATTGGAAGAAATTCAAAATGTATTTACAGAAACACTGTGAAATCTTTGAATGCGAATGATGTTGAAATGAAATGAAGTGGTTCTAGCAAATATGTTTAGAAGTTAAAATTCAAGAGGACAAATAATTAAGTGTAAAATAAGAGGATAAGAATTTGCTGATTAAATTTCTAAATGGAATACAAAATAGGGAGATGTGAGGAAGTCATGAAAGTAAGTTAATGAATGGCATGATATTTGAAACAATGATTTTTAATTTTTCTTTTTAAATTTTTGTTTTTGCTTTTTGTGTTTGTGTGTTTTTCTGTTTTTGTAAACCTTTTTTGTAAAATTCAATAAATATTATTAAAAAAATAATAATGAAATAGCCAGGTCTCGCTGAACAAGGTCCTGTCTGAGACGCTTTAACTGAGATAGATGGCTAGGCAAATCACCACCTTTCTCCAACTGCAGCCTGCACAGCTTCTTGAAGAAAATCACACTGGAACCAGCATTTTGTCTCAGATGCATATCTCTCAACTTATGCCAAACAGCTCATGCAGTCTCTTGACCCTCTAAGTTCACCAGCAAGTGGTCTGAAACACTCAAAAAAATTGTCCCTCGGGCTTCCATATCTGCAGCATGCCACTCAGCCCAATCATCATCATCCTTATCTGGAGGGTCATCTTCTATCGTGTGAAATAGCTTTTCCCTCTGTAAAAGCGCTTTCATCTTTACTTGCCAAACTGCGTAGGTTTCAGGCGTGAGGAGAGGAAAGGACAGAGCCATCTGGCCAGAATGTGCACAGGCCATGTCTGCTATTACTTAGAGCAAGACACTTCCCTCATGCAACACAGATAAAGCCTTGGATCCTTCAGCCACTCTCTCTCCCACTCAGAGCGCAATTAACAGGCAAACAGGGATGCTATCTTCTTTCTTTGGCAGTCAGCAACATACCTCCATAAATCAAGCAGCAGCAACAGCAACAGCAACAGCGGCAGCTTGAACACTCTGCTCCAAAACAGCTCTGCTTCTGGGCACCACAAATCAGTCCAGCACGCAGCCTCCGTTCCGCCGTCCAGAGATCAGCAACAGAAACCTCTGGCAACTGGGATGACTGGGATGACTGGAACAACGACTGGTCAGACGACTGGGCCCATAACCGATGTCAGCATCGCCCTTGAGCCAGTGTCACCAACTGGACTCATGCACTTCAACCCCAACCGGGCTAGGCGAGCTGGGCAGCACTTCCAGAGTCCACCTTTTAACAGGAACAGGTCAAAGTGCTGTGGACTCACAGCTTAGAGATGTGAGCACCGGATTCACTTCCACAATATAGTCGTCGCACAGCAGAGTACAGCAGAGTCTGGCAGTGTATAAACGACTCGGAGAGCAGCTCTGTAGAATATCTTCTTTTATTCTATAACTACAACTACAACTATAATACAAAACTATATACAGCGCTAAATAGGCCTAAGCATAAATGAATGCTGCACTGAGTGTCTGCAGCTGCTCTTAGCAGCAACCTTATCTCTACACACGATCTCTAACACTCAGTCTCTCTCTCTCTCTCTGACACACTGACTGACTGACTGACTTGGTGCTGGAGCTAAATAAGTAGAAAGCAGAACATTGCTCCTCCTCTCTGGAGAATCAGCAGACTCGTCAGGAGATTCTTGGATATGGGAGGGGTGAAATCTCCTCAAATCAAAACTTTATTAGCAAAGCCAACAGGCCACAGCTATACAAGAATTAAAAATAGAAATAAGGATAAAAGGGAGAAAAGAACAAGCAAAAGGAGGTCCGTCAGATGAAGAAGTCTGTCACTCAGATGGTGGCCCTCAATTTCATAGCTCTCTCGATGTACCTCGCGACCTTCTCTGTTATCTGACTATCCGTATCAGATAAGAGGAAATACAGTGTGATATCTGGTGAACGGCCGGGGTTGGCGAGAATGAGTGAAGTAATAATCTCATTCCTTAGGTCTTTGTAAAGGGGGCAGGATAGGAGGACGTGGGACATTGTTTCCGTGTTACCATCTCCACATGGGCAGAGTCGTTTTTCAAATGGAGTCTTTTGGTAGCGACCTTCGAGTACGGCAGAAGGGAGAACATCCCATCTAGCCAATGTAAAGGCACGTCTGTATTTTGGGATGGTTAATTTAAACAAATATGAAGCTGGAGAATCAAAATGAGAAGGGGGAAAGTAGGTATACCATGGGCACAGTTTCTTTAAGATAGTCAGGTTGTTTTGCCGTTCAATGTCTTTCAGGCGCTGGCCTATTAGACTCTTTGCTTTAATGAGGCCCATTGATAGTAGGGACTGTGAATGCAGACCGCATGTAAGAAGTTTTTGATGCACAGTTTTGAACCACTTGCTTTTGTAAGGGTCTTGCATTACTAGAGGCAGTAGACCAGGTGGATTTAGATTAAGACGAAGCCAATAGTTAAATGTTCTTTGCCAGGTCTGAGTTTCTACAGATGGAAGGCAGGCCTCGAGTCGTAATGCTGCGTTTGGAACACAGGAGGGGACGCCGAATATCTGCCTTAGGAATTTAGACTGAACAGTTTCAAGACTGGAGCAGTGGTTCCCCGTCCAGATTTGTGCCCCATACAGTAACTGCGCCAGAGGTTTTGCTTGAAAAACTTCAAAGGCTGCTGGGATGTATCTGCCCCCCTTCGTATAAAAGAAGCGGGACAGCATCTTAATACTTTGAGCTGCTTTTTCTTTGGCACATTTTTGATGGACATCCCAGGACCCGGTCGACTGGAAAACGATACCCAGATATTTGAAGGCTTTAACCTGTTCAATTGTCTGGTTATCCATCCTCCAGCTGTACTGTCTGTGTTTCCTTGCAAAAACCATAATTTTGGTTTTCTGATAGTTTATTACCAGTTGCTCTCTCCTGCAGTATGCTGAAAATTCACCTATGAGCCTATTTAAGCCTATTCTTGTTCGAGATAGGAGTATCGCATCATCAGCATACAAAAGTACTGATATTGATTTGTCAGCCAGTTTGGGGGCGTGGAAGTCCGGAGATGACAAACAATTAACCATATCATTGATGTAAAAGTTGAATAAAACTGGGGCCAAGATACAACCTTGCTTGACCCCCTTGCAGACAGGAACTGGTCCTATAAGATGGCCATTTGACGAAGTTCTTACATGCAGCACCGTGTCTTTATATAAACAGCTGATCAGAAATAATAGTCTTTTGTCTATACTTGATGTGCTCAATTTATCCCAGAGTCTTGCACGTGGAATTGAATCGAAAGCAGCCTTTAGATCGATAAAGGCTGCATATAGCACCCCACGGGATTTTTTGGCATATTTGTCAATAAAGTAGGCTAGGGTGAAGCAATGGTCTATGGTGGACCTGCCTTGCCTGAAACCCGCTTGCTCTTCCGCTAGAATAGCTTCAGTTTCCAGCCAGCTAGTTAGCTTAATATAAAGATGTTTAGCATATAGTTTGCTGGGTATAGGCAGAAGACTGACTGGTCTATAACTCGCCGGGTCTGGCATAGGTCCTTTTTTGTAGATTGGAATAACTATTGCCTCAGTCCAACCATCTGGAAGTAAACCCGTTGAGTCGATCCAAGAAAATAAAGACGCCAGCAGGGGGGCCCACCAGCCAATGTTGGACTTCAGAAGTTCGGCAGGGATGTAGTCATTCCCTGGGGCCTTGTTGTTCTTTAATTGTGCGATTAAGTTCTCAACTTCCTTTACAGTTACTGGTGGCCAATGAGGTAGGTCCTCCAATTGAATACATAATTTGTAGTGTTGGACTTCCTGGTCATAGAACAAAGATTGAAAATGGCGCAACCACTCCATTGGTTCCACTGTACAGATGGAATTGGTACGCTCCTGGCCCAGTAGACCAGATATGGTTCGCCAAAAGCAAGTAGTATCTTTCTCGTGCGATGCCTTAACCAGACTGTGCCATGCGGCTCTTTCAGCTTCCAGTTTCTTTCTCCTTAGTAATTGTTTGTAAGACCTTCTCAGATAAATATAAGCATTAAGTAGGAGGGCAGTCCCTGATTTCCTATATCTCTGGTAGGCTGTTCTCATTTGACTCCTTGTTTGCCTGCACTCCAGGTCAAACCAACTAGCTCCGTCCTTTGCCCTCTTTGTAGCGGCGCTATGTATCACTGTTGTTAAATGGGATTTCAATCTTTCCAAAAGTAATTTAAAGCGTTCCATAATCGCATCTACTGAATTGCCTGACACAATAGCGGAGCGAATAAGCTTTAACTCCGCTGACTGAAGAAGGAGGGTTAGATTTTCATTCAGTATTGGGGACCATTTGAGTCTTTTGGGAGCAGGTATACCCAAATTTACAGAAGGTATATATTGTGGCTCGGCAATAGAATGGTCAAAAGGCCGACCTGCAAGCTCTAAAATTAGAGGTAGGTGATCACTCAGAGTATTGTGGCCCACTTGGAACTTCCTTACAAAGCTGTGAGCAAATCTTGAGATTAGAATATAATCTATGACGCTTCCCCCAGCCTTAGAAAAATGGGTATATTCCCCGGGGCGATCCCCCTCTATGTTGCCGTTTAATATCAGCAGTTCCCTCCGTCTGGCAGCCTGCACTAAGCAAAGACCTGAAAAATTACTTCTTCTATCTTTGGACAGTCGTGTCGCACCAATATCCGTCTGTTCTTCAGGGTCCATAAATAGGTTGAAGTGAGTGTATAGACTGTTGTCATCTGTTCCTATACTAGCGTTAAAGTCTCCACACACAATAGTCAGGGCAGACGGGTAAGTAGAGTCGAAAAGCTCTAAAAACGCCTCTAGCTCAGCCCATATAGCCTTGACCGCGGGGTTTTTTTGGCCTGGGGGAATATAGACATTGACCAGCAGAAGAGTAGTTCTCTTAAAGCTAAGTAGAGCGGCTGTTGCTAGAGAATTGCAGCTGGGTAGGGCTGTTAGAGAATGCGCCAGCTCCGTGGAAATGAAGCAAGCTAGGCCACCACTAGATCTGCCGCCCCTTAAAGATGGAGAGGCAGGCAGGTAGTGGCAGTTATACCCATTGAGAAATATAGGGTCCTTCTGCCATGTCTCCTGAAAGAAGATGATGTCAAATTGCTTAAGGTAGCACAAAAATTGTTGGTTGTTTTTCTTGGCGTGCCAACCCGCGATATTCCAAGACAGCACTTTTAGGCCCCGGGCCCTTCGGGGAGCTGGATCTATGTCACCACCACGTCCAGCAATTCTTTGGTGTCTAAAAAAACACACCCATTGGCTCTTTTCGAGGATGACTGCTTGGAGAGAGTGTAGTGATCCTCTCTTCTTGGTGATTTGGGGCTAGATTTTGGAGTTGGGGGGGAAGCTAATTCATTCGGAGACAATTTAAGATAGCTGTGCCAGGCGCTTTGAGATTTCACACCTTGATTTGGTCTTACTTTATTGTACATCACAGGGGGCTCAGATTGTAATTCCACGTCTACACATTTAAAGGTGCCTCCCACCGTCCTCCTATCCACTAGACATTTGGGAGATATGGGCTGCACATAAGGGTCCTTCATTGTCTCACCTTGGTCATCCTTTTTTTCTAGTCTGCTTCGAAGTGAATCAAGTCTTTTCAGGATCTCAGTTTGAGCTGGAGAATGCAGTGACCAGAATCGCTTTATCAGTGAGAGTTCTTCCTCCAAAACGGAGTCCTCACTATCACACGTGAGAGGCCAGACGCCAGTTGGATGTGGAGCTTCCTTTTTTTCATTTGGCACTGTTTGATGGAGATGATCCTGCTGGAACTTATGCTTTCTATTTTGATGGTTTTGGTGGTTGGTTTTTTCCCTTTTGTGAGCTTCCATTCCTATGTCCTTGGGCCCCATCAGAGAGGTTAAAGGTGCTCTATTTTCAAATATTCTTAATAGGACTATTCTTTCTTTTTTGAATAGGTTTTTAGCTCTAAAAATAAAGCTGGCCAGACTATGATCTAAAAAAGTAATCAATGCTCGTACCGAGCAATCATCTTGATGTAGATACTCTATAGCGGCTATGTCAATTGCTTTTACTACCCCCGGTAAAATGCCACTTATGATGGACAAAAAGTGGTCTATACGGTCCGACCCTGCATAAAATCTAGGCGGTTTAGGGTAATTAGCAAAGACAAGCTTTTGTGGGATTAGGACTAAGCTCCATACTCTTTTAGGACACAACGTCTGTCGAGCTTGAGAGGAGTGGTTCCCCTCAATAGCTTGGGTCGCCAGCTCACCTCTGTCTACAGATTCTGTGCTGGCCATAAGAGGACTCTGGGGCGGTATAACTGTAGATGGATTAGTTCCTTTGTCCCAGCTCGGTGTTGGTTCTTCAAAGCTTGGTTTAGATTCTTTTGTGAGTGTATCTACTTTACGTGTCTCTTTGATGGCACTCGAGTTGGATTTGTTTGTTCCATTTGTAGAAAGGGGTGGAAGAAGGTTAAAGAGCTTCTGCCAATATTTTTTACAGGTACGGTGAGTTGTCTTAAGCCGCCTTAGGTTTTTCATATTTTTGCTTTTCTTCATCTTAGGCTCGGCTTTTTTCCTCCGGGGTTTGCTAGGGAGAGGTAGATCCGGGCTGACTAGGGGATTTGTATTCTGGACTGAAGCGCTCACATGTTGTTTGAAATTGTCCACTAGGGTCAGGAGAAGCCCGTTTGTTATCGATAAGAAATTTTTGACGTTAAGGAGATCCGTAGAAATCTGGTATATCTGCTCCTGAAGATAATCACCCCGCATTTCTGTTCCGCTGTCATTGGCTTTCAACCAGTGGGTTGAAAGGTTGCTTCCAAGTTCCAGCGGTGACAAATGAGGATTAGCATCAGGTGTGTTGGCTGTATTAGCCTTTGTAGCATTCTCTGCTATGGCAAGTTCTTGGGCCAAATTTGTTGGATGGTTTGTCCTCTTGTTGTTTGTTTGCAAGTCCTTTAGCTGTGTTGACCAATCCAACACTGTGAGTGGCAAAGGCATAGCTACCTCTAGAATACTCTCATTCTGAGTTCTCTTACTCGAGTCTTTTTGAGGAAAGTAGCTGGTAATTTTACTTTGTCTCCTTCGGCTCTCCATCGGGCTCTGTGGTGAATTAGGCAAGATTCCTTGGTCCTTGTATTTTTTCCTGGTGAGGACCATAGTGGGTATATAGGTATATAGGTATATATGGATATATGGTAGGAGGTGCTTGCTTAACGGCGACTTATCTTTTGTTCTAAGCTGAAGTAAACAATAGCAAAAATGCCGGTTTGTGGAAGTTGCCTCTAGACCTCTCCAACCTCTTCAACTTGTTAGTTTCTCCAGCAATTTACATCGGGGCTTGTGAGGTATCAATCATTTAAAATGTTGGAAAATATTACTGGTCCTAGGCTTTCATACTATAACTTGTTTCTTTTAAAATTCAACTAGGTCTTTCTCCCTCATTCAGCAGCCTCACGGCGTAACCAGTAAAGTAGCTAGACAGTATAGCAAAAAAAAAACACAAAACAAAAGTCCCTTGGAATAATTATCGAGTTGAACTTGCCTTGTGTTTCTTGGGGTTGTAGCTGCTTCAGTTCCTTCCTTTTTGTTTTTTTATGGATAAAAATCTCGGCGTCCTTCCAGAGGAGTAGCTGACTCCCCCGTCTGCTAATTACCACTCAGTTTAGAAAACACGTCTAAAACAATAAACTAAAAGCAAAGAGAAGCGATGAGGTGATGAGGTGATAAAGCAGCTGGTAAGACGTTAGAACTGTGAGTTTAAAACCAAGAAGTGGCTAAAAACTACTTAAAAGCTTAACTGAAAGCAGGAGAGTCTGACTAGGCTGCTCTCTCCGTTGCCATCTTGCGAAATCTCCTCATTTTCGTACAAATCTTGGAAATCTCCTCATTTCGTACAAAGATTACCACAACAAAGGACAAAAGTGGTAAGGACCTAACAGAAGCAGAAGACATCAAGAAGAGGTGGCAAGAATACACAGAGGAATTATACCAGAAAGATATGGATGTCTCGTACACCCCAGGTAGTGTGGTTGCTGACCTTGAGCCAGACATCCTGGAGAGTGAAGTCAAACGGGCCTTAGAAAGCACTGCAAATAACAAGGCCAGTGGAAGTGATGGTATTCCAGCTGAACTATTTAAAATTTTAAAAGATGGTGCTGTTAAGGTGCTACACTCAATATGCCAGCAAGTTTGGAAAACTCAGCAGTGGCCAGAGGATTGGAGAAGATCAGTCTACATCCCAATCCCAAAGAAGGGCAGTGCCAAAGAATGCTCCAACTACTACACAATTGCACTCATTTCACATGCTAGCAAGGTTATGCTTAAAATTCTACAAGGAAGGCTCAAGCAGTATGTGGACTGAGAATTCCCAGAAGTGCAAGCTGGATTCTGAAGAGGCAGAGGAACCAGAGACCAAATTGCAAACGTGCTGGATTATGGAGAAAGCTAGAGAGTTCCAGAAAGACATCTACTTCTGCTTCATTGACTATGCAAAAGCCTTTGACTGCGTTGACCACAGCAAACTATGGCAAGTTCTTAAAGAAATGGGAGTGCCTGATCACCTCATCTGTCTCCTGAGAAATCTCTATGTGGGACAAGAAGCTACAGTTAGAACTGGATATGGAACAACTGATTGGTTCAAAATTGGGAAAGGAGTACGACAAGGCTGTATATTGTCTCCCTGCTTATTTAACTTATATGCAGAACTCATCATGCGAAAGGCTGGGCTGGATGAATCCCTAGCCGGAATTAAGATTGCTGGAAGAAATATCAACATCCTCAGATATGCAGGTGATACAACCTTGATGGCAGAAAGTGGGGAGGAATTAAAGAACCTTTTAAAGAGGGTGAAAGAGGAGAGCACAAAATATGGTTTGACGCTCAACATCAAAAAAACGAAGATCATGGCCACTGGTTCCATCACCTCCTGGCAAATAGAAGGGGAAGAAATGGAGGCAGTGAGAGATTTCACTTTCTTGGGCTCCATGATCACTGCAGATGGTGACAGCAGTCACGAAATTAAAAGACGCCTGCTTCTTGGGAGAAAAGCAATGACAATCCTAGACAGCATCTTAAAAAGCAGAGACATCACCTTACCAACAAAGGTCCGTATAGTTAAAGCCATGGTTTTCCCAGTAGTGATGTATGGAAGTGAGAGGTGGACCATAAAGAAGTCTGATTGCTGAAGAATTGATGCTTTTGAATTATGGTGCTGGAGGAGACTCTTGAGAGTCCCATGGACTGCAAGAAGATCAAACCTCTCCATTCTGAAGGACATCAGCCCTGAGTGCTCACTGGAAGGACAGATCGTGAAGCTGAGGCTCCAATACTTTGGCCACCTCATGAGAAGAGAAGACTCCCTGGAAAAGACCCTGATGTTGGGAAAGATGGAGGGCACAAGGAGAAGGGGACGACAGAGGACGAGATGGTTGGATAGTGTTATCGAAGCTACCAGCATGAGTTTGACCAAACTGAGGGAGGCAGTGGAAGACAGGAGTGTTGGAGGGGGGTTTCCAGCCGGTGGCAGAGGACAGAGTGATTCCAGGAGACATAGGTGTAAAAACCCAAACTAAAATGAAGACTTTATTACTAAACAATAAACACAAACTCTGGTGGGTGTTATTCCTGCAGGCAGGCTACAAAACTCAGCTTTTTTCCTTTATAGCAACGGCCACCTGCAGCCAATTAATCCCAGAAACTTCTTAAAGGTATACACACATGTTTCTGTGCCGAATGTCCCCTAACAAGGAGTGCCTGGCGTGCTCTGGTCCATAGGGCCACGAAGAGTTGGACACGACTAAACGACTAAACAACAAACAACAACAAATGCCTAGATCGAAGCTGAAAAAGCATTGTTTGAGCTTATTTTACTTCGTTTTGTGATTTTTGGGTGTGCATGCATTTTCACTCAAAAAAAGCAAAACGAAGTAAAGGAAGCCCAAACAAAGCAAAACACGTGTTTTTTGTGTTAATATGCATAGAAAGAAGACGAATAAGCTTATTTCAGGCTTATTTCACTGTGTTCCGTGTTTTTTCGGTGTGCATGCATATTCACCCTAAGAACGCAAAACGAAGTGAAGTACGCTCAAACAAAGCAAATTGTTGTTTGGGTCAATATGCCTAGAAAGAAGACGAATGAGATTTGTTTGGGCTTATTTCACTTCGTTTCGCGTTTTTAGGGTGTGATTGCATATTCACCCTAAAAATGCAAAACAACGTGAAATAAGCCAAAACAAATCAAAACATGCGATTTTTGGCTTAATATGCATAGAAAGAAGACAAATGAGATTTTGGGGGGCTTATTTCACTTCGTTTCGTGTTTTTAGGGTGTGATTGCATATTCACCCTAAAAATGCAAAACAAAATGAAGTAAGTCCAAATAAAGCAAAACATGTGATTTTTGGGTTAATATGCATAGAAAGAAGACAAATGAGCTTATTTCAGGTTTATTTCACTGTGTTGCGTGTTTTTTGGGTGTGCATACATAGTCACACAAAAAAACACAAAAGGAAGTAAAATAAACCTAAAAAAAGAATAGCATGTGTTGTTGTTTTTTTCAAAAAAAAATTATTGGTTTTCACAACATTATAAACAAACAAACAAACATAAGTCATAGCCTTATTGAAAATTACACTTATTAACACTTCCCCTTCCTCACTTCCCCTTGGTTGAATTTCACTGCATATCCTTTTAACGGTTTTCCAAATCATAGTTCTTATAAAATTTAACTTAAACATTAACATCCTTATATCTTCACATTATGAAATTAAACATATTAATTCGACACTTAAATAAAATCCTAAGCCAATTAAGTATCTACAAGCTGTTTTCAGTTAATTTAACTTAACATATTCAACTAAGTAATCATTAAATTTAATCCACTTTTCCTGATACTCCCCCTCCTTCTGGTCGTGGACTCTTCCGGTTAGGTCGCATAGCTCCAAAAAATCCATCATCTTCATCTGCCATTCTTCTATCGTTGGTAATTCTTGGGTTTTCCACTTTTTAGCTAACAGAATATGCGCAGCAGTTGTGGCATACAAAAATAATTTAACATCTTTCTTGGGGAATTCCAAACTTGTTATTCCAAGAAGAAAGGCCTCTGGTTTCCTTATAAATGTATATTTCAACATTTTTTTCAATTCGTTGTAAATCTTTTCCCAGAAGTCTTTCACCTTGGGACAGGTCCACCACATATGATAAAAGGTTCCTTCCTTTTCTTTACATTTCCAACATAGATTGTCACAGTTATGATATATCTTTGCTAATTTTACAGGAGTCAAATGCCATCTGTACATCATTTTCATTATATTTTCCTTTAATACAGTACATGCGGTGAACTTGACCCCTTTCTTCCACAATCTTTCCCAATCCTCAAACATTATATTATATCCTACATCTCTTGCCCAATCTATCATCACAGATTTAACTTGTTCATCTTTTGTATGCCACTCCAACAATAACATACATTTTAGATAAATGTTTGCCTTTAGTGTCCAACAACTCCGTCTCTAACTTAGACTTTTCAAAAGCAAAACCATTTTTCTTATCCAATTGATACAATTCATTAATCTGGTGATAATGTAACCAGTTTAACTTATCTTTAACTTGATCAAATGGTTTTAATTTATAGAATAGAATCATAGAATCATAGAGTTGGAAGAGACCACAAGGGCCATCGAGTCCAACCCCCTGCCAAGCAGGAAACACCATCAGAGCACTCCTGACATATGGTTGTCAAGCCTCTGCTTAAAGACCTCCAAAGAAGGAGACTCCACCACACTCCTTGGCAGCAAATTCCACTGTCAAACAGCTCTTACTGTCAGGAAGTTCTTCCTAATGTTTAGGTGGAATCTTCTTTCTTGTAGTTTGGATCCATTGCTCCGTGTCCGCTTCTCTGGAGCAGCAGAAAACAACCATTCTCCCTCCTCTATGTGACATCCTTTTATATATTTGAACATGGCTATCATATCACCCCTTAACCTCCTCTTCTCCAGGCTAAACATGCCCAGCTCCCTTAGCCGTTCCTCATAAGGCATCGTTTCCAGGCCTTTGACCATTTTGGTTGCCCTCCTCTGGACATGTTCCAGTTTGTCAGTGTCCTTCTGACACTGTTTGTCTTATAACCTTCTTCCTCTTCCATTAATAAATCATAATATCTCAACCATTTGGTATCCATATTTAGTTTTTTCTGGGCCTTTGCCTCCATTGGTGAAAGCCATCTGGGCGTCTTTCTTTCTAAAAGATCTTTATATTTTATCCAAACATTATACAGCGATTTCCTAATTACATGGTTTTTAAATGCATTATGGGCCTTTACCTTGTCATACCATAAATATGCATGCCATCTGTCAGGGAACTGACATCAGAGCGAGAGGCGGAGGCAGGGCTCCAGAGCGATGCCGGAGAGGGGACCAGCAGGGGGGAAGGAATTCAGCGTAACACCAGTAGAGAAGAGAGGGAGATGGAGGAATTGGAGACAGGTCTCCAAGACCCTTCACCAGAGACTAGTGGAGAGAGCGCTGACACGCCCCTGCCTTCCCCTTACTCGCGCAGACGAGTTTCGCGCGGGGAAAGTAGGAGGAGACTTGGCGTCAAACAGCTCTTATGCTGGAAGAGGTTCAAGAAACGCCCACTGACGGATTCTGCAAGTGACTGACCGGTCACGGAGTGTGAGCTGTCAGCCAAAGCATGGTTGGCCAGTCAATATAACTAAAACTGAAGGCAACTTACGCACAAGTAACCCCCTTACAACCATTACAGCAATCCGTCAGTCTCTGAAGTTACTTGTGCACAGGCAGGGGAACCATGAGCCAGACTAGAGGCGCCGGTGCAGCGGAGCAAGCTGCGGGTGTGCAGGACCTGGTGAAGAGGAACCGGGAGCTGGAACAGCATGTAGCTCTGCTGACAGCGCGGCTGAATGAGAGGCGAACCCAGGATGCACAGGTTAGACCCACCCCAGTGGCAAAGAAGGTCCCGGGACTGGTACAAAAGTTTGGGGGGAAGCCCCAGGACTATAATGGGTTCCGAACGCAAATAGAGTACGCTTTGGAGCTGCAGCACGATGACTTTGCTGACGATGCAGAGAGGGTGGCGTATATCGTGGGGCACCTTCAGGATGCCGCGCGTGAATGGGTCAGGCCCCTAATGGCCACGCAGAATGCTGCCATGAGGGACGTCCGGAAGTTCTTCCAGGCAATGGACGCAATGTATTCAAGCCAAATTGGGCAGAGTGTAACCCAGCGGGAGCTGATGAGATGCAAGCAGGGGGATCTATCCGTTAGAGACTACTGGTCCCGCTTTGCGATGCTAATACACCGGCTCGAATGGGATCTAGATGACCCGCCCATACGGATGCTGTTTGAGGAGGGGTTGTCCCCAACCATGAAGGACGAGCTCTCCCGCGTTCCCCGCCTGCAATCTATGGACGAACTGACCAAAGCTGCACTTGCGATAGGAGCTCGGCAGGAAGCGCACGCTTTGGAAAGGCGGGAAGGGAGAGGAGTACGTTGCCCTGACTACCGCATTCCTGAGATGCCAAAGCAGCCTTCCGGGGACGTTGAGCCAATGGAAATCGATGGAGCGCGCATGCGCGAGGTTTCGAGCGCCAACCAAGGATTCAAAAGGGAGGGAAAGGCGGCCAAAAGCACCAAGAAGTGTTTCCTCTGCCAACGGCCAGGACACTTTGCCAGGGTCTGTCCACAAAGAAAGGCTTGGCAAGGGATGGTGGGGACCGCTGGCAGCGAGGAGGAGGGGGCGGAGGACAAGGTGCAGGGAAACGCCAACGCTTGGCTGTCCACAGGGGGGCGCAGCAGCCAGGCGAGCAACTAATGGAAGTGCCCCAACCAGACCCACCCAAGGCGTCTATAGCGATAGAGGTGGTGCTAGAACTCCCAAATGGACACCCAGTCAAGGTGAAGGCAATGCTGGACTCAGGCAGCTCTTGCAACTTTTTTAGCAAGGAGTTCACACTAGAGCACCAACTCCACCTGCTGCCACTTGATTTTCCCCTCCAGGTCACCACGATAGATGGCAGGGAGCTGCTGGGAGGGGAGGTGACACATCAAACCCCGCCAATGAGTATGAGGGTTTCCAGACACACTGAAACCATTGCCTTTCATGTGGCCACACTGGCGGGACCCCCGATAATACTAGGCATGAGCTGGCTAGTGCTACATGAGCCAGTGGTGGCTTGGCATCAACGGACAGTCACCTTCGGGTCAGCGCACTGTTTGGAACACTGTCTGGGGGGGGGGGGAGCCCAGGGGGAGGTTGGCCAGGGTGGCAGCAACGACACTGAAGCCGAGAGGAGAGGTGCCGCCACAGTACGCGGACTTACAGGAGGTCTTCAGCGAGAGGGAGGCGGACAGGCTGCCACCACATAGGCCCTTTGACTGTCAAATCAACCTACTCCCTGGGGCGCAGCTGCCAGTGGGTAAGCTGTATGCCATGTCGGACCGGGAGATGCAGGAGTTGCGGAACTTTATTGACAAGAACCTAAAAAGGGGTTTCATAAGGGAATCTAAGGCAGTGGGGGGCAGCCCTGTGTTCTTTGTGGACAAAAAAAACACGGATCAGCCCAGGCTGGTTGTGGACTATAGAAAATTGAACCTCGTATCAGAACCCGTGACCTTCCCAATGCCCAGAATTGATGATATTCTAACTCAGGTAAGGAAGGGGAAGATCTTTACCAAGCTGGACCTCCGGGGAGCATACAATTTGATTAGGATGAGGGAGGGGGACGAATGGAAAACCACCATGTTTACCCCCCTAGGGGCCTTTGAGTACCTAGTCATGCCATTTGGATTACAGTCAGGCTCAGCCTGTTTTCAAAGCTTCATGCACCATGTGCTGGGACCCCTGCTGTACAAAAACTGCGTAGCATTTCTGGACAACGTCCTGATCTATTCGGACAATGAAAAACAGCATGTCCAGGACGTCAGGGAAGTGCTGAAGAGGCTGCAGAAGCATCAGTTGTGGGTCAAGCTGGAGAAGTGCCAGTTTCACGCCAGAGAAGTGGAATTTCTGGGATACAAGTTGTCGGACAGGGGCCTAGCCATGGACCCCAGCAAGGTGCAGGCGGTGCTGGAATGGAAGACCCCCAAAACCCGGAAGGATGTGCAGAGGTTCCTTGGGTTCAGCAACTTCTACCGGAAGTTCATCAAGAACTTCACCCACTTGACCGCGCCCATCACGGATTGTCTCAGTAGCAAAAAGAAGTTCGTCTGGACTGAAAGTGCCCAACGATCCTTCGAAAGGCTAAAGAAGGCGTTCGCCTCGGAGGAACAGCTCCTGCACGTGGATCTGCAGAAGCCGATGAGGCTGGAGACAGACGCATCAGACCGGGCGGTAGGAGCGGTGTTGCTGCAGCCGGGAGGGAGCCAACACACCTGGAGACCGTGCGCCTTCTACTCACGGAAACTGAGCAAATCGGAACAAAACTACACGGTGTATGATCGCAAACTGCTAGCAATTTACGCAGCCTTTTGGCAGTGGAGACATCTACTAATAGGGGCTCAGCACAAGATTCAGGTGTGCACGGATCACAAGAACTTGGAATATTGGAGAACGGCTCGAGTGCTCAACCAGAGACAGATTCGATGGGCACAGGAGTTCTCCAAGTTCTTCTTTGAGATCAAGTACGTGCCGGGAGTAGAGAACGTGAGGGCAGACGCACTGTCCCGGAAGCCGGAGTACACGGAAGAAGAAGGACTGCCGGAAGTAAGACACGTGTTCCCAGAGGAACGATGGGTGTGTGGGGGAACGTTGGTTGGGAAACGAGAACTGACCGAGCTGATTCGCCAGGACGAGTTCGCCCAAACCAAAATCAGAGAACTTGGGGAAGCGAGGGGAGACCAGGGAGGCTTTGAGGAAAGGGAAGGACTGCTGTACTACAAGGGAGCAATGTATGTGCCCGGGGAGGCCTTGCGGGAAAGGGTGCTCAAACAGCTTCACGACAACCCAACAGCGGGGCACTTTGGGCAACACAAAACTATGTTACTGGTTACTAGGCAGTTCTGGTGGCCAAGGGTGAGGGAAGATGTACGGGAGTATGTACGTGCTTGTGAACGCTGCCAACGGGCCAAGGGGGAGAGGGCTGCCCCGGCAGGGCTACTGGAACCATTACCCACACCGGGAAGACCATGGGAGGTGGTGTCTATCGATTTCATGACAGATTTACCCAAATCCAGAGGGAAGACAGCAGTCATGGTAGTAGTAGATCTGCTAACCAAAATGTGCCATTTTATAGCGTGCTCACATGCAGTAACGGCAGAGGAAATTGCCCGGTTGTTTGTGGATCACATCTTCAGGTTGCATGGAGCTCCTTTGAGGGTTATCTCAGACTGAGGGAAACAATTTACCTCGAGGTTCTGGAGGAAACTCATGAGCTTATTGCAGGTGGAGGTGGGATTCTCGACGGCTAGACACCCGGAGACCAACAGGCAAGCAGAGAGGGCGAACAGCATTTTACAGCAATACCTACGCTGCTACGTCAACGAGAGACAGAACGATTGGGTAGAGAAGCTAGCACTGGCGGCGTTTGCGTATAATAATGCTGAGCATGTGTCCACGGGGATGAGCCCGTTCATGGCTAATTATGGGTGTCACCCCAGGGCCTTTCCCGGGAGGGGGGAGGAAGGGGGGAGCGTACCCGCAGCAGAGCAGTTCGTGGAAGAAATGGAAGCCCTGCACCAGCAGCTTAAGATGAACCTGGAAAGGGCCAAGGAAGTATACAAGAGGCAAGCAGACAAACGTCGCCGGGAAGGGGAGACTATAAGGGTGGGGGACAGGGTGTGGTTGTCCACCGAAGGCTTACCCTTCAAGGGCGGGTGTAAGAAACTACGGCCAAAACGGCTGGGGCCCTTTGAGGTGACACACCAAGTGAACCCGGTGGCATTCCGGCTCAAGTTGCCAGACAGCATGAAAATCCACCCGGTGTTTCATAGGTCACTGCTCTCACCGTACGGGGGGGGGGGCGGAGGGTCCGGGGGGAAGTAGGGGAAGGGCTTACACACCCACAAGTGGAGGAGAGGGAACACCACCACCAGGTGATGGAGATCCTGGATTCGCGATGGCGGGGGCGGCAGGTGGAGTACCTGGTAGCGTGGGAGGGAGAACCCGAGTCTGAAAACACGTGGGTTCCCGCGGGGGAGATAGATGATGGATATCTGGTGGAAGAGTTCCACAACAGGTATCCGAGGAAGCCCAAACCCCGGAGAGATTCTGGGAGGAGCAATTTGCTACCACCGATGAGGAGGAGGAGGATTTTGTGGGTTTTCCAGCTTCCGAAGAGGAAGGAGGAGAAGCGTCAGGAGAGGAGGAATCAGACTGGGAAGCCCGTCCCGCGCGAAGAAATCGGAGCGGGTGGGAAGCGGGGTTTGAGTCCTCGGATGACGACAGCAGCTCCTTTCGGGGGTTCCCTGCATCGTCGGCTGAAGAGGGGGACAAGGTTACGTCACAGGGCCGGGCTGGGGGTGGAGGGGGTCCTGGGAGGGAGGTGGATGTCAGGGAACTGACATCAGAGCGAGAGGCGGAGGCAGGGCTCCAGAGCGATGACGGAGAGGGGACAAGCAGGGGGGAAGGAATTCAGCGTAACACCAGTAGAGAAGAGAGGGAGATGGAGGAATTGGAGACAGGTCTCCAAGACCCTTCACCAGAGACTAGTGGAGAGAGTGCTGACACGCCCCTGCCTTCCCCTTACTTGCGCAGACGAGTTCCGCGCAGAGAAAGTAGGAGGAGACTTGGCGTCAAACAGCTCTTATGCTGGAAGAGGTTCAAGAAACGCCCACTGACGGATTCTGCAAGTGACTGACCGGTCACGGAGTGTGAGCTGTCAGCCAAAGCATGGTTGGCCAGTCAATATAACTAAAACTGAAGGCAACTTACGCACAAGTAACCCCCTTACAACCATTACAGCATCCAAACACATTGTTGAATCCCTCCAAATCTAATAGATCTGTGTCTTCTAATTGCATCCATTCTTTAATCCAGCAAAGTGCAGCAGCTTCAAAATAAATTTTTAAATCTGGCAGGGAAAATCCCCCTCTTTCTTTAGAATCCGTAAGTAATTTATATTTAATTCTGAGTTTCTTCCCCTGCCAGATAAATCTGGATATTACTTTCTGCCATTCTTTAAAGCATTTCACATTATCTATAATTGCGAGGGCTTGAAACAAAAAAAGCATCTTTGGCAGCATATTCATCTTAATCACAGAAATCCGGCCCATTAATGACAATTTTAAGTTTGACCATATCTCCAAGTCTCTTTTAATTTCATTCCATAATTTCTCATAATTGTCTTTATAAAGATTCAATTTTTCCCCAGTTTCACCCCCAAATATTTAACTTTTTCCACAAAATCTAGGGCCATTTTTTCTTGTAATAGTTTTCTTTCTTCCTTATCCAGATTTTTCTCTTTTTCAGATGATCTTTATTAAATTTTTAGTTACATACTGTACATACACATACATTATATTTCACATTTGTTCTTGCTCTCCTGAGCTGACTTCCCTCCTTCCTTCTTCTGGCTTTTTTATGTCCTCTTTGACTTTTTGCATTGTCTTTGTCCATTTTCAATAAGATTGTTCTTCTTCATTTTTTCCATTAAATGTCCGTAAACAAATAAATCTTTCTATATATACAAGTTCTTGTTGTCTGTCTATATTCATTTACAAATCTTGTTCAATAATAGTCCTAATATACATTTTTAATTCATTTTGCTATTATTACCCAGTAAATTTCTTGTATTTTCCCGTTATGAGATATTATTTTAATTCTACTGGTTCCCTATTTCACATCATCTTCTCTATATATAACATAAATTTCTGGTCATTCTTGTCAATGTCTTCTTCCACCATTCCCAACAGGAATGACTCTGTTTTTTTCAAAAACGTATACCTAAAAATCTTCTTTAATTCGTTATATATATTTTCCCAATACGTTTTCACTATGTCACAAGTCCACCACATGTGGAAGAAACTGCCTTCTTACACCCCACACTTCCAACAATTTTTATTTCCTGTTTTATACATCTTTGACAATTTAATTGGCATGAGGTACCATCTGTACATCATTTTTAACAGATTTTCTTTTAACAATGTACATGAAGTAAATTTTAGGCCGGTATTCCATAATTTTATCCACTTTTCATACTCAGTGTTGTGGCCTATTGCCCACTTAATCATGACACTTTTGATTTCTTCGTCTTTTGTGTGCCATTCTAATAAATATTCATAGACCTTAGACAGTGCTTTTTTGTTATTTTGTAGTACTGCAGTTTCTAATTTTGATTTTGTTTGTTCAAACCCTCTTGTTTTCTTATCCTTTGAGAAGATATCACCCATTTGATGGTACTCCATTCAGCTTTGCAGTTTATCTTTCAATTCCTCATATGGTTTGATCTTAATTACATTGTTCTCTTCCAATAACATGTCTCTATAGGTCAACCATTTTCCTTTCATATTTAGTTTTTTCAGTGAAAAAGCTTCTTGGAGTGACAGCCACCATGGCGTCTTTCTTTCAAACCACTCTTTATATCTTTTCCAGACTTCAAATAGTGGTCTTTTTATGATGTGATTTAAAAAGTCCCGATGTACTCTGACCTTGTCATACCAAAGGTATGCGTGCCACCCATATCTGTTTCCGAAACCTTCCAGATCTAATATATCTGTATTTTCCAAACTAAACCACTCTTTTAACTATATTATAGATGCAGCTTCATAATATATTTTGAGGTCTGGTAGTGAAAAGCCTCCTCTTTCTATTTTGTCCGTTAAAAGTTTGAATTTTATTCTAGGCTTTTTCCCTTGCCATACAAACCTGGAGATCACTTTTTGCCACTCATTGAATTGGCCTTGTCCTGTTATAATTGGAATGGTTTGAAATAAAAAGAGCATTTTTGGTAGGACATTCATCTTAATAGCTGCTATCCTTCCACAGAAGGATAGCTTCAGTCTGTCCCATATTTCCAATTTCGTTTTTACTTCTTTCCATATTGTTTTATAATTATCCTTGAATAGGTTTGTATTTTTGGGGGAAAGCCAAACACCCAAATATTTTATTTTCTTTACCGTTGTTATTTCTGTTTTGCTTTGTAGTTGGTCTAGTTGTTCCTCATTCATGTTCTTTACCATCATTTTTGTTTTACTTTTATTAATTTTAAATCCTGCCATCGCTCTGAATTCTTCTATTACTTTTAATGCTTCTACTATCGAAGTTTGAGGTTCTTGTAATGTCAGGACTATGTCATCAGCGAAGGCCTTAACTTTGTATTCCTTTTCTCCACATTTTATTCCTGTAATTTCCCCTGTTTCTCTTATGTTTTGAAGTAATACTTCCAGTATTGAAATAAATAATAGAGGTGACAATGGGCAACCCTGTCTTGTGCCCTTTGTAATATGAAAGTTCTCTGTCACTCCGTTGTTTATTATAAGTTTTGCATTCTGATCTTTATAAATTGCGTCTATGCTTCTTAAAAACTTTGTTCCCAAACCCATCATTTCTAAATTGTATTTCATAAAAAACCAAGACACGTTATCAAACGCCTTTTCTGTGTCTATGAAGATTAATGCAGCCTGCTTGTTTATTTTTGTTTCCAAATATTCAATTATATTTACTATATTTCTTATGTTGTCTTTTAACTGCCGTCCTGGTAAAAAGTCTGCCTGATCCGAGTGTATATGTGAAGTCATAATGTTTTTTAATCTCTGCGCTAGTATATTTGCAAACAGTTTATAATCATTATTAAGCAAATTTAAAAAACTAGACCCACTAGACCATCTGGCCACAGCTGTGCAAGTACAGTGGAGAACCCACAGCTTGCTGCTGATTAACGTATACCTACCCCCACAAAGAGAGAAAAGACTGATAAGAAATACCTGGGCTCAGTTAGAACAGTATCTTGACAAACTATCAAATCAATTCCCTGATGCCTCTGTAGTGGTGGCTGGCGACCTAAATGCCAGAACTGGACAATCTGATGAGGCTTTGTATGCCCATTTCCATGAAACAGCCCCCATTATAGAGGAAGCCCACTCAATACCAGCTAGAATCTCAAAGGATAAAGGCTGTAATTATGCTGGCTTATGCCTATTACACCTGGTCAATAATTTGGACTTGGTTATACTGAATGGCCGTACTGAGGGGGAGAAGGTCGGAGAATTCACATTTATATCTAACAATGGCGCCTCCACAATTGATTATATAATCGTGTCGTATGATCTTCAAAACAAAGTTCTGGAATGCAAAGTGGAGGAGCGCTTAGATAGTGACCATCTGCCAATAAGTGCACTTGTAGTTGCGGGAAAGGATTTATCCTGCGCTGAGAAAATCGAATATTCGAGCCCTACAGCTTTGGAGCTCAGATATTCTCGTATTAGATGGACAGATGAACTGCATAAGGAAATTTCAAGCAGGCTATGCTCAAAGGAATTCCTCACTAAGAGAGATAACCTTATAACTTCCTCAAGCCATGAATTAAAAATAAATTTATTTCAGGAGTTAATTTCACTCCTTCAAGATTCCCTGAAGGAAAAAAGGAACAGGTCAAATAGGCAATCCTCAGTATATAAAAACTCCAAACCCTGGTTTGATCAAGAATGCCAGGACATGAAGCTAAACTTACTGAAAAAATACAAGAATTATAGATCTGCCAATTTACCCCAACTCCCCACGGTTTGGTTTGAAGATAAACGAAATTATAAAATCCTGATTAAAAACAAAAAACTCCTGGCACAGAAAAGAGAATGGAAATGCCTAATAGATGCATCCAGAGAGAGAGACTCGGCCACCTTCTGGAGAATGGTAGCGAATGGAGTGCGATCTACCTCCTCAGAAGTGGAGTATACTATACCTGCAGGGACTTGGGAGGCATTCTTCCAATCATTATATTCAGCTCTGCCTTTGACACAGCCACTAACACAGTGTGCGGCAGGTGATGAGTGGCCTCCGGTGTCGGTTGCGGAGGTCAGGAGGCTTATTCAGGCACTCAAATACAGAAAAGCCCCGGGAGCAGATAATATCTCCCCTGAGCTTCTCAAAGCCAATATTGACTGGTGGGCCCCAGTCCTTGCCACCCTATTCACCAGCATAGATCAAACAGCAATAATACCAGAGGACTGGGGATTGGCAATCATCGTTCCCATTTTCAAGAAAGGCTGTAAACTTGATCCAGCCAATTACAGACCAATCAGTCTCTTAAGCATTATTAGCAAACTTTACGCAACTCACTTACGTGAAAAGTTTGCGGACTGGCTGGAACGGGAGCACATCCTTAAGGAAGCCCAGGCTGGTTTCAGGGCACATAGATCAACTTTAGATCAAGGACTGGTAT
The DNA here is from genome assembly GCF_964252035.2 of Podarcis erhardii. Classification (NCBI taxonomy): domain Eukaryota; kingdom Metazoa; phylum Chordata; class Lepidosauria; order Squamata; family Lacertidae; genus Podarcis; species Podarcis erhardii. The sequence continues at coordinate 30,112,345 of NC_138506.1, read as the reverse complement.
TGCAACATCTAGTGGAGAAATACACCTCAAAGAAAGGAGGCTCCCTCTATGTAGCCTTTATAGATTTCAAATCAGCTTTCGATTTGATACCCCGGCACAGACTTTGGGAAAAATTAAGTGCCACAAACATCGATAGACGTCTTTTGCTTCTCATCCGTAGACTACATGAAAATACTCGGATCCGTGTTAGATGTGACCGTTATGGGAACCTATCAAAGGAAATCCAAAGTTTCCATGGTGTCAAGCAAGGCTGTGTTCTTGCCCCTATTCTATTTAATTTCTACATAAACTCCTTAGTTAGAAAGATGGAGGATGCAAGTACTCATCCCCCAAACCTAAATAATATACCAATCCCAGTCCTTTTGTACGCAGATGATGCGGCACTTATTTCCTTCTCTTGTGTGGGACTAAGAAAACTTTTACGAGCTCTTACAGAATATTGCGAAGCTGAACACCTAATAATAAATTACACTAAATCAAAATATGTTCCTGCTGCCTCCCAGGTCTTTGTCGCAAAAATACTTCCACAACTGATGTATGGCACCCAGATATTTAATTGTCAAAAACTCAAGTCCCTGGAATCTGTACAAACTAAATTTTACCGCTCCCTACTAGGGTTACCTACCTGTGTTTCCAACACAGCCATTAGGCTGGAGGTAGGTCAACTCCCTATCAATGCCAGGATATGGATCCTGAAGATTCACTTCTGGCTAAAACTCATATTTTTCCCAGTGGGAGTGGCTCCTTTGACTCTATTAGACCCGTTCCAGTCTAAATGGAGATTGTTGCTCTATGAAAAATTGAAGGGCCTGGGGCTTTCCCCACAAGAACTTATAGCCTCAGGTTTTGAAAAGGCTAAAAGGATGGTGAGCCAGCGAATAGGAGATGTAGAGCTTCAGGACCATATGAGCAAGATAGATAAATATCCAGCTATCCAAGATTATGGAAAAGGGTTCAATCTAACACCATATTTGCTGGATTTACAAATCGCAAAATACAGGCGGGCGTTTACCCTTACCAGATTTGATGTACTGCCATCTGCCTTACTAAAGGGCAGATACGTGGGCAAACCCTATGCTGAACGAGTCTGCCCATGTGGTCTGAAAGAGGTGGAAACGGCTTCACACGTGTTGCTACACTGCGACCTCTATGGGGATATCAGGTCACTGTTTATTTCCCCTATCGTTCAGAAATTTCCAGGTCGATCTGAATCTCAGCGGCTGAAAATCCTACTAGGAGATAAAAACCCAGAAGTAACACTGAAAGTGGCCAAATTTTCTGCGGCTGCGATCAAGCGGAGGGCATTAGCTGTAAAAAAGTAAAAGACTTGACCCCTGGACAAGCCCACTCTTTTTTTAAGTCTATACATATATTGTAGCGCGTGTGTGCGCGTGTGTGTGTGTGTGTGTGTGTGTGCATATGTGTATTGCTTTTATGTATAATTTTTTTAATTGACACCATTACTCCCCTTGTAAACTACCGTTGTTTTTTGTTTTCTTTCTGGTCTATGACCGTAATAAATTAATTTCATTTCATTTCATTATTAAGCAATGATATCAGTCTAAAGTTTTTTACGTTTGTGAGATCAGTTCCTTGTTTTGGTATTAGGGAAATAAATGCTTCTTCCCATGTCTTGGGAATCTGCCCTTTTTCCATTATATTATTCATTACTTCCTTTAGTGTGGAGACTAATTGTTGACTTAATTTCTTATATTTAATTGGTATGCCATCCGGCCCTGGGGCCTTCCCATTCTTTTCTTGCTTAATTGCATCTATAATCTCTTCTTCTGATATTGGTTTTTCTAATTGTTCTCTTCTTTCTTGGGAAATTGCCCTCAGTTTGTGTTTTCCTATATAAGTTCTTATCTTCTCCTCGTTTTCTTTGGGTGCTTTATATAATTCTTTGTAAAATTTAAGGAACACTTTCCTTATTTCTTTGGGATTGTCTATTATTTCATTATTATCTTTTATTGTATTTATAATGTTCTGTCCTTGTTTTTTCTTTAGTTGCCAAGCTAACCACTTCCCTGCTTTGTTTGCTGATTCAAAATTTTGCTGTTTTACTAGTTTAATTTTCCATTCCACCTCTTGATTTATAATCATAGATAGTTTCATTTGCAACAATTTACTTGTTTGTTTTAGTTTTGGGTCCTCTGGTTTCCTAACCAACTGCTTTTCGATATCTTTTATTTTATTTAATATTTCTACTTTATTCTTTTCCCTTTCCCTCTTTTGAATACAGTTCTGTTGCAAGAAGAATCCTCGCGTAACTGCTTTGCTTGCATCCCAGACTACATTTATGTCTGTACCTTTATTTAGGTTTAGTTCGAAGTAAGTACTTAGATGTTTTTTAGTTCTTTCTAATATTTCTGTATTGTCTAACAAATTGTCGTTTATTCTCCACCTCCTAACTGTTGGGTCTTTAGTCTTCCATTCCATTGTAATGGCATTATGATCTGATAACGTCTTTGGTAAAATTTCAGCTTTCACCACTCTTGTGGTTAATTCTTTTGATGTCCAGATTTGATCTATCCGGCTCCAGCTTTGGTTTGGTTCTGAATAATATGTGAATTGTTTTGTTAATGGGTTTTTTAATCTCCATATATCCACTAATTCATTATTTTCTGTTAAGGATATAAAGGAATTTGGCAGTTTTCCCTGGTCCGATTTCACTCTTCTTATTGATCTGTCCAGTTCAGTGGAGATTACCCCGTTGAAGTCTCCCAACAATATAATGTTATACTCTATGTAGTCCACCAGTATTTCCTCTTTTTGTAAAAGTCCGCTTTCTTTTCATTTGGTGTATATATCCCCACTATGATTATTTTTTCTCCTTCTATTTGTACTTGTATTCCTATTATTCTTCCTTCATTATCTTTAAATACTTGTTGTGCACTATATTTATTTTTGACATATATAACTCCTCCTCTCTTCTTTTGCACATCTGAGAAAATAAATTCATTCCCCGTTTTTTATTTTTTTAAACTCTGTTGTGTTTCCGTGTTACGTGTGTTTCTTGTAAGCAAATTATGTCTGTGGTTTTTTTTAATAACTCATATTCAATTTTATTTCTTTTGGCTTTATTGTTCATGCCATTAACATTCCATGAGCCAAACCCCAAGCAGAACAGTGGGGAAACGGCCAATCCCAGCACTTAAGAGAGGCCAGGGGCTGGGAGACAAGTCAGTAGAGGGGCCTCAAATGGAACCAGCCATTCCTGGGATAGCTCTGCCCGTGACGCTACAACTCCCAGATGGTCGCAGGGTGCAAGGGCAAGTGTTGGTGGATTCAGGGGCTTCGCTAGACTTTGTAGATGCAGATTTCGTGAAGCAACACAACCTTGGGACACAGCAACTAGACTCCCCAATCGAGGTACAGATGATAGATGGTAGACCCTTAATGGGGGGGAGGTGGTTCAAGCCACACAATCGTTAGGGGTGGAGGTGGTGGGGCACAAGGAGACAATGAGGTTCCATATCACTAAGTTAGCGACACACCCCATAGTCCTAGGAATGACGTGGCTCACAAAACACGACCCTGTGTGGCCTGGTTCCAACGCTCCTTAACATTCGCGTCAGCCTTTTGCCAAGCGAACTGCTTGAGGCTTGAAGTACCTAGAGAGGTGGGAGCGAAGCGGGTGGAGGTAGGAGGGAAACTCACGGGAGAAGAGAGTTCCATACCCCCGCAGTATAAGGCCTTCAGAGACGTGCTCTGTGAGAAGGAGGCAGGCCAGTTACCCCCACACCGCCCTTATGACTGCAAAACAGACTTGGTGCCAGGGGCCCAGATACCCACCAGTCGCCTCTATTCCATGTCAGAGACGGAGCTAGCCGAGCTGAGGGAGTTCTTGCAGAAGAATTTGGCAAGTGGTTTTATCCAACCAACAAAGGCACCAGGGGGAGCCCCAGTTTTCTTCATAAGCAAGAGGGACACCCCGGAAAAGAGGCTCGTTGCGGACTATAGGAGGACCAACAAGCTCATGATTCCCAGCCGATACCCCTTGCCACATATTGGGGATCTGCTGGAGAGGTTGAGATCAGCAAAAAATTTCACCAAGTTGGACCTGAGGGAGGCCTACAACCTGATACGGATGAGGGAAGGCGATGAGTGGAAGACGGCCTTTAATACAAGATATGGGACCTTTGAGTACTTAGTGATGCCGTTTGGGTTGCAATCGGGCACAGCCACCTTCCAGGCCTTCATCAATCATGTTTTGGCAGACTTGCTAGACAGGAACGTGGTATCTTACCTTGATGATCTTTTGATATACTCAGAAAGTCGTGAAGAGCATGTGCTAAGGGAGGTGTTGTAATGGCTGAGGGCACATAGACTCTACGCCAAGTTGGAGAAGTGCCAGTTCCACGTGACAGAGGTGGAATTTTTGGGGTATCGCATGTCTCCTGAGGGGGTGCATGTGGATCCGGCGAAGGTAGAGGCAGTGTTGGAGTGGCAGAAGCCTAAGACCACGAAGGACTTGCAGAGGTTCTTGGGCTTCGCTAACTACTATTGGAAGTTCGTGCCTAACTACTCACAACTCACCACACCCCTCACTGACTGCTTGAGGGGCAAGAAGCCATTTGTCTGGACGGAGGAGGTGCAGTGTGCGTTTGAGAGGCTCAAGGAGATGTTTGCCGCGGAGGAGTACCTGCACCACACAGATCTGTACAGACCGGTGGTAGTGGAGACGGATGCTTCTGAAAGGGCAGTGGGAGCGGTGCTGCTGCAGGAAGACAGCCACGGGGACTTACGGCCGTGTGCATTCCACTCGTGGAAGCTTAACACCTCGGAACAGAACTACACCATTTGGGAAAGGGAGCTGCTGGCTATAAAAGAGGCCTTGGAGACATGGAGGCATTTCCTAGAAGGTGCACGACACCAAGTGGAGGTGCGCACCGATCACAAGAACTTGGAATATTGGCAGACTGCGAGACAACTGAACCAGAGACAGATCAGATGGTCGCAGTTTTTTGCCCGCTTCAACTTCTGCATACAATATGTACCGGGGCACCTGAACCAGAGGGCGGACGCCTTGTCCTGGAAACCGGAATACATGAGGGGAGAACAGAACCAAGAATTGAAACACATTCTGAAGCCAGAACAGTTGCAACTAGCGGCAACATTAATTGTCGGAGTAGAGGAGTTCAAGCGCCAAACACAAGGAGATGAATTTGCACAGGAGAAACTGGCAGCGATCCGTAACAAGGAGAACAGCGCTGAAGGATTCACTGAAAGGGAAGGCCTCTTGTTTAAGGGTGAGGTGCTCTACATGCCAAAAGGGGATTTGCGAACACGAGTCATGCGGCAGTGCCACGACAACCCTGCCACTTTGGGCAGTACAAGACCGTAGATCAACTAAGGAGACGGTTTTGGTGGCCCAGGATGAGAGAAGAGGCCCAGGAGTGTGTCAGGGCATGTGACACTTGCCAACGAGCAAAAACACCTAGAGCAGCACAAGCGGGACTTCTGCAACCGCTTCCGACTCCGCAAGGACCTTGGGAGGCAATCGCGATGGATTTTATCACAGACTTGCTGCCTTCTCGAAAGCAGACAGTGATCTGGGTTGTGGTGGAATTGTTCACGAAAATGGCGCACTTCGTGCCATGCCCAAAGCTGCTGTCGGCACAGGAAACGGCCCAGATGTTTGTAGACCACATGTTCAAACTGCACGGACTGCCGTTGCGAGTGATTTCGGACAGAGGAACACAATTTACCTCACAGTTTTGGAGGAAGCTGATGCAGCTTTCGGAAGTTGAAGTGTGTCTGACATCAGCGAGACACCCTCAAACCAATGGAGAGTCAGAGAGGACCAATGCTACATTGCAGCAATACCTTCATTGCTACGTGAACTACCAGCAAGAGGACTGGGTGGATAAATTGGGACTAGCAGAATTCGCGTATAACAATGTGATACATGCGTCTACCCAACAAACACCGTTTCTGGCCAACTATGGACGATATTCAAGGGCGTTTCCAGAACCAGAGGACACCTTGTTGGTGCTGGCGGCAGAACAGTTCATACGGGAGATGCAGGCGTTACACGAACTACTGAGAGAAAAGCTGGACGCAGCTAAAAACGTGTATAAGAGGAATGCTGATGAATGTAGACAGCAGGGAGAAGAGATCAAGGTGGGGGACAAGGTGTGGTTGTCGGCCAAGGACTTACCAACAAAGGGGAGGTGCAAGAAGTTAGAGGCAAGGCGGTTGGGACCATTTGAAGTGGTCTGGTCTTAGCGTAACTCCTCCTCCTACCCGTGATCACTGAGATCGGTTGTCCCAGTGCATCCCCCCCTCTGGAACCTGCCCCGGCCATTTTGTTGGCTGGGACCCACTCCCAGGCAGCCCTGACTCCACCGCTTAAGAACAAAATAAAACCTTTTTTTAAAAAAACCCACAAAAAACACAAACAAAAAACTGTAAAAATCACACACACATCAAAATCAAAACAAATTCCCGAACCCAACCAAACATCCATCCCCCCCACCCCCACCCCCCAAAAAAAAATCAAAAGGGAAAAAAGAGAATTTTAAAACATTTTTAAAAGAACACTTCACTGCTCCGACTCCTCCTGGCCAGCAACAACAGCAGCAGCAACCGTCCTTATGAGGCCTGAGGGCAGGAGCGGGGCCCTCAGGCACTCATGTGAGAATGCTAATTACTCATATATTTCGCAATCCATATATTAAACATAAGCACGGTTAATATATGACTTAGGATGGAGCGATAATAATTTTTAGTATATTTGGTTTATATTAGGCCTTCCAAAGAATTTTGTTAACGATAAAATAGAGGAGAAGAAAGCTTACAGATTAAAGCCATAATGAGAATTATAAGTATGAATGTCAAGGGGTTTAAGAAAAATAAAAATCAAATCCTAACACTAAAATACCTCCAGTCATTAAAGACTGATATATGTCTGTTACAGGAAACACACTTGACAGAACAAGGGGCTCAAAGTTTGAAATGTCAATGGGTAAAAGAAGTTTTTTCAACAAACTTAGACGAAAATGCTAGGGGAGTTACAATTTTATTTAGGAAAGGCTGGCCTTATGAAATACAAGATATAATAAGAGAGGAAGATTGTTGTTGTTTAATAATTGTAATCAAAACAGAAGGGACAGAAATAGTAATAGTAAATGTCTATGCCCCAAACACTGATGACCATAAGTTTATTCCCAACTGCTTTAAAAGATTAAGCCTTCTATCGTATCAGCACTTGATAATGGGTGGAGATTTTAATGAAATTTTAGATCCACAGATGGATACCACATCAGTACCCTTGGAAAAAAAGGACAAAGGTTAGAGAGACAATAACTATATGATACAGTGGAATTTAGTGGATTCATGGAGATTGCACCACCCTAAGGAAAAATCATATACATATTATGCAGGAATTCATAATACCCAGCATAGAATTGACTTTTTCTTAACATCAGCATCATTACATACCTTTACTAGTCGATGTGACATTGATATTCCCATTATAGCTGATCACTCAGCAGTAATACTGGAATATAATTTATCTAAAACCCAGGAAGGTATGAGGAGATGGTATCTTAATATATCATTAATAAATGGAAAAAAAAAACTTTATTCAATATATAACCCAAGAAACACAAATATATTTAAAAAATAACTCCAAATCTTCAACGTCAAGATTGATGGAATGGGAAGGATATAAAGCTTACATCAGAGGGAAGATAATATCTTTCTCTGTCCATAAAGCCAAGCTGCAAAGATGAAAAGAAAACAATCTAAAAATTTCTTTTAAAACACTGTTGGGCGATATGGCAAATAACCCATCTAAGATTACATATAAAAGAATACAACAACTCACCTTAGAACTGAATAATATACTAGCTCAAAAAAATGAGTTCAGCCTACTAAGTCTAAGACAAATATATTGGGAGCAGGGAGAAAGACCGACAAAAATTCAAGCTAATCGTCTAAAACAAAAGAAAGCGAACCAAATAATACCCTTAATAAGAAATGAAAATAACATTGCGGCTACCCCATCAGTAGATATCAATAATGAATTTTTTTAATTCTACAAAAAATTATATGAAGGGCCAGAAAATATATCAGAGGATGAGGTGGAAAACTTCTTTCAAGATATTAAAATACCAACTATTGAAGAAGATCAAAAAGATATGCTATCAGCACCCCTAAATATATTAGATATTGGGAATGTAATAGATACAATGGGGAATGGGAAATCACCTGGACCAGATGGTTTTCCTATAGAATGGTATAAAATATTCAAAAATCTACTAGTCCCCAGACTTCTAGAAGTCTATGAGGAAATAGCTCATAAAGGTATATCTGCTACAGCATTCAATGAAGCTTTAATAATAATTATACCAAAACCTAACAAAGAACCTATTAAATGTGCAAATTATAGACCAATATCATTAATGAATGTCAATGCAAAGATTTTGAATGCAATATTGGCGGCAAAATTACAAAAAGTTATTCAAGACTTGATACCTAATAATCAAACAGGTTTTATAAAAACAAGACAAGCTACAGATAATATCAGATTAACAATAGATTTGATAAATTTAAATAAAGATGAAGAGGAGTTTATGATATTGTCATTAGATGCAGAAAAGGCTTTTGACAGAATATATAAAGAATTCATAGGGTTTGTGTTACATAAATTTGGTTTCCCTATAGAATACTGTAATTGGATTAAAATGATTTATAAAAACCCAACGTCCCGGATTGTTACAAACAGAAGAATTTCGAATTTGATTAGTTTAAATCGAGGAACGAGACAAGGGTGTCCTCTTTCTCCGTTATTATTTAATCTGTGCCTGGAACCATTAAAAAGAGCAATAATTCAGAATGAGCATATCAAGGGTGTAAAACACAACAAAGATAATTACAAAATTGTATTATTTGCGGATGATATCATTTTATTTATTACAAAACCAGAAGATACAATTCCAAAAATTATGGAGAAAATAAAAACCTTTGGCAGAATATCGGGATATTCTATAAATTGGACAAAATCAGAGATTCTACCAATTGGGCCAAAGGTTACATTGTATAGAAACCATCAATTTCAGATGTGCAAAGACTTTATTAAATACTTGGGTATAATGATTTCATCGGATATAGACCAAATTGTAAAATTAAATTTGTTTGATTTTTTAAAAATAATTTTTATTTTATTTTATTAACAAACCAATCAAATCACATTAGTTCCAAATTACAAAACCAAATTTTAAATTTTTGTTGGGGGTACCCATGCTTCGAGCTCAGAAAGGGTCCAATCATCTCTTATTTCTGCTGCTTTGATGTTCACAGTTCTGTCCATTCATCTCTTTGTTGTTTTCCTTTACAAATCATCTTTCAATTTTCTTGTTGTTATCGTATTTTTTTCCCCTTTCTTTGTAACCACTGAAAGTCTCCACAAGCAAGTTGAAACAAACGTTCTTATAGTCCTGTGTGGATTTTCACATTAATCCAAAAGTCGTATTCAGACGGCAGACGCCATTTCGACATTTCCATAAAATACAGCCTCAGTGTCTGCTCATTAGCTTTCCCAGACCTGTTGCTCCGACATCAATCTTTTGAGGGGGTTCTGCCAGATCAGATGCAGAGTCAAATATGATAACAAAACTGTGGCTTCCTGCCCCTCTTGACCATCAATCCTGCAACAGAGCCTGTCTTGTCATGGCGGTTCTCTTTTAGAACTGCGTCATCCCAAAAGCCTTCCATTTCATTTCCAGATCGCGATCAGAAGTAGTGTCCGGGAGAGCGAAAAAAACTCACACAAGGGCTTTCCGTCTAGTGCCCTCACCCCCTCCTTCTTTCGAACTCGGGGGTGATTTATAGGCAACCGCAGACGAGGCAGTGTTTTCCCATTCCCCCTGGGAAAACTCAGGAGGCTAATTACTCCCATATTAGCCTCTTAATTACCTTGTGTGAGCCGGAGAGATGGTATTGTCGGCCATCTTCCAATGCGCTGTAAAATTAAATTTGAATCAAATTATAAATGAGATTTCTTTTGATATTGAAAGGTGGGGACCTCTAAACCTTTCCCTTTGGGGTAAGGTTAATGTCCTCAAAATGAATGTTGTTCCAAAGCTTTTATACATTCTTAGAGGATTACCAATACATATTCCCAAATTTTACTTCCAAAAAATAAATCAACTATTTAGATTGTGCTTATGGGGTACAAAGCCACCAAAAATATCACCATATAAAATGCAACTTCCAACTAAGGAAGGTGGCTTTGGTCTCCCAAATCTGGAACTATATCACCAGGCCTACCTGCTGAGTAAGACTAACGATTGGAGAGCTAGCAGGAATCCCAGTTGGGCTACTCTCGAATATAGTTTTTTCAAACCTCTTGTAGGGTGGAGTAAACTCAGCTCCAATTTTATGAAACATCCTATTATCCTGGATACTATTAAAGCACCTATAAAAATTTGGATGAATATAAATAATAATAATAAGGATGACCCCTATCAGCATGAGCAATTAACAATATGGGCCAACCCAAAATTAAAAATTGGAAATCAAGTAAGAATTTGGCAAAATTTGATGAAAAAAATGTATTTTGACATTGAATCAATTAATTGATGAAAATTACAAATTTGTGGAACATAAGACTTTGCAAGTAAAGTATGGATTAACCGGTGAAACACAATGGCAATACATCCAATTGAAACATATGTTGGAAAGGCAGTTTGGCCCTGATGCTATAGCAGCTTCGGAAACACCCTTGCTGCTACAAGATTTAATTTCTGCAACAAAAACAAAAAACTCTACACTTGCACTATGTAAAACCCTACTCAACAGAAAGAAGTATGATTTAGAATATGATAGACAAAAATGGACTGAAGAGTTAGGGGTACAGATAACAAATGATATAAGGGAGTCAAGTATAAAATCAACAGAAATAGCTTCTATGGATCTAAGACTATCTGGATCCCTTCCAATTGGGATTCAGGCCTTACCATGGGACTGAAACTGCCTTGGTCATGCCTTGGTCAGGACGCCCCATCATTTCAGGTATTGGCACTATTACAGTGGGTGTCTCCGGTTATATGGACTCTGTTCTGAAACCATATGCCATCAGTGCTCCCAGCTATGTACGTGACACCACAGATTTTCTGAGGAAAATACAATCTTTAAATAATCTTCCCAACAATACTATACTAGCTACTATGGATGTGGAATCTCTGTATACCAACATCCCACACAACGATGGTTTACAAGCTATAAGGAATACCATTTCAGATAAAACCACAGCGGACTTTGCTACCAAACTCTGCCAATTTGTCCTTACCCACAACAACTTCAAATTCGGTGATGACCTGTTCCTTCAGATCAGCGGCACAGCAATGGGCACCCGCATGGCCCCACAGTATGCCAACATCTTCATGGCGGATTTAGAACAACGTTTCCTAAACTCCTACCCACTCAAACCTCTCTTGTACCTGCGATACATTGATGATATTTTTATCATCTGGACACATGGTCAACAGACCCTGGACACCTTCCACCAGAAATTCAATGATTTTCACCCCACCATCAACCTAACAATGAATCAATCTATGCAAGAAATACATTTTTTGGACACTACTATAAAAATACAGGATGGGCGCATAGACACCACCTTATACCGTAAACCAACTGACCGACAAACATATCTACATGCCTCTAGCTACCATCCCAAACATACCAAACAGTCCATTGTATATAGCCAGGCACTACGTTACAGCCGCATCTGCTCCAATTCTACAGACAGAGACTCTCACCTAAGAGATCTACAGCAAACCTTTTTAGAACTAAAATACCCAGCAGATGAAGTTAGACAACAGATCAACAGAGCCAGACTGATACCCAGAGAGAACTTGCTGCAAGACAGACCCAAAAAAGAAAATAACAGAACACCTCTAGTCATCACATACAGCTCCCAAGTTAAAACAGTACAACGCATCATCAGAGATCTACAACCTCTCCTGGACAATGACAGTTCTCTTTCTCAAGCTCTGGGAGGAAGACCTTTCATTGCCTACAGACAGCCACCCAGTCTTAAACAACTCCTAACCCACAATAATACTACAACCAGACCTAACACGGACACTGGCACCAGAGCCTGCAATAAACCCAGATGCCAACTTTGCTGCCACATACACCCGGACAACACCATTACTGGCCCCAACAACATCACACATACCATCTCGGGACTATTTAATTGCTCATCGTCTAACATTGTGTATGCCATAAAATGCCAACAGTGTCCTTCAGCTCTCTATATTGGACAAACAGGCCAGACCTTACGCCAAAGAATAAACGGACATAAATCCGACATCAGGAACCACAAGACAGAAAAACCAGTAGGAGAACACTTCAATCTCCCAGGACATTCTATACAAGATCTCAAAGTAGCTGTTCTATTACAAAGGAATTTCAGAAATAGACTGGAAAGAGAAGCTGCTGAATTGCAACTTATCACCAAACTTAAAACTATGGAGAGACCTGGTTTGAACAAAGACATTGGATTCTTATCTCATTATACATGACAAAGCCATTTTTCACCTTCTCACCCCTTGCTTTTTCCTGTTAGACCTATTGCAGTCGTTAAGAGTCGTCAACAGGCTCATCGCAGCTATCTGCCAATCACCCATTCCCACCACCCTTCTGAGTAATACCCCTCCCCACCTTCTCACTATATAGAAAGGTCCGGTGACTTCTGTTTCAGTGTATCTGAAGAAGTGTGCATGCACACGAAAGCTCATACCTAGAACTAACTCAGTTGGTCTTTAAGGTGCTACTGGAAGGAATTTTTTTATTTTGTTTTGACCATGGCAGACCAACACGGCTACCTATCTGTAACTTGGTCATGCTGGTTGATGATCTCTGGCGGGCTAGGGACAAAGGTGAGAGCTGTTTCCTAGTTCTGCTGGATCTCTCAGCGGCCTTTGACACCATCAACCATAACATCCTTCTGGACCGTCTAGAGGGGCTGGGAGCTGGGGGCACTGTTATACAGTGGTTCCGCTCCTTTCTCCTGGGCCGTGTCCAGAAAGTGGTGTTGGGGGATGAGTGTTCAGACCCCTGGGCTCTCACTTGTGGGGTGCCTCAGGGTTCCGTCCTCTCCCCCATGTGTTTTAATATCTATATGAAGCCGCTGGGAGAGATCATCAGGGGGTTTGGGCTGGGTGTTCATCAGTATGCAGATGACACCCCGCTCTACCTCTCCTTTAAATCAGAACCAGTGAAGGTGGTGAAGGTCCTGTGTGAGTGCCTGGAGGCGGTTGGAGGATGGATGGCGGCTAACAGATTGAGGTTGAATCCTGACAAGACAGAAGTACTGTTTTTGGTGGACAGGGGGCAAGCGGGTGTGGGGGATTCCCTGCTCCTGAATGGGGTAACTGTGCCCCTGAAGGACCAGGTGCGCAGCCTGGGAGTCATTTTGAACTCACAGCTGTCCATGGAGGCACAGGTTAATTCTGTGTCCAGGGAAGCTGTCTACCAGCTCCACCTGGTATGCAGGCTAAGACCCTACCTGCCCGCGGACTGTCTCACCAGAGTGGTGCATGCTCTAGTTATCTCTCGCTTGGACTACTGCAACGCGCTCTACGTGGGGCTACCTTTGAAGGTGACCCAGAAACTGCAATTAATCCAGAACGCGGCAGCTAGACTGGTGACTGGGAGTGGCTGCCGGGACCACATAACACAGGTTCTGAGAGATCTGCATTGGCTCCCAGTACGTTTCTGAGCACAATTCAAAGTGTTGGTGCTGGCCTTTAAAGCCCTAAATGGCCTTGGTCCTGTATACCTGAAGGAGCGTCTCCACCCCCATCGTTCAGCCCGGACACTGAGATCCAGAGCCCAGGGCCTTCTGGCGGTTCCCTCATTGCGAGAAGTAAGGTTACAGGGAACCAGACAGAGGGCCTTCTCAGTAGTGGCACCCACCCTGTGGAACACCCTCCCTTCAGATGTGAAGGAAATAAGTAGCTATCCTATCTTTAAAAGACATCTGAAGGCAGCCCTGTTCAGGGAAGTTTTTAATATTTAACGCTGTATTGTTTTTAATACTTGATTTGGAGCCACCCAGAGTGGCTGGGAAAACTCAGCCAGATGGGCGGGGTATATTATTATTATTATTATTATTATTATTATTATTATTATTATTATTATTAGACTAAGACTTATTCAGCAGAAAATAATATTCAGAGTCCATTGGACTCCAGCAAAACTTTACCAGAAGAAAATAACAAATGCAGACAACTGCTGGAGATGTGGAAGTAAAAACTGCCCAATGATAAAATCATTTTGGTGTGAGGTGAGGATATATATAGCAAGAGTAATAAAAAGAAATTGTTATTTAGGGGATTTGAATTTAATTCTAAATTATATACCGGAAACGTGGGAGATTACAAGGGGTCAAAAAAAATGGATGTACCGTGCCATATTAGAAGCAAAAAAACTTGTTTTGATGAATTGGAAGAGCCGCAAAAAGATCCCATTGAGCACATGCATTGACAATATGGGCAGACTAGTTACATACGAACGAATTGCATATCAACGCATATTAAGAATGGATAAATATGAAGAAATTTGGAAGGAATACTTAAGCGACAAGGCGGAAAATGGTGGGAAGTAGGGGGAGGAGAGGTGGGGAAAGATTGTTAAAAAGGTGTAGTTATACCCCTACCAATGCCTAACCGCTACTTGAGCAAAGCTTGCCGCCAATACCCTCAAACCTCCAACCAATCCCTAATTCCCGTGAGTATATCAGCAAGCCAAACATCATTACCCGCATCAGAAAGATGCACGCCATCCTTGTGGTAGAGGGCCTCCCTGCTAAACCGGATGCCGGGGTGGTCAATGACCCGTCCCCCCAGTGCCACCACTCTACGAGCCACTGAGCGCTCCAGGATCCTCCTGGCTTTATTTACAGCTTTGGGGCATCTGCAATCCCTCCAAGTGCGTCTTTCAAGGAGTGATGACCAAATTATCATTAGATTGGGGAAGGCAGCCCATAATTCCCCAAAATCATTGAAAATATGCCACATTAAGTCCACGCCCTTCCGATAGGCCAGGTCGTTTTCGCCCAGCTGTATGACCAACGCCTCAGGGGGACCTTCCAAGGCAGCTTTAGCTTTTATTGCAGGTAGAAATTCAGCCCATCGCATTCCGCGGTGCGTGATCCAGAATACTTCAAGGTTCTTTGGAAGCTCTAAACCGCATCCCCAGCCCCTGGCAACGGCTCGGATTCTAGCCCAATGAACAATGCTATGGCCAATGATCCAAAGGTGCACCACCCCAACACCTAGAAGGGAAAGAGCATACGAAGAAGGGTCAGGGATGATGGGGACAATGGGGATCATCATAGAGGTTTGCGGATGTACCCTCTGTATGCGTTGGACTTCCAACGACCCAAATCCTTTATCCTTTCTGCCAGCAAGCCTCGGTGTACCGCAGTAGTGGCTGCACCAATGCGGAATGAGTGAGCAGCATATTCCTCTGATGGAAGGCCAATAGCAGCAATTGCTTTACGCATAACCCATGTAAACTGGTGTTTTGAGAGGTGGGAGCCATCTGCATGTATGAAAAAGGGGCCAGGGGTGTTTGGTCTTAAATATAAATATCTTCTTGCATCTTTTATGGGGCAAGGACCAGTTTTTTGCATAGCTAACAGCCGAATCAGCGTCCCTCTCCCGAGCTGATCGGTTTTTGAACTACAAATTTTAAGCACCAAGTCTGCACGGGATAAGGTCACATCATTCAGGAGAATCCCCTTTGTACTTGAATCTGGTTGGCCCTCGCAGACCACCTCGCCTATGCATAAGGCACCGAAGAAGGCAAACGAATAAGCTGCTGAAAATAAGCAGGCCTCATACTTTGACCAGCAGATGGACCTGAGTTTCTTATGTATTTGACAGAGTATATCAAATGTTATGGGCCTTCTACTATCTGTGCTGGGGGGCTGAAATCTGCGCCACCCTTCTGAAGCTTTCCGCACGACAAAGTCCGTGCAAGGGTCGACCGAGAACATAGCTTTGCAGAAGAATGATATCGCTGCAGACTGAATATTGAGAGTCTTAGCGGTGCGCCCCAACTCACACAGCTGCACGAGGTATTTTAAAATCTCTGCCTTGGCCGGGGGATTGTCTGGTCTACCCACCCCCATTCTGCGACAGAATGCTGTGAAGTCAGACCAAGCCTTTTTATAAGACCTTAGGGTTGAGGGGGCAACAGATGCTAATACTCCCTTTAGCACTTCTCGTTCCCAAGGCTCCAAAGGTGCTCCAGAAACGGCTGTGGCAATTGCTTCACACACGGTGCCAATGAGCAGAAGCGATCCATCTGGAAACGAGACAGAGCACCCGCAATGCTGTTATTAACGCCTGGTACAAATTTAGCAGAGAAATACATATTTAGCTGTAGGCAAGAAAGGACAAAGGACCGCAGCAGAGCTGCCACGCTAGGGGAACGCAAAGATTGCTTAGTCAAGACTGAGACCACTGCTTGGTTATCCGTCCAAAAGCACACCCCACGGTCTTTGAACTGTTCCGCCGATAAGTGAACTGCAACTACTATGGGAAAAAAATCCAAGAAGGTTAAGTCACGCAATATCGGTTTACCGTGCCATGTTGAAGGCCACCGCTGCACGCACCACTGACCTCTAAAATAGACACCAAACCCCAGAGAACCCGCCACGTCTGAATGAACCTGAAAATTGGCCTGCAGTGACATGCTATCTTGCCAAAGGGAAATGCCATTATATTCTTCCAAAAATTCTAGCCAAACCCCCAGATCTGCTTTGACTGCTTTGGAGAGACACACCCTATGGTGTGGTGCCCGTAGGCCTGCAGACAATCTTGCCAAACGCCCACAAAAGGGGCGACCTGGAGAAACTACCCGACAGGCGAAGTTAAGGTGACCTAGGAGGGATTGGATCTGCTTGAGTGTAACCTTTTTAAGGGGCAATAGTTGCGAAATAAGCTCTTTCAGGGCAGCTAACTTATCCTCAGGGAGGCGAGATGTTTGTGCGATTGTGTTGAGCTCAATACCCAGGGTAGGTCATAGTAGTGACCGGGCCCTCAGTTTTATCTTTTGCCAAAGGTACACCCAGTTCCTCGGCCAAGGACATGAAAGCTTGTAACAGTGTCACACAGTCGTGAGCATTACTTGCAATGAGAATAAAGACGTCCAAATACTGCCCCACCCCCACAGAACTGGTTCTAAATCTAAGAGCCCAATCTAAGAATGTACTAAAGCTTTCGAAGGCCGCACAGGCAATCAAATATCCCATGGGCATGGCTTTATCTATGAAGTAAGCCCCATCAAATTTAAAACCCAACCAGTGGAAATCCTCGGGGTGGACTGGAAGAAGGCGAAAAGCAGACTCAATGTCACATTTGGCTAGGAAAGTGCCCCTACCAAAACTGTGAACAAGCTTTACTGCTTGATCGAATGATGCATATTTCACTGAGCACAGTTCCTGAGGAATTGCATCGTTAACTGAGCTACCCTTTGGGTACGAGAGGTTATGTATCATCCGGAATTCACCCGGGGCCTTTTTAGGCACGATACCTAAAGGTGAAATGTGTAGGTCTTCCGGGGGGGTTCCGGAAATGGCCCAGCTACCCTCCCTGCCAGTATTTCCTTCTGTATCTTTTTCATGGCAATATCAGGCCTGTCCTTTACTGACTTTTGATTAGGGGGGTTTCCGGAATTGGGTGTGAATGAAACCGGAATTCTAAAACCATGGGAAAATCCTTCCCATATGAGAAGGGTGGCTTGCCTATTTGGATATAAATCTAGGAGACTTTTTAAGGGTTGTAGTTTGATAGGCAAGTAGGCTAGGGTAAGGGACAGATTAGTAGCGGTTGCCTGCTGCGCCCTGGGAGGGTCCGGGGACACCTTGGTTTCCCTGATGGAGTTGACCCCTGCCACCCCGAAAGGGCTGCTTACCTTTATAGCACGCCGTTGCCGGATGGCTACCCAAACACTTTTCACATTCGTGCAAGTACTTACAAGCCAGGCACAGGCAAGTTCCCCGGTTATACTCCCAACACTGTTTACATTTCGTTTCAACCTTACTGGACTTAGCAGGGTCCTGCGTTTTCTTTTCCACGTAGGGACCCACGTGCTCCATCCAATAGTTCTGGTCCCTCAGGTCCCAGCGGGTGGTTGGAAGCAAGGAGGCGTTTCTACGAAAATCCTCATCATACGTTAGAGCAGCTGCCTCACCAGCCAGTGCACAGGCCCTTCTAACATGAGCCATGTAGGCAGCAAGATGCATCCCAAGTTTGGGGTAACATGCTGAAACCACCCCCAAGAAGACCTGGAACCCGTCCAGCCAGTTCTCAAAGGTGCGCTCCGCCCGGGGTGACCTATACCTTCTTTTCCCATAAAACCGCTTCTTTTCCCCTTTCCCTGACATTTTAGCTGGTGGTAGCAATGTAAACATATCTATATAGTCCCCATAGAGTATTTTAGTCCTCTTTCTTTTAGAAAGGTGATTACCTAAGATGAAGTCGGTAAACACATTAGTGGAGGTTTTGACATCTTCCACCAGTGCACCACCCTTCCATTCCAGGGTCCCATTAAATGTTTTTCGGTGTGAATTGGCCCTTCTCTCGTGCACCCAAAGTGGGACCCCGGCAATATCCTCACCCTCACCGCAGTAGCTCTCCATGGGGGTGTCACTATCATAATCTGATGAAGAGGTACCTGTTTCATCCTCGGAATCAGAGGGCTCGCTCCTCTTACTCTTCTTAGCGATGTGCTTCTTCTTACCCTTTCTCTTTCCCCCCTGGGTTCCGCTAACCTCAGGGGCTGGGTCAGTGGATGCTGGTGTTGACTGCTGAGGGGGTACCTCTTCCTCCGAAGAACCTGAAGCACCCTCTGAAGGAATGGGTTGAGCTGGTGTTTTCTGAAAAATACTAGGTATATCGATTACTTGTTGGTTAGTGGTAGAGCAGCCGGGCCTTGTTGACTTGGAGTTGGTACCCGAAACACCGGATTTTGATGTGCTGGACTTTGACTTCTGAGCACGCGAAGACTGGGAATGTCTTTGAGGTCTGTTGCCTGACCCGCTGCCCAGTTGCACTGTACCAGAAGCAGAAGTTGAAGGACCTGCACGGACCTGCTCACTGGGAAGGGTGTCCGGGATGCAATCCTGGGAAGCCGCCACAGGTGTGGAAGTACTGGCAGCCGCTGGCCTGCATTGTAAATAAAAGATTTCGATAGCAGAAAAGAATTGAGCTATTGCTTGAGGGTTGCAGGGCATGGCGGGAGTTTGAGAACCACCTTGCCCCGCATGGGGTGTCTGAGAATTACCCCTGTTAGCCATGCTAAAACAAAATTAGACACAAAACAGATCACAATGTGAATAACGAAAATGTAGACGCAGGTAATCACACCTGAATTGCCCAGCTACTCAGGACAAAGTACCTATTCCTGCCTTCGAATGAACCCTGAGAATTATGCACCATAAAATTAAAGGTATGCAATAAAGGTATGTATTCAAAATAGACCTAATGAATTATGCACTTTAAGTAAGCCACATGAATTATGAACCTTAATTAATCCTTATGAACTGAGGACTTTCGTTCGTATGTAACTAGTATGCAATTCGTTCGTATGTAACTAGTCTGTCCATATTGTCAATGCATGTGCTCAATGGGATCCCATGTTTTGTTCCTCTCTAAGGAATCAAGCTCAGCCTTCATGGCAGTTAACCATGGCTCAGCAGCCTTTGAGTCCAAAGCCTGGATCTCTTGGAAGCTTGAAGGTTCAAATATCTGCTTGGAGCTATTAACAGCAGTTACAGCTTTTGCTGCTTTTGCTGCTTTAGCAAATTCATCAGCAAATCTCTTTGGAGGTCTACCTTTTGTGGCTCTTTCAGACCTGCGAATTAGACATAAGTCTTCAACACTCGCCTCTTCTTTCTTAGGAGTCCATTCACCCAGGAGACCATGGACTTGAAAGGTCATGTTGAATTCCTTTCTCAGTCAGAAAAGCTTCAAACTGCTGATAAGTGAATTTTCCCCCTCGATCTGTAAACAAACATTTCACCTGTTTATCATGCACATTTTTCAACCAAGCACAGAATTCCTTGAACCTAGGAAACGCTTCTGATTTCTGCTTGAGATTGAACACATGAATATACCTGGAAAATGAATCAATGAAGACCATGAAGTACCTGGCTCCACCCAAAGAGGATGTTGGTGGACCAACGAGATGAGCATGCACTACCTGGTATGGTTCTGTAGCTTGTCTACTAGACACCTTACCTTTCGCAGTCATTTTGACCTTGTTTGCTGCGCATGCCTTACACTTCATGTGGTACCTGCAGGGTTTAATAGTCATACCTTCTACTAAGGCAGGCATTTTGGAAACTGCCTCGAAGTTTAAATGACCAGGTTTCCTGTGATAATCATGAATACATCCTGCATGCAAAACCTTGTTAGTATCTGCAATACAACAAGTTTCATCCTGCACAACATCAACAGAATCATCATAATGCAATAGAAACAAATGATCAATGTAATCAGCATGCAATACAAAGTCATCTTTCTTGGTGATGGTGCACTTCCTCTTCTTGAAGGAAATGTCTATGTCCTGTTCAGTCAGCTGCGAGATGCTCAATAGGTTGTGTGCAGCATCTGGAACAAAAAGAAAGTTGCGTATCAATACATCCAAGCTGTGAAGAACAACCATTCCGTAGCCTTGACTGGAGATCATGTGGTCATCCGCCTGGTGAATCGCACCTTCCTGCAGAGTAAAGGACATGAACAGGTGTTTGTCCCGACAAACGTACCGGGTCGCTTCCGAGTCAACGATGAAGAAAGATCTAGACATCTTCTGGACCTTTGGAGTGAAGCGTGAGACCATGTCCTTGTGTTGCGTTGCCCTGGACATCTGACCTTTGCCTTTTCCACGTGTTCAGCTTTTGCTGTGCTGCGCTGCTCTGTTGCCTTGGCACTGGGATGTTTGCAATCCCTCTTCATGTGGCCTAGACTTCCCCACGAGTAGCATTTCACTGCCTTCAAAGTTTTGGCGCCATCTTGTGATTGCACTGCATTCTGGGATGACATCTGTGAGGACTCGCCCTTAGTGATACAGCTAGCACTACGCCGATCCGCTTCATTTAACACCAAAGCATTTTGGAAAATGGCGGCTAGGGAGCGGCAGCCCCACGCTGCCCTCTGATGCTGCAGACTGCTACAGCTTAATATTCCTCGTCTCAGATGCCCTTGCTGTGCTTTTTAGAGATAGTAGTTTTAGAGCTAGTAGTTTTATTGCCTGTTAAGCTTTAGCTTTTAGTTTTATTGCCTGTTAAGCTTTAGCTTTCACCGACTTCGACTTCAGCCGGAGTGATTTATTACCTCCTTATCTTATTGGCATTTGGCTGCTGGAGGTTTACCTACCACAATGAAACTTCTTTCCGAGTGCAACTATATTAGAGGAGAGAGGAAGAGAGTGGAAGAGAGGAAGAGAGAGTACAGTGGTGCCTCGCAAGACGAAAAGAATCCGTTCCGCGATTCTCTTCGTCTAGCGGTTTTTTCGTCTTGCGAAGCAAGCCCATTGACAGCTTAGCGGATTAGCGCTATTAGCGGTCTAGCGGCTTTTAGCGATCAGCTGTTAAGCGGCTTATCAGCGGAAGAGCTGATAAGCGGCTTAGCGGCTTAGGAAAGGGGGGGGGAGCGGAAAAAACCCACGGGAACTCGCAAGATTTTTTCGTCTTGCGAAGCAACCCCATAGAGAAATTTGTTTAGCGAAGCGCCTCCAAAACGGAAAACCCTTTCGTCTAGCGGGTTTTCCGTCTTGCGAGGCGTTCGTCTTGCGGGGCACCACTGTACTGAGCTTTATTTTCAACGCCGTCAGGAAGTATCATTACATAGTTTCTTCGGCAAGTAAGATGGCGGCTCAAGCCAGATAAGATTTCGTCGCCCTCCTCCCCCCCAATGTTTCATCTGCCATGGTCGCTGTAAGTAATACCACGGTAAAAATTTACTCCACCTATCCCCCTCTATCTCTGATCGTTAGATCGTGAACTGTCGGAAAGTCTGGCACGCATTGGGCCACAGCCACTTCTAATTAATTAACTAGACGTGGAGCTTCTGGAGAGATCGTTACTTATTGAGAGGAGTGTTAACTCCAGATTGTCTAATTGGGACTAAGCGGTGCTATATCCACATCCACATATCCCACATAACTCCATATACTTTACGGAGATGGTGCTCACCAGACAGAAATGTAAAGTTCTGGGGGTCTCCCCAACGCAGTGGGTTGAATCACCACCGGCAACCTCGTAAACAAAAATTTTGCATTATTTTAAGCCTAAAACAAAAACGCCCATATGCTCCGAGTCCCCACCTCTCCACGATTGGTCTATTGACCGAACATGGTATGGGAAGGAATCTGATATTGGAGAGGAGAGAGAGGGGATCAGTCTGGCAATGGAGATGGCTCAGATAGTCTCTCAATCTAGTGTTACCGACACTCTCGTAGAACATGATCAAGAACGAAATTTGAAACGCTTGGAAGCCACACTAGATGGATCAGTCAATGTAGCCAGCCCCAGCGAAAAGGCTAGGATGGAACCCTCAAGTGCGAAGAGAACTGAGGAAAATCCAAGCCAGTTAAAAGGAGCCTGTTGGGACACAGATAGCAATACCTGTATCCTGATTGGGCTTTTTAATGAAATGTTGAAAGAATGCCAAATGCACATAAGTAAAGAATTAGTTCCAATCAGGAACTTTCTTACGGAATGCGTGGGTCTGCTAGTAAGCCTGACAGAGCTCATCAGGAAGGGAGCAATCTCACACACCCCTACTCCAGCGATTGAAATTCCAACAGAGCCCAGTATCTCAGAGAAGGCCCCAAAGAGAGCCACTCCCATGTCCACCAACAGTCGAGTCACACACCCCTCACCTAAAAAGAAGCATCGCCACCAGAGAATACACCTGCTTCACAAGAAGAAGTCAAAAAATATAAAAGTGGGAAGGTGGACTAAGAGTCATACACGAACTAAGAAATTGAATTTTTCTAAGTTATTCAAGTTCCTGGAGAATTCCACAATAAAGGAATCAATTATAAAGAATACTAAACCTGTGACCCCAAAACAGAGCATTATCCAGCAGCCTAAAGTGACAAGCGCATCACAACCTCCTAACCCTCAATCAGCGAAAGACCAGATCGAACAACTAGATAAAGACCGGCAAACCTCCTCTGCTACTGTGGAGACTATCACCCCCATTCGCAATAAGATAACTCAGAATAATCAAACGCTGATCCTCAACAGAAGCAGATTGGTTATTTGCCCTATGTATAACCGTACAGAATTATATTCACTGGACCAACAAAGAACGTATATATTTAAAAACGTTGACTTAGTACTCAGAGGCCTCCTATTACAAGGTAACGTTATCAAGGCAGATTTTCTCCCAAATGACAATAAGTATAATCGAATGATGCTGACATTTAAAGATGATTCATCCGCAAAACAATTATTAATTAATAAGGAGAAGCTGCAAAGGGTGGACCTGACAGTGACTCGCCTATTCGAAGTGCCCGCCCCCCCCCTCGCACCTTATCAAATTAAATAAGAAAGACATCTATTCAAAGGTGGTGGAAAATAATAAAGCTGACTATCAGAATAACCACCAATCGCCTCATGAATCGGATACCCCTACACACAACTTCTCCTTTGAAGAAAATACCTTAATTAGTCAATTCTGGACATTCCCACCTTTAATACAAGCTGAAATCCTTGAAAGATTAGAAACGCTAAGAAATAAGTTGGCCGGGAAAGATCTATATAAGGAAACCAAGGAGGATGTCCAAAGAAAGAGAAAGAGCCCTCCCAAAACGATCATCTCACAAGAACCCGATTCAGTGGCTCGTCAACCACGTAACTTTCAGATAAAAGCAGAGATTAATCTACCTGCAATCAAGAAAGTACAACTCACAAAGGAGAACAATGCATCGCTCCCTATAAGGAAAAATATGCCTAAGGAAACCTCACAAGACTTCTGGTCCAAAATGAGATATTTAGATGAAGCGGAATTAGGCTACAACCAGGTAGAGTAGCCCCAGGAGGAGGCCTTGCATAGCAAAGGCCCAGTGTCTACCAATGTGAGTACTCTACATTTACCATCTGACACCATAGAACACCTGGGCAGCTCTCCATGTAAGGATGATAGTCGGCTGCCACGTAGTATGGTAAACTCCAACAGTTTCTTGGAAGATAATTGACAAGGAGTGGATCTTGGTAAAGCCAACCTTAGCTTTTTATCATGGAATATCGCTGGATGGGGGAAAAAGGCAGCTGATCCATCCTTTGCTAAATTTATCCAAGGCTACGACATACTATTTTTATAGGAGACATGGCTCACAGGGGACCTAGAAGTTAACGGTTTTTCCTCAATGTCCCTCACAGGATCCCCAAGCACTAAAGGGGGGAGAGTCAAGGGTGGCCTAGGCATTTTAATATCTACAAGGTTGAGGGCGTCCTTAGTAAAGTTAGAGACACTGAAACACCTGGCCATGGCCTTATTAGTGAAAAGCAGACTCTTCACCCTGCTATTGATTAATGTATATCTTCCCTCCCAAAGGGGCAAGCAGCTGACTAAAAACACCTGGCATGGGCTGGAAACATACATTGATGGTTTGATGACTCAAACCCCTGCAGCTTCAGTGTTAGTGGCTGGTGATCTTAATGCCAGAATTGGCCAGTCTGACGAAGCACTATATGCACACTTCCACGACTCGCCACCTATCGTGGAAGAAAATCATCTTATACCCACCAGACTCTCAAAAGACAAGGGATGTAATTATGCGTTTCTGTGCCTATTGCGTCTTACTAACAAGCTGGACCTGGTCATACTAAATGGGCGCAAGAATAGGGAGACTTGTGGGGAATTTACTTTTATATCAAATGCAGGAGCTTCCACTATCAACTATATTATGGTATCATTTAATCTCCTAAATAGAGCCCTTGAGTGCAAAGTGGAGGAGAGGGTTGATAGTGATCACTTACCGCTCTGCCTCCTATTGGATGCAAGAAAAGATTTATTTTGTAACGATAAACTTGAAGCTCCTAGGTCCCCCAACATGGAGTTGAGATACTCACGTACTAGATGGTCCGAAAAGTTGAATGCCGAAACATCTGAAAGGCTATACTCGGACATATTCCTCTTGAGAAGAGATAATCTCTTAAACACACCATGTTCTGAATTTAGAATAATCTTGTTCCAGGATCTGATCTCATTTTTGCAACCCCACCTGACTCAAAAAAAGACATCACGCCAATCTTTATTCTTCAAGAAATCTAAATCTTGGTTTGATCAGGAATGTATTGCTACGAAGCATTCCTTGTTGGATAAGTACAGGAACTACAAATCAGCGAACTTACCCTTGCTGCCTGCGGAATGGTTCGAAGCCAAACGTAAATATAAAGATCTGATTAAAAAGAAAAAGCTTCAGGCCCAAAGGGGGGAGTGGCAACGTTTATTAGAGGCCTCTCGAAGGAAAGACTCAGCCACCTTTTGGAAAATAGTTGCGAAAAGTTGGCAAGACTCCCCGATTGAAATTGATTATACTATACCAGTTGGGATTTGGGAGGCTTACTTTTCAACTTTATATACATCAAATCAACATCTGCAGGCCATGCCCCCAGTTTCGAGTGATATTGGCGCCGAATGGCCCCCAGTAGCAACTGAAGAGATCTATAGGCTCATCCAATCCCTTAAACCTGGAAAAGCACCCGGTGTAGACAACATTACACCGGAACTCCTTAAGGCTAATGTTGAATGGTGGGCCCCTGTGCTAGCTGCCCTATTTACCAGCATAGACCAATCGGCCACTATCCCTGAGGACTGGGGATTAGCAATCATCATCCCTTTATTTAAGAAAGGGAGCCGATCAGATCCGGCTAATCATAGGCCAATTAGCCTCCTAAGTATCATTAGCAAATTGTACGCTGCCCACCTATGCGATAAATTAGTGGACTGGTTGGAACAAAACCACATTCTCTCAGAAGCACAGGCGGGTTTTAGGGCAAATCGGTCAACATTAGACCAGGGCCTTGTTCTCCAACATCTTGCGGAGAAATATACTTCAAGAAAAGGAGGCTCCTTATATGTGGCCTTTATAGATTTCAAATCTGCTTTTGATTTAATACCGAGGGACAGGCTTTGGGGAAAGCTAAGCGCCGCAAATATAAACAAACGCCTACTGTATCTCATCCACAGTCTATATGAAAATACACGGATCCGGGTAAGGTGTGACCAACAGGGCCACCTATCCAAGGAAATCCAAATCCATCAGGGGGTTAGGCAAGGGTGTGTTCTTGCGCCTACTTTATTTAACTTCTATATCAATTCGCTAGTAGGAAATCTGGAGAAAGAAAATGCCCATCCCCCCAAACTGGCTGGTACGCCCCTCCCGGTCCTTTTATATGCGGATGACACAGTTTTAATTTCTTTTTCTTGTGTTGGATTAAGAAAACTTTTGAGATCTTTTACCAAATACTGTAGCATCGAACAACTAATAATTAACTACAACAAAACCAAAGTCATGGTATTCTCCAAAAAAAGGAGGAGGCACAAATGGAGAATAGACAATCGCTCAATAGAACAGGTAGCAACCTTTAAATACCTGGGTGTAACCTTCCAGGAAAGGGGCTCCTGGCGCTTTCAGATTAACAATACCATTGCAAATGCAGAAAGATCTACCAAAGCGTTAATAAGATTCTTTTACGGGAAAGGGGGCCAACACATACCGACAGCCTCCCAGGTCTTTGCTGCCAAAATACTATCACAACTGTTATATGGATCCCAGATCTGCAGCTTTAAAAACCTTACTCTTTTAGAGGCATTCCAAACTAAGTTTTTCCGCTGCCTGCTGGGGATCCCCTCTTGCGTATCCAACATAGCGGTTCGTTTAGAGGTTGGGCAAATTCCTATCAGTACCCGGATATGGATATTGAAGATCCATTACTGGCTAAAGCTTATTTTCTTCCCGGTTGGGCTGGCACCTTTAATCTTATTAGATACTTACCAATCCAGATGGAAAGCTACACTGCTGGAAAAGCTTAAAGGCTTGGGGATCCCACAGCAGACCCTGATAGCGACAGGCTTCGAGAAAGCTAGGACTACAATTCACCAGCGTATCTGGGACGTAGAATTACAATGCCATATGAGTGAAATGATCAAACACCCAGCAATAAGGGACCAGGGGAGAGGTTTCTCTCCAGCTAATTATCTGTCAGGTCTTCAGGTACCCAAATACAGACGTTCTTTTACCCTCGCTAGATTTAATGTTCTCCCTTCTGCCTTACTTCAGGGCAGATTCGAGGGTAAACCATATACAGCACGGGTCTGCCCCTGTGGCTCGTTGGAAGTTGAAACTGCTTCACATGTACTATTACGTTGTCGTCTTTATGAGGATATACGTCTGACTTTTATTACACCTGTTGTGCAAAAGTCCAGGAAAGAATCGGAATATCATAGTTTAAAACTACTGCTAGAGGACAAGAATTCCAAGATTACATTAAATGTAGCTAAATTTTGTGTGTCAATCGCAGGAAGCAAGTGGTATCCCATAATGACCAAACCCCTAAATGTTAATTACAGGGGGCGCGCTAATAATTAATTTTAATTTTTTATTTTAAATCTGTGTTATATTCATATTGTCCCTTGTATTCTGATTTTTCTGATTATTATTTTTTTATGATCTACGATATTGTGTGTGTTGATGCTGGTCTGTGACCGTATTAATAAATTCATTCATTCATTCATTCATTCATTCATTCATTCAACACCAAAGCAGTAACATGCGCTACCGTAAGCTGAGCGGTAGGCAAAACAGCAAGCTGGTTGGCAATTGCTTCCCAACTTGAACCCAAAGAATGTAGAATCGTGAAGGAATACACAGCCTCTGGAAAGGTGATTCCACGCTGTTGCAACTCATGCCTGAGATTCTGCATTTCCATGAGGTGAGCATGTACATCTGCTCCATCAGCAAGTGCCATATCATGAAACTTGGTGTAAAAGAACAAAGAAGCTCCCACCTCCGTTCTTAAATGTGACTGTTGGAGACTGTCCCACATCTCTTTGTCTGAGGCCTTGTCACGCAAAAGACATAACTATTCAGGAAACACGATAAGCGTCAGAGTCCCCCTTGCTTTGGAATCCTTAGCCTCACATTCTTCAGTTACTGGAGCTGGGGGGTGTGTGTCTGATATCACATTAAACAGACCCTCTGTTCTTAGCAGAGCTTCTGCATACTGCACCCAGTCCTGATAATACCCTTTTGAGAGCTTTGTAATTTCCATCGCAAATTGAATAGCCTCTGTTACTTTTGGATTGGCCATGTCTGTGCCTTTAAATCAGACTCTGTCTCTTTACAAGCAGCTGCATGAGGCTTTTGCTTACGGTGATCTTCTGCCGCAGGCTTTTGGCTAGAAGTTCAAAGTCCATCCTTATTGCCAATTAATTAGGGACTTGCTGGCTTCCCAGGGCTTGAGCACATGACACGCAGAGAAGATAATCTGCATTCCGTTCTTCTGGGCCCTGAACCAAAAATGTCGGAATCTGCTTTTGACTGAGCTGATAAAGCTCATCTTCCTCCGGCCGAGTCCTTCAGAATAGCCTCCGACGTGATTAACGACCTGAGCTTTTGATGAGGCCTCAGGCACATTCCCATTCAGCAGAGAATCAAAGCAGCACGCGGAAGTGATGAGATTTATGGCTACATTACAAAGAGTTTTATTTTCCTAACTACGCAGACAGAAAACACATCCTCTCTCCATGAAAGGCAGAGAGCAACTGAAACAAAGGAACAAAGGAACAGGAAACCAGTAACGTCACATCCGTCTCCCGTCTCCTGTGAGACTTCCAACAGCCTGGACTGTCTCTGGAATGTAAACAGAGTCTTGTGACTCTAAGCAGCTGCACAGTGCCACAAACAGAAACTAACAGCATTCACCACCCCGCAGAGCCCATCGTCCAGCCCGTCCCGGCTCACTTTTATTAGCCAGGATGGGCAAGGATCAAGGAGATGTTGGTACTAAAGGGTTAAGAGGTAACAAGTCGCTCTAATCACTGAGCAGCTGAAAGTCATTAAGCATCCAGGAATGTGAGTTGGTTTGTATAAATAGTCAGTTCACCCGTGTTTCTCTCTCTTCCCCCCTTGACCTGACTCGCAGACTCAGTTTGTGGCCGCGGGCGTGTTTGCTGATATGAGTTAAGTTTAGAGTAAAGTTTTCTTTATGCCGGAGATAAAAGCATGTGTGCTTTATCGCCAGGGTTTTTTTTTGCTTTTGTGAATAAAGTTTTTCCCTGAGTTCCAAAGTGCTTGCTCCAGGATTCTTCATTTATAAAAGGTACTGACTCTCCTGCCTCCTTCAGCCGCTGCACGAAATTCTCTGCTGAGATAAGATTTATGGCGTTGGAAGCGCACTGGACGTTTACTTAACATTAAACTAATCAAAGTTTAATGGACAGGAGACAGGTAGTCGGTTTCACTTGTCCAAGCAGCCTGTCCACATCCTCGGAGGTAACGGATTGAAATTGATTCCATGCAACTTGACCAGACTGGACTCTAGCACTCTCCCGCCCCAGCCCTGCTCCCATGGTGGAGTCTACCTCCTTCCGAATCTGAGTGATTTTATCTGCAAAAAACTTTGCATAATCGTTGCAGGAGATCTTGGGGTCCCTACCAGGCCCCGATGATGAAAATGGTTCCGATAGATTGCGAACCACCTGAAAGAGTCTCCTGCTGCTGTTTTCTGCAGATGCAATAGAAGCGGTGACTTCTATGCCACTATAGACTTACGACTATTATTCTTAATTAGTGAATTGTATTGTGGCACCAAAACGCGAGTCAGAGTGGGTTTAAAGGGAGGTCTGTCAGAAGCATTCAAGGCATCAAAAGGCGTGAAACATATTGGCTCCCACAGTCTTCAACTTTTACATAAATGATATGGTGCATGACAGCTGTAAAACTAGGTCATGATATTTACTCTGGCCTTTAAAGAGATACACATCTTGTGAAACAATAATGAACCTTAATATTTAAATAAACCATTCTACAAAATTTTGGCAATGGGGCAGATTTGTCAGGCACACGCAGAAACAGCTTGAAGACTTTACACAGACAGGAACCCCACACAGGTTTCCCTGCATGTAACGTAACAGGCAGGGAGCCAGCTCAGATAGAAAGACGGGGGGGGGGAGGACAAAAGAGTACCAAAGTCCCCCCATTTTATCCTCTTTGGGATGGTGGCGCTAGGGCTCTGGGACCACCCTCCCCAAAATATTTACTTGTCTTCAATGTATTGTTACCACTTGTCAGGGGTTCAGGGAGAGAGACGCAGAGTGAGGGGGAAGGATTCCAGACTGACGAGGAAGAGGATGACAATGACCCAAGATTGTCCATGAGTCCGTCCAGTGAATCGGAGGACTCCCAAAAGGGAGCCCCTCTGGTCAAGCCAAGGGGAGCTAGAGGGGGAAGCAGTCAGGAGCAGGGAAACGAAGGGGGAACCCCCAGTGGGAGTTGGAGAGCGAGACCGGCTGCTCCGCTGGAACGGAGTGAGGGGGGAGGAGTGACCAGTGTGTCAGAAGGAGCAGAACAGGAAGCAGAGAGGGGAAGGAGATCAGGGCAAAACGTCCTGCTGGAAGGGGAGGAAAGTAGTATCGAGGGCAGTGTAACTGTCGAAGGCAAGGTCAGGAGCAACGTACGCGCGCCAAGTTCAAAATGGGAGGCGCGCGGAAATGAAGAGAGTCCTGGGGAGGAGCCTGGTCCCAAAGCCCGAAGGAGGGGGGAGGAGGCGGCAGAGGATTCAGCCTCTGGAGAGTCCCGAAGGGAGAGAACACAGGGGGGCAGAAAGACCCTGCGGAAAAGGAAAGAGAGAAAGAGGTGGACCAGTACAAGCCTCTTAAACTGGTGTCGAGGCGGGAGTGACTCAGAGGGGACTTCAGCGGTCTAAGGGTAACAGACGTAGGGTCAGGGACCTCGGATGTAAAGCTACTAATGTTCTTCAATAAAAGCTTTTGTACATAAGCTGGAATGGACTTTGGTCTCTTGTGAGCTGGGACCACGGGTGACTCTGACAGCAAGTCCCCTCTCAAAGAACGCAAAATTTTTTTTTGCAAAGCTCACAAACGGTGGCAGCCATGAGTGCGGAGGAGCAGCTGACAACACTGCGAAACGCAGTTACGGAACTCACCGCTGCAGTCATTGCATCTCAGAAGAAGAGTGATGAAGCGGAGAAGCGCTGCCAGGACCTGCAAATGAGGTGGGAGCGTGCAAGCAGGGAAGGGTTCCCAGCGTCCAGATCGGAGGGAATTGGACTTGGAAGGCGGGGGGGCAGTCTAGTCACCCACTTCGATGGGAACCTAAAGCACTACCCAAGTTTCAGAGCAGACGTCTTGTATGCACTGCATTTGCTTCGTAATGACTTTAAAGATGAAGAGGAGAAAGTGGGGTTTATTGTGTCTCATTTGCATGGGGAGGCAAGAGCTTGGTTGCGCAATTTGTGGCGTGAAGACGGCCCTGCCCGCCGCGATTCTGATGAATTTATTAAAGCGATGGACGCTTGTTTCCAGTCAACCGTGGATCTTGATCTTGCACGCAGGGAAATGCACGGGTTGCGGCAAGGGAGAGCCACTGTGCGTCAGTATCATTCGCGATTTTTCGCCTTACTGACTGTATTAGGCTGGGAGAAGGACTGCAAACCAGTGAGAGATTTGTTCTGGGAGGGTCTCAGCGGCCCCATAAAAGATGAACTTGCCAGGGGAGACAGACCTCAGACCCTGGAGGACGTCGTGCAGAGGGCTCTCGCAATAGGGGTACGGCACGAAGAACGTCCTTGGCACAATGAGGAGGGACGCCAGGCGCGTGCACCGGCAAGGACGCCTCCTTTTCTCCCCAGAGATTTCAGTCAGGCACATCCCTCGCCTCTGGCGCGGCAGGGGGAGGAACCGATGGAAATTGGTGGTGCTAAGGCTCAAGCAACAGCCAGAGTCCACGCATCCGGTGCAGTAAAGGCGAAGCCTCCTAGAGGGAACAGGAAATGTTACATCTGTGACAGTGCACAACACATGGCGAAAGAGTGCCCCCAGAGGCCCCAGAAGCACACTGCAGCCTTAGCAACAGTGGCAGCAGAAGTGATGCAAGAGAAGCAGCCTCAGGGAAACGACAGTGCCTGGCTGGAAGCAGAGCTGCTGGGGCTCAGCCAGGCGAATCTGTAGAGCAGTCCCCAGTGCCTTTGCAACGTACAGACCCTTTACCACCCAAGCCAACGGTGCAGCTCACTGCAACACTCCAGTTGCCGAACGGAACCACCCTGGAAGTCCCCATCACGATCGATTCTGGGAGCAACGCGGACTTTGTGGGGGTGCATTTCGTCAAGCAGCATCGCATAACGCTTCTGCCCGCGACAACGCCTCTAAACGTAGTCACGGTTGATGGCAGGAAATTGCTGGGAGGACAAGTTGTGCAACAGACGCCCCCCATGGAGATGCGGATTGGACATCATAGAGAAGTCATCAGCTTCAATGTCACCCGCCTGTCGGACACGCCTATAGTACTAGGCATGAGTTGGCTGGAGAGACACAGTCCTGCGATAGCGTGGTACCAACGGCAGATCACCTTTTGCTCATCGTACTGTGCTCAACATTGTATCCAGTCCAGCCAGGAGGAAGGGGCGGAGCAGCAGCTGCAACTTAGCATGGCGCAGGCAGTTCCTCGCAAGTACGAGAGTTTCCTGGAGGTTTTCTGTGAGAAGGAAGCTGACCGGCTGCCGCCCCACAGACCTTACGATTGCGCGATCGACCTGTTGCCGGGGGCGCAGCTGCCGACTGCGAAGCTGTATTCCATGTCTGAGGACGAGATGCAAGAACTCAGGGAGTTCATAGAGCATAATTTGAAGCGTGGATTCATCCGGGAGTCCAAAGCAGTGGGAGGCAGTCCTGTGTTTTTTGTAAAGAAGAAAGACACGCCCCAGAAAAGACTCATTGTGGATTTCAGGGCCATAAATTCCATGACCAAGCCCAAGGCCTTCCCCATGCCCAAGATTGATGACCTCCTAGCGACTGTGCGGAAGGGGAAGATCTTCACCAAGTTGGATCTGCGTGGAGCGTATAATCTCATCCGTATCCGGGAGGGCGATGAGTGGAAGACGGCCATGTTCACGCCTCTGGGCACGTATGAATACAGAGTTATGCCGTTTGGTCTCCAAAATGGATCTCACGTCTTCCAAGCCTTTATGCATCACGTGCTGGCGGGGCTCCTCTACAAGAAGTGTGTGTGTTTCCTCGACGACATCCTGATCTTTTCGGAATCGCAGGAGGCTCATGAAAGAGACGTGAAGGAGGTCCTGCAGAGACTGCGAGAACACAGGCTCTACGCCAAGTTGGAGAAATGCCAGTTTGATGTGACGGAGGTGGATTTCCTCGGCTACAAGCTGTCTGACAAGGGGCTGGCCATGGACAGCATCAAGGTCCGCGCCGTGTTAGACTGGAAGAGCCCACGCAATCGGAAGGAGGTCCAGAGATTTGTCGGGTTCGCCAATTTCTACCGCAAATTCATCAGGGGTTTTGCAAAGGAGACGGCAGCAATCACGGACACACTCAGTTCCAAGAAGAAGAAGTTCGCTTGGACGGAACAGGCGGAGCGCTCTTTTAGGAAGCTTAAAAGCCTCTTCGCTTCCGAGGAGCAGCTGATGCACGTGAATCCGGGCAGACCCATGCGAGTAGAGACCGACGCCTCAGACAGAGCGGTGGGAGCCGTGCTCCTGCAAGAAGATTCCCAAGGAAATTGGAGACCCTGTGCCTTTTACTCCCGAAAGCTCAGCAAGGCGGAGCAAAACTACACCATATGGGACAGAGAGCTGTTGGCCATCCACGCTGCCTTCAAAGCGTGGCGACACTTCCTCATAGGTGCCAAGCACACAGTGCAGGTCCGCACAGATCACAAGAACTTAGAGTATTGGCGCACGGCGAAGCTCCAGAGCCAAAGACACATGCGCTGGGCTGAATTCTTCGCGGATTTCGACTTCAGGATAGAATACATCCCGGGAGAATCCAACGTTATAGCCGACGCGCTCTCCAGGAAACCGCAATATCTCGAGGAAGCAGCGCCAGTGGCAGCCAAGCACATTTTCGCACCGCAGGCGTGGACGTGCACTACCATCGCAGTCGACCTGGACGCGGTGCGACGTGCGTTGCAAGTAGATCGATTTGCACAATCCAAGATGGAGGCGCTGCGCAGGGGTTCGCAGAGAAAAGACGAGTTCCATGCACTTTTCCCGCATAGACCCATGCCAGCCGAGTATTTTGATGACTGGCTCTTTACGCCCACACTTTCAGACAGTACTTTCAGGGGCTTTTCTTCCGCCGAGGAGAGAACGCCAGAATCAAGCCCGCCCAGGGGATCGTGTTCGGGGGGAGACACAGAACCCTCTTACTGGTGGGACGAGCAACCAGAGGACGACTGGCGCAAGAAATGGCTGACGGGGCCTTGGCAGGCAGCACCAGACGAAGTAGCAATGGAAGAGGGAGCCGAGAACACCTTGGGTGAAGAACCCGCATTCGAACACACATACACCGAGCTGCTAGCAGAGGACATTGAAGCAAACGAACTGTATCCTGCATCTACCTCCGAGGAGCTGCGGCTCCCACGACCTGCCTCCGAGGGCCGGGAGGGGGGAAGGGGGGGGCTTCGAGGGGGGGATGGATGTCAGGGGTTCAGGGAGAGAGACGCAGAGTGAGGGGGAAGGATTCCAGACTGACGAGGAAGAGGATGACAATGACCCAAGATTGTCCATGAGTCCGTCCAGTGAATCGGAGGACTCCCAAAAGGGAGCCCCTCTGGTCAAGCCAAGGGGAGCTAGAGGGGGAAGCAGTCAGGAGCAGGGAAACGAAGGGGGAACCCCCAGTGGGAGTTGGAGAGCGAGACCGGCTGCTCCGCTGGAACGGAGTGAGGGGGGAGGAGTGACCAGTGTGTCAGAAGGAGCAGAACAGGAAGCAGAGAGGGGAAGGAGATCAGGGCAAAACGTCCTGCCGGAAGGGGAGGAAAGTAGTATCGAGGGCAGTGTAACTGTCGAAGGCAAGGTCAGGAGCAACGTACGCGCGCCAAGTTCAAAATGGGAGGCGCGCGGAAATGAAGAGAGTCCTGGGGAGGAGCCTGGTCCCAAAGCCCGAAGGAGGGGGGAGGAGGCGGCAGAGGATTCAGCCTCTGGAGAGTCCCGAAGGGAGAGAACACAGGGGGGCAGAAAGACCCTGCGGAAAAGGAAAGAGAGAAAGAGGTGGACCAGTACAAGCCTCTTAAACTGGTGTCGAGGCGGGAGTGACTCAGAGGGGACTTCAGCGGTCTAAGGGTAACAGACGTAGGGTCACGGACCTCGGATGTAAAGCTACTAATGTTCTTCAATAAAAGCTTTTGTACATAAGCTGGAATGGACTTTGGTCTCTTGTGAGCTGGGACCACGGGTGACTCTGACACCACTGTTATTCTGTAGTACAGATCCTTTTTAAATTAAACACTTTCTCTAAATTTAAGACGGCAGAAGTAATCAGTAGCATAGATATCAAAGGAAAGGCAAGAGAATAGTCCCTAATAGATACAAGGGAGACAGATACACAAGCACACAGAAGTAAATAATCCAGCCCTGGGGAGAGGGGTGGGAATGTACAGTTTGCTGTACTTAGCCTCGAGATGGGAGACTGAAAGGGCTTAAAAAATAAAAAATAAAAGTCTTGTGTCTAGGAATATTTTTCTGCAAATGCATCAGACTGGTTGTCAAAAGTGTGAACTTCATTAATAGAGCCAGTGTGCTGTAGTGGTTGAGCGGTAGTCTCGTAATCTGGGGAACCGGGTTTGCGTCTCCGCTCCTCCACATGCAGCTGCTGGGTGACCTTGGGCCAGTGACACTTCTCTGAAGTCTCTCAGCCCCACTCACCTCACAGAGTGTTTGTTGTGGGGAAGGAAGGGAAAGGAGAATGTTAGCCGCTTTGAGATTCCTTAAAGGGAGTGAAAGGCGGGATATCAAATCCAAACTCTTCTTCTTCTTCTTCTATTTAAAGGAATTGGTCAATTAACCACAGAACTGCTTTGCTGATTTTTCTCATATGTTTCATGCAGGGAAGACTGTGGTGTGTGAGTGAGTGAGGGGGGGTCCTAGCTTCATGCAGGGGAGGCTGGCCTGCCAAGCACCCAGAGTGGCTCCTTCCGGTGCCACACGTGGACAAAACAGGGCTGCAGCACTGCCATTGTCCCGCGCACTCCACTTTCGGGGACAGCAGAGGCTTTTTGGAGGAGGATTGGGGCACGAAGGGGGTGTGCAGGACAGGCAGCGGCCTTGGCAGGCTTCCCCAGCAGCCCAGAAAGTTGGCCTATGTGAAGAAAATGAGGCTAGGCCGAGTAGATTTGACCTTGCCTTGCCTATGCCCCGCCACCAACCCAGCTGGCCAATCGGCAGGGGGCGGGGTGAAGGCAAGGCAAGGCCTAATCTCATTTTCTTAACATAGGCCGACTTTCCAGGACCCGGGAAGCCCAGTGGAGGGTAGGGCAGTACATAAAAAACTTTTTTTTAAAAAAATGCCTGCTCCAAAGGTCTCCAAAGGCTGCCCAGGAGGACTCCCCTGAGTGAGTGCTTGAGGGCCCTGCTCTTGCCACTTACCATCTGGCCTGGGGCGGGGCCTGACAGGCCTCACTAGGACTGCTTGCTGCTTGCTGCCTGCTGCCCAGGAGGACTCCCCTGAGTGAGTGCTTGAGGGCCCTGCTCTTGCCACTTACCATCTGGCCTGGGGCGGGGCCTGAAGCCTCACAAGGACTGCGTGCTGCTTGCTGCCTGCTGCCCAGGAGGACTCCCCTGAGTGAGTGCTTGAGGGCCCTGCTCTTGCCACTTACCATCTGGCCTGGGGCGGGGCCTGAAGCCTCACAAGGACTGCGTGCTGCTTGCTGCCTGCTGCCCAGGAGGACTCCCCTGAGTGAGTGCTTGAGGGCCCTGCTCTTGTCACTTACCATCTGGCCTGGGGCGGGGCCTGAAGCCTCACAAGGACTGCGTGCTGCTTGCTGCCTGCTGCCCAGGAGGACTCCCCTGAGTGAGTGCTTGAGGGCCCTGCTCTTGCCACTTACCATCTGGCCTGGGGCGGGGCCTGAAGCCTCACAAGGACTGCGTGCTGCTTGCTGCCTGCTGCCCAGGAGGACTCCCCTGAGTGAGTGCCTGAGGGCCCTGCTCTTGCCACTTACCATCTGGCCTGGGGCGGGGCCTGAAGCCTCACAAGGACTGCGTGCTGCTTGCTGCCTGCTGCCCAGGAGGACTCCCCTGAGTGAGTGCTTGAGGGCCCTGCTCTTGCCACTTACCATCTGGCCTGGGGCGGGACCTGACAGGCCTCACTAGGACTGCTTGCTGCTTGCTGCCTGCTGCCCAGGAGGACTCCCCTGAGTGAGTGCCTGAGGGCCCTGCTCCTTCCTGCCACTTACCACCTGGCCCAGGGCGGGGCCTGATAGGCCTCACTAGGACAGTGTTACTGCAGGAGGGGCACAGAGTGTTTTTAAAATGTTTTTAAAAAATTTCTTTTGGATTTTTTGTATGTGGGGGGTGGGGGTGGGATGGAAGTTTGGTTGGGTTTGGGGAATTATTTTTTTATTTTGATGTTCTTGTAATTTTTACATTTTTTTGTTTGTATTGTTTTATTGGTTTGGTTTGTTTGTATAAGTTGTTATTTTGTTCTTAGGGGGAGGGGTCAGGGCTGCCGGGGAGTGGGCCCCAGCCCACAAAATGGCTGGGGCATGTTCCACAGGGGGGAATGCACTGGGACAACCGATCTCAGTGATCACGGGTAGGAGGAGGAGTTACGCTAAGACCAGACCATGTCATTACAGAGGAGGCAGGTTTAATCATTGTCTGAGGACTATTCCTGCCTCCGGGTCTG
Organism: Podarcis erhardii; assembly: GCF_964252035.2. Taxonomy (NCBI): domain Eukaryota; kingdom Metazoa; phylum Chordata; class Lepidosauria; order Squamata; family Lacertidae; genus Podarcis; species Podarcis erhardii. Next base: position 30,074,420 of record NC_138506.1, on the reverse strand, counting down.
GTCCTGACCGGATGGATACTAGAATCAGCAAGGGATACCCACATGACCTGAAAGTGTTGCTGTGCAATGCCAGGTCAATGATTCATAAGACCACTGCCATCCATGACTTGATCATGGATGGAGGATTTGATCTGGCATGTGTAACAGAGACTTGGTTGGATGAAGCAGATGGGCCTGTCCTTGCCGCTGCTTGCCCACCAGGTTTCTCTTACGCACAGCAACCCAGGTCTTGTGGGCGGGGAGGGGGGGTTGCAGTGATTTTTAGGAAGTCATTAGTCTGCACCAGGCGTCCTATTGGGAAGACCCAGTTTTCTGAGTGCATGTTCTGGAAGTTGGGCAATAGGGGCAGTACAGGATTCCTATTGGTGTACCGACCTCCCCGCTGCACCAAGGATTCCCTGCCCGAGCTGCTTCAGGTCGTGGCGGATATGCTCCTGGAGACACCTAGCTTGGTTGTCCTGGGGGATTTTAACATCCATGCCGACACGACCTTACAAGGGGCCGCTCGGGACTTCGTGGAAAGCATGGCCTCCATGGAGCTGTCCCTGAATAAGTCTGGCCCAACTCATAGCCACGGACATGCCTTAGACTTGGTGTTTACCTCTACGGATGCTGGTGATCTGACATTAACTAAAAGCGAAACAAAAGAAGTGCCATGGTCAGATCACTTCCTGGTGCAACTGGACTTCTCCGCAACCCTTCCCCTCCGCAGGGAGGTGGGACCGATTCGGATGGTCCGCCCCCGCCACTTAATGGATCCAATTGGCTTCCAGAGAGTGGTAGGGGATGCTTTATCCCAAGTTGATGGCCTTTCAGCTGATTCCCTGGTGGCCCGCTGGAATGCGGAGTTAACCAGGGCTATTGACTGTCTGGCTCCGAAGCGCCCTCTCCGATTGCATGGAGCCCGGACAGCCCCGTGGTTTTCCCCGGAGCTGAGGGTGATGAAACAATCGTTGAGACGGCTAGAGCGCCGGTGGCGGAAAACTCATTCTGAATCAGACCGGACACGGGTTAGAGCTCAACGTCGAGCCTACCAAGTGGCAATGGCGACGGCGAAGAGGGCCTTCTTCACCGCCTCCATTGCATCTGCAGAAAACAGCAGCAGGAGACTTTTTCAGGTGGTTCGCAATCTATCAGAACCACCTGTACCACCGGGGCCTGGTAGGGACCCCAAGATCTCCTGCAATGCTTTTGCAAAGTTTTTTGCAGATAAAATCGCTCAGATTCAGAAGGAGGTAGACTCCACCGTGGGAGCAGGGCCAGGGCGGGAGAGTGCTAGAGTTCTGTCTGGTCCTGTTACATGGGATCAATTCCAATCTGTTACCTCCGAGGATGTGGACAGGCTGCTTGGACGAGTGAAACCGACCACCTGTCTCTTTGATCCTTGCCCATCCTGGCTGATAAAAGCGAGCCGGGAAGGGCTGGGCGATGGGATCTGCGGGGTGGTGAATGCTTCCCTCTGTGAGGGAGCCTTCCCAGACCCGCTGAAAGAGGCGGTCATTAAACCGCTTCTTAAAAAAACATCTTTAGACCCGGCCAATTTGGCCAACTATCGCCCAGTCTCAAATCTGCCATTCTTGGGCAAGGTGATTGAGCGGGTGGTTGCTGAACAACTCCAAGCACGCCTGGAGGAAACGGACCATTTGGATCCCTTCCAATCGGGATTCAGGCCTCACCATGGGACTGAAACTGCCTTGGTCGCGCTGGTTGATGATCTCCGGCGGGCTAGGGACAAAGGTGAGAGCTGTTTCCTAGTTCTGCTGGATCTCTCAGCGGCCTTTGACACCATCGACCATAACATCCTTCTGGACCGTCTAGAGGGGCTGGGAGCTGGGGGCACTGTTATACAGTGGTTCCGCTCCTTCCTCCTGGGCCGTGTCCAGAAGGTGGGGGGGGGGTGAGTGTTCAGACCCCTGGGCTCTCACTTGTGGGGTGCCTCAGGGTTCTGTCCTCTCCCCCATGCTTTTTAATATCTATATGAAGCCGCTGGGAGAGATCATCAGGGGGTTTGGACTGGGTGTTCATCAGTATGCAGATGACACCCAGCTCTACCTCTCCTTTAAATCAGAACCAGTGAAGGCGGTGAAGGTCCTGTGTGAGTGCCTGGAGGCGGTTGGAGGTTGGATGGCGGCTAACAGATTGAGGTTGAATCCTGACAAGACAGAAGTACTGTTTTTGGGGGACAGGAGGCGGGCAGGTGTGGAGGATTCCCTGGTCCTGAATGGGGTAACTGTGCCCCTGAAGGACCAGGTGCGCAGCCTGGGAGTCATTTTGGACTCACAGCTGTCCATGGAGGCGCAGATTAACTCTGTGTCCAGGGCAGCTGTCTACCAGCTCCACCTGGTACGCAGGCTAAGACCCTACCTCCCCGCGGACTGTCTCGCCAGAGTGGTGCATGCTCTAGTTATCTCACGCTTGGACTACTGCAATGCGCTCTACGTGGGGCTACCTTTGAAGGTGACCCAGAAACTGCAATTAATCCAGAATGCGGCAGCTAGACTGGTGACTGGGAGTGGCCGCCGGGACCACATAACACCGGTTCTGAGAGATCTGCATTGGCTCCCAGTACGTTTCCGAGCACGATTCAAAGTGTTGGTGCTGACCTTTAAAGCCCTAAACGGCCTCGGTCCTGTATACCTGAAGGAGCGTCTCCACCCCCATCATTCAGCCCGGACACTGAGATCCAGCGCCGAGGGCCTTCTGGCGGTTCCCTCATTGCGAGAAGTGAGGCTACAGGGAACCAGACAGAGGGCCTTCTCGGTAGTGGCGCCCGCCCTGTGGAACGCCCTCCCATCAGATGTCAAAGAGATAAAGAATTACCTGACGTTCAGAAGACATCTTAAGGCAGCCCTGTTCAGGGATGTTTTTAATATGTAATGCTGTATTGTTTTTAATACTGATTGGGAGCCGCCCAGAGTGGCTGGGGAAACTCAGCCAGATGGGCGGGGTATAAATAATAAATTATTATTAATTATTATTATTATTATCTTACTAAACCAGGGATTCTATAGCTATATCTGAAATTTCATGCATATCAGTTAATATCTTGACCCTGCTCCACTGAATTGAAATTTCAGCCTTCACGACATAGGAAAGTAAACAGCTGTTTTTGTGGAGGAGGGTCAAGATATTAACTGATATGCATGAAATTTCAGATATAGCTATATAATCCCTAGTGTAGTAAGATAAGACCTTTGAAGCAGGCATTATATAAAAAAAGTTTTTTATGAACCACCCTAGTAGGGCAGTAATTGCTGTCACCCCCCTCCATGATGGCCCCCGCCCCCCTTCCTACGCCCCTGCACACACCAACACCACTTACCAAAGAAAAACTGGGGAGACAGGGAAATCCGCTTGCAAATGGCCAGATGACAAGCCATACTCTCAAATTTCTGTTGCTACATTTCTGTTGCTTCTTTTTGCTACATTGATATGCTTGTAGGTGGTCTTTCGCTAAGGGGTTGGGCAATTTCTAAAGTCTCTAAAAATCGTTACACACTTTTGTTCTGGGCCCTCACCTCCTTGCAAGGGTGGGAGGAAATGCTGTTGCAAAAGAAAAATAAAGATCTGCCTTGATTTGACTGGTTCCTGCCTCCATGCATTCTTTTCTGATCGATAATGTACTTAGGGGACACTGAGTTCCTTGATGGGGAATTGGGCTTTAAAAGCTAACCCCAAATTTGTCTTATATCAAGCTGTACTGAGAGCTTGGGGCAGTGCTCCATTCCCCCCTTTTTTTTAAAAGCAATTTTTTAAAAAAAATATCCCACATTATAAAGGCCCCAGCATAGCAGGCAACCCTTTTGCCTCTGCAATGTTATTTTTCTATGTGGATAAATTGTGATTATGATTATTTCAAAGGGAAGAGCATTCAACCATGTGAGCTTTCCCTTGCCCAGCACTCTGAAATGGTACAACCCAGCCATCGGTTGCTAATCTCCTCACAAAAATATTTTAACCCTACACAATGTCAGACTACATTCGGGACTCAGGAGCCAAACTAAAAATATAGCCATTCCTGAAAGGAGGCTACTGCCTGCTTTGCTTATGAAAGGGAAAATTCTGGAGTGAGAGGCTACTCCACAGCCCAGCTCGTCGGGCAGAGCCCGCGGGTACTTGCAGTCAGAAAGGAAGGAGATCCCAGCCACAAAAATCGGAGCAGAACAGCGTTTAGTAGACCAAGATCATTATTTGTTGCGCAACAGGTCCCCACTAGAGTAAGAACCTCAAGCATGGGGTCACATGGACTTTTAAAACTTTCCACGGTCACCCAGAATACATTGCATACAGAGTCACTGACACATCACTACTACGTCACTAAAATGTCAATAAAGGGGAGGGTTACTGTTATGTACTGAGTTGAATAGGATCCAAACTGCAACAGTCTGATTGGTCCTAGAACAATAGGATCCAAAAGGCAGCAGTCTGATTGGTCCTAGAACAATAGGATTCAGAATGCAGCAGTCTGATTGGTCCTAGAACAATGCAGCAGTATGATTGGTTGGCAGGAACTACCCAGTCATGCTTCAGATAGAAGTGAATCCACAACCTGATTGGCTTACAGTAGAATTCCGGAATTAGCCAATCATGTGCAGCCCATTGTGTAAATAATGTATATAAAGCAGATACTTTGAGGGGACTTTCATTCATTCCTCCTCACTACTATGAGCTGAATAAAGATCATGAAATCACTTTGCGACTCTGAGTATATTTCACTGGCGACGAAGGTGGGATCCCGCTGAGCTGACTGCCACACACCGCACCGCAGCACCGCCACCTGCCGCACCGCTGCCTCGCACCGTGTATCCAGGCTTCAGCTCCGGGACACAAGGAACTCAGAATGGCAACCGACAGCAGCTTCTCGCCGTTCAACCCAGCATCTGGAGACTGGGAAGCGTACGCCTCCCGTTTCACCTTCCTCCTAGAAGCCAAAGGGGTCACCGATGAAGAAGACGCCAAGAAGAGGGCAATATTCTTCAGCGTCTGTGGAGAGGAGACGTTTGAAATCGCCCGGGCTCTCCTTGCGCCTGAAGACGTCGCTACTGTTCCATACAAAACAATAATGGAACAGCTGAAGGGGCACTTTTCGCCACAGCCCTCAGTGGTGGCTCGTCGAAATGCCTTCTACGCAAAGCGGCAAGCCCCTGGGGAAACCATAACTGGGTTTGTGACCTCTCTCCGCCAAGCCGCCCGGTTCTACAACTTCTCAGAGCTGGAGAACATGCTTCGTGACCGCCTCGTCGGTGGCCTGAAGGATGAGAAGCTGCAACGACACCTCTACGCTAAGAAGGACCTAACGTTCCAGGTCGCTCTGGAGGAGGCCCTGGCAACGGAAGCTGCCGAGAGGTCGACGCAAGAGGCACGGCCGAGCCAGCCGTCCCAACCGAGGGTCCACCACGAAGACCTCACCGACGACTCAGGATCCAACAGGGAGGAGGTGCACCGAGTACAGCAGCGCACTCAAGCAGCCCACACACCACAGCTGCCTCGACGAGAAGGAGGGAACTGTGCAAGCTGTGGAGAAAGTCACGAGAGGAGGACCTGCCGTTTCCGCAACGCAGAGTGCAGGCAGTGCAGAAAATCGGGACACATCGCCCGGGTGTGTCGGGCTCGGCCCACCCGACACCAGGCATCAGATGACCAATCCAAGAGCCCCAGGTCCCGGGGCCCAACGCACCAAGGCAACTCGACAGAGCTCACGGACTTCCAGGTATACCAGTTGCCCCACCCCAACGTAGAGAAAATTTATGTTGACGTACAGATAGAGGGGGCCCCATGCCTCATGGAGCTTGACACGGGTTCAACTCTATCCATAATCTCGGCAAGGACCTTAAGGAAACTGTGTCCTACTGGGGGTCCCAAACTCAGGCCGGCCCCATTCACCCTCTGGGACTTCCAGAAACGTAAGGTCCCCACAATGGGGGTAGGGACCTTCAGGGTGCAATACCGAGGGCGGACGCGGCAACTGGAATTGCTGGTGGTCAAGGGCCCCTACATTAGCTTACTGGGATTGGCATGGTTTGGACCACTGGGGCTAGCCGTCACCGGGGTGAACCACACTAGCTTACAAGTGGACGTGGACGCCATATGCAAGGAATTTCCGGGGGTTTTCGATGGGAAATTGGGACAGTATACGGGCCCCCCCCCATTGCTCTACAGCTTGACCCCGCAGTACGACCGGTCAGGCTCAAGGCCCGCCGGGTCCCGTTCGCCCTGAAACCCCGTATAGACGAGGAATTGGACCGGCTCGTGGAGCAAGGAGTGCTGGAGCCAGTGCCTAATGCCCCCTGGGAAACCCCAATCGTCACACCCGTCAAGCCTAATGGTTCGGTCCGCATCTGCGCGGACTATAAATGTACCATAAACAAGGCCCTCACGGCCCATGCATACCCAGTGCCAGTGGTCAGCCATGTTCTTGCCACCCTGGCTGGGTCGAAAATTTTTGGCAAGCTGGACTTGGCCCAAGCATATCAACAGCTGCCAGTAGATGAGGCCACAGCAGAGGCACAGACGATTGTGACGCACAGAGGAGCATTCAGGGTAAAGCGGCTGCAATTCGGGGTCAGCGTGGCACCAGGCATATTCCAGAATCTAATGGACTCTCTACTTAAGGGGATTCCTGGCATCACCCCCTTCTTCGACGATGTGTTGATTGCCGGGCCCACACCAGAGGAGTTTGAGGACCGCCTCCGCAGCGTTCTGCACCATTTCCGGACGGCGGGTCTCAAGGTGAAGCGGGAAAAATGTCTACTAGGAGTGCCTCAGGTGGACTTTCTGGGATTTATGGTGGACGCAGAAGGGGTCCACCCGACTGGGGACAAGGTACGGGCCATTTGTGATGCCCCAGCGCCCAAGAACAAGACTGAACTTCAGGCCTTCTTGGGACTATTGAACTTTTACCATTCCTTCTTTCCCCACAAGGCGGCGGTAGCGGAGCCCCTACACAGACTCCTGGACAAGCGGGCCCCTTGGGTGTGGGGCCAGCGCCAGGAGGCCGCATTCCAGGCAGTCAAGGACTTGCTTGTCTCAAACTCGGTCTTGGCACACTTCGACGAGAGGCTGCCGGTGGTGCTAGCATGCGACGCCTCGCCCTATGGAATTGGCGCTGTCCTGGGACACCAACTCCCGGATGGAAGAGAGGTACCAGTGGCATACTTTTCCCAGACACTCAATGCAACCGAGCGGAACTACTCACAAATCGACAAGGAGGGTCTGGCAATCGTGAAGGGAGTAAAAAAATTCCATGATTTCTTGTACGGGTGGCCCTTCACCGTGGTGACTGACCACAAGCCGTTGCTTGGCTTGTTTGCCCCTGAAAAGCAGACCCCCCAAGTGCTGTCTCCTCGCGTCCTCAGGTGGTCAATTTCCCTTGCCAGCTACCAGTATGCACTGATTCACCGTCCGGGGAAGGGGATGGGCCATGCGGACGCCCTCAGCAGGCTACCACTACCGGAAACAGGCCCCGACCCAGCACCTGCACAAGAGGTTATGAGCCTGGAGCTGCTTCCCGACCGCCCCATTCAGGCACAAGAAGTTGCACACCATTCCAAGAAAGATAGGGTCATCTCCCGGGTCCTGGACTGGGTGTGGAGGGGATGGCCCAGCAGCAGCCCCGGGCCAGAATTCGCCGGCTACACAACCCGCAAACATGAACTGTCGGCCCACAAGGGGTGCCTGTTATGGGGAAGCAGGGTCGTTGTTCCCCAGCCCCTCCGCAAAAGGGTCCTCACAGCCCTACACGAGACACACCCAGGGGTAGTAAGAATGAAGGCCCTTGCCAGGAGTTATGTGTGGTGGCCGGGGATCGACGGAGAGATAGAGGCCTGGGTCAAACACTGCCAGGCCTGCCAAGAATCCCGCCCAGATCCCCCAAGGGCCCCAGTCCAGTCCAGGGAGTGCGCCCGAGCACCATGGTCACGCCTGCATGTGGACTTCGCTGGCCCCTTTCAGGGGAAAACATTCTTCATAATGGTGGACTCCTACACCAAATGGCTGGAAGTCGTACTGGTACCGTCCACTTCTATGTCCGCAGCCATCCGGGTACTACGCTGGCTGTTTGCAACCCACGGGCTCCCTGACACTGTCATCTCAGACAACGGGACTGCATTTACGTCAGGAGAATTCCAAACCTTCACAGCGCAGAACGCCATCCGCCACATCCGTTCAGCGCCATTCCACCCTGCCACCAATGGCCAAGCAGAACGCATGGTGCGGACCACCAAGGACACCCTTCGCCGCATGACGCAAGGGGATTGGGAGTACCGCCTTGCCACATTCCTTCTAGCACAGCACAGCACCCCCAGCTCAACGACTGGCCGGAGCCCCGCTGAACTACTAATGGGTCGGCGCCTTGCAATCAGATTGGACCGCCTTCACCCCGATAGAGCTCAGGATGAGGCAGTGGTGGGGGAAGGCAAGAACCCCCGGACCTTCGAGGCTCAGGACCCAGTGTACACAAAGAATTTTGGGACAGGCCCAGCATGGGTACCCGCCACAGTCACCAGGGTCACTGGCCCCGTGTCGTATGAGGTGCTAACGGATGGGGGGCAATGCTGGCGCCGCCACTGCGACCAGATACGGCGACGATTCCCAGGAGAAAACCAGGAGGAGGAAAGGGCAGAGGAGTCCCAAGGGAACAGAGGGGCAGTGAGGCCCATAGAGCATGAGGGGCCAGCAGGAGAGGCAGAATCAGTAAATACAGAGAGGACCTGTGAGGCCGAAAGGACACCGGAACCAGAACCACGACTGAGCGAGCCGGTTGCACCAGACCAAACAGCCCCATCACAGCCAGCATCCTTGGAACACGAGCCAGAACCTGAACCCCGGACCAGGGAACACCCCAGGCCGCAACGCACACGTAGGCCGCCGGCGTACCTCGAGGACTATGAATGCGACCTCCCGGGCAGGACTGGAACTTAGAGGGGAGGGGTGTTATGTACTGAGTTGAATAGGATCCAAACTGCAACAGTCTGATTGGTCCTAGAACAATAGGATCCAAAAGGCAGCAGTCTGATTGGTCCTAGAACAATAGGATTCAGAATGCAGCAGTCTGATTGGTCCTAGAACAATGCAGCAGTATGATTGGTTGGCAGGAACTACCCAATCATGCTCCAGATAGAAGTGAATAATGTATATAAAGCAGATACTTTGAGGGGACTTTCATTCATTCCTCCTCACTACTATGTTTTTTTTTTTATAATAATTTTTATTAACTTTCCAACACAAATTAAAAACAAAACAGCTCACAAAACATAGACAACCAAAACATATAAACATGTATAATTTCAAAATCTCTTTTTCATAAACCTAACTTCCCAGACTTCCCCTTACCTCCCCTTTTCTGCATCCCTGTTTTAAAATTCCTTCAGCAACCCCTCACTTCAGTTAACTAATTACTTATTTTCTTTTTTTTACCCTCTTCTCTTACTTAATCAATTACAGCTGTAATTTTATTTTTTCCTTTCCCTTGACATTTTAGCACTCATTAATTTTACAACAATTCTTAAGATATACTTTAAATTTCTTCCAATCTTCTTCCACCGTCTCTTTTCCTTGGTCACGGATTCTGCCAGTCATCTCCGCCAGTCCCATGTAGTCAATCACCTTCGTCTGCCATTCTTCCAGCGTGGGTAATTCTTGTGTCTTCCAATACTTTGCTAAAAGAATCCTTGCTGCTGTGGTAGCATACATAAAAAACGTCCTATCCTTCCTTGACACCAATTGGCCGACCATGCCCAGGAGAAATGCCTCTGGTTTCTTATGAAAAGTACATTTAAGTACCTTCTTAATTTCATTATAGATCATTTCCCAGAAGACTTTAATCCTCGGGCAAGTCCACCAAAGGTGATAGAAAGTACCTTCAGTCACATTACATTTCCAGCATTTATTATTGGGCAAATGATAAATTTTTGCAAGCTTGACTGGGGTCATGTACCACCTATAAATCATTTTCATAATATTTTCTCTTAAGGCATTACATGCCGTAAATTTTATACCGGTGGTCCATAACTGTTCCCAGTCAGCAAACATAATGTCATAACCAATATCTTGTGCCCACTTAATCATAACTGATTTAACTGTCTCATCTAGTGTATTCCACTTCAACAGCAGGTTATACATTCTTGACAAATTCTTAGTATTGGGTTCTAACAATTCTGTTTCTAATTTTGATCTCTCCATCTGGAAGCCAATTTTCCTGTCTCCTCCTCACTACTATGAGCTGAATAAAGATCATGAAATCACTTTGCGACTCTGAGTATATTTCAGTTACATAAGGATTAACATAGGCAAACATGTCCAGGCATCTCTGCCAGCACCGCTTAAGTACCCGTCACCAAAGAACAATAGAACTTTTCTCTACACATTCTTGCCCTGGGCAGTCCAGTGATGGGCTTTTAGATTCTATGGTCACAAACTGCTCAGTAATTGTCACCCATGGGCGCTTCCCTGGGTGGGGTGTGTGTACGTGCTCTTACACTTGAGGGATTATGGCAGGTGATGGAGGGGGAAAGAGTCCTTGTCTTAAAGGAAACCCAGGGCTGCCACTCTACGCACCATCCAAGGCTTTCCTAGCCCTATTTATTGTTATCGGGCACCTGCCATCTCTCCAAACCCGCCTTTCCATCAACAAGGCCCAAAGAATGGTGATGTTTGGATAAGAGGCCTTAAGTTCCTCAAAGTCACTAAAGATATGCCACATCAAGTCGACTGCCTTTCTGTAAGCTAAATCCTTTTCGCCTAATTAGATAACTAAAGCATCTGGGGGGCCCTCCGCTGTTGCTCTGGCCCTAATTGCGGGCAACATTTCGGCCCAGCGCATTCCCCTCCGAGAGATCCAAGATATATTGATGCAGTTAAGGTGCGGCCCGAGACCGGAATTGATGGTGCGGACCCTGGCCCAATGCACAAAGCTGTGCCTGATTATCCAGATGCGCGCCCTCATAGCTCCTGCACCCTAGGTCCCTGTTAACGGCATGGTTTCTATCCCAGTGGACAGTGCAGGGCCTATAATCCAAATGTGCACCACAACGTCACCTGAAAGCAAAAGAAGGTAACAAAGCCAGGTCAAGTGTACTGTGAACAATCACAAAGTCTTACGAATATATCCCTTAAATGCATCAGACTTTCACTGCCCCCAAGTCTTTCATCCTTTCAGCTGAGAGTCCCAAATGCACTGCTGCGGTGGTGGCCCCAATCCTAAAGGAGTTAGCCGCGAATTCAGCTGAGGCTAAACCGCAGGCAGCAATCTCCCTTCGCATAACGCGCGTGGACTGATGCCGTGCAAGGCGGGAGCCATCCAAATGTATAAGGAATGGACCTGAGATGGTTGGTCTCACGTACATGAAATGTTTAGTGTCCTTTACTGCTGATTGGTTTTGGAACATTGGACATGCAGGACTAAATTGGATCTGAACAAGGTCAGGTCTCTCAAACTACCCCGGGCAGCGGAATCTGGTTGGCCCTTACAAACCACTTCGCCAATGCACATAGCGCCAAAGACAATGGAGTATGCAGCTGAAAATAACCGGGCCTTGTCCTCGGACCAACAGATACTTCTTATTTATTATTATTATTATTATTATTATTATTATTATTATTATTATATTTTATTTATTTATTTATTTATTTTGGAATTGGCATAGAATGTCATAAGTTAAGGGCCTTCTACCATCACTTTTAGGAGGCTGCAGCCTGCGCCAGTCCTACAGTGCCCTTCACACTAAAAAATCCACACTAGGGTCTATGGATTAAACAACCTTACAGAGAAAGGAGATTGCCGCCTACTGGATGTTAAAGAGTCTTTTCTGCACGACCCAGCGCCCTCCAATGTACCAAGTATTGCAGGGCTTCAGCCTTGGTAGGAGGTGTGCCAAGCCTAGGATTTTTTAATTTGCCTTGAGGTGTGTCAAGCCTAGCTTTTTTAAAAAATTATATTTATTTATTTATTTATTTATTTATTTATTTATTTATTTATTTATTTATTTAAATAAATTTGCCTTGAAACTCCCTAAAGTCCAACCAAGCCTTTTTATAAGATCTAAGCGTGGACGGGGCTCCTGAAGCTAATACTCCCTTCAGGACATCACGCTTCCAAGGCTCCAAAGGTGCTCCCGGAATGGCCGTGGCAATTTGCTGCGTTGTTAACCCTAGGGGTAAATTTGGTAGAGAAATAGATGTTTAATTCTAAGTACAAAAGGACAAAGGTCCGGGGCAGATTTGCCACTCTAGGAGAGTGCGATAATTGCTTTGACAGGACACTGACAACCGTGTGATTGTCGGTCCAGAAGCATACCTGGTGATTCCTGAACTCGTCAGCCCGCAAATGCCATTGTACTTTTCCAGGAACTTTGACCCAACCTTCAGGTCTGACTTGACCACTTAGAGAGGCGCACACAGTGTTGCGGAGCATGCAGTCCCGCTGACAGCTTAGCCAATCGCCCACAAAAGGGGCGGCCAGGGGACACTACCCAGCATGCAAAGTTGAGGTGACCGAAGCATGAATTGACTCTGGCCAAGGGTGACCTTCTTGAGGGGAAGAAGTTGCAGAATTAATTTTTTAAGTGCTGCTAGCCTCTCCCTTGGTAGGCGGGATGTCTGTGCAATAGTGTCCAATTCAATACCCAAAATAGGTTATGGTCAAAACTGGACCCTCTGTTTTGTCCGCCACCAAAGGTACCCCAAGCTCCTCAGCCAGGGAGGTGAAAGCCTCTAAAAGAGAAGCGCAATCAAGGCTATTCCCAATGATGGGGGGGGGAGTTATCAAGGTAATGGGTCACCCCTTCAGAACCAGTTCTAAAGCGAAGAGCCCAGTCCAAAATTGCACTAAATGACTCAAAGGCTGCACAAGCTACTGAGACCCTATCAGCATAGATTTGTCTATGGAATAAGCCCCCTCAAATCTAAAACCTGGCCATAGAAATTCCTCAGGGTGATTGGCAGGAGACGGAAAGCCAACTCAATGTCACACTTAGCCAAGAGCGCCCCCCTGCTCCCGTGGCCACTCGGTGAGCTCCTCCAAGGCTTAGAGGGAAGCTGCTGCCGAAGCTGCTACTGCGAAACTGAAAAATTAACCTAAAGAAGATAAACAGCAAAATAGAGCCTAAGACCAACCTAATACAAACCTTCCAAAAACGTGAGGGCTAGCCGGCAAGAGAGGACGAGCCCGGCCGCGCCGGCCCTAAATATTGGCTGGCTGGGGGGAACAACGCGGCCGGGATTCCCCTGCTCTCGCGGGGGCTGAAGCCCCCAACCCAACCTCCTGCTCAGGTTCGGAAGTGGCTTTCCAAAGCTAGGTGTCTTTCCTGAGCCGTCAAATAGGAGGAAAACAATTTGACACAGTCTTCTTACATTATATCCATTTTGAGCACTTGAAACTTACTTAATCGGTTTTTAATAGACTGAGTCCATTGTTAAAGCAGCAGGGGGCACTCAGTCAACCGTGCAAAGATTGAGCTCAGCTCAGTTTAGATGCCTGTTCTCTTTGTCCATGGAGTTTTCTTGGCAGGGATACTGGAGTGGCTTGCTGGTTCCTGCTCCAGGTGAATCACGTTTGGTCAAAACTCTCCACTATGACCTGTCCATCTTGGGTGGCCCTGCACGGCATAGCTCATAGCTTCTCTGGGTTATTCAAGCCCCTTCGCCACGGCAAGGCAGTGATCACAACCTTGATGGCAGAAAGTGAGGAGGAATTAAAGAACCTTTTAATGAGGGTGAAAGAGGAGAGCACAAAATATGGTCTGAAGCTCAACATAAAAAACGCGAAGATCATGGCCACTGGGCCCATCACCTCCTGGCAAATAGAAGGGGAAGAAATGGAGGCAGTGAGAGATTTCACTTTCTTGGGCTCCATGATCACTGCAGATGGTGACAGCAGTTGCGAAATTAAAAGACGCCTGCTTCTTGGGAGAAAAGCAATGACAAACCTAGACAGCATCTTAAAAAGCAGAGACATCACCTTGCCAACAAAGGTCCGTATAGTTGAAGCTATGGTTTTCCCAGTAGTGATGTATAGAAGTGAGAGCTGGACCATAAAGAAGGCTGGTCGCCGAAGAATGGATGCTTTTGAATTATGGTGCTGGAGGAGACTCTTGAGAGTCCCATGGACTGCAAGAAGATCAAACCTATCCATTCTTAAGGAAATCCGCCCTGAGTGCTCACTGGAAGGACAGATCCTGAAGCTGATGCTCCAATACTCTGGCCTCCTCATGAGAAGAGAAGACTCCCTGGAAAAGACCCTGATGCTGGGAAAGATGGAGGGCGCAAGGAGAAGGGGACGACAGAGGACAAGATGGTTGGATAGTGTTCCCGAAGCTAACAGCATGAGTTTGACCAAGCTGCGGGAGGCAGTGGAAGACAGGAGTGCCTGGCGCGCTCTGATCCATGGGGTCATGAAGAGTCAGACACAACTAAACGACTAAACAACAACAGCTCAGTTTGCAGCCCGCAGAAGCTACTTCGTTGCAAGAGGTGCTTTGACAGATTCTATCCACTAGTGGCCGCTGTCCGCTAACCCCCATTGGCTAGCTGTCAAAATCTGATGTTTCTCATTGGTTGGAATGCAGTAGTATGTAAATACAGAGTTCATTCATAAGTTTACATTCATAAAAATACAGGTTTCAGACAAAGAGACGGGGTTTTCCTCTTTATTAAAGATATGTAGTGCTTGGTGCAACTAGGGAATGGTAGGGGTCCTGTCGGGCTCATCGTCCCGTACCTTGGGAAAGAGTAAGGAAACTCAGGGCAGGGAAGGACAGCTGAGAACTTGCTTTAGCACAAGTGCCCCCACCTAAGAAATTCCGTAACACTTAGTTCAGTCTTCAAATTTTCCCCAACTCTCTCATTTCCTTAAAAAAAAAATTTAATAAATAAAGGCAACCCCCCTCTCCTCACTCCCACTCCTTCTTAATTGGTTTGGCTCCTATTCAAAATGGACGCCCCAGGACTTCCAGAGGCGGCGCAAAACGGCAATGGCGGTCCTCTTTACCCTGTGAAGAGGGGCTCCGCGAAAAAGGGTCGTCCGCTGCGGCAAAGCGGAGACCCGTCAAGAAAAACCACAGGCAGAGCGAGCCTGTGGCCGTGGGACTCGGCGGGCGCCAAAAGCCCCCCCAGAAACGTAGAAGGAACCTCGTAAGGGGCTCCGGAACGTGAAAGGGGGAGCGGCGCTGTGAGTTCATCGCTCTTTTCGTGGATGCAAAGCCGCGCTGCTGCTGCCGATGAGCGCTGACCTTTCTTCTTGAAAACATCGAATTTGACAGCTACATACCCGTGAGTAAGGGGTACTAAATTTTGGACTAATTTTATGGATTTGGACTGAAAACGGGAGGCGAGTAACAGGAAGTCCGTCTTCCGATCCTGCTAACTAGATCAAAGCAAGGGCTGAAGTGCGCTGTAGCGCCCAAAAAGGATCGTAAAAACAGAACAAAGGTGCATTGATAGACTTTGTTTCTAGAAGTTAAAAGGGAAACTTTTATGAAGCTTGTGGACTTAATTTTCGGAACTTTCTTCCTATTTTTGAGCTATACGGAGTTAAAAGGGACAACCTTGTCGTCGGGCTGCCAGAGTGTAATAGAGAACTGTCAAACTGCTGATACTGTTGCTGAAGTTCAAACTGTTACATAGACTGAGATATTAACGTTTAAACATTGTTTCTGGGACCATTCTTGACACCTTGTGGCTTTTAATCAAGAAATAGAAAGCTTTGGGAACATTCCTTTTGTACTCAGGAATTACAAAGACTTAATACGGGATTATAGGAACTTCAATGGCGGAAAAGAGTTCTTTCCTTTCTTGAAACTTTGAAATACTCCCCCTAGAGGATTGTGGAGACATAGAGGCCTGGGAACTGTACTTTATTGAGACTTCTTGTGGTTTAATTGTTTATATTTTGAACTTGTCTCTCTCATGGAATAAAAGACAATTTGACCTTGAACTGAGGCAGGTGTGGAATGAGCGGCCCAGGGAAAACAAGAGCAGCCAAAGCTAAAGAAAAAGAAAAAGAAAAGAAATCTGTGCAATTTGTTCAAACAACTTTAACTCATGAACGCAGATCATCTGTCCCAACTGTGCTAACAGCACAGGAGGTGGAAATCGAGCAGCCTGCCACAGAAGATATGACAACTGGAGGATCTGAATCAGTCCTGAAACAAATTCTGGAGCAACTGGCAATTTTAAACCAAAAGGTGGACAATCAATCAACAAAAATTGACCAAGCTACATCCTCTATTGGTAAATTAACTGAGCAGGTTTCCCAGCATACTCAGGCAATTGAGAATTTGCAAGGAGCTACGGCTGAAAATTATAAATTAGCTGTGGAAGCCAATCAAAAAGCAGAGCAGGCAAACCGAAAAGTTGATGAGATTAAGGGGGAAGTAAGGCCTCTGAAAAGACAGGTAGGGGAACAACAAGCCTACCTGTCACTGGTTGAATTGAAAAGTAAGGAAAATAATCTCAGGTTAAGGGCCATCCCAGAATTGGAGGCAGGCAACTTAGAGGGATTTCTGACACTTCTATTTTCCAAATTCTGGGGAATTGAGGAAGATAAAGATTTCAAAATCGTGACGGCCTTTAGACTGGGAAGATCGGTAAAGAAAGATAAGGCTAGAGACTGTTTGGTTATTTTGAGATCAAGAGAGGAAAGAGATAAGATATTAGGCCTACATTTTAAAAAATCATTGGAGATAGAAGGTAAAAAGGCTGAAATCTACAGAGATATACCTAAACATTTATTGGATCTTAGGACCACTTACACAGACCTGACCAAATTGTTAAGACATAACGCAATTCCTTATAGGTGGGAGTTTCCACAAGGACTATCATTTACTTATAAAGAAAGGAAAGTAAGAATCAAAACACCTGAGGATCAGCAGAAGTTCCTACACGACCACGAGGAGGACCTCCAAAAAGGAGCTGCAGCTTCTTGGCCACCACCACCACCGGGACCACCACCAAAACCTACACCGTCTGGATCTGGACCAGCACCACCACCTCCGGGACCGGAGGAAAACCTAGACACCCCATTGTAAGACCCACCAATTAAACCAGGATGTCTCTGCAGCTTCTTAGCTGGAATATAAATGGCGGAAACTCTCCGGAAAAAAGAAGGAAAGTATTTCATATTTTGAAAAAAGAACAATTGGACATTATTTGCCTGCAAGAAACACATGTGACAAGGCTCCGCAGAAAAGTGTTAATCAATAAAAGATTAGGCCAAGAATTTATTTCTTCGGATAAAGTCAAGAAAAGAGGAGTGGTGATTTATGCAAAGGAGAGCCTGTCACCGAAATTTCTATTTAAAGATGAACATGGCAGAATTTTGGCGATTGAAATTCAGACGCAAGGAGAAAAATTTTTGATATTAGGAATATATGCTCCAAATGAAGGAAAATCGGAATTCTTTAGGAAGCTGCATGAGATTATGCTGGACTACTTAGATTATAACAACATCATTATGTTGGGCGATATGAATGGGGTCGTATCTGTAAACATGGATAAGTCGCAAAGTGCTAACATAACGAAAGATGGCAGACTACCTAAAACTTTTTTTGAAATGACTGACAATATGGACTTAATTGACATATGGAGGGTTAAGAACCCCTTAGGAAAAGAAGGAACTTTCTTTTCTGAAGCTCATCTGACATGGACACGAATAGACCAAATATGGACAACTAGAGGACTGGCACCTAAGACTAGAAAAGTGGAAATCTGCCCAAAAACCTGCTCCGACCATAATGCGTTGAAAGTGGAATTGAGACTAAACATAACCGGATCCTTTAGATGGAAAATGAATGACACCTTATTAAGGGATTAGGAGATTGTTAAGAAGGCCCCAAAAACTTTAAAGGACTATTTTGAAATAAACTTAAACACCACTGTGGAAAAAAGAACAATCTGGGACGCAAGTAAAGCAGTTATGAGAGGGTTTCTAATACAACAAAATACGATTAAGAAAAAGCTCTGGAATGAAAAGAAGGTGAAGATATTGGAGAAAATAAGAGAAGGAGAGAAAAAATTAAGATCTAGGCCTAAGTCGGTGGAAGTGCTCAGAGAAGTGAAATTTTTCCAGGCACAATATTTGAAATTGATAAATCAGGAGGGGGAATGGAAAATTAAACAGATGAAACAAAGATCCTTTGAATCAGCAAACAAGTGTGGGAAACTGCTAGCATGGCAGTTGAAAAAGAGACAAAAACTTAACACAGTTACAAATCTAGAGATTGAAGGGAGAATGGTTCAGAAACCCGAGGAAATTAGAAAGTGTTTCCAGAGATATTTTAAAGAACTCTATTCACAAGGGCCACAGAAAGACTTTGAGATGGATCAATTCCTTAAAACTAATGGATTACAAAAAATAACTCAAGAAATGAGAACTATCCTGAATAGTAATATCACCCAGCAAGAAATTGAAAGTGCCATCCAGAACCTTCAATTAGGCAAATCTCCAGGCCCTGATGGACTTACCTCCAAATACTATAAGGTTTTGAAGGATTATTTGATACAACCTTTGATGGAGGTCTGTAATCAGATTATGGAGGGGAGGAAGGCACCGGAGACGTGGAAAGAAGCCTTCATCACATTGATACCTAAACAAGAAACTGAAAAGACCCAGCTTAAGAACTACCGCCCCATCTCACTCCTAAACGTGGATTACAAAATTTTTGTGGATATTTTGGCAAGTAGGTTTAAAAAGGTGCTTAATGAAGTGATCCATAAGGACCAGGCCGGCTTTCTCCCCGGTAGGCATTTGTTTGATAATACAAGAAATATCATTGACATTTTGGAACTCCTACAAACAAATCTTAATACTAGAGCGGTTTTAATTTTCATTGATGTGGAGAAAGCTTTCGACAACATTTCTTGGATGTTCATGAAAAAAAATTTGGAAGGGATGGGAGTGGGGCGGGGGTTTGAAAATGGAATAGAAGCAATTTATTCAGAGCAAAAAGCTAAATTGATTGTTAACAATGTGGTGACAGAGGAGTTCAAAATAGAAAAAGGGACACGACAGGGGTGCCCCCTATCCCCCCTATTGTTTATTTCAGTCCTGGAGGTGCTACTGAACATGATTAGAAAGGACCGGTCTGTACAAGGAATTGAGGTCGGAGTGAAACAATATAAACTGAAAGCTTTTGCAGACGACTTGGTATTAACATTACAGGAGCCAGTCTCTAGTACTAAAAGAGTGTTAGAATTAATTTCTGACTTTGGTCGGGTGGCGGGATTTAAGTTGAACAAGCAAAAAACTAAGGTTCTAGCAAAAAATTTGACAACTACAGAAACAGATGAGTTCCTGAAAGAAACGGAATTAAATGTGGTTAAAAAAGTAAAATACCTAGGGGTGTATCTGACCTCCAAAAATCTGAATTTGTTTAAAGATAGTTATGAGAAATGCTGGTCAGAAATTAAAAGAGATTTGGAAATATGGTCAAGATTGAAACTTTCCTTGTTGGGCCGAATAGCAGCTATAAAGATGAATGTATTGCCGAAAATGTTATTTCTGTTCCAGGCCCTGCAGATCGTGGACAAAGTGGAATGTTTTGGAAAATGGCAGAAGGATATTTCCAAGTTTGTTTGGCAGGGCAAAAAGCCCCGAATAAAGTTTAAAATACTAACTGATGCGAAAGAAAGAGGGGGATTTGCCCTGCCGGACTTGAGGTCATATTATGAATCTGCAGCCTTCTGCTGGTTGAAAGATTGGATTCTATTGGAAAACACTGATGTCCTAGATCTGGAGGGGTTTGATAATGCTTTTGGGTGGCATGCATATTTGTGGTATGACAAGGTTAAAGTTCATAAATTGTTTAAAAACCATATTGTCAGAAGAGCAATTTTGATGGTCTGGACAAAATATAAGGACTTATTGGAGAGTAAGACTCCGAGGTGGCTCTCACCGGTGGAGGCCAAGGCACGTAAGAGACTTAACATGGAAGCCTACTGGCCTAAATATTGGGAAATAATTGAAAAAATTGGAGACAATTGGAGGTTGCTGAGCTTGGAAAAATTGAAAAACAAGGTGCGAGATTGGTTGCACTATGCTCAAATCCAGGAGGTTTTTAAAGTGGATAAAAAGGTTGGATTCCAGGTGGAAAAATCGAAACTAGAGACAGAATTGTTAGAGCCAAAAAATAAACTACTTTCGAGAATGTATAACTTGCTGCTTAAATGGAATACACAGGACGAGACAGTCAAATCCGCCATGATAAAATGGGCACAGGACTTGGGGCACAACATTATGTTTGAAGACTGGGAAAGGTTATGGAACACCGGAATGAAATTTACGGCATGTAGTGCCTTGAAGGAAAATATTATGAAAATGATATACCGGTGGTACATGACCCCAGTCAAGCTTGCTAAGATATATCACCTGTCTGACAATAAATGTTGGAAATGTAAAGAGGCGGAAGGGACATTCTTCCATCTCTGGTGGACTTGCCCGAAAGTGAAGGCCTTTTGGGAGATGATTCATAATGAACTAAAAAAGGTACTTAGATTTACCTTACCTAAGAAACCGGAGGCCTTTCTTCTGGGCATTGTAGACCAGAGAGTACTTAAGAAAGATAGAATTTTTTTAATGTATGCTACCACAGCAGCAAGGGTCCTGATTGCTAAGCATTGGAAGACACAAGATTTACCCACGCTGGAGGAATGGCAGACGCAGTTGATGGACTATATGGAACTGGCTGAAATGACTGGCAGAATCCGAGACTTGGGAGAAGAAAAAATCGAGGAGGACTGGGAAAAATTTAAAGACTATTTGAAAAAACATTACAAGTTGTATGAATGTTAAAAAATGCACTTTTTAGAAATTCTTGCTTCAGCATCGGTAAATTAATGAAATGGAAATTAAGGTACAAGAAGTCAGAGGTGGAATAATGAAATAACTTTATTATGTTTAAGCTAAAACATATAAGATTTGGGTTACAACAGTTTTGAAATTAGGCAACATGATAAAATGAAAGATACAATAAGCTTTGAAATAAGTTAACAAATTGCTGATGTTTTGTATTACAGAGAATGCAGGGTTTGGAGGATGTGGGGAAGTCCAATAGATGTGCTGGAAAAAAGGATTATGGAAATTTGTAATTTCTCTACTGTATTTTCTATTTCTGTCTCTATCTCTTTTTTCTGTATTTCATAAACTTAATAAAAATATTATTAAAAAAAAAAAAATGGACGCCCCAAACGCCAGTGCATACTCTCCCTATTCTCCAGTCCTCCCGACTCTATACTCGGCGTTGTATTAAAGAAAGCTCCAGAAACTCATTTCGAACTGTAAACACCACGATGATGAAGAGCTGGTTGCGAGAAGTACTGTACGCGTACACTCACTGGGAGGTGCGGCAGGGATAAGTTACTTCCTTGATTGCGTCTGCAGTAAACAGTCAACAAACTCCGGTCCACCTCCCTCCCCTACAGACCAATTCCTGCCCAAGTTCCTTAGTAATAATAGAGCATAAAATGGCTGCTTAAGTGAACGCGGAGGAGGGAAAAGAAGAAGGTGGGGGACAAGTACCAGACATTGCTGTGCTTTCGCGGCGGGAAGTCAGAAGTGGTACATGACGAAACATACCAGCGTCTCAGGGTGCTGTGGCAGAGTGAGGGGGCAGTGCTGGACAGGAGACCCTGGAAAGACGGTGGACGAGGTGGAGAAGGAAGTCTGACGGTAGGCCGTGGCAGATCTCTTGGCCTGCCGGGAATGGTCTAGCTTGACAGCAGTCATTCTTGATCCCCTTCCTGTTGGGGTGATAGCAGTGGAATCTTGCTGCTTGGGAAGAAGGGGAGGAGGAAATAACATGGTAGTTGGAGCCGTCTCATCGGACTAGGATGCCCATATGGCGGGTGGGGGCTTTGTGGATGGAGATCCAGTGCATGTCCAGTGTTCTGCTGTTGCTTTTAGTTTCTCCATGAGTTGTTTGTTTCTCCAGGGCTGTTTGAGACCTCGTCCTTGTGTTTGCTGAGCTCCTGCTATCGCTGGTGGGCCTTACTAGGATCGAGACTTTTCCTTAGAACAGGCATATTGTGATCCACTATCCAATATAAAAACTGGCAGTAATATACCACCCAGGGATGGGTTCAGGGTGGGCAGGCACTGGCTGCTTCACCCAAGGGGGCAGGGATGGGTGCAGGTTGGGAGAGTGCATGCCGCCTGCTTCTCCTGATGCCAGCTGCTTCTCCCAACAGGGCAGGGGTGGGTGCGCATGCAGTGTCAAAACAGCCCCTCCCAACGTCTCCAACGGAGGGCGGGTGGCAATCGACCAGAATTCATCGATGTGTTGGACATGTCTGCCTTAGAATATGGGAAGCAGCCTTATATTGAGTCTTATCACTGGCCCATCTAATTCAGTAGTGCTTTCACACTGATTGGCAGCGGTCTCCACAGTCTTTTGCCAGCCCTACCTGCACATGTCTTTCCCCACCCCACCAAAGCATAATTAGCAGCCTGATCAGCCTATTTTTTGTGGTGTCAGGGTGGGGTGGGGGGGGGAATAGAAGTAAAGGCTCATTGGCATCTTCTTTCATGTTTCATGGGTTGGGTTTCATGTTTTGTCATAGCTTCAAGCAGAGTATTGCTGAGGCTAGTCACTATCATTATACCACCTGGGTTGTCGCTGCTCATCATAGGCCTGAGCAGAAAATCCCATCTTACAAATTTTGTGCTCATCCAGATACTTTAACTAAACTAATTGGACCACAATCCTAAATGGTTGATTTGTTGCTATAGCGAGGGGGTGAGATTATAACCCTGAGTATGTTACCTCACAATGGCTGTGATCTTGAGGTAGGCCTGAATGTACAAATAGAGCTTTTCCTTTTCTATGGTGGGGAAAAATGACCTCTTTGACATGTGGCCTCAGATGCTGTTCTATAAACTGGCAATGTGTATGTGACACTTAGGAAATGGAAACCCTACTGCTGGACCAACTGAGCATTTGCTACTAAAGTTCCCCCAACCAGGTGTGAAAAAGTGTAGGGGTGCAATGTCTGTCCCTTCCTTGTGTTGCTGCTCTCACAGTCCTATGTGCATTGTAGGTTGAACATTTGATAAGGTGAAGGCTTGTCATGGGCTTGTTTTAAATCGTAAAGTTGAGAAGACTCCTTGCTGCAGAAATTCTGCACTAGTGCATGGAAAGCTATAGGAGGAGTGGGGCCAGGGAATAATGGTATTGGCACAAGGGGGAATGCCTGAAGTGGGTTCTGTAGTGAGTTAAAACTGTTTTATGCAAGTGAAGTGCACAACTGTCAATTTCAGCTAGTTTCTACTACTGTTGTGGTTTCTGCTAAAAATATAAAAGGCAGTGTTTCTGTATGCATTCTTTTTTGCTGTCCCTCCAAGCTTCATGTGGTTCCTTTAAAGTCAGGAGTGAGGGACAACAAAACAGTTCACCTTTTTCTCGAATCCAAATCAAAGCTGGGGTAGAATAAAATCTGGCCATCTAAGGAATTAGTCCCGAGATCAGTTAAATCAGAAATTCTTCCACGGACTTTATCTGATCACACACAACCCGGTGTATCTGGAGGTAAGAGGAAAAGAGCCTTCATCATTCAGATGGAGAATGAATGAAAGCCTATTCAATGATCTGAAGATAATAAAGCAAAAGAAACAATTACAGATTATTTTAATTGGAACTTGAATAAAGAAACACCTATAGAAACAGTATGGGATGCAAGTAAAGCTGTTATGAGAGGCTTCTTAATTCAGAAAAATAGTTATCAAAAAGGGGGAGAGAAAAGAAAAAAGAGGAGATTCTGGCACACCTCATGGAGAACGAGAGACTTTTAACAACCAGGCCAAGAGATGAAGAAATAAAACAAAATATTAAGATGTTGCAAGCTCAGTTTTCTTTTTTTTTTGTTACGGTAAAATCTGGGTGTGAGGCTGCTCTGCCACCCAGCTCATCGGACTATAAGTCCGCGGGTCCCTGCGGAGGAAAATGAGCTCAGCCGGAGACAGGAGCAAGCTGCAGAAGATCCAAGTTTATTGCGCAACAGGTTCAAGACGAGATTGAACCGTGAGAAAGGGGTGACATAAACTTTTGAAACTTCCCTCCATGTCCCAGAATACAGTGCAAAATACATCCCAGTTACATCATGAATACATTAAGAAGAGGTTGGGTTACACAGATTACATCATGAATACATTAAGAAGAGGTTGGGTTACACAGATTACATCATGAATACATTAAGAAGAGGTTGGGTTACACGGATTAACATATGGAGGAGGGAGGGGGAATATGCAGAGTTGGAGATATGCGTAGGTAAACTCTTCCTGAGTACCGGTGATGAGAAGACAATGGTCCAAATATGTATAGTCTGCCACCTGGCATTGCCCGGAGGAAAGGCTTGGCAGAGTGATTTGACAGGATTAGGGTCTTGACACCTTGCTTGAGGGATTATGGAGGACAGGGGAGGTGTGATGGAGTCCTAGAGAAATTGAGCAAATTGGCACGTTGATTTTCTATGAATTTTATAGATTTTAGTCCCTTTTGACATTGACAATTGGAAATAAATTGATATATTGTAGCGAAGAAGGTGAAGAAGACATGCCCCCCCCTTCCGTATCATTTTGAATAATATTTTTTATTACTTTTAACATATAAATTATAAAATGTACCACAAAACTTATCGCTTATACAATCTTTTTGGACTTCCATCAGCATCACTGATGATCCACCATTTTAACCATTTCTTATGCATTTCTTAACTTTATATTGCCTTTACATCTCTTAACAAATCATCCTCCCTCTTGTCCATTTTTACAATACTTCTAATAATACTCCTCACAAAACTTCTTGCAACCCTACCAACGTCGCCTGTTCTTCACAATTACTTTTCAAATAGTCCATAAATTTACTCCAGTCTTCCGTGAATTTCTGGTCTCGCCGATTTCGAATCCTTTCTGTTAGTTTATCTAATTCTGCATAGTCCATTAACTTCATCCTCCATTCTTCAATCGACGGTAACTCTTCTTGCTTCCATTTTTGGGCCAATAATATTCTTGGCTGCTGTTATTACATATAAAAAGAGCTTACATTCCTTTCTATTTATATCACTCCCAATGCCCAATAGAAATGCTTCTGGTTTCTTTATAAATGTATATTTCAACATTTTTTTCAACTCATTATATATCATCTCCCAGAAGCATTTCATCTTTTTACATTCCCACCACATGTGATAAAATGTTCCCTCTTTTTCTTTACATTTCCAACATTTATTACTAACTTTATACATTTTAGCTAACTTAACAGGTGTAATATACCATCTATACATCATTTTCATCACATTTTCTTTTAGGGCATTGCATGCATGAAAATTTTAAACCTTCCTTCCATAATTTCACCCAATCACTCAGCTGTATATTATACCCAAAATCTTTGGCCCAGTGAATCATAACCGACTTAACCTCTTCGTCCTTCAAATGCCATTCAAGCAGCAATTTATACATTTTAGACAGAATTTTTGCATCATTACTTAATATCTCTAATTCAAACTTTGATCCACTTTCATCAAAACCTTTTTCTTTAGAGTCTTGTTTAAACATTTCGTTGACCTGGCGATAATGTAACCAATCATTAACATATTCTTTAATTTCTTCATATGGTTTCAGTTTCCATTTACTTCCTTCCATATATATTAATTTCCCATATGTTATCCATTTCCCACTCATATTGACCTTTTTTACACTCATCGCTTGTAATGGAGATAACCAATGTGGTGTTTTTCGTTCCAATAGGTTTTTATACCTATCCCAGGTTTCTATTAGAGATCTTCGAAATATATGGCTTCCAAATCCTTTATGGACTTTTGTCTTATTATACCATAAATATGTGTGCCACCCAAATCTATTGTCATAGCCTTCTAAATTCAGCAATTCAGTATTTTCTAATTTCATCCATTCCTTCAACCAACAGAGGCAAGATGCTTCATAATATAATTTCAAATCTGGCAGGGCGAAGCCTCCTCTTTCCTTAGTATCTGTTAGTAACTTAAACTGAATTCTCGGCTTCTTTCCCTGCCAGATATACCTTGAAATTGTTTTTTGCCAATCTTTAAAAATTGCTGCCCCTTTGATTATTGGAACTGTCTGAAACAAGAATAACATCTTAGGTAGCACATTCATCTTCATAGCTGAAATCCTTCCCCAAAATGATAACTTCATCCTTCCCCATATTTCTAAGTCTCTTTTAACAGTATTCCACACTGGTGTATAATTATTTTGAAAAAGATCAATATTTTTAGAAGTTAACCAAATTCCCAAATACTTAACTCTTTTGAAAACTTCAATACCTATTTGTTGTTGCAATGTTTCTACCAGGTCTTGTTTCATATTTTTAACTAATATCTTAGTTTTCTTTTTGTTCAATTTAAAACCTGCCACTTGCCCAAATTGTTCTATGTCCTCTAATATTTCTTTAACACTTGTAATTGGCTCTTCAGTTGTTAATACCAAGTCATCGCATCGGCAAAGGCTTTCACTTTATATTCATTTCGACCGATTGAAATTCCCTTTATTAACTCATTCTTCCTTATTAAGCTCAGTTATTGCAAGCTCAGTTTTCATTGGTGGTGAACCAGGAAGTAGAATGGAGAATCAAAATGATGAGACAAAAGAATTTTGATTCAGCTAATAAAATAGGAAAATATTTGGCATGGCAATTAAAGGCAAGACAAAAACAAAATACAATATGTAAAATAAGAGAGGGAGAAAAGATAATAGAAGACCCCAAAGAGATAAGAAGGGCAGTCCAGAAATACTACAAAGACTTATATAAGAAAGAGAAAGAAGCCGACAGCAGAATAGAGGATTACTTACAAAAACATCAACTGCAACAAATCACAAATCACAAATCAACAAATCAACAAATTTCCTGCTTGGCAGGGGGTTGGACTCGATGGCCCTTGTGGTCTCTTCCAACTCTATGATTCTATGATTCTATGATTCTACAACAGAAGAAAGAGAGCAACTACATCAGACAATTACAGAACAAGAAATTTGAAAAGCAATAAAGAAAATGAAGATCGGGAAAGTTCCAGGCCCGGATGGCATATCAGCCAAATATTATAAAACCCTAAGTGATCAAATAATACCAGTATTATGTGATGTTATGAACAATATCTTAGAGGGGGAAATCCCAAGTACGTGGAAAGAAGCTTATATTATTTTAATCCCCCCAAAAAGACACCAATGGTTTAGAGGTTAAAAACTATAAACCTATTTCATTATTGAATAATGACTATAAATTATTTGCAGATGTATTGGCAGAAAGATTAAAAAGGCTTCTAAATAAAATAATTCATAAAGATCAAGCAGGTTTTTTACCGGGAAGACAGCTGAAAGATAACATCAGAAATGTAGTAGACATTATTGAATATCTAGAAAGCAGAATTGATAAACAAGCGGCCCTGATTTTCATCGACGCGGAGAAAGTGTTTGATAATGTCTCCTGGAGATTTATGAAAGAGAATTTAAAAATGATGGGAATTGGAGAAGGGTTTGCAAAGGGTATAGAAGCCATATATCAAAATCAAACAGCCAAACTTATTATAAACAACAACGTATCAGAAACCTTTGATATCTCTAAGGGGACCAGACAGGGGTGCCCTCTGTCACCCCTGTTGTTTATAACCGTATTGGAGGTTCTTAATAAGACTTTGAGAGAAACTTCAAAAGTCAAAGGGATCAAGGTTGGATACAAAGAATTCAAAATAAAAGCATTTGCAGATGATATAGTCTTAACCCTAGAAGATCAAAAGAGAAGTATACAAGAAGCTCTACAAAGAATTGAAGAATTTGGTAAAGTAGCGGGGTTCAAACTCAACAAGAACAAAACCAAAATGTTAGTCAGAAACATAAGTAAAGAAGAGACAGAAGAACTGCAACAAGAGACAAGTATCACAGCGGCCAAGAAAGTTAAATATCTGGGAATATGGTTGACGGCAAAAAACATAAACCTGTATAAAGATAACTATGAAATCATGTGGAGAGATATTAAGAAAGATTTAGAAATATGGGACAGACTGAGACTTTCTTTATTAGGGAGAATATCAGTGATTAAAATGAATGTTTTACCTAGAATGTTATTCTTGTTCCAAAGAATTCCAGTGATTAAGGGATTAAAACAATTTAAAGAGTAGCAGAAAATACTGGCAAGATTTGTCTGGCAGGGAAAGAGGCCGAGAATAAAAATGAAGATCTTGGTTGATAAAAAAGAAAGAGGTGGCTTCGCCCTGCCAGACATGAGTATCTATTATGAAGCAGCATGCTTAATCTGGATAAGAGACTGGATTAAATTAGAAAACACAGACCTTCTGGATCTAGAAGGATACGACAACAGGTATGGGTGGCACTTTTTAAATCATATGGGTGGCGTTTTTTAAATCATATAATCAAGGACCCATATATGAAGTATGGGAAAGAAATAAAAATTTGTTAGAAAGAAAAACCCCTTGGTGGATATCACCAACAGAAATATTAATCATTAAGAAAGTTAACATGGAAGGAAAGAGAGCCACATATGAAGAGTTTATTAGAAAGACTGACCAAGGCATAAAGCTTAAGACGTATGAAGAAGTAGAGAATTTACTGACAGGGTGGCTACAGTACCAACAAGTTAATGAGATATTAAAAGAAGAGAAAAAGAGGTTGGGATTTGAGGACAAGAAATCAAAATTTCATATAGACATTATAGAAGGTAAAAACAAATTATTGTCAAAAATGTATGATTTATTATTGAACTGGTATACCAACAATGAGGAGGTAAAAGAAGCCATGATTAAGTGGGCCATCAATTTTGAACATAACATTGAACTAGAAGCGTGGCATGAACTATGGAATGTAAATCTGAAATTTACAGCCTGTACGGCATTGAAGGAGAATATATGGGAAATGATATATAGGTGGCATCTTACGCCGGTAAAACAGGCAAAGATGTACAAAATGAAAATCAAGAAATGTTGGAAATGTGGAGAGGCAGAGGGAGACCTCTACCACATGTGGTGGACCTGTGGTAAAGTGAAGGGCTTCTGGGAATTAATTTATAATGAACTTTAAAAAGTTTTCAAGTATACTTTCCCAAAAAACCCCCGAAGCCTTTCTATTGGGACTGACAGGGAAGGAAATCAAAAAGAAAGACAAAAATCTTTTTCTGTATGCCACGAGGGCAGCAAGAACTATGCTGGCCCAGAATTGGAAAACAGATGTAATACCTACTATTATGGAATGGCAGATTAAAATGATGAATTATGCAGAACTGGCCAGATTATCAGGAAAAATACGAGACCAGGATGAACAGAAGTTTTAGGAAAGTTGGAGTAAATATTTGGTGTATATAAGAGACAATTGTAAAACCTTAAAGACACTTTCAGGGTTAGATTAACTCTAACAGCATATGGTCAACCAGATAAACAAATAGAATACGCGATGTAAGAAAATGTACGATACTTACCGAAGGGGTGGACGGAAGTCTGAAGCTCGGCAGAGCCAAAGATACATGTGGGATTTATTTGTATAATGAATGTATGTTTAATAAAAAAAAATTACTGTTAAAAAAAATAATAAAGTCAGGCGTGAGGAAAAGCACCACTTGCAGCTCTACGTATGTTTAAAAGTTCAGGAGCAGGCCATGTCTTCTGACCACCACCCTATCACCCATTTTCTTTAATTAGGTATTTTCTTTAATTGTAGCATTAATTGGGTTTTACAAACCAGTTTCAAACTCTGATTTGGTAGTAATGATGTTTGGCACTAAAACAACAGTAGACCATTGTAAGGGAACTGCCATCAGTACTGGAGGGGGAGAGCAAAAGCCAGAGGGATTCCAGAGAGTGTCCAGGGATCGGGAGGAGCAGCCCATCTTCTGGGGAAGAGAATCAGCATAGCACCAGTGGAGAAGGGGGGCAGCTGGGGGAAGTGGTGAGGCGGTCTCATGACTCCTTGCCTGGGACCAGCGGGGAGAGTAGGGGTCCTCCGTTGCCCACGCCCTCCCTGCGCAGAAGGCTTCCGCGCAGAGAGGGTAGGCGGAGACTAGGCGTCAAAGAACTTCTTTGCTGGAAGAAGTTTAAGAAACGCCCACTCACGGATTCTGCCAGCGACTGAGTCAGCCACGGGTGAGTGGCTGTCCAGACAGAAAAAGGTTCACTTTGGCAACCCAGCCGGGTGTTTGCACCCAGCCGGGGAGATAGGTACCTGCTTACGCACGAGCAACCCCTAGAACCATTACAACCATGATTAAGACAGGTGAGGGAAAGGTTATGGCACTCCAAGAGGAAAGGAGTGTATGGCCTATTCCCAAATTTGTAACCATAGGTAAGATGGGAAACATTTTGCCTGCACTAGGCCTTAACGCCTTTAGGGGTGTCAGTAGTAAGAAGGGGAAAGGAGTATACCAGCAGGATGAGAAGACAACTAAGCTAAGTAGATACAATGTGCTAGAAAAAGGTGGTGGGTGAGCAGTATGTCTCCTCATTTGTTAACAGCCATTTAAAGCACTTTAAATACTCATGGGTTGGGTAGGCATCTTTGGTACCTAAAGAATAGGTTTGCAATTGGGGGCTACATTCCAAATAGGTTTGCTAATTGGGGGCTACATTCCAAAATGGAGCTCTTGGGTTGCAGTTTACTCTTTGCTTGCCTACACTTCTATAACGGAACAGGGTCAGGGAAGCACGTAAAAGCAAAGAGGACCCATACAGCAGTCTAGTATCCCCTATGTCCCTGGTAAGCAGGAAAAGAACTGCCTGCTTTAATGTGAGACACACATTCAGGTGCCGGCATGTGACCCTTCCACTGGCCAGCCACACCTTCCCCCCTCCCCACAGCGCATCCCAACTCACTCCATTCTTTCTTGGCCCTGCCCCTACATTCCATCCCCAAACGCTTGCCATCCATCACTCACTGGATTTAGTGTAACGGAGGGGAAGGGTTGGGAAAGGAGAGACAGAGACAGAGACAGAATGTGGGCAAGCAGTGTTAGGATTTTTATCCATCCGTGCTGCTCCAGTAGTAGTACTATGTTTTGTATATCATGTGAGTGTCTGGGAGAGTGTGAGAAGAAAGCGAGGCAGAAATACGGGACAAATTGCATTCCATACAGGATGCAGCATTTTTGCTTGAAAATGGGACAATCCCTTATTATAAGGGATGGGTGGCAACCCTAATTGGGGGCTACATTCCAAAATGGAGCTCTTGGGTTGCAGTTTACTCTTTGCTTGCAGGTTTCACACACAAATGACTTGCACAGGATCTCTATTTAGAGTGCTGCAGTGTTTTGAAAACTGAAGAATGGTACCAATATTTTTATTATAAACACCAAATTAAACATGTATTAACTTCTATTAAATTGGATGTTAACAATGTGTCACTTATATGAATTGCGTATTAGTTTATGCTTATCAAATAAATAAATAAAAGGTTTTGCCGAAACACGCCCCCCAAAGGCAACTAGACATTCTGTTTTGGCACCCACAACCCAGGTCCCAGGAGCCATGCGACTCCTAGTTTTTCTGTCCCAGTTTCTAACACTGCTTTCAAGTCTTTAAATAAGGGCCATTTCTTGTTGTTTGGTGCATATATTCCCACAGCCAAAGTTCTGTGAGGAGAACCTGAGCTTACAGGGTTAAACAGCTCAGAGTGTACAGCCTGCCTACTGTGGGGAGGGGGGAGATTCTGCATCATACCCGAGAGTCTCAACCCTTTGTCTCTCTCTACTTTCGCTTTTGAAGAAAGCGGACGTGTTTTTCACGATGTCCGCTGTGACAGATAATGGATAGTTTTCTGCTGTAAATAAACTGCTTTTAGCTGCTAAGACCCTGAGTGGACTTTATTTAAGCACACTGAAGAAAGCACTGGAGTTTGCAGCTTTCTCTTACCGCTGCTGAACTCTGTTTTGCTCAGAGCATTGGAATGCGGAGCTTGGAGAATGCCGAGGCCTGGCAGCAGAGCTGCGCAGAGGGAGTGCGCCAGGCTCCAGGATTTATCTGAGCAATAAATCAACTCCCATTAAATAAATCTCCCATTAAAGTCACCTCAACCACAATAATTATTCTTTTATTGTCCTTAAATATCTGCTTGGGATCCAATTTGTCAATGGCATATAGAACAACTCTCTTTTTCTTAATGTCCAATGATATAAATTTCTGTCCAAATTAATAAATTATTTCCTTTGGGTTCTCTTAACATGTCTCTTGCAAGAAGATCAAATCCAACGTTTGTTTTCTCAATACAGTCATACCTTGTGTTGCGTCTGCTTCATGTTGCGTCTTTTCAGGTTGCGTCCTGCGGCAACCCAGAAGTACAGGAACAGGATACTTCCGGGTTTCGCTGCTCTCGCATGCGCAGAAGCGGCACTCCAGTTGCGTTTTTTTCAGGATATGGCCAGGCCTCCAGAACGGATCCTGTTCATAACCGGAGGTACCACTGTAAATGTACTGTTTTATTCCGTTTCACTTTCAAATTAAGACCATTCCATGTCAACAATTTATACTCCATATGTATATTGATGTTCATTTTTATTATCTTATTATGAGTATCTTGGTATTCCTTAATTTCTTGTTAAATATCAAATGTCCTTTGTACCACTAGCCCTCTTTAATCTCCTCTGTGTCTTCTCTCAGGTCCTTTCTATATTTCCTCCAGAGTTCAGTCGCCTTTAACATTGTCTACTCTGTCAGTGTTTGAAAAGGAAAAGGTTCTGACCTCCTTTGCCTGGTCCTCAGACCCTTGTCGGCACAAAGAGTCCTTGAGAAAGAGTCCTTTGCAGAATGCTGCTTTTATTCTTAAAAACCTTCTTCTCCAACCACGACTGACAGATTTATACATCTCTTTTTTTTATAATATTTTTATTAAGTTTATGAAATACAGAAAAAAGAGATAAAGACAGATATAGAAAATAAAGTAGAGAAATTACAAATTTCCATAATCCTTTTTTCCAGCACATCTATTGGACTTCCCCACATCCTCCAAACCCTGCGTTCTCTGTAATACAAAACATCAGCAATTTGTTAACTTATTTCAAAGCTTATTGTATCTTTCATTTTATCATGTTGCCTAGTTTCAAAACTGTTGTAACCCAAATCTTATACGTTTTAGCTTAAACACAATAAAGTTATTTCATTATTCCACCTCTGACTTCTTGTACCTTAATTTCCATTTCATTAATTTACAATTGCTGAGGCTAGAATTTCTAAAAAGTGCATTTTTTAACATTCATACAACTTGTAATGTTTTTTCAAATAGTCTTTAAATTTTTCCCAGTCCTCCTCGATTGTTTCTTCTCCCAAGTCTCGGATTCTGCCAGTCATTTCGGCCAGTTCCATATAGTCCATCAACTGCGTCTGCCATTCCTCCAGCGTGGGTAAATCTTGTGTCTTCCAATGCTTAGCAATCAGGACCCTTGCTGCTGTGGTAGCATACATAAAAAAAATTCTATCTTTCTTAAGTACTCTCTGGTCCACAATGCCCAGAAGAAAGGCCTCCGGTTTCTTAGGTAAGGTAAATCTAAGTACCTTTTTTAGTTCATTATGAATCATCTCCCAAAAGGCCTTCACTTTCGGGCAAGTCCACCAGAGATGGAAGAATGTCCCTTCCGCCTCTTTACATTTCCAACATTTATTGTCAGACAGGTGATATATCTTAGCAAGTTTGACTGGGGTCATGTACCACCGGTATATCATTTTCATAATATTTTCCTTCAAGGCACTACATGCCGTAAATTTCATTCCGGTGTTCCATAACCTTTCCCAGTCTTCAAACATAATGTTGTGCCCCAAGTCCTGTGCCCATTTTATCATGGCGGATTTGACTGTCTCGTCCTGTGTATTCCATTTAAGCAGCAAATTATACATTCTCGAAAGTATTTTTTTTTTTTTGGCTCTAACAATTCTGTCTCTAATTTCGATTTTTCCACCTGGAATCCAACCTTTTTATCCACTTTAAAAACCTCCTGGATTTGAGCATAGTGCAACCAATCTCGCACCTTGTTTTTCAATTTTTCCAAGCTCAGCAACCTCCAATTGTCTCCAATTTTTTCAATTATTTCCCAATATTTAGGCCAGTAGGCTTCCATGTTAAGTCTCTTACGTGCCTTGGCCTCCACCGGTGAGAGCCACCTCGGAGTCTTACTCTCCAATAAGTCCTTATATTTTGTCCAGACCATCAAAATTGCTCTTCTGACAATATGGTTTTTAAACAATTTGTGAACTTTAACCTTGTCATACCACAAATATGCATGCCACCCAAAAGCATTATCAAACCCCTCCAGATCTAGGACATCAGTGTTTTCCAATAAAATCCAATCTTTCAACCAGCAGAAGGCTGCAGATTCATAATATAACCTCAAGTCTGGCAGGGCAAATCCCCCTCTTTCTTTCGCATCAGTTAGTATTTTAAACTTTATTCGGGGCTTTTTGCCCTGCCAAACAAACTTGGAAATATCCTTCTGCCACTTTCCAAAACATTCCACTTTGTCCACGATCTGTAGGGCCTGGAACAGAAATAACATTTTCGGCAATACATTCATCTTTATAGCTGCTATTCGGCCCAACAAGGAAAGTTTCAATCTTGACCATATTTCCAAATCTCTTTTAATTTCTGACCAGCATTTCTCATAATTATCTTTAAACAAATTCAAATTTTTGGAGGTCAGATACACCCCTAGGTATTTTACTTTTTTAACCACATTTAATTCCGTTTCTTTCAGGAACTCATCTGTTTCTGTAGTTGTCAAATTTTTTGCTAAAACCTTAGTTTTTTGCTTGTTCAACTTAAATCCCGCCACCCGACCAAAGTCAGAAATTAATTCTAACACTCTTTTAGTACTAGAGACTGGCTCCTGTAATGTTAATACCAAGTCGTCTGCAAAAGCTTTCAGTTTATATTGTTTCACTCCGACCTCAATTCCTTGTACAATTCCTTTCTAATCATGTTCAGTAGCACCTCCAGGACTGAAATAAACAATAGGGGGGATAGGGGGCACCCCTGTTGTGTCCCTTTTTCTATTTTGAACTCCTCTGTCACCACATTGTTAACAATCAATTTAGCTTTTTGCTCTGAATAAATTGCTTCTATTCCATTTTCAAACCCCCGCCCCACTCCCATCCCTTCCAAATTTTTCTTCATGAACATCCAATAAATGTTGTCGAAGGCTTTCTCCGCATCAATGAAGATTAAAACCGCTCTAGTATTAAGATTTGTTTGTAGGAGTTCCAAAATGTCAATAATATTTCTTGTATTATCAAACAAATGCCTACCGGGGAGAAAGCCGGCCTGGTCCTTATGGATCACTTCATTAAGCACTTTTTAAAATCTACTTGCCAAAATATCCGCAAAAATTTTGTAATCCGCGTTTAGGAGTGAGATGGGGCGGTAGTTCTTAAGCTGGGTCTTTTCAGTTTCTTGTTTAGGTATCAATGTGATGAAGGCTTCTTTCCACGTCTCTGGTGCCTTCCTCCCCTCCATAATCTGATTGCAGACCTCCATCAGAGGTTGTATCAAATAATCCTTCAGAACCTTATAGTATTTGGAGGTAAGTCCATCAGGACCTGGAGATTTGCCTAATTGAAGGTTCTGGATGGCACTTTCAATTTCTTGCTGGGTGATATTACTATTCAGGATGGTTCTCATTTCCTGAGTTATTTTTTGTAATCCATTAGTTTTAAGGAATTGATCCATCTCAAAGTCTTTCTGTGGCCCTTGTGAATAGAGTTCTTTAAAATATCTCTGGAAACACTTTCTAATTTCCTCGGGTTTCTGAACCATTCTCCCTTCAATCTCTAGATTTTGGGGCCTTCTTAACAATCTCCTAATCCCTTAATAAGGTGTCATTCATTTTCCATCTAAAGGATCCGGTTATGTTTAGTCTCAATTCCACTTTCAACGCATTATGGTCGGAGCAGGTTTTTGGGCAGATTTCCACTTTTCTAGTCTTAGGTGCCAGTCCTCTAGTTGTCCGTATTTGGTCTATTCGTGTCCATGTCAGATGAGCTTCAGAAAAGAAAGTTCCTTCTTTTCCTAAGGGGTTCTTAACCCTCCATATGTCAATTAAGTCCATATTGTCAGTCATTTCAAAAAAAGTTTTAGGTAGTCTGCCATCTTTCGTTATGTTAGCACTTTGCGACTTATCCATGTTTACAGATACGACCCCATTCATATCGCCCAACATAATGATGTTGTTATAATCTAAGTAGTCCAGCATAATCTCATGCAGCTTCCTAAAGAATTCCGATTTTCCTTCATTTGGAGCATATATTCCTAATATCAAAAATTTTTCTCCTTGCGTCTGAATTTCAATCGCCAAAATTCTGCCATGTTCATCTTTAAATAGAAATTTCGGTGACAGGCTCTCCTTTGCATAAATCACCACTCCTCTTTTCTTGACTTTATCCGAAGAAATAAATTCTTGGCCTAATCTTTTATTGATTAACACTTTTCTGTGGAGCCTTGTCACATGTGTTTCTTGCAAGCAAATAATGTCCAATTGTTCTTTTTTCAAAATATGAAATACTTTTCTTCTTTTTTCCGGAGAGTTTCCGCCATTTATATTCCAGCTAAGAAGCTGCAGAGACATCCTGGTTTAATTGGTGGGTCTTACAATGGGGTGTCTAGGTTTTCCTCCGATCCCGGAGGTGGTGGTGCTGGTCCAGATCCAGACGGTGTAGGTTTTGGTGGTGGTCCCGGTGGTGGTGGTGGCCAAGAAGCTGCAGCTCCTTTTTGGAGGTCCTCCTCGTGGTCGTGTAGGAACTTCTGCTGATCCTCAGGTGTTTTGATTCTTACTTTCCTTTCTTTATAGGTAAATGATAGTCCTTGTGGGAACTCCCACCTATAAGGAATTGCGTTATGTCTTAACAATTTGGTCAGGTCTGTGTAGGTGGTCCTAAGATCCAATAGATGTTTGGGTATATCTCTGTAGATTTCAGCCTTTCTACCTTCTATCTCCAAGGATTTTTTAAAATGTAGGCCTAATATCTTATCTCTTTCCTCTCTTGATCTCAAAATAACCAAACAGTCTCTAGCCTTATCTTTCTTTACCGATCTTCCCAGTCTAAAGGCCGTCACGATTTTGAAATCTTTATCTTCCTCAATTCCCCAGAATTTGGAAAATAGAAGTGTCAGAAATCCCTCTAAATTACCTGCCTCCAATTCTGGGATGGCCCTTAACCTGAGATTATTTTCCTTACTTTTCAATTCAACCAGTGACAGGTAGGCTTGTTGTTCCCCTACCTGTCTTTTCAGAGGCCTTACTTCCCCCTTAATCTCATCAACTTTTCGATTTGCCTGCTCTGCTTTTTGATTGGCTTCCACAGCTAATTTATAATTTTCAGCCGTAGCTCCTTGCAAATTCTCAATTGCCTGAGTATGCTGGGAAACCTGCTCAGTTAATTTACCAATAGAGGATGTAGCTTGGTCAATTTTTGTTGATTGATTGTCCACCTTTTGGTTTAAAATTGCCAGTTGCTCCAAAATTTGTTTCAGAACTGATTCAGATCCTCCAGTTGCCATATCTTCTGTGGCAGGCTGCTCGATTTCCACCTCCTGTGCTGTTAGCACAGTTGGGACAGATGATCTGCGTTGATGAGTTAAAGTTGTTTGAACAAATTGCACAGATTTCTTTTCTTTTTCTTTTTCTTTAGCTTTGGCTGCTCTTGTTTTCCCTGGGCCACTCATTCCACACCTGCCTCAGTTCAAGGTCAAATTGTCTTTTATTCCATGAGAGAGACAAGTTCAAAATATAAACAATTAAACCACAAGAAGTCTCAATAAAGTACAGTTCCCAGGCCTCTATGTCTCCACAATCCTCTAGGGGGAGTATTTCAAAGTTTCAAGAAAGGAAAGAACTCTTTTCCGCCATTGAAGTTCCTATGTTCCCCGTATTAAGTCTTTGTAATTCCTGAGTACAAAAGGAAGGTTCCCAAGGCTTTCTATTTCTTGATTAAAAGCCACAAGGTGTCAAGAATGGTCCCAGCAACAATGTTTAAACGTTAGTATCTCAATCTATGTAACAGTTTGAACTTCAGCAACAGTATCGGCAGTTTGACAGTTCTCTATTACACTCTGGCAGCCCGACGACTAGGTTGTCCCTTTTAACTCCGTATAGCTCAAAAATAGGAAGAAAGTTCCAAAAATAGAATCCACAGGTTTCACAAAAATTTCCCTTTTAACTTCTAGAAACAAAGTCTGTCAATGCACCTTTGTTCTGCTTTTACGATCCTTTTTGGGCGCTACAGCGCACTTCAGCCCTTGCTTTGATCTAGTTAGCAGGATCGGAAGACGGACTTCCTGTTACTCGCCTCCCGTTTTCAGTCAAAATCCATAAATTTAGTCCAAAATTTAGTACCCCTTACTCACGGGTATGTAGCTGTCAAATTCGATGTTTTCAAGAAGAAAGGTCAGCGCTCATCGGCAGCAGCAGCGCGGCTTTGCATCCACGAAAAGAGCGATGAACTCACAGCGCCGCTCCCCCTTTCACGTTCCGGAGCCCCTTACGAGGTTCCTTCTTCGTTTCTGGGGGGGCTTTTGGCGCCCGCCGAGTCCCACGGCCACAGGCTCGCTCTGCCTGTGGTTTTTCTTGATGGGTCTCCGCTTTGCCGCAGCGGACGACCCTTTTTCGCGGAGCCCCTCTTCACAGCAGATTTATACATCTCAAACACAACCAGCTTTCTGCCATCCAACCAATCCACCCCCAGACAATCAATGACCACTCTATATACAGGTGAAACTTGGAAAATTAGAATATCATGGAAAAGTTCATTTATTTCAGTAATTCAACTTAAAA
Organism: Podarcis erhardii; assembly: GCF_964252035.2. Lineage (NCBI taxonomy): Eukaryota > Metazoa > Chordata > Lepidosauria > Squamata > Lacertidae > Podarcis > Podarcis erhardii. Next base: position 30,035,661 of record NC_138506.1, on the reverse strand, counting down.
GGTGAAACTAATATATGAGATAGACTCATGACATGCAAAGCGAGATATGTCAAGCCTTTATTTGTTATAATTGTGATGATCATGGCGTACAGCTGATGAAAACCCCAAATTAACAATCTCAGAAAATTAGAATATGAAATGAAATCAGCAAAACAAGGACTGCAAATAGAGCAATATTGGACCTCAGAGAAGTAGAAGCATGCATATGTACTCAGTACTTGGTTTGGGCCCCTTTTGCATCAATTACTGCTTCAATGCGGCATGGCGTGGATGCTATCAGCCTGTGGCACTGCTGAGGTGTTATGGAAGACCAGGATGCTTCAATAGGAGCCTTCAGCTCTTCTGCATTGCTAGGTCTCATGTCTCTCATCTTTCTCTTGGCAATGTCCCACAGATTCTCTATAGGGTTCAGGTCAGGCGAGTTTGCTGACCAATCAAGCACAGTAATCCCATGGGCACTGAACCAAGTTTTGGTACTTTTGGCAGCGTGGGCAGGTGCCAAAGTCCTGCTGGAAAATGAAGTCAGCATCCCCATAAAGCTGGTGTGCGGAAGGAAGCATGAAGTGCTCCAAAATCTCCTGGTAGACGGCTGCATTGACCCTGGACTTAATGAATCACAGTGGACCAACACCAGCTGATGACATGGCTCCCCAAATCAACACAGACTGTGGAAACTGCTGGAATGTAATGGCGCCCGGCACGCTTCTCCCTGTGCCGATGGACGCCTGTGCCGATATAAGCCTTAAACTTTTTTAAAAAAAAAAAAAATTATTGGGTTTTTACATTTTATAAAGACACACACACACAAAAAGACAAAGACAACACATATACAATTTCATACCCTTACTTTCTTTACCCTCTTTCCCTGACTTCCCCCCACCCCCTCTTCATACATCCCAATTCCCATAATTAGTTCAGCAAGTTCTTGTCTATCATCTTAAACATGTTGTTATTATTTTTAAAACTTAGCTCTTTTTACTTGTCCACATTTAACTTATCCAATTCTCTTATAAACATTAAATCCTTTTTCTAAGGTCGACCTAACTTCCCTTCCACGAATTTCTCCCTTTATTATATTAATTATAGGTCACAATGGCCAAATACAAAAATCATAAAATTTTGAAATTCTATTCTCCCCTCCCTCCCTACCCCGGTTTCCATCCCTTCCCAAGCAAATGTCCACAAAAACAGTTCCTAGCCCGGATTCCTCACATCCGAGGCCTTCAATTCTCTGTCAGTCTCTCTCTGCCAATTTTGTTGGTAATCCTTTTTGTTGGTCCTCAGGTCTCGAAGGAGTTCTGTCACAGTCACATCAAATTTTCTTCCATCCAAAATGTTTAAAAGCAATTGCTGCAAAAAGTCAGCTGCTCTCCCATACTCAAAAAGGAAGTCCCGATCATGTTTCTTTATTCTTTTAAATTCCAGTATTCCAAGTACTCCAGGGACTTCCTTCTTCATCTTTCTTGTCTTTCGCAGATTTGTAATCCGAAGATCTTCTTCTTTATTTTCTAACGATGTAGGCTTCTGGTTGGTATTTTCCACCTGTACTATCTCCACTCCTTCTTTCCTCTCCGTCAATTCCAAAAATATCTCTTCTGGTTCAGCTGCAGATTTTTTATCAGTCGAATCCTTTATGCATTCAGCAGAGTTGTTTGTTTTAGAATTCAAGGTCATAAGTTCTTTGTTCATAGCCGTACTTTGCTCTTGCAAGATTCCCACGAGAAAAAACATTTTTTCTATCTCTACCAGTAATTTTCCCTCTGCAGCCATTGTAATGTCTCTAGTTCCCCCTAGGGGGATTCCAATTGCTTAATAGTCCTTTTCCAACAATCCGTTACTTTGTTGTTTATTACTACTTTGTTTCCCACCACCTCAATTCAAAAGTATCACCTTTAGTTCAGAGAGTTATTAAATAGCAAAGTTCTTGACTTTAACCGCCCGTTTGACAGCTCCTTTGACAGCTGTCAAACTCCTTATTCTTTTTCCTCCGGCACACGCACAGGACTCTCCCGGGTTCGGGGGGGGGGGGGTTTACACAAAAAGTTCCAAAATTCCTCCCTTTCTCTCCAGCACAAAGACTTCTTCTGTCAAATTCATGGAAATATCTTTTATCTAACACCAAAAAGACAGTAATCTCTCCACCTTAGTTCTCCGATTCTTGCTTTAGATCATTTGTAGGTAGGGGGGGTGCGGACTTCCCTTTAGCACATCCCCCGGTCGTGCCGAATTCGAAGGTAAAAATTTTAAAGTCCAAATTCCATTCTACTCACGGGTTGTTTGTTTTCCAGTCCAAATTTTGGGGGAAAAGTCAGCGCTCTCCGGCCATGGCTCGCGGCTTCGCTCCACTGAAGTAGCGGTCTACTCCCAGCACCACGCCGCTCTCCGTACCCTCTCCGTAGCCTTTAAAAAGGCTCTTCGTGGGTCGGGGAGGGCGCTTAAGGTGCCCACCGAGTCACCAAGTCCGCAGGCTTCCGCGCCTGCGGTTTCTAAGGGTCCCCGCGTCGCCGGCGCGGTAGGACCCGTCTTCAGCAGAGCCGATTCCCTCCGGAGCTCAGAGGGAATCCGCCATTAACCGATCACGCTAACTCGGAAGTCATAAGCTTTAAACTTTCTTCCTGGCTGTTAGCAGAGTATCGCAGCAGCAGAAAATGTGCCTTGTGTGTGGGTGATAAATCAAAGCTGAACGCAGGCTTCTTGCTAATCTAAAGAAGACTTTAATGAGTAGAAAAACATCATAAATCAGCCTGGAGAACGAGCGGACATCTTCTCCAGTCAACAGCCAAAAACGAAAGTAACTCACACACAAAGAAAGATTCCCGTATGTGAACAAAACCACGCCTCAGACTGTGAGACGTCACACAGAACTGTTTAACCCCCTCTCGTCTCACATCCTGAGGGAAATTGTAAGTACAATCACTTACCCCAAACACAACCTTTCACAGAACTCCCCATGTCGCTGGAAGCTCAAGGGTTTAGTAAACCCATCAGCTAGGTTCTCCCGGCTCAAACAATACTTGAACCGTATCAAACCTACCTGGACACTCTGACACACATTCTGGAAACATATGTCCAAATGCTTGGTTCTGGACTTCAACTGTCCAACTTAAGACAGGGTTGATTGTCTTCCCAAACAGTGATGGGCAAGCAACAATCCCCACAGATCTCTTGGATCAAGCACCGGTAAAAGTCCAACTCCCTGCACAAATCAGACAACGCACTGAACTCAGCTTCAGTGGAGGAAAGTGCAATAAGACTTTGCTTCCGGGACTTCCACCCAACCAGGGATTCCCCGAACTTTACCACCAGCCCAGACACAGATTTCCTGTCTCCAAGATGTGCCCAGTCGCTGTCAGTCCAGCACGTAAGCCATGTGTCACCTTCAGCTGACAACGTGAGGCAAAAATCTTTGGTATCCTGCAAATACCTCATCACTCTCTTGATATCTAGCCAGGCATTCACATTGGGCTTTGTAGCCTCCCTGCTGAGCAGATTCACAGCACATGCTATGTCTGGTCTGCTCCACTGAGAGAGATACAACAGACTCCCTAGCGCTGACTTGAAACACCTCGGGGTTTTGGATCTCAGAAGGCTCCCCAAGCTGACTGTCCTTCACGTAGCTTGTCTCCATGGGCTTTCTGACCCCTGCACAGTCAGACATCCTGAACTTCCCAAGCAACTGCTCAATCTTGCCTTTCTGACTGAGCAAAAAACGTCTGTTCTCAGACCTGTCTATCCTAACTCCCAGATAAACCTGGACGAGACCAAGGTTCTTGAGCTTAAACTGCTTACCAAGCTCTTTGGCAAAACCTTGCACCTGTCTACCTGTCTGTGCCGTGTACAGAAAGTCGTCCACAAAAACCAGGACTGCCTCCTATGTCTCTCCTGACCCCTTAAGGTACAGGCAACTGTCTGCAAGACTCCTCTGGAAACCCAACCTTTCCAGAGCTTTATTCAGACACGTTCCAATTTCTGGCCGATTGTTTCAAACCATAAATAGACTTGTGTAGTTTCCACACAACACCTGTTTTTACATCTTCCACCAATGCACCCCCTTTCCACTCCAGAGACCCATTAAAGGTTTTACGGTGAGAGTTTGCCCTTCTTTTGTGTATCCATAAAGGGAGCCCTGAATTGGCTTCCCCAAAACCCCAGTATCATCTAAAGGGGCATCGCTATCAGAATCTGATGAAGAAGTACCTGATTCATCCTCAGTATCAGACGGCTTACTTTTCTTGCTCTTCTTAGCCAAATGTTTCTTCTTAGTTTTCCTCTTTCCCCCTTGCCCCTCACTGATGACCAGGTGCTGTTCAGCCGCTGCAGGCATTCCCTGACGTCCCTGCACCTCCTCATCCGATGATGTTCCTGCGCCACCTTCTGCAGGTGTAGGCTGAGGTTGCGGATCCTGTAGAATACTGGGAACATCTGCTACATGCTGAGAAGCAGAACGGTTAGACTTGCAAGAAGGAGCCCTGCCACCTGAGGAACTGGGCTTGGACGTGAGGGGACGCAAAGACTGTGATCACGTGTGGGGGCAGTTAGATGCGATGCTGCCTGACTGTGAAGTACAGAAAAGGGAGGCTGAAGTGCCAGGGCACTCCTCATTGCTGGGAGGAGTGTCGGGTATGCAATCCTGAGAAGCAACTAATTGTGCAGAGGAGCCAGTGACCATGGGCCTAAACTGTTGATAAAAGGTTTCAAAGGCAGAGAAAAACTGTGATAAGGCCTGTGGGCTGCAGGGTAAAGCCGGCCTCCCTGACCCATCTTGGTTGTCTGACCCACTTGAATTGGAAGAGGGCACCTGCTGGTTTCCCTTAGCGGCCATCCCCACTACTCAACAAAAAATTAAACCTAGCCCTCAATTGAGTCAGTGCGTGCTGGTCACACCTGCCAGGCACTATTTAGGAACTACACGCCTGAGGTTCGTCACAGAGGCTTTGTTAGATTTTCCAGACACCGGCACTGAAATGGCTGTAATACATTAATTTTTTGCTGGTATGGATTGTCAGCAGTGCAATTTATGATAATGATTTGTCCCTCAACACAAAACCTCTTTAGGCTTACTTATTGCAACTGATCTGGATCACCACAATGTAGCACTTTATATTCAAACTACCAAGAATGAACCACACTGTAACAAAGTGAGCTGCATGAAGAGGATTGAACGTGATTGAAGCACAATGTAACCCAATGTAAAGAGGTTACCAATGTTGGAGGAATACAAGGCGGCCAAAAATAGTGTCTCCCTGAATGAACAGTTAATCATGCAGTCACAGAATAGGTGGTAAAATGAAAAACGCAGCTAATTACCCCAAGCAGCTAAAGCTACAGACGGAATAAGTAGTACCTAATAGAATAAAATAAAAAGTGGGGGGGGGGCTATTGGGAAAAACAAATTGCAAAAGAAAGCCTGCACAATTGCACTAGTTAGTAATTAAGATGCAAAGGCCAGCAGCTCTTGAAACTGCGAATGTGCCTCACCTAAGATGGCCGCTGCTGCTGCACCATGTGGTCCCCTCAAAATGGCAGAACAAAGCAGCCATAACCCAGGCAACAGCACAGCACCGCCTTCCCCTACACGCTAAGCGCACACAGCCCAATATTTTGATATCCGTCTATGGAAACCTCCCCAGGTCTGGCAAACGCACAATAACGGAAATAAAGGGAAGAGCCCGAGACAACACTACCCATGTACGTTAGCCGTCGCCTGTTGCATGCAGGAATCGATCATGTGCTGTGATGTTGACGCCAGAGAGGTTTCCCCTAAGGTTCGCCACGGGCAGTTTCAGCTGTAGGGATGGCTCTCCTTAGCTCCCAGCAGGCACGAAGGTCAGAGGAAAAGCTGAAAAGAAACACACACACCCAGTGATTTCAGCTCAAAATCGGCTCACTTGCTAATGGTAGCCAATGGTGCGTGAAGCAGGGGGGAACCCTAACAAGAGTAAAGGATCTGAGCCTGTAAACAAAAGCAAACAAAAAACAAAAAACCCAGCTCTTTGGTCAAGGAGGCGCAAAAGTTTCTCTTCCTGAACCAGCAGCAGAGCTGAAAACCTAGAGAGACTGAAGCCAAGCCAAGACACGTGCGCTCCAGCTAAGGTAGATAACATCTCCGAAGAACAGACTTCCGGGTTGGCGCCATCGCCGAATGGCGGACTCCCTCCGAGCTCCGGAGGGAGCCTGCTCGGTAGGGGCTGGGTCCTGCCGCGCCGGCGACGCGGGGACCCTTAAAAACCATGGGCGCTAAAACCCATGGACATGGTGACTCGGCTGGCACCTTTTGAGCCCCCCCCGACCCGCGAAGGAGCCTTTTTAAAGGCTGCGGAACGGGTGACGGGGGGGTGGTGCTTTGAGTCCTCCGCTTCCCCTGCCGAGCGAAGCCGCATGCCATTCGACGGAGAGCGCTGACTTCTTCCATTGGAAATTTGGACTTAAAAGCATAACCCGTGAGTAATCGGAACTTGGATTAAAAAAGGCGAGAAATTTTTTAAAGAATTCGGAATGAGCGGGGGAGGTATAAAAAGGAAGTCAGCCCCCCCCCGTTGTAGAGGAGCTAAAGTAAAGGACTTAACATCTAAGATTGAGCGCAACCTTATTTTGATAAAGTTATGAAATTTCGCGATGGAAAATTATAAGATTGAGCTGGAGGAGAAAAGTGGAATTTATTCAAAAAGCAACCCCCCCCCCCCGGAACCTGGGAGCGTCTTAGTGAGAGCGCCGGGAGAAGACAAGGAGAGGTTTTGACAGCTGTCAAAGAGCTGTCAAAGCAGAAGAACAACAATGAGAACTTTGTTACGAGGACTTTGCCGGTTATATTTGTTACAAATTGGATACAAAATGTTTAAAACAAGGAATAATAAAGTTACTTTGACTGGTGGACGTGATCTGGAAGGGAACTGAGTTATTATAATCCACCTAGAGGAACCGAGGGATATTACAAGTTGTTGGCATCGAATTTGACAGAACTTTTTATCTCCTGGGAAACTGCAGAAATGGAACATTATTTTGACTACAGAGGTTTACACACTAAAGTAGACAATAGACTTATCTATTGAAAATGGAAGGGACTTGGCATCATGTTTCGTTCCTGAATAACAGAGCCTCTGCAGTGGAATTTAGAAGCTTTTGGAATTAGAACATTTGTGCAGGAAAACAGGAAAAGAAAGAGGAGAGAGACTAACAAGAACAACAAGAATAATAAGAATTGGACAAAGTTGGAAGTGGGAACATTTGGGAAATCCAGATTTGAAAGGTTTAAGAAATAAAATTGGAGTTTTACTCCCAAGTATATAAAAATCTGGATGGAAAAAATGGGCCTTTTTGAGATAGACTCCTTCCAAGATTGGACATTTAAAATTAAAGAAGACTGGTAAAGGACTATGGCTTAAATAAATGTGGGAACTCCAGGAAGACATCAGATGTTGATCAATACGGGAAACGCAACCAGGAAAAGGGGGAGGGATTTGGAATCCAAAGGCTGTAAAATCAAAATCATATTTTATTTTATTATATTTTAATCTATTATGTACATTAAAGGGGGGAACACGCGGAAGGGAATAGGTCGATCTTAGGAGATGGGAAAATATTTTTAAATTGGGCTAATGATAATAAGGTTAAAATTTGGGATAATAAATTGCTGAATTTATTTGTAAGAATTGGAATACAAGAGGGGGAGGGGAGGGGAAGTCCTGGAAAGATGTTATGGAAAATAAGATCTTAAATTTGGATGTTTTGTTTTTTTTATATTGTTATAATTGGAAATTCTTAATAAATATTATTTAAAAAAAAACACATCTCCGAAGAACAGCTGAGGAGTGGGGAAAACAGCACAGCTGAGGAGGGGAAAAGAACCAGCAGCGGAGGCTCACGCTGCCCCTTGCAGGGCTTGGAGCTTGGGCAAATGGCACCAAAACTGCTGTTACAGAAAAAAAAACCCCCAGTGATTTCAGCTCTGCGAAGTGGATCCAGAGAGACCAAGAAAAATGTGCTTCTTGAACCGCAGAGCAAAGCAGGAAACTGGAGCCGCTGAAAGTGGCAAAGAGGCCACTCCTGCGATAGATGGAGCAGGCCACACCCCCCAGGCCAGCCGATTGGCTGGCCAGGGGATGAAGCGATCAGGGATTCCCTCAATTGCACGGAGGCTGAGAGCCAGCCCCCGCGCACATGGTGGGAGGGTGAAGCCCGCAACCCCACCTCCTTTCTACGTCGGAAGTGGCTTTGCCCTCAAACCCTGGAGGAGGTAGCATGTACAGAGCCTCCTTCAGATCTGAGTTCAAATAAGCCACATCCACATCAAAGTGGTGCACTTGGTGCCCTCTTTGGGCAGCTACTGCTAAAATCACACGCAGCGTTTCACTCCGGGAAGTAGGAGAATACACCTCGGTGTAATGCAGCCCCTTCCGCTGCGTGAACCCTCTGGCTACTAGCCTAGCCTTGTACTGTGGTTCTCCAGATGCTGTGGGCTTAATCCTGTAAACCCAACGACAGCTCACGGCCTGCTTGCCTGCTGGCAGCTTCGTGGTGGAGAAAACACCTAAGGACTTCATTGAGTTCAACTCCTTTCCCATTGCCTGTTGCCATTTCCTGGCTTCTGCTTCAGGCAACTGTTGAACTTCCTCAAAACTCTCTGGTTAGCACTTCACTAAACCAACCCACACGCTAGTGACCTCGAACCTCTCAGGTGGTACCCCCTTCGTGGTGCGTGTGGAACGTCTGAGCACTGTCTCTGGTGCCCCCTCTGACCCACTGGGGCCAGGTAGTGTGTCCTTGTCATCAGAAGACTCCCCCTCTGACTTACTGCGTCTTTTGGCCTTCTGCACTTGACTGACGGGAGATGAAGGCTCACTTTTTGGCTCTCTCTTGATAGCCTGCGGAGATGCCCTTCCCTGTTCCTGCTCCTGATCAGAGACCTGATCCTCAGCAACAGGTTCAGCATCTACCTCTCCCTCCTCAGCAGAATCAGACAGACTCTGAGAGAACATCAGGATTCCCATGGATCCGTGTCCACCCACTCTGCTCACAGAACTCAGCACTCCTGCTGACTAGAATCCTCAACTGATCACCTTCTGGATAGGCAAATCTCCACCCCTTTGTCCCAGGCTCTTACCCACAAAAGATCATTTTACAGGACCTCGGGTCACCCTTCTTGCGTTGGGCCTTTGGCACAAGAACCCAAGCCTTGCAACCAAACACACGGAAGAAATGCACCTTGGACTTCTTACCGTGTAGCAGAAAATAGGGTGTGTCCCCTACAACAGAGCTATAAAACCGGTTAAGTGTGAAGCTGGCAGCTTTCCAAGCTTCGGCCCAAAAGCACTGGGGCAAGCCAGTGTCAAACAGTAGCGCTTCAGCTGCCTCTTGTAGTGTTCTGTTCCTGCACTCTGCAATGCCATTCTCCTGGGGAGAAAAAGCAACCCGTCAACCTGTGACGTATCCCCTTCTGGCGGAAGAAACTCTGCAGAGCAGACCCAGTGAATTCCCCACCTCGGTCGCTCTGAAAGCTCTGTACCCTTGTGGAAAACTGTAGTTCCACTGCCGCAATCCAGTCTTTGATCAGCGGCGCTGCCTCGCTCTTGTGTTTCAGTGAGAAGACCCACCCATTTCTAGAGAAATTGTCTGTCAGCGTGAGAGCAAACCTGGCTCCGCCCAGACTGGCTACTGGCATGGGTCCACAAAGGTCTGCATGCACCAGCTCAAAAGGCCTTGTGGTTACCCTCTCAGGTCTCAGATAACTGCACCTTTTCACCTTTGCTCTTTTGCATGCTCTGCAATCCAAGAACTTATCACATGGCTTTATTTTGCACCCCTCAGTGCACTCTGGCAACTTCTGGATGTATTTTCAGCAGCTGTGAGACATTCTCCTGTGCCACAGATGCGCACACATATTGTGTGCGGGAACGTTAGCACATTGCGCCTGTGCTGCCTCAGCGTCCCCCTTACCTTCCAGAGGTGTCTCCAGAACATAGAGCCTGTTCTGACATTCAACACTGACCAGTTGCCTCCCACCCCTGGAAATAGAACAGACATCATTTTCAAAGCAACCTTTATAGCCCTCCTTTACAAGAGCAGATACAGATAAAAGGCAAAAGTACATTCCTGGCACAACATAGGCTTCCAGCTCTGCCTGTAGAAACAAGGCAAACACATTCCCAACAGTGGTTAACTGTCTCTGTGTCCCATCTGCAAGAGTGACTGCTTTTCCAGTTGAAACAGCCCTGCAGTTCCACATTTCGCCATTTGATGGCATCAGATGGTGGCTGGCTCCTAAGTTGATGATCCAACGCAGCATGCTGCCTTCACTGGAGTTGTCCTTCATGGTTGCCATGGAGGCAGCAAGATGATAAGAAGAACCATCCTTCACACTTCCTCTGTCACGTCCTCCCTTCGCGTTCCCATGCTGGCCTCCTCTCCTAGACTGGCTGCCATGGAAACCTGGCTGACTGCCACGAGGACTTGGCTGAGTGCCATGGGAAATGACCTTGGAGACATCCTGTCCAGCCTCTCTAGCTCTTCTTGGACAGGACCGACGCAGGTGTTCAACAGAACTGCATACAAAACAATGACGAGTGGAAAAAGCCTGAACCGTGCCTTCTGGCTTGGCACCCCCTCTGTTGCCGGCAGGGCACCCTGAGCCAGCTCGGCCCTCTCTGAGGTGGCGTTCTTCCTCGTCGCACAAACGACCAGTCATATACTGGAGCGTCAGATCAGTTGGACTCATAGACTCCAAAGTGAGACACAAATTGTCATAGCTTTTGTCCAGAGAGCTGAGCAAAATATAAACTTACAGCTCCTCAGTAAAGTTAACTTGCAACAGTCTCAGCTTGTTGAAAACAGAGAGCATCTTAGTCACATGCTATCTGATGCTATCACCAGGACGCAGCTTCAGCTCAAACAAGCTTCTTGTGGTGTGGATCTTTGCCCCAGCCGTGGTCCTGTGATGCACTCTCTCTAGTGCCTGCCAGACCTCCTGGGCACTTTCAAGAGCCTCCACCAATAGCAACTGTGAGCCCTCCAAACTGAGCACTATAGCTCCCAGGGCTTTCTGCTCTTTCCTCTGTGAAGCATGGGCAGCTGCAACGACCGCTGCTGCAGCACTGGCTGGAGCTTTCAATGGGGCTCCTTGCATGGCCGACCACAGATCTTTGGCTACAAGCCAGGCCTTAACTTTCCGGGACCACTCCTCCCAGTTTGTTCCATTCAATCTTTCAAAAGGAACTGTGAAAGAGTCCTGGCCATCCACCATCTTCTCCCCCGGGGCTGAGCCTACTCACGTTCTGGCAGCTCCTCTTGGCACCCGGTCCTGAAGATGAGATTGTCCCCAGCGAGCTTTGCTGCCTCAGATGTTAGGCAGGACCTCCAGCTGGTCTTGCTTCTCCCCCCCCCCCCAGGCACGACGTGGCAACAGCTTCCATAACCTGGGCCATAACCTGCTGGAATGTAATGGCGCCCGGCACGCTTCTCCCTGTGCCGATGGACGCCTGTGCCGATATAAGCCTTAAACTTTCTTCCTGGCTTTTAGCAGAGTATCGCAGCAGCAGAAAATGTGCCTTGCATGGCGATTCCCGCCTCCCACCAGTTGGAATAAATAAAGACACAGGACACCATTATTTTAGGTTAATGGGCAAAAATTGGCCACAACTTTATTGGTTACAGGTAAGAGGCTTTAGGCATTGGTCCTATTAGACTATCCAGCTTCAGCCTGTAAGCATGAAAACCGGAAAGGGTTAACACCAGCAGGGGGAGCCCTGAGATGCACATCATAAATCAGCCCGGAGAACGAGCGGACATCTTCTCCGGTCGACAGCCAAAAACAAAAGTAACTCACACACAAAGAAAGATTCCCATATGTGAACAAAACCACGCCTCAGAATGTGAGACGTCACACAGAACTCTTTAACCCTGTAAGTTCTGATTCTCCTCACAGAAACTTCACACTGGACTTCAAGCATCTGGCATTGTGTGCCTCCCCATTCTTCCTCCAGAATCTGGGTCCTTGGTTTCCAAATGAGATGCAAAAGCTGCTCTCATCAGAAAAGAGATTTGGAGAGCCATGTCATCAGCTGGTGTTGGTCCACTGTCTGGTCTATTTTCTAAGTTAGATGGGTTCCAAGTTAAGTTCCTTTGGTCCCTATTTCAGGTCCCAACCTAATTCAATTATATTGTTCAAAACAGGTGAATGCCCACTCTCCACCAAAGCGTGGTGGGGTGCCTTGAAATACTGGCTAAAGATTTTGGTATTTGGCCTGGATTACTTTTACATCTAACCAGTGAGGAATCTATCAGCTCATGGTTGCAAACTATAGCCCAAAAAACCTCCTCAATTGGTGTTTCACCATCCTTTTTACCTCATCTGGGCTACAATATTTCCCTTAAATCCCTGAGGCAGAAGTTATGGGATATTTCACACAGCGATCGTCACTCTAGATCTTATGTAACCTGTGGACCATTTGCATCTGGAATCCACTGTGACCATGATTTTCAGCTACCATCGTATTTCATGAATCTGTACCTAACTATCACCAATTATTCACCAAAGCTAAACTTGGTGAATAATCAGAAGTACTTCCATTAGGAATGCTAAATGGCAGACTGGCTGGTATACCAATCAGAATAGGCTCTGCCTATGCTTTCAGGGTCTCGACTCTATGAAGCATATCCTACTACACTGTGAGCAGTTTAAACAAGCCAGGGGTCAATTAATTAAACCCCTACAATAGTACCTTGGTTCTCAAACACCTTGGTACTCAAACGCCTTGGTTCCCAAATGCCAAAAACCAGGAAGTAAGGGTTTCGGTTTTCAAACGTTTTTCGGAAACCGAATGTCCGATGATGCTGCTGGCTATTGTTTCCAGGGTACCTGTACCAATCAGAAGCTGTGCCTTGGTTTTTAAACATTTTGGAAGTCAAACAGACTTCCGGAACAGATTGAGTTTGGCGCTTTTGTTTTTGCTATTTATTTTGCGTTTTTGTTTTTGAGGCTTTTTCAATTAATTTGTTTTTGTGACTGTGTGGAACCCAGTTCTGCCAGTGTTTGTCAAAAGCAAAAAAGGAGGAAAAGGTTCTGACCTCCCTTTGTCTCCTCAGCCTGGTCCTCGGACCCTTGTCGGCACAAAAAGAGTCCACGAGGATATCCTTGCAGAGTTTTATTCTTAAAAGTCTTTGTGCAAAACACGACTGAATAACTATACACACCAGCACTAACCAACCAACCAACCCAAACACCAGCCTCAGTAACAAACTAACATTTCTCACTTATATATACAACTTGGTGCAGACTGCTGAGTCATGCTGACCCAGCTTTATTCGCATTAAAGAAACAGTGGCCATTTTAGCCGTGACAAGTTCAGCTACTGATTGTGTGACTGTGGAAATGGATAAAAGACCCCCATCCAAACAATGACTATCATCAGTGCAGGTAAGAAAAAATAATAATTTTTGTTTTTATCATCTGCAATACTGTCTTATTTATTTTATAGTACAATTCATTGATTATTGCTTTCATTTTATGGATCAATGGTCTCATTAGATAGTAAAATTCATGTTAAATCGCTGTTTTAGGGGTTGTTTTTAAAAGTCTGGAATGGATCAATCCATTTTGCATTACTTTCTATGGGAAAGCGCACCTTGTTTTTTAAACGCTTTGGTTTTGTAACGAACTTCCGGAACGGATTAAGTCTGAGAACCAAGGTACCAGTGCGGTGTAGTGGTTAAGAGCGGTAGACTCGTAATCTGGTGAACTGGGTTCGCTTCCACGCTCCTCCACATGCAGCTGCTGGGTGACCTTGGACTAGCCACACTTCTCTGAAGTCTCTCAGCCTCACTCACCTCACAGAGTGTTTGTTGGGGGGGGGGAGGGAAAGGAGAAGAAGAAGAAGAAGAAGAAGAAGAAGAAGAAGAAGAAGAAGAAGAAGAAGAAGTATATTGGGGAACACGAGGAATGGGGGACTTGAGGGAGGTTTTTGAAGTAACAGATGAGGAGGAGGGTAGTTTTACAGGTTTTCCATCCGCCACCCCGGATGGGAAAGAAATGGAGACAGTCGAGGCTCCCGGAGGGGAGGGGGCCTTTGAGGAGGGGGTGGATGTCAGGGAAAGGGAAGCAGACAGAGACGGGGGGGGGGGGATGGAAACACTTACCGAGAGCCCAAGCAGCCCTTTTCCAGCCAGTCCTCTGAGTCAGAGAATGAAATAGGGAGTGGCCAGTCTGTTCCAGGAACTAGCTATTCCCAGAAGAGAGGAGATAAGAGTTGTTCCCTGTCTCGCTGGGCATGCTGGTCCAGGAAACAGCGTCACAAAAATTTAGAAGCGGCAACTGACTGAAACAACACGGATGTGCTGTCTTTGGAGCTCCTGCGTGGGCTTGGATTTGCAGTAATAAATCTACCGGACAGAAGTGCCTCGATGCCTGGAATGTTATCTCCTAACTAGCTAGGCAGCAAAAACATCCCTCACACATTTGGTCCTTGCAGTGATAAATTTAACTCATTCAAGATGGCAAAGATGTCAACCAAGTAAGCTATTTTCTGCAGTCCACTTTTATCGCTGAAAAGTGCTTCGAAGTGCAGTCTTGCTTTCCGATTAAAAAACGTTTTGAGTTCATCACGAAGCTCAAAAACATGTTTTAAAACTTTTCCTCTCAACAACCATCTCACTTCAGTGTGAAATAGCAGAGCATTGTTCGGCGCATCCAACTCATTGCACAGTTGCGAAAACAGTCGACTGTTTGAAGTGCTCGCCTTTACAAAATTGACAGAACTTATGATGCTTATTATTACTTCTTGTAACTCTTGTGGCAGCGTCTTCATTGCTAATATTTGCCAATGAATCATACAGTGAGTTCCAATGACTTTTGGTGACGCATTCAGTACCAAATGTTGAAATCCAGATCAACATCCTAGCATAGCTGGAGACCATCTGTGCAAACACCACAAACCTTTTCCCAAGAGATTTTATGCTCTTTCAGAAATGAACCAACTGTGTCAAATGCATCACATGCAGTAGCTGTCGTTTCAAGAGGTTTGCAAAAAAAGAAACTCATCTTTAAAGTCGCCATCATTAATATACCTCACGTAAACCAGTAACTGTGAACAGTTTGCAATGTCTGTAGATTCATCAAGCTGGATACTAAATATTGGAAGTGGAGCAGATTTAATTTCCTGGATTACCTGATCAAGAATATCAGCAGACATGTAATCTATTCTTCTGTGGACAGTGTCGTTAGATAAGAAAATTGCACTCAATTTTGTAACAAATTAGTCTCCGGTCATAACTCGAACAATGTCTTTGGCCGCTGGCAACAGTAAATCCTCAGCAATGGTGTGAGGTTTCATAGCTCTGGCGATTCTGAGTGCCACCAAATATGAAGCTTCAACAGCTGCTACGTTTTGTTTGTGGTACTTGCCACCAGTGTCAAGTCTGGCCTTCTTGAGTCCATCAGCTTTGCTTCTAAAATAGTTGGTATTCTTGCCGGCAAAGCTCGGATGCTTGCTATCAAAATGGCTTTTTAGTTTGTTCAGCTTCATAGATTCGGCTGATAGAACTTCACAACAAATAACACATTGCAGTTTCTCAATTCCTGCTGTAATTATTGAGGTAAAACCATACTGTAAAAATCCTCACTATATTTTCTTTTCTTAACATTCTTCTCTACACGATCCATTGTCATGGAATGGTTTGCTAATGAAAATAATATATAACAATAGCTTTAGTAATACAAAAGATGATACATGGCATAGTTCAGTCAATACAGTTCATTAAAGTTTCCTATGATTTACCATTCTGTGTTGTTGTTTTTACATACCTGTTACTATCACAAGGGGGCAGTATTCACATCAACCACAGCTGAATATGAAAAGACAGATCAGCATCCAGATAAAGTTCCCAAGGTACAGATTTATTTTTTTGCAGTAGTTGATGATTTTACAGTACATGATTTTACATTTACCCAGTAATTATAATTCATGAAGTGTCGTTTTACCTCCAATACTGCTGCTTTCAACACAACAGCTGCTTTCTACACAGTAGCTGCTCTCTACAAAGTAGGCGATTAATATACACAGAACAATAATTATACATACTTTATCAACCTTCTGAGAAAAATACAAAACATTAAACAAAGCCACAGAGACTTGCTAACTACCCAACCTAAGATGAACTTATAATGTCTGGTTTCAGACTTCTGCTTGGTGTGCCCGATCATGGCGGACAGGAGCCCTTTCATGGGAAGGGCACCGGTGCTTTGAAGATGGGGCCCTTTTACTGGGGCTTGCAGGTAGCACACTCCCAAGATAGTTTTTCGGGCTTCTTCAGTGGTCTAATCTCAAAGTCTTGATGCGTATATTGATATGCAATCTTATAGAGAATACTCTTTCTTGGCTTAAGTTTAAGACACTGATTTGCTTTAGATTAGACCACTGCAGAAGCCCAGAAAACTATCTTGGGAGTGTGCTACCTCTCTTTTTCAGTAGCTTCAGCAACTGCACCTGAAAACTAAGGCAATAGAAACAAACCATTAACACATTTGGCATACAGAATGAGCTTATTGTCTCAAAATATTTCACATCGAGAGTTAGTGAAGACCACTTTAAAATCACAATCAATTAATTAAGTTGAGATACACTCAAAAGATTATCTTGAAGATGTGGCACATACAAAACGTTCTGGCTCTTCAAGAATACTGTCCCATGTCCCAGGCTTTTCAAAACAGTACCGTCCGCCTGCTGTATGGTAATAATGATAATGATAATGATAATGATAATTTTTTATTTATATCCCGCCCTCCCCAGCCGAAGCCGGGCTCAGAGTGGCTAACAACAGTAAAAGTAACACACTTTACATAAAATCACAATCAATTAATTGAAATACATTCTAAAATCAATTCATTCTAAAATCAATTCAGAAGTAGTCTCGCTGCGGCATTCTGCACCCCCTGGAGTTTCTGGGTCAGTCTCAAGGGCAGCCCCACGTAGAGTGAGTTACAACAATCAAGTCTGGAGGTAACCATCAAGGGGATCACAGTGGCTAGGTCAGGGCGAGAGAGGTAGGGAGCCAACTGCTTAGCTTGGTGGAAATGGGTGTGTCTGACAGGTGTGTAACATTGAAGCTGATGACTTCGCGGTGGTTTCCAATTCGCATCACCATTGGTGGTGTTTGCTGTAGCACTTGTCCCCCCAGTAGCTCCCTGCCGTCTACTGTCACTACTTTCAGGGGCATCGTGGCAGGCAGGAGCGCTATGCCATGTTGCTTGATGAAATCCACTCCTATAAAGTCTGCATTGCTGCCAGAGTCAATGGAAATGGGGACTTCCATGGTGAGCCCATTTGGAAGCTGGAGGGATGCGGTGAGCTGCACCACTGGTTTGGGTGGGAGGGGGTCTGTGGGCTGTAAGATGCCTGGGGACTGCTTCACTGATACGTCTGGCTGGGCCCCAGTGGCTCCATTTCCAGCCAGACAGTGTCGTTTCCCTGCTGTGGTGCAGTCTGCTGAACTGATTCTGTTACTGTTGCTGAGGCTGCAGTGTGCTTGTGGATCCTCCGGGGACACTCTTTCGCCATGTGTAGAGCACTGTCGCAGATGTAACATTTCCTGTTCCCTCTAGGAGGCTTCGTTTTGACTGCTCCCGGCGTCAGGGCTCCGGTTGCTGACTGAGCCTTAGCACCACCTATCTCCATCGGCTCCTCTCCTCCTCCCAGCGGAGGCGTGGATTGAGCGCGCGCCGTTTCCCTGGGAAAGGAAGGTGATGCTCTTGTTGGCGTGCGTCCCCAACGCCCTTCCTCCTTGCCCCAAGGGCGTTCTTCCAGCCTCACTCCAATCGTGAGCGCCCTCTCCACCACGTCCTTAGTGGTCTGGGGTCTCTCCCCCCTTGCAATTTCGTCTTTCACAGCTCCATTCAGCCCCTCCCAGAACAGGTCTCTGACGGCAGCTGACTCTTTCTCCCACCCCAGCGCGTTCACCAGTGCAAAAAAACGGGAGTGATATTGTCTTACAGTGGCTCTGCCTTGTCTTAGTCCATGAACCTCCCTCCTGGCGATATCCACATCAATCTCTGACAAAAAACACGCATCCATCGCTTTAATGAAGGCAGCCACATTTTGGAGGGCTGGATCCTTATCTCTCCAGAGATTGCGCAACCATGCTTTAGCTGCTCCACGCAAATGACTGACTATGAAGCCTACTTTCTCCTCCTCATCTCTAAAATCCTTTTCCAGCAACTTTAGTGCATAAATCAAGTCTGCTTTGAAGTTAGGATACTGCTGCAGATCCCCATTGAACGGAGACACAAGGCTCGCTCCTCTCTTCCCCAGCCCAATCCCCTCTGGTCTGGGTCCCGGCAGCCCCTGTGTAGACAACGCTTCTAACCTGGCTCGCAGATCCTGGCAGGTAGCCGCTGCTTCCGCCTCCTTTTTCCTGGATGCCAAAATCTCCGCATTAAGTTGTGTTACTGTGTTCCGCAGGCTTGCTATGTGTTCTTCGGTAGTCATTTTGCCTCCTTTTCATGAGCTCGCGAAGCACCAATCTTCGCCCCCTCGCTGCGTTCCCTCACGTTGCGAGGTTTTAAAAGACTGGGAGGGGACTTACTGTCAGGGCTGCCTCTAGGTCCCAGCTCACAGAGGACCAACGCCAGGCTGATATTATGTACAAAAGTCTTTATTGAAGTATAATTTCCATTTTAAAGCCAGAGCGTGCAACCCTACGTCTAGACTCTAGATCGGCGAAGTCCCCTCTGAGTCACTGCCCCTTCCGCACCAGTTTAAGATCCTAGCCCGGCTCCACCTCCTGCGCTGTTCCTTCCTCCTCTGGGTCCTTCTGCCCCCTGGGGTTTCCTCCCTCCTGGACTCTTCTGACGCTGACCCCCCTGAGTCTTGCCCTTCCTTCCGGCGGGCTTTAGGACCTGGCTCCCTATCCGGGCTACTTGCTGTGCCGCTCGCCTGTACATTTGAACTTGGCGCGCACGCCCAGCCGGTGACTTTCCTCTTGACCGTTTCCCCGCTCTCCGATGGAGGCGTGGCCAATCCTGACTCATCTCCTCCCTCTGGTGGTGGGAAGACTGGTCCCGATGCCTGGGACTCCTCCCCCCCACTACGCTCTGGTGGGGACGCTGGTCCTGATTTCCAACTGCTGCTCAGGGAGTCCCCGCTGGCCCCTTCCTTCTGGGGTTTCCCCCTTGGCACCCCCCTTGCCCTGGCCATCGGCGCTCCTCTCTGTGAATCTTCCGATTCGCTGGAGAGACTCGTGGAATCTCTCTGACCACTGTCACTGCCTACACCCCCCTCGTATTCCTCCTCCTCACTCTCCATTTGCTCCTTCTCCTGTGTCTCTGCTCCTGAACCCCTGACAATAATGTTTTCTTTCAAGGCATTACATGCCGTAAACTTCGTACCGGTGGTCCATAACTTTTCCCAGTCAGCAAACATGATATTATACCCAATGTCCTGTGCCCACTTTATCATAGCTGATTTAACCGTTTCATCCTGTGTATTCCACCTCAGCAACAAGTTATACATTCTTGAAAGTACCTTAGTCTTAGGTTCTAACAGTTCTGTTTCCAATTTCGATTTTTTCCACCTGGAATCCTAACTTTTTATCCAATTTAAAAGCCTCTTTAATCTGAGCGTAATGTAACCAATCTCGCACTTTGTCTTTTAGTTTCTCCAAACTCTGCAATCTCCAATTGTCTCCATCTCTTTCTAATATTTCCCAGTATTTCGGCCATTTGACCTCCATATTGGGTCTTTTCACAGCTTTAGTTTCCATAGGTGATAACCACCTTGGGGTCTTATTTTCTAATAAGTCTTTATATTTTGTCCAGACATTAAACACTGCTTTCCTTACAATATGGTTCTTGAAATTCTTGTGAATCTTAACCTTGTCATACCACAGATATGCATGCCATCCAAAAGCATTGTTAAATCCTTCCAAATCTAACACATCAGTGTTTTCAAGAAGCAGCCAATCTTTCAGCCAGCAAAAAGCTGCTGATTCATAATACAACCTTAAGTCTGGCAGGGCAAACCCCCCTCTTTCTTTAGTGTCAGGGAACTGCCATCGGAAAGGCAGGTGGTGGAGGGGCTCTCAGAAGCTAGGAGAGAATTAGCAGCGGGGGAAGGTACCAGCAGGGGGAGTGCGGGAGATCAGAGAGAGAGTGAGGCGCAGGAATTGCTCAGGGAATCTTCCAGCGAAAACAGTGGAGAAGTCGCAGGACCTCCTATAGGTACACCCACTCCGCGCCGGAAACTGTCGCGCCGAGAATCCAGACGACGCGTTTCCGTTAAGGAGCTTCTATGCTGGAGTCGTTTCCGTAAACGCCCACTGTCGGATTCTGCCAGCGATTAAGGGAGTCATGCTTAAGGGGCTCCGCTGTACACAGAGTCTTGAAGAAACATGCCCAAGATCTGAGGGACTGAACTTTTACGCACAAGTAGCTCATAATCCCATCACAGCAATCCGACAGTCTCCGTAAGCGCTTGTGCAAAAGGCATCATGAGCATCCCAACCGGAGCTGGAGACGCAGGAGGAGCTGGAGCGGGTCCAAGCCTGGAAGAAAGGTACAGGGTGTTGGAACTCCAGCTAGCGCTGCAAACAGCGAGGCTCGAAGAGAGGCGGGCTCAGGATGCAGACAAGGGCAAAACCACCCCACTTGCCAGGAAGGTGCCAGGGTTGGTGCAAAAGTTTGGGGGTGATCCCAGAAATTATCAAGCCTTTAGGACTGAGATGCAATACGCCCTCAATCTGCAGTTTGATGACTTCCCAGATGAGGAATCGAGAGTGGGGTATGTCATTGGGCATCTCGAAGGTGGGGCGAAAGACTGGGTGAGGCCCCTGATGGCAGGGAACAGTGACGCTCTAAAGGACACGAGGAAATTTTTTCGCGCCATTGACCTGATGTTTTCCAGCGAGATTGAGCAGGGGGTGGTGCGCAGACAATTGATGGCGTGTAAACAGGGGAACCGCTCCGTCCGAGAGTACTGGACTGAGTTTACCATGTTGATCCATAAACTGGGGTGGGACCTGTCTGCAGACCCAATTCAAATGCTTTTTGAAGAAGGGTTATCCTCGGCGGTGAAGGATGAACTTTCCCGCATGCCCAGGGCGGAGTCTATGGACCAATTGACTAAATAAGCGCTTGCCGTCGGAGCGCGCCAAGAGGCAAGAGCCTTGGAAAAGCGGGAAGGGAAAGGGGAACGTTGGAGTGAGTTCCGCATTCCAGAGATACCAGGGCAGCAGTTACCGCCAGTAGAACCGATGGAGATTGGAACAGCGCGTGCGCGCGGAGTTTCAAACGCCAACGAAGGGCGGAAGAAAGAGGGAAAGAGTGCCAAGAAGTGTTTCCTCTGCCAACAGCCAGGTCACTTTGCCAGAGTCTGCCCTCAGAGGAAGGGATGGCAAGGAATGGCGGGAGCTGTTGGGGGGGAGGAGGAGGGGGTTAAGGAGCAGGTAAAAGCCAACGCCTGGTTGCCAGCATCGGGGCACAGCAGCCAGGCCAAAGAGCAGTGAATGTGCCCAAGCCTGAACCCCCAAGACCAGCGCTTGTCGTAGAGGTGGTGCTAGAGCTACCAAACAGACATCCGCTAAAGATAAAGGCGCTATTGGACTCAGGCAGCTCCTGCAATTTTATGAGTAAGGAGTTTGCAGCGGAACACCAGATACAGACTGTTCCTTTAAGTAACCCTCTGCAGGTGACAACGATTGATGGGAGGGAGCTGTTGGGGGGAGAAGTTAACCTCCAGACTGTTCCCATGATAATGAGGGTGGCAAGACACACGGAGGTCATAGCGTTTAATGTGGCTACCCTGGGAGGAGCGCCCATCATATTGGGAATGAGCTGGCTAGCGCTGCATGACCCGCTAGTGGGATGGCACCAGAGAGTAGTCTGATTTGGGTCAGCGTATTGCCTGGCGCACTGCAAGGGAGGGGAAGCACAGGCAGAAGCCCAGGCCACGCTAGCAGGGATGGAAGTAACAGATAAAGGGGAGGTACCACGACAATATGCCGACTTGGTTAACGTCTTCAGCGAAAGAGAAGCAGACAAACTGCCCCCGCATAGACCCTTTGACTGTCAAATTAACTTACTCCCAGGAGCACAACTGCCAGTGGGCAAGCTGTATGCTATGTCAGACAGGGAGATGCAGGAGTTAAGGGAGTTCATTGACAAAAACCTCAAGCGAGGTTTCATCAGAGAGTCACGAGCGGTGGGGGGCAGCCCAGTGTTCTTTGTGGACAAAAAAAACACGGATAAACCCAGATTGGTCGTGGACTTCCGGGCCCTAAATGCAGTGTCAGAACTTGTGACTTTCCCCATGCCCAGAATCGATGACATTTTGACCCGGGTGAGGAAAGGGAAAATTTTTACCAAGCTGGACCTAAGGGGGGCGTATAACCTGATACGTATGAGAAAGGGAGACGAGTGGAAAACCACGATGTTCACCCCCTTGGGGGCCTTTGAGTACCTCGTTATGCCCTTCGGTCTACAGGCGGGCTCAGCCTGTTTTCAATCATTCATGAATCACGTCCTGGGACCCTTGCTTTACAAGAACTGTGTAGCATTCTTAGATGACGTCTTGGTGTACTCAGAGAATGAGGAGCAGCATGTGCGGGACGTAAGAGAGGTACTGAGCAGACTGCAAGCAAACCAGCTGTGGGTGAAACTGGAGAAGTGTCAGTTTCATACCAGAGAGGTGGAATTCCTGGGGTACCGGTTGTCAGACAAGGGATTGGCCATGGATCCCAGCAAGGTTCAAGCGGTACTGGAATGGAAGACACCGAAAACTAAGAAGGACGTGCAAAGGTTCCTGGGCTTCGGAAACTTCTATCGGAAGTTCATCAAGAACTTTGCCCACTTAACAGCCCCCATCACTGATTGTCTCAGCAGCAAGAAGAAATTTGTTTGGACGGAAGAGGCGCAGCGAGCGTTCGAAAGTTTAAAGAAGGCGTTTGCGTTGGAAGAACAACTTTTGCACGTGGATCTACGGCAACCAATGAGAGTGGAGACTGACGCATCAGACCGAGCGGTGGGGGCGGTGCTTCTACAGCCGGGAAAAGATACGTCGGAATGGGGACCGTGTGCCTTCTTCTCGCGGAAGCTGAACAAATCCGAGAGAAACTACACCGTGTACGACCGAGAACTACTCGCCATTCATGAAGCGTTCCGGAGATGGCGACATTTGCTGATCGGAGCGCAGCACAAGGTCCAAGTGCGCACCGACCACAAAAATCTAGAATACTGGAGAACTGCCCGAGTACTGAACCAGAGACAAGTGAGATGGGCCCAGGAGTTTTCCAAATTCCATTTTGAAATTTGCTACGTGCCGGGGAAGGAGAATGTCAGAGCGGACGCTCTCTCTCGAAAACCAGAGTATTTGGAGGGAGAGGGAGCGCCCGAGGAGAGACATATCATTCCCGAGGACCACTGGGTGTGTGGGGCGGCATTGATGGGGCAAATAGAACTGGTAGAGAGAACCGAGAACGATGATTACGCCCAAGATAAACTCAGAGGACTCCGGGGAGGTGGAGAGAACACAGGGGGTTTTGAGGAAAGGAACGGAACGTTGTATTACAAGGGGGCACTGTACATACCGGAAGGGGAATTGAGGGGCAGGGTACTCAAACAATTGCACGACAGCCCCACAGCGGGGCACTTCGGGCAACACAAAACCATGTGGTTGGTTACCAGGGAGTTTTGGTGGCCCAAGGTGAGGGAAGACGTACGGGAATATGTAAGGGGGTGCGACCGATGCCAACAAGCAAAAGGAGAGAGGCTGGCACCAGCGGGGTTATTGGAACCCTTACCCACACCAGAAAGGCCATGGGAGGCAGTATCCATAGATTTTATGACGGACCTGCCAAAATCCAAAGGGAAGACAGCTGTCATGGTGGTGGTAGACCTATTAACTAAGATGTGCCATTTTATAGCCTGTTCACACGCGGTCACAGCGGAAGAAACCGCCAAGTTGTTTGTAAAGCATATTTTTAGGTTGCATGGCGCCCCCTTGAGGGTGGTCTCAGACCGGGGGAAACAATTTACTTCCAGGTTCTGGAGGAAGCTCATGAGCTTGCTGCACGTAGAAGTCAATTTTTCGACTGCCCGACACCCAGAAACAAATGGGCAGGCGGAAAGGGCAAACGGTATTTTACAACAATACCTGAGGTGTTATGTAAATGACAGAAAAAATGATTGGGTAGATAAGTTGGCCCTGGCAGAATTTGCCTACAACAACGCAGAGAATGTGTCCACAGGGATGAGTCCCTTCCTGGCTAATTATGGGTGTCATCCCAGGGCATTCCCAGGAGAAGGAGGGGAAAGATGGAGTGTCCCAGCAGCGGAACACTTTGTGGAAGAGATGGAAGCTATCCACAGGCAACTCCAACTCAACTTAGAGAGGGCCAAGGAAGAATACAAGAAGCAAGCAGACAGAAGCAGAAGGGAAGGTGAAACCATAAGGGTGGGGGACCGGGTGTGGCTGTCCACCCAAGGACTGCTGTTCAAGGGAGGGTGTAAGAAATTGAGACCCAAACGGCTGGGACCCTTTGAGGTCATACAACAGGTCAACCCGGTGGCATTCAAACTCAGGTTGCCCAACCACATGAAACTGCACCCAGTATTTCATAGGTCCTTACTGTCGCCGTACCGAGAAGGGCGGGAGTGGGGGGAACGTGAGAGGGAGGTCATTCAAACACCAGTCATAGAAGAAAGGGAACGCAACATGCAGGTGGCAGAAATCATTGATTCCAGGTGGAAAGAGAATCAGGTGGAGTATTCGGTTGTATGGGAAGGGGAACCGGAATCGGAAAACACATGGGTACCGGCAGAGGAGGTCAATGACGAGGTTCTAATAGAAGTGTTTCATCAACGGTTCCCAAGGAAACCTCAGCCCGTAGCACGGTTCGGGAGGGAACACTTCGGCACCACCGATGAAGAAGAAGAGTTCGAAGGGTTCCCAGAATCAGGGCTGGAGGAGGGAATAGACTCCGACGAGGAGGGGGACTCAGGGAGAAGAGACGGGAGTCAGTGGAGAGAAGTGTTTGAATCCTCTGACGATGAGGAGTGTTCTTTCCGGGGTTTTCCATCCTCACCGCCAGTAAAGGAGGGGGCAGGAGGGGGTGAAGGGGGCCCTGGGGGGGGAGGTGGATGTCACGGAACTGCCATCGGAAAGGCAGGTGGTGGAGGGGCTCTCAGAAGCTAGGAGAGAATTAGCAGCGGGGGAAGGTACCAGCAGGGGGAGTGCGGGAGATCAGAGAGAGAGTGAGGCGCAGGAATTGCTCAGGGAATCTTCCAGCGAAAACAGTGGAGAAGTCGCAGGACCTCCTATAGGTACACCCACTCCGCGCCGGAAACTGTCGCGCCGAGAATCCAGACGATGCGTTTCCGTTAAGGAGCTTCTATGCTGGAGTCGTTTCCGTAAACGCCCACTGTCGGATTCTGCCAGCGATTAAGGGAGTCATGCTTAAGGGGCTCCGCTGTACACAGAGTCTTGAAGAAACATGCCCAAGATCTGAGGGACTGAACTTTTACGCACAAGTAGCTCATAATCCCATCACATTTAGCATCAGTTAATATTTTAAACTTAATTCTGGGCTTTTTGCCCTGCCAGACAAATTTAGAGATATCTCTTTGCCACCTCCCGAAACACTCCATTTTGTCCACAATCTGTAAAGTCTGAAATAGAAATAGCATCCTTGGCAATACATTCATTTTTATAGCAGCAATTCGGCCCAACAAGGAAAATTTCAATCTTGACCAACTTTCTAAATCTCTCTTAATTTCTGACCAGCACTTTTCATAATTGTCCTTAAATAGGCTCAGATTTTTTGCTGTTATGTTCACCCCTAGATATTTTACTTTTTTAACCACGTTTAACTCTGTCTCTTTCTGAAACCTTTCTGACTCTGAAACTGTCAAATTTTTCTCCAATACCTTAGTTTTTTGCTTATTTAATTTAAAACCCGCCACCCGACCAAAGTCTTGAATTAATTGTAATGCCCTTTTCGTACTAGATTCTGGCTCCTGTAAAGTCAAAACTAGGTCATCTGCGAAAGCCTTGAGTTTGTACTGTTTCGCTCCGACCCGTATTCCTTCAACCAACCGGTCCCCTCTAATCATATTCAAGAGCACCTCCAGGACCGAAATGAATAACAGTGGGGAAATAGGGCAACCTTGTCGTGTTCCTTTTTCAATTTTAAACTCTTCTGTCACCACATTGTTAACTATCAATTTAGCCTTTTGTTCTGAGTATATTGCATCTATCCCATTTTCAAATCCCCGTCCCACTCCCATCCCTTCCAGATTTTTCTTCATAAATTTCCAAGAAATGTTGTCAAAGGCCTTCTCCGCATCTATAAATAGTAACACTGCTCTAGTATTAATATTTGTTTGCAGAAGTTCCAAAATGTCAATAATGTTCCTTGTGTTAGCAAACAAATGTCTTCCTGGGAGAAAGCCGGCCTGGTCTTTATGAATCACTTCACTTAAAACCTTTTTAAATCTGTTTGCTAAAATGTCTGCAAAAATTTTGTAATCCACATTTAGAAGGGAAATGGGGCGGTAATTCTTAAGTTGTGTCTTTTCCAATTCTGATTTAGGTATCAATGTGATGAAGGCTTCTTTCCACGTTTCCGGTGCTTTCTTCCCCTCCATAATCTCATTGCAAACCTCCATTAGTGGATGTATCAAGTAGTCTTTCAGTACCTTATAATATTTGGAGGTAAGCCCATCTGGTCCTGGAGACTTGCCCAATTGCATATTCTGAATGGCAACTTCAATCTCTTGTCGTGTTATTTTACACTTCAGGATTGATCTATTTTATTGAGACAACCTTGGTAGTCCATTTTTTGTCAAAAATTGTTCTATCTCAGCCTCATTTTGCGGCCCTTGAGTGTATAATTGTTTAAAGTATCTCTGGAAGCACTTCCTTATCTCCACAGGGTTCTGAATATTTCTTCCTTCAGTCTCTAGGTTGGTGATCGTGTTTAATTTTTGTCTCTTTTTCAACTGCCATGCTAGCAGTTTTCCACATTTATTTGCCGAGTCGAATGATCTTTGTTTCATTAACTTAACTTTCCACTCCACCTCCTGATTTATCAATTTGGAGTATTGTGCTTGGTAGAATTTAATTTCTTTCAAAATCTCCTTTGACTTCGGTTTCGATCTTAGCTTCTTCTCACATTCTTTAATTTTCTCCAAAATCTTATCTTTTTTCTCATTTTGTGCTCTTTTCTTTACAGCGTTCTGTTGTATCAGAAACCCTCTCATAACCGCCTTACAACAGGCCTTTAAATCTTTGGTACTTTCGCTTTCCCCTGTTGGAGGCTTGGGAACATTTCCAACAGCCTTGTCCCGGCTATCACAAACAGTTTGTCTGTGGTCCCACTCATTCAGAAGCACCCCTGTCACATGATGATCTGTTAACCGATCTGCCGGCAACACTGATAACTGTGCGGCAATTGCATCATAAGAAGGATCCAAACTGTTGATCATAAGCATAGCAAAAACTGTTTCTGAGAGCTGCACGTTTCTTTGAGTGAGCTCCTGCCTCAGGCATTTTAACTGCGTCAGGTGGCTTGGTAAAAACAAAACAAATTCCTTCCAGTAGCACCTTAAAGACCAACTAAGTCAGTTCTTGGTATGAGCTTTCGTGTGCATGCACACTTCTTCAGATACGAAGAATCTGAAGAAGTGTGCATGCACACGAAAGCTCATACCAAGAACTGACTTAGTTGGTCTTTAAGGTGCTACTGGAAGGAATTTGTTTTGTTTTGACTATGGCAGACCAACACAGCTACCTATCTGTAGGTGGCTTGGTAAATTGCCATCTTTCTGCAGCTGCATCCTGCAAAGCCTCTCGGTCTTCCAGACTCACCAGCAAACAGTCTGAAACACTCAGAATGATCGTACCCCTGGCTTTTCAATCTGAAGCAGCCCACACTGGCCACGCAGGGTTGTCTTCTATAGTATGCCATAGCTTTTCACATTGCAAAAGCACTTGCATCTTTACCTGCCATGTTGGATAAGACTCCGGCGTAAGAAGAGGTAACAAGCCATGTCTGCTTAAGTCTTAAAGCCAGACACTCTCTCAGTGCAGCATAGAACAGCCCCGGCACCTCAAGCACTCTCCCTCTCCAAATTAGCACTCTTGGCATGCAGGGAAGCTATCTTCTTGGGAGCCACATATCTCCATAAATCAAGCACCTGCAGCGGCTCCCGGAAACAGCTCGCAGTCTGGGCCCATAATCAATTGTCGGCAGCCTCTCCGTGGACTTGCCAACAGCAGCACCTCCACCCACCCTCCGAAGACTCCTCCGGTAACATCTCCAACAAGGCAGCATTCCTGGAGAGCGGGTCCTGGTGCTATGGACTCACAGCTGTTCATGCAAGCACCCCAAACTCAGCAGAGTAAAAGAGAAGCGGAGCTGTGGAGGTTTTGTAGCATAACTAATTTATTTCTACCAATTAGCCAAATAAAAGAACGTAACAAACATGTATGGGGGGAGCAGCCCTCATACAGACATCCTGTCTCTTTGCAAGACAGAACAAAGAGTGTACAAAAACAACAGTAATGGAAGTCTCACAGACTGGCTTCCGTCTCTTCCTTTCCCACGGTATGGAAAGTAAACAATAGGATCATGTGATCCCAGCAATGGGAAGAATTAAAATACTGACAGACCCTACCCATATTCCAAGTGCCTCCTCTGGTAGCTATCTTCTTCCTGAACAGAACAGCATTATAATGGTGTCAATCCAATGTTGGATTGATTTTATATGAATATTTGAAGGTTTTCCCGCTTTCAAGGGAAGGTGCGCTCCACAAGATACAATGTAGCAAATGCTAGTTACAATGTGTCAAAAAACATTTTGCTAGCTTGTTCTCATGCATGGTGGTCGATGGCTGTAGTACCTGTGTGCTTTGTGTTGAGGGTGCTGTTTGGTAGCGCACATTTGTTGCTATTTGCCAGCTATTTTAATACTATGAGTGGATAGGTCGAGCTTTGCGAGTGAAAGGCTCAGCTCTCGTTAGGGCATGATGTCCGCTGAAGGGGCAACCCCCCCCCCTTCCATAAATTCTGGTAACAGCTGAAAACCTGCTATCAGGTTGTTGACCTTAAGGTGCTCTGCAGGAAGCCTTTTGATATGCAGGTAGGAGAAATCTGACTTCATTGTGGTACTGTTTGCATAAGCTGCAAAGGAAGCGGGTTCTGCTGAAGCAAAGAAACCCCACGCCCCACAGGCTGAATGAGCTGATTTTTCAGCCCAATCCCACACATCCCCTCCAGAGCGGCTTGTGTTTAAGCTAGCAGTGTTTTGCTCCTCTTTTAACTTGGCACATTTTCAGAGAGGTATCACTCCACTTATTCTCCAGGCGGTCATCTCTCCCACCACACTTTGCCACCACCCACTTTTGTCAGGAGAGAAGAGCCAAAAGAAGAGAAAGAGTGTGTATGGGTGTGTTTTTTAAGCAAAATGAGCTTTGCTTGGAGAGTTGGAGTGGCGTGGGGATGGCGGGAAGAGAGAGGCTGGCAAATTCCTTTTTTGTTTAAGTAATGAGGCACTGGAAGGCTGCTTTAGAGAGGTTTGAGACATCCTCTGTTCCCCTAACCCCTATTATTTAGGAGGAACTGCTCATAGAACTATATTTCTACTGCTCCTCCCTCCTCTTCTCACAGCCCCTCTTCTAATAATCTAGTAGTTGCACTTTTGTTTCACTTTTTCAAATTTCTTTCAAGTTCAGCATCGTAGTAATAATAATCAACAATAGTCTTAAAGGATTTAAATGCTGCTTAAATGTCAAAGCTGGCCTCTATGCAGCTTACAAGTATAAAGCCAATTTCAAAATACAGTGGTGCCTCGCAAGACGAAATTAATTCGTTCCGCAAGTTTTTTCTTCTTGCGAGTTTTTCGTCTTGCGAAGCACAGTTTCCCATAGGAATGCATTGAAAATCAATCAATGCGTTCCTATGGAAACCGCCTTCAGACCAGGTCCGGGGACAGTCTGTCCCCCGACCTCTTCTGAAGGCTGGGGGGGGGGGAGGGCTTTTCTTCCCACCGCCAGCCTTCAGAAGGCTGTTCTGAAGGCTGGCGGTGGGCAGAAAAGCCCTTCTCCTCACCTCCTGCCCCGCAAGCTCCGGGGACAGGAGGGCTTTGCTGCCGACCGCCAGCATTTTAAAAGCCCCCGGGACAGCTATCCCGGACCGCTTTTAAAATGCTGGCGGTGGGGAGCAAAGCCTTTCGGCCCCCGCCGGCCTTCCTGGACCTCTTCTGAAGGCCGGAGGGGGGCGAAAGGCTTTGCTCCCCACCGCCAGCATTTAAAAGAGGTCCCCGGAGATTTCCCTATGGGCTTTCTTCTTGCAAAGCAAGCCCATAGGGAAATTCGTCTTGCGGAACGACTCAAAAACAGAAAACTCTTTCGTCTTGCGAGTTTTTCGTTTTGCGAGGCGTTCGTCTTGCGAGGCACCACTGTAATATACATGCAAGTAATATGCACAATAAAACCATTTCACTGAAACACTAAAATAAGCATCCACTTATAAAAAACAGAGTAAAGCAGGCACATTCAAACAGTGCAACAGTTGAGTTAAAACAGCAATTAAAACAATTAAAAATTAAATATAGTAACTGTAATAAGTGTTTGCATTGCACTCAAGTGTTCACATGCTGCAGGTATGTATTCTTTTAATCCTTACAGCATCTCTGTCAGGTATGCCTTGCCTCCCCTGCCCCCCCCCCCGGGGTTGGATGGCCATCTGTCATGGATGTTTTAGCTGAGATTCCTGCATTGCAGGGGGTTGGACTAGATAACCCTTAGGTCCCTTCCAACTCTAACTGAAACAAGAATATTGAGGGTTCCCTTCAAGGGGTTCAGCTTTTTAAGGAAGACTGGACCTTCGGAGAGAGCGTACCTTTTAAGGCTCAAACCAGTCAGGAAATGAACAGAGGCGAGACCAGGATATACATAACCAAAGCGGCTACAAGCCTGATCTTTATTAAAGCTGTTGCAACAGGGTGCTCCCCTCACACGCAGGAGAGAGGAGGAGGACCCAGGACAAAGGTGTGCAAGCCCTTATATAGACTTTGAAATTGCCCACCCTGTAGCTCAAGACCACCCCCAGAAACATCATACATACATCACAGAAGGGGCGGACTACAACAAAAATCTGAGTGTGTTGTTTTTTCCTCCTGTCTGCTAGGTTACTTGATTGGATTACCTGGGCATCCTGGCCACTCTTTTGTTTTCCTGAATCCAGGTCACAGGTCACAGGCTCACCCTATTCATATCTTAAATGTGCCCTTGAGACAGGATTTGTGAGGAAAGAGACAATGGGGAGATTTCCCATTTCCTTTGACCTTGCAGAGAAATATTTGAGGTCATTTTGGGAGAGAGAAAATGGTTTTAGAACTTTTCTGTGGGTTTCAGACATGTGGTTTACATATTTGTATGTGTTTGCTTGGTACATTTACGAACATCATACACACACACACACACACACACACACACACCTTAATAATGTTATAACAACCCCCCCTTTGGGGCTATAATTTTTTCTTTAAAAAGGTTACCCCACAAAATAATAACCTAGTATGTTAATAATAATAACCTAATATGTGTAAATCTGAAGAGACTTGCATGTCAGGCCTCTTAAGGCTATTTGCAAGTGTAGCAGTGCACATAGCTGGACATAGGATATCACATAAAAGTAACACATGTTGCATTTTGTTACTAAATTACTTGTGGCATTCTAGCACTTTGGGAGAAACATTTTCTCAATTGTGGTTTATGCTTTTCACTCAACAGGAAGGCCCAAAAAACATTGAAAAATGCAGTTTGTTTTGTTTCTGCTTTTTTGTGAGTTCTCAGGTGTCAGAGTTAGCTCTCCTCTGATCTCACACTTCCAGCATAACCACAGCAAGCACTCCTGATGAATCCCCTTAGGGCTTTCATTTTGACCATGTTGCCTCACACCCGCCACAGCCACCACAGGTTTGGACATGTCATAAGAGAGATGTCCTTGCCTTGGCCTTTCTATGGGACTTTATTATTATAGGCTCTGGTCTTGCACTCATGGGAAGTTGCTCACTTGCTCTTTTTTATATATAAATTTTATTTTCAATGCAAAATTACAACAAAAATTACAAACAATGATTCCAAAATAAAACTATACAAACAAGAAAGAAAACCAGAACACAAAAGAAAGAAAGAAAAACAAAAGAAAAACAAAAAAGCACACATCTACAAATAAAACAATATCTTCATTCTAATCTAGTCATTACATACATATACACATATTGACTTCCTTCCTTTGTTCTAAGACCTCAAAAAATTTACTCTTTCTAAATTGTTGTGTCTGGTGTAAATTACTTCTATCTTTATACTTTTTACACCATTTTTCTTTTTCTTTAACCCTGCAAAGCATCATTCATTACATACCAATATGCTTACTCCAGAACAATGTTTTTTCATATACTCTTTAGCACATCCCCATTCTTTTAATAATTTCTGGTCCGATTATCCCCTTATGAATGCTGTGAGTCTTGCCAGATTTAGATATTCACAAAATTTAATTTGCCATTCTTTCATTGATGGAATTTTTCTCCCTTTCCAATTTTGCTATAAGCATCCTGGCAGCTGTTGTAGCATAAAGGAATACTTTCCTTTGATTGTCAGGAATATTGTTTGTGATTATACCTTAAAGGAATGCCTCCGGTTTTTTACTGAAAGATATTTTAAATATCTTTTTGATTTCTTCATATATTTCATTCCAAAATTGTTTAATAGGTCGGCATTCCCACCACATGTGAAACATTGTTCCTATTTCTTTCCTGCATCTCCAACAGGTATTTGATTTTAATTTGTAAATTTTAGCCAATTTTACCAAAGTTAAGTACCATTGGTACACCATTTTCATCAAATTTTCTCTGATTGTGCAACATGCCGTAAATTTAATATCACATTTCCATAGTTTCTCCCATTGGTCCAGCTGAATTGCGTAACCTATATCGCATGCCCATTTAGTCATAACTTCTTTTAAATCTTCATCCTTTAACTCCCATTCTAATAATAAATTATACATTTTGGATATACTGTTTTTCGAGTTTTGTAATAATACTTTTTGTAATTTTGATTCTTCTTTTTCAAATCCTATTGCTTTATCCTGATTAAATATTTGGGCAATTTGATGATATTGTAACCACGTGGTGCAGTATTGGGTCACCTCTTTGTATGGTCTTAATTTTAAATGGCCCTGTTCCTCCTTTAGGAGCTGCTGGTATGTCGCCAATCTTCCTATCGTATTTTTCTTTTTAACCAATATTACTTCTAATGGTGAAACCCACCATGGGGTTTTCGGTTCTAACAACCTTCTATGCCTTACCCAGACCTTATATAACGAATTTCTAATTATATGACTTAGAAATTCTTTATGCACCGCCACTTTGTTGTAAATTAGATAGGCATGCCAACCGTATCTGTTGTTCCATCCCTCCAAGTCTAAAATGTCATTATTATCTAATGTAATCCAGTCTCTGACCCAACTAAAGCATGCCGCATTGTAGTATATTCTCAGCTCTGGGAGTTCAAAGCCACCCCGCTCTTTTATGCCAGTTAATAATTTATGTTTGATCCGTGGCTTTTTGCCTTGCCATATAAATTTTGTTAGGTCCATTTTCCATTTTTTAAAACAATCATCTTTACCTATTATGGGGATCACTTGAAAAAGGAACAGGAATTTTGGTAAGATATTCATTTTAATAGCCGAAATTCTACCCCAGAGTGTTAAATTCAATCTCGTCCAAATTTCCATTTCTCATGAAGGTGATGGTCTATATGGAACTGGCGGAAATGACTGGCAGAATCCGAGACCAAGGAGAAGAGTTGGTGGAAGAAGATTGGAAGAAATTTAAAGCTTATTTACAGAAACATTGTAAAATTAAGGAATGTTAGAAGGATGTTGGAATGAAGTTATGTGATTTTAGCAGAAATGATATAAAGGATTAAGTAAAAATGGATAGTTAATTGGTGAAAGAAGAGAGTGTAAAATTACAGTATGTTAAGACAAATTATTAGGATAAAAACAAAGATGGAAAGGATTTGCTGAAATATCTAATTGAACTAGAATACAAAAAAGGGAGGTGTGAGGAGGACAAGGAAACAAGCAAATGAAAAATAAGTTATGGGAAGGTTTGATTTGTTTTTTTCTTTTTCTTTTTTCTTTTTTTCTTAATTGTTTGTATTTTTCTGGGTTTTTTTATTTTTTGCTTGTCTGTATTCATGGTGATGTATTGTCTGGTTTTTTCTTGCTTAATTTAGTGTTTTCTTTTCGTAATTTTTAAAACTGGAATAATTTTAAAAAACCCCACAAAAAACAAATTTCCATTTCTCTTTTTATTTCTTCCCAATTTTTTTTATAATTATCTTCAAACAAATTTATATTTTTCATTGTTATTTGAATTCCTAAATATTTCACTTTTTTACAATTTGTAATCCAAATTTTTCTACCAGTTCCTTTTTCTCTTGGTCTCTCATGTTTTTTACCATTAGTTTCGTTTTTTCTTTATTCA
The DNA here is from genome assembly GCF_964252035.2 of Podarcis erhardii. Lineage (NCBI taxonomy): Eukaryota > Metazoa > Chordata > Lepidosauria > Squamata > Lacertidae > Podarcis > Podarcis erhardii. The sequence continues at coordinate 30,001,130 of NC_138506.1, read as the reverse complement.
AAGCAAAACCTGAAGTTTCCCATTTTTTCTAGAACCTTTGCTATGCTTTCCTTTGGGTTTTCCACCATTAACACTAAATCATTTGCAAATGCCCTTATTTTATATATTTTCTCTCCTAGGGATATTCCATTTATTTCTTGGTCTAGTCTGATTTCTTGATTTAGTATTTCCAAAACCATAATGAATAAAAATTGTGAGAGCGGGCACCCTTGTCTGGAGCCCTTCTGTATTTTAAAATACTCAGTCATGTCATTATTTATTATTATATTTGCTTCTTGTTGTTCATAGATTGCTTTTAACCCTCTTGTAAATTGGTCTCCCATGTCCATCTGGTCTAATATTATTTTTAGACATTTCCATGAAACTTTATCAAACGCCTTTTCCGCGTCCACAAATACAAAGGTTACCTTCGGTTTCATGTCTAAATACTCTTATCATATTGATCACTGTTGTTATATTATCACTCATTTTCCTTCCCCGGCAAGAACCCTGCCTGCTCTTTGTTTAGACAATCCTGCAAAACTGTCTTAATCTTGTTGCCAATATTTGTGCATAAATCTTGTAGTCATTTTTAAGTAATGATATTGGTCTATAATTGGTTATGAACTCCTTATTTTGTCCTTGTTTTGGGATTATTACTATATGAGCCTGATTCCAGGTATTGGGGATCTTCCCATCTTCTAGTACTCTATTTAAAAGTATCTTCATAGGTGATAATAGTGATTCCTCTAATTTTTTGTAATGTATTGCGGTAAGACCGTCCGGGCCTGGGGATTTCCCCAATTTCATCTTACTTATCGCTTGATGTAGCTTTGTCATGGTTATTGGGGAGTTTAGGTCTTGAATCTTTTCTTTCTTAATTTTAGGTATGCCCTTTCCACATAAATACTCTTTTATTTCATCCTCTGTCTCAGTTCCTGCTTTATATAGTTTATTATAATATTTTATAACACACTTTTTAACTTCCTCTGGGTTATCTAAAGTTCTCCCCTCTTCCACTATTTTATCAATTAGTTTTTCCTTTTGTCTCTTTTTCAATTGCCAGGCTAGCATCTTTCCGGGTTTATTTGCAAATTCAAATGACCTTTGTTTCATCCATTTTATATTATCCTCAATTTCACTATTTAATATTGCTGATGCCTGGGTTTGTAGTATTTTTAATTTTTGGCTTATTAATTCACTTTTTGGTTGTTTTGTTAATAATTTTTCATTTATTCCTATTTCTTTCCTTATTTGTTCTAGTTTTTGCTCTCTATTTCTTTTCCTTATTGAACTTTGTTGTATGTAAAGCTTTACATGCAAGCCTCTTATGAAAGCTTTACTTGCATCCCATATTGTTCTGATGTCTGTATCCTCTTCTTTATTTAATTAAAAAAATTATTTCATTAATTCTTGCGCTTTTTTCACAGTCTTTTCATCGTTTAATATTATTTCATTAAGTCTCCATCTTTTATTAGTTTTCTTATATTCCTTTAATTCTAATGTGACTGGGTTATGATCTGTAATAATTTTGGTCTGTATTTCTGCTTTTTAAATTTTAGTTGTTAAGTTATTTGTTAGCCATATTCCGTCAATTCTGCCGGCTGATTTTTTTACTTCCGAGAAATGTGTTGTCAGGGAACTGCCGGTAGAGAGTGGAGGTTACAGGGAAAGATCTCCTTTAATCAGCAGTTTCTCGTCCTCAGAGGAAAGGGAAGACGAAGAGGGGAGTGATACTGAAAGGGAGGGGGAACTTCCGAGTGTGAATGCCCCTCGTCACAGGAGTAGGAGGGGGCTGGGAAGTTGGTGGTGTTTGCCCCACCTCAGAAAGAGAAGCGTCAGAAGGAACAACACACCATGATGAACGGACGGTTCTGCTTGATCTGCTTGTAAATACGCCAAGTGCAATAAAGATTACAAATGATGGCTGTGTGCCTGGATTTTTATCTACACTGAGTGCTACAAATCAAGAGGTGCTGGCTCTCCCTGACATGTGTATACTGTCTTTCTCCTGGATTTTTATATCTCCATGCGTCAATCAAATTTAGGTTTTCTATCATCTGAAAGAAGGTGTCTGGGAGTCTACTTTTTTTGATTTTCTTTCTCTCTGTGTCCTATATAATTCTATTGATGGAACACCATTTAGGTCTCCCATCAAAATAATTTCCTCTTCTATAAATTCCAGTAAATTAGCTTCTACTTTTCTGAAAAATTCTGTTTTGTTACCATTCGGTGCGTAAACTCCTACTATAATTAAATGTTCTTTACCTTTGGTTATTTTTACCCCTAATAATCTACCCTCATCATCCTTGAAGATTTTTTTTTGCGTCTAGTTTAGGGTTTACATAGATCACAATTCCCCTTTTCTTTTTTACATCTGAGGATATAAATTCTTGACCCAATCTCTTGTTTACTAAAACCCTTCTATGATTTCTAGTCACATGGGTCTCCTGCAAGCATATGATATCCCATTGCCCTTTCTCAATACATATTCTATTCTACAGTGCAAGATATAATGCATAAGGTTCTCTACCTCAGGACATCCCTTAATGCAAACACGTTCGTTTTTTTGGTATGCATCTGTGTCTCCCATCTCTATAAGCAGAGTTTATTGTATTTAATCGTAGCTCTGTAAAAGCTTTCCGAAGTTGTGCAAAAGTCAATTCATTAAAATAAGATGTACGTTCATTGGCCTCTCTAAGTTTAAAATACAATGGGGCGCATGTAGATGTGTACGTAGAGTTTAGATCGTTTTTAATTGCCACTGCCCTTATGGTTCGTTTAAAGATATTTTTCTGGGAATATAAGGGAAGTTCTTTAATCTCAGTCACTGAGAGGTCATATTTGCCCGTCAGTTGGGCAGTGTGATGTACTTGTTTCTAACAACATTTCCCCCTTTAATAAAGCAAATTCATGGGAATCCAGGATCTGAATCATTTTTTCTTGGACCTGTGCATTCCATTTTAACCTTCTGTTTCCAAGTATCAGATATTCCGTTTCATCCAATAATTTAGGAAAGGCAGGAGAAACGAATGATGTCAGAGATAACTCAAGTGGAAAGTGGTCACTTTCAGATCTGGGAATTATCCTGAAGGTATCCTGGTTAATTGGCACATTATTAGATGTTAGGATATAATCTATGGTGCTAGTAAATCCTCTGGGGGAGATAAAAGTAAAATAACCCTCTTGATCCCCTTGACCATGCCCATTGCATAACAAAAGGTTATGCTTAATTATAAGTTCACAAAGATATTTCCCAGCGCGATTAGTGGTGGTGTCTATTGCTGCCCTCTGACAGATTTCAGGTTCGTCCTCCAAGTTTAGTCCACATAATATAGTATTTTGTGGGGAAACAAGGCTGATCCGGGCATTGAAGTTGCCTCCCAAGACAAGCCGAGGGTTGGGTGACAGAGAGTCTATACTTTCGAGTCAAGTTTTTCCCAATATGATCTCAGTTCCCCACAAGACTTTACTGGAGGTATGTACACACAGATGCAATAAGTATTTCTCATGAGACTATCAGAAAGGGACAACATTAAAAAATTAGGGGTGGTCAACGAGGGACACTGTTGAATTGATACATTAAGAGAGGTTGACACCGGACTTCCGGGTTGGCGCCATCGCCGAATGGCGGACTCCCTCCGAGCTCCTGAGGGAGCCTGCTCGGCAGGGGCTGGGTCCTACCGCGCCGGCGACGCGGGGACCCTCAAAAACCATGGGCGCTGAAACCCATGGACATGGTGACTCGGCTGGCACCTTTTGCGCCCCTCCCCGACCCGCGAAGGAGCCTTTTTAAAGGCTGTGGAACGGGTGACGGGGGGGTGCTTTGAGTCCTCCGCTTCCCCTGCCGGAAGCCGCATGCCATTCGACGGAGAGCGCTGACTTCTTCTATTGAAAATTTGGACTTAAAAGAATAACCCGTGAGTAATTGGAACCTGGACTAAAAAGGGGGATAAATTTTTTAAAAAATTCGGAGCGAGCGGGGGAGGCGCAAAAAGGAAGTCAGCCCCCCCCATTGTAGAGGAGTTAAAGTAAAGGATTTGACAACTAAGATCGAGCGCAACCCTATTTTGACAAAGTTACTAACTTCGCGATGGAAAATTATAAGACTGAGCTGGAGGAGAAAAGTGGAATTGAATTAAAAAGCAACCCCCCCCCCCCCGGAATCCTGGGAGCGATTTGTGAGAGCGCCGGGAGAAGAGAAAGAGAGGTTTTGACAGCTGTCAAAGAGCTGTCAAAGCGGAAGAACAAAAATGAGAACTTTGTTACGAGGACTTTGCCGGTTACATTTGTTATAAATTGGATATAAATTGTTTAAAACAAGGAATAACAAGTTATTTTGACTGGTGGGCGTGATCTGGAAGGGAATTGAGTTATTGCAATCCATCTAGAGGAGCTGAGGGATATTACAAGTATTGTTGGCTTGGAATTTGAATAGAACTTTTTATCTCCTGGGAAACTGCAGAAATGGAACACTATTTTGTCTACAGAGGTCTACACACTAAAGGAGACAATAGATTTATCTATTGAAGAATGGAAGGGACTTGGCATAATGCTTTGTTCCTGAATAACAGAGCCTCTGCAGAGGAATTAGAAGTTTTTGGAATTAGAACATTTGTGCAGGAGAGCAGGAAAAAAAAAAAAAAGGAGGAGAGAGATCAACAAGAACAACAAGAATTGGATAAAGTTGGAAGTGGGAACATTTGGGACATCCAGATTTGAAAGGTCTAAAGAAATAAAATTGGAGTTTTTACTCCTAAATATAAAAATCTGGATGGAAGAAATGGGCCTTTTTGAGATAGACTCCTTCCAAGATTGGACATTCGAAATTAAAAATGACTGGTAAAGGACTATGGCCTAGATAGATGTGGGAGCTCCAGGAAGACATCAGACGTTGATGAACATTGGGAACGCAACCGGGAAAGGGGGGAGGGAAATTTGGAATCCAAAGGGCGTAAAATTATATTTGATTATCTTAATTATATTTTATAATTTTATCTTAATTAATTATATTTGATTATTTTAATTTGTATTGTATATTAAAGGGGGCAACGCGTGGAAGGGAACAGGTCGATTTTAGGGGATGGGAAAATATTTTTAAAATTGGGCTAATGATAATAAGTTCAAAATCTGGGATAAGAACTTGCTGAATTTATTTGTAAGAATTGGAATACAAGAGGGGGAGGGGAGGGGAAGTCCTGGAAAGATGTTATTGAAAATAAGATTTTAAATTGGGATGTTTTGTTCTTTTTATTTTGTTGTAATTGGAAATTTCTAATAAATATTATTTAAAAAAAATAAATAAATAAGAGAGGTTGACACCAGCACCGCCAGCCCCCCACTAGGCCTTCCATACTTTACAGTTTTAAGAGCTGGTTGAGTGTAACTTGTAAAACCCTGTAATTCAACCATAGTGACCTCTTTTGCCCAGGTTTCTTGGAGAAAGATGATATCATGTGTTTGTAGATAAGAACAGAAATCACTGTCTTGGATCTTGTTCGTCCACCCTGTTACATTCCATGAGAGAAGTTTAATTGTTTTACAGTGATTTACTCTTAGTCAATTGTTGGCCAATGTACTCTCGGAGTTTACCAGTTTTTGAGGCAACAGAGTATTGCTAATGCTAGTGGAATAATCCAGATGTTCGATTATTTCAGTCGTCGTACATAAAGTACTCACATTTGTAATCACTGGGCCTTTTCTTTGCAAATTGCTCACCAGCAGAGATTCCTTGGGTGTAGTTCCTGACTCCTCCTCTTCTAAATATCTCATCTTTGTCCAATACTCTGGTGGTTCTATAGTTATCATTCTGTTGTGGCCATTGGGTCTATTGTCAGTCTTTACCTCCGGTTCTTTAATCTCTTTCAATGTCTGGCTCATAAGATCAAGCCTCTTGATAACTGTTTGTTGCTCTTCCTGAGGGAGATTCCTAAAGGACCTGAGAAAATCCTCTTTCAAAGGATTTACAGAGTGCTCAGATTCCTGAAGATGATTGTCTAGAGGAATCGGCTGTTCCTTTTGGCTCACCTGGTTATTTTTGATGTTGGGCATGATCCTGCGAATTCAACTCAGGCAAGTCTGTTTCCTCCCCACCTGTCAAGTTTTTTTGTGATGTCATTACTTCCATTGGGGATCCAGGCTTTGGTTTTGTGGGCCCCTCTGAAGCACCAGTCCTCATCTTACATAAGGGTGCAACAATAGAATTGTGAAATACCCGAGTTGGAAAAACTCCTCTGCTTGACAATCTGAATTTCAGCTTGTGAATCAGTGAGGGCAGTCTAGTAGAGGAAAAAGTTAACATAATTTTTTGGATTTGATTTGTGGTATTCAATAGTTCAGTCCTAACGAGGTCGATCTCTGTAAGTCCAATGCCAAGTAAGTCTGATAAATGTCGTTGGGAACGCTGGGCACCTTTCCAGCTAGGAGTTTGATCTGGCCTTCCACAAATTGTCATGCAGATCTTTTTTGGTTGGAAGATTAAATAAGAAGAGTTTGTTTTAAGAGCCTCTGCACGTTCTATGTTGAGCTTAGGGGTCTGCTCTTGTCGCCAATTCCCTTTGGTACTATGGTGTTCTGTTAATGCCTGCTTGTCCACTGATAAACTGTGGACCTCTTTGAATAATTGGGTTATTTGAGAGGCAATACCTCTAATTTGTTGGAAGATATGATAATAATAATAATAATAATAATAATAATAATAATAATAATAATAATAATAATAATTTATTTGTACCCCGCCCATCTGGCTGGGTTTCCCCAGCCACTCTGGGCGGCTTCCAACAAAGATGAAAAATACACTAAAATGTCACAAATTAAAAACTTCCCTGAACAGGGCTGCCTTCAGATGTCTTCTGAATGTCAGGTAGTTGTTTATCGCTTTGACATCTGATGCGAGGGCATTCCACAGGGCGGGCGCCACTACCGAGAAGGCCCTCTGCCTGGTTCCCTGTAACTTGGCCTCTCGCAGTGATTAGAGTTAATTGGGTGCTCTCCCTACTTGTTATTCCTTCCTCTCTGAGCGGCACAGGATCAACTTGCCCCATTGCTGGATCCAGTTCCACACTCTCACCTTGAATACTCTCCCCACACTCACAATCATCTTCAAGGGGAGAAAACCAGTTTTTTGTTGGAACTATAAAAGCAGATTTGTTTTAAAAGTCCTCTATTTTAGATTGTTTGGAAACCAGTGAGAGAGCTACATCCTCTGGGTTCCTGTAGCGTTTACTAGCAGGCATAGCATCGCCGTGGGGAGTAAACAAGGAGAGGTTTCCCCAACCAAAAAAAGAGAGAAAAAATAGAAAGTGCTCAGTTTGTTCAATTTAAGAGCTTCTCCGTGTGGAGACTGCCAGGAGTTTCAGGAACAAAGTATAGAAGCGAGTTGGCGGTTAATAGCTAGCAGCTGGCGGCCTGCCCAGGATGCTTCACAGAACTTGCCCAATATGTTTCTCATAGCATAGACAAGAAGGTGCTGTTAGAATCTCAGTAGGTTGGTAAGTTTAAAAGTAGAGAAGTAAAAAAAGGAAAAATTACTTCCCTGGGTGGCAATCAATGCTAATTATAGTCCTGTTATCTGCGGAGCTCCGAAGCCTGCTTGCTAAGCTGTCGCCATCTTGGAACCTCCCCCCCCCCCATGATTGCTATTAAAAAAGAGAATTAGAGAGCTTCTGTTACTGTCTTATAATTCTGCCTTTTTCTCAAAATTCTTTTTGGGATTTCCTTAAATATTTTGATGGGCCTGTCATCTATTATTAGCTTCACTTGGCCCTTTTGTTGTAATATTTTGTCCTTTATAAGTCTTGAATTAAAAAAAAAATAGCAATCTCCTGGCCCTTTATAAGTGTCTGATCTTTCTGATTTAATCCTGAAAATTTTATCAATATCCATTAGCATCTCTTCTACTTCTACTCCCACTTGCTCTTAAAGGGAGTTACCCAGTTAGAACTGAGCCCAATTATAATTTATATAGCCCCATGGTTTTCAACTTTTCAAACCAATCTGTGAAAAACCATTCTAAAAAGGGGCACTTGTCCAAATTAGGCAAATTAACTCTATAAGAGATCATTCCTGCTAAATCAAAGCATATACACCTTGATATATCTCCTGTTTCATGGATCCTGAAGCTTTTTCTTGGTGAAATGAATTAAAACAATTTAAATATGGACAGAGAAGGTTGGCACACTGCAGAGTGCCAGGTGGGACAAGGAAATGTGGTCATAAATTGATCTAATCTAAATACTGGCCTACACAATAGCCTGATCTATTAGAAAGGTAAAATGCGTGAGAACCTCCGTTGGGGTGTAAGCAATAAGACACTATACATTAAAACACTATGCATTAAACATAAAAACATTTACACACACAAATTGGGTCCCCCCTTTGTGGAAATAACATACTGTCAGACACATTTCAGCATTCCTACATAATAACACATAATGCACACAACATACAAATAATTCCACACCAGTTGGATGTCTTGAGGAAATCATGTGATTTTGAGACAATTCTTGCTGCTTTTACATATCTCTTCAATCACAGGGCACAAAGTCTTGAGATCAAAAAGTGAGAAAATGTCTTTACAATTCAACTTCCCCCTTTTTGTCATCCCCTCCTCCCCATCAGTCTATATCCTTCGGAAAGAAATTGCTGTGGCCACTCTTATGTCTTTTGTTGTTGTTGCAGGTAATAAATAGTCTTGTGGTCACGAAGAATTGGGCTGGGGTTTTTTCATCATTGGGTCTGTAGTAACACATCTGTAGAAAGGATATCCTGTAAGGGGGCAGGGTTTTGGGGACTTAAAGAGACAGTTAGAAAGGGAAGGGGTAAAAAGCCAAAAAGGGGAGAATATTCTTGAGTTTTATTGAGAAGCTGCAAACAATAAAAATCTTAGCGTTAAGCACTTTATTCATTTTAATATTATTATCACTTTTCCTTATAATTACTACTGTTATTTTCTCCTCACTCTGCTCAATTTACCTCACTTAGTTTTGGCTGTGGAAGAAACGAAGGGACAAAACTTGTTAATTTACCCTGTGGAGAGTATTTTGCATGTTAGGGTGGAACTTGGCAACCTCTTAACTTTTGATAGTCCAGATGGTCCAGTACTTAACCCTTTTGTCTTCCCTTAAGTAGTCCCTGGAGCAAAGGTTTAGGGCAACCTACATTTTATGCAAGGCACACACAAAGGGGTACTTCTCACTTCAGTTCCCTTAATGGTTCCCAGTTTTACAATAAGAAATTTGAATAAAGTTTCATGTGCAGAGCACAACTTTGTCACCTCTTGGTTTAAACCTCCCTTTTCTTTTCTTTTCTTTTCTTTTCTTTTCTTTTCTTTTCTTTTCTTTTCTTTTCTTTTCTTTTCTCTCTTTCTCTCTAGCTGACATAGCCTCTATACATGTACAGAATTCATGATTCAGCAAATCTATTATATCAGCATCAGCATCAATATCATAGACTTTTATTGCACTAGCCATAGGCCATGGCATCATTCAGAAAAATAACAAAAGGAAAAACAGCAATAACCATAAAAATCATCAGGCACCACACATACAATATAAACCACGGTCACAACTACTAAGATTGTTTGTTGCATAAAACAGAATAGCAGAAGATTCTCTAGTAAAATGTGCCAAATTAAATATCCGAATCCCCTTTGCAGTTGACCGCTATTTTATCTAGTTCTTTCCTCCTGTTCTTCTTAGCTGCCAACACATAGAGTGCTACCTTATAAGTTACAAAGCCATCAGCATCACTCAGCAGCCATTTCACCCTTTCCACCCTATTCAAGTGAGTTTCTTTTTTTAAAATTTATTTATTTATTTATACAACAAGAAAAAAACACACAAAAAAACACAAATACCAAATTACACACAAATTACAAAAATAACCATAGCCACATAATTTTCTTGGCAAACAATAAAACATCTATTGGTCTTAACACTAAAGACCCAACTTCCCGTCTATTCCATATTTCAAATTCATGTTACTTACTGCCAATACACATTTTTTTCATAATTAAACTTATTCTCAATAAATCTAATTTCTTCTATCTACCTAGCAACTATTACTGAAGTTCCTCGAATGCTGCAACAGAATTTAAACTACTATATTTATTTTTCAGATATTCTTTGAAAACCTCCCATTTAGAAACAAATTCCTGTTTTGATTTATTCTTTATCTTTTCTGATAAACCATCTAATTCGGCATATTCTGTCAGCTTTTGGATCCAATCTTGTATAGAGGGGATTTCATTACTCTTCCATTTTGCTGCGATCAAAACTCTTGCTGCCGCCGTCGCATATAAAAAGATACCCTTCCTCTTTTGTGGAATATCCAAATCTGTTATTCCCAGGAGGTAGGCCTCTGGTTTTTTATTGAAAGAGATCTTTAACATTTTTTGCAGTTCTGCATGTATACTCTCCCAGAATACCTGTATTTTCCTACATGTCCACCACATATGGTAGAATGTTCCTGAGTCTCCGCATCTCCAAAAATTACTTGACACATTTTTATACATTTTTGAAAGTTTCCATGGTGTTAGATACCATCGATGTTGCATTTTTTGAAAGTTCTCTCTAATCGTGTAACAGTTTGTGAATTTCCAATTGATCTTCCATAAATTTTCCCATTGGGCCATGGTTATTGAATGGCCAAAATCCTGGGACCACCTCACCATTGCCACTGTTACCTCCTCCTCCTTGACTGTCCAGTCAAGGAGGAGTCGGTAAGTTTTGGAAAGAGTTTTTCTTTTAGAGTTTACAAGATCTGATTCGAATCGGGAAATATCTACTGAGAACCCCTTTTATTTGTCAGATTTAAATTTTTCAAATAACTGATGGTATTGGAACCAGTCTGAAATGTGTTCTCTTATTTCCTCAAATTTTTTAAATTTTATTTGGTTATCTTCATTTTTTAGAAGTATTTTATATGTTGGCCAGCTTTCCTGAGTATTTTTCCGTTTTACTGCTATGGCTTCTACTGGAGAAGTCCACCACGGGACTTTAGGCACCATCAGGTCTTTATATTTTTCCCATACAGCAAAGAGTGACTCTCTTATTATATGGCTGGTAAATTTTTTATGAATTTTCGCTTTTCCATATATTAGGTAGGCGTGCCATCCCCAACGGTTGTCAAACCCTTCCAGGTCCAGGAGGTCCGGATCCTGCAACATGCACCAATCTTTTAGCCAGGTGAAACAGGCTGCCTTGTAGTAAAGTTTTAGATCGGGTAGGGAAAAGCCTCCTCTCTCTTTTATGTCTATTAAGATCAGGTGTTTAATCCTAGGTTTCTTCCCTTCCCACAGAAATTTGGAAATTTCTCTTTGCCAAATCTTGAGACAACCTGCTTCACCCAGTATCGGAATCATTTGAAATAAAAAGATTAATTTTGGAAGCACATTCATCTTTATAATGGAAATCCTACCCAGAAATGTTAATTTTAGTTTACTCCAGGTTACCAAGTTTTTTCTAATCTCTAGCCAAGTTTTGGTGTAATTATCCTGAAATAAGTTTATGTTCTTGGGGGTGATCCAAATACCCAAGTATTTCGCTTTTGAAGAGATTTTCAGGCCCAATATTTTTTCTAAGTTGTCCTTTTCTTCTGTGGTTACATTTTTAACAAGCATTTTTGTTTTTGTTATATTCAGCTTAAAGCCTGCCACTTCTCCAAATTCTTTAATCAGTTCCAGCACTCTTTTCAGACTTTCTTTAGGGTTTTCAGTCATAACAAGTAGATCGTCCGCGAAAGCTTTAATTTTATATGTTTTGTGTCCCAGAGTGATGCCTTTAACAAGCTGATCCCTTCTTATCTGATTGTTCAAGACTTCCATCACCAAGATAAATATCAGTGGAGACAGTGGGCAGCCCTGTCTGGTTCCCTTGTTTATTTTGCACTCCTCAGTAATTCTTCCGTTGATGATCAATTTTGCATATTGTTCCGAATAGATGGCATTTATTCCTTTACAAATATTTTCTCCCAGTCCGATTTCTTCCATTAATTTTTTCATGAACTTCCAGGACACGTTATCAAAAGCTTTTTCAGCGTCTACCAACATAATAGCTGCTGGTTTATCAATTTTAATATCCAAATATTTTAATATATTAATCACACATCTAATATTGGATTGCATAAATCGTCCGGGAAGAAATCCGGTTTGATCTTTATGAATTATCTCTTTCAGCACCATTTTTAATCTATTTGCAAGAATGTCTGCGAATATCTTGTAATCGGTATTTAGCAGTGCAATGGGTCTGTAATTGGCCATGTTTGAGGCATCTGTTCCCTGCTTATGGATAAGAGTAATAAAGCTGTCCTTCCATGTTTTCGGAAATTTTCCATTTGCCAGAATATTATTCATTAGGTCTTTCATGGGAAGAAATAATGCTTGTTCTAACTTTTTATAGTAATTAGCTGGAAGACTATCTGGGCCCGGTGTCTTTCCTAATTTTGATCTCTGTATAGCTTGTTGCACCTCCATAGCTGTTATTGGTGAGTTCAAGATTTCAGTTTTTTCCTTAGGTATTATTGGTAGTTTATTTTTGCCCAAATAATCAATTATTTTTTCTAGAGTCTCTGGACCTTCTTTATATAGTTTTCCGAAAAAACTAGCAAAGTTTTTACTAATTTCCTTCGGTTCTTGAATCCATTTGTCTTCAATTTTAATTTTATTGATAATTCTATCTTCCTTTTTCTTCTTTAATTGCCAGGCCAGAAGTTTACCAGGTTTATTTGCAAACTCAAAATTTCTATGTCTCAACCATTTTATCTTCCATTCTATCTCTTCATTTATTATCATGGAGAATTGCGTCTGTAAAATTTTTATACTTTGCTTAATTAGTTCATCATCTGGTTTTTGGAAAAGGATCCTTTCCTTTTTTCTAATTTCCTCCCAGATCTCCATTTTCTTCTTCTCCTTTATTTTCCTTTGGAATGCGTTTTGTTGTATAAAGAAGCCTCTTATGACGGCTTTACCCGCGTCCCAAACCGTCTCTAGATCAACTCCTTGATTTAAATTAAACTTAAAATATTCTTCTAAGATTTGCTTGGCCTTCTGTACAATTTTTTCATCGTTTAGCATACTCTCATTAAGTTGCCACCTTTTAACCTTTTCTTCTTTTCCTTTAAAATTAACCCAGACCGCGCTGTGATCAGAAATTGTCCTTGGATGGATTTCTGCTTTTGTAATATTATTTAATAAATCCTTTGTTGTCCAGATCGCGTCGATTCGTCCTGACTCTGAATGCTTTTTCTATTTTTTGTGCTACTTCTTCTTGTAGGTCTAACCAAGCTGCTAGCTCTTTTGAGATTTTTTTCTCAATTATTTCCTCTGCGTCCTCTGTTAGTCCTCTGAATCTTAGGGTATTCTCCCTTCTCTGCATTTGCAACATCGCAATAGAGTCCAAAGTTGAAACCTGCTGTGCTTTCAGATCTGCTGTTTCTTTCCTTATCTTATCGCATTCCCTTTTCAACTCTCTATTTTCATTTTGTAATTTTTTCTGAGCTTCCTCTAGGTTCTGTGTTTTACCTTTAAGGTCTAGCACTATTTTCGTCAGTTCTGAATTTTTTTGTACTAAATTGTTGACCTGAGTTGATAACTCAGCTGCTATTTTCACATTTTCATCTATTTTAACTCCCATTGAAATAAGTTTTTCTTCTGTTGCTTTTGCCTTTTCATTTACATTATTTTTAAAATCTTGGATATCTTTCTTCAAACTTAAAATTAATTCTCTCATATCTAGTGGTTGATCCATGTCAATTACAGAAGTTCTCCTGATTTGTGAGGCTGAAACTGCCGCAGAACCTGACACAGTTGGTTTTTTACCATACATCACTAAGAAATTCAATTAGCTCACTAGGTAATTTGTTCTCTTTCCTTCTGTCTTACAGATTGGATATGGATTAAGTTCAATCTTTCTTAATACAATCGTGTCAATATTTCCAGTGTGATAATTAATGAATGTCAATTAAGTTCAATCTTTCTTAATACAATTACAACAATTTTACCAGTCTGATAGTAATCTCCGGCCTATGTATCCACTAATTTTTTATATTCCCAGTTTCACTAAATATATTTTAAATTGATTATGAACAATTATCTAATTAGTTACAGCCAGGCATCAATACAGCAATATCACAAATTCATCAGATCAAATAAATATAATAAATGATTGCAATCCTTGCGTTCACTTAATCATTCAGGGTAATACATCATATATATAAATCTTTAAACAGGTTAGCGGTTCAGTTAATCAGCACCTTGCAACAAAGCTAAAGACATCTGATGCTAATATCAGATGCATTAGCTACCAATAGATAGCGAAAGGCAAAGCAAACAAAAACAGAATAAAAACAGCAACAAAAAACAGAAACAACAAAAAAAAAAACACACACAAGACAAAACCACACAAGTTGAAAACCACACAAAAACAACCAGAAAAACAACAAAAATGAAACAAACAGAGAAACAAAACAAAACAAAAACACACAAAAAATTACAAAAGAAACAAAGAAAGGATGGGAGGGTAAGAGAAAAATAAAGCAAAAGAAAAAATAATAATAATGCAATTTATAATTTGTAAAGAAATAAAGAGGGGGGAAGAAAATACGAAAAGTATATTTAAATAATAAGAAAAGAGCTGGAGAGTATTTTCAATTAATAATGTACAATGGTATAATGTTATGTGCTATTAAGTTCTCTCTAGATGTTACTTTTCCAGAGGTAATAGGAATGCTATTCCAGTAATGGGGTATAGGGTCTATAAAAATTTATGAAACCTTGTCTCTTTCAGCAGATTATGATGCAGCGTTTTGGGATCTTCACTAGTTGCAGATCTTGCAAAAATCCCTGTAATTGCTCTTATAAGTCTTATTAGAGGAACGTCTTTTTCAAAAGAGTGTAAAGTTTTCTTTCACCAGCTGATGTCGCTGTTTGAGTCACTCCCTCTCTGCGATTTTCGACCCCCTTCTCAATCTATGTCAGTCTAATACAGTTCATTTTCGTTCCTCAAACCAGGAAATGTCGGTCTAAGAAAATGTCGGAGCGCGTGAGTCAGCAGAAGTACTCTTTGCTGTTACTAAATTGATTTATACTCCGTAGCAGTCCACAGCCGAAGAAAAGCAGAAACCCCCAGAAAGGGAGGATAGCCACACTTCTTGGGAGAGGGGAGGCGATGTTTATCAGTCTTGTGACAGTTTTATAACTTTGTAATCAATCACTCTCTCAATCACCACCGTTCTCTGGGAGTCTCTGGCCTCTTATGTTCCTTTTGCCAGCGTGAACAGACAGTTGAAAACTAACTTGTGAACAACAGTTAATTTTATACTGAAGAGTCTGGAAACCCCTTTATATATTTCACCACTTGGGAAGGGTCTTTTTTATTATTTCTTCTTCATGACTTCTTGGTTTATTTCTGTCGCAACACTAATGAAGCCACAGGTAATCTTTTTGATCATGACTCCAGCAGGAAAAGATGGCTAAAACGTCTTAGGTATTAATGGAATAGACGTCTTTTTTGAAAAAAAAACCAGTCTCGTATAGCTTGTAGGTAAATCTTGGTCAGTTGCAAAAAGCCATTTAGGTTCAAACACTTTGTTTTAAGATCAAACGCTTTGTTTTAATCGTAAATTAGCAAGTTCAGTAAGTAAATTAGGCTAATCGTTTAGGTTTGCTTCAGTTTGTTAGAAGTGTAGCCATAGACATACCCACGGGCTCGAGCTTCTCGTCAGCGGAGGGTTGCAGGAACTAGCACCGAAGAAGTTCTCCCCCTTCTTGCTCAGCTTTTAGGAGCTTGAAAATGGTCTGGGGGTCCTCTTCTTCGTGCTGCAGCAACGCCATATCACCCTGGAATCTCCTTCCAAGGCTTCGGGGTCAGCTTAGCCTTAGCTCCCCCTTCTAGCTCCGCTAACGAACGCGTACCTCCCAACCTTGGCAGAGTGGGAGAGACACATCTGACCGTGAGCAAAGACTACGCGGAAGTCCCTATTCAAGTGAGTTTCATTCGGAAACAGGGGTTTTATGAATCAGTCTCTTGGGTATATATATAACAGGCACTGCAATAAATAGTGGCACAGGTCCTCCACACAGGGTTGCCCACACAAAGTCTCTCTTTGTAATGTACTTTGCCGTAGCGTCCATCCAACACTGCCAAGGGCATGGATTGGAATCGTAATTCTGTGAAAGCGATTCTAAGTACAGCAAGTGGGAGCTTTGACAGGTAACTAACCCGGGTATGCTCTGTTTTAATAAGTGGGAACCATGGCAAACTCTTGGTAGAAGCCATCATGGTTAGATCCCTTTCTGCATCAGACCTAAAGAGACAATCTCTTAAGTGCCTCTTGTCCATCTTCATAGTCACCTGAAAATCTTGTAATAAGTCTTTTCACATAATTTAAGCACAGGTAATCAATTCTAGCCTGTATTGTTGTCACGCCAGTTTCAACATGGAGAAGAACAGCTGGAGTCCCGTTGGAGAGTGAAAGCGCTTTCCTGAGGAATTTATTCTGCACTATTTCTAAGGCTTTGTTGGCATTTGGGTCCTTGCCCCATATGCTCCATGAAGCATCTGGGAGACCACTTTACTGGCAAAGATTTTCAACGCAGGTTCCAATAGCTGACCACCCACCGTAAAATAGAATTTCATTAATGCCCCACAAGCTTTCTGCGCTTTGAGTTTCGTAGCCTCAATGTGCCCCCTTCCATGATAGTGTCTCAGTGAAAAGGATTCCCAGATATCTGAAGGAGCGTATTTGCTCCATGTTCTGCTGACCCATTTTCCATTTGAATCTGGGAGCCTACAGCACCCGGTATTCCCAGGCGGTCTCCCATCCAAGTACTAATCAGGCCAGACCTGTTTAGCTTTGAAGATCAGATGAGATTGTTGGAAATGAAGCCTATATAGGGAGAAACTGGCAACTTTCCCAGGCACCCGGCTTGGTCTCCGGTTGACCTCCCTGGCTGCATTCCCCAGCAAGATCCAGGCTAGGTCTCGATAGGCGATTCTTCCCAGCGTGGGAAGAGCACACCCACTCCCTCCTGCTCCCCCGGCAGGGAAAGGAGATAGACAGAAACGTATTTACATGCTTTTATTTCTGTCTCTTCAGCATTACAGAAAACGTGTCTGTACTCTTCAAACTCCAGCAATCAAGTGACAAAGACTTCCTGTACTTCCTGTACATACGCAAGAGGAAGGTCTCAAATTACACTCTGAGCAAATTCCGGTGCATTGCCCTGTGAACTGACTGTCCCACTGTTTCCCACGGACAGTCCCAACATTCCCATCATGTGATGTTTTCAAGCTAGCAGTTTGCAGCTGCGTTGCATCCATATCGTACTACAGCACCCGGTATTCCCAGGCGGTCTCCCATCCAAGTACTAATCAGGCCAGACCTGCTTAGCTTTGAAGATCAGACGAGATTGGGTGTGTTCAGGGTAGTATGGCCTTAAATATTATACCATTTAAAGTGTTGCACCTCTTGGCTAAATTACCATTTGAAAAATGGAAGGGAAGGGTTAAGGAGTAGATTTAAAAATAGGGTTAGATTTTTTTAAAAAAAACACACACAGAAAAAAAAAAACCAGAAACCCAGCAAGGTTTTCACCAAAGCCAGTAATACAAATTTGGTCAAACTAAATCTTTACTAAAGCCTCAGCGTTAATGGATCATGTTTCTTGTATTAAACAGACCTTTATGTACAGGAGATTGGGGTACAGACCTCTATTAAAAAATATGAGTTATTATTTTGTGTCATTAGGGGAACAATCAACCACTCTCTTATGTATGAGTTAAATGGCCAGAGAGTCAGAATTCATAAATTTCAAATATATTCTTAGTCATTTCAGCCACGAGCAGACTAAATTCTCTCCCCACCCCCCCACTTATGTACAGGAAAATGGCCAAGGCCCATAAGATTTCAATTTCAATTCCCGCCCCCATCATTTTAGCCTTTTACCATCAACAGACTTTCTGCCCCCTTATGCTACAGGAAAAATGGTTAGGGCTTACAGGTATTTATCCTGATTATGAATTTGTATGTGCATAGATTTTTGTTGGATTTTAGCATATTTGAAGTTTTGTTTTTAAATTCTGTCAAATGGTGAAAATCTCTAGATACTAACTCCAATGCTTGCAGACACATTGCCTTCCATATAGCCATAGAGTTCATCTCTTTGGATTTGGATCTTAAGATTTTGATTTTTAGTGCTAGCCTTACTTTTATACTGCAGTCGGGACTTTAAATCCGACTTTCCTGGGAAACACAATAAATAACCCACAGTAGGTACTGTGACACAACACCGTTCGTCTGGCCTGACATACTAGGCTGGTTAGCTGTTGGCCTTCCTGGCTAACAGTGCGACTAGACTACCTCTAACCAGGGCAGGATTTATGTATAGGCTAAGTAGGCTGAAGCCTAGGACCTCCAAATCCAGGGGGCCTTGCCAGCCTGCTCACTCCCCAGCACCGCGGACAGTCTTCACTCTCCCAAAACTGCAAACCCAAGACTTCATGCGAGGGCATCTCTCCCCCATTTCAATGGCATTTTGCTTCAAAAAGAAAGGCGGACTTGGACATCGTCTTCCGCCATAATCCTCTAAGGGAGAGGTCACGTACTCAACTTAAATACCACCCTCCTCCATAATCCTTGGGATATACAGTCAAGTACACAGCACCCCTCCCTCGAGGGGAACAATGAACATCCATTGATGGGTTTCCTGAGGCCAGGTGTTCCCACAGCCCATCCTTGGCAAGGATATGCAGTGATAGTTTTATTGTTCTTTAGGTGGTGGGTACTTAAGGTGTTGGGAACTTGATCTGATAACCAGATCAACATATATATATATATATATATATATATATATATATATATGACCTTAAAATTCTTATAACATAAGATTCTATGAGATTGCTGCTAGATCACTGGCTGCTGCCTTCCATGTGCTGCTTTGCCTCTCCTTCCCACCCCAAACATGTTAGTTCAAATCTAACACAGTACTTTGTGGTTCGAGGACCCGAACCCCGCGAAGTGAAATGAAGACACAGGGACACGTGATATAAGGTTAATGGGCTAGAAAAGGCCACAACTTTATTGATTACAGCAATGAAAAGGTATTGGCTTAGGCATTGGATCGCGAAACAAGTGGGTTTATTCACCAGGGGTTCATCACCTGTTGATGCTAATCCAACTATAGGCTCACCCCTGATGTCACCGAGGGTCGTGCCATGGCCTCCCACCAAGCAGGCTTCGGACGGAATACACGACCGCCAGATTCCTTTAACGGAATACCCCTAGAAATTGAAGGCATAGGCGATGGCCACACCTAGCACTTCGACACACCACAACACATTATTCCAATGCCTAACCGCCACCCGAGCTAAAGGCTCGCCGCCAATACCTTCAAAGCTGCAACCAATCCCAGACACTTCTGCTGACACTAGCTAACCAAATGTCGTTCCCCAGATCCGATAGGTGAACACCGTCATTCCGGTACAAAGCTTGGTCGCTGATCCGGATACGGTCATGATAAATGACTCGGCCATACATAAAGCGCACCCAACGGGCTACCGCCCGATTTACGAGTTTCCTGGTTCTTTCAATGGCCATACAGCTTTGCGCACCGCGTCGAACAGTTCTTTTCAAGAAGGAGGACCAGAACACCGTTGTTCTGGGACACACGGCTGCAAATGCATTCAAGTCTCTTTTTATGCTCCACAACAAGTCCACACTCCTTCTGTTAGTGAGATCATTCTCCCCCAAATGAATCACAAGGATGTCGGGAGGGCCGAACTTGGCTACTTTCTCCCACAGCAATGGCATAAGCTCCTCCCAACGCATGCCTCTTCTCGGAAACCAGGAAACTCGAACACCATGTGGAAGGCCAAGATTGTGTGCAAGGCCGCAGCTCACCGCTCGTACGCGGGCCCAATGAACTATACTGTGGCCGCAAATCCACACGCTTCTCCTGAGCATAGCTGGGGGTAAAAGACAGAAAAGAAAAGGCAGATAAGTAGGGTAAAGCTGCAGGTCGCATATGAGGTAGAGGTACCACCTAGTGTCCTTTACCGGGCATGGGCCCACCTGTGCCGACGCCGTGAGCTTAACTAGGACACCCTTACTAGCCTGATCAGTCTTGGACTGACATATACGCACTGTGACGTTAGTATCGGACAACTGCACGTCCTCGCACAGGAGGCCGCGTGTTGAACCTTGTGCACTAACTTCAAACACCACCTCACCAACTCTAAGCGCGCCAAAAGGCGATAGCGTATGCTGCAGAAAGAGACGTGCTTCGAACCTGGACCAGCAAATTGACCTGAGTTTTATGCGTATCTGTGATAACAACCCGTAAGAAATTGGCTTACGGCCCTCGGCCCTGTGAGGTTGTGACCTGCCCCAACCCTCAATGGCTCTAGGATCAAGAAGTCGCTACCCGGGTCATGAGCAAATGTAGCTTTTGAAAAGAAGCTGATGGCGGCTACGTGAATCTTTAAGGTTTTAGGAGCGCGTCCCAGATCATCGAGATGGGAAAGGTACTGCAAGACATCGTCAGTGGTAGGAGGTACGTCATGTGAGAGCCCAGATAACCCAGACCTGAAACCAAGGAAATCACACCAGGCCTTCTTGTAGGACCTGAGAGTGGAGGGTGCCACTCCCTGTATCACTTTGCGTCTCCAACGTTCCACAGGTGCACCGGAAAGGGTTCGGGCAACAGCTGTGCTCCAGGTGCAAGCGACCGGAAGCGAGGTATCGGAGGACGAACGCCCGCAGAAGGGAGGAGACCCTCTCAGACCGAGATGACTGCCTGGCTAGAATGTTCACGACCGCCAGGTTGTCGGTCCTGAAGCACACGCAGGTGATCTCGAAAATCTTCCGTCCAGATGTGAACGGCCACCACTATTGGAAAGAACTCAAGAAAGGTGAGCTCCCGCGTGATGGCCTGACCTTGTCATGCCGTCGGCCATTGTTGTGCACACCAGCGCCCCTTGAAGTACAAGCCAAAGCCTAAGGACCCAGCCGCGTCCGATTGGACCTGGAAGTCTGATGACAGATTCAAGACATCCTGCCATAGAGATACCCCATTGTAGTTCTCCAGAAAAGTCATCCACGCCTCCGGATTCTGCCTCGACCAACCTGGGGAGGCGGACCCTGTGGTGCGGGTGTCTAAGACCAACTGACGGCCTGGCTAGGCGGGCACAGAAGGCGCATTGGAGTGGACCTGGAAATCAGAGGCCAAATTAAGGATTTCCAGCCATAGGGAGACTCCGTTGTAGTGTTCCAGAAATCTGATCCCCATCATCAAAATCGGCCTTGACCGACTTGGGAAGTCTTACTCTATGGTGCGGATGCTTGAGGCCCGCTGACACCTGGCTAAGCAGGAGCGAAATGGGCGGCTTGGTGAAACTACTCTACATGCGATGTTGAAATAATCCAGCCAGGACTGGACCTGTCTAAGAGCGACTTTATTATTATTATTATTATTATTATTATTATTATTTTGGGAAGGGTTTGACGAATTGTTTCCTTAAGGGCAACTATTTTCCCCACTGGCAGGCGGGCGGGTTGAGCTGCTGTGTCAAGCTCTATACCCAGGCAAGTAAGGTGCGTTGAGGGTCCGCCTTATCTGCTGTGAAGGGAACTCCCAGCTCCTGGGCCAAAGCCGAAAAGGCCTCCAGAAGGGAGGCACATTCGCAGTATTGGGCTTCCCAATGAGTAGAAAGTCACCGAGGTAACGTGTCACCCCAGGTGAATTGGTTCTGTAGCGCAAGGCCCAGTCCCAAAAGTGCTAAATGTCTCAAAGGCCGAGCCGGCTGCAGAACAACCCATCGGCATAGCCTTGACAATGTAATATTTCCCTTGAAATTTGAATCCCAGCAAATGAGAGTCATTGGGATGAACTGGCAATAGACAGAAGGCTGACTCTATGTCACATTTTGCCAAGAGTGCCTCGTAACCAACATTCCGGATAAGTCTTAGTGCTCGATCGAAGAATTCGATCGAAGAATGCGGAGAGGAGGGAGCTGGATCAGGGAAACGCTAGACCCGGAGGGTTCCTATCGTCTGTTCCCTGCTGCGGGGGCTTCTCTGGCACTGGAACCCCGCCTTCCCGAAAGGGCTGCTTCCCTTTGTAACATGCTACGGCTGGGAGTACCCCTGCATACCTCTCGCACTCGTGCAGATACTTACAAGACTGCCTTTGGCATGACCCCTTATTGAATTCCCAACATACCTTGCGCTTTGGCTCCCTTCTCAGGTCCAGCTTACCCGTGCGATAAGAATCTAATGGCTTCTTCTCAACATACGGGACGACCGCCACAGACCAGGTGCTATTTTCAATTTGATCCCAGCATGCTAGAGGGATCCTGGAAGCCTTCCTTCGGACTTTTATCATAGCTAATGGTGGCGGCCACCCCAGAAAGCGCACAGGCTGTTCTGACTCTTCATCCATGTCGCCCCTTTTTTACTTGCTCTTCTTACAGACGTGCTTCTTCTTGGTGCGTCTTTTACCTGATGGTTTGTCCCCCCTCAGCTGTCTGAAGCTCCCCCTCCAGCTGCTGGGCTGCATATTCTGCAAAGAACCAGAAGAACTGGACGCAACAGGGTTATTGACAGATTCTGTCAATACACCCAATGCAGATTCTGAGGGCCAGAGGCCCAGTTTGCACTGCCGCAGTTACTGCTAGAGAGCTTGGGCCTGTGCCTGAGAACTGAGAATCGTTGAAGAGGGCGGCAGAGGTGCCTGGGAGGTCATCAACCTGGGTGAAAGGCAGGCTCTCCGGAACCACCTGGGAATCTAGTATCATATCAGGGGTAGCAGCGGAGGGCATGGGGTTAGGGATTGCTCGAAAAAATGCTGCTCAAAATCATCAATGAACGATCTAAAGGCATTTAGGTAGTGTGACGTAGGTTTGGGGTTATTATCCCCTCCATGTGGCACCCATGCAGCCTGAGGTGTGAGCTGATTCCGCCGCAGAGCACAGGGCGACGAAGAGAAATGAGGCCAGGGAGAGAGGCTGGCACTGCAGCATAAAGGCTGCTGGACACGCCCCCCCCATGGCACCTGGTTGGACAGCCACTGGGGGGGGCGTGAGTGCCAGCCAGGTGAGCTGGAGGCAGGGGGCGACGCCCCCTGCTAGGAGCGGTGTTCGGGCTCCCGCCCACAACCACTCCCCTCTCTTTCAGGGAGGAGAGTCTTTACATAACACATTACACACACCGGCATTTGTAAATATTAATTATTCAAATGACTTATGGTTTAGGCTGCTATTGCAGGGGCTGACCCCCATTTATGTTTGTGGTGTCTAATAAAGAGTTGCTATTAAAAAGGCAAAGGCTAATAGAGTTCTGTCAAGAGAACAAGCTGGTCATCACAAACACGCTTTTCCAACAACACAAGAGACGACTCTACACATGGACATCACCAGATGAGCAGCATCGAAATCAGATTGATTATATACTCTGCAGCCAAAGATGGAGAAGCTCTATACAGTCAGCAAAAACAAGACCTGGAGCTGACTGTGGCTCAGATCATCAGCTTCTTATAGCAAAATTCAAGCTTAAACTGAAGAAAGTAGGAAAAACCACTGGGCCAGTAAGATACAATCTAAATCAAATCCCTTATGAATACACAGTGGAAGTGAGGAACAGGTTTAAGGATTTAGATTTGCTGGACAGAGTGCCTGAAGAACTATGGATGGAGGCTCGCAACATTATACAGAAGGCAGCAACGAAAACCATCCCAATGAAAAGGAAATGCAAGAAAGCAAAGTGGCTGTCCAACGAGGCCTTACAAATAGCGGGGGAGAGGAGGCAAGCAAAATGCGAGGGAGATAGTGAAAGATACAGGAAATTGATTGCAGATTTCCAAAAAACAGCAAGGAGAGACAAGAAGGCCTTCTTAAACGAGCAATGCAAAGAAATAGAGGAAAACAACAGAATGGGAAGAAGCAGAGGTTTGTTCAAGAAAATTGGAGATATGAAAGGAACATTTCATACAAAGATTACCATAATAAAGAACAAAAGTGGTAAGGACCTAACAGAAGCAGAAGACATCAAGAAGAGGTGGCAAGAATACACAGAGGAATTATATCAGAAAGATATGGATGCTCGTACACGCCAGGTAGTGTGGTTGCTGACCTTGAGCCATACATCCTGGAGAGTGAAGTCAAATGGGCCTTAGAAAGCACTGCAAATAACAAGGCCAGTGGAAGTGATGGTATTCCAGCTGAACTATTTAAAATTTTAAAAGATGATGCTGTTAAGGTGCTACACTGAATATGCCAGCAAGTTTGGAAAACTCAGCAGTGGCCAGAGGATTGGAGAAGATCAGTCTACATCCTAATCCCAAAGAAGGGCAGTGCCAAAGAATGCTCCAACTACCGTACAATTGCACTCATTTCACACGCTAGCAAGGTTATGCTTAAAATTCTACAAGGAAGGCTCAAGCAGTATGTGGACCGAGAACTCCCAGAAGTGCAAGCTGCATTTAGAAGAGGCAGAGGAACCAGAGACCAAATTGCAAACATGCTCTGGATTATGGAGAAAGCTAAAGAGTTCCAGAAAGACATCTACTTCTGCTTCATTGACTATGCAAAAGCCTTTGACTGTGTTGACCACAGCAAACTATGGCAAGTTCTTAAAGAAATGGGAGTGCCTGATCACCTCATCTGTCTCCTGAGAAATCTTTATGTGGGACAAGAAGCTACAGTTAGAACTGGATATGGAACAACTGATTGGTTCAAAATTGGGAAAGGAGTACGACAAGGCTGTATATTGTCTCCCTGCTTATTTAACTTATATGCAGAATTCATCATGCAAAAGGCTGGGCTGGATGAATCCCTAGCCGTAATTAAGATTGCCGGAAGAAATATCAACAACCTCAGATATGCAGATGACACAACCTTGATGGCAGAAAGTGAGGAGGAATTAAAGAACCTTTTATTGAGGGTGAAAAAGGAGAGCGCAAAATATGGTCTGAAACTCAACATCAAAAAAACGAAGATCGTGGCCACTGGTTCCATCACCTCCTCGCAAATAGAAGGGGAAGAATTGGAGGCAGTGAGAGATTTCACTTTCTTGGGCTCCATGATCACTGCAGATGGTGACAGCAGTTGCGAAATTAAAAGACGCCTGCTTCTTGGGAGAAAAGCAATGACAAACCTAGACAGCATCTTAAAAAGCAGAGACATCACCTTGCCAACAAAGGTCCGTATAGTAAAAGCTATGGTTTTCCCAGTAGTGATGTATGGAAGTGAGAGCTGGACCATAAAGAAGGCTGATCGCCGAAGAATGGATGCTTTTAAATTATGGTGCTGGAGGAGACTCTTGAGAGTCCCATGGACTGCAAGAAGATCAAACCTAGCTATTCTGAAGGAAATCAGCCCTGAGTGCTCACTGGAAGGACAGATTGTGAAGCTGAGGCTCCAATACTTTGGCCACCTCATAAGAAGAGAAGACTCCCTGGAAAAGACCTTGATGTTGGGAAAGATGGAGGGCACAAGGAGAAGGGGACGACAGAGGACGAGATGGTTGGATAGTGTTCTCGAAGCTACAAACATGAGTTTGACCAAACTGCGGGAAGCAGTGGAAGACAGAAGTGCCTGGCGTGCTCTGGTCCATGGGGTCACGAAGAGTCGGACACGACTAAATGACTAAACAACAACAACAATTAAAAATGTGATATTAACAATGTGTCACTGATATGAATTGTGAATTAGTTCATGCATTTTGAAAAAAAATAAATAGAAAGTGCTGCTGCATGGGGTGGGGGGTGGGAATGGTGACAAGCCATTCTGTTTTTGCACCTGTAACCCAGGTTCCAGGAGAGATTTGTCTCCTAGCTTTTCTATCTCAGTTACAAACACTGTAGAGACAAAGTGGACTTCCTGATAAAATGCGACCTGCAGGCAGCACTTTCCTGCAGAGCACAATGATCAGTTGTGTGTATAAGAGGTGAGACAGTCTTTTATATTTTATTGTCCTAAGCAGCATAGGACTTTGCACACCAGTACCTATGCATTACTGCTTGTCCTGTACACTCCCTCTGAGCAAAACTTCTGCTGTATTTCCCAGCGCAGGCTTCAATCAGGAGCTACCTAAAGCAGTTAGCAGAGTTGCAACGGTGCCTCCGTGTGAGAAAGAGTGAGGACGAGTCCACAAGCTGTTCTTCTCTCTTAATAGCGTTTATTTACAAGCAATAAATCAATCCATAAATCCGTCCGAACTTGGAGACATTCTCCGTGCCGAAGCACACGCTCTGTGTCTCACCGTCTCTCAGCTTAAAACCAAAAGTAACTCACAGACAAAGAACCCTGACGCAGCTTCCGTAGAAGCTCCTCCCAGATACAGGACACCACTGGAGTTTAACCCTTTAACCACCATACTCCACAGTACCAGCACCTTGAACTTAACTCAGTAACTAATTAGCAGC
This sequence comes from Podarcis erhardii, assembly GCF_964252035.2. NCBI lineage: Eukaryota > Metazoa > Chordata > Lepidosauria > Squamata > Lacertidae > Podarcis > Podarcis erhardii. The sequence goes on along the minus strand of NC_138506.1, from coordinate 29,974,735 downwards.
CGGTGCAGTTCTTCCAGCAGCAACGTAACATGGTGGTGCTGTACTGCCCCAGTAAGCAGTTGCACCACTCAATTTTGCACTAGTAGTTTCTGAGCCAACCTCAAGCACAGTTTCTCAGAGTTTAAAAACCTCATGGCAAGCTTGCTTTATATTCATTTGCAATTCATTTCCATTTATTGTTACTAATGAACCCGAGAAATTGGAAGTTTTCTGTCACACTTCACTGTCTAAATTTATTTTGCTACATTTATATCCCTTTTTTTGGTCTGTCATTGAACCTATGTGGTTCCCAAGAGGGCTTCTTTCCTTTTTTTATAATAATTTTTTATTGTTTTACAACACAAATAAACAATTTTATCCAATTTTTAACAAACAAATTCTCTCTTTTCGAACTTCCTTCAACTTCTCTGACAATCATCCATCTGTACCTCTTAGTTATGCATTCCTTCCCCTTTATTTTTATTTTTTTATAATAATTTTTATTGGGTTTTCACATTTTTTAAAGACAAACACACAAGTTACAACAAAAACAAAACAGATATCATCTCAACGCCTTGTTTTCTTAACCTTATTCCCCGGACTCCCCCCCACCCCCTCTTCATACATCCCTATTCCCATGATTCGTTCAGCAAATTTTAGTTTCTTCTTCTTAACCTATAGTTGATATTTTTAAATATATCTCTTCGTGATTAGCCCCATTTCTCTTATCCCCAGCTCTTATAAACATTTAAATTTTTTCCTAAGGTCGGCGTAGATTCCCTTCCCCCGATTTCCCGTTTTTAAATGTAGACCCTTTTCACCCAACCCAAAATTTATCGTCGTTCTTACCCTTCTGCTTCCCCCTCCCCCCTTCCCAGGTTCTGGTCCCTTTTCAAATAAAAATCAGCCGTAGTTTTTAGCCCGGATTCCTCACGTCCGAGGCCTTTAAGTCCCTTTCAGTTCCTCTCCGTCGATTCTGTTGGAAGTCTCTTATATCGGTCATCAAATCTCGAAACAATCCATTCTCCATCACTCCAATTTTTCTTCCCACATGGATACTTGATAGCAACTGCTGCCAAAAGTCAACCAGTCTTTCATGATCAAAAGGAAGGCCCCAATCGTATTTCTTGTATCCTTCGAGTTCCTGTGTTCCAGATACTTCAGGGGCCCCCTCCTTCATCCTTAACATCTTTTGCAGTGTTGTAATCCAGATAATCCAATAGTCTTTTCCCTTGCGTTCCACCATTATGGACTTTTTGTTGGTATTTTTCAATTGTTCTTTCTCCTCTCCTTGCTCTCTTTCCTCCGATTCTTGGAATGTCTTTTCTGTTTCGGCTGCAGATTCCTTTCCTGTCAAATCCTTCATGCATTCAGCAGAGTTGCTTGTTCCTGAAGTCAAGGTCATTAATTGTTTGTTCATACTCAGACTCTGCTCTTGCAATATTCCCACAAGATAAAACATCCTGTTTATCTCTGCCTGTAGTTTTCCTTCTGCCGCCATTGTAGTAGCTTTGGAATCCCCCTAGAGGGATTCTGGTTACTTTGTAAACTTTTTCCAACAGTCCAAATCTTTTTTATTTCTTTCTATCAAATCTCCAACCACTTTGTTTCAATTTAGCTTTTAGTTCAGAGGGATATCAGTTAACAAGTTTTCAATCTGTCCATTTAACAGTTCTTTTGACAACTTATTCTTCTGCACCAGACTCAAACACGGGACTCTCCCTGGTCCCGGGGGGGGGGGGGATTTCACAAAAAAATTCTCCTCACTCTCCAGCACAACACTTCCTTTGTTAAATCGTGGAAGAAGTTTCTTTTATAATGTATAAGTGTATCTTTTCCGCCTTAGTTCTCTGAACTTTGCTTAAAATTTGTCTGTAATTAGGGGGGGGGGTGCGGACTCCCTTTTAGCACACCCTCCGGTCGTCTCCAATTCGAAGGAAAAATTTCTTAAAGCCAAATTCCATTTACTCACGGGTTAATTCTTTCAATCCAAATTTCCATGGAGAAAGTTAGCGCTCTCCGGTCGTGGCTCGCGGCTCCGCTCCACCGAGGTGTCGATCGACTCTCAGCGCCACACCACCCTCCGTACCCTTTTTCGAGGGTCGGGGGGGTGCTTAAGGCGCCCACCGAGTCTTCCCATCCGCAGGCTTCAGCGCCTGCGGTTTCTAAGGGTCCCCGCGTCGCCGGCGCGGCAAGACCCGTCCTCGGTGGAGCCGATTCCCTCCGCAGCTCGGAGGGAATCCGCCATTTCCAGATCGCGCTAACCCGGAAGTCCATTCCTTCCCCTTTAGTATTGTCTTTAGTCTTCCCTCCCTCATCTATTGTTTTGACAATACCTCTTAAATTTCACAATGCTTCTTTAAATCCCACTAACGTTGTTTGCACATCACATATATTTTTCAGATATTCTACAAATTTTCCCCAGTCTTCGATGAATTTTTGGTCTTTAAGATATCTGATTTTCCCAGTTAGCTTGTCCAATTCTGCATAGTCCGTCAGTTTCAATCTCCAATCTTCTATCGTTGGTATTTCCTCTTGTTTCCATTTCTGGGCCAGTAGAATCCTTGCAGCTGTAGCAGCATATTGAAAGAGTTTACAGTCTTTTCTTCTTATCTCTTTTCCTGTAATCCCTAAAACGTTCCCTCTTTTTCTTTACATTTCCAACACTTATTAGACGTCTTAAACATTTTTGCCAATTTTACTGGTGTTATATACCATCTATAGAACATTTTCATCACATTTTCCTTTAACGCCGTACATGCAGTGAATTTTAAGTTATCTTTTCATAATTTTTCCCAATCTTCAAATTGTATATTATGACCAAAATCCCTGGCCCATTGTATCATTACCGACTTAACTTCTTCATCTTTCGTATGCCACCCAAGAGGGCTTCTTTCCAGGCACTGACCAAGCCCAGACCTGCTTAGGTTTAGCAAGGTGGTGGCCTCCTGTGTCTTCTTGCCATATCCTGGGGCCATGATTTATTAATACATTATATTTAACAACATATATATATGCAAGTGTGCATGAGAAAACTAAGCCAGTGGTTGCCAACTTTTTTAAGACCATGAGGCACGTTTTGAATTTTGAAAATGTGCTGGGAGTGGTGTTGGAATACTGCCAGGGAGACGGGGGCATCAGGCAGGGCCTCAGCTGGCTCCAGCCACCGGCCAGCAGCCGGAACGATCACCGGTCTCCCTTGGAACAGCGTCAATCAGCAACATGAGCCTCAGACACATTTAGAGACCCATGCATGCTCTATCAGCAGAGTGAATAAATCTTCTCACAGCAGAAGAGGCGGACAGAGCCATGTGTAAGCACTATATTACAGCATTTTATTCAGCAGCAGGAACAAAGGAAAAAAATTCTGCTTCCCTTTGTCACCAGCAAAAAAAAGCAGTAACACAAAACCTATATACAAACAGAAGTTCCCAGCAAGAGCTGGAAGTAAACAAGCATGTGACACACAACAGTCATGCCTGTACCCTTTTAAGGTGGAACGGAACTATATGCTAACAGGTGGTAGTCACAAAACGGCTGCCATTGGGTGTGTGGCACAACACAATGAAGTACAGTCATGGTGAATCTTTTCCCATAATTCTGTTTCCATATGGAAAAAAAGTAACCTGTTAAATTTCTGCCTAGAATGTAAGACAGAAGCAGGAAAAGTGTATTAAAGGGGTTGGGTAAACGATAATTTAAGGGCCCAGGCAATGTTAGAAACTCAAATATGTAAACTATTTGCCAAATGCCTACCTGTCAGAAGGCATAATACCCAACAATGGCTTTCCATCTAATAAAATCCTGGCCAGAGAGCTTGATATCTTATTCAAAAAATGTCTCCTTTTAATGGAGAATAAAAAAGGACAAAGAGCATTTGGCCCACCTTCCCTCAAGTTTATTTTCTCAACAACTGGCAGGATGAATCATTGTTTTCACAGGTAATTATCACGAAGGTGAAAGAAAGACTTGGCAGTGTTAGAAACTCAGATATGTCAGCTATTCGCCAAATGGCTCCTTAAACCTAGGTTACAGGTGTAACAATGGAATGTCTAGTCACCATTTTTCCCCCTTCAAGATTACAAACCAAAAAATGAACTGTGTATATTGTCAACATTAATATATTTTACAGTTCAGTACCACATTTTACCAATTACAATAATGTTAGGGTTGCCATATTTTGAAGAGCAAAAAAGGACACATTTGCTGACTTCTACGTTTAACTATGGATCACTATGACAACTCTACCCATGAAAAAGAGGACATGTCCTGAAAAAAGAGGACATATAGCAACCCAAACACAGCTTCAGCAAGTACTGCCATCAGTTAAATATGTCTATTACATCAAAATTCTTGGAAGAACAGGCCTAATAGCATTTCTACAGAGAAATACAGAAATACTGTAGTAGTAGTAGTAATAATAATAATAATAATAATAATAATAATAATAATGTATTTATACCTCACACATCTGGCTGGGTTTCCCCAGCCACTCTGGACGGCTTCCAACAAAACACTAAAATAAAATAAACTATTAAACATTAAAAGCTTCCCTAAACAGGGCTGCTTTCAGGTGTCTTCTAAAAGTTTGGTAGTTTTTTTCCTCTTTGACATCTGATGGGAGGGCGTTCCACAGGGCGGGTGCCACTACCGAGAAGGCCCTCTGCCTGGTTCCCTGTAACTTGGCTTCTCGCAGCGAGGGAACCGCAAGAAGGCCCTCGGCACTGGACCTCAGTGTCCGGGCAGAATGATGGAGGTGGAGACGCTCCTTCAGGTATACTGGACCGAGGCCGTTTAGGGCTTTAAAGGTCAGCATCAACACTTTGAATTGTGCTTGGAAATGTACTGGGAGCCAGTGTAGGTCTTTCAAGACCGGTGATATATGGTCTCGGCGGCTGCTGCCAGTCGCCACTCTAGCTGCCGCATTCTGGATTAGTTGTAGTTTCCGGGTCACCTTCAAAGGTAGCCCCACATAGAGCGCATTGCAGTAGTCCAAGCGAGAGATAACTAGATCATGCACCACTCTGGCGATACAGTCCGCGGGCAGGTAGGGTCTCAGCCTACGTACCGGATGGAGCTAGTAAACAGCTGCCCTGGACACAGAATTGACCTGCACCTCCATGGACAGCTGTGAGTCCAGAATGACTCCCAGGCTGCACACCTGGTCCTTCAGGGGCACAGTTACCCCATTCAGGACCAGGGAGTCCTCCACACCCGCCTGCCTCCTGTCCCCAAAAAACAGTATTTCTGTCTTGTCAGGATTCAACCTCAATCTGTTAGCCGCCATCCATCCTCCAACCACCTCCAGACACTCACACAGGACCTTCACCGCCTTCACTGGTTCCGATTTGAAAGAGAGGTAGAGCTGGGTATCATCCACATACTGATGAACACCCAGCAGAAACCCCCTGATGATCTCTCCCAGCGGCTTCAAATAGATATTAAAAAGCATGGGGGAGAGGACAGAACCCTGAGGCACCCCACAAGTGAGAGCCCAGGGGTCTGAACACTCATCCCCCACCACCACTTTCTGAACACGGCCCAGGAGGAAGGAGAGGAACCACTGTATAACAGTGCCCCCAGCTCCCAGCCCCTCTAGGTGGTCCAGAAGGATGTTATGGTCGATGGTGTCAAAAGCCGCTGAGAGATCCAGCAGAACTAGGAAACAGCTCTCACCTTTGTCCCTAGCCCACTGGAGATCATCGACTAGTGCGACCAAGGCAGTTTCAGTCCCATGATGAGGCCTGAATCCCAACTGGAAGGGATCCAAATGGTCCGCTTCTTCCAGGCATGCCTGGAGGTGTTCAGAAACCACTCGCTCAATCACCTTGTCCAAGAATGGAAGATTTGAGATTGGGTAATAGTTGGCCATGCTGGCAGCATCTGAAGATGATTTTTTAAGAAGTGGTTTGATAACCGCCTCTTTCAGTGGGTCTGGGAAGGCTCCCTCACAGAGAGAAGCATTCCCCAACCCGCGAAGCCCATCTCCCAGTCCTTCCCAGCTAGCTTTTATCAGCCAGGATGGGCAATAATCAAGGAGACAGGTGGTTGGTTTCACTCGTCCAAGCAGCCTGTCCACATCCTCAGGGGTAACAGATTGGAATTGATCCCACACAACTTGACTAGACAGGACTCTGGCACTCTCCCGCCCCTGCACTGCTCCCACGGTGGAGTCTACCTCTTCCCGAATCTGAGCAACTTTATCTGCAAAAAAACTTTGCAAAATCATTGCAGGAGATCATGGGGCCCGTACTGGGCCCCGATGTAGCAGGTGGTTCCGCTAAATTGCGAACCACCTGAAAAAGTCTCCTGCTGCTGTTTTCTGCAGATGCAATAGAGGCGGTGAAGAAAGTTTTCTTCACCATCGCTACCGCCACTTGGTAGGCTCAACATTGAGCTCTAACCCGTGTCCGGTCAGCTTCAGAATGAGTTATGCACCACCGGCACTCTAGCCGTCTCAGCAATTGTTTCATTGCCCTCAGATCTGTGGAAAACCACAGGGCTGTCCGGGCTCCATGCACTCGGAGAGGGCGCTTCGGAGCCAAACAGTCAATAGCCCTGGTTAACTCCACATTCCAGCGGACCACCAGGGAATCAGCTGAAAGGCCATCAACATGGGATAAAGCATCCCCTACCACTCTCTGGAAACCATTTGGATCCATTACGTGGCGGGGGCAGACCATCCGAATGGATCCCACCTCCCTGCAGAGGGGAAGGGTCGCGGAGAAGTCCAGTTGCACCAGGAAGTGATCTGACCATGGCACTTCCTTCGTTTCACTTTTACTTAGTGTCAGATCACCAACATCCATAGAGGTGAAAACCAGGTCCAAGGCATGTCCGCGGCTGTGGGTTGGGCCAGACTTATTCAGGGACAACCCCATGGAGGCCATGCTTTCCACGAAGTCCCGAGCGGCCCCTTGTAAGGCCGTGTCGGCATGAATGTTAAAATCCCCTAGGACAACCAAACTAGGTGTCTCCACGAGAACATCCGCAACGACCTGAATCAGCTTGGCCAGGGAATCCTTGGTGCAGTGGGGAGGTCGGTACACCAAAAAGAAATCCTGTACTGCCCCTATTGCCCAACTTCCAGAACATGCACTCAGAACTGGATCTTCCCAATAGGACTCCTGGTGTAAACTAATGACTTGCAAAAAATCATTGCAATCCCCCCTCCCCGCCCACAAGGCCTGGGTTGCTGTGTGTAAGAGAAACCTGGTGGACAAGCAGCGGCAAGGACAGGCCCATCTGCTACATCCAACCAAGTCTCTGTTACACATGTCAGGTCAAGTCCTCCATCCATGATCAAGTCATGGATGGCAGTGGTCTTATTCATCATTGACCTGGCGTTGCACAGCAGCACCTTCAGGTCATGTGGGTATCCCTTGCTGATTCCAGTATCCGTCCTGTCAGGACCAGACCTGGAGGCAGGGATAGTCCTCAAACAACGACTAAACCTGCCTCCTCTGTAATGACATGGTCTGGTCTTAGCGTAACTCCTCCTCCTACCCGTGATCACTGAGATTGGTTCTCCCAGTGCATCCCCCCCTGTGGAACCTGCCCCAGCCATTTTGTTGGCTGGGACCCACTCCCAGGCAGCCCTAACCCCTCCCCTTAAGAACAAAATAAAACCTTAAAAGAAAAAAAAACAGTAAAACAATACAAACCAAAAACAGTAAAAATTACTGACTTCCGGTTGGTCGCCCGGTAATGGCAGTCAGGAGCTCTTTCGACTGAAAGAGCCCCAGCACTTTGAAGCAGGGGGAGACCACGAGAGCGTCGTGGTTCCCCCCAAAAACCTCAAATTGGGCGTTCTGAGGACCTGGAGATCTGGTGGATGCCTATTCACGACTCCCCTGCTCATAAGAGCTCATAAGCTCATAAGAGCCCTGAGAGCGAGCGGGGTTGGAGACGTGGCACAGCGGAAACGACTGCTTCCTTCACTGCGCGAAGCTCCGAGACTGGCGATCGTGAGTGGCCAATTCCTTCTTTTAAAAGGATTTAAAATTCAGAACTGTAAGTAAGATCAAAGCTTTAATTTGAAAAGGATCAGTGAAAAGAAAGGGACTTAAAAACGGAGGTCGGTCCCTTTTGTTGAAAGAATTTGGAATCGGTGTGCAAAGACCGAAGCCTTAAACGGAAAAAGACTTCTGAAACTTTGCAGGCAAAACTTCTGCCCCCCTTCTGCAAGGGGAAGAGGGGGGAATTACTTTAAAGTGTGCAAACCCTGCGGGACTGTGATACTGAACAAAGAGGCTCCTCCATTCTGCAGTGGACCTCCCGGGAGGGAAGGCTAGACTCCATTGTGACGTCACAATGGAAGAGGAAACATTTAAGCTCCGTTCCCACTGACTTTGTTACTTTGTATCCTGCGGCTGTCTTGACATATTTTAAAGTGGTTAAAAGTGTCTTCTTCCTTCAGGACTGACTGTAATTTTTTAAAAAGTGACTTGGAAAACTTTTTCAGCCTGTTTTTAATTATAGAACAGGGGGGCTGCTGGCTGTCTGGAGTGGCACCTGTGGGATTGGTGGAGGGAATCTGTTTTTCTCTCTCACTCTACGAATCTGTGGGACCGACCTTGAAATTCCTGAGCCATTATGTGTGCAGACAAAGACAAAGACAAAGACAAAGACAAAGACAAAGACAAAGACAAAGACAAAGACAAAGACAAAGACAAAGACAAAGACAAAGACAAAGACAAAGACAAAGACAAAGACAAAGACAAAGACAAAGTAACTACAAGACGTGGCTCCAAAAATCCACCCTTCGAGGAATCGGTAATGACAATATTGAATGATATCAGAGATGGTTTAAATCGCAATACAGCAAGTATAGAAAAGTTGGACAAAAAAATTGAAGCTTTAAGTACTGAATTGAAAGATGTTAAGACTGAGATTACTACACATGATACAAGGTTGGCACAGCTAAAGACAGTTAGAGTGTCAGATTTGGAAAGATTACAATATGAAAATGCCAACTCAATTGCTTTTCTTCAAATGAAGGAAAAGGAAACGAGTCTTTTGGACTATTTGAATTACAAATTAATTTTAATGGGAGACTTGAATGGAGTTGCATCTACTTTGATGGATAGGACTCAGAGACAAAAGACTTTCAATACCGGCAGATTACCTAAGACTTTTTTTTTATATAATTGATAAATTTGATCTGTCAGGCATATGGAGAGTCAGAAATCCAACTGGAAAAGACTTTACTTTTTTCTCAGATGCAAACCAATCTTTCTCTCGATATGACTACCTATGGATATCCAGAGACTTGGTTCCTAAAGTATTAAAACCTGAAATTTGCCCTAAAACTTGGTCTTGTCACAATGCAGTTTTTGTCGAACTGAAAATGTTCTTACAGGGTTCCTTCAGATGCAGAATGAATGATGATTTGCTGAGGAGTACTTCAATTGTAAATAAAGCCCAAAAAGCCCTAAAGGATTATTTTGAATTTAACAAGAACCAGGGAATGGCAACAAGGGTTATTTGGGATGCCAGCAATGCAGTAATGAGAGGATTCCTCATTCAACAAAATTCAATTAGGAAAAAGACACAGAATGAGAAAAAAGACAAAATTCTGGAAAAACTAAAAGATAAAGAAAAGAAGCTTAGAGGAAACCCAGAGAATTTGCAGATACAAAAGGAAATTAAAGCCCTTCAGATTCAATACTCACAGATTATAAACCAAGAAATAGAATGGAAATTAAGAAGGATGAGACAAAGGAATTTTGAATCTGCAAATAAATGTGGGAAACTTCTAGCCTGGCAATTAAAAAAGAGGCAGAAGCAAAGTACCATCACAAATATTGTAAGAGAAGGAAAATCTGTGGAGAATCCTGTGGACATAAGAAAATGTTTTCACAAGTACTACAAACAACTGTATAAAAAAGATAAAGAGGACCAGGTTAAGATCGAGCAATTCATTAAAATTAATGGTTTGCAGAAGATTCCAGAGGATAAAAAGATCCTGCTAAAGGGACTAATCACAAGACAGGAAATGGAATCTGCAATAAATTCAGTGCAACTTGGCAAAGCCAGATGGTCTATCAGCCAGATGGTCTATCAGCAAAATATTATAAGACATTGAAAGACTGGCTTATCCAACCTTTGGTAGAAGTATGCAATTCGATTCTAGGAGGGGGCAAAGCACCTGAAACCTGGAAGGAAGCTTACATTACTCTGATTCCTAAACAAGATCAAGATAGATCCAATGTCAAGAACTACAGACCAATCTCCCTACTTAATGTGGATTACAAAATCTTTGTGAATATACTGGCTAACCGGCTAAAGAAGGTTCTGTCTGAATATATACATAAGGACCAGGCAGGTTTTCTGCCTGGAAGACACATAAAAGATAATATCAGGAATGTTGTTGATATTTTGGAAAAGTTGGAAGCAAGAAAGAACTGCAAAGCAATGTTAATGTTTATTGATGCAGAGAAAGCCTTTGACAATGTATCTTGGAGTTTTATGTTACATAACTTAGAAAGTATGGGAGTTGGCCAAGATTTTTTAAATGGCATTAAGGTGATCTATCATGAATAAAAAGCTAAAATTATTGTAAATAATGTGGTATCGGAGGAAATTAGAATTGAGAAGGGAACCAGGCAAGGGTGCCCACTTTCCCCTCTGCTGTTTATTTTGGTCCTAGAGGTCTTGCAAAGTATGATTAGAAAACATGAACAAATTAAAGGTATTACAGTAGGATCCAAACAATATAAATTGAAAGCCTTTGCTGATGATTTAGTACAGACATTACAGGATCCAAACTCCAGTGCAGTAAAAGCACTGGAGTTGATACAGGAATTCAGACAGATAGCGGGATTTAAGTTAATAAGAGCAAAACCCAAAGTATTAGAGAAAAATCTGGATAATGATGAAATAAAACTATTACAAGGGAAGACAGGCCTAGATTTTGTGAAAAAAGTTAAGTATCTGGGTGTGAATCTGTCTGGGGAAAATGTGAATTTATACAAAGATAATTATGAGAAATTATGGAATGAAATTAAGAGAGACCTAGAGATATGGTCAAACTTAAAACTGTCATTAATGGGCCGGGTTTCAGTGCAGAATATACTGGGTTCCCGTACAGGGATCAAACCAGCAACCTTGGCATTATCGGCACCATGCTCTAACCAGTTGAGCTATCCAGGCTCTCTAGAATTGTGTGGGACCCCGAGGGTCATTTAGTCCAACCCCTTGCAAAGCAGGAATATGTAATTGTTCCATACAGGGATCAAACCTGCAACCTTGGCGTTCTTGTCGCCACGCTCTAACCAACTGAGGGTTCCGAAATATATGTAAATTATTTATTATTAATGAATTTTATTTTATTTTATTTGTTTATTTATATATTTATCTATAGATTTGTTTAATTAATTAATCAATTTAATCTTGGTATGTGACGTCATTCCACTTATTCTCTTTTATTATTATTAATGTATATTTATCATTATTTATTTATTTATTTATTATAATAATTTTTTTTAAAAAAAATTTAATCCACTTAATTTTATTTATTATTAGTAGTATTTTTATTCTATTATTTATCTATTCATTTTTATTTATTTATTTGTTTGTTGTTATTATTATTCTATTATTTATTGTTATTGTTATTTATTACGATCCATTCCAGTATTATTTGTTCAATTAATTACCACTGTAAGTAGAATTAATTGATGATGCTATCAATTGTCTACCATAACTAATGATGATATGAAATAATTATTCTTCACTTGACTGTTTGGTTTGTATTTGCCTATAAATTTATTTATTTGCCACCAAGCAAAGGGTCAGGCAGATAGACACAGCTAAATAACTCACAAGCATATAGGGATGGAACAATAGGCAGCCCCCACACTGCAATCAAATGGAATCAAAGAAAATCGCTCTCTGGGAATTGTCCCTTTAACTAACACTTTGAAAAACAAAAGGTTATGCTGGAGGCCCAGCAGAAGGAAAATGCTGCCAAAGACAATGTATCCTAGATTGGCCATCCACCAGGTACCTGAATTAACAATGTACGACGAACTGCCTGTCTTTAAGCGACAATGTATCCTGCCTGGAAGCCGGGAGAATTGTGAAGGGATTTCTTAAGCCAGGCAGCAGAATGAGTCAGACTGAAAGAAGGAAATAAAAGTCTTCTGCAGGCTGAGGGGAGGGGGGCGGGTTAGATGGCAAGCGAAATGTAAAAAGTAAGGGACTACACGAAGGGGAAACTTAAAAGAGAATCCTTATGAATTGCGCAGAAAGCGGGTAAAAAGCTGCTGAATATAAGGCACAAGGCAGGCTAACAAGGAGATAGCTACTAGACCGGCTGCCCGTTATAACTCACTAAACGCAGCCCACATGTTGAGTCAAAACCGGCAGGGAAAGGCTCATGCTTTAGCGCGACTCAAAAAGGGGCGGCATTCTTATTTAAAACAATATGGGACATTGTCTGCCGCCCGCAGAAGGCTCAAGCGTAACTTCTAGGGCTATCTGCTTTAGCGAGATTCACAAAGATCTGCTTGTATGCTTCTATCCCCCAAAGCAAGCCCCTGGATTATTGAAACAAGTTGGAAACAATAACAACAAAAAACTAGTTGGGACTTGAAGCTTTCTCCCGAACACTAACGCTGATTAGTCGATTGGGGGAGGAGCAGAAACAAAAATGCAGCAGCTGCAAGCCAAGAAACGGCAGAACAGAAAAAACGGAAGGCAGGGACTTTTTAAAGAGGCAGCTACAGGCACAAATAATGGCAAGCAGGGACTTATAAAGAGCGCAGTCTTCAGCTGTGCGTAAGGGCACGAATTGTACCACACAGTAGCCACACACGCATAGGGAATCACGCACACTAGTGCCCCAGTTGGCACTCAAAATGTAAGAGGAGGGAGCGGGTTGAAGAGGAAACACGCTCACTCTACACACTTGGGGAATCACGCACGCTAGCACTGTCTGTTCAAACGTGCCACCAGCCTTAGATATATGTTCTAGGCAGTAGCCCAGTGGCTCTCAGTAACGAACTAGAGGGGGGTGGTAAGGAGCCGGGGAAGTGTTCAGCACACACACAGGACAAAGCTCCATCTTTCTTTCCCAATACCCCTTAGCTAGATAACTGAAAGGCAGACTGAAACGCTCTGCCTATCACTTATGCCACCAGAGACAAAGGGTAACCCTGAGAATGCAGCTGCAGGGAACGCTGCCTCTTTACAAATGGGAAGGCTGAAGAACAATGCCCTTAACTATCACTCCTTAGCTATTAAGTTTCCTGCTGGTCGGCAGCAACAACAGGAATTAAATGCCAACCTTTTACTCAAAGCAAGGGGGGGGGGATTGAAACTCAGAGCACAAGGGGGGGGATTTTTTTATTTTTTATTTTAGTTAAAGAAGCTCCAAGGAGCAGAAGCAGCCTGGCTAGGCGAAGCCCTTCAACAAAATACCATTTAAAAAGAAAAAAAAGAGAGGCTGGTCTGAATCGCACTTATCCTCAGCCACAGATGAGGCAAGAGCTGAATACAGCTTCAGTACCGAGAGTATAAAACCACTAAGACAGACTCATAAAATTTCACGGGTGGGGGTTAGACGACCTGAACGGCAAGAATATAGACAGCAGGCAGCCCAGCACGCACTCCCACAACACTCCCCGTGCTCTCACTGCTTTGTTAAAGCCACGGCGGGGAGGGGGAGAAGCAAGTGTTTTGTTTTGTTTTTTAAATCACTGACGCAGGAGGAGCGAATGGGGGGGGGGTTTGAAGAACTGTAATTTAACTGTAATTTAACACAAAACAAATTCCTTCCAGTAGCACCTTAAAGACCAACTAAGTCAGTTCTTGGTATGAGCTTTCGTGTGCATGCACACTTCTTCAGATACTTCTTCGTGTATCTGAAGAAGTGTGCATGCACACGAAAGCTCATACCAAGAACTGACTTAGTTGGTCTTTAAGGTGCTACTGGAAGGAATTTGTTTTGTTTTGACTATGGCAGACCAACACGGCTACCTATCTGTAACTGTAATTTAACAGTGGTTTTTTGTCGCAAGAAAGCAACGGCAAACCCAAGCAACGTGAGCCGCACTCGCTGCAGGCCGCAGCTCAGGGGAAAAAACCCCTGGGGAGCCCCAACAAATGTCCCGCTGTCTACAGCAACTCTGGAGAATTACTGCCAAAACATCTGTTTAAATTGCTCCCATCAGCTGTTTGGCGGGAGGCTTAAAAGTAGCTGCGGATAAACGGTAGCAGCCACGTGGGCTAAGGCAAACGGAGGGTAACGTAATAAAAGAAGGGGGGGGGATTAGGGAAGTTAGCTCAACGAAAAGTAAACTGAAGCAATTTACATCCAAGCAAAGATCCAAACTCTCCCAGTACTCTAATCACAAGGAATTAGCTCCAATAGCAATAAACAGCCCCCCCCCTAAGCCTTGCGAAATACTTCCCTGGCTTCTGCAGACAGCAAGGAGGTTAGACCTGTTGACTCGCGACGGGAGACAAAAGTGAGGGCTGGAGGCTGGCACCGCAGCAATTCAGGCTGCTGTACACGCTCCCTTGAAGGCACCTGGTTGGGTGCCTGGCCGAGGCCGAGGGCGCCAGCCAGGTGAGTGGGAGGCAGGGGGCAAACGCCCCCCTGCTTGAGGCGGAGTCCGGCTCCCAGCCACAACCACTCCCCTCTCTTGCAGGGAGGAGAGTCTTTAATGGGCCGGGTTTCAGTGGTTAAGATGAATGTGTTGCCAAATATGTTATTTCTGTTCCAAGCCATCCAAATCATAGATAATGTCAAATGTTTTAAAGAATGGCAGAAAGCTCTATCTAGATCTATCTGGCAGGGGAAAAACCCAGAATTAAATATAAACTATTTACGGATTCTAAAGAAAGAGGGGGATTTTCCCTGCCAGATTTGAAAATCTATTTTGAAGCAGCTGCGCTTTGCTGGATTAAAGAATGGATACAGCTAGAAGATACTGATGTTTTAGATTTGGAGGGATTCGATAATGTGTTTGGATGGCATGATAAAGTAAAGGCCCATAATGCTTTTAAAAATCATGTAATTAGGAAATCTCTGTATAATGTGTGGATAAAATATAAAGATCTCCTAGAAAGGAAGACACCCAGATGGCTCTCGCCAATGGAGGCAAAGGCCCAGAAAAAGTTAAATATGGATATCAAGTGGTTGAGATATTCAGACTTATTATAGGAGAACAAAGAAGGTTTTAAATTAAAACCATTTGATCAAGTTAAAGATAAGATAAATTGGTTACACTATCACCAGATTAATGAATTGTACAAATTAGATAAGAAAAATGGTTTTGCTTCAGAAAAATCTAAGTTGGAAACCGAGTTGTTGGATTCCAAAGTCAAAAATTTCTCTAAAATGTATAATTTTTTTAAAATAAAATATTTATTAAGATTTTGCATAATAAAACAAGTATCACAATCAGACAAAACAAAAGCTGTGGCCTGTATATATAATGATTTTATTGCATTAGCCATGCGGCCATAGCATAATATACATAGAAATAACAACATAAAATGGGGGTGGGGAGATAAAAGTGTATGTCGTCCTGGGCGAATACTTTGAGAGAATGGGGATAACAAAGGTAACGGGGGATTTAAAACATCGAGTAACAGAGAATACAAAAAACAGGTTCGATTGTGCGGCGTATCGACTACATCTGTGGTATTGAAGAAGGAGTTGGTGCCGCTTTCCTCTTCATCACACTAAGCAGGAAATTAGCTGTCATCTCGGTAATCCAACAATCAGAATCCTGCAGAAGAAGGGACACTATCCAAGGCTGGATTGGGAGATGAAGCTTGTTCACGAGAGGAGTTAGAAACCAAGATCTTTCATCTGTCCAGTTGGGACAGAAGAGCATTACATGTTCCATAGTCTCCAGAGCCGTGTCATTGCAGGAGCATGTTCTATTTGCGATGGGAACTCTGGAGTAACGACCCGACAGAACTGCTGTAGGAAAACAGTTGAGACGGGCACAGGTAAAGGCCCTTCGTTTAGCCTCCGAAGGAATTGTAAAGCAGTATAGAGGGATCCCTTCAGGGGGTGGAATTGCATGGGAAGCTGTGTTAGAGAAGTCAAGTTGCTGTAGCTTCTTTTTGATTAGAGGTAGGGCCGCCGGGCTAATACACTCTAAATTAAAAACAGTTTTGCGGTTCAAATTGAGAAGAGAGCGGAATTTGAGATTAATTGTAGTTTTCCAAGGAGAATTATGAATATCTCTTAGGATCAGATTGGAGAAACCACCTCTAATTCGAGCATCCGATGGTAGTAGGTGGGAGCTGTAGGAAATGGCTCGACTCCATGCTCGTTTTACAATTGAGGGCTGGGCGAACTCAAGTCGTAGGGCTGCACCTGAGACACATCTTGGGACGCCGGAAAGAGATCTCAGAAACATGTGAAGTGGGCGATCCAAGTTACCTGATATTGCTGTAGTCCATACTTCGCAGCCATATAATAGTTTAGGGACAACTTTGGCATTAAACATTTGAATTGCTGCTGGAAGGTGTTTGCCGCCCTTCTGGTGATAAAATCGGACAATGGCATTAGAGGTCGTGGTTGCAGCAAGAGAGGCAGATTGTAGATGGGTGGTCCAGGAGAGATTATAAGTAAATATTAAGCCTAGATATTTAAAGGCTTTTACCTTTTCTAAGTAGCCACCTGTGATCTTAAGCGGCTCCAGCTTGAGTTTGCGGGAACGAGTGAAGTGGAGAACTTTCGATTTTTTATAATTAATATTAAGAGCTTCCGCCTTACAATAGGCGATAAATGCATTAACTGCATTTGCTAGGTCCGCAGCTGTTCTGGATAAGATGACGGCATCATCCGCATAGAAAAGGGAAGCAACGGGGTGGCCTGCTAAGTGAGGAGGGTACTTAGTTGCTAGCTTCAAAGGGGAAAGGGTATCATGAAGATAAAGATTAAACAGTAAAGGGGCCAAGAGACAACCTTGTCTGACGCCCCTGGCCGTTGGGAATGGAGTGGTAAGGTAGCCGTTGGGACCAATTCGAACGCGAGCTGTGGTGTTTGAATAAAGGGAAATAATTAGGGAAAGGAGGTGCGGATCAATTCCCAAATGGGCAAGTTTGGACCATAATCTCTGCCTAGGAATGGAATCAAAGGCGGCCTCCAGGTCCATGAAAGCGGCAAACAGGTGGCCTTGCCTTGGTGCAGTGTATTTACTGGCAAGGTGATAAAGAGTTAGACAGTGGTCCATGGTTGATGCTGACTTCCGGAAGCCAATCTGTTCTGGTGGTAGAATGTTTCTCTCATGGACCCATGAAAGAAGTTCTTCCAGTAAGACAGCGGCAAATATTTTCCCCGGAATAGATAGTAAGCTGATGGGGCGATAGTTCCTAGGGATGTTTGGCTGGCCGCCTTTGAAAATCGGAACTATTGTAGCTTCTCTCCAGGAGTCGGGGATGTCTAAGGCGGAGGAGATAGCGGTGAATACAGGAGTCAGCTGTTCACTCCACCAAAGAGGATCAGTCAGGAAAAGGTCCAACGGGACCATGTCTGGGCCGGGGGCCTTATTCCTACGCATGGACATTATGATGTTGAAGATGCGGGTTGAGGTAAAATTTACTGAGGAGGTGGAACTAAGAGAACAGGAACAGAGGTCCAACGGGTTTTGAAGGTGATCTGTAGGATGATTTGGAGAAGCGAAACTGGCTGAATAATAAACGATCCATTCGTCAGCGGAAATCAGGATAGCTGAATTGAGTGGTGCCGAAGGCCTAACTAAGCGCCAAAAGGAGCGGGAGTCATGCCTCTCTACAGCTGAACGAAGAGTGGACCAAGCCTCAAGGATGTGTTGCTGTTTCTTGCAATGAATCATGTTTTTGTATGTCCTTTTAGTAGCTAGAAGCTCTGCACGGGTTTGGGGGTCATTGGAAAATTTGATGATTCTGACCATTTTCCTAATTCGCCTTCTTAGGACTTTACATTCCTTGTCAAACCAAGGTGATTCAGAGAAGAAGCGTTGGTGGGTAGGCGAGGTGATGGTTATGTAAGTTGTTGAAAAAGCATCAATTAATTTCCGGTATTGGTCAGCGGGCGGAATTGAGTCAGAAAGAACTGTAGGCATATCAAGTGATTTTTGTATGTCCAGGGCAAGAGAGGAGCTGAGGCTTGTCCATTTCTTTGTTTTATATACAGGGTAGCTTTGTACGGTGGAACTATAGTTTGAGGGGACTGAGAATGGCTCTATTAGGTTTAACATTAAAGTCAATGGAAGGTGGTCACCACCAAAATATTCAGCCACTTCCATTTTTGTAGAAATTGAGAATAGCTCCGGCGTCAATAGAATGTAGTCGACAACACTGGTCCCCCGGGAAGAGATGCACGTTAACTGCTGCGAGGACAAGGGAGTAACGTTGCCATTTGCGATGCAAAGATCGTTTTCGATGGCCAATTGGGCCATCAGCCTCCCCGACGCATTTGTTATGGGATCTAGAGAGCATCTGTTTCCCCAGGGGGGCTGCAGGGGATTGTCCAGGAGTGCTGCGGAAGATAATATAGCATCGTCGTTGGGACCTATTCTTGCGTTAAAGTCGCCTAAGAGGATTTGAGCAAGTCCTGGGTTAGTTGTTTGAAGATCATGAAGCCAAGATGAAAGTTCAGACCACCTTTCATTACGGTCGGAATCATTAATTGCTGGAGGCAGATATACTGTAGTTATCAACCATGGGCTTTTGGTCTTTGGAAGGTGGATCTTTATAGTGAGAAAGTAAGGGGAAGATTTAAGTTCCTCGCAGATAGTGAGGGATAAGTTGGTTGAGATAAGACAGGCGAGGCCAACTTGAGGGCGACCCCTGTTAGCTAGTTTGCGAGCACAGGAGCTAAAGGAACAATAATTTGGGAGAGCGATACTTTGTTGGGACCAGGTCTCTTGGAGGCACACAATGTCAAAAGAAGAGATAAAGTTTATTGCCTCAGGATCCATTTGCTTTGTCGCCCAGCCGTTAACATTCCAGGAGACAATTTTATTTTTTTTGAATACATTTTTATTAAAGTTATACACAAAACAGACATATAATATATATATATATATATATATATATATATATATATATATACACAGAAAAGATTACAAAAAAGGGGTCACTACAATAGAGATATACAAGCCAACTTTTTCCTTTTTCCAACTATACAAAGAAAATAGTTTAGCTACATCATGCAAAAAAAAAAAAAAAAAAGGAAAGGAAAGGGGAAAAAAAGAAAAGAAAAGAAAAGAAAAACACCCTGAACTCCCTTCCACCCTTTTGGTAAGTATCGAATATCTACTTCCATTACGTATTTGATTTTTAGTCTATAATCCTAAATTCACTCGCTGGTAGTATTGTTCTAACCCCGCCAGTTCACATTAGACATTTATTCCAATATAGTTCCAGTATTTACTCCAATTTTTCAGAAATTTCTGTTCATCTTGATCTCTTATTTTACCTGTTAATTTATCAAGCTCAGCATAATTTACCATTTTAATCTGCCAGTCATTTATGCTGGGGATGGTTTCCACTTTCCAGTATTGTGCCAACATAATTCTCGCTGCTGTGGTGGCATAGAGGAATATTGTCTTGTCTTCCTTTTTGATTTCTTTGCCCGTCATTCCCAGCAAAAAGGCTTCAGGTCTTTTGGGAAAAGTGTACTTAAGTATTTTTTTAAACTCATTATAAATTGATTCCCAAAAGCCTTTCACCTTTTTACATGTCCACCATAAATGATATAGGTCACCCTCCACCTCACCACACTTCCAGCATTTCTTATCCTTTAATCTATACATTTTGGCCAATTTCACAGGGGTGTGGTACCACCTATATAACATCTTCCAAACATTTTCTCTCAGTGCCATACATGCTGTAAACTTTATGTTACAATTCCACACTTCCGACCACCTTTCGAAATTGATGTTATAACCAAAGTCAATTGCCCATTTAATCATTGCCTCCTTCACCTCCTCGTCCTTTGTATACCACTCTAATAGTATATCATAAATTCTGGATAGGGTTTTGTTTTTGCCTTCTACTACTTCTATGTTAAATTTTGATTTTTTATCATCAAAACCCAACTTCTTCTTATCCTCTTTTAACAAATCATTCACCTGGTGGTATTGCAACCAACCAGTGAATAAGCTTTTTATCTCTTCATAAGGTCTGAGTTTGGGCCCTTGGTCTGTTTTTCTTAACATTTCTTCATAGGTGGCGTTTTTCTCCTCCATGTTTGTTTTCTTGACCGTTAAAACCTCTATTGGTGAAATCCACCAGGGAGTCTTTCTTTCAAGGAGGTTTTTATTCCTTTCCCATGCTTGGTATATCGGTCCCCTAAAAATATGGTTTAAAAAGCTCTTGTGGACCTTCACTTTCCCATACCAAAGGTACGAATGCCATCCGTACCAATTATTAAAACCTTCCAGGTCCAATAGGTCTCTATTCTCCAGTTTTATCCAATCTTTTAACCAGAGTATGCAAGCCGCTTCATAGTATAGACTTAGGTCCGGGAGAGAAAA
This sequence comes from Podarcis erhardii, assembly GCF_964252035.2. Taxonomy (NCBI): domain Eukaryota; kingdom Metazoa; phylum Chordata; class Lepidosauria; order Squamata; family Lacertidae; genus Podarcis; species Podarcis erhardii. The sequence continues at coordinate 29,954,267 of NC_138506.1, read as the reverse complement.
GCCCCCTCTTTCTTTTTTATCTATCAAAATTTTCATTTTTATCCGTGGCCTTTTCCCCTGCCAAATATATTTCGCCAAGGCTCTCTGCCACTCTTTACATTGTTTTAAGCCTTTAAGTATGGGGATAGTTTGAAATAGAAATAGCATTCTAGGCAGAATATTCATTTTAACAACAGCTATCCTCCCCAAAAAGGAGAGTTTCATCCTCCCCCAAATTTCCATGTCTTTCTTTATACTCCTCCAGGTGACATCATAATTATCCTTATATAAATTTATGTTCTTAGCTGTGACACATATTCCAAGATATTTCACTTTCTTAGCTACCGCAATTTCCGTCCTTTGTTCTAGATCTATCATTTCTTCCTTTGTTAGATTTTTGACCAACATTTTGGTTTTATTTTTATTTACCTTAAGTCCTGCCACGGCTCCAAATTCGTCAATTTTTTGTAAAGCTTCTTTTACGCTATTTTTTGGGTCTTCTAAGGTTAATACGATGTCATCTGCAAAGGCCTTGATTTTATATTCCCTCTTTCCTACCTTGACTCCTTTAACTTCTGTTGCCCCCCTTAGTCTCTCGTTCAGTATTTCTAATAATGTTATAAACAATAGAGGAGACAGGGGGCAGCCCTGTCTAGTTCCTTTATATATACTAAAGTATTCTGTTGTGGTGTTATTTATTACCAACTTTGCCTTCTGTTCCTTATATATTGCTTCTATGCCTTTTCTAAATTTCTCTCCCATTCCCATCGTTTCCAGACTTTTCTTCAAGAAATCCCACGAGATATTATCAAACGCCTTTTCAGCGTCTATGAACACCAAGGCCGCTTGTCTATCTATACTCATATCCAAATATTCAATAATATCTATCAAGTTCCTTACATTTTCCCTTAATTGTCTCCCTGGGAGGAAGCCCGTTTGATCTTTATGTATTTTATTGTTCAGGACCTTTTTTAATCTTTCTGCCATTATATCTGCAAATAGCTTGTAATCATTATTTAATAATGAAATTGGCCTATAGTTTTTCACTTCCAAGGTATCTGCATCTTTTTTAGGAATCAAGGTGATATATGCTTCCTTCCAGGTATTCGGGATCCTTCCTTCCTTTAATATATTATTCATCACTTCTCCTAACACTGGGGATATTTGGTTACTTAGCGTTTTGTAATATTTGGCCGAAAGGCCATCTGGCCCTGGCACTTTCCCACTTTTCATCTTTTTAATGGCCTTCTTTATCTCTCCTTGAGTAATTGTCTGGTCTAATATCTCTTTTTCTTCTTTTGAAATTTGTTTTAGGTGATGTTCTTGCAAAAAGCAGTCTATTTCTTGTTTTGTTTCCTTTCCTCTTTTATATAAATCCTTATAATATTTTTGGAATATCTTTCTTATTTCTTTTGGTTCTTCCACAATCCTTTCTCCTTCCCTTATCTTACTAATCGTGTTTTGTTTTCTTCTTTCTCTTATTTGCCACGCCAAATATTTGCCTATCTTATTTGCAGATTCAAACGTCCTCTGATTCATCATTTTAATTTTCCATTCTACCTCTTGGTCAATTATTGTAGAAAATTTAGCTTGTAGTATCTTTATATTCTGCTTTGCGGTCTCCTCACTGGGGTTGATAGTTAACTTTCTTTCATTTTCCATAATCTGTGTTAGGATCTGTTCCTTCTTTGTCTCTTTTTCTTTTCTTACTTGACTATTTTTCTGTATTAGAAAGCCCCTCATAACTGCCTTTCCTGCGTCCCACACCGTCTCTATAGCAGTTTCCCCGTTTAAATTCCATTTAAAATAATCTTCTATTGTCTCTATTGCCTTATTCACAATCTTCTGGTCATTAAATAAAAATTCATTCATTCTCCATCTAGCTGTTTTGATATCCTTACCTTTTAACTCAATGGAAACCGCATTGTGATCAGATATAGTTCGTGGAAGAATTTCCGATTTAGTTAAATTCTGAGTCAGTTCCTTCGAAATCCAAATGCTATCTATTCTCCCCCAACTTTGATTTGGGTTTGAGAAGAAAGTATATTGTTTTATAGTGGGGTTTTTGAGTCTCCAAGCATCAATTAATCCCAGGTTATTTACCATATCAAAAAAAGATCGCGGTAATTTACCTTCCTTCTTCTCTTGTTTTTTTATTGACTTATCTAGGCTTGGAGACACCACCCCATTAAAGTCTCCCATTAATATCATTTTTTGGTCCATCCATTCCATCAATTTGTCTCCTAATTCAGAATAGAAGGCGGATTTTTTATCATTTGGAGCATATATTCCCACAACAATTATTTTTTCTCCCTGAAACACCATCTGAACTATGACTACTCTCCCTTGATCATCTTTATACAATAGTTGTGGGTCATATTTTTCCTTTATATAAATTACCACCCCTCTTTTCTTCACCCTATCTGATGTCACAAAATCTAGTCCCAGTCTCTTATTGCTTAATAATCTCTTATGCTTATTTATTATATGCGTCTCTTGGAGACATATTAAATCACAGTTCTTTTTCAATAGTACATGTGTAATCTGGTTCCTTTTATTTTTATTGTTCAGCCCATTCACATTCCAGTTTAGTATTTTTAACCCCATCTGTTATGTAATATTAATTAACTTATCAGGCCTATACACAATCTACTGTTCTTTGTCTCCTTTCTCTAGTTCTTCTCTTTCTCCTATTGAACTCTCCTCTCCTTCTTCTTCACTCCCCCCTCCTTTTCTTCCCCCTGCTGGTTCTCCACCTCCTCCTCCCCCATCATTTTCCCCAGGTCCTTCTCGTATCTCCTTGCAAATTTTTGAAGTTCTGAAATGGTAGACAGTTTAAACTTTTTTTCCTTGAAATAAAATGAGATACCTTCCGGAAACTCCCATCTGTACAAGATCCCATTTTTCTTCAATTGATTTGTTAATTTTTTATATGGGTCCCTCCTTCGAATAAATCTCGAAGGAATCTCTTTATAAATAATAATTGGGTTTTCTTCAATATATAACCTTTTAACGTAGTTCTGTTTCAAAATTTCATTTCTTATCTCCAATGAATTAAACATGGCTATTACATCTCCTGGCAGTTTTTTCCCTCTGGCTTTGGCCGATTTTATTCTTATTCGGAATATGTTTACCAAGGAATGGTTTATCTCTTCTTCTTTTCTATCTAACCATGTTGCCAGCTCTTTCACCACTTTAACTCGAATATTCTCATTTGAATCCTCTGATATTCCTCTAAATTTTAGATTAGATTGATTTTGTCGCATCTGCGTCATAGCCATGTTATCCAACAACTCTTCCTGTGTCGCTCCTATCTCTTTAACTTCTAGTCTAATCCTGTCCATCTCTTTCTTGCTGTCTTTCGTATCCTTTTGCACCCTCTTCACTGAGTCCTCCAAAGCCTTAGTTCTTACCGAGAGATCTTTAACTTTTCCTATCAATTCCCCCACCACTCCCTCCAGTTTCTTATCTAAAGTATCTTGTACCTCTATCAATTTTCTCTCGATATACTGTTCATTATTTTTAAATTCCTTTCTTATTTCGGCCATCAAACTATCATAATCTCTAATTTCTCTTGCCTCCTTCCCCTCTTCTTGTCTTGAAGGCCTCCTTTCCCCTGGTGTTACCACACCCTTCTTAGAACCGTTCGGCATTTGTATATTTAAGATTAATTCCTCCTAATATACTGTAGGGATAAGGTATAGAGGTAACAAAGCTAACGTCTCTCAGATATTACAACAAGGGTCCAAAATTAACTAAATTGGTACACTGCAAGAGTTAACCCTTATTTGAGATCAAATAATGATAATACAATTTTAACTGTACCTAAATCAAGACACGTATTTAAATCCTCAAAGTCTTATGGTTAAATATAATAGACACCTGAACCACCAAAGGCACTTCCAAATTCAGGGGATTCCCAAATTCGTGGGCAGGGTCCTGCGAAGACGTATTCTTTAACTTTAAGTCCCGGGGTGTATGTCTCTTTAAATCCCGAAGAGAGTCGCAGCCATCTCTGAAGATCGAAAAAACGTATCAGATTGGGATGACGAAGGCGGTCCCCCTTTAACTTGCTCAATATGGCGATCTTTCACAGTCTCACAGTCCCTGTCTTTGAACACAGTCTCACAGTCTTTAAACACAGTCTCACAGAGTGCTGAGAGGGTGCCTATATTCCACACTCCGTTTAAGTCCCAACTCTCCCCAAACCTGAGATTTAAACCTGAGATTTAAAAGCAGAAATCCTCCACCGAAACCCGTGCTGGCTATAGCGCTCTCCGTCCCGATGAAACAGAAAAGTCTTTTTCCCCTCTCTCTAGTCCATTTAATAGTTTCGCTGTTACACTACTGTTACCTTGCCTCCGACTCTTTATACTTTGTGTCTGAGGTCTTTCCACCACACTCACTTGGCGGCTTGTTTCTTCTTCTTGTTTCCTCTCTCCCAGCGTCTCGCTATACTCTTTTTTCACCTTACCGCCAGGGGTGGACTCCTCCTCCTTTTCACCAATTATTTCTTCTCCGCTGGGTTCTTATCAGAACATTCCTTTAATCTTATCTAAGTATTTTCCAATATTTCTTTTGTCCCCACTGCTTTTTCCACAGTGTTTTATAGCTACTTCCCAGCTTCTCCACTGTTGTTGGAGGTCCGCCGCTTTCCCTCGGAGCTTGAGGCTTCACAGCATGGAGTCTGTTGCCTCCCCTTTATGCTGCAGCTCCAGCCTTGTTAAACGCCGGCAACACAGGCGAGCACAGGCAGCGTCGCAGGGTGCTTTGTCCCGCAGGATTCCCTCCTGTGGTTTCAGGGTTCACGTAGCCTTCGCGACCCCTCTAAATCTCCATGCTGTTCGAGACTCCCCCGGAGGAGTTATCTCGCACTCCTTTTCTGCGGCCGCGGTGTCCCGGAAGTCCAAAAGCCTCCAGGAGACAATTTTAAGGCTCTGGGGTGGGTTGGATGCGCCTTTTAGGGAAAGAACTACTTTTGCTTGATTTGTGGGTAAGGATTGAGCCTGTTTGTTTCTAATGGTGTCGAATTTCCGCGGAGATAGGGAGCCGGCTGGTGTTTGCCTCTGGTCTGATCTTTGTCAATTATTTCCCAAGGAACTTTTAGGGATTACTCTTTTATGAGCCGGCCCATTGTTTTCCGGGCATGGCAAACTGGCCAAATGTTCTATAGTTTCGGCTGGTAAATGTTGAATACTGACATTAGTGGTCACCGGGCCTTTGAAGTATGTTATCTCTTTCCGTAGGTGTTCTTCCGGGACTTGATTGTGGCCTAACTCTGTCTCGTCTAGGTACCTCAGCTTGTCCCAAGAGCCTGGTGAGTTCACCTTGGGGATGGTTCTCCCTATTGGAGGTGGTGTAGTGTACTCTTCGGTGTGCTGGGCTTCCTTGATTGGAAGTAGATTAATCTCAGCCATTGTCTGAAGGTAACGTGGCCGACAGGCCGCCGGGTTTTGTTCTTGTATAGAGTTCAAATTAAAGGAAGTCTGGTCCTTTTTGTGGGCGTCCACATTGATTTCCTTATTTATATCTCTCCCAGCCAGCTTAATTCTTAGCATGTCTAATCTTTCTAATATTTCAGTTTGTATTGGAGATGGAAATTGGCAAAATTGCCTGATTAAGGTATTTTCTTCCACAGAGAAGGGGTCCTCATCTTCGTTCGCTTGGAATTGCGGGTCTTGCAGGTGAACGTCTTTCCTTTTTAGTTTTAGAGGCACTTGTTTCTGAGGACCAGGCCGGGTTTGGGGAGGTTGTTTCTCCTTATTAAGGTTTGCATGCTTATCTTCCAGAAGGGGATTCAGTGGTGCCTTGTTTTCAAAAAATCTGAGAATTTGTATCTGGGCCTTTAAGAATATATATCTTGATCTGTAAATAAACTTGGCCAGGTTCAGGTCTCTAAATGTGATCATTGCTCTCATAGAACAGCCATCATGATGCAAATAATCTACAGAAGTAATATCATTTGGCTTTACTGCGCCTGGCAGTATGTCATTCAGAATGTTCAAGGAGCTCATTCTTCGATCTTTCCCTGTAAGAAAGCCCTTTGGTTTTGGGAAGTTTGTAAATACCAATTTTTGGGGATTTAAGATCAGGTTCCAACATCTTGCCTGAGTAAAGGCTTGCTCATCTTGTATAGTGTTGTCATCGCGATTGGGCGTTGCATTGTCCCCATTTCTCAGTTTGCTAGGCGGTTTGCTGCCTTCATTGTTAGGTACCGCTTCACCCCCAATATCAAGTTCACTGAGTGACCTATTATCAGGGCTCTGGGACGTTGCTTCCATCCTCCCATTTAGTTCTAAACTCCGGTTCGGAGATACCTCCTTAGCCATTAGCTGTGGCGATGACTTCTTTTTCCCCTTCTTGCCTTTCTCTTTTTTATCTCGTACAGCAGATTTGTTTGAGTCCGATGGAAGTAGTTTAAATAATTTCTGCCATTGTTTATGTCGACTTGTCTTTGTTTTCCTTGTTGTTTTAATGTTCTTAGTTTTCTTTTCTCTGGCTTTTGGTCTATTTTTTTGTAATTTCTTGGTTGTTACTGCTTGTCTCATCTTCACAGGTCCTTCTGGTTTATGCATTTGGGGTGCATCAGTTGCTATTGTCTCTTTTGGTTGGGGAATAAGGTTTTCCACAAGGGTCAACAATAACCCATTTGTTATTGTCAAATAATTTTTTATGTTGGAAAGGTCTGTATTTATGTCTTGGAGGTGGGCCTGAAAGAGGCCATCACTCAGTTCAGTTTGAGTATACTTAAAAGTGGGCGTCTGGTCTTGATGGAATGTTGTTAATTCTGCCGGAGGCCGCTGAATATTAATGACAGAAATATTTTCCTCAGATTTCTCCGCTAGGGCTAGTTCTTGCGCCAAGCTTCTTGGAAAGTTTGTGTTTCCAGAGTTTTGTTGAGACTTTTTTGAGTAATGTGACCAGTCAGGATGAGTAAGGGGGGGAGGAGTGACTTCATCAGTAATTAGTTCAATTTGTTCACTCATGCACTCCTCCCTCTTAGGGAAATAATTTATAATTTTACTTTGTCTCTTTCCAGGTCCCGGGGGGTTGAGTGGCGAATCTGGCAAGATACCCAACTCCTTACATATCTTTCTGGTGAGGACCATGTTGGGTAGTTGGGTAGTTGTCTTCCAATTAGAGAGCCAGTTGTCCCCAAGTGTTTCTTCCTAATTTGCAGGGCCGGTGGTTGAGTAGGGGTGTATCTGCAGCTTTCTCCTGCTTAGCTCGTCAGCGAGCACTGAGTCTCAATATGTTTCTCTGCTTAAATATAGGTACCAGAAGGTAAAAAGGTACCAGAAGGTAAAAAGGTAAAAAGTAATGAAAACGCTGAAGCGCTAATGCTGTAAAAGTGCGGAATTAAAAACTGCCTTGCTGAACAAAGAGGAAAAAGAGGGGAAAGAAATGGCTCTTCTGTTGTAGGGTATAGGTTTTAATAAGGTGCTTGGGTCTCAGGATCTGTTCCAGAGTCCAGCAGCCACCTTCATGCAGGTCACTTGTGCATGTTGCTCCGGAGCTTCGAGGGAGAGGAACTGTCAGCCCCAAGAGGGAATACTATCCGTGAGTTATTAAGGCAGCTTTGGTGGGGCTGGAAAGGGGAGGAAGGGGGGAAAGCTTGAGAGTTCTTCCATCGGTTCCCAGTGTCCTTTTACTGATAGAAGCTGATAGAAGCTGGGGGTTTTTCCAAGCAGCGCCTCTTATCAGCCTAATTTGCTGAAGACGCTCTTACTCATTCCGGCAGGACTCGAACGGGGACTTGTTTCAACCCCATTTTACGGTGTTTCCGATCACCCACCTTGAGTTTTTCCTTTCCCAGTGACGGGGGTCCCTTCACGACAGGGGAGTCAGGCCAGGCCTCTTTTCCTTCCCCTCTCACTCGTTTCAAGAGATTACTCAGCTCCACAGCACCAAAGTACGGCGGGGGGTGCGGCAAGGCAGCAAGGCTAAAGCTCGAGTCCGGTGATAAAACAATAAAACAATAAAACGCTAATGCTAATGCTAAGAAAAGCGAAGGCAGTGTTGAGGAGATAATGCAGCCTCTAAATCATTAGAATTAAGAGATAAACCCCCAAAGGGTTTGAAAAACTACTTAAAACTACTTAAAACTTTATCTAAAAGCAGACGAGGTTAACTAGGCTGCTACCTTCATCGCCATTTTGTCTCCTCCCTCTTGTAAAAGACAATCAAAAACAGCACAATCCAAAAACGAAAAAAAGTAAAAGTAATCAGAAAGCAGAAAAAAAAACAGAGAAAAAAATAAAAATCTAGTTTTTTGCTTACTGTCTTTATAACCCTCTTTCCTGACTTCCTCACATCTCCCTTATCTGTATTCCCCTTTACACAATCAAGTTCAGCAATTCCTTACCCTCTTTCCAATCTTATTCAATATTATACATTTCAATATTATACATTTCAATCTATTATGTCTTCGGTTTTCCTTTCCTTTTAAATCCATTTATCACATGTTCTTTATAATTTAATCCCTTATATCATTTGTTTAGTTTCAACATAATTTTACACTGGTCTTACCCTTTTTTCTTAAAACATTTTTGCATATTTCTTTTTACTATGTCACTGATGCCATATTATCTTTATATCCAGCATCATTTTAACATTCAAACATTTTACAATGTTTTGGGAGATATTCTTTGAACTTCTTCCAGTCCTCTTCCACCGACTCTTCTCCCAGGTCTCGGATTCTGCCAGTCATTTCTGCCAATTCCATATAGTCTATCACTTGCATCTGCCATTCTTCCAGAGTGGGCAAATCTTGTGTCTTCCAATACTTTGCGATGAGTATTCTTGCTGCGGTTGTTGCATACATAAAGAGTGTTCTATCTTTCTTTGGCACCAATTGGCCGACAATGCCCAGAAGGAAGGCCTCTGGTTTCTTAGGAAAGGTATGTTTAAATACCTTTTTTAGTTCATTATAGATCATTTCCCAGAAAGCCTTAACCTTTGGGCATGTCCACCAAAGGTGAAAGAATGTTCCCTCAGTTTCTTTACATTTCCAGCATTTGTTATCAGGCAGGTGATAAATTTTTGCAAGCTTGACTGGGGTCATGTACCACCTATAGATCATTTTCATAATATTTTCTTTTAAGGCATTACATGCCGTAAACTTCATATCGGTGGTCCACAACTTTTCCCAGTCAGCAAACATAATGTTATGACCAATGTCCTGTGCCCATTTAATCATAGCTGATTTAACTGTTTCATCCTGAGTATTCCATTTTAACAGCAAGTTGTACATTCTCAAAAGTATCTTAGTTTTAGGTTCTAACAATTCTGTTTCTAATTTCGATTTTTCCACCTGGAAGCCTATTTTTTTATCCAAGTTAAAGGCCTCTCTAATTTGATAATAGTGTAACCAATCTCACACTTTATCTTTTAGTTTCTCAAAACTCTGCAATCTCAATGTGTCTCGATCTTGTTCTAATATCTCCCAATATTTCGGCCACTTGGCCTCCATATTGAGTTTTTTCAGAGCCTTAGCCTCCATAGGTGATAACCACCTTGGGGTCTTGTTTTCCAATAAGTCTTTATATCTTGTCCAGACATTAAACACAGCTTTCCTGACAATATGGTTTTTGAATGCTCTATTAGCTTTTACCTTGTCGTACCACAAATATGCATGCCACCCAAAAGCATTGTTGAACCCTTCCAAATCCAAAATGTCAGTGTTCTCAAGAAGTAGCCAGTCTTTCAACCAGCAGAATGCTGCTGATTCATAGTACAACTTCATGTCTGGCAGGGCAAACCCCCCTCTTTCTTTAGCATCAGTCAATATTTTAAATTTTATTCTGGGCTTTTTGCCCTGCCAGACAAATTTAGAAATATCTCTTTGCCACCTCTTGAAACAGTCCATCTTGTCCACAATCTGTAAGGTTTGAAACAAAAACAACATTTTTGGCAATACATTCATCTTTATAGCAGCGATCCGACCCAACAAGGAAAACTTCAATTTTGACCAAATTTCTAGATCTTTCTTAACTTCTATCCAACATTTCTCATAGTTATCTTTAAATAAATTCAAATTTTTAGCCGTCATGTTAATCCCTAGGTATTTCACTTTCTTAACCACAGTTAAGTCTGCCTCCTTCTGAAACCTTTCTTTTTCCATTGTTGTCAAATTTTTCTCTAAGACCTTAGTTTTTTGCTTGTTCAATTTAAATCCTGCCACATGACCAAATTCTTGAATCAAGTCTAACACCCTTTTCGTACTAGATTCTGGCTCCTGTAATGTCAAAACCAAGTCATCTGCAAAAGCCTTAAGTTTATATTGTTTAGCTCCGACCTTAATTCCTTGGATCAGCCGGTCCCTTCTAATCATGTTCAAGAGCACCTCCAGGACCGAAATAAATAACAATGGAGAGATAGGGCAGTCCTGTCGTGTTCCTTTTTCTATTCTAAACTCTTCTGACACCACATTATTGACTATCAATTTTGCTTTTTGTTCTGAATAAATTGCTTCTATGCCATTTTCAAACCCCCAGTTTTGTACAAACTGCTTTTGTATTAATGTTCATTTGCAATAACTCCAAAATGTCAATAATGTTCCTTGTATTATCAGACAAATGTCTGCCTGGGAGAAAGCCTGCCTGATCTTTATGTATCACTTCATTTAAAACTTTTTTTAGTCTGTTGGCTAAAATATCTGCAAAGATTTTGTAATCCACATTTAAAAGGGATATGGGACGGTAGTTTTTGAGTTGTGTCTTTTCAGATTCAGATTTTGGTATAAGTGTGATGAAAGCTTCTTTCCACGACTCCGGCGCCTTCTTTCCCTCCAGAATCTCGTTGCATACCTCCTTTAATGGTTGAATTCAATAGTCTTTCAAAGTCTTATAATGTATAATTTATTGTTGGAGTGGCATACAAAAGATGAACAAGTTAAATCTGTGATGATAGACTGGGCAAGAGATGTGGGACATAACATAATGTTTGAAGATTGGGAAAGATTGTGGAAGAAAGGGGTCAGGTTCACTGCACTTACTGTGTTAAAGGAAAATATAATGAAAATGATGTATAGATGGTACTTGACTCCAGTAAAATTAGCAAAGATTTGTTGGCTTTTGGATGGAGCCCGGCACACTTCCCTGCGCCCCACTGGACTCCCGTGGAAAGCTCTCCGTCAGCTTCCTGTAGCAGAGTCTTCGCAGCGGTAGACAACTGTTGCAGTGTGTGTGTGTAATAAATCAGACTGAACGCAAGCGTTCTTGCTTATCACTAACAGTCTTTAATCGTGTAGAAAAACATTATAAATCAGCCCGGCGAGAGAGTGCACATCTTGCTGCCTCGCCGCAAAAGCGAAAGAAAAAAAAAAAAAGACACAGAGAAAACACTCCTCTCTGCAAACATGACCACGCCTCAGAATGTGAGACGTCACTCAGAACTGTTTAACCCTGTAAGTTCTGATTCTCTTCACAAGATTTACCATAACAGTGGCAACCTATGTTGGAAATGTGGAGTGTGGTGGTTAAGGGTTAAACCTCCTGAGTGTCCTGTATCTGGGGAGGAGCTTCCCAGGAAACGGAAGCTGCGTTGTTTCTTTGTCTGTGTCTGTGCAAAGAAGCACTTTCGATTTTGGAGGAGAGAGAGACACACAGCATGTATCCAAGTTCAGATGGACTTCTTTTGTTTGGCTGTAAATAAACGCTGTTAGAAAGAACAGTGACTTTCCTTCTTCTCACACGGAGGCAACCGCTGCTGCTCTGCTACTGCCTGAAGACGTTTTCCACACAGGTTGTGCGCAGAGAAAAGTACAGAGCTTTTGCGCAGAGGAAACGTACTGGACAGGCAGATATTCCACAGGTTATGGAAGGTTCCAGCTGTACGTTTGTTTGCCGGGTGTGAGAAGGGAACAAAGGGAACAGGCCAGTTCTGAAATCCTGCCTGAGGATGACGCAGTCGTGATTTCGCTGGTGAAAGCAGAGCTTGCTGCAGAAAACATCTTTGGAGCACTGGCCGGCAGAAAGCGTGAGTAAGCTTATAGCCCCGGGAAAGATGGCGCAGGCTCAAAAGGCTTTCAAAGTGCCCTTTGGGAAGCTGACTGGTCCCAATTGGACTGAGTGGTCCGTACGAATGAAGTACTGGCTGTTGGGAGAACAGCTCTGGACTTGCATGCTAGCCCCACCACTTCAGGCTGCTGAGAGTGCTTCTGAGGCAGAAGTGGCTGCAGCTCTGGAAAGGGAGCAGAGTGTGCTGGGCATGCTGAGAGCAAGCGTGGACGCTTGGCTTTTGCCAAACCTTGAGGGGATCAAGAAGGCCCGGGTAGCTTGGCAGGCACTGCAGAGGGCGTGTGAAGCCACAGTGGGAGCCAAAGACCGAGAGGGGGGCATGAGCCTAGTGGGGGCTGAAAACAACGTTCCTGGAAGCTGTTTCTATGCTTCGATACATCTGTGTGATGGACAGGGAGAGAGGCAGAGAGCTGAGAGGAAAGCAGTCGCAGGCTGTTCCTCTGGAAGCTGTGCACCCAGGAGTGGGGGTGCAGGCAGAAGCTGTGAGAGCTCTGTAAAAGCCATAATCTCCAAGAGTTGTTTTCCTGTGAAGCTATGTCACACCTCATGAGAGACTGTCCTCTAGAGGCCCAGGAGCCCAAGGATGGCTGGAAAGGAATGCAGGGAAAGCAGATAAGAGACGGTTCCCAGGAGCAGAGGCGTGGGAAAGCTGCCAAAGGCCCTGGTCCTGGTGAAAGCAAGGAGAAAACATCTCTGTTCCACCTGGCTGCGTCCATGGCAACGTTGGAGCCCAAACAACCAGCCAGTCTCTCTTTTACCGTCAATACTGGAGCAACGCAAACTCTAGTGCCATTGAGTGGGCTTCTTCGGAACTGCAAGTCTGTGCAAAGTGGAAGATTTGTGTTGCTGGCAGATGGCAGCAAAAGACCTTTGACTCAGCCTGGGACTTTCTATTGTTCGTTTCTAGACCATGAGGTCCAGGCTTTTGTGGTTCCAGAAATTGCCAACTGTCTTTTAAGCGTGTCTGCTTTAGTAGCTGATGGTTTCTGTGTAAAGTTTGCAAATAACGTGTTCTTTTTCCAGGGATGGGAGACAACTGTGCAGTGTTGAGTGCAAGAATAGGCTGTTCGTGGTTGAGATACCTATTGCTGGTGATGACCCTCCTGAGGTAACACAGGTGCAGTGCGCAAACGTGCCATCTCATGACAGCTATTCTCATCTATGGCACAGAAGATTTGCGCCCACAAATTGGTCATATGTCAAGAAAGCCCCAGAGTGTGCAGAGGGGTGCAAGTTTAAGGGATGTGACAAGTTCTTAGATTGCAGGGCCTGTAAGCAATCCAAGGTAACAACATGCTCATATCCCAGGTCGGACAGAAAGACTAGCAGGCCGTTTGAGCTAGTCCATGCAGATTTGTGTGGGCCAATGCCGGTGGCATCACTAGCCGGGTCCAAACACGTTTTGCTGCTTTTGGATGGTTTTTCAAAGACCTCTTGGATTTTTACGATTAAACACAAGGGGGAAGCTGCTGCATTGATTAAAGATTGGATCACAGCAGTAGAGTTGAAATTTTCTACAAAATTGGTTAACTTTCAAAGTGATAGAGGGGCGGAGTTTACTGGGTCTTTCTTCAAAAAAACTGCCGTCCAGCCGCTTCCCCTGGGCCAAACTCTGTGGAAAACAACCTAGGCAGAGATGCAGAGTCGCAGCGGTTGCCTTCCGTGTGAGAAGGAGGAGTAAAAAGTCCAGAGACAGTTTCTTCTATCTCTAAAAGCGTTTATTTACAAGCATAGATTCCATCAGAGCTTGGAGACATTCTCTGTGCTGAAGCACACGCTCACTCTCTGTCTCAGAGCCTCTCTCAGCCTAAACTGAAAGTAACACACAGACAAAGACCTGTGACACACAGCCTCACGTAGAGGCTCCTCCCCCCAGATCCAGGACATCACTGGAGGTTAACCCTATAACCACCATACTCCACACCCCCTCTTGCCCTGCATCTGGGGGGGAAACAAGCAACACTGCTCACCCCAAACACAGACCTTCACAGAACTCACCATGCCACTGGAAGGTTAGTGGTTTTGTAAAACCATCGGCGAGGTTCTTGGCTGAGGGACAGTATTTCAGTGCAACTAATCCCTCACGAACACTCTGACACACATTCTGGAAATGGATGTCTAAGTGTTTGGTCCTGGCCTTAAATTGCCCAGATTCTGCCAACTTGAGGCACGGTTGATTGTCTTCGGAAACAACGACAGGCAAACAGTTTCGCCCGCAGATCTCTTGGACCAAACACACATAGAGCACCAACTCTGTGCAAACCTCAGAAAGAGCACTGAACTCAGCTTCAATAGATGAAAGCGCTATGAGACTTTGCTTTCAGGACCTCCACCCAACTACTGAGTTCCCAAACTTCACCACTAGGCCTGACACTGACTTGCGATCTTTCAGGTTAGCCCAATCAGCATCCACCCAAGAAGTCAGCTTGACGTCACCCCTGGCTGACAACATCAGACTGAAGTCCTTGGTATCCTGCAGGTAACGCAGCACCCGTTTGATACCATTCCAGGCCTGTACACTTGAACTTGAAGCTTCCCTGCTGAGCAGATTGATAGCAAACGCTATGTCTGGTCTGCTCCACTGGGACAGATACAACAGACTACCCAGAGCTGACTGAAAGAGTTCAGCGTTTTCGAACACAGCGTGTTCTACCTGCTGACTGTCTTTCACGTAGCCAGTCTCCATAGGTGTTCTGACACCTGCACACTCAGACATCCTAAACTTCTGAAGCAGTTGCTCAATCTTACCTTTCTGGCTGAGCAAAAAACTTCCATCCTCTGTTCGAGACACCTCTACGCCTAAGTATGACCGAACAGCTCCAAGCTGCTTGAGCTTGAACCGCTTACCAAGCTCCTTAGCAAACTTCTCCACATGTTTACCTGTCTATGCCATGTACAGAAGGTCGTCAACAAAGACTTGCACGGCTTCCTGTGTCTCACCTGACCCTTTAAGGTAAAGACAGCTATCAGCAACACTTCTCCTGAAACCTAGGTTCTCTAAGGCTTGAATGAATGAATTTATTAATACGGTCACAGACCAGCATCACACACACAATATCACAGATCATAAAAATATCAGAAATACAAGGGACAATATGAATATAACAAGGCTCTAAATATAAAAATAAAAATTAATTGTTAGCGTGTCCCCAGTAATTAACATTTAGGGGTTTGAACATTATGGGATACCACTTGCTTCCTGCGGTTGATTGCAGACGCACAGAATTTAGCTACATTTAACGTAGTCTTGGGATTCTTGTCCTCTAACAGTAGTTTTAAACTATGGTATTCCAATTCTTTCCTGGACTTTTGCAAAACAGGTGTAATAAAAGTCAAACGTATATCCTCATAAAGACGACAACGTAATAGTACATGTGAGGCAGTTTCAACTTCCAACGAACCACAAGGACAGACCCGTACTGTGTAAGGTTTACCCTCAAATCTGCCCTGAAGTAAGGCAGAAGGAAGAACGTTAAATCTGGCAAGGGTAAAAGACCATCTGTATTTGGGTACCTGAAGACCTGACAGATAGTTAATAGTCCCTTATTGCCGGATGTTTGATCATTTCGCTCATGTGGCATTGTAATTCTACGTCCAGGATGCGCTGGCGAATTGTAGTCCTAGCTTTCTCGAAGCCTGTCGCTATCAAAGTCTGCTGTGGGATCCCCAAGCCTTTAAGCTTTTCCAGCAGTGTAGCTTTCCATCTGGATTGGTAGGTGTCTAATAAGGTTAAAGGTGCCAGCCCAACCGGGAAGAAAATAAGCTTTAGCCAATAATGGATCTTCAATATCCACATCCGAGTACTGATAGGAATTTGCCCAACCTCCAACCGGACCGCTATGTTGGATACGCAAGAGGGGATCCCCAGCAGGCTGCGGAAAAACTTAGTTTGGAATGCCTCTAAAAGAGTAAGGTCTTTAAAGCTGCAGATCTGGGAACCATATAACAATTGTGATAGTATTTTGGCAGCAAAGACCTGGGAGGCTGCCGGTATGTGTTGGCCCCCTTTCCCATAAAAGAATCTTATTAACGCTTTGGTAGATCTTTCTGCATTTGCAATAGAATTATTAATCTGAAAACGCCAGGAGCCCCTTTCCTGGAAGGTTACACCCAGGTATTTAAAGGTTGCTACCTGTTCTATTGAGCGATTGTCTATTCTCCATTTGTGCCTCCTCCTATTTTTAGAGAACACCATGACTTTGGATTTGTTATAGTTAATTGTTAGTTGTTCGATGCTGCAGTATTTGGTAAAAGATCTTAAAAGTTTTCTTAATCCAACACAAGAAAAAGAAATTAAAACTGTGTCATCCGCATACAAAAGGACCGGGAGGGGCATACCAGCCAATTTGGGGGGATGAGCATTTTCTTTCTCCATAATTCCTACTAGCGAGTTGATATAGAAATTAAATAAAGTAGGTGCAAGGACACACCCTTGCCTAACCCCCTGATGGATTTGGATTTCCTTGGATAGGTGGCCCTGTCGGTCACACCTTACCCGCATCCGTGTATTTTCATATAGACTGTGGATGAGATACAGTAGGCGTTTGTTTATATTTGTGGCGCTTAGCTTTCCCCAAAGCCTGTCCCTCGGTATTAAATCAAAAGCAGATTTGAAATCTATAAAGGCCACGTATAGGGAACCTCCTTTTCTTGATGTATATTTCTCCGCAAGATGTTGGAGAACAAGGCCCTGGTCTAAGGTTGACCGATTTGCCCTAAAACCAGCTTGTGCTTCTGAAAGAATATGGTTTTGATCCAACCAGTCCACTAATTTATCGTATAGGTGGGCAGCATACAATTTGCTAATGATGCTTAGGAGGCTAATTGGCCTGTAATTAGCCGGATCTGATCGGCTCCCTTTCTTGAATAGAGGGATGATGATTGCTAATCCCCAGTCCTCAGGGATAGTGGCCGATTGATCTATGCTGGTAAATAGGGCAGCTAGCACAGGGGCCCACCATTCAACATTAGCCTTAAGGAGTTCCGGTGTAATGTTGTCTACGCCGGGTGCTTTTCCAGGTTTAAGGTATTGAATGAGCCTATAGATCTCTTCAATTGCTACTGGGGGCCATTCGGGAGCCAGTGTGGTGTAGTGGTTAAGAGCGGTAGTCTCCTAATCTGGGGAACCGGGTTCGCGTCTCCGCTCCTCCACATGCAGCTGCTGGGTGACCTTGGGCCAGTCACACTTCTGTGAAGTCTCTCAGCCCCACTCACCTCACAGAGTGTTTGTTGTGGGGGAGGAAGGGAAAGGAGAATGTTAGCCGCTTTGAGACTCCTTAAAGGGAGTGAAAGGCGGGATATCAAATCCAAACTCTTCTTCTTCTTCTTCTTCAATATCACTCGGAGCTGGGGGCAAGGCCTGCATATGTTGATTTGATGTATATAAAGATGAGAAGTAAGCCTCCCAAATCCCAACTGGTATAGTGTAATCAATTTCAATCGGGGAGTCTTGCCAACTTTTCGCAACTATTTTCCAAAAGGTGGCTGAGTCTTTCCTTCGACAGGCCTCTAATAAACGTTGCCACTCCCCCCTTTGGGCCTGAAGCTTTTTCTTTTTAATCAGATCTTTATATTTACGTTTGGCTTCGAACCATTCCGCAGGAAGCAGGGGTAAGTTCGCTGATTTGTAATTCCTGTACTTCTCCAGCAAAGAACGCTTCATAGCAATACATTCCTGATCAAACCAAGGTTTGGATTTGTTAAGGGATAAAGATTGGCGCGATGTCTTTTTTTGGGTTAGGTGGGGTTGCAAGAGTGAGATCAGAGCCTGGAACGAGATTATTCTAGATTCAGAACGTGGTGAGTTTAAGAGATTATCTCTTCTCATGAGGAATATGTCCGAGTATAGCCTTTCAGATGTTTCAGCATTCAGCTTTTCGGACCATCTAATACGTGAGTATCTCAACTCCATATTGGAGGACCTGGGGGCTTCAAGTTTATCATTGCAAAATAAGTCTTTTCTTACATCCAGGAGGAGGCAGAGCAGTAAGTGATCACTATCAACCCTCTCCTCCACTTTGCACTCAAGGGCTCTATTTAGGAGATTAAATGATACCATAACATAGTCGATAGTGGAAGCTCCTGCGTTTGATATAAAAGTAAATTCCCCACAAGTCTCCCCATTCTTGCGCCCATTGAGTATGACCAGGTCCAGATAACAGAGAAGGTCGCGAGGTACATCGAGAGAGCTGTGAAATTGAGGGCCACCATCTGAGTGACAGACTTGTTCATCTGACGGACCTCCTTTTGCCTGCTCTTTTCTTCTTTTTATTCTTATTTTTATTTTTAATTCTTGTATAGCTGTGGCCTGTTGGCTTTGCTAATAAAGTTTTGATCTGATCTGTCAATGACCAGGTCCAGCTTGTTAGAAAGACGCAATAGGCACAGACCTGTGTAATTGCATCCCTTGTCTTTTGAGAGTCTGGTGGGTATAAGATGGTTTTCTTCCACGATGGGTGGCGAGTCGTGGAAGTGTGCATATAGTGCTTCGTCAGACTGGCCAATTCTGGCATTAAGATCACCAGCCACTAGCACTGAAGCTGCAGGGGTTTGAGTCATCAAACCATCAATGTATGTTTCCAGCCCATGCCAGGTGTTTTTAGTCAGCTGCTTGCCTCTTTGGGGGGGGGAAGGTATACATTAATGAGTAGCAGGGTGAAGAATCTACTTTTCACTAATAAGGCCATAGCCAGGTGTTTCAGTGACTCTAACTTTACTAAGGACGCCCTCAACCTTGTAGATATTAAGATGCCCAGGCCGCCCTTGACTCTCCCCCCTTTGGTACTTGGGGATCCTGCGAGGGACATTGAGGAAAAGCCGTTAACTTCTAGGTCCCCTGTGAGCCATGTATCCTGTAAAAATACTATGTCGTAACCTTGGATAAATTTAGCAAAGGTTGGATCAGCTGCCTTTTTTTGCCATCCTGCGATATTCCATGATAAAAAGCTAAGGTTGGCTTTACCAAGATCCACACCTTGTCAATTGTCTTCCAAGGTACTGTTGGAGTTTACCATTCTATATGGCAGCCGACAATCATCCTTACATGGAGAGCTGCCCAGGAGTTAGTTAGTTTGAGTTATTACGGCCATTGGTCCATATCTAAAACAATACATCAAAATTTATCCATAAACAATACAATTTAAACAGTTCCAAGTTAAAACACCCATATAAAACCAATTTTACTTCAATTAAGTAAACACTATACACAATAAGCTCCCTCTATGTAAACCGCAATTCAAATCCCTCAGATTTTGGGGTATATGCGTCTTAGTTCTGGCACTTATTGATGGTTCTTAAGTTTAGCTAAGCTGTCAGAGTCATACAGTGATCCATTTCTCCTCTTTTGAAATAAGACATTAATCAGGTATCTAGCGACTGCAAGGGATCTACTTGTGTCTTCGTCGTTTAATAAGTATATTATTTGGGCTTCCTGAGGTCTGTCAGCAATTCTCGATAAATATGGGGCGAGAAACTTGGACCGTGAAGCTGAATGTAATGGACAACAGAAGATTATATGATATAACGATTCTATAGATCCACTTTTACAGTCACAGAGGAGTGAGATCTGTCCATTGGAGAGTCTGTTACCCAACACATCTGATGGGAAAACATTGAATCTAGCCTTTATAAAGGCATACCTGTGCATCACCACAGATAAGGTAGTTAAATAAGATGGAAGTTTCGTTGGTGGTGTTAAGCCAAGGTTTATCGGCGAACAGGTGCCACCACCTGTCGCAATATTAAATTGTAAATCCATCTCCTCTAATTTGTGAGTTATAATTCTCTTGGCAGAAATTAAATCCAATTTTAGTAGTTCAGATGGAGATAGTCCTAAGGACACAAGTTTCCCATGTATTATTTTTGCCCAAGGGCTAGGGAAGTCATCTCTCCAGAGACACTGTATCAAGTGGAGATTTGGAAGTTTATGCCATAATGCCAACCAGTAACAGAGGATGCATTTCCATAATGTGGTTTCTAGAGATGTAACATTTAGTTCGAGTCGTATAGCAGTATTGCCTACACACCTGGGTAATTTTAGCAACCTTCTTAGAAGCTGGTTTTGGATTACCTCCAATTGGGTTAGATTAACAAAGGACCCCCATATTGGGATTGCATATGCTATTGTTGCAATCACCTTTGCCTTGAAAACTTTTAACACTGATGGAATATGGAAAGCCCCATCTGAAAAGAAAAAACGCAGTAGCGCAAAGGAAAGGGCTTTAGCTCTATTTAATACATATGCAAGATGGACCTTCCAGCCCATGTTGTGTTGGAGAAGGACTCCCAAGTATTGAAATTTAAAGACTTGGTCAATGGCTTTTCCGTCTATTCTCCAATTATAGGTTTTTCGACTCTTGGTGAAAATTAGGACTTTGGACTTGGCATGATTAATTGTAAGAAAATTTGATTTGCAGTAAACATCAAAAAATTTTAATGCCCTCCTAAGGCCAACTCTTGAGAAGGATAGGATCACTGCGTCGTCTGCGTAGAGTAGAAGGGGGCAACGATATTGGGCAAGACGGGGGGCGTGGATCGTTTCTTGAGAATCTATCAGAGGCGCCCTCATATCACTTATAAATAGATTAAAAAGGGTCGGAGCAAGGATACATCCTTGACGAACACCTCTATTGATGGTTACTGAATTTGAGAGGTCGCCGGCCGGAGTGATTCTCACCCTAGCGGCCGATCCGTCATGCAATTTAGTTATTAGCCACAAAAGTCTTTTGTCTATTCCCCATCGTGCTAATTTTCCCCAGAGTAATCCTCTGGGGATGCTGTCAAAAGCGGCCTTTAAATCAATAAAGGCCGCACAAAGTTGGCTTCTATTTGGGGCGGAATATTTCCGGGCAAGGTGGTATAAAACTAAGACATGATCAACCGCTGACTGATTCGGTCTAAAACCAGCCTGTTCAGGCCCAATCAGGTTGTTCTCTTCGGCCCACTTAGTAAGCTTAGTTAACAAGAACCGTGCATATATTTTCCCAATTATTGACAATAAACTGATATTCCTGTAATTTCCCGGATCATCTGTCGAGCCCTTTTTATGAATTGGAATAATAATCGCATCCTTCCATATTCTTGGAACATTCCCACTGTTGTTTACGGCATCAAAAGTAACGGCCAGGATTTTCGCCCACCAGTCTGCATGAAGTTTTATAGCTTCCGCCGGGACTAGGTCAGGACCGGGGGCTTTTCCAACTTTGAGATTTGAAATGAGTCCGTGGATTTCTTCCGGGTCAGTGGGTGACCAAAGAGGGAGCTGCTCATAGAATCCATCGATTGTATTAATATTAAGGTCTGGTAAGGCAAAATAGTTCATTAGAAAGGATTCCCAAACTGGGGCAGGAATAACTGTTAGGGGGTATCTTTTAGATTTTCTGTTAACCAACAGCCAGAATTTTCGGGAATTACGGGTATTTGAGGCAGCTATAAGTGCATGCCAGCGGTTCAGTTGCCATTCCTGTTTGGCCTTTTTTTGCTCATATTTGTAAGCTGATTTTGCCTGATAGTACTCCTTGGGAAGCATAGTCGCCCCTGAGGATATGTAATCATTGTAAATAGCACAAAGATGTTGTTTGGCTTGTTTGCAATTACGGTTAAACCACAGTGCACCTGTCTTGGAGTGGGCCCGATTTGCCTGGTGGGTTGGGACAGTAAAGAATGACGTGAGGTCATTCAACAGATTGGCAAATAGATTAATAGTTTGATCGTGTTCATATGAATTTATGTCAAGGGCTGAATAGGTTTGTATGATCTCCTGCTGAAAAAAATCAGAATATTTTTGAGCCTGCGTTACAGACCACTTTATACCCTTCACTCGTAATGCCGTATTAATACCCTCTACCGGGTTTTCTGTGTTAGTATCTAATTGAGTTGGATGACTGTACTCGTCCCCGTGCCAGTCTAGGTCAAACGTAGCAGCAAGTGGAAGGTGGTCACTGAACTGAATATTGTCAATCTTAAAAGAGAGAGCTTTCGGCATCAGATCACTCGAGGCTAAAAGGTAATCTAGTACACTGTTTGATTTTATGCCTAGGTGGGTATACTCCCCCGGTATATTGGGAGGGCAGCAACCATTCAGGGGTACTAGGTTTAAGCGAATAGCCATTTGGTAAAGAAGTACTCCAGCCTCGTTTACTTTAGAGTCTTTTGAGGTTCTCTTCAAGGCATGTCTCAAATCATAATTGTCGAGGCATGGAGCAGACCACCATTTAGCTTTAGTTAAATCGACCCAATTTGCTGCTATGCGTGTGTTAAAGTCACCCCCAATTAAGGATTGGCTATTGGAATATTTGACTCGGCATGATACTAAACGATCTTCTAATATTTCCCATCTATCATGCAGTTCAAGGGACGAACCCCCTGGCGGGAGGTAGACATTGGAGATTAGCAGTGGTACTTTCCCCCCCGACATCAGCCCGGATAAAGCATAGGGGGGAGCAGTCAAAACTAATGAAAATTTGAAATGCAGCTTCAGTGAGATACCAATTACTAGACCACCTTTTGGCCATCCTCCTTTCTGGGAGGGGCAAGCTGGAAGAGATAGAAGGTCGAATCCATTTATGACAATTTCACCCTCCTCCCAAGTTTCTTGCAATAGAATGATATGAAACGAATTGATATACGACTGGAATTCTGGGTCACATTTTTTCCTACGCCAGCCAGCGATGTTCCAACAGAGGATCGATATTGGTGGTTTTTTGGGTTGTCCGGCTAACCGTCATTTAAATTCTTGTGGGGAGCTCTTATGCAGCAAGGACGCTCCCTTAAAGAAGTCCGTTATTTTCCTTTGCTGAAGGTTGACGTCCTGGTGTGGTGAGTCTTTTGCTCTGATGCGCGCCGGTTGTGGAGAGTCTTTTGCTCTGGTGCGAGCCGGTTGTGGCACGATCAAATTGCAAGGGCCAGAGTTTTTGGGGGGCAGAAAAGAGTTAGCATCCTGGTGAGTAGAGATAATATTTGGCGTTTTTAGCTGTCGGGCCCAACTAGGCTCTGAAGAGGCTCCTGCCAAGTCCGCTGGAGCCGTCCTCTTTGGGGATCTAACCGATACACTTGTGATCATTTGATTTATATGTCCTGCTGGGTCTTCAGTCCACTCTGTGTTGACTCTCGACACTATAGTGTCTTCCTCACGTAATTTTTGGATTTTTGGTGGAGAAGCCTGACTTGGAGTGGCCACTACCGTCTCAGGTCGTGGATGGTCTTCGATGTATGTTGATTCCAAGTCCGGCATGGAGGGATGCAGGGGCGACGATTTATCCAGGGGAGTGTTATCCTGAGATTCATTCTTTGATCGGTTAATCTCAGAGGGAACAGATAAGTCTATTAAAAGCAGGGATGAGTTACCAGCGTGAAGGGGAGGAGAAGAGTCTGCCTCCAGCAGTGAGACCTTCCCATCCAATCCAGATGGCACCTTATATGCTGGATATTGGGGGATTGTTGTTTCCACTTCCATGGGGCATGGCACCGCTAAGTTAGAGTGGGTATTATTCATAGGAACTCCGTTGCAGGCGATACTTAGGAGCTGAAGTTTAAGTGAGTCCAGCCTATTTATAATTTCTTGTTGTTCCATCGCTGGTAACTCTCCAAAGGAGGCGATAAGCTCTCTTTCCTCCTGGGGTGTCAAAGAGTTACTGGCACAATCATAATGTTTAGTTGTAGGAGTGGGGGTACTATGGGACTGGCCCAGACATGAGGTGTACAGCTCAGCCCTCTTTTGTGGTTCAGGGCGGGAAGGTTGTACCGTCTCCTTGATTAATCCCTCCGATAGGAGGGGTCTAATTATGGAGTCCATGAAAACTCTCGTTGGAAAAATGCCAAGACTATTCAAAAACACTTTTTGCTGAATAATAAGAGAGGGGATTTTTGCAGAGTGGAAAGCCAGCATTATTCTCTGATATCTGTTCTGGTGGACTAAGGGAAGCACAGCACAAAGATCTATTTGTGATGTCTCGAGTTTTAGAAGCCATCTGAGGTGCTCTTTAGTTCCATGTAGCGTTGCCCAACTTGGGTCCCTTTCCCGGAAGGTTAGGGAAATCTTTCTTGGATGTAGAGTCAGGGATTGGCGATTCAGTGAGGGGTTGAGATTGTATTTGCAGTTCTTCATACGATCAGTGTTTGGTGGAGCTTTCTGCCGGCACAATGGAACATCTACTGCCCCGTCTTGGGCTGTCTGAACCGGCTGGTCATCCAGTTTTTGCTGAAGGCTATGCAGCTGAGAGGATAGGCCGTCAATTCTCTTAAATATACAGTTTAGAGTTCTAATTACTAGATGGAGTTGCTCGCATCCTGAGCAGTCCGCAGATTCGGCTACCAACACCTCCTTCAGATAGGGACCATCCCCATTTGTGTTACCATTAGCGTTTCCAATTTGTAGCGTCTCAGGGGCCTCATCTTTTGATGTTATTTCAAGGGCAATTAGGGGATCGAAACGATTTTGAGTTGCTATTGAGTAGGTACATTCCTCGGGGCCTCTCCCTCCTTCAAGTGAACCCTTCCTTGATTGCTTAGGCCTCGGAGAGGATAATGCCTCGTCCGAGTCTCTTGGGCGTTTTCCATGGCCCATAAATCAATTTTGCAGGGGAACCGTCGTGGGCACTGTGCTGGGGAGCTCCTTAAATCCTTTAGTCTTCCTCACAAGAATACTGCCTTTCACTTATCTCTCCCAGATTAGGGAGGCGGCGGCAGCCGTGGCGGTAATAAAAGAGATAATAAAAGACAGCCAGCACAGCCAGCAGTTCTTAAAACTCTTGGATAAAAGCCAGCACAGCCAGCAGGTCATTAAAACTCTCGGATAAAAACAGGGGAGGATAAAAACCGCTTAAAACTTTGATGAGGGTAAGCGAAATTACTTGGTAACTACCTTCGTCGCCATGTTGGGTGGAGTCCCCTCGCTGCCCAGGAGTTCTATGGTGTCAGATGGTAAATGTAGAATGCTCACATTGGTAGACACTGGGCCTTTGCTATATAAGGCCTCCTCCTGGGGGTACTCTGCCTGGTTGTAGCCTAATTCCGCCTCATCTAAATATCTCATTTTGGACCAAAAGCCTGGTGAGGTTTCCTTCGGCATGTTTTTCCTTATAGGGAGCGATGCATTATTCTCCTTTGTGAGTTGTACTTTCTTGATTGCAGGTAGATTAATCTCTGCTTTTATCTGAAGGTTACGTGGTCGACGAGCCGTTGAATCAAGTTCTTGTGAGATGATCATTTTGGGAGGGCTCTTGCTCTTTCTTTGGACATCTACCTTGGTTTCCTTATATAAATCTTTCCCAGCCAGCTTATTTCTTAGCGTTTCTAATCTTTCTAGGATTTCAGCTTGTATTAAAGGTGGAAATGTCCAGAATTGACTAATTAAGGTATTTTCTTCAAAGGAGAAGTTGTGTGTAGGGGTATCCGATTCATGAGGCGATTGGTGGTTATTCTGATAGTCAGCTTTATTATTTTCCACCACCTTTGAATAGATGTCTTTCTTATTTAATTTGATAAGGTGCGAGGGGGGGGGCGGGCACTTCGAATAGGCGAGTCACTGTCAGGTCCACCCTTTGCAGCTTCTCCTTATTAATTAATAATTGTTTTGCAGATGAATCATCTTTAAATGTCAGCATCATTCGATTATACTTATTGTCATTTGGGAGAAAATCTGCCTTGATAACGTTACCTTGTAATAGGAGGCCTCTGAGTACTAAGTCAACGTTTTTAAATATATTCGTTCTTTGTTGGTCCAGTGAATGTAATTCTGTACGGTTGTACGTAGGGCAAATAACCAATCTACTTCTGTTGAGGATCAGCGTTTGATTGTTCTGAATTATCTTATTGCTCCACAGTAGCAGAGGAGGTTTGCCGGTCTTTATCTATTTGTTCGTTCCGGTCTTTGGTTGACTCAGGGTTAGGGTGTTGTGAAGCGCTTGTCACTTTAGGTTGCTGGATAATGCTCTGTTTTGGGAACGCGGGTTTAGTATTCTTTATATTTGATTCCTTTATTGTTGGATTCTCCAGGAGCTTGAATAACTTAGAAAAATTCAATTTCTTACTTCGTGTATGACTCATAGTCCGCCTTCCCACTTTTATGTTTTTAGACTTCTTCTTGTGAAGTAGGTGTATTCTTTGGTGGCGATGCTTCTTTTTAGGTGAGGGGTGTGTAATTCAACTGTTGATAGCCATAGGAGTGGCTCTCTTTGGGACCTTCTCTGAGCTACTGGGCTCTGTTGGAATTTCAGCCGCTGGAGTAGGGGAGTGTGAGATTGCTCCCTTCCTGATGAGCTCTGTCAGGCTTACTAGCAAACCCACGCATTCCGTAAGAAAGTTCCTGATTGGTCTTAATTCTTTGCTTATGTGCATTTGGCATTCTTTCATCATTTCATTGAAAAGCCCAATCAGGATACAGGTATTGCTATCTGTGTCCCAGCAGGCTCCTTTTAGCTGGCTTGGATTTTCCTCTGATCTCGTCGCACTTGAGGGTTCCATCCTAGCCTTTTCGCTGGGGCTGGCTGCATTGACTGATCCATCCGGTGTGGCTTCCAAGCGTTTCAAATTTCCTTCTTGATCATATTCTACGAGAGTGTTGGTAGCACTAGATTGGGAGACTATCTGAGCCATCTCCATTGCCAGACTGGTCCCCTCTCTCTCCTCACCAATGTCAGATTCCTTCCCATACAATGTTCGGTCAATAGACCAGTCGTGGGGAAGTGGGGACTCGGAGCATATGGACGTTTTTGTTTTAGGCTTAAAATAATGCAAAATTTTCGTCTGCGAGGTTGCTGGTGGTAATTCAACCCTCTGCGTTGGGGAGACCCCCCCAGAACTTTGCATCTCTGTCTGGTGAGCACCATCTCCGCGGAGTATATGGAATTATGTGAGATATATGGATGTGAAGATAGCACCACTTCGTCCCAATTAGACAAGCTGGAATTAACACTCCTCTCGTTAAATAACACTCTCCCCAGAAGCTCCACGTCTAGTTAATTAATTAGAAGTGGCTGTGGTCCACTGCGTGCCAGACTTTCCTGATTGACGTTTCCGACAGTTCACAATCTACCGGTCAGGGTTAGATGGGGATAGATGGAATAGATTTTACAGCGGCATTACTTACAGCAACCGTTGCAGATGAAACGTTGAGGGGAGGAGGGCGATGTAATCCTATCTGGTGTGAACCGCCATCTTGCTTGCCGAAGAAACTATGTAATGATATTTCCCGACGGCGTTAAAAGCCCTCCGGTGATACTAACGTGGAATTCCAAAATATAAGTAGAGCTCAGTACTCTCTCTTCCTCTCTCCTCTAATATAGTTCCACTTAGGAAGATGTTTTGTTGTGGTAGGCAAACCTCCAGCAACCGAATGCCAATAAGATAAGGAGGTAATAAATCACTCGGGTTGGAGTCGAAGTCGGTGTAAGCTAAAGCTTAGTGCCAGATCTCCCTGACCCTATGTTAGTCCAAGTTTTTAGCCAAGAATCAAAGCAGGCAATCAATCTCAGGAGCCGCTCCTTTAGGCATTTGTTGATGGGGGAGGCCAGCTTGGTCAGTAGCACAGCAACAAACCAATAAAACAATAAAATGTTAACTAGGAAAAACAGGGGCAGTGGTGAGGTGATAAGGCAGCCAATAAATCATTAAAAATTAGAGTCCAGGGAGGCTAAAAAACCTACTTAAAATCTTAATTAAAGGCAGGCGAACCTGGCTATGCTGCTATCTCCGTCGCCATCTTACCGGAAGCTATTTGACAGTAGAACGGATTACCTCGGGAGCTCCCTTCTCTAAGGCTTCATTCAGACACATATTCCAATTTCTGGCAGATTGACATAAACCATAAATAGATTTATGCAACCTCCACACGATGCCTTGCCCCTTGACCTCAAACCCTGGAGGAGGCAGCATGTATAACTCCTCCTGGAGATCTGAGTTCAAGTAGGTGACATCCACATCAAAGTGGTTCACCTTCCAACCTCTCTGTGCAGCAATAGCTAAGAGCATGCGCAGAGTTAAGACTTCCGGGTTAGCGCCTCTGGCAATGGCAGAATTCCTCTGATCGGGAGGAATTTACTCCGTGGAAACAGGGTCTGGCCGCCACGGCGAAGGCGGAGACCCACTAAAAATCACAGGCGGGAGAAGCCTGTGAACCTGGGATTCGGCTGGCACCTTTTGCGCCTCCCCTACTCGCGGGGAGACCCGGTTTCGGGGATCCGGAGCGATGTGGGGTGAGCAGCGCGGTGCTTCGAATTGATTGCTTCTTTCACGGAGTGAAGCCGCATTGCTGTTGCCAGAGAGCGCTGACTTTTTCCTGTGGACAATTCGATTTTAAACAACTACCCGTGAGTAGAACGGAAAATTGGATCTATAAATGTCTTAATTTGGCACCGAAACGGGAAGGTTTCAAACAGGAAGTCTGCCTTCCCCTTTTGTAAATAGATTGAAGCAAAGAGGCTGCAAGCTAAAGTCTTGGAAAGTCTTCCGCAAAGGATTAAACGTCCATCGATTAAAACTATTAAACCCCCCTTGGAAGCAGGAGAAGAGGGGGGAAATTTTGGATCGTGCAAGCCTGCAGGAGAGAGTGTTGAAAATTAAATCACCACTGCTCTGAACCTGGAAAGGGTTCTGCCAGTAAGATTGATGTTTTGAAGTTCATTGTCTGTGAATAGAACGTATCTTGACAGTTAGCTAAATAAGAGAAATATATTGTTTCCATTGTCCTCTTCTGCGTTTAAAAAGGAGGAAAAGTAACTGAAAATTGAAACTATATTTACTGTTTGAACTGTGCTTAAAAGGATTGACACAAATAGAAACTGTTTCCCTCTAGAGGGAGCTTTTGAAACTGTTATAAGAGCTGAGCTGGGGGAACCAGCTGCAAGATAAGAGACTGTGAGAATCAGGGATTGACCTTGGACTATTTGAGAATGTCGACAGAAGAAGCTTTAGTGATTGCATTATGCAAGATAAGTCACTCGTTGGAACAACTCCACAAGAAGACAGATGTCATGACTACTAAAATTGATAACTTGGGACAAAAAGTGACTAACTTGGGACAAAAAGTGACTATCAATACAGAAATTATTCAGGATCTGATACAGGAATCTACTTTGACAGGGCAAATTGTTGAGAAGGCGAAGGAGAAAGTTGCTGTTGTTGAACCTAAAGTAATACAAGTGGGAGCCCCAGCCTTACAGAGGCAAATTGAGGACTATAAGTTGAGGCCTTTTATGATTGATTTTAGAAAAAGTCAGATTTTGAGGATCGGAGCCCTGCCTGGACTGGAGAAGGAAAGTTGGACAGATCCCTTCATGCAGGGATTTACTGACTTTTAGGA
Source organism: Podarcis erhardii (assembly GCF_964252035.2). Classification (NCBI taxonomy): domain Eukaryota; kingdom Metazoa; phylum Chordata; class Lepidosauria; order Squamata; family Lacertidae; genus Podarcis; species Podarcis erhardii. Next base: position 29,924,972 of record NC_138506.1, on the reverse strand, counting down.
TTTGGACTTGGGTCATGAGGAGATTGGAGCTGTGGGGGCCTTTGGATTTGGAGGAATTATGAAACATGTCCTGAAATACCTTATGGATTTTAGATTTAACCATGGAGATTTGGTTGACCCGTCGAGAAGGAATAAAAGCATTGCTAGGTTGGAGCTTCCCCGAGATCTGCTCTTCAGTATCAAAGGAAGGAAAATAAGAACAAGATCAGTAGAAGACAAAGTAAAGTGCATGTATAAATATGAAGAAGACCTACAGAAGGGACTTTGAAAAGAGTTAAGAGCCTTTGACAGAAGATCACCAGGTTGATGGACTATTTGGAATTGACGAATGACTGGCAGTATCCGAGACCAGGGAGAAGAGATGGTGGAAGAAGATTGGAAAAAGTTTTAAAGTTTATTTTCAGAAATAGAAATATTGTAAAATTACTGAGTGTTAGAAAAATGTTGGAATGAAATCTTACAGCTTTAGTTGAAATGTTATAAGGAGCTAAGCATAAATAAGCATTATAGTATTAATGGAAAATAAGGGTAAAAATAAGTTAAGATATTTATATGACAGAAAATAGAGAAAGATGGAAAGGAATTGCTGAAACAATTAATAGAAGTGGAATACAAAAAGGGAGGTGAGAGGAGGTTGATGAAATTAGGGTATGAAAGATAGACTACTGAAATGGTACAATGTATGTTTTTAAATTGTTTTTGTTTTGTTTTGTTTAGGTTAATGTTTTGTTTTTTATTGTTTATATATTGTATTGTATTGTATTGTTTTTTCCTTCTCTTGTTGTTTCTTTTCTTTTTGTCTTTTTTCTTCTTTTTCCTTTTTGTAAGTTTTAAAAGTAATAAATATTATTATTATTTTTTAAAAAGAGCATGCGCAGAGTTTCACTTCTGAAAGTCGGAGAATACAATTCCTTGAAATGGACTCCCTTCCTCTGCGTGAAACTTCTAGCAACTAATCTAGCTTTGTACTGTGGTTCTCCAGCTTCTGTGGGTTTAAGGCGATAAACCCATCTGCAGCTCACAGCCTGTTTGCCAGCCGGCAAATGTGTGAGGGAGAACACACCTAAAGACTCCATTGAGTTCATCTCCTTCTGCATCGCCTCATGCCATTTGCTAGCTTCTTCCTGAGGCAACTTCTGAACATCCTCAAAGGATTCAGGTTCATACCTAGCCACACCAACCCACACAATAGTGGCTTCATACCTGTCAGGGGCTTTCCCTTGGTTGACCTTGCTGATCTCCTCAGTGTGAACTCTGGCACCCCCTCTGACTCACAAGGGCCAGACAAACCATCCCCCGTGTCAGAGACCTCCCCCTCTGACCTGCTGCGCCTTTTGTGCCTCGCAATGTGACCTGTAGGAGAGGATGGCTCACTCTTTGGCTCAGACTTGACAGAGACCTGTGGAGGGGTCTTGGGACTTCCCTTTGGAGGGGTTCTGAGCCTCTCCCTTGGGGACTCCAGTTCTGGACTCTGTGGCTGCAGGCTCTGCCCCTCAGCAACAGGTTCAGTTTCCTCCTCCTCTTCTTCCTCATCTGAGTCAAACTGCTCTGAAAGAACATCTGGGTTCCCATGCACGCGTTTCCACCCATTCTGCTCACAGAACTCAGCACTGCCACTAATGAGCAGCCTAGACTGATTGCCATTGGGATATGCGAAACGCCAAGCCTTGGAACCCGGCTCATAGCCTACAAAGATCATCTTCTTGGACCTTGGTTCACCCTTTCTGCGATTGGCCTTTGGAATGAGGACCCAAGCCTCACAGCCAAAAACGCGCAAGAAATCCACTTTGGACTTCTTACCGTGCAGCAGAAAATAGGGCGTGTCCCCTACACTTGAATTGAACACTCTGTTCTGTATGAAGCACGCTGTTCTATAACTCTCTGCCCAAAAGCGCTGTGGAAGACCTGCGTCATACAGCATGGCATTAGCAGCTTCCTGCAGCGTTCTGTTTTTCCGCTCTGCAACACCATTCTGTTGGGGACTGTGTGGTGCTGTTAGCCTGTGACTGATTCCCTTCTGTCGAAAGAAATTCTGCAGCGCAGAACCAGTGAATTCAGAACCGCGATCACTCTGAAAAGAAACAACCCTAGTGGAAAAACGCAGCTCTACTGCTGTGATCCAATCCCTAATCAGTGCAGCAGCCTCACTTTTGTGTTTAATCGTAAACAGCCACGTGTTCCTCAAAAAATCATCGATAATGTAAAGAATATGCTTCGATCCACTCAAATATGCTACCTGCATGGGTCCACACAAATCTGCATGAACCAGCTCAAAGGGTCTGCTGGTCTTTCTGTCTGACCTAGGATATGTGCATGTGGTTACCTTTGATTGCTTGCATGCTCTGCAATCTAGGAACTTGTCACACCCTTTAAACTTGCACCCCACTGTATTCTCAGGGGCCTTCTTAATGTACAACCACGCCACATGTGAAAATCTGCGATGCCAAAGATGAACACAATCATGATATGGTGGCACGTTTGCACATTGCACTTGTGCTTCTTCAGGGGGTTCAGCAACAGCAACATTAACAATAGGCATCTCCACCACGAACAGCCTATCTTTGCACTCAGTACTGTATAGCTTCTTTCCATCCCTGAAAAAAGAACACGTTATTAGCAAACGTTACTGTCAGGGAACTGCCATCAGTACTGGAGGGGGAGAGCGAAAGCCAGAGGGATTCCAGAGAGCGTCCAGGGATCGGGAGGAGCAGCCCATCTTATGGGGAAGAGAATCAGTGTAGCACCAGTGGAGAAGGGGGGCAGCTGGGGGAAGTGGCGAGGCGGTCTCATGACTCCTTGCCTGGGACCAGCGGGGAGAGTAGGGGTCCTCCATTGCCCACGCCCTCCCTGTGCAGAAGGCTTCCGCGCAGAGAGGGTAGGCGGAGACTAGGCGTCAAAGAACTTCTTTGCTGGAAGAAGTTTAAGAAACGCCCACTCACGGATTCTGCCAGCGATTGAGTCAGCCACAGGTGAGTGGCTGTCCAGACAGAAAAGGTTCACTTTGGCAACCCAGCCAGGTGTTTGCACCGGCTTACACACGAGCAACCCCTAGAACCATTACAGTTACATTGAAACCGTCAGCTACTAAAGCTGACACACTTAAAAGACAGTTGGCAATCTCAGAAACCACGAATGCCTGGACTTCGTGGCCTAGAAAAGAACAGTACAAAAACCCAGTCTCAGTTAATTGTCTTTTGGAGCCATCAGCCAATGACACGTAGCGTCCACTTTTCACAGACTTGCAATTTCGAAGACCACTTGATGGCACTAAAGTGTGCGTCGCTCCAGTGTCGACGACAAGAGAAAGAGTAGCTGTTTGGCTGTGTTCCAAAGTTGCCATAGAAAAACTGTTACCCCCACTGGGGCCTTTGCCAGTGTCCTTCACGGTTGCAGCTTCGCCCCCACTAGGGCCTCTGCCGGTGTTCTCACACTTCGCCGTCTGAGAACCGCCGCTTATCTGCTTCCTCTGCAGCTGGCTTACCTTGCATTCTTGAGCCTCTGCAGAACAGTGTCTCATGAGGTCTGACTTTGGCTCACAGCGAAAACAACTCTTGGAGAGAGACTTCCGCTTTGCCGCTGATTGCTCTCGGATGCTCATCTCGGGAGTTCCGAAGGGTGAGCACTCACCGAAGGGGTGAAAGAGGGGGTTGCTAGGCTTCACAACCCCCAAAAGATCCAGGAGGGCTTCCTGCATCTAAAAGGACACGCTGAGGCGTTGGAGGGGTCTCCCCACGGAGAGAAAGCCTGACTTCAGGAATGATCCTGCGGCACAAGCTCCAAAGAAAAGAGGCGTCTTGTGTCTGCAAGCACGGTTTGTTCCCCGGAAATAGCTATCAAAACATAGGTAATTAAGCATAAATCATACGGCAGCTAGAGGCTTCTTTGAGCTGGAAAGCTGTACAAAGGACTGGGAGTTCAACCGAAGTGAATGGAAAGATAGCTGAGATTAACCAGACGCTTAATTAACGCAAGAGAAAGAGGAGGTCAAACCCATTGCATTTTGAAATACAATCCAGGAAAAAACAAGGTGGAGAAGAGGATTACAATTATATTGTTTTACAACAGCATGCATGGACTGCTGTAATATCAAATCAAGAAAGAATTAAGGGGGGAAAGAATAAAAGGTGACCTATCACTTTAATATATTTGAGAACGTCTGAGGTAATTATGGACAATATGGAGGAAAGGAATGAATGGGTCTGAAGACTTAAAGACCTACCCAAACCCCAGTGCTAAATTAATGGAGTGATTAAAAATGTTCATAGAATCATAGAATCATAGAGTTGGAAGAGACCACAAGGGCCTTCGAGTCCAACCCCCTGCCAAGCAGGAAACACCATCAAAGCACTCCTGACATATGGGTGTCAAGCCTCTGCTTAAAGACCTCCAAAGAAGGAGACTCCACCACACTCCTTGGCAGCAAATTCCACTGTCGAACAGCTCTTACTGTCAGGAAGTTCTTCCTAATGTTTAGGTGGAATCTTCTTTCTTGTAGTTTGGATCCATTGCTCCGTGTCCGCTTCTCTGGAGCAGCAGAAAACAACCTTTCTCCCTCCTCTATGTGACATCCTTTTATATATTTGAACATGGCTATCATATCACCCCTTAACCTCCTCTTCTGTTCTGCTGAGAGATCTTATGTGTGAGAGACATCTGATATACAGGCTCCAGCTTTTATGCAGCAGAAAGCCTTTCTCCCTTTTGTTAAAAAATTCCAGACAGTTATTTGTATCAATGGTCGTTATGGCGGAAAGAGATGAACGGATCTGAGGTTCTATAGATTGTCCCAAATCCTAGTGCTGCACTCCACAGAGCAAGTAAGGATTCTTGGTGGAGGAAAGAGCTAAAGGTGCTTTGGACCTCTGGACTTGAGATTCTTATGGAGCCAGCTCTTTCTTAGACAAATGAGAGAGACAATAGACATTCAAGCTCTGGTTTTTGTGTAGTATGGAGGCCTGACTCCTTTGTGTTAAAATCTGCAGAAGTCGCACCAGTTTTGCTGATTTACTTCACACTATTCTTGACTGTTGAAGGGGGTGTGGGGGGGAAAGTTTTTGTGGCGAGAAGAGCCTGGGGAAGCCAAGAGAAGATTTTAAAGAACTGTGTTAAGTAAAAAAGCCCCTCCCGACAGGGTGTGGGGTTTACTTGGCTCCCCTCTATTGGTGACAAGAGGAAATATCTCTGCAAGTAACAGAAGAGTTATATAAAGGCTGGTTACATGTGTAGGGAAATGGACAAGGGGATTTCTAACAACTAGTGGGCAAAACTGGTAACTGAGTAAAAATTTATTTTTATTTTTCTCTTTCTCCTTTTCCCTGTCAAATGTTATTATTATTATTATTATGTTATTATTATCATCAATGAGACATTGTGCATTAGAGGTGTAATATAGAAGTATTATAAAACACAATTTGTCAGGAAAAGAAGTAGCTACAGGTACTAACGGATTATAAAAAAACTGGTTATGTCAAACGTGAATAAGAAATTTATGAATCCAGCGGCAGCGGTGTTAACTGCAAATCCTAACAGGAGAAACTCAAATCAGGACATAGAAATAAATTCGGAAATGAGAGATCTTCTCCTGGGACTGAGAAAAGACATTTCAGAGATGAAGAAAGAGATGAATGACAGTATAAGATCAACAGATCAAAAGTTGGATAAGATGGGGCAAAAAATAGAGGAAAATGCAAAAATGGTGATAGAAATGATGGTTAAAATCAATGATCTGGTGGGTAAAAATTTGGAAATAACAAAGACTGTACAAGAATTAAAAGGGAAAATGATAAGTTTGGAGGAAGGGCTAAGAAAAGTACAGAAGGAGAACAGAGAAAAAAAAGGGGAAACAGAAAAAATTAAGAAAGAGCTGGCAGATATGAAAGAAACCCATGAGGCAGTCCTAGATGCAATCTCTATGATTGAAATGCACAGAAGAGAAAAAAACATTGAGATTTAGATCTATTCCAGAAGAACCAAATGAAGTGATAGAGCAAAAAATATCATCAGAATTAGCCAAATGGATTGGAATAGAAGAGCAGGAAATGAGAAACAAAATTGAGAGGGCCTTTAGAATCAGATCAAGAATAGCAAGAGGTAATAATTGGCCTGGGGACTGTCTGGTAACTTTTGTGAATATGGATATTAGAGATAAAATACTACAAATTAGCAGTAAGACAAAATTTAAAATTCAGGAAACAAACAATCATTCATAAAATTGTTCCATCAAGGCTTTTGAGAAAAAGGGAAAAATATAAACCGTTGCTGGAAGCACTAAATAAAAAATCAATTGTGCACAGATGGGAATTCCCTGAGGGAATTTCCTTTTTTTACAAAGGGAAGAGGAGAAGATTTGTTATTTGGGAGGATGCTGACAAATTTTGGAGAACATATAGAGAGGAGTTAGGAGGTAAAAGATAGCCGGGAGGAGGGGCAGACGATCTTAAAAAACAATCAGAGGAGGACGAATCTTAAGCATTAAGGACAAGTGACTTTTCTGATTTTTGATTTTTTTATTATTATTATTTTGTTAAGAAGTTGAATCACTGTGTAGTAAATAATGGAATTAAGGATTGTTACCTGGAATGTTAATGGTTTAAATGATAAAAAGAAAAGAATTAAGGTGGAATTTATACTCAGCAAACAGAAATTGGATTTGATATGCTTTCAAGAAACTCATATCACAAAACAACACACAAGAATTTTATCCAATAAGAAACTGGGACTTGATTTTGTTTCTTCCGATAAATCTAAGAAGAACGGAGTTGTAATATATGCAAAAAAGCATTTGGAGCCGAAATTGATCTATAAAGACTCACAAGGAAGGATCGTTGTGATAGAAATAATAGTCCAGGGGGAGAGAATTAAAGTTATCGGCTTTTATGAACCGAATGAAAAAAAAAAAGTGAATTTTATCAAAAGTTGGAACAAGAGTTGGGGGAGTTTATTGGAGAGAAAATTATATTTTTAGGAGATCAAAATGGCGTGGTAAATCCTGATTTAGACAGATCCAAAAAGACTACTAAAAAACAGCAAATAAAACTCCCCCAAACCTTTTTTCAGTTAGTAGATTTGTTAAGTTTAGAGGATGCATGGAGAATACAAAATCCGACAGTGAAAGAATACACTTTTTTCTCCTACCCTAATGACTCGGCAGGAAGAATTGATGCCATCTGGCTAACAAAAGATTTGACAGTCAAAATATGTAAATCTGAAATCCAACCAAAGACAATAGCTGATCATAATGCAGTACAAGTAACGGTGACTTGGGGAAAGAGGAAATCTATAAGATGGAGATTAAATGAAACTTTATTGAGAGATGAAATAATAATAGAAAAAGCAAAAAATACCTTAAAGGAATTGCTTGAATTGAATTTAAATAAGGGCATTTAAATAAGCTGTCTTAAGAGGTTTCTTTATTCAACAAAACGTAATTCAAAGAAAACAAAAGGAAAAAAAAACCCCAAGAAATCTTAGAGGAGATTAGAAAAAGCGAGCTGGAATTCTGCAAAAAAACCAAATAGTGTAGAATTAAAAAGAAATATTAAGATCCTACAATCTCAATATTTAATGCTAATAAATGCAGAAATGGAATGGAAACTAAGATTATTAAAACAAAAAACCCTTGAACATGCTCATAAACCAGGAAGGTTATTAGCATGGCAATTAAAGAAGAGAGAGGCAGAAAGGCTTATAAATAGAGTTAAGTGCAAAGGCAAAATAATAAACAACCCTAAAGAAATAGAGAAACGATTTCTCGAATTCTTTAGAGAAATCTATAAGGAAGGAAATGAAACAACAGAAGAAGTTAAAGAATATTTAGAACAGAATGGTCTTCTGAAACTTACTAAAGAACAAAAAGAACTGTTGAATGCCCCTATTACATTGTACGAAATTCAAAGAGCAATTAAGGAAGCAAAGATAGGAAAGTCACCAGGGCCTGATGGCCTACCGGCAATATATTATAAAAAATTTGAGGACTTACTGTCTAACCCATTAAGAAGTATCATGAACAACATCTTAAAAGACGGAACCATGCCGGATTCTTGGAAAGACAGCCTTATTGCATTAAGGGAATGCAACAGGGAACGGACAATCTACTTATTAACAACTATAGGCCTATCACACTCCTAAATAACGATTATAAATTATATGCAAATATTTTAGCCGAAAGATAAAAAAATGTCTTCCAGATGATTATACACAATGACCAAGCTGGCTTTTTGCCCGGGAGGCACATTTATAGCAATACTAGAAACATTATAAACTTATTAGAGTATTTAGACTTAATAATAGAAAAGAAGGCAGTCTTAATGGCCATAGATGCTGAAAAAGCTTTTGATAGGGTCTCCTGGAAATTTATGAAAGGTCTATTACACCATATGGATTTTGGTATACAGTATATAAAAGGGATTGAAGCAATATATTCAAAACAAAAGTTTAAATCATAATCAATGGAAATTTATCACAGGAGTGTGAAATCAGTAAAGGGGTCAAACAAGGTTGCCCACTATCCCCCTTAATTTTTATATTAACATTGGAAGTTTTATGTAAACGAATTAGGGAGGAAAAAGAAATAAAAGGGATTGTGCTGGGAAATAGAAGTTACAAAATGAGGGCATTTTCTGACAATCTAATTATAACTACGGAGCAACCAAAACAGAGTTTAACAAAGGCGTTGGAAATAATATATGACTACGGTAAAGTTGCGGGGTTCAAACTGAATTTAAACAAGACAAAACTATTAGTAAAAAAATTGTCGCCAGATGAAAAAGCAGAATTAGAAAAAATAATACAAATTAAAATCTACCGAATGTCTGGAAAGTTCCAGAGAAAGCCTTAATGAGCTCCGGCTCAGCAGGAGTGGAGATTAGACGCCTATCGTGGGTAGACGCCGAGCTTCCTTGATTTACAACAGAAATTAGCAGCGGCTCTATCTCTGGGAAATGCCTAGGAAAAAGAAACGACCGGCCTCATCTCCACAAGTGAGCCCACAGAGGAGCAAGCAGAGCAAAATGGATGATTTTGTAAGAGCACAGACTTTAGAACTCACTGCACCAAATAGAACTCATTCCCAGGTAGGTGGGGATGCTTTAATGGGTGGAGATCACCCAGGGGAGAATGCTGAGATGAGCGTTCATGAACTACCATCTGAGGGGGCACCGCTCTATGCAGAAACACTCGCGGACCACTGTCTGCTGACTGCAAGAACAGTGGAGGAAATTAACATCAAATTAGAAAAAGTAACGTCTCTCCTGACGGAGTTGGTCTCCTGGCAGCCAAAAATAGCTCACTCAGTACTAAAGAGACCGACCATAGCGTTGCCCTCCCTCTAGACCATCGCGTACAGGGGTGTAACCGGTCTGGACTTGATAACTGAGAGACTACAAATACTAAAAACAACAAAAGCGAGAGTAGGGACCTGATCCTACAAAGTACTCAAGTAGCTCTCGATATATATCCTTTTAATGGTATGCTGCCTTACTGGAAATCAATTGACAGTGTGAAGAGAAACTTTAAGCTTTTACTAAATATCCATTGCAACACTCTGATCGCGATAAACTTGCTTTGCACGGACCCCCAGCACACTAGACTCATGCTGACATTTTCTGACTCAGCTACCCCTAAAATGCTACTGAAATATAGGGCCATTTTACAGGACTATAATATTGTTTTAAGGCGTGCTTTTAAAGACTCAGAACGAAAACAACTACTGCCAAACTTGTCGTATAGCCGGACCAACCCCAAGCAATCAACGCCACCTCTGCCAAAGGGCTTTCACCATAGGGCCATGATTCATTCGGAAGGGCCGTCAAAGATGAATATGTGCGGTGAACCCAGCCGCAATACTCCCTTGGAGAGGAAAACATCAGAGCAAAAAGGCCAAACACACAAAGAACATCAGACCAATCTAGATAATTCAAAGAAAGGACACTCTATTACGCCTTTGGCAGATCCAGAACTTCACCAATCTCGCCAATTTCACCACTCTCTACTCCAGCTGGAATCTGATCAGCCAATGCCAAGTGACACCCCTCCCAAGGGAAATGGGACACATAGAAAGCCAGAGACAGATTAAATTTTATTTGACGAAGACCCCCCGATGGTCCCAGAAATTCAGAAAACACCGTCAATGCCGGGAAATTGGGAAAATGATGCAAATCAACCCCGAGAACAACAACACCGTGCATACCCTAAGAACGGTTGCATCATTACCCAACCAGTGGGAGAGCTGATAACAATTTCCCCACCACAATGAAGCCAAGCCAGTTATGGAACAAGCAGCCTTAACTTCATCTCATGGAACATAGCGGGTTGGGCCAACAAACTAGGGGACGAGCCATTTCGTGAATATATAACGGGTTTTGACATAATAATTCTGCAGGAAACTTGGGCAACTGACAACATAGTTTTCAACGGTTACGATGCCTATGAAATCAAGGCCTCTAAACCACTCAGAAGGGGACGACCGAGGGGGGGCCTAGTAACTCTGGTTTCCACTCAATTGGCGTCACAAGTTACTGAGTGCTCAGTTTGTGAGCAGCTGGCACTGGGGATCAATTTGGATCTGGAATCCAAGAGTAAAAGCGTGGAAAGCATGGCCTCCATGGGGCTGTCCCTGAATAAGTCTGGCCCAACCCATAGCCGCGGACATGCCTTGGACCTGGTGTTTACCTCTATGGATGTTGGTGATCTGACACTAAGTAAAAGAGAAATGAAAGAAGTGCCATGGTCAGATCACTTCCTGGTGCAACTGGACTTCTCTGCGACCCACCCCCTCTGCAGGGAGGTGGGACCAATTCGGATGGTCTGCCCCCGCCACTTAATGGATCCAAATGGTTTCCAGAGAGTGGTAGGGGATGCTTTATCCCATGTTGATGGCCTTTCAGCCGATTCCCTGGTGGCCCGCTGGAATGCGGAGTTAACCAGGGCTATTGACTGTTTGGCTCCGAAGCGCCCTCTCCGATTGCATGGAGCCCGGACAGCCCCGTGGTTTTCCACGGATCTGAGGGCAATGAAACAATTGTTGAGACGGCTAGAGCGCCGGTGGCGGATAACTCATTCCGAATCTGACCGGACACAGGTTAGAGCTCAACGTCGAGCCTACCAAGTGGCGATAGCGAAGGCGAAGAAGAATTTCTTCACCGCCTCTATTGCATCTGCAGAAAACAGCAGCAGGAGACTTTTTCAGGTGGTTCGCAATTTAGCGGAACCACCTGCAACATCAGGGCCCAGTACGGGCCACATGTTCTCCTGCAATGATTTTGCAAAGTTTTTTGCAGATAAAATCGCTCAGATTCGGGAAGAAGTAGACTCCACCGTGGGAGCAGGGCCGGGGCGGGAGAGTGCTAGAGTTCTGTCTAGTCAAGTTGAGTGGGATCAATTCCAATCTGTTACCTCCGAGGATGTAGACAGGCTGCTTGGACGAGTGAAACCAACCACCTGACTCCTGGATCCTTGCCCATCCTGGCTTATAAAAGCTAGCCGGGAAGGACTGGGCGATGGGCTTCGTGGGGTGGTGAATGCTTCCCTCCGTGAGGGAGCCTTCCCAGACCCGCTGAAAGAGGCGGTTATTAAACCGCTTCTTAAAAAACCATCTTTAGATGCGGCCACGATGGCCAACTATCGCCCAGTCTCAAATCTTCCATTCTTGGGCAAGGTGATTGAGCGAGTGGTTGCCGAACAACTCCAGGCACGCCTGGAAGAAGCGGACCATTTGGATCCCTTCCAGTCGGGATTCAGGCCTCATCATGGGACTGAAACTGCCTTGGTCGCACTGGTTGATGATCTCCGGCGGGCTAGGGACAAAGGTGAGAGTTGTTTCCTAGTTCTGCTGGATTTCTCAGCGGCGTTTGATACCATCGACCATAACATCCTTCTGGACCGTCTTGAGGGGCTGGGAGCTGGGGGCACTGTCATACAGTGGTTCTGCTCCTTCCTCCTGCGCCGTGTTCAGAAAGTGGGGGGGGGGATGAGTGTTCAGACCCCTGGGCTCTCACTTGTGGGGTGCCTCAGGGTTCTGTCCTCTCCCCCATGCTTTTCAACATTTACATGCAGCCGCTGGGAGAGATCATCAGGAGGTTTGGGCTGGGTGTTCATCAGTATGCGGATGATACCCAGCTCTACCTCTCTTTTAAATCAGAACCAGTGAAGGCGGTGAAGGTCCTGTGTGAGTGTCTGGAGGCGGTTGGGGGATGGATGGCGGCTAACAGATTGAGGCTGAATCCTGACAAGACAGAAGTACTGTTTTTGGGGGACAGGAGGCGGGCAGGTGTGGAGGATTCCCTGGTCCTGAATGGGGTAACTGTGCCCCTGAAGGACCAGGTGCGCAGCCTGGGAGTCATTTTGGACTCACAGCTGTCCATGGAGGCACAGGTCAAATCTGTGTCCAGGGCAGCTGTTTACCAGCTCCATCTGGTACGTAGGCTGAGACCCTATCTGCCTGCGGACTGTCTCGCCAGAGTGGTGCATGCTCTGGTTATCTCCCGCTTGGACTACTGCAATGCACTCTATGTGGGGCTACCTTTGAAGGTGACTCGGAAACTACAACTAATCCAGAACGCGGCAGCTAGACTGGTGGCTGGGGGCGGCCGCCGAGACCACATAACACCGGTCTTGAAAAACCTACATTGGCTCCCAGTACGTTTCCGAGCACAATTCAAAGTGTTGGTGCTGACCTTTAAAGCCCTAAACAGCCTCGGTCCAGTATACCTGAAGGAGCGTCTCCACCCCCATCATTCTGCCCGGACGCTGAGGTCCAGCACCGAGGGCCTTCTGGCGGTTCCCTCATTGCGAGAAGCAAAGCTACAGGGAACCAGGCAGAGGGCCTTCTCGGTAGTGGCGCCCGCCCTGTGGAACGCCCTTCCAGCAGATGTCAAAGCGATAAACAACTACCTGACATTCAGAAGACATCTTAAGGCAGCCCTGTTTAGGGAAGTTTTTAACGTGTGATATTTTACTGTACTTTTGGTTTTTATGGAAGCCGCCCAGAGTGGCTGGGGAGGCCCAGCCAGATGGGGCGGGGTATAAATAATAAATTATTATTATTATTATTATTATTATTATTAGAGTATCATTCTCGTTTCAGCTTATATCCCACCATATACAGTGCAAACACAGATAGAGAGCACATGGCGTAAATTCCATAGTTTCCTTTATTCCCTACAAATTAGGCACCCTGGATCGCCTTTTTACCTAATGGGAGATATGAATGCCAGAATAGGCTCAAATGATGATAGCCTGGAAATAAAATTCCCAATATTAAGAGATCTAAAGGAAAATAGCGTCCCCTTTCTAAATCCACCCCCACGTAGATATTCGAAAGATTGCCAAATCAACTATGCCGGATTCTGCCTGGCTTTTTTACAAATAAGTCTTGACCTCATCATTGCTAATGGGGCATTCCCCGGGGACAGAGAAGGCGAGTACACATTCATAAATACAAATGGAGCCAGCACAGTAGACTACTGCCTCACTAACAGAGAGGCCTTCGAATCAATTAAAAAATTCACCATAGATAATAGGACTGAAAGCGACCACCTACCTCTAATCATCTCCACTACTGGCCAAAATTCAACTCAGCGCTCTCACATAGAACATGAGGTCATAGATAAAGCAAATTATCCAGTATTGAGTAGGAAAAAATGGACACCTGAGATAGCAATTGCAGTTGAGAATAGATTGAATTCACAAACTGCAATTAAGTTAAGATCAATTATAATAAATAATTTATCAATAGACTCCTCCCTGACGGCTTACGAAAATCTCATTGAGTCCTTGCAGGATGCGGTTTCGGTTAACATAAACTCAGCCGGCAAGCCACGCACTGCAAAAGGGCGCAGTTGGTTTGACCAAGAGTGCCGCACAAAGAAGGAAGCCTTAAGAATCGCTTATTTGGCCTATAGAAACGCTGGATTAAACTACTTACCTCCATCTTATTTCAAAATCAAAAAAGAGTATAAAGCCCTTTTGGCCTCAAAAGAAAGGCAGTCCGAACAAAATTCCTGGTCCCTGCTATTGAATGCCTCACTAAACAACGAAACTAAACTCTTTTGGCAACTGGTCTCCGATTCAATGAAAAATAGTTCCTCAGCCCCCAGCTGTGTCATTCCAGCTCAGGTTTGGGAGAATCACTTCAGAAATATATTTATGGAAAATCCAAACCTCCCTTCCAGCTTACAGGAGGATGACAGGGCAGAATTGTCACTGCTCCCTAATTGGAGGCCGGTTACTGTGGAGGAAGTCCATACATTAATTGGGAATCTGAAGAGTGGAAAGGCTCCGGGAAAAGACTTTATCCCAGCAGAGTTGATTACATCAAACCAGCACTGGTGGGCTCCGCTTCTGGCAGCACTCTTTACGGTAGTAAATAACTCGGGTAAGGTACCATATAGCTGGAAACATGCTATAGTAGTTCCAATCTTTAAGAGAGGCCACCAAAATGTAACTTCCAATTATAGGCCTATTAGCCTGCTCTCAATAATTGGGAAGCTGTATGCCCGTTTCCTCATTAGCAAACTGACAACTTTTCTAAATGAACATAATATAATATCTGAAGCCCAGGCAACTTTTCGTGAGAACCATGCAACAACAGACCACTGTCTAATGCTGTTCTTCCTAGCCGAGAAGTATACCAGGCCTCTACAAGGTAAACTCTTCATGGCCTTCATGGATCTGAAATCAGCGTTTGACTCCATCCCCAGATCCCAGCTATGGTCCAAATTAAGTCTGATTTTGCAGGACAAACGACTTCTCTTTCTTATAAAAGCCCTGTACAATGGAACCAAACTGCAGGTCCGATGCGGTCGACAGGGACAGCTATCAAACAGCATCAAGATGACTAGGGGGGTGAAACAGGGTTGTATTTTGGCCCCCACATTGTTTTGTCTATTCTTAAATGACCTAGAAGAGAACTTAATGGACCCAGACGGACACATTCCAAAAATAGGAATGAGAAGGACCCCTTTATTGTTGTATGCTGATGACATGGCCATCATCTCGTGTTCCAGACTGGGTTTGAATTATCTGTTGAGGAAATTTTCTGATTACTGTTCTGGAAATGGTTTATCCATTAATTATGAAAAATCTAAAATTTTAGTCTTTGAAAGAAGATTCTCCCAGTCTAAATGGGTGCTGGATGGCCATAACCTTGAACAGGTAAAATACTTCAGTTGCCTAGGGCTCACATTCCATCATACAGGATCTTGGAAGCACCATTGGCAAACCTCCCTTCAAAAGGCGGAGATTACAAAGCTAGCCATACATAGATTCTTCTTCACAAAGGGCAGCAAATATGTTCCAGCAGCCTTAAGGGTTTTCAACGCAAAGCCCGTTTCCCAACTCCTATATGCAGCAAATGTCTGGCATAATGGGGACCTGCCAAAGCTAGATGGCTTTCAGGCAAAATTTTATACGATCTCTGCTGCAGGTACCTAACTGCGTCCCCAACTCCATACTTCTGTTGGAAGCTGGTGAATGCCCAATTTCAGCTAGAGCGTGGTGGGCTGCCCTAAAACATTGGCTCAGGATTTCAGTGTTTAATCTAGGGAAGGGTCTGTACCAACATTTGACCAATGAGGAATTTGTCAGCAAATGGCAGAAAACCATGGCTAAAAAAGCCACCTCTATTGGTCTGTCTCTCCCCCCCCCCCAACTGTATTACCTGGGTTATGAAGGCGCCCAAAAGGTTTTAAAGCAAAGATTATGGGACAATGCACACAGTGACTTGCAATCTCGATCACACGCAGTCTGTAGTCCGCTAGCAGCAGGAGTTCAATATGGGTATGTCTTTGAGTTAACATCTTACATCAAAAACCTGACAGTACCTAACTATCGAAGGCTTTTCACCAAAGCCAGACTAAATGTCTTCCCCTCTGCAGTGCTGGATGGTAGGTTGAGAGGAGTTCCCTACCAGGACAGACTTTGCTTGTGTGCTCAAGACATCGATTCCATAAATCATATTTTGTTGCATTGTGCAAAGTATGAGCAGGCCAGGGCTGAACTGATACTACCCTTGCTGGTGCCTTTCCCGGGAAAATCAGAGGCTCACTATGTCAGGTTCCTACTGGAAGACCGGACAAAAGCCAGAACGTTGGCAGTGGCAAAATATTTATCGGTGGTTGCAAGAACAAATGAGCCCTATATTCTAAACAAAATGCTTGATTAACCTGGAGGTAGGCTAAATGAACTGTGTATTGATTTGTAATGCTTTGTTGGGTCTCTGGACCGTAATAAAGATTGTTGTTATAAAATCTACCCAAAAGTCAAGTATTTAGGATTATGGATAACACCAAAGAATATTAACTTGTATGAAGATAATTATATTAATTGTTTATTGAAAAATTGGGATATTTTAGATCTAGAAGGCCATGGCACCCGTTTTGGATGGCATGGCTATCTTAATTATGGGAAAATAAAGGCGCACCGGAGTTTTTCAAATCATATAATAAGAAATGCCATCTGGTTCCTTTAGATGGAGGATGAATGACTCTTTGTTTAGGAATGACAAATTTACTAAAAAGGCCCAAAAATTTTTGAGAGATTATTTCGAGATAAATATGAACACAACAGTGGAAAAAAGAGTAATCTGGGATGCAAGCAAAGCCGTTATGAGAGGATTTTTGATACAACAAAATGCAATTAAAAAGAGAATGCAAAATGAGAAAAAAGAAATTATTTTATAAAGAATAAAGGAAGGAGAGAAGAAATTGAGGGCGAAACCAAAGTCTCAGGAGATTTTGAAAGAAATAAAGTTATATCAAGTACAATATATGAAATTGATGAATCAGGAAATAGAATGGAAGATTAAACAGATGAGACAAAAGACATTTGAATCGGCAAATAAGTGTGGGAAACTGTTGGCCTGGCAATTGAAAAAAAGACAAAAACTTAATACTATTACGAATCTGGAAGTGGAAGGAAAGAATATACAGAACCCAGTGGAAATTAGAAACTGTTTCCAGAGGTATTTTAAACAATTATATACACAGGAGAAGCAGAAAGAAATGGACATTGATAAATTTTTGAAAATAAATGGACTACAAAAAAATTCTCAAGAAAATAAATTAATGCTGGATTATAAAATAACGGAACAGGAAGTAGAAGGGGCCATTCAGAATATGCAATTAGGTAAATCCCCAGGACCGGATGGACTGACTTCTAGATATTACAGATCTTTGAAAGAATGGTTAATACAACCTTTAAAGGAAGTCTGTAATGAAATAATGGAAGGGAAAAGGGCGCCAGAGTCGTGGAAGGAAGCGTACATCACACTTATACTGAAAACAGAGACTGAAAAGACGCAGCTTAAGAACTACCGCCCCATATCACTGCTTAATGTGGATTACAAAATCTTTGCAGACATTTTGGCTAAAAGATTAAAAAAGGTGTTAGCAGAAGAAATTCATAAAGATCAGGCGGGTTTTCTCCCGGGTAGACATTTGTCTGACAATACGAGGAATATAATCAATATTTTAGAAAAGTTACAAGTGAAGATTAATACTAAAGCAGTTTTGATCTTTGTGGACACGGAGAAAGCCTTTGACAATATTTCTTGGAGTTTTATGAAGAAGAATTTATCGGGGATGGGGGTTGGTCAAGGTTTTGGAAACGGTATAGGTGCAATTTATTCAGAACAAAAGGCTAAATTAATTGTGAACAACGTAGTGACGGAAGAATTTAAGATTGAGAAAGGAACATGACAAGGTTGCCCAATCTCTCCATTGCTTTTTATATCGGTCCTGGAAGTTTTGTTAAATATGATTAGAAGGGACCAATTGGTAAAAGGTATACAGGTGGGAGCCAAGCAGTACAAATTGAAAGCATTTGCTGATGATTTGGTATTGACTTTACAGGAGCCAGAATCAAGCACTAAAAGAGTATTAGAACTGATTAAAGAATTTGGTCAGGTAGCAGGCTTTAAGTTGAATAAGATGAAAACTAAAGTTTTAGAGAAAAATTTAACTGAGATTGAGAGAGATAAGTTTCAGAAGGAGACAGGATTGACACTGGTTAAGAAAGTGAAATATTTAGGGGTTAACATGACTGCCAAAAATGTGAATTTATTTAAGGATAATTATGAAAAATGTTGGACTGAAGTGAAAAAAGATTTAGAAATATGGTCAAATTTGAAGCTATCGCTGTTAGGCCGAATTGCCGTGATAAAAATGAATGTATTGCCAAGAATGTTGTTTTTGTTTCAAACATTGCAAATTTTGTTGTTGTTTTTTTGAAAGATATTTATTGGTTTTATATAATAAAACAAATATTGCAATCAGACAGAACAACAAAAAAATACAATAAAAAACAACATAGTCCAAGAAAGATAAAAAACACAGTATAAAAACATGACAGAAAAAATAAGAAAGAACAAAGAATAGAGAAAAATTAGTTTTTGAATTCTTATTTTTATAACCCTCTTTCCTGACTTCCTCACGTCTCCCTTTCCTGCATTCCCCTTTACACAATCAAATTTAGCAGCTCCTTACCCTCTTTCAAATCTTAATCAATATTGTACATTCCAACCTATTATGTCTTCTATTTTCCCTTTCTTTTTAAATACATTCTTGCATGTTCTTTATAACTTAATCCCTTATATCATTTTATCTAGTTTCGACATGATATTACTCTGGCCTTTACACCCTTTTCTTTTAAAACATTCTTGCATTTTTCTTTTTACCATGTCACTAATGCCATGTTATCTTTATATCCAACATCATTTTAACATTCAAACATTTTACAATGTTTTTGTAAGTATTCTTTAAACTTCTTCCATTCCTCTTCCACCGACTCTTCTCCCAGGTCTCGGATTCTGCCAGTCATTTCCGCCAATTCCATATAGTCCATCACTTGCATCCTCCATTCTTCCAGGGTGGGCAAATCTTGTGTCTTCCAGTACTTTGCGATGAGTATTCTTGCTGCGGTTGTTGCATACATAAAGAATGTTCTATCTTTCTTTGGCACCAATTGGCCGACAATGCCCAAAAGGAAGGCCTCTGGTTTCTTAGGAAAGGTAAGCTTAAATACCTTTTTTAGTTCATTATAGATCATTTCCCAGAAGGCCTTAACCCTTGGGCATGTCCACCAAAGGTGAAAAAATGTTCCCTCAGTTTCTTTACATTTCCAACATTTGTTATCAGGCAGGTGATAAATTTTTGCAAGCTTGACTGGGGTCATGTACCACCTATAGATCATTTTCATAATATTTTCTCTTAAGGCATTACATGCCGTAAACTTCATATCAGTGGTCCACAACTTTTCCCAGTCAGCAAACATAATGTTATGACCAATGTCCTGTGCCCATTTAATCATAGCTGATTTGACTGTTTCATCCTGAGTGTTCCATTTTAGCAACAAGTTGTACATTCTCGAAAGTATCTTAGTTTTAGGTTCTAACAATTCTGTTTCTAATTTCGATTTTTCCACCTGGAAGCCTATTTTTTTATCCAAGTTAAAGGCCTCTCTAATTTGATAATAGTGTAACCAATCTCACACTTTATCTTTTAGGTTCTCAAAACTCTGCAATTTCAATGTGTCTCGATCTTGTTCTAGTATCTCCCAATATTTCGGCCATTTGGCCTCCATATTGAGTTTTTTCAAAGCCTTAGCCTCCATAGGTGATAACCACCTTGGGGTCTTGTTTTCCAATAAGTCTTTATATCTTATCCAGACATTAAACACAGCTTTCCTGACAATATGGTTTTTGAATGCTCGATTAGCTTTTACCTTGTCGTACCACAAATATGCATGCCACCCAAAAGCATTATTGAACCCTTCCAAGTCCAAGATGTCAGTGTTCTCAAGAAGTAGCCAGTCTTTCAACCAGCAGAATGCTGCTGATTCATAGTACAACTTCATGTCTGGCAGGGCAAACCCCCCTCTTTCTTTAGCATCAGTCAATATTTTGAATTTTATTCTGGGCTTTTTGCCCTGCCAGACAAATTTAGAAATATCTCTTTGCCACTTCTTGAAACAATCCATCAAGAACCATATTGTAAGGAAAGCAGTGTTTAATGTCTGGACAAAATACAAAGACTTATTGGAAAACAAAACTCCAAGGTGGCTTTCACCTCTGGAAGCTAAGGCCCGAAAAAGACCCAATATGGAGGCCAAATGGCCAAAATATTGGGAAATATTAGAAAAAGATGGAGACAATTGGAAATTGCAGAGTTTGGAGAAAATGAAGGATAAAGTGCGAGACTGGTTACACTACGCTCAGATTAAAGAAGTTTTTAAAAATGACAAAAAGTTAGGGTTCCAGGTGGAGAAATCGAAGTTGGAAACAGAACTGTTAGAACCTAAGACTAAGGTACTTTCAAGAATGTATAACTTGCTGTTAAAATGGAACACACAAGATGAAATGGTTAAATCGGCTATGATAAAGTGGGCACAGGATATTGGGCATAACATTATGTTTGAGGACTGGGAAAGGTTGTGGACCATTGGGTTGAACTTCACTGCATGTAATGCTTTGAAGGAAAATGTAATGAAAATGATATATAGATGGTACATGACCCCAGTTAAACTTGCCAAGATATACCATTTGTCTGATAATAAATGTTGGAAATGTAAAGAAAATGAAGGTACATTCTTTCACCTCTGGTGGACTTGCCCTAGGGTGAAGGCTTTCTGGGAAATGATATATAATGAGCTGAAAAAGGTATTTAAGTATACCTTCACCAAGAAACCAGAGGCCTTCCTCCTGGGTATTGTCGGCCCGAAGGTGTTAAAGAAGGACCAAACATTTTTTATGTACGCAACAACGGCAGCAAGGATACTCATCGCTAAGAACTGGAAAACTCAAGATCTACCCACACTGGAAGAGTGGCAGATGCAACTGATGGACTATATGGAACTGGCCGAGATGACTGGCAGAATCCGAGACCTGGGAGAGGAGAGGGTTGAAGAAGACTGGAAGAAATTTAAGATTTATTTAAAAAAACATTGTAATTTGGTTGAATGTTAAGAAAGGATGCTAGATCATAAATAATTGTGCACCACTAAACTAGATGGAATTAAGATGACAAGTAAGTTGAGGAAAAATTATAAACCTATTGGAGAATTAACAGATTAGAGTTAAATGAATGTGACACAAGATTGTAAACAAGATGATAAATTGCAGGCAAGAATTGACAATGATGCAAATGGGAGCGGGAGATGTGAGGGAGTCCAAAGAAGTTACGAAAGTATGTTATGATATATGTTATACTGTTTTCTATCTTTGCATTTATGTTTAAAAACTTTAATAAAATATATATTTAAAAAAATATATGAAACAATCCATCTTGTCCAGAATCTGTAAAGTTTGGAACAAAAACAACATTTTTGGCAATACAACAAGGAAAGCTTCAATTTTGACCAAATTTCTAGATCTTTCTTGACTTCTATCCAGCATTTCTCATAGTTATCTTTAAATAAATTCAAATTTTTAGCCGTCATGTTAATCCCTAGGTATTTCACTTTCTTAACCACAGTTAAGTCTGTCTCCTTCTGAAACCTTTCTTTTTCCATTATTGTCAAATTTTTCTCTAAAACCTTAGTTTTTTGTTTGTTCAGTTTAAAACCTGCCACATGACCAAATTCTTGAATCAATTCTAACACCCTTTTCGTACTAGATTCTGGCTCCTGTAATGTCAACACCAAGTCATCTGCGAAAGCCTTAAGTTTATATTGTTTGACTCCGACCTTAATTCCTTGGATCAACTGGTCCCTTCTAATCATGTTCAAAAGCACCTCCAGGACCGAAATAAATAACAATGGAGAGATAGGGCATCCCTGTCGTGTTCCTTTTTCTATTCTGAACTCTTCTGACACCACATTATTAACTATCAATTTTGCTTTTTGTTCTGAATAGATTGCTTCTATACCATTTTCAAACCCCCGTCCCACTCCCATTCCCTTGAGATTTTTCTTCATAAAATTCCAAGAGATATTGTCAAAGGCCTTCTCCGCATCGATAAAAATTAAAACTGCTTTTGTATTAATATTCGTTTGCAATAACTCCAAAATGTCAATAATGTTCCTTGTATTATCAGAAAGATGTCTGCCTGGGAGAAAGCCTGCCTGATCTTTATGTATCACTTCATTTAAAACTTTTTTTAGTCTGTTGGCTAAAATATCTGCAAAGATTTTGTAATCCACATTTAAAAGGGATATGGGACGGTAGTTTTTGAGTTGTGTCTTTTCAGATTCAGATTTTGGTATTAATGTGATGAAAGCTTCTTTCCACGACTCCGGCGCCTTCTTTCCCTCCAGAATCTCGTTGCACACCTCCTTTAATGGTTGAATTAAATAGTCTTTCAAAGTCTTGTAATACTTGGAGGTTAATCCGTCCGGTCCTGGAGATTTGCCTAGTTGCATATTTTGAATGGCACCTTCAATCTCCTGTTCTGTTATTTTATGGTTCAAACATTGCAAATTTTGGATAAAATGGATTGTTTTAAGAACTGGCAGAGAGATATCTCTAGATTTGTCTGGCAGGGCAAGAAGCCTCGTATAAAATTTAAGATATTAGCAGATGCTAAAGAAAGAGGTGGAATTGCCCTGCCAGACCTTAAACTTTATTATGAGTCAGCCGCATTCTGCTGGCTGAGAGAATGGATGCTTCTTGAAAACACTGATGTGTTGGATTTGGAAGGTTTCAATAATGTATTTGGTTGGCATGCATATCTGTGGTATGATAAGGTTAAAGTACATAAAGCGTTCAAAAGCCATATTGTTAGAAAAGCATTGTTTAATGTTTGGATAAGATACAAGGATCTGTTAGAAAATAAAACCCCAAGATGGTTGTCACCAATGGAAGCAAAGGCCCAGAAAAAACTCAATATGGAGGCTAAATGGCCGAAGTATTGGGAAATTTTGGAACAAGAGGGAGACAGACTAAAATTGCAGAGTTTTGAAAAATTAAAAAACAGAGTGCGAGATTGGCTCCATTATTATCAAATAATGGAGGCATATAATTTGGACAAAAAAATAGGCTTCCAAGTGGAAAAATCAAAATTGGAAACAGAACTGTTAGACTCTAAAGTTAAGAATTTGTCAAGAATGTATAACCTGCTGTTGAAATGGAATACTCAAGATGAAATGGTGAAATCTGCTATGATTAAATGGGCACAAGATGTGGGACATAATATCATGATGGCTGACTGGGAACAGTTATGGATCACTGGTATGAAATTTACGGCATGCAATGCCTTAAAAGAGAATTTAATGAAAATGATCTATAGGTGGTACATAACACCAGTCAAGCTTGCAAAAATTTACCATTTGCCTGACAATAAATGCTGGAAATGTAAGGAGACAGAAGGTACTTTTTTTCACCTTTGGTGGACATGCCCAAAGATTAAGGCATTCTGGGAGATGATCTATAATGAAATGAAAAAGGTATTTAAATATACCTTTCTGAAGAAACCAGAGGCCTTTCTCCTGGACATGGTCGGCCAATTGGTGCCAAAGAAAGATAGAACGTTTTTTTATGTATGCCACAACAGCAGCAAGAATACTTATTGCAAAGTATTGGAAGACGCAAGACCTACCTACCAGGGAAGAATGGCAGATGAAACTGATGGACTACATGGAAATGGCAGAAATGACTGGTAGAATCCGAGACCAGGGAGAAGAGTCGATGGAAGAAGATTGGAAAAAATTTAAAGTATATTTTAAAAAATATTGTAAAATTAATGAATGTTAGAAAGATGCTGGAGTGAATTTACATGGTCTTAGCAGAAAGGTTGTAAAGAATTAAGTTAAATTGGATTGTTAATGGGTTAAAGTGAAAAATTCAAGGTTAAATTGTGTTAAGATAAATTTATGGAACAAAATCTGAGAAAGAGGGAAAGGACTTGCTGAAACAATTATGTGCTGCAGGCTGCCGCCCCAAGCCTCGTGCGCCCGGCGGGACCTCCCGCCGGGTGCGCAAGGCTTGCGGACACCCGCCCGAAGCACGGGGCGCCCTCTGGAGGGCTCCCTGTGATTCGGGCGGCAGGCTGCTGCCCGCAAGCCTTGTGAGCCCGCGGGAACTCCCGCCGGGCTTGCAAGGCTTGCGGATAGCTTCCTGAAGCCTGGAGAGCTAGAGGCATCGGTGCGCACCGACCCCTCTCACTCTCCAGGCTTCAGCGAAAGCCTGCATTCGCCCCATAGGACGCACACACATTTCCCCTTCATTTTTGGAGGGGAAAAAGTGCGTCCTATGGGGCAAAAAATACGGTACTGAATAGTAAAACTAAAATAATCGCAAAAATGTATAGACTTCTTTTAGACTATGAAGTAATGGATGAGGAGGTTAAGGCTTCAATGGTAAAGTGGGCCCAAGATGTGGGCTGTCCAATTATGCTAAAAGATTGGGAAAACTTATGGAAGGTAAATTTGAAATTTACAGCCAGCTATAATATAAGAGAGAGCATGATGAAAATGGCTCATAGGTGGTACCGCACTCCTTCCAGATTATCAAGAATGTATAAAAATTTGGCGAATGCTTGTTGGAGATGTGGAGGAAATAACGGTGACATGGTCCACATGTGGTGGATGTGTGAAAAGATCAAGATTTTGGGGGGGGAAATATACGATGAATTAAAAAAGATGATGGGGATAACTTTTACTAAAAAACCGGAGGCATTTCTATTAAGTATTATAGATAAAGAGATCCCAAAAAATCTAAGAGAGGTATTCTTGTATGCAACCGCAGCGGCTCGTATACTTGTGGCCAAGGGATGGAAAGATCACGAGGCTCCAAAAATAACAGATTGGCTAATTAAATTACAGGAATTGGTGGAGACGGCTCAATTGACTAGTAAACTCAGAGGAAACTCAAAGCAAAAATTTGTGGAAAAATGGGATGGTTATAGAAGATATGTTAAAAAATACAATAATAGTTTTGACTCCGTGCTAGCATTCGAGTGATAAAGGAACTAAAAGGAGGTGGACAACAATTAAGGATTTATTATGTTTTCAGAATGAATTGGAAAATTTATATAGAAAGGTTTATTGTTTTGTGTACATTCAAATGTAAGATAAAATATATGCAAAGGGACTTGACAGGAAGTCAAAGTTGAAGAAAAGATTTTGGAAGATAAAAAGGGAAAAATATTTACTTTCATTATTATCATTTTCTGTGCGGGTGTGTGGGTGTGGGTGTCTGCACATATGTGTGTTGTTGTATGCAATGTTTGGGAGGAAATAAGACGGTAAATAACAAATAACAAACTAAATGTTGATGTAGTAATTTTTATTTCTTAATTATATTTAGTGGTAGTATTGCTATATTTTTTTTGTAACATAAAATCATTCAATAAAAAATATTTTAAAAAAAGAAAAGAAAAGAAAACAACTTTTGGAGACAAAGGCTTTCTCAGACCTCTCACTGCTGCCTGCACCCCCACTCCTGGGTGCATAGGTTCCTAAGGAACAGGTTGCAACTGCCTTCCTCCCAGCTCTCAGCCTCTCTCCCAGTCCATCACACAGACGTGTTGAAGCATAGAAACAGCTTCCAGGAACAGTCTTTCCAGCCCCCACTGGACTCAATGGGCCCACTGCCCTCTCTAGGCTCTTTCCAGCCCCCTCTGATTCTTTTTCTCCCACTGCAGCCTCACACGCCGTCTTCAGTGCCTGCCAAGCGACTGGGGCTTTCTTGACTTCCTCAAGGATCAGCAAAAGACAAGCATCAACACTTGCTCTCAGAATGCCAAGCACCCTCTGCTCTCTTCCCAGAGCTGCAGCCACGTCTGCCTCAGCTTTCTCCCTAGCTTGAGGTGGTGGGGGGTGCACGCACGACCAGAGCTGTTCTCCCAGCAACCAGTACTTCATCCTGACGTACCACTCCGCCCAATTGGGGCAATTAAGCCTCTCAAAAGGCACATTAAAAGTCTCATGAGCCTGTTGATTAGCCATCTTCCCCCCGGGGCTATAGCTTACTCACGCTCTGTCATCCGCCGGTCCTTTGAAGATGCAGCCTCCTGCAGGCTCCTTGCTTCACCAGCGAACTCAGGACTGCCTCACACCTCAGGCAGGAGCTCAAAACTGGCATTCTTCCGTGTACTCCCTTCTCACACCCGGCAAAACACGTAGAGCCATAACCTCTTCAAAAAAACTGCCGTCCAGCCACTTCCCCTGGGCCAAACTCTGTGGGAAATGACCTAGGCAGAGATGCAGAGTCGCAGCAGTTGCCTTCCGTGTGAGAAGGAGGAGTAAAAAGTCCAGAGACAGTTTCTTCTATCTCTAAAAGCGTTTATTTACAAGCATAGATTCCATCAGAGCTTGGAGACATTCTCTGTGCCGAAGCACACACTCACTCTCTGTCTCAGAGCCTCTCTCGGCCTAAACTGAAAGTAGCACACAGACAAAGACCTGTGACACACAGCCTCACGTAGAGGCTCCTCCCCCCAAATCCAGGACATCACTGGAGGTTAACCCTATAACCACCATACTCCACAGTCTGTGCTGCAGAATTTCTTCCGCCAGAAGGGAATCAGTCATAGGCTGACAGCACCACACAGTCCTCAACAGAATGGTGTTACTGAACGTAAGAACAGAACACTGCAAGAGGCTGTGGCTGCCATGTTGTTTGACGCAGGACTCCCGCAACGCGTTTGGGCTGAGGGATGGAAATGTGCAGCTTTTGTACAGAATCACGTGTTCAATTCAAGTGTAGGGGACGCGCCCTATTTTCTGCTGCACGGTAAGAAGCCCAAAGTGCATTTCTTGCGTGTTTTTGGCTGTGAGGCTTGGGTCCTCATTCCAAAGGCCAAATGCAGAAACGGTGAATCAAGGTCCAGGAAGATGATCTTTGTGGGATATGAACCTGGGTCCAAAGCTTGGTGGTTCACATATCCTGATGGCAACCAGTCTCAGCTGCTTATAAGCAACAGTGCTGAGTTCTGTGAGCAAAGTGGGTGAACACACATACATGGTAACCCAGATGTTTTTTCAGAGCAGTTTCTTGACTCAGATGAGGAGGAAGAGAAGGGAACTGAACCTGTTGCTGAGGAACAGAGTCCGGAGCAACAGAGTCCAGAACAGGAGCGGCTCAGAACCCCTCCACAGGCCACTGTCAGGTCTGAGCCAAAGAGTGAGCCATTCTCACCCACAGGTCCAGCTGTAAGGTTCAAAAGATGCAGCAGGTCAGAGGGGGAGTTCTCTGACACTGGAGATGGTCTGGCTGGCCCTAGGGGGTCAGAGGGGGTACCAGAGTTTACGCTGAGGAGATCAGCGAGAACTACTAAGGGGAAGCCACCTGACAGGTTTGAAGCCACAAGTGTGTGGGTCGGTGTGGCTAGGTGTGAACCTGAAACCTTTGAGGATGTTCAGAAGCTGTCTCAGGAAGAAGCCAGCAAATGGCATGAGGCGATGCAGAAGGAGATGAGCTCAATGGAGTCTCTAGGTGTGTTCTCCCTCACAACATTG
Source organism: Podarcis erhardii (assembly GCF_964252035.2). Classification (NCBI taxonomy): domain Eukaryota; kingdom Metazoa; phylum Chordata; class Lepidosauria; order Squamata; family Lacertidae; genus Podarcis; species Podarcis erhardii. The sequence continues at coordinate 29,897,585 of NC_138506.1, read as the reverse complement.
CCGGCTGGGGGAGAGAAAGAAGAGAGGACAGAGAAAACAAAAACCAAAGCAAGGAGGGATTCTAAGTCACCATTTTTTGATGTTGCAATTGCTTCAGGAATTTAAAACGGAAGTAAGAGGAAATCAAAAGTCTATACAGGAATTTAAAAGTGACTTTGCTCAATTAAGACAAGATTTGACGCAAGTTAATTCAGATGTATCAGCACATGAGTCAAGACTGGTGCATTTGGAAACTGTGAGAATTGCTGACTTAGAGGCAATTCAGCGACAATCTCAAATTTCAATTGCATATCTTCAGCTAAAACAGAGGGAATGTAATCTGAGATTGAGGGGTGTACCCCAGAAAGAGCGGGATAATTTGAAGGATTGGTTAATTGAAGAATTTGCAGTGTACTGGGGCCTCTCAAAAGAAGAATTAAATTCCTGGATTGACAAGGCCTACAGATTTGGACCTAAAAAAGATATTAAGATCACACATGACTATATGTTGATTTTTAAAACTAAAGAGCAGAGAGACATTATGTCCGGTGTTCCCTATGCCCAGAATTGATGATATTCTAACTCGGGTAAGGAAAGGTAAGAACTTTACCAAGCTGGACCTCCGGGGAGCATACAATTTGATTAGAATGAGGGAGGGGGACGAATGGAAAACCACCATGTTCACCCCCCTAGGGGCCTTTGAGTATCTAGTCATGCCTGTTTTCAAAGCTTCATGCACCATGTGCTGGGACCCCTACTGTACAAGAACTGCGTAGCATTTCTGGACGACGTCCTGATCTATTCAGACAATGAAAAACAACATGTCCAGGACGTCAGGGAAGTGCTGAAGAGGCTACAAGAGCATCAGTTATGGGTCAAGCTGGAGAAGTGCCAATTTCACGCCAGAGAAGTGGAATTTCTGGGGTACCGGTTGTCAGACAGAGGCCTAGCCATGGACCCCGGTAAGGTGCAGGCGGTGCTGGAATGGAAGGCCCCCAAAACCCGGAAGGATGTGCAGAGGTTCCTCGGGTTCAGCAACTTCTACCGGAAGTTCATCAAGAACTTCGCCCACTTAACCGCACCCATCACGGATTGTCTCAGTAGCAAAAAGAAGTTCTTCTGGACGGAAAGTGCCCAACGATCCTTCGAAAGGCTAAAGAAGGCATTCGCCTCGGAGGAACAGCTCCTGCACGTGGATCTGCAGAAGCCGATGAGGCTGGAGACCGACGCATCAGACCGAGTGGTAGGGGCGGTGTTGCTGCAGCCGGGAGGGAGCCAACACACCTGGAGGCCGTGCGCCTTCTTCTCGCGGAAACTGAACAAATCGGAGCAGAACTACACGGTGTATGATCGCGAACTGCTAGCTATTTACGCAGCCTTTCGGCAGTGGAGACATCTCCTAATAGGGGCTCAGCACAAGATTCAGGTGTGCACCGATCACAAGAACTTGGAATATTGGAGAACGGCTCGAGTCCTCAACCAGAGACAGATTCGATGGGCACAGGAGTTCTCTAAGTTCTCCTTTGAGATTAAGTACGTGCCGGGAGAAGAGAACGTGAGGGCAGACGCACTTTCCCGGAAGCCGGAGTACACGGAAGGAGAAGGACAGCCGGAGCCTCGACACGTGTTCCCTGAGGAACGATGGGTGTGTGGGGGAGCGTTGGTTGGGAAACGAGAACTAACCGAGTTAATTCGCCAGGACGAATTCGCCCAAACCAGAATCAGGGAACTCAGGGGAACTGGGGGAGACCAGGGAGGCTTTGAGGAAAGGGGAGGACTGCTGTACTACAAGGGAGCAATGTATGTGCCCGGGGAGGCCTTGCGGGAAAGGGTGCTCAAACAGCTTCACGACAACCCAACAGCAGGGCACTTTGGGCAACACAAAACAATGTTACTGGTTACTAGAGAGTTCTGGTGGCCAAGGGTGAGGGAAGATGTACGAGAGTATGTAAGGGGGTGTGACCGCTGCCAAAGGGCCAAGGGGGAGAGGGCGGCCCCGGCAGGGCTACTGGAACCCTTACCCACGCCGGGAAGACCCTGGGAGGTGGTGTCTATCGATTTTATGACAGATTTACCCAAATCCAGAGGGAAGACAGCAGTCATGGTAGTAGTAGATCTGCTAACCAAGATGTGCCATTTTATAGCGTGCTCACATGCAGTAACAGCAGAGGAAACCGCCCAGTTGCTCGTGAATCACATCTTCAGGTTGCATGGGGCTCCTGCGAGGGTTATCTCTGACCGAGGGAGACAATTTACCTCGAGGTTCTGGAGGAGACTTATGAACTTATTGCAGGTGGAGGTGGGATTCTCGACGGCGAGGCACCCGGAGACTAACGGGCAAGCAGAGAGGGCAAACAGCATTTTACAGCAATATCTACGCTGTTACGTCAACGAGAGACAGAATGATTGGGTAGAAAAGCTAGCACTGGCGGAGTTTGCGTATAATAATGCGGAGCATGTGTCCACGGGGATGAGCCCGTTCATGGCTAATTATGGGTGTCACCCCAGGGCCTTTCCCGGGAGGGGGGAGGAAGGGTGGAGCGTGCCCGCTGCAGAGCAGTTCGTGGAAGAAATGGAAGCCCTGCACCAGCAGCTTAAGATAAATCTGGAAAGGGCCAAGGAGGCGTACAAGAGAGAAGCAGACAAACGTCGGCGGGAAGGGGAGACCATAAGGGTGGGGGACCGGGTGTGGTTATCCACCCAAGGCTTACCCTTCAAGGGCGGGTGTAAGAAACTAAGGCCCAGACGGCTGGGACCATTTGAGGTGACACACCAAGTGAACCCGGTGGCATTCCGGCTCAAGTTGCCAGACAGCATGAAAATCCACCCGGTATTTCATAGGTCACTGCTCTCACCGTACAGAGGGGAGCGGAGGGTCCAGGGGGTAGGAGGGGAAGGGCTCACACATCCACAACTGGAAGAGAGGGAACTCCACCACCAGGTAATGGAGATCCTGGATTCGCGCTGGCAGGGGCGGCAGGTGGAGTACCTAGTAGCTTGGGAGGGGGAACCCGAGGCAGAAAACCCGTGGGTTCCCGTGGGGGAAATAGATGATGGATATCTGGTGGAAGAGTTCCACAACAGGTATCCGAGGAAGCCCAAACCCCTGGAGAGATTCTGGGAGGAGCAATTTGCCACCACCGATGAGGAGGAGGAGGATTTCGTGGGTTTGCCAGCTTCCGAAGAGGAAGGAGGAGAATCGTCAGGAGAGGAGGAATCAGATTGGGAAGCCCGTCCCGTGCAACGTAATCGGAGCGGGTGGGAAGCGGGGTTTGAGTCCTCAGACGAGGACAGCAGCTCCTTTCGGGGGTTCCCTGCATCGTCGGCTGAAGAAGGTGATAAGGTCACGTCACAGGGTCAGGCCGGGGGTGGAGGGGGTCCTGGGAGGGAGGTGGATGTCAGGGAACTGACATCAGAGCGAGAGGCGGAGGCAGGGCTCCAGAGCGATGCCGGAGAGGGGACCAGCTGGGGGGAAGGAATTCAGCGTAACACCAGTAGAGAAGAGAGGGAGATGGAGGAATTGGCCACAGGGCTCCGAGACCCTTCACCAGAAGCTAGTGAAGAGAGCGCTGGCACGCCCCAGCCTTCCCCTTACTTGCGCAGACGAGTTCCGCGCAGGGAACATAGGCGGAGACTTGGTGTCAAACAGCTTTTATGCTGGAAAAGAATCAAGAAACGCCCACTGACGGATTCTGCAAGTGACTAGCAGGTCATGGAGGGCGAGCTGTGAGCCTAAGCATGGTTGGGCAAGCAATCAAACTAAACCGAAGGCAATTTATGCACAAGTAACCCCCTTACAACCATTACACATTATTTTAGGCCACCATTATAAAAAAAGTTTAAAGATAGATGAGAAGGGAATAATTCTGTTTAAAGACATTCCGACATACTTTTTGGCCCTGAGAAATAATTATACGGATTTGGCCAGTGCCCTAAGAAGAAAGAACATTTTCTTCAGGTGGGAGTTCCCGGAAGGACTATCTTTTAAATTTCAAGGAAGAAAACAAAGAATAACAACTGTCGGAGAGAAAGAAAGATTTCTGGAAAAAAACGCAAAAGAGCTTGGATTGGAAAGTTCTCCTTAATCAGGGGCAGGGGCAGTGGGCCCCTAACAAATCAGGATGTCTTTGAAAATCTACTCCTGGAATGTGAATATTCTAAATTCACGTTTTAAGAGGAATCAATTTTATCATGTACTGGCAAGACAGAATTTGGATATAATTTATTTACAAGAAACACATGTTATAAGACTTCATAGGAAAATTCTCCAAAATAAGAAACTTGGGCAGGAATTTATTTCATCCGACAAAGTGAAAAAAAGAGGCGTGGTTTTTTACGTTAAAGAAAAATGGAACCCCACATTGTTGTTTAAAGTTGAGGAAGCGAGGTACATTGCAGTTGAAATTACGGCACAAGGCGATAAATTTATTTTGCTGGGAATTTACGCACCAAATGATGGCAAAGTGGAATTCTTTAAGAATCTGGACTTAAAACTCATGGATTATATGGATTACAAATTGATTTTAATGGGAGACCTGAATGGAGTAGCATCAACATTAATGGATAAAACACAGGGTCAGAAAAATCCAAGTTCCAGCAGACTACGAAAGATTTTCTTCGATATGACTGATAAATACGATTTGTCGGACATATGGAGGCTACGAAATCCAATGGAGAGAGATTTCACTTTTTTCTCAAATTCAAATCAATCTTTCTCTCGATACGACTATTTATGGGTATCCAGAGATTTGGTTCCTAAGGTTACTAAAACAGAAATTTGCCCTAAGACTTGCTCAGATCATAATGCAGTGGTTTTGGAGATGAAATTATACCTGCAGGGTTCCTTTAGATGGAGGATGAATGATGAGTTGTTGAGGAATGAACAGATGATTAGTAAGGCCCAAAAGACTCTAAAAGACTATTTTGAACTAAATATGAACACAGAGGTTGAAACAAGAGTCATTTGGGATGCAAGTAAGGCAGTAATGAGAGGTTTCCTCATGCAACAGAACTCGATAAGGAAAAAGATACAGAATGAGAAAAAAGAGAAAATTCTGTCTCAAATAAAAGACAAAGAGAAGAGTTTAAGATTAATGCCAAAGAGTCAACAGATTCCAAAAGAAATTAAAGCATTGCAGATTCAATTTTCTCAAATTATTAACCAGGAAATAGAATGGAAAATTAAAATGATGAAACAGAGAAATTTTGAATCTGCGAATAAATGTGGGAAATTGTTGGCTTGGCAATTTAAAAAGAGACAGAAGCAAAGTACTATTACAAACATTGTATCTGCAGACTTCCGGTCGGCGCCAGCGTTTAATGGCGGTCCTTGCCTCGAGCTCCGAGGCAGGACTGCTCCGCGAGTTCGGGTCTTACCCGCTACGGCAAGCGGGGGACCCCTAAAATCACAGGCGCTGAAGCCTGTGAACAAGGAGATTCGGTGGGCACCTTTGCGCCCCCCGGTATCGTGAAAGAGCCTTTTTAAAGGCTCCGGAGCGGCATCGGGGCGAGCGCGGTGCTGAGGATCGCTACCCAGCTTGCGGAGTGAAGCCGCGTCGCCATTGACGGAGAGCGCCGATTCCTTTCTGAAACTTCTGATTGGCAACAACAATACCCGTGAGTAAGAACGGAAATTAAGGAAACGGGACTTTAAAAATTTAGAAGATTTGGCTGAAAACGGGAAAGGCAAAATTAAGGAAGTCAGCCTCCCGGAACTGCATGAGTAACGGAGCAATGAAGAGACTGAGCTGTATTTAAAAGGAAAGCTACTTTAAAATTTACCAGACCAGACATCGAAAGGATCTCCCCCCTGTAGAGCAGGGGAAGGGGGGGAGAAAACAGAATTAATCTAACCTGTAAAAGAAAGAAAGAGTTATGAACGGGGAAGCTTCCGCTGCCGACACTTCTGGCCAGACTGCCGGAGCAGCGATCGCCTAGAAAAGGAACTGTCAAATGAGCTGTCAAAAGATAGCGGTTACAAAATAAGACCTACTTGAAACATAATAGCGGGACTTTGGTGGATTAAAGTTTTAATGCCATAAAGTGCTACAAAGTAGGGACTTTGGTCGGACTTTTGGTTGGACTTGTGCTTTTGGAACGTTCTGTTTCTTTGTATAGCTGTTACCTCTGTTTGGATACAATTTCTCCCTCTAGAGGGCTTCAGTTGCATTACGGTGTATCCAGCGGGATTTTCCACTTGCAACTTTCCTGTGTGAACGACCTTGAGTTATGAGCAACCCGCTGGAAGAAATTTCAACAAGAAGTAAAACAAAGCAGGCTCAAAAACAAGTTCAAAAAAGAGGTTCTATATCAGGAGCAGCAGCTGCACAAGAGAAAACAACAGCAGCATCAATGGATTCTATGACACAGGCTTTACTCAGAATAAATCAGTCTTCAGAAGTACTTACTAAGCAATCTGCAGAGCTTACTAAACAGTCTACAGAGAACTCTAAGAAACTGACGGAGCTGACAACAAGACTAGACCTGAACACAACGACAATATCATCTAATACAGACTCTATAAATCGTTTAATCCAAGAGAGTACGGAAACAAGGAAAATAGCTGAGAGTGCCAGGACTACTGCTGAAGAAACCAAGGGAAAATTTGCGCCTATTGCAAAGAAAGTACATGAACATGATGCAGCTTTAGCCCTTTTGGAATTGGAGAGGAAAAGTAAGAACCTGAAACTGAGACTGGTACCAGAAGAGGAAGAGGACAAGCTTGGGGAATTCCTTACAGATAAATTTCAAGATTTTTGGAATGATGAACTAGATGGAGAGGAAGATGAATTTGTAATAACTACAGCCTTTCGGATTGGCAGGAAGCAAGGCAAGAAACCAAGAGATTGCCTAATCACCTTGAGATCAAAGGAACAAAGAGATAAAATATTGAATTTACATTTCCAGAAGGCCTTGGTCATTAAAAACTCCCAGATACAGATCTTCAAGGATATTCCTAAACACTTTTTGGAGGTTAGAACTCAATTTAAAGACTTAGTTGATTTACTCAAACAGAACAATATTCCATTCAGGTGGGAATTCCCACAAGGGCTGTCCTTCAACTTTAAAGGGAAGAAAATTAAAATAAAAACAAACCACGATAAAGAACTTTTTCTGGAAAGAAACTTAGAGGATCTTCAGAAAGGAACTGTTAGTGAGAGGGAAATACCGGACATTTCAAACCTATCATTTGGATTGAACCAAGCACCGACCGAGGAGGAACAACAACTTGGTGCAGTCGGTGGAAGAGGTACCTAGTAATAAAAATGTCTCTGCAACTTCTGAGTTGGAATTGTAATGGTCTAAACCATCCCCGAAAAAGGGGCCAAGTGTTTCATATATTAAAGAAAGAACATTTAGATGTAATTTGTTTACAAGAAACCCACATTGCCAGGACACATAGAAAACTTCTAACAAATAAGAGACTAGGATTAGAATTTATCTCATCAGACAGAGTTAAGAAAAGAGGAGTAGTGATTTATGTCAAGGAAAAATTCGAGCCAAAAATGATCTTTAAGGACGAGCAAGGAAGATACCTGGCAGTGGAAATTCAAATTCAAGGAGAAAAGATTTTGATTGTTGGAGTTTACGCACCAAATGAGGGGAAGGCTGAATTCTTCAAGAAGTTGCATGAGACTTTAATGGACTTTTTGGACCTTAAAATTATAATGATGGGCGATATGAATGGAGTTGTTTCCACAAACATGGACAAGGCCCAAAGACAAGTAATATCTAATGATGGAAGACTACCAAAGACTTTTTTTGAACTGACTGACACTATGAACTTGATTGATATTTGGAGAACTAGGAACCCTCTGGAAAGGGAGGGGACTTTTTTCTCTGAAGCAAAAATGACATGGACTAGAATCGACCAAATATGGATTTCCAGTAATCTGGCATCAAGGGTTAAAAAAACAGAAATCTGCCCAAAAACCTGCTCCGACCATAATGCTGTGAAGATGGAAATGAAACTGACAACAGCTGGAACCTTTAGATGGAGAATGAATGACACCCTTTTTGGAGATGAAGAAATTTGTAAAAAGGCCCAAAAGACACTTAAAGACTACTTCGAGATAAACCTGAGATCAGATGTCGAAAAAAGAGTAATTTGGGACGCAAGCAAAGCCGTGATGCGTGGCTTCCTAATACAACAGAATTCAATAAAGAGGAAAAAACAGAATGAGAGGAAAGAGAAAATTTGGAACCTAATAAAAGAAGGGGAGAAGAAACTGAGATCTAAGCCTAAGTCTCATGAGATTTTAAGAGAAATAAAGTTTTATCAAACACAATATATGGAACTGATGAATCAGGAAATAGAATGGAAAATAAAACAAATGAGGCAAAAGACCTTCGAGTCAGCAGATAAATGTGGGAAGCTACTGTCATGGCAATTGAAAAAGAGACAAAAGCTCAATACGGTGACATCACTCGAAGTAGATGGGAAGTTTATTAATAAACCAAATGAGATAAGTAATTGTTTTCAAAGTTTTTTCAAGAAACTGTATAAACAAGGGCCAAAGAATGAACAAGAGATAGAAGAATTTATTGAAAAATACGGCCTACAAAAAATTTCGGAAAAAAACAGAAGGAGTTTGAATGAGAAAATTACAGATCAAGAAATAGAGAGTGCCATTCAGGATATGCAACTAGGGAAATCACCAGGACCAGATGGACTAACTGCGAGATACTATAAAGCATTGAAGGAATGGTTATTACAACCATTGAAAGAAGTTTGTAACCAAATCTTGGAGGGGAAAAAGGCTCCCGAATCGTGGAAGGAAGCATTCATCTCACTTATACCGAAGACAGAAACTGAGAAACATCAAGTCAAGAACTACCGCCCTATTTCACTTTTGAATGTGGATTATAAAATTTTTGCAGACATTTTAGCAAAAAGATTTAAAAAAGTTTTGTTAGAGGAGATTCACAGGGACCAAACAGGCTTTCTACCAGGTAGACAATTGTCAGACAATGTGAGGAACATTATAGACATTTTGGAACTTCTGGAAACTGACATAAATAGAAAAGCTGTGTTGATTTTTGTGGATGCAGAGAAAGCCTTTGACAATATTTGCTGGAGTTTTATGAAGAGGAATCTCCAAGGGATGGGGGTAGGCCAAAATTTTGAAAATGGTATAGGTGCAATATATTCTGAGCAAAAGGCTAAACTAATTGTAAATGGTATGGTTATGGACGAGATCCCAATAGAGAAAGGGACACGACAGGGATGCCCAATATCCCCCCTATTGTTTATATCGGTACTGGAGGTTTTCCTGAATATGATTAGAAGGGACCAGCTGGTTAAAGGAATACAGGTCGGAACTAAACATTATAAGTTAAGAGCATTTGCAGATGATCTAGTTTTGACATTGCAACAGCCAGAAGCCAGTACAAAAAGAGTTTTGGAATTAATTGAAATATTTGGTCAAGTAGCAGGTTTCAAATTAAATAAACATAAGACAAAGGTGTTGGAAAAAAATCTAACGATGGGGGAAAAAGATAGTTTCCAAAGAGAAACCGGTTTGGAAATTGCAAAAAGAGTAAAATATCTGGGGGTGAATTTAACATCTAAGAATGTGAACTTATTCAAAGATAATTATGAGAAATGTTGGTTGGAAGTGAAGAAAGATTTCGATATATGGTCTAGGCTGAAACTTTCCTTGTTTGGCCGAATTGCTGTAATCAAGATGAATGTATTGCCGAGATTGTTATTTTTGTTCCAGACATTGCAAATTTTAGACAAGATGGACTGTTTCAAGAAGTGGCAGAAAGATATATCTAAATTTGTCTGGCAGGGCAAAAAACCCAGAATAAAATTTAAGATTTTAACTGATGCAAAGGATAGAGGGGGCTTTGCCCTGCCGGACTTAAGACTTTACTATGAAGCAGCAGCTTTTTGCTGGCTGAAACAATGGCTACTTCTTGAGAATACAGATATTCTGGATCTGGAAGGTTACGATAACAACTTTGGTTGGCATGCATATTTATGGTATGACAAGGTAAAGGTTCATAGAAACTTTAAAAACCATATTGTCAGGAAAGCACTGTATAATGTATGGAACCGATATAAAGATTTGTTAGAGAGTAAAACCCCCAGGTGGTTGTCACCAATGGAAGCCAAGGCGGTAAAAAGATTGAACATGGATTCAGACTGGCCAAAATATTGTGAAATTATAGAATATGATGGTGAAAAGTTGAAACTACAGAGCTTTGAGAAATTGAAACCTAAAGTCCGAGACTGGTTACATTATTACCAGATTAATGAGACCTTTAAGCAGGACAGGAAACTAGGATTCCAGAAGGAGAGGTCAAAGTTAGAAACAGAATTGTTAGAACCCAATACTAAGAATTTGTCTAGAATGTATAATTTGCTGCTAAAATGGAACACACAGGATGAAACGGTTAAATCAGCCATGATTAAGTGGGCACAAGATATTGGTCATGATATTATGTTTGCTGACTGGGAGCAGTTATGGACCACAGGTATTAAATTTACGGCATGTAGTGCCCTAAAAGAGAATATAATGAAAATGATCTATAGGTGGTACATGACCCCAGTCAAGCTTGCAAAGATATATCATTTGCCCAATAGCAACTGTTGGAAGTGTAATGAATGCGAAGGAACTTTTTATCATCTTTGGTGGACCTGCCCGAAGATTAAGGCCTACTGGGAAATGATCTATAATGAAATTAAGAAAATCCTTAAGTGGACATTTGTAAAGAAACCGGAGGCTTTTCTCTTGGGCATGGTAGGCCAAATGGTTCCAAAGAAAGATAGAACATTTTTTATGTACGCAACAACAGCAGCAAGAATTCTTTTGGCAAAGTATTGGAAGACTAAAGAATTACCTACTCTGGAAGAATGGCAGACCAAGGTGACTGAATTTATGGGACTGGCAGAGATGACCGGCAGAATCCGTGACCAGAGGAGAGAGACAGTGGAAGAAGACTGGAAAAAATTCAAAATCTATCTTAAAAATTGTTGTAAAATTTCGGAATGTTAAGATGTCAAGGGATTGGATATAAAGAATTACAGCGGTAAAAACTTAAGCTTAAAAATTTTTAAAGGGAATTAAATATAACAATGGATGAAGGATTGCTAAAAAAATTTAAAACAAGAATGCAGTGAAGGGGAGGTATGGGGAAGTCGAGTTATGTTTGTTTGTTTTTTGTTTATGTTGTAAAATTAATAAAAATTATTTTAAAAAAACAACAAACATTGTATCTGATGGAAAATCTATGGAAACCCCTGCAGATATAAGAAAATGTTTTCAGAAATACTTTAAACAGCTGTATAAAAAAGGTAAAGAAGATAAGGGTAAAATTGAGCAATTTCTTGTGGTGAATGAAATGCAGAAAATTCCCAAGGATAAAAGGTTCCTACTAAATGGCATGATTACAAGACAGGAGGTTGAGATGGCAATAAATAAGATGCAGTCAGGCAAAGCCCCGGGACCGGGTGGTCTTTCTGCAAAATATTATAAAATATTGAAAGATTGGCTAATTCAACCATTGGCAGATGAGTGTAATAAGATTCTAAGAGGGGACAAAGCTCCCGAAACCTGGAAAGATGCATTAATCACTCTGATTCCAAAAATAGATCAAGATAGATCCGATGTAAAAAATTATAGACCAATCTCATTACTTAATGTGGATTATAAAATCTTCGCAAACATTTTGGCCAATAGATTAAAAAAGTTTCTATCAAATTATATACTTAAGGACCAGGCAGGATTTCTGCCTGGGAGACATATGAAAGATAACATTAGAAATATAATTGATATAATAGAAAGGTTGGAAGCGAAAAGAAATTGTAAAGCAATGTTAATGTTTATTGATGCTGAAAAGGCCTTTGATAATGTTTCTTGGTTATTTATGATGAAAAACGTAGAAAGAATTGAGGTTGGCCAGGAATTTTTAAATGGTATTAATGCAATCTATTTTGAACCAAAAGCAAATATCATAGTTAATAATGTGGTCTCAGAGGAAATCAGAATTGAGAAAGGAACCAGGCAAGGGTGTCCGCTTTCCCCTCTGCTATTTATTTCTGTTCTGGAGGTTTTGTTAAACATGTTGAGGAAAGAGGAGGAGGTTAAAGGCATTGTAGTAGGATCCAAGCAATATAAATTAAAAGCCTTTGCTGATGACTTGGTTTTAACTTTACAAGTTCCAGAAACCAGTGCAGTAAAAGCACTGGAGCTGATTCAAGAGTTTGGGCAGGTAGCAGGATTTAAATTAAACAAGAGCAAAACCAAAGTTTTAGAAAAAAACTTAGATAATGAGGAAAGAAAAAACCTTTTTGAAAGGACAGGCCTTGTTTCGGTGAAAAAAGTTAAATATTTGGGTGTGAATTTATCGGTAAAGAATTTGAATCTTTATAAAGATAACTATGAAAAATTATGGAATGAAATCAAGAGAGATCTTGAGGTATGGTCAAACCTAAAACTCTCATTGATGGGCCGAATATCGGTGGTTAAGATGAATGTATTGCCGAAGATGTTGTTCTTATTTCTAGTTTTACCAATCATTGATAATGTCCAATGTTTTAAAGATTGGCAGAAGGTATTGTCTAAATTTATCTGGCAGGGGGAAAAACCTAGAATTAAATATAAATTACTTACAGATATAAAAGAAAGAGGGGGCTTTCCCCTGCCAGATTTGAAGATATACTTTGAAGCTGCCGCATTCTGCTGGATCAAGGATTGGATTCAATTAGAGAATGATGATGTGTTAGACTCTGAGGGACTGGATAATCGATTTGGATGGCATGCATATCTATGGTATGTGTTGCTATCAAAGGGTTAAAAGGTAGCAGAAACGCTCTAATCACTGAGCAGCTGGAGGTCATTAGGCTTCCAGGAACATGAGTTTGTATAAATAGTCTCCCGTGTGTTTGTTCTCTCCCCTTCTCCCCTTTTGGGCGTGTTTGCTGATATGTGTGGTTCGTCGCCGGGTTTTTTTTTGTTTTTGTAAATAAACCTTATCTTTGAGTTCCAAACCGCATGCTCCAAGACTCTTCTTTGAAAAGATACTGCCTCTCCTGCCCTTCTTAAACCGCTGCGCGAAATGCTCTGCTGTAGTGGGACTTGTGACGATGGAAGCGCACTGGGCATTTACATTAAACTAATTAAAGTTTAATGGGACAGGTTATGGGTGTTTGTACGTCAAGAAGGAGCTAAGGAGTGCAGTTCAGAGTGATTTATGCAAGGACTGGAGCGAAGTCAGAAGCGGTTGCCGACAACGAAAGCCTTCAAAGCAGCTTGAGTCCTGCAACGTGCCTAGAAAAGTTTTAAACAGGCACTGAGCAGTTTGTACTCGCTGGAAGACGTCTTATTCCTCAAGGAGCCACCTCAGCAGCTGGGAGACGGTCTACAGGTGTGTGAGTATCGTTCCTAAGCCCCAGGGAGGATGGCAGAGTCCCAGGAAAGTTTTGCTGTCCCGTTTACGCGACTTAATGGGAAAAATTGGCAAGATTGGAAGGCTAGAGTAAGGGTTTGGTTACAAGCAAAAGAGTTGTGGAGTTGCACTGAAGCACCGCCTTTACAGGCAGCTGCAGACGCGTCTGCAGAAGACAAAGCAGCAGCAGCAGCTTCACAGAAACGCGACAGGAAAGCCCAAGGTCTACTAGTTTTGGCAGTGGGACCAGAGCAAATGCCTTATGTTTCTGAGTTAAAGAACACGCATGAGGTCTGGACGGTTCTGCAGCGGTTAAATTCCAGAAACACTGCGGGGGCCAAGCTCCATGCTACAAGATGTTTGTTTAATTTACGTCTCCAACCGGGAGCGTGTGTGAAAGAACATATTGCCAAAATGGTGTCTGCCTTTAATCAACTAAGACAGTTGGGCATTCCTTTCTCTATGGAGCAGCAGTCATACATATTGTTGTCTTCTCTTGATAAAAGCTATGAGACTCTAGCTCTAACTTTGGAAGCTATGCCTTCAACTGAATTAACCCTTGAATACATTTCTTCTCGGCTTACAGATGAACAGGATAAAAGGCAAAGAGAAAGAGGTTTGTCGTCAAAGGGGAGTTATGCTGTGCCTAAGAGTGTTGATGCTGAGTTTGAGCACACAGTAAATGCTTTTGCAGCTAGACACTGTTTTCGCTGTGGTTCCCCCTCCCATTTAATTAGGAATTGTCCACGTGAACCTGGTCAAGACAGCACCAAGGCCGTTACCCCTAGTTACCAAACAAGGAGTTCCAGGGGACGTCGAAGAAGAGGAGGAGGTCGTGGCTACTCCCACAGCACACAGCACATGGCTTCAGCAATGGCGTTGATGCAAGGGCGTGGCCAAGGCAGCAATCTACGCTGGTTGATCGACAGTGGTGCATCTCACCACCTGGTGGCGCCATCTAATGTCCGTTTGCAGAATTGCAGACATTTGCAAACCCTTAAAGTTGTGACAATGGCAGATTCAACTAAACGTTCCTTAGAGACCGTAGGCACAGTGTTCTTGAATTGTTTGCAAACAGAAATTGATGCCTACGTGCTAAAGGGAATGAAGGGGTGTATTTTGTCTGTGTCAGAACTTGATAGATCCAGTTACAGATAGGTAGCCGTGTTGGTCTGCCATAGTCAAAACAAAACAAATTCCTTCCAGTAGCACCTTAAAGACCAACTAAGTCAGTTCTTGGTATGAGCTTTCGTGTGCATGCACACTTCTTCAGATACACTGAAACAGAAGTTTCCAGACCCTTCTATATAGTGAGAAGGTGGGGAGGGGTATTACTCAGAAGGGTGGTGGGAATGGGTGATTGGCAGATAGCTGTGATGAGCCTGTTGACGACTCTTAACGACTGCAATAGGTGCAGTCGTTAAGAGTCGTCAACAGGCTCATCACAGCTATCTGCCAATCACCCATTCCCACCACCCTTCTGAGTAATACCCCTCCCCACCTTCTCACTATATAGAAGGGTCTGGAAACTTCTGTTTCAGTGTATCTGAAGAAGTGTGCATGCACACGAAAGCTCATACCAAGAACTGACTTAGTTGGTCTTTAAGGTGCTACTGGAAGGAATTTGTTTTGTTAGAACTTGATAGAGTTGGGTTTAAAACTGTGTTTGAAAATGGGGTTTGCACTATTTCAAAGAATAACGTATCTCTTTTGCAGGTGGAATGCAGAAATGGGTTATATTATTTTGAGACAAGTCCAGATGAAGTTGAACAGGTTCATGCCGGTTGTGTGAACACGCCTACCCATAATTCTTGTGTTCATTTATGGCACCGCCGTCTGGGACATATTAATTTTCAGTATGTTAAAAGGCAACCTGAATTATCAGAAGGGTGCAAAATGAACAAATGTACTAAGTATTTGGATTGTACTGCATGCAAAAGGGCGAAGGTTCATAGATGCAGCTATCCCAGTTCAGATAGGAAATCTGACAAAGTATTCCAACTTGTGCATATGGACCTATGTGGCCCAATGCCTGTTGCTAGCATGGGAGGTTCGAGGTATGCACTGTGTCTCTCGGATGACAAAACGAAGGTTACATGGTTTTTTCCTCTCAAAACAAAAGCAGATACTGCAGAAACAGTTAAAAATTGGGCTCATGCAGTAGAACTTGAATTCGGTATTAGAGTACTTGCTTTTCAGACAGACAGAGGGTCAGAATTTACCGGGTCTGTGTTGCAGAATTTCTTTAAGAAAAAGGGAATTAAGCATCGTCTGTCTACACCTTATTCCCCCCAAGAAGGAGGCGTGGCCGGACTTCCGGAGGCGGCGCGAAACAGCGATGGCGGTCCTCTTCGTCGTCTGAAGAGGGGCTCCGCAGAAAAGGGTCGTTCGCTGCGGCATAGCGACGACCCGCTTGAAAAAACCACGGGCAGAGGGAGCCCGTGGCCGTGGGACTCGGCGGGCGCCAGGAACTTCCCCAGAAGTGCGGAAGGGACCCCGTAAGGGGCTCCGGAGCGCGAAAGGGGGAGCGGCGCTGTGAGTTCATCGCTCTTTCTGCGGGAGGCGAAGCCGCGCAGCTGCTGCTGATGAGCGTCGACCTTTCTTCCTGTGAACATCAATTTGGCAAGTAACATACCCGTGAGTAAAGTGAACTACAATTTGGACTTTAATTATCCTTTTTCCGGGTTTGAAAACGGGTGACGAGTAAAAGGAAGTCCGTCTCCCGATACTGCTTACAAGATCAAAAGCAAAAGTACAGAGGAGCGCTGAGGCGCTTAATGGGAACTTTGTAAAGTGGAACTATCGTGCATTTACAGAATTTGCAGTCTTCTTATTTAAAAGACCAAGAGAGACTTTATTTTTGCCTATGGGATTTATATTTGGGACTTTGTTTTAAGAACGCAAGTCGCCGGGCTGTCAGTATGTAACTGAGCTGTCAAACTGCGGACTATAGTAACAAGATTTTAAGTTGCTACATATATTGAAACTTTAAACGTTTGAAATACTGTTGCAATTACCAGTCTGGCTCCTAGTGGCTTTAGCTTAAAAAGTAAAGGACTCTGCGAATCTTCCTTTTTGTCTTGGAATTACAAACTAAAAAAGAGATTACAGAAACTTTAAATGGCGGAAAAACCTTTTCCTTCCCTGAAATTTTAAGATACTCCCCCTAGAGGACTGTGGAGCTATAGAGGCCTGGGAAACATTTTTTGTTTGGAATTTCTGTGGTTTAATTGTGTGTACTCTGGACTTGCTTTCTCATGGAATAAAGGATAACTTGACCTTGAACAAGAGGCAGGTGTGGAATGAGTGGCACAGGGAAAACAAGAGCAGCCAAAGCTAAAGAAAGAGAAAAAGAAAAAGAAAAAGAAAGGAAGCCTGTGCAACTTGTCCAAACAACTTTAGCTCATCATCGCAGATCATCTGTTCCAACCGTCCTGATAGCACAGGAGGTGGAGGCCGAACAGCCTGCTGAAGAGGACATGGCAACAGGAGGATCTGACACAGTTTTGAAACAAATTTTAGAACAACTAGCAATTTTAAATCAAAAAGTGGACAGTCAATCACTAAAAATAGACCAAGCAACAACTACTATTGGCGTACTTTCTGAAAAGGTCTCTCAGAACACACAGGCAATTGAGAATCTACAAGGAGCTACAGCTGAAAATCATAAATTAGCTGTGGAAGCCTATCAAAAAGCGGAGCAAGCAAGTAAAAAAGTTGATGAGATTAAAGGCGAAATCAAGCCTCTGCAAAGACAGGTAGGGGAACAACAGGCCTACCTGTCGATGGTGGAATTGAGAAACAAGGAGAATAACCTCAGGTTGAGAGCTGTCCCAGAATTGGAGGAAGGCAACTTAGAGGGATTTTTGACACTTTTATTCTCCAAATTTTGGGGAATAGAAGAGGATAAAGACTTTAAAATTGTGACTGCATTTAGACTGGGCAGATCGGTGAAGAAAGACAAGTCCAGAGATTGTTTGGTTATTCTGAAATCAAGAGAGGAAAGAGACAAGATACTAGGCCTACATTTCAAAAAATCTCTAGAGATAGAAGGTAAAAAGGCTGAAATTTACAGAGATATACCCAAATTGTTATTGGATCTTAGAGCCTCATACTTAGAACTGGCAAAGTTGTTGAGAAACAACACAATCCCTTATAGGTGGGAGTTCCCGCAAGGACTATCATTTAGTTATAAAGGAAGGAAAACAAGAATCAGAACACCAGAGGACCAGCAGAAGTTTCTTCACGACAACGGGGAAGACCTACAGAAAGGAGCAGTTGCGTCTTGGCCACCTCCACCACCAGGAACTAAACAGCCTGGAGCTGGACTATCACTGCCACCGCCGGGAACGGGAGATCTAGACACCCCATTGTAAGGTCTACAAATTGACTCAGGATGTCTCTGCAACTTCTTAGTTGGAATATAAATGGCGGAAATTCTCCAGAAAAAAGAAGGAAAGTATTCCATATATTGAAGAAAGAGCAATTGGACATTATTTGTCTGCAAGAAACACATGTGACAAGGCTTCATCGGAAAGTGCTAATCAATAAAAGGCTAGGCCAAGAATTTATTTCTTCGGACAGAGTTAAGAAAAGAGGAGTAGTGATCTACGCAAAGGAGAGCCTGTCACCGAAATTTCTATTTAAAGATGAACAAGGCAGAATTTTGGCTATTGAAATTCACACACATGGTGAAAAATTTTTGATATTAGGAATTTATGCGCCAAATGATGGAAAATCGGAATTTTTTAAGAAGCTGCATGAGACTTTACTGGACTATCTGGATTATAACAACATTATTATGTTGGGAGATATGAATGGGGTTGTCTCTGTAAATATGGATAAGTCGCAGAGTGTAAACATAACAAAAGAAGGCAGACTACCTAAAACTTTTTTTGAAATGACAGACAATATGGATTTGATTGATATATGGAGAGTCAAGAACCCCCTAGGAAAAGAAGGAACTTTCTTTTCTGAAGCTCATTTGTCATGGACACGAATCGACCAAATATGGATAACTAAAGGACTGGCACCTAAAACTAGAAAAGTGGAAATCTGCCCAAAAACTTGCTCCGACCATAATGCTTTGAAAATGGAATTGAGACTAAACATAACCGGATCCTTCAGATGGAAAATGAATGACACTTTATTCAGAGATCAGGAGATTGTGAAGAAGGCCCAAAAAACTTTAAAAGATTACTTTGAGATAAATCTGAACACTACGGTGGAAAAAAGAACAATCTGGGACGCAAGTAAAGCGGTGATGAGAGGGTTTCTAATACAACAAAACACTGTAAAGAAAAGACTCTGGAATGAAAAGAAGCAGAAGATATTGGAGAGAATAAGTGAGGGTGAAAGGAAATTAAGATCTAGGCCCAAGTCTAAGGAAGTGCTGAGAGAAGTGAAATTTTTCCAGGCCCAATATATGAAACTGATAAACCAAGAAGTGGAGTGGAAAATTAAACAAATGAGACAAAGATCTTTTGATTCAGCAAATAAATGTGGGAAACTGCTAGCATGGCAGTTGAAAAAAAGACAAAAATTAAATACAGTTACAAATCTAGAGATTGAAGGAAGAATGGTTCAGAAGCCTGAAGAAATTAGGAAATGTTTCCAGAGATATTTCAAAGATCTTTATGCACAAGGGCCGCAGAAAGAATCTGAGATAGATCAATTTATTAAAACTAACGGATTACAAAAAATTCCTCAGGAAATGAGAACAACCCTGAATGTTAAGGTTACACAGCAGGAAATCGAGAGTGCCATACAGAACCTCCAATTAGGCAAATCTCCAGGCCCTGATGGACTTACCTCCAAATATTATAAGGTTTTGAAGGACTATTTGATACAACCCCTGATGGAGGTATGTAACCAGATTATGGAGGGTAAGAAGGCACCAGAAACGTGGAAAGAAGCTTTCATCACATTGATTCCTAAAACAGAAACTGAAAAGACTCAACTTAAGAACTACCGTCCCATCTCACTCCTAAATGTGGATTACAAAATTTTTGCAGACATTTTGGCAAATAGATTTAAAAAGGTATTGAATGAAGTGATTCACAAGGACCAAGCAGGCTTTCTCCCGGGTAGGCATTTGTTTGACAATACGAGAAACATTATTGACATCTTGGAACTCTTACAAACAAATATTAACACTAGAGCAGCGTTAATTTTTATTGATGCGGAGAAAGCCTTTGACAACATTTCTTGGATGTTCATGAAGAAAAATTTGGAAGGGATGGGAGTGGGACGGGGGTTTGAAAATGGTATAGAAGCAATATATTCAGACCAAAAAGCTAAATTGATAGTAAACAATGTGGTGACAGAGGAATTTAATATTGAAAAAGGGACACGACAAGGGTGCCCTCTATCCCCATTATTGTTTATCTCGGTCCTGGAGGTGCTTTTGAATATGATTAGAAGGGACCGGTCAGTTCGGGGCATTGAGGTCGGAGTGAAACAATATAAATTGAAAGCATTTGCAGATGATTTGGTACTAACATTACAGGAGCCAGTTTCTAGCACAAAAAGAGTTTTGGATTTAATATCTGATTATGGTCGGGTGGCGGGATTTAAGTTGAACAAGCAAAAGACTAAGGTTTTAGCTAAGAACCTAACGTCTACAGAAACAGATGAGTTTTTGAAAGAGACAGGATTAAATGTGGTTAAAAAGGTAAAATATTTAGGGGTGTTCTTGACTTCTAAAAACTTGAATCTGTTTAAGGACAACTATGAGAAATGTTGGTCAGAAATCAAAAGGGATTTGGAAACTTGGACAAGACTAAAACTTTCCTTGTTAGGCCGAATAGCAGCTATAAAGATGAATGTTTTGCCGAAAATGCTATTTTTGTTTCAGACCCTGCAGATTGTGGACAAAGTGGTATGCTTCGGAAAGTGGCAGAGGGATATTTCTAAGTTTGTTTGGCAGGGCAAAAAGCCCCGAATTAAGTTTAAAATACTAACAGATGCGAAAGAAAGGGGGGGATTTGCCCTGCCAGACTTGAGGTTATATTATGAATCTGCAGCCTTCTGCTGGTTGAAAGATTGGTTTTTGTTAGAGAACACCGATGTCCTAGATCTGGAAGGGTTTGATAACGCTTTTGGGTGGCATGCGTATTTGTGGTATGACAAGGTTAAAGTTCATAAAATGTTTAAAAACCATATTGTTAGAAGAGCAATCTTTATGGTCTGGACAAAATATAAAGACTTATTGGAGAGTAAAACACCAAGGTGGCTTTCACCGGCAGAGGCCAAGGCACGCAAGAGACTTAACATGGAGGCCTACTGGCCAAAATATTGGGAATTAACAGAAAAAGATGGTGACAATTGGAAGCTGCAGAGTTTTGAAAATGTAAAAAGTAAGGTGCGAGATTGGTTGCATTATGCCCAAATTCGGGAAATTTTCAAAACAGACAAAAAGGTTGGGTTCCAGGTGGAAAAATCGAAATTAGAGACAGAATTGTTAGAACCTAAAGACAAATTATTTTCAAGAATGTATAACTTGCTGCTTAAATGGAATACACAGGATGAGACAGTCAAATCCGCCATGATAAAGTGGGCACAGGATATTGGACATAACATTATGTTTGAGGACTGGGAAAGGTTATGGACCACCGGATTGAAATTCACGGCTTGTACTGCCCTGAAAGAAAATATTATGAAAATGATATACCGGTGGTACATGACCCCAGTCAAGCTTGCTAAGATATATCACCTGTCTGATAATAAATGCTGGAAGTGTAAAGAGGCGGAAGGGACGTTCTTTCATCTCTGGTGGACATGTCCGAAAGTGAAGGCCTTTTGGGAAATGATCTATAATGAATTAAAAAAGGTATTTAGATATACCTTGCCTAAGAAACCGGAGGCCTTCCTTCTGGGCATTGTGGACCAGAATGTGTTAAAGAAGGATAGAACTTTTTTTATGTATGCTACAACAGCAGCAAGAATCCTCATCGCAAAGTGTTGGAAGACACAAGATTTACCCACACTGGAGGAATGGCAGACGCAGTTGATGGACTATATGGAACTGGCGGAAATGACTGGCAGAATCCGAGACTTGGGAGAAGAAAAAATGGAAGAGGACTGGAAAAAATTTAAGGACTATTTACAAAAATATTATAAGCTGTATGAATGTTAAGAAAATGCACTTTTTAGGAAATATTAGCCCCAGCAATGGTAATTAGGTGAAATCAAAATTAAGGCACAAGAAAAGAGAGGTGAAATTAAGAAAAATCTTTATTGCATTGCGTTTTAATCACAATATATAAGATCATGGTCACAATAACTTTGATTTTGGTAACTTGAAATTGAAAGATACAATAATGAATTGAAAGATACAATAAGTAATGAAATAAGATAATAAATAGCTGAAGACTTTGTATTATGAACATTGGGTTATAAATATATTGAAATGGGTAACATGACAAAATGAAAGATACAATAAGCGATGAAATAAGATAACAAAATGCTGAAATTGGTATTATAAATAATGCAGATTCGGGAAGATGTGGGGAAGTCCAAAAGATTCTGTAAAAGAAATATGATTTATGAAACTTTTGTATTTTATTCTTTGTTCCTTTTTATTTTGTAAAATTAATAAAAATATTTAAAAAAAAAAAAAGAAGGAGGCGTGGCCGAACGTAAAAACAGGGTTCTACAAGAGTTGGCAAACTCTATGTTGTTTGATGCTAAACTCCCTCAAAGTTACTGGGCGGAAGCCTGGCAGGCGGCTACTCATATTCTGAACCGAGTATATAATTCTGTAATTGGCACTACCCCTTATTTTGCTTTATATGGGAAGAAGCCCAAAATTAATTACTTTCGGGTGTTTGGATGTCAAGCCTATGTACTTATCCCAAAAGCGTTAAGGAAAAAGGGAAGTCCAAGGGCTAGGAAACTCATCTTTTGTGGGTACGAACCACACGCCAAATCTTGGAGATTCGTGAACCCAAATGGGGATACTACAAGAGTGGTCCTCAGTAGGAGCGCTGAATTTTGTGAGCAATCCAGATGGACTCACTTACATGGTAACCCTGACATTTTGAGAGATGATTTAGGCATTCATGCTGAGAATGAAAGTCCAGAGGGTGGTGAGCCAGAAGGGGATGGTGCACATGGTTCAGATGCAGATTCTGACCAGGCACAAGGTTCTTCTCCTAAGGTAGAAAAGCCAGAATCTAGGAGTGTTCCAACATCGCCAGTCAGTAGGCCTAGCAGACAGCAAAAGCGAAGCAGGTCGCCTGCAACACCAAGCCCAAGGGAGGTATCTAAACGGAGGTCTTTATCCCTAGGGGCGCATCCAGATATTAAGTCTGAGACAGATTCTGACAGCCAACGGTCAGAGGGGGCACAAGAGGAACAATTGCGCAGGTCAAACCGTGCCACAAAGGGCAAGCCGCCAGAGCGGTTTAAGGTGACAAGTGTATACGTAAATATGGCACAGTGTGAGCCAGATAGCTATATGGAAGTACAACAGCTTCCAAGCTCAGAAGCCGTAAAGTGGCAGGAAGCAATGGAAAAAGAGATGGCTTCAATGAAGTCTCTCGGTGTGTTTACAAGTACAGAGCTTCCGAAAGGGCAACAAGCTGTAGGTTGTCGATGGGTATATCGTTTAAAGCCCACAACTACTGAAGAGTTGCAATATAAAGCCCGACTAGTTGCAAAAGGGTTTTCGCAGCGCAAAGGTGTTCACTATTCTCAAATCTATGCCCCAACTTCAAGATCGGAGTCACTAAGAATGCTTTTAGCCTCTTCAGCTAAGAAGGGAAATAAGCTGTTTCATTTTGATGTCAATGTGGCTTATTTAAATGCAGACTTACAGGAGGAAGTCTATATGACACCACCACCGGGTTTTGAAGGAGACAAGCCAAACCACGTCTGGCGCCTACACAAATCCATTTATGGGTTGAAACAGTCCGCCCGTAATTGGAATTCCTGCTTAAACGATGCTCTAGAGAGCATGGGGTTCAGAAAGAGCGCAGCAGATGCGTGTCTTTATCTAAAAGGCTCGGGATGTGAACAAGAAGCAGTCTTGATATTTGTTGACGATTTATTATACAGTGGAAAGGATGATAAACTTGCACAACAATTTGCCACAAAGCTTGGAGAAAGGTTTCAGATAAAATCACTAGGCAATGTATCTGTTTATCTAGGAATTAAAATTCAGCAAGATGAAAATGGGAACTACTGGCTCAGCCAAGAAGCTAAGATCCAGCAGTTGCTGGAAAGGTTTAAAATGGACAACTGTGCTGGTGTTAAAACCCCAATGGAGTTAAGTTACATAAAGGATGCTCAAGCCGAGCAACAGGCAGAGTTCTCTAATCCCGGGGTTTACCAGTCAGCGATAGGCAGTCTACTCCACATTGCACAGTGGACTCGGCCCGATATAACATATGCTGTCAACATGCTGTGTAGACAAGCTGAAAAACCATCAATGCATGCTTGGCAAGGAGTAAAAAGAGTTTTAAGGTATCTCCAAACTACCAAAAGGTTTCGCTTAAAACTATCAGCAGAGGGCAGCACACAACTTGAATGTTGGGCCGACAGTAGTTGGGCAGAAGCTGGACCAGATAGAAAATCAGTGTCAGGAATGGCGATAAAATTTGGAAATGCACTAATTGGTTGGAGATCAAGAAAGCAGTCACTTATAGCTTTAAGTTCAACTGAGTCTGAGTTCAATGCATTATCAGATGTATGTAGAGAACTGGAATTTTATAAGCAACTGGTACAAGAATTGTTTGGAGAATGTTCCCTACCTATCAGAGTGTGGGAAGACAATCAACCTTGTATTAAACTAGCTAAATCAGGTCAATTCAAGGCACACACAAAACATTTGGATATCCGTTATCAAAATGTATGCCAAAGTGTAAAACAAGGTTTAATTGAACTAAAGTATTGCCCAAGCCAAGAAAATCTCGCAGACGGTTTTACAAAAGCTTTGAATCCGCAATCTCATAAATGTTTCTGTTCAGGTTTAAATTTGAATTAAGGTTGGTACAGCTCAGTGTTACGAGCGAGAGGGGGTGTTGCTATCAAAGGGTTAAAAGGTAGCAGAAACGCTCTAATCACTGAGCAGCTGGAAATCATTAGGCTTCCAGGAACATGAGTTTGTATAAATAGTCTCCCGTGTGTTTGTTCTCTCCCCTTCTCCCCTTTTGGGCGTGTTTGCTGATATGTGTGGTTCGTCGCCGGGGTTTTTTTTTGTTTTTGTAAATAAACCTTATCTTTGAGTTCCAAACCGCATGCTCCAAGACTCTTCTTTGAAAAGATACTGCCTCTCCTGCCCTTCTTAAACCGCTGCGCGAAATGCTCTGCTGTAGTGGGACTTGTGACGATGGAAGCGCACTGGGCATTTACATTAAACTAATTAAAATTTAATGGGACAGTATGACAAGGTAAAGGCCCACAGGGGTTTTAAGAATCATGTAATTAGAAAGGCATTATACAATGTATGGACTAGATACAAAGATCTCTTAGTAAGAAAAACACCAAAATGGATTTCACCAATGGAAGCACAGGCCCCAAAAAAGTTAAATATGGAAAACAAATGGTTGAGGTATTCAGATTTGTTGTTAGAGAATCAGGAAGGTTTTTAAATTAACACCATTTGAACAAATTAAAGATAAAGTGAATTGGTTGCAATATTATCAAATTAACGAATTATATAAGATGGATAAGAGAAATGGTTTTGCAACAGAAAAAATCAAATTGGAAACGGAGTTGTTAGATACTAATGATAAGAATATGTCTAAAATGTGCAGTTTGTTGTCGGAGTGGCATACAAAGGGTGAACAAGTTAAATCGGTCGTGATTGATTGGGCAAGGGATGTGGGACATAATATAATGATGGAGGACTGGGAGAGGCTATGGAGGAAAGGGGTTAAGTTCACTGCATGTACGATGTTAAAGGAAAACATTATGAAGATGATGTATAGATGGTACTTGACCCCTGTAAAACTAGCAAAGATTTATCACAAAAGTGATAACCTTTGTTGGAAATGTAAAGAAAAAGAAGGTACTTTTTCCCATATGTGGTGGACTTGTCCCAAGGTGAAAGACTTCTGGGAGAAGATTTATAATGAACTGAAAAACATCTTGAAATATACATTTATTAAGAAACCAGAGGCCTTTCTCCTTGGAATAACAGGTTTAGCATTGCCCAAGCAAGATGTTAAATTATTTTTGTATGCCACAATGGCCACTCGAATATTACTTGCTAAAAATTGGAAAACACAAGGACTACCAACAGTGGAAGATTGGCAGATGAAGATGATGGACTTTTCGAAGCTAGCTGACCTAACTGGAAGAATCTGCGACCAGAAAGAAGAGGAGTTTCAAGAGGACTGGAGGAAATTCAAGGACTATTTGAACAAATATTGTAATATAAAAAATTAGAAATTACTTGAAAGAAACAAATAGGCCTAGGACAAATTAAGTTATAATTAAATAAATGGGATTCAGAATGTCAAGAAAAGTGAATAAGATGACTATAATTGGAAATTGTTTTAGTTTAATAATGATATTGGAAAGCTGTTACTTTTAAATTACAAGGAAACTCAGAAGGGAGGGATTTGAGGAAGTCAATTAAGATGTTTTTAAAAGTTGGATTTGTGAAGAATTAAGTTTGTTATTATTGTCTATTTGTTTATTGTTCCCCCTTCTTTCCCCCTCCCTTTTTTCCCCTTCTCTTTTTCCTTTTCTGTTTTTGTGTATCATTTTGCTTTGTGGTTTGTGTTATTACGGTGGAAAATTTAATAAAAAATTATTTTAAAAAATAAAATAAATAAACCACAGAAGCTGGAGAACCACAGTACAAGGCTAGGTTAGTTGCCAGAGGGTTCATGCAGCGGAAGGGAGTGCATTTCACAGAAGTGTATGCTCCAACTTCCAGGTTTGAAACTCTGTGCATGCTCTTAGCTGTTGCTGCACAAAGAGGTTGGAAGGTAAACCACTTTGATGTGGATGTTGCCTACTTGAACTCAGACCTCCAGGATGAGTTGTACATGCTTCCTCCTCCAGGGTTTGAGGCCAAGGGGCAAGGCATCGTGTGGAGATTGCATGAATCTATTTATGGTTTACGTCAATCTGCCAGAAACTGGAACATGTGTTTGAATAAAGTCTTAGAGCAGTTAGGTTTCAGGAGAAGTGTTGCTGATAGCTGTCTGTACCTTAAAGGGTCAGGAGAGACCCAGGAAGCAATCCTGGTCTTTGTTGACAATATTGTTTACATGGCCCAGACAAACCTCAGAAAGCGCACTGAACTCAGCTTCAGTAGATGACAGCGCTATGAGACTTTGCTTCCAGGACCTCCACCCAACTACTGAGTCCCCAAACTTCACCACTAGACCTGACACTGATTTGCGGTCCTCAAGGTTAGCCCAATCCGAGTTCACCCAAGCAGTCAGCTTGACATCGCCCTCAGCTGACATCTTAAGGCAAAAGTCTTTGATATCTTGCAGGTAACGTAGCACCTGCTTTATACCATTCCAGGCCTGCACACTAGGACTTGAAGCCTCTCTACTGAGCAGATTGACAGCAAACGCTATATCTGGTCTGCTCCACTGTGACAGATATAACAGACTGCCCAGAGCTGACTGAAAGAGTTCAGTGTTTTCGAACACCACACGTTCTACTTGCTGACACTCCTTCACAAATCCAGCCTCCATGGGTGATCCGGCACCTGCACAATCAGACATCCTGAACTTCTCAAGCAACTGTTCAATCTTACCTTTCTGGCAAAGCAAGAAGCTTCCATCACTTGCTTTTGTGATCTGCATGCCTAAATAGGACTTGACATCTCCAAGCTGCTTCAGCTTGAACCGCTTTCCAAGCTCTCTAGCAAACTTCTCCACCTGTTTACCTGTCTGTGCCATGATCAAAATATCATCAATGAAGACCTGGATCACTTCCTGTTTCAAGCCTGAATCTCTAATGTAAAGACAACTGTCTGCAAGGGATCTCTTAAAACCTAGCTCTTCTAAGGCTTCATGTAGGCACATATTCCAATTCCTGGCAGATTGGCGTAATCCATAGATGGATTTGTGCAACCGCCACACAACGCCTGGCTCACTGACTTCAAATCCAGGAGGAGGAAGCATGTACAACACCTCCTTGAGATCTGAGTTCAGGTAGGCGACATCTACATCAAAATGGTTCACCAACCAACCTCTCTGTGCTGCTATCGCCAAGAGCGTTCTCAGAGTCTCCGCTCTCGAGGTTGGCGAATATACCTCTGTGAAGTGGACACCCTTTCTCTGTGTGAATCCTCGGGCCACTAATCTCGCTTTATACTGTGGTTCTCCTGCTTCTGTGGGTTTTAAACGGTAAACCCATCTGCAGCTCACGGCTTTTCCGCCCATCGGCAACTTCGTGAGTGAGAACACACCTAGAGACTCCATTGAGTTCATCTCCTTCTGCATCGCCTCACGCCATTTGCCAGCTTCTTCCTGAGGCAACTTCTGAACATCCTCAAAGGATTCAGGCTCACATCTAGCCACACCAACCCAGACACTAGTGGCTTCATACCTTTCAGGTGGCTTTCCCTTGGTTGATCTTGCTGACCTCCTCAGCGTGAATTCTGGAACAGCGCCTGATTCACCTGGATCAACCCTACTATCCTCTGTGTCTGAAACATCCCCCTCTGACCTGCTGCACCGTCCCGGCTCTGGACTCTGTGGCTGTGGACCGTGCACATCAGCAACAGGTTCAGCCTCACCCTCCTCTTCTTCCTCATCTGAGTCTAACAGAACATCAGGGTTTCCGTGAAGACGTTTCCACCCACTCTGCTCGCAAAACTCAGCACTGCCGCTAATAAGCAGCTTAGACTGGTTGCCAGTAGGGTATGTGAAACGCCACGCCTTTGAACCCGGCTCATAGCCCACAAAGATCATCTTCCTAGATCTTGGCTCACCATTTCTGCGCATGGCCTTTGGAATGAGAACCCAAGCCTCAGCCCCAAAAACATGGAGAAACCCCACCTTCGGCTTCTTGTGATGCAACAAGAAAAACGGTGTGTTGCCTACACTGGAATTGTACACTCGATTTTGCACAAAGCATGCTGTCTTATAACTCTCAGCCCAAAAGCGCTGTGGCAAACCTGAGTCTGCCAACATAGCATTCGCAGATTCCTGTAGTGTGCGAAACTTTCTCTCTGCAACTCCATTCTGTTGCGGACTGTAGGGGGCAGACAATCGATGACTGATACCCTTCTGCCTGAAAAACGATTGCAGCGCAGAACCTGTGAACTCCCCCCCGCGATCAGATTGAAAGGAAACCACCCTGGTAGAGAACTGCAGCTCTATCGCTGTGATCCAATCCCTGATCAGTGCAGCTGCTTCTGATTTGCATTTAAGTGCAAAAACCCAAGCAAATTTCGAAAAATCGTCAATCAGAACCAGAATCCACTTAGACCCAGCTAAAGAACGTGTTGGCATGGGCCCTGACAAATCTGCATGCACAAGTTCAAAGGGTTTGCTGGTTCTCCTCTCTGACCTGGGGTATGGGCATGTTGTGATCTTCGATTGCGTACAGGCTTGACAATCTAGGTATCTGTCACAAGCCTTGAACCTACAACCAATGGTGTTTTCTGCAGCTTTTCGCACAAGCGACCACCCAGCATGCCCAAATTTTCGGTGCCACAAGTGAATACAATCATCGTGTGGTGGGACATTTGCACACTGCACATGGGCATCTTCAATGGACTCTCCACTAGCCCCATTTTCCACCAGCCCCATTTTTCCACCAGTCCCATTTTCCACCAGTCCCATTTTACCACCAGCCCCATTTTCAACAGGCATCTGCACCAGAAAGAGCCTGTCTTTTCTCTCAACGCTGTAGATCTTCTTCCCATCCCTGTAAAAGGAACACAAATTGTTAGAAAAACGAACATTGAACCCATCATCATTTAGTGATGACACACTTAAAAGAGAGTGTGCAAGCTCTGGGACTACAAAAGCTTGCACCCAATGATCCAAGAAAGAATCATATAAAAACCCAGATTCAGATTCAGAGTAGCAGCAGCGGTCCTGCGTCGGTGTGAGAATAGGGATAAATCAAGTCCAGAGGCAGATCGGTTCTTATCTCTAGAAGTGTTTATTTACAAGCCATAAATCAGTCTCTTTCCACCGGAAACTTCAGCCATTCCAAAAGCACACATTCACAGCCTGCAGCCTCGGAGCTGAGCTGTGTCTCTCAGTCAGAAGTGAAAGCAACTCTGCTTGCAGACTGTGACGCACTTCTCTGCGTCAAGCTCCTCCCAGATACAGGACACCACAGAGTTTTAACCCTGTCTGTTCCAAACACACAAAACACTTCATCACAGTTTTCCCTATCTATTCAAAGGGACTCTGCTGCACATTACCAAATGTAACAATTCACTGGTTAATGTATCTATGTACTGGCTCACTGGGAAAACTTCAGAAATTCATATAGAATCACTCCAGTGTGGGATTTATGCCATTCCAATGTTGTTCTGTTCAGGAAGAAAATGGCTACCAAGGGGGGAGCTTGGGACATGAGTGAGGGCAGCCATAATCCCTAATGCGTGAGCCCACGTACTCAGCAGCCCCTCTGCCTGAGTGACAATGTCTGGCATTCTGACATCTGGGTGCCAGACAGGTAGCCATTCCAGAAACAATAACAAACAGATGAAGACAAAAGGGTTTGATTAACTTGGCTGAGAAACAGGGAAATGTAAATATCTCTTTTGTATCACTTGATGGGTATATGGTAGAGGTGGGGGGGGGGGCAAGCCCTGATGCTCAGGTTACTGCTCCCAGACCCTCCCAATGTGTGATGTACTTATGCTGTAAGCGTTGAGATATGAGTACTACGCAGCTGCGAACAAGCAGTTCGATGTTTACATCACATGATGGGTCTAACCGTGGGACAGGATGTTCCAGGCAATTCTAAGGGATTTGTTCTCTGTGTAATATGAGACCTTCCTGTTGTTCGTGTCCGGGAAGTCTTACTCTGTTGCTCAGAGGAGTCTGAGTGAGCAGACATGCTTTTTGTACAGTGTACAGTCAGAAATAAAGTAGAAATGAAATAGACTTTCTGACTGATTTCTTTCTCCTGCTGCTATGCAAGGGGGAAGGGGGTGTGCACCTTTCATCAGGGAGGTGTCGCCTATCAATATCTCCCTGGTCTGCCGGGATGCCAGCCAGGGTAGGTCACCGGCAAACAGGCCCCAACAAGCCTGGGAAGATGAACCAGCCTTCCCGAGGGGGCCAGTTTCCAACAGTAAGTGTGATGTAGTTTTAGGGGTGTTACTAGTGTTATGAGAATTATAAGGTCTAAGATATAAAATACATGTTCATAGATGTACCAGGCAGACACATACATAAACATATAAACCACATGTATGAACAGTACAGGAAAATAGTCCTGAAACCATTTTAACTCTCCCAAATTGACCTCAAATGTTTCTCTGCAAGGAGAAAGGAAATGGGAAAACCTCCCCATTGTCTCTTTGCTCACAAATCCTGTCTTAAGGGCGTATCTGTGTATGAATAGGGTGAGCCTGTGACCTGCATTCAGGAACTGAGTATTTACGATCACAAAAGAATGCCCAGACTGCCAGAAAATGCAATCAGTGACCATTATCAGGTACCCTGGCAAACAGGATTTCTGCTGTAGACTGCCTCCTCTGCTGCTGACCGCCTCCTTCTGTGATGTATGTATTGTTGGTACTAAAGGGTTAAGAGGTAACAAGTCGCTCTAATCACTGAGCAGCTGGAAGTCATTAAGCATCCAGGAATGTGAGTTAGTTTGTATAAATAGTCAGTTCACACGTGTTTCTCTCTCTCTTCCCCCCTTGCTGATATGAGTTAAGTTTGGAGTAAAGTTTTTCTTTATACCGGAGATAAAAGCATGTGTGCTTTATCGCCAGGGTTTTTGCTTTTGTAAATAAAGTTTTTTCCTGAGTTCCAAAGTGCTTGCTCCAGGATTCTTCATTGAAAGGTACTGACTCTCCTGCCTCCTTCAGCCGCTGCACGAAATTCTCTGCTGAGATAAGTCTTATGGCGTTGGAAACGCACTGGACGTTTACTTAACATTAAACTAATTAAAGTTTAATGGACATGTATGATGTATTGGGGAGTGGTCTTGGGCTACAGGGTGAGCAATTTCAAAAGTCTATATAAGAGCTTGCACACCAGTGTTCAGGGTCCCTCCTGCCTCCTGCGTGTGGTTGTGAGCACCCTGTTGCAACAGTTAATAAAGATCTGGCTTACTAGCTGCTGTTTTGCTCCTATATTCCTGGCTGGTGTCTTTGTTCGGTAATCCAAGTGCTTTTCAATATTCTCTGGTCGGCCTCTGTTATTTTCTCCTACCGATAGGGAACCTACATAAGGAATCTATATGGGCTCTTGGGTAGTTTTTTCTTATTACACTAGTAACTTTTGGAAACTGATAAAAATAAGAAACTTCCTTTGTTGTGGGCTTCTTCCTGCTTATCCCATGTGGTGGGTGGAAGTCCTGTTGCAACAGTTGTTTGAATAAAGACCAGGCCTATTGACTGCTGTTTTGCTCCTATATTCCTGGCTGGTGTCTTTGTTTGGTAATCCAAGTGAGCCCAAGGATTTTCCTATAACAATGCCCTTTTATATTAATTTTTGATTACAAATGCTTGTTTTAATTTATTGGGAATTGGGGGGGATTATTGGGTTGCTCTTGTTTATATTATGTATTTTGTGGTTTTATTTTTGCTGAGAATCCGCCTGCGAACTGTGAGTATAGGGCGATATACAGTCATACCTCGGGTTGCAAATGCTGCGGGTTGTGCGTTTTCAGTTTATGGACCACACCGAACCCAGAAGTACTGGAATGGGTTACTTCTGGGTTTCGGCCCTCGTGCATGCACAGAAGCACCAAATTGCGTCACGCGTGTGCGCAGACGCAGCACTGAGGGTTGCTGTCAGGGAACTGACATTGGAGCGAGAGGTGGAGGCAAGGCTCCAAAGCGATGCAGGAGAGGGGACCAGCAGGGGGGAAGGAATTCAACATAACACCAGTAGAGAAGGGAGGGAGATGGAGGATTCGGAGAGGGGTCTCCAAGACTCTTCACCCGAGACCAGTGGAGAGAGCACGGGCACGCCTCTGCCCACTCCTTCTTTGCGCAGAAGAGTCCCGCGCAGGGAGAGTAGGTGGAGACTTGGCATCAAACAGCTTCTATGCTGGAAGAGGTTCAAGAAACGCCCACTGACGGATTCTGCAAGCGACTGAACAGCCACGGAGTGAGGGCTGTCAGCCGAGGCATGGTTAGCCAGGCGATCTAGCCAAAAGTAACGGCAACTTACGCACAAGTAACCCCTTATAACCATTATAGTTGCAAATGCGCCTCCTGCACAGATCACGTTCGCAACCCGAGGTATGACTGTACAAATTAACAACAAAAATAAGAATTTTTTACTTACCTTTACATTTTTGTGGCTCCAAAAAATGTGTTTTTTGTCCTCCCCCCTCTCTCACACACGCACACACGGGGGGGGAGGCAAGGTGTCGTGTTTTTTTTAACTTAAGCAACAATGTCTTGGCTTCACACAAAAAACTGCTCAGCTTGGCTTCCCCAAAAAAACCCTGTGCTTTTTTTAAATCTATATTTTATATATTTTATGTACCATCTTTACAACAGAAGACTTTACATCCAAAATAAACCAACATACAAGCAAGAACATGACTCACATGTTTTCATTTATACCAAATTCTTCTCAGATTTCCTTATTTTGCTGTTCATTAATGTTAGTCTCCTTCTTTTAACTCCTTATTCTTGATCTCTTAAATCACATATATATCCTTAACAATTTTCCAAATGCTGCCCTATACCTGCCTCCTCTCATGCCCATTACTTCCTTTCTCCCATGTGTGATCTTCTCTACATAATATTGTTTGTCTTTGTGTTAATAGAGTTGGTATTTATTGTTCTGTATGTGTTATGATGTTGTCCTATATCCTTGCGCACTTTAACTGTTGAATTTGAGCTCCAAAACAAAATCGTTCCATATATTCCTTTACGCACTCCCACTCTTTCTGAATTTTTTTATTAGAACAGCCTCTAATTGTTGCCATTAATTTTGCCATCTCAGCAAATTTGCAAATTCTAGCTCGCCATTCTGATATTTCTGGTATTTTTTCTGTTTTCCAATTTTTTTGCCACTAATAGTCTAACCCAGGGGTCTGCAACCTTTAAGACAAAAAGAGCCACTTGGACCCGTTTCCGAAGAAAAAACAACTGGGAGCCGCAAAACTCGTCATTATAAAAATAACTTTTTTGTCACTTTTTTATTATTTCTTTGTTTGACCCCTCAGAATTACTCCTCCTCATAGAAATAAACGTTAAATTAACAAGTTGCAATTTTTTGTGTGTGTGTTCTTCACTCCCCTTCAAAACAGTGACCAGCGTACATGTCCCTTACAATGTAGTGGGCGGGTGGGCGGGAAGGTGACATCGGGACAGTGCGTGACTAACGCACGCACCGCCCCCATGCGACGTCACAGCCAGTACAGCGCTCGCCACAGTACAGCGCTCCCCTCGCTAGTATCTGCCCCAGAGCCGTGGCAAAGGTGCAAAAGAGCCACATGCGGCTCTGGAGCCGCGGGTTGCAGACCCCTGGTCTAGCCGCTGCTGTTGCGTAAAGGAATACATTCTTTTTATCCTTGGAGATGTCACTGGATAGTGAACCCAGCAAATATGTTTCGGGCTTTTTGGAAACTGAACTCTTGAACATCTTTTTGAGCTCTTCATGTATCACAATCCAAAATTGTTTAACCACCTTGCACCCCCACCACATATTATACATCGTCCCCACCTCTGTTTTATATTTCCAGCAGAGATTTGAGTATTTTTTATAAATCTTTGCTAATTTTACTGGGGTGAGATACCAATGATAAAACATCTTCATTATTGTCAGGGGCTCAGGAGCAGAGGCACAGGGAAGAGGGGAAATGGAGAGCGAAGGGGAAGAATCCGAGGGGAGCGTAGGAGAAGAGGACAGTGGTCCGAGGGATTCCATGAGCCTCTCCAGCGAATCGGAAGATTCACAGAAGGGGGCGCCAGTGGCCAGGGGCAGGGGGTTCCCAGGGGGAACGCCCCAGGAGCGAGGGGGCAGCAGGGACTCCCAGAGCAGTAGTTGGAAATCAGGACCAGCTTCCCCACCAGAGCAGAGTGGGGGGGAAGAGTCCCAAGCATCGGGGCCAGTGCATTCCCCACCAGGGAGAGAAGACGAGGCAGAGCTGACCACGCCTCCGTCGGAGAGTCGGGCGACGGAGGGGAGGTCAGATCCGGCTAGTTTCCCGGAAGAGGGAAGCAGTGACAGAAGTAGTGTAACGGTTAGGAGAAAGGTCACTGGGTTGGCGCGAGAGGCAAGTTCAAATGTACAGGAGCGCGGGACAGCAGAGAATGAGGATTGGGAACCGGGTCCTAAAGCCCGACGGAGGCAGGGGGAGGAGCTAAGCGACTCAGCGTCGGAAGAGTCCAGAAAGGGCAATGCCCCAGCGGGCAGGAGGACCCGCCTGAGAGAGCAGCGGAAAAGGTGGAGCAGGGCTAGGATCTTAAACTGGTGTCAGAGGGGAGGAGACTCAGACGGGACTTCGCCGATCTAGGGGTTAAAACGTAGGGCTGCACGCTGTGGCTTTGAAATGGAAACTGAACTTCAATAAAGACTTTTATACATTACCACAGCCTAGCGTTGGTCCTCTGTGAGCTGGGACCTAGAGGCAGCTCTGACAATTATATTTTCTTTTATCAGATAAGAAGCTGTAAAGTTTATATCAATTTTCCTTAGCTTTTCCCATCTATCTAAGTGAATTGTCTGGCCCAGGTCTTGTGACCATTTTATCATTGTTTCTTTTATTACCTCGTCTTTCAGTTCCCATTCAAGGAGTAAGCTGTACATTCTCGATAGGATTTTCTTGTTTGGTTGCAAAATTTCACTTCATAGTTTTTATATTTCCCTCCTGGTCCCCCCTCTATCATTACCGCGATGGGAGTGCTCAACCGAAGTAGAGCACTTTCCCCGACCCGTTCTCAAGGCGCACCACGCTGGAAGTCTAAAACCCGTGTGCTTTTTGCCACCTACTTCAGCCAGCACCTGCTCAACATACACACACAGAAGGGGGGAAGAGGCAATGTAGTTTTAAAAAAGTTAAGCAAAAATATTGTAGAGCCTGGAGGAGCAAAGGGAAGCTACTAGGCTAGCTTGCATCTGCTGCTTTCCCACCCTCACCCCCCCAAATGCAACTCAACCAGCAAGCCCTCCTTTCCTCTGCTTTCAAATTATGCAATGGCCAAAATAATAGAATGTAGGGTGGCCATATGTCTGGGAAAACGTGGACATGTCCTCTTTTTGGGAGCCAACATGCGTATTCAGGCTGATTTTTACATTTTAAAGGAAATGGTGGGTAGGACTGGAGGTAATGACTTCAAGTTACAAGAAAGGAAATTCTGACTAAACATTTGAAAAAACTTTCTGACAGTAAGAGCTGTTTGGCAGTGGAACAGACAACCACAAGAGGTGGTGGACTCTCCTTCCTTGGAGGTTTTTAAACAGAGGTTGGATGGGCATCTGCCATGGATGCTTTAGCTGAGATTTCTGCATTGCAGGGGGTTGGACTAGATGACCCTTGTGGTTCCTTCCAAATCTGTGATGCTATGAAATGCCCTATATTTGGTGGTGGTGTTTTTTTAATTGGTGGGTTTGGGAGGCACATCCATGCTTGGGAGGGCACTGTGCCCCAGAAGAGGAACCACTGCAGCGGAGTGAGCCCGTTGCAGCAGGAGATCAGGTAGGAGCTGGGGTTTCAGGAAGGTATGAGGAGATGGTATCTTACTAGATCATTATTAAATGAAAATAACTTCAATATATAACCCAAGAAACACAAATATATTTTAAAAATAACTCCAAATCTTCAACGTCAAGACTGATGGAATGGGAAGGATATAAAGCTTACATCAGAGGGAAGATAATATCCTTCTCTGCCAACAAAGCCAAGCTGCAAAGATTAAAAGAAAATAAGCTAAAAATTTCTTTAAAAACACTATGGGGCGATATGGCGAATAACCCATCTAAAGTTACATATGAAAGAATACAAAAACCAACATTAGAAGTGAATAATATACTAGCTCAAAAAAATAAGTTCAGCCTACTAAGTCTAAGACAAATATATTGGGAACAGGGAGAAAGACCGACAAAAATTGAAGCTAATTGTCTAAAACAAAAGAAAGTGAACCAAATAATACCCTTAATAAGAAATGAAAATAACATTGCAGCTACCTCATCAATAAATATCAATAATGATTTTTTTTAATTCTACAAAAAATTATATGAAGGGCCAGAAAATATATCAGAGGATGAGGTGGAGAACTTCTTTCAAGATATTAAAATACCAACTATTGAATAAGATCAAAAAGATATGCTATCAGCACCCCTAAATATATCAGATATTGAAAATGTAATAGAAACAATGGGGAATGGGGAATCACCAGATGGTTTTCCTATAGAATGGTATAAAATATTCAAAAATCTACTAGTCCCGAGACTTCTAGAAGTCTATGAGGAAATAGCTCATAAAGGTATATCTGCTACAGCATTCAATGAAGCTTTAATAATTATACCAAAACCTAACAAAGACCTATTAAATGTGCAGATTATAGACCAAGATCATTAATGAATGTTGATGCAAAGATTTTGAATGCAATATTGGCGGCAAAATTACAAAAAGTTATTCAAGACTTGATACCTAATAATCAAACAGGTTTTATAAAAACAAGACAAGCTACAGATAATATCAGATTAACAATAGATTTGATAAATTTAAACAAAGATGAAGAGGAGTTTATGATATTGTCATTAGATGCAGAAAAGGCTTTTGACAGAATATATAAAGAATTCATAGGGTTTGTGTTAAGTAAATTTGGTTTCCCTATAGAATACTGTAATTGGATTAAAATTATTTATAAAAACCCAACGTCCCAGATTGTTACAAATGGAAGAATTTCGAATTTGATTAGTTCACAAAGGGCAGCAAATATGTTCCATCAGCCATAAGGGTTTTCAACGCAAAATCTGTTGCCCAACTCCTGTACGCTGCAACTGTCTGGCATAATGGGACCTGCCTAAGCTAGATGGCTTTCAGGCAAAATTTCTACGATCTCTGCTGCAGGTACCCAACTGTGTCCCCAACTCCATACTTCTGTTAGAAGCTGGTGAATGCCCAATTTCAACTAAAGCATGGTGGGCTGCCCTAATACATTGGCTCAGGATTTCAGTGTTTGATCTAGGGAAGGGTTTGTACCAACACCTGACCAATGAGGAGTTTGTCAGCAAATGGCAGAAAACCATGGCTAGAAAAGCCACCTCTATTGGTCTGTCACCCCCCCCCCCAAACTGTATTACCTGGGTTATGAAGGCGCCCTAAAGACGTTAAAGCAAAGATTATGGGATAATGCACACAGTGACTTGCGATCTTGATCACACGCAGTCTGTAGTCCGCTGGCAGTAGAGGTACAATATGGGCATGTCTTTAAGTTAACATCTTACATTAAAAACCTGACAGTACCAAATTACTGAAGGCTTTTCACCAAAGCCAGACTAAACGTCTTTCCTTCTGCAGTGTTGAATGGCAGGTTGAGATGAGTTCCCTACCATGACATACTTTGCTTGTGTCCTCAAGACATCGATTCCATAAAACATATTTTGCTGCACTGTGCAAAATATGAGCAAGCTGATATTACCCTTGCTGGTACCTTTCCTGGGAAAATCAGAGGCTCACTATGTCAGGTTCCTATTGGAAGACCGGACAAACGCTAGAACATTAGCAGTGGCCAAGTTTTTATCGGTGGTTGCAAGAACCAAGGAACCCTATCTTTTGAACAAAATGCTTGTTCAACCTGGAGGTAGGCTGTATGAATTGTGCATTGCTTTGTAATAATTTGTTGGGTCTCTGGACCATAATAAAGATTGATTTGATTTGATTAGTTTAAATCGAGGAATGAGACAAGGATGTCCTCTTTCTCCATTATTATTTAATCTCTGCCTGGAACCATTAACAAGAGCAATAATTCAGGATGAGCATATCAAGGGTGTAAAACACAACAAAGATAATTACAAAATTGTATTATTTGCGGATGATATCATTTTATTTATTACAAAACCAGAAGATACAATTCCAAAAATTATGGAGAAAATAAAAACCTTTGGCAGAATATCGGGATATTCTATAAATTGGACAAAATCAGAGATTCTACCAATTGGGCCAAGGGCTACATTGTATAGAAACCATCAATTTCAGATGTGCAAAGACTTTATTAAATAATTGGGTATAATGATTTCATCAGATATAGACCAAATTGTAAAACTAAATTTGAATCAAATTGTAAATGAGATTTCTTTTGATATTGAAAGGTGGAGACCTCTAAACCTCTCAACTATCAAAACTATCAACTATTTAGATCATGCCTGTGGGGTACAAAGCCACCAAGAATATCACTACATAAAATGCAACTTCCAACTAAGGAAGGTGGCTTTGGTCTCCCAAATCTGCAACTATATCACCAGGCCTACCTGCTGAGCAAGACCAATGATTGGAGAGCTAGCAGGAATCCCAATTGGGCTACACTCGAAT
Organism: Podarcis erhardii; assembly: GCF_964252035.2. Lineage (NCBI taxonomy): Eukaryota > Metazoa > Chordata > Lepidosauria > Squamata > Lacertidae > Podarcis > Podarcis erhardii. The sequence continues at coordinate 29,858,594 of NC_138506.1, read as the reverse complement.
ATAGTTTCTTCAAACCTCTTGTAGGGTGGACTAAACTCGGCTCCAATTTTATGAAATATCCTATTATCTTGGAGACTATTAAAGCACCTATAAAAATTTGGATGAATATAAATAAAAAGAATAAGGATGACCCCTATCAGCATGAGAAATTAACAATATGGGCCAACCCAAAATTAAAAATTGGAAATCAAGTAATAATTTGGCAAAATTCGATGAAAAAAGGTACAGTGGTACCTCGGGTTAAGAACTTACCGTAATTCGTTCCGGAGGTCTGTTCTTAACCTGAAACTGTTCTTAACCTGAAGCACCAGTTTAGCTAATAGGGCCTCCCGCTGCTGCCGCACTGCCGGAGCATGATTTCTGTTCTCATCCTGAAGCAAAGTTCTTAACCCGAGGTACTATTTCTGGGTTAGCGGAGTCTGTAACCTGAAGCATCTGTAACCTGAAGCGTATGTAATCCAAGGTACCACTGTATTTTGACATTGAATCAATTAATTGATGAAAATTACAAATTTGTGGAATATAAGACTTTGCAAGTAAAGTATGGATTAACCAGGGAAACACAATGTCAATACATACAATTGAAACATATGTTTTAAAGGCAGTTTGGCCCTGACACTATAGCAGCATCAGAAACACCCCTGCTGCTACAAGATTTAATCTCTTTAACAAAAACAAAAAAACTCTACACTTGCACTATATAAAACCCTACTCAACAGGAAGAAATATGATTTAGAATATGATAGACAAAAATGGAATACTTACTTCACTTTGTTTTGCGTTTTTAGGGTGAATATGCATGCACACCCTAAAAGCAGAAAAAGAAGTGAAATAAGCCCAAACAAAGCTTATTCGTCTTCTTTCTATGCATTTTCACCCCCAAAACACATGCTATTTTCCCCCAGTTTATTTCACTTCCTTTTGCGTTTTTTGTGTGAATATGTATGTGTGATGGGATGATGAGCTGCTTGTGCGTAAAAGCTGAGTCCCTCAGAGTTCGGGCATGGTTCTCAAACTCTGTCCTTAGCGGAGCCCTTAAACATGACTCCCTTAATCGCTGGCAGAATCCGACAGTGGGCGTTTACGGAATCTACTCCAGCATAAAAGCTCCTTGACGGAAACGCATCTTCTGGATTCTCTGCGCGACAGTTTCCGGCGAGGAGTGGGTGTACCTATAGGAGGTCCTGAGACTTCTCCACTGTTCTCGCTGGAAGACTCCCTGAGCCATCCCTTCGACTCACTTTCTCTCTGATCTCCCTCTCTCCCCCTGCTGGTACCTTCCTCCGCTGCTGAGTCTCTCCTAGCTTCCGAGAGCCCCTCCACCACCTGCCTTTCCGATGGCAGTTCCCTGACAGTATGCACACCCAAAAAACACGCAACACATTGAAATAAGCCTGAAATAAGCTTATTCGTCATCTTTCTATGCATATTAACCAAAAAATCACATGTTTTGTTTTCTTTGGGCTTCCTTAACTTCGTTTTGCGTTTTTTGAGTGAATATGCATGCACACCCAAAAAACGCGAAACAATGTGAAATAAGCCCAAACACAGCTTATTGGTCTTCTTTCTATGAGTATTGTCCTAAGAACCACATGTTTTGCTTTGTTTGGACTTACTTCACTTCCTTTTGTGGATTTTTTTATGAATATGCAAGCAGACCCCAAAAACATGCAACACAGTGAAATAAGCCTGAAAAAAGCTTATTTGTCTTCTTTGTATGCATATTAAACAAAAAATCACATGTTTTCCTTTGTTTGGACTTACTTAACTTCTTTTTGCATCTCTTTTTTTTTAAAAAAAAAATTATTAAGTTTTCCATTTAACAATACAATCATATCACATTAATTATTCCAAATTATACCAATACATATCATAAAGTCCAAATATTTTGCCAAATTATAAATTTTTGTTGGGGGTTCCCATGCTTCAAGTTCAGTAAGGGTCCAGTCAACTCATATTTCTGCTGATTTTAGTATTCACCAATCCCATCTTTCGATCTTCTTGTTGTTATCCTTTTTCTTCTTAATAGCCTCTGAGTTGTTTCCACAGGCGAGTTAAAGTAAACATTATTATGCTTCTGTGTAAACTTTGTAAGGCTCTCCCTTTTTTAAAGCTGGTAAGTCTTTTGTTTGCAATAAATCTTCACACACTAATCCAAAAGTCCTGCTTGGGCAGCAGGCGCCATCTTTCTCAGTTCCAATGAAATAAAATCTGGGCGTCTGCTCATTAATTTCCCCAGACAAGTTGCTCCATAAATCAGTCTTTCCAGGGAAGATTTGCCATCGAACTTAGAATACAAACATGATAACAGAGCAACGGCTCGCCTCCCCCTTTGACTATTAATCTCGCAACATAGTCTGTCTCGTAATGGCGGATCCTGATTTAAAACTGCGTCACAAGAGAGCATTTTATTTTCTTTCCAAATCTTTCACAAAACAAAGGCTTTAGTTGATATTTTTATTTCCACACAGTTTATTCTCCAATCTCACTTGACGGTTCTTCTAGGGGAGGGGTTGTTAGGTAATATCGTAGTAAAAAAAAGAAAAAGTTTTTCCTCTCTCGTTTTGCATCTCTAGGGTGAATATGCATGCATACCCTGTAGTTAATTTATATAGTAGCTGTAGAGAATAAAAGAAGTTATTCTACAGAAGCTGTTGTTCGTGTGGTTCATGCTCTGCTGTGCTCCGCTGACTACTGGAAGTGAGTTTGGTGCTCACAGCTCTGAGTTGTGAATCCACAGCACTTAGATCTGCTTCCTGCGTGGAAGGCCTCTGGAAGTGCTTTCCAGCTCACCTGGCCCAGTCAGGGCTGAAGAGGTTGATCCCAGTCGGTGGCACTGGCTCAAAGGCGCAGCTGACATTTCCCCCCTCGTTTTGCATCTCTAGGGTGAATATGCATGCACACCCAAAAAACGCGGAGAAAAGTGAAATAAGCCCAAACAAAGCTTATTGACTGAAGAAACACGTGTTTTGCTCTGTTTGGGCTTACTTCACTTCCTTTTGTGTTTTTTGTGTGAATATGCATGCACAGCCCAAAAACACGAAACCAAGTGAAATACGCAGAAACAAAGCTTATTCGGTTTCTTTCTATGCATATTGACCCAAACAACAATTGTTTTGCTTTGTTTTGGCTTCCTTCACTTCGTTTTGCGTTTTTTATATGAATATGCATGCACAACCAAAAAACATGAAACAAAGTGAAATAGGACTTCCTGGCGTGGCGCGCTCAGCGTCGGGTCAGGGAAAGCGCTCTGCTGCAGTAAGAGCACTCCCAATCACAGATACAGGATAAAAAGACGGGGAAGCGAGGGTGACGCAAACCCTGAAGAGGTCTGAGAGGAGGTTTCAGACTGAAGAAAATCGATCCAAGCAGCGCATAAAGGGGTTTTCTACCGTCCCAGCACAAAAAGTGGAGGGAGGTGGAAGAACTTCAGCGCAGAAAGATCGCACACCCGACCGTGAGATGCCCCTGAGACCTGAATGAGAAAGCACCAGGCTGCTCCAAACTAAAACTGTAAAATCAAGAGTACTCCTGAAGGAACAAGGTAATAACCCTGGCTTAAATTAAAATAAAAGGAGTACGGACTAACTTAATATTATAAAGGACAGTAAAGCTAATGGAGAGAGGAGCTTCAGCGTTCTGAGACTTATCAAGTTGTGGAAAATAAGCCTTGTAAAGAGGCAGAAAATAAAAACTGAGACATACTGAGTACCTGCTTCTACAGGGGGACGCTCTGTTGAGAGAGACAAGGAGCTGAAATAGCAAGCAGCAGCAGCAGCGGTGACAACAAAGCAGCGGCCATTGAGGAGGAGATCAGCGTAAAACAAAGGGGTGAGTGAAAAAGGAAAAGGAGGGGGAGGAACGTGGAGGATACAGTGGAAAAAGAGAAGGAATAGAAAAGATTTGAAGACCAGGCAGCGGTGGGAAAATAAAGATTAAGATAAAGAAGTGAAAGGGAAGAGGAAGAGATATACAAAGGGAGAGAAAGAAGGAGGAAAAGACTGGAATAGGGAAGAAAGCAGCTGGCGAAAATGGCGCTGGGGGGGGGGAGAGTGAGTCATCGCCCTCAGAAGGGAAAAAAGCCGGAAGAAGAATAGTGGTGGAAACAGTCACTGCAACAAAGAGAGGCTAGAGAAACAAAACAAGAAGGACCACCTCACAAGTAAATTGGAAAATCTCGCCACCTAGTGGCGGAAAATGAAATTACTCCCATAATTTAAAAAACGCTGCTAAGACACAGGCTTGAAGTACAACCATAAAGAAAACTAGCTATACAGGAAAGGACATTTGAAATACCAAGTTCAGCTTCTAGAAAATAAGTTCTTAAGACGGATGTTAAGTACTGTGAAGGAATTTTTCTCTGATAAATGCCAAAGTACCGTATTTTTCGCTCTGTAGGACGCACTTTTTCCCCTTCAAAAATGAAGGGGAAATGTGTGTGTGTCCTATGGAGTGAAGACGCCATAGCCCCGTGACCCTCTCCCGGCTGGAGAGGTGACGCGTGGCTATGGAAGGAGCCTCTATAGTCGCACGTCACCTCTCCAGCCGGGAGAGCGCGGGTGGGGAAAAAAATGCCCCCCACGACCCTCTCCCGGCTGGAGAGGTGACGCGCGGCTATGGCAGGAGCCTCCATAGCCGCGCGTCACCTCTCCAGCTGGGAGAGCGCGCGTGGGGCAAAAGAAGCACCCCGCGACCCTCTCCTAGCTGGAGAGGTGACCGTCTATGGCAGGAGCCTCCATAGCCGCGCGTCACCTCTCCAGCCGGGAGAGCGGCGTGGGGCTAAAGAAGCCCCCCGTGACCCTCTCCCGGCTGGAGATGTGACGCGCGTCTATGGCTGGAGCCTCTATAGCCGCGCGTCACCTCTCCAGCCGGGAGAGCGCGCGTGGGGAAAAAAATGCCCCCCGCGACCCTCTCCCGGTTGGAGAGGTGACGCGCGGCTATGGTAGGAGCCTCTATAGCCGCGCGTCACCTCTCCAGCCGGGAGTAACGGAAGAAATATCCATAGAAAAAGGTACACGGCAGGGATGCCCAATATCCCCTTTGCTTTTCATATCAGTCCTGGAGGTTTTGTTAAACATGATTAGAAAGGACCAGTTGGTTAAAGGAGTTCAGGTCGGAGTTAGACATTACAAACTAAGAGCATTTGCAGATGACCTAGTATTGACCCTGCAACAGCCAGACACTAGTACCGAAAGAGTATTAGAATTAATTGAGATATTTGGTCAAGTAGCAGGATTTAAATTGAACAAACAAAAAACGAAAGTGCTGGAAAAAATTTAACAATGGAGGAAAGAGAGAGATTTCAGAATGAAACAGGTTTGGAAATAACGAAAAAAGTGAAATACCTGGGGATAAACTTAACATCTAAGAATGTGAACTTATTTAAGGACAATTATGAAAAATGTTGGTTAGAAGTAAAGAAAGACCTAGAAATATGGTCAAGGTTGAGACTTTCCTTGTTAGGCCGAATTGCTACTATTAAGATGAATGTATTGCCTAGAATGTTATTTTTATTTCAGACGTTGCAGATCTTGGACAAGATGGACTGTTTCAAGAAGTGGCAGAAAGATATATCAAAATTTGTCTGGCAGGGCAAAAAGCCCAGAATAAAATTTAAGATCTTAACTGATGCAAAAGATAGAGGGGGGTTTGCCCTGCCGGACTTAAGACTTTATTATGAATCGGCAGCTTTCTGCTGGTTGAAACACTGGCTGCTTCTTGAGAACACAGACATTTTGGACCTGGAAGGGTACGATAATAACTTTGGCTGGCATGCATACTTATGGTACGATAAGGCAAAGGTGTATAAAGGTTTCAAAAATCATATTGTTAGGAAAGCATTATATAATGTTTGGATCCGATATAAAGATCTGTTGGAAAGTAAAACTCCCAGGTGGCTGTCACCAATGGAAGCCAAGGAGGTGAAAAAACTCAATATGGATTCTAAATGGCCAAAATATTGTGAAATCTTAGAACATGATGGTGAAAGAGTTAAACTTCAGAGTTATGAGAAACTAAAGTCCAAAGTTCGAGATTGGTTGCACTATCATCAGATAAATGAGACATTTAAACAGGACAGGAAAATAGGATTTCAGAAAGAGAGGTCAAAATTAGAAACAGAACTGCTAGAACCCAATACTAAGAACTTGTCAAGAATGTATAATTTGCTGTTGAAATGGAATACACAGGATGAAACGGTGAAATCAGCTATGATTAAATGGGCACAAGACATCGGTCATGACATTATGTTTGCTGACTGGGAACAGTTATGGACCACTGGTGTTAGATTTACTGCATGTAATGCCTTGAAAGAAAATATAATGAAAATGATCTATAGGTGGTACATGACCCCAGTCAAGCTTGCAAAAATCTATCATTTGCCCAATAATAAATGTTGGAAATGTAATGAGACTGAAGGTACCTTTTACCACCTTTGGTGGACCTGCCCGAAGATTAAAGCCTTTTGGGAAATGATCTATAATGAAATTAAGAAAGTCCTTAAGTGGACCTTTCCTAAGAAACCTGAGGCTTTTCTCTTGGGCATGGTTGGCCAATTGGTGTCAAAGAGGGACAGGAATTTTTTTATGTATGCTACCACAGCAGCAAGAATTCTTCTGGCAAAGTATTGGAAGATGCAAGAACTACCTACTCTGGAAGAATGGCAAACAAAGGTGACGGACTTTATGGGACTGGCTGAGATGACTGGCAGAATCCGCGACCAGGGGAAGGAGACAGTGGAAGAGGACTGGAAGAAATTTAAAATATATCTTAAAAACTGTTGTAAAATTGAGGAGTGTTAAGATGTCAAGGGGTAAGAAGCAGAGAATTACAGCTGTAATTAACAAATTAAAGAAAACTTAACGAAAGGGAATTATAGATAAATTGACTAAAGGGTTGCTAAAGAATCGTAAAACAAGGATGCAGTGATGGGGAGGTATGGGGAAGTCGAAGGAAAGAAGGTGCATGAAAATAAGATTATGAAGTTATACATGTTTAAATGTTTTGTATGTTTTTGTTTTGTTTTTCGTTTGTCTTTATTATGTGTTTGGAAAATGAATAAAAATTATTATATATATATAAAAAAATGCCCCCCACGACCCTCTCCCGGCTGGAGAGGTGACGCGCGGCTATGGCAGGAGCCTCCATAGCCGCGCGTCACCTCTCCAGCTGGGAGAGCGCGCGTGGGGCAAAAGAAGCACCCCGCGACCCTCTCCTGGTTGGAGAGGTGACCGTCTATGGCAGGAGCCTCTATAGCCGCGCGTCACCTCTCCAGCCGGGAGAGCGGCGTGGGACTAAAGAAGCCCCCCGTGACCCTCTCCCGGCTGGAGATGTGACGCGCGTCTATGGCTGGAGCCTCTATAGCCACGCGTCACCTCTCCAGCCGGGAGAACGCGCGGGGAAAAAAATGCCCCCCGGACCCTCTCCCGGCTGGAGAGGTGACGCGCGTCTATGGCAGGAGCCTCTATAGCTGCGCGTCACCTCTCCAGCCGGGAGAGCGCGCGTGGGGAAAAAAATGCCCCCCGCGACCCTCTCCCGGCTGGAGAGCGCGCATGGGGCAAAAGAAGCCATAGCCCCGCGACCCTCTCCCAGCTGGAGAGGTGACACGCGGCTATGGCAGAAGCCTCTATAACCGCGTGTCACCTCTCCAACCGGGAGAGCACGCGCGGGGCTAGAGAAACCATAGCCCCGCGACCCTCTCCCAGCTGGAGAGGTCACCTCCCCAGCTGGGAGAGCGCGAGCGGGGCAAAAGAAGCCCCCCGCGACCCTCTCCCGGCTGGAGAGCGTGCGTGGGGCAAAAGAAGCCATAGCCCTGCGACCCTCTCCCAGCTGGAGAGGTGACACGCGGCTATGGCAGAAGCCTCTATAGCCGCGTGTCACCTCTCCAGCCGGGAGAGCGCACGCGGGGCTAGAGAAACCATAGCCCCGCGACCCTCTCCCAGCTGGAGCCTCTATAGCCGCGCGTCACCTCCCCAGCTGGGAGAGCGCGAGCGGGGCAAAAGGAGCCATAGCCCAGCTGGAGAGGTGACGCCAACTATGGCAGCAGCCCCTCCGCTGCGCCTTTCCGCTGCTCCCTGACCTGCTCTTTGGGGCTGGTGGTGGGCTTCCCCTGCCAGCCCCAAAGAGCAGGTCGAAAGGAACCTGAAGCCTGGACCGACCACTCTCGCTCTCCAGGCTTCCAAGGTAGCCGCCTGAACGGCACCTTGTTTTAGAGCGGGAAAACAAGAGCGGGAAAATTCTCCCCCTCTCTGCGCAGCGCCTCCTGCCGCTCCGCTGAAGGGGCGCTGGGCAGAGAGGGGGAGAATTTTTTTTCTTGTTCTCCCCCCTCTAAAACAAGGTGCGTCCTATTGTCCGGTGCGTCCTATGGTGCGAAAAATACGGTAATTAAAGTAAAACAAAATATGTAACTAATTTTTTATTAAAATTTGGACCTTTTTTTAACTTTTTTTTTTAAAAAAATTAATAATAAATATTTGAGATGAACTGATAACAACATAGGGTAAAACCACCGGAATCTTAACAGACTTTCAATCCCAACAGATAAAAGGACCAAATTATAGACTATAAACAGAGCATTTTCAAAGTTTAGGAATATATATATTCTTGGTTTGAAATAAAGATATCTAGATCAGAACTAAAAGGAAGAAGACAAATATGGGTTCTAAAAAATACCAAACTACACTGACATCTGGGTCAGGTCTACAAGTGAGAAGACAATCAACAGCTGAAACAGACCCCAATGCTGACATAAAAGACCTTATAATGGGGATGGAAAAGAGCCTGAATGATAAGCTGGACATACTAGCTGGCAACATCCAACAAAACTCAAAGCTAATAATAGACTTAACAACACAAATAAGTGACCTCTCACTTAAAAATAAAGAACTGGATAAATCTGTACAAGAACTTAAGAGTAAATCTACCAAACAAGAGGAAATGATGAAGAAATTGCAAATGGAAAATAAGGACATTAAAAAATCACAAGATTCAACGAAGGAAGAAATAAACGACCTAAAGAGAGACCATGAATAGCTGCTAGATGATATATCATTGATGGAGATGCTGTTGGAATTCTGCCTCGGTCAGAGGTATGTGCCTATCTGTCCAGGCACCAGCTGAATTCCTTTTGACCTCCCTCCCGCGACTCCCGGCAGGAAAAACAGTTGAGGTCCGTATCGGCGATTTTTCTCAGACTGTGAGAAAAACACACCACTGCTACTCCTCCTCCCTGCATATCCCCAGGGAGGGGAATCAGACAGACAGAAGTGTATTTACATGCCTTTATTTCTGTCTTAAGCAGCCATACAGATAAAGATGTCCGCACTCTTTGAACAACAGAGAGAAACTCAAACTGACTCCACCCTTGTACATCCTGTACAGGTCACATGACACACACACTGAGCTCACATCCTGTGCTCAGTACGGAGAAAGGACTGCCCCTTTCTTGCCATGGCAACAGTCACAAACATCCTGTCTGGCTTTCTAGCCAGCAGCAGCTGGCTTAGCTGCTTCTTGCTTCCGCATTGCTTCTTTATAGTAACATACTCCCCCTAAAGAATCAATGCGTGCAGCGTGCAATGCTTGATCCAGAGAAGAAAACAAACAGTTGTTATATGTATAACATTCCCCTGTTGTTTCAGTTCCACCCTTGGAACTACCCGCCACTGGTTTTACCAATGTACCTCTCTGGTTGTGTGACTTCCAAGGAATGAGTGCATCTGCATTACCTTGGTTAGCAACTCTCTGTTGTGCCTTTGTCTCTGACTCAGACACAGCTTCAATCTGACCTTGGTCGTTTACAACAGCAACACATGCAATAGCTAGGTTGGCAAACTCTTTTGAATACCTCTTGGGTGGTACACCCTTCGTTGCTCTCTCAGACCTACGTAAGAGGTGCTGCTCTTCTCTGCTTTCTGGTTCAGCCTCTGAACTCTCTGGAGAACCAGTACTAAGCGTAATCAGTGGTTCATCCTCCTCTTCTGAGGGTCTAGTCATTTTGTGAGATTTTCTCTCAATGACTGTGACAACTGAGCTGTCTGAGCTATCGCTGTCATCATCAGTACTACTGAATTCAATAAAATCAACATCATCATCAGAATCAGAATCATCATCTCCTGTGGGAAATGTGTGAACAATCACTCTCTCCTGTTCAGGAGCACTCTCTAGGAATTTTGTGAGAATCACCTGACCAGATTCAGACAAAATTACTCTGTAGAGACCCTTTTCATAACCCACAAAAATGCCTCTGGCATTCTTTACTCCACCCGGAGCTTCTGTCCTCACATGAGACCCAAAAACCTTGAAATGGGCAACAAGGTTTTCTATGGAACAGTTTCTCAAAAGGAGAACTTCCCAACTCTTTTGAAAACTTTCTCAACCACGTATAACAAAACGACATTAGCGACTCAGCCCAGTACTCATGTGGCAGATGTGAACTAAGCAATTGAGCTTCCATTCCCTTTTGCAATTCTTTGTTCACCCTAACACAGACACATCTCTTCCAAGCTTCTTCGGAAGCTGCAATTTTGTGTCTTATCCCTTTCTTCTTCAGGAACCTCTGGAAATCCTGTAAGAGAAAAATTGGCTTCTCATCTGTGCAAAGACAATCTATGTCAGCATCATGCATATTTTTAACCTTGTCACAAAACTCTTTAAACCTTTCTAAGGCGTCTTTTGGTCTCTCCAAAAGATAAATCCAGACAAAACCTGTGAAAGAATCAACACATATTAGGTAATACTTTGCATTGCCTCTAGATGGTGCTAGAGGACCAATCACATCAGCATACACCCGCTGAAATGCCCTGTTGACCCTCGAGGTGACCTGCTTGGCGTTCTTCTTGGTTACACCTGCAAAAGAGATCATGTTAGAATTACAATTCATGTAATCACTTTGATCAAAAATCAACAAATACAGTCCATCTTTCTCTTTGGCAGAAAGATACAGCTCTCCATCTTTGGAGATCTCGCAGCACTCATCATCATAGGACAGTTTTAGTCCCTTCTTGGCAATCTGCGAAACGCTGAGCAGATTGTACTTCAACTCTGGAACCAAATAAACATTGTTTATAGTCAAGTTCAGACTTTTAAGATACACAGTTCCAATTCCGGTCGCTTCTAGCTCTTGACCGTTGGTTTGTTGTACAACGAAGCTTTGCTTCTTAAACGACGAAAACAAATCCCGGTGATGGGTCATGTGAACCGTGGCGCCCGTGTCAATGACAAAAGCGTTCTCCACTTCTGGCTTGGTTCCTTTCAACATCAAAGCCTTTGCAGGCTTCGCCTGTGACTTGGCATGACTTCTGCCTGACGCCTCAGACTTCGTGGAGCTTCCCTTGGCACCTTTGTTCTGACGTGGCTTCTTACAGTACTGCTGAAGATGCCCAGTCTGTCCACAATTGTAGCATCGGACAACGTTCAAAGCGACAGCATTTTCTCCAGTAGCAACAGCGGTGGGGGTGTCAGAACTCCGTTCTTGTCTCCCCCTGTCCTTCACGTCCAGTGCAGCAAGTCTGTCCTGTTCATTAAGAACCACGGCAAAGACCCTCTCCGAAGTCAACTGATTCGCTGGGAGGGACCCAAGCTGACTGGCAACGGTTTTCTAAGTCCGATTAAGGCTGTATATCACCATGAAGCAAAACACTTCCTCATCCAGACGGAAATTGCGTTCCACCATCTGTTGGCGCAGAAATTTCATTTCCGTCAGGTGCGCTTGTACATCTCCATCAGGCGCAAGCCTCAGGTTGGTCAGCTTTTCAAAATACAGCAACGCTGAAGAACCTGCATCTCTCTGATGTGTCCTTCTCAGCGTGTCCCAAACCTCTTTCGCGTGCTGTAAATCCTGTATATGGATAAGCTGAGAGTCTGACACACAAAGAATTATAGCCGTTCTGGCCTTCACATCCTGTGACTCCCAAGCACGCGTTGGTGCTGCAGGGATGGGGTTCTCAATCACCCCAAACAGTCTCTGATTCTGCAGCAGGGCCTTCATCTTAATAGACCAAGATGCATAATTGTCATTGGTCAGGAGGGGTGGAGAAGGCAAACCTCCCCCCTTCTTGGCATCCATTTTAAGTCCTTTGCCTTTAACTCTCAAACACAAGCCTCTAAAATCCAATAGCTGGCTTGTTTACACTCTTGGGCACCTGGCAGCTCTAACACTGGCTGCGTTGGAATGTCCCTTCCAACAGTTCGTGAGAGCTTAGTCAAAACATAGGTTGTTTTTGCCTCTCTGAGGCACAGCTTGACTGTCCAGCTCTCTCGAGTAACTGGCCGGCGTTGCTTAGCAACAGTGCATTCCTTTCCTTGGACAGGAAACCACAAGAATTTCTGGAATGCAGGCCTCTTGCACTTGGAGCTGTTTTTCTAAACACTGCTCCCGTGAAGCAGAGAATGAATCAATCTGCATTCACACTTTTAAGCCCGAAAATCTCATACCTTGGGCTCCGTGGCTTGGCTGTCAGCTTCTTCTGGTCAGCTTCTGGCTGCAGAGAAACAGCCTCTTGCTTCAGGCTTCCATGGAGCGATGAAAACAGCAGCTCTGCTACTATTTTGCAGACTTCCATGGATCGGAGAAACCAGCAGCTCTGCTACCATTGTTGGAATTCTGCCTCGGTCAGAGGTATGTGCCTATCTGTCCAGGCACCGGCTGAATTCCTTTTGACCTCCCTCCCGCGACTCCCGGCAGGAAAAACAGTTGAGGTCCGTATCGGCGATTTTTCTCAGACTGTGAGAAAAACACACCACTGCTACTCCTCCTCCCTGCATATCCCCAGGGAGGGGAATCAGACAGACAGAAGTGTATTTACATGCCTTTATTTCTGTCTTAAGCAGCCATACAGATAAAGATGTCCGCACTCTTTGAACAACAGAGAGAAACTCAAACTGACTTCACCCTTGTACATCCTGTACAGGTCATATGACACACACACTGAGCTCACATCCTGTGCTCAGTACGGAGAAAGGACTGCCCCTTTCTTGCCATGGCAACAGTCACAAACATCCTGTCTGGCTTTCCAGCCAGCAGCAGCTGGCTTAGCTGCTTCTTGCTTCCGCATTGCTTCTTTATAGTAACAGATGCATCAGAAGGAGATGGTCCTCCGATTCCGAGGCGTCCCACAAACTCATGATGAACAAATTCAAGAGAAACTATCACAGGAGATTGCAAACTGGTTGGGAGTAGAGGTAGAAGAGATGCTATTGGATATTGATAAAATTTTCAGGATCAAATCAGAAAGATCGGACACTTATAAAGGGCCAGGAGATTGCTTAATTTTTTTCAACTCAATACTTTTAAAGGACAAAATATTACATCAAAAAGGACAAGTGAAGTTAATAATAGAAGATAGGCCTATCAAAATATTTAAGGAAATCCCAAAAAGAATTCTGAAGAAAAGGCAGAACTATAAGACAGTAACAGAAGCACTCAAGAAGAATTCGATTAGATTCCGGTGGGAATTCCCTGAGGGCATCACCTTCACATATAAGGACAGAAGAAAAACTTTTAGATCAGTAGACGAGCTTGGAAAATTCTGGAGGAAGTACAAAAAAGAATTAACTGGAGATCCAACATTGGAGCGAGAGGAAACAACGCAGACACCACAAGAAGCATAGAGAGACAAGCGCGTATTAAGGGGGGGAGAGATTGGAAGAAACAGATTATCAAAATCCTAAAATTTCTGAGTTTTCTTTTTCTTTTCTTTTCTTTTCTTTTCTTTTATACACTCAATGAAACCATTGTAGATAATAAATAAAGATTAATGAATCTAAAAATTATATCTTGGAATGTTAACGGTTTAAATGATAAGAGGAAGAGATATAAAATAGAACATGTATTGAAGAAAGAACAATGGGATATTATATGCTTGCAGGAGACCCATGTGACTAGAAATCACAGAAGGGTTTTAGAAAATAAGAGATTGGGTCAAGGATTTATATCCTCAGATGTAAAAAAGAAAAGGGGAATTGTGATCTATGTGAACCCTAAACTAAATGCAAAAAAAAATCTTTAAGGATGATGAGGGTAGATTACTAGGGGTAAAAATAACAAAAGGTAAAGAACATTTAATTATAGTAGGAGTTTATGCACCAAATGGTAACAAAACAGAATTTTTCAGAAAAGTAGAAGCTAATTTACTGGAATTTATAGAAGAGGAAATTATTTTGATGGGAGACCTAAATGGTGTCACATCAATAGAATTAGATAGGACAGAGAGAGAAAGAAAATCAAAAAAAGGCAGACTCCCAGACACCTTCTTTCAGATGGTAGAAAATTTAAATTTGATTGATACATGGAGATATAAAAACCCAGGAGAAAGACAGTATACACATTTCTCAGAAGTTAAAAAATCAGCCGGCAGAATTGACAGCATATGGGTATCAAATAACTTAACAACTAAAATTAAAAAAGCAGAAATACAGACCAAAATTATTACAGATCACAACCCAGTCACATTAGAATTAAAGGAATACAAGAAAACTAATAAAAGATGGAGACTTAATGAAAGATTATTAAATGACAAAAAGATTGTGAAAAAAGCGGAAGAACTACTGAAAGAATTTTTTGAATTAAATAAAGAACAGGATACAGACTTCAGGACAATATGGGATGCAAGTAAAGCTTTCATAAGAGGCTTTTACATACAACAAAGTGCAATAAGGAAACGAAACAGAGAGCAAAAACTAGAACAAATAAGGAAAGAAATAGGAATAAATGAAAAATTATTAACAAAACAACCAAAAAATGAATTAATAAACCAAAAACTAAAAATATTACTAACCCAGGCTTCAGCAATATTAAATAGTGAAATTGAGGACAATATTAAATGGATGAAACAAAGGTCGTTCGAATCTGCAAATAAACCCGGAAAGATGCTAGCCTGGCAACTGAAAAAGAGACAAAAGGAAAAACTGATTGATAAAATAGTGGAAGAGGGGAGAACTTTAGATAATCCTGAGGAAATTAAAAAGTGTTTTACAAAATATTATAATAAGCTATATAAAGCAGGAAATGAGACAGAGGTTGAAATAAAAGAGTATTTATTATAAAAGTATTATTATAAAATAGTACAAGGGTGCCCGCTCTCACAAAGGCTCTAGAAAAAATGGGAAACTTTGGAAGGGTATCAGGTTTTGCTTTGAATAAAGAAAAAACGAAACTAATGGTAAAAAACATGGGAGATCAAGAGAAAAAGGAACTGGTAGAAAAATTTGGATTACAAATTGTAAAAAAAGTGAAATATTTAGGAATACAAATAACAATGAAAAATATAAATTTGTTTGAAGATAATTATAAAAAAATTTGGGAAGAAACAAAAAGAGAAATGGAAACTTGGACAAGATTGAAATTAACACTCTGGGGTAGAATTTCGGCTATTAAAATGAATATCTTACCAAAACTTCTGTTCCTTTTTCAAATGATTCCCATAATAGGTAAAGATGATTGTTTTAAAAAATGGAAAACGGACCTAACAAAGTTTATATGGCAAGGAAAAAAGCCACGGATCAAACATAAATTATTAACCGACATAAAAGAGCGGGGAGGTTTTGGACTCCCAGACCTGAGACTATATTACGATGCGGCATGCTTTACTTGGATCAAGGATTGGATCAAATTGGATAACAGTGACATTTTGGATTTGGAGGGATGGAACAACAGATATAGTTGGCATGCCTATCTAATTTATAACAAAGTGGCAGTCCATAAAGAATTTCTAAGCCACATAATTAGAAATGCATTATACAAGGTCTGGGTGAGACATAGAAGGTTGTTAGAACCGAAAACCCCATTGTGGGTCTCACCGCTAGAAGTAATATCAGTTAAAAAGAAAAATACTATAGGAAGAATGGCAACATACCAGCAGCTCTTAAAGGAAGAACAGGGCCAATTAAAACTAAGACCATACGATGAGGTGACCCAATACTGTACCACATGGTTACAATATCACCAAATTGCACAAATATTCAACCAGGATAAAGTAATAGGATTTGAAAAAGAAGAATCAAAATTACAAAAACTATTATTACAAAACTCAAAAAAATATATATCCAAAATGTATAATTTATTATTAGAATGGGAATTAAAGGATGAAGAAGTAAAAGAAGTTATGATTAAATGGGCATGTGATATAGGATATGTAATTCGACTGGACCAATGGGAGAAATTATGGAAATATGATATTAAATTCACGGCATGTTATACAATAAGAGAAAATTTTATGAAAATGGTGTACCAATGGTACTTAACTCCGGTAAAATTGGCTAGAATTTACAAATTACAAATTAAAATCGAATACCTGTTGGAGATGTAAAAAAGAAATAGGAGCAATGTTTCACATGTGGTGGGAATGCCGACCTATTAAACAATTCTGGAATGAAATCTATGAAGAACTCAAAAAGATGTTTAAAATATCTTTCAGTAAAAAACCGGAGGCATTCCTTTTAGGTTTAATTACAAATGATATCCCCGAAAATCAAAGGAAAGTTGTGGATCGAGGGCCCGACCCCCGCTATGTGAAATAAATACACAAGGACACGTGATATAAGGTTAATGGGCAAGGAAAGGCCACAACTTTATTGATTACTGCAGTGAAAAGGTATTGGCTTAGGCATTGGATGACTATAGGAGGTGGGTTTATTCAACAGTAGGTGGAGCCTGTTGATGCTAATCCAACTATAGGCTCACCCCCTGATGTCACCGAGGGTCGTGCCATGGCCTCCCGCCAAGCAGGCATCGGACGGAATACACAACCGCCCACGGTAGATAGCATAGGCGATGGCCACACCTAGCCCTTGACACAGCACAACACATGAATCCAATGCCTAACCTACCCACCAATACCACAAAAGTTGTGACGATTGCTACGAGGTAGGCGAAAAAACCAAAAAGCCTAATGCCAAATGGAAAAATTTCTACCAGCCCCCCCAGACAACCGGGCCGACCAACCTAAGGTCCATAGCAAGGCCAAAAACCTAGGCCCTGAGCTTAATGGGAGTGGAGGGTGGGTGACTCGCTGAGGGACGACGACGAATGAGGAGGAGGCGGAGCTGGCGCCACAGCATTAAGCTGCTACACACGCCCCCCGGAGACACCTGGTTGGCTGCCTCCGGTGGGCGTGGGCGCCAGCCAGGTAAGGAGGGGAGGGGGCTAAGGCCCCCTACCAGGGGCGGAGCTCGGTCTCTCGCCCACAACCACTCCCCTCTCTTCCAGGGAGGAGAGTCTTTGTGGATCAAGGGCCCGACCCCCGCTATGTGAAATAAATACACAAGGACACGTGATATAAGGTTAATGGGCAAGGAAAGGCCACAACTTTATTGATTACTGCAGTGAAAAGGTATTGGCTTAGGCATTGGATGACTATAGGAGGTGGGTTTATTCAACAGTAGGTGGAGCCTGTTGATGCTAATCCAACTATAGGCTCACCCCCTGATGTCACCGAGGGTCGTGCCATGGCCTCCCGCCAAGCAGGCATCGGACGGAATACACGACCGCCAGATTCCTTTAACGGAATAACCCACGGTAGATAGCATAGGCGATGGCCACACCTAGCCCTTGACACAGCACAACACATGAATCCTATGCCTAACCGTCACCCGAGCCGTAAAGGGGCTTGCCACCAATACCCTCACAGCTGCAACCAATCCCTAATGCTACTAATGACGCTGTCCAACCAGATGTCATTCCCAATGTCTGTTAGATGAACTCCGTCATTCTGGTACATGGCTTGGTCGCCGATCCGGATACGGTCATGATAAATGACTCGGCCATTCATAAAGCGTACCCAACGGGCTACCGCCCTATTCAAGAGTTTCCTGGTTTTTTCAATGGCCATACAGCTCTGCGCACCGCGCCAAACAATTCTTTTCAAAAAAGAGGACCAGAACACCATTGTTCTGGGGCACAAGGCCGCGATCGCCTCCAAGTCTCTTTTTATGTTCCACAACAGGTCCACGCTTCTCATATTAGCAAGGTCATTCTCTCCCAAGTGAATGATAAGGATGTCTGGAGGGCCAAACGTGGCTACTCTGCCAATCAGCAATGGCATAAGCTCTTCCCACCGCATGCCACGTTTCGAAAACCAGGAAACTCGCATACCAGGTGGCAAACCAAGATGGTGGGTAAGGCCGCAGCTGACCGCCCGAACGCGGGCCCAATGGACTATACTGTGGCCGCAAATCCAGACACTTCTCCTGGGAACGGCTGAGGACGAAAGAAAAGGGGGGAAAACGGGTAAGTAGGTTCAACATAGCGGAGGGGAAAATAGCAGATGTACCCTTTATAAGCATTGGATTTCCATCGGCCCATTTCTTTAATCTTGTCCGCGGGCAAGCCCAAGCACGCAGCAGTTGAGGCAGCGCCGATCCTAAAGGAGTGGGCAGCATAATCTCGGGAAGCTAAACTGCAAGCATCAATAGCTTTGCGGAGTACCCTTGTGAATTGATGTCTCAATAAGGGGGACCCGTCTTCGTGAATCAAAAGCGGACCCTGGCCAGGCGGTCTGAGACAAAGATACTGCCTAGTGTCCTTTACCGGGCATGGGCCCTGCCCCCCAGACGCTGTGAGTTTAAGAAGGACACCCCTACCGGCCTGATCAGTTTTGGATTGACGTATCCGTACCATCATGCTCGTCTCAGACAGCTGCACGTCTTCCATAAGGAGGCCACGCATCAAACCATTTGGGCTACCTTCGACTACAACCTCGCCCACTCTTAAGGCGGCAAAAAAGGCGATGGCATATGCCGCGGAAAAGAGGCGGGACTCGAACCGGGACCAACAGATTGACCGAAGTTTTTTGCGTATTTGAGAGAGCAACCCATAAGAAATTGGCTTACGGCCCTGAACCCTAGGGGGTTGCAACCTGCCCCAGCCTTCGATAGCTCTGCGGATCAGGAAGTCACTGCATGGATCGTAGGAGAACGTGGCCTTAGCGAAGAAGCTAATGGCAGCTACGTGTATTTTTAATGTTTTAGGCGCGCGCCCTAGGTCATCTAGGTGTGCAAGGTATTGCAAAACATCATCAGTGGTGGGAGGCACGTTAGCTGAAAGCCCCAAAGAGCCAGACCTGTAGCCCAAAAAATCGCACCAGGCCTTCTTGTAAGACCTGAGAGTGGAGGGTGCAACAGACGCTAATACTCCCTTAATCACTTTGCGTCTCCAACGTTCCACAGGTGCTCCGGAAAGGGTTCGGGCAACAGCTGTGCTCCAGGTGCCAGCGACCGGAAGCGAGACATCTGAAAGCGAGATAATGCATCGGCTATATCATTATTGACCCCCGGTATGAATTTGGCTGAAAAGACTATATTGTACTCAAGGCACCGGAGAACGAACAACCGCAGGAGAGAGGAGACCCTCTCAGACCGGGATGACTGCCTCGCTAGAATGTTCACCACTGCCATGTTGTCGGTTCTGAAGCACACTCTGCGATTTCGGAACTCCTCCGTCCAGATATGCACGGCCACTACTATTGGAAAAAACTCGAGAAAAGTGAGATCCCGCGTGATGCCCTTGCCCTGCCACCCCGTTGGCCAATGTTGGGCGCACCATCGACCCTTGAAATACAAGCCAAAGCCCAGAGAGCCTGCTGCATCTGATTGTACCTGAAAATCTGAGGACAAGTTAAGGATATCCTCCCATAGGGACACTCCATTATAGTGTTCCAAAAATGTCGCCCAAACCTCCAGGTCGGCCTTAACTGTCTTTGGAAGACGGACTCTGTGGTGTGGGTGCTTGAGACCCACCGAAAGCCTGGCTAGGCGGGCACAGAAAGGGCGTCCAGGGGAAACCACTCTACAAGCAAAATTGAAATGGCCTAACAGGAATTGTATCTGTCGGAGGGTGATTTTCCTAAGTGTGAGGGTGGCATGAATTAGTTTCTTAAGGGTGTCAATCTTCTCTTCCGGTAAGCGGGATGATTGGGCAACTGTATCCAGCTCAATGCCCAAATACGTGAGGCACGTAGTCGGGCCCTCCGTCTTTTTGGCTGCGAGGGGAAGACCCAGGTCCTGGGCCAGCGCTGAAAAGGCCCCAAGCAGGGAGGCACATTCCCCAGTATTTGGTTTCCCCACGAAAAGAAAATCATCTAGGTAGTGCGTAACCCCAGTGGCGTTAGTTCGAAAACATAGCGCCCAATCCAAGAAGGTGCTAAATGATTGAAATGCCGAGCAAGCTATGGAGCAGCCCATCGGCATAGCCTTGTCAACATAATACTTCTCTTGAAATTTGAATCCCAGCAGCCAAAAGTCATTGGGGTGCACTGGCAAAAGGCGAAAGGCCGATTCTATATCACACTTGGCTAAGAGTGCCCCTTGACCAAAGCGCCTAATTAGTTTTACTGCCTGATCAAATGTGGCATATTTCACCGAACTTAACTCTGTTGGGATGGCATCATTTACCGACCCCCCTTTAGGGTTGTGAATGAGCCTAAATTCCCCAGGGGTTTTCTTGGGCACTATCCCTAACGGTGATATATGTAGATTTGGTATTGGGGGGCTATGGAACGGACCAGCTACTCTGCCGGCACTCACTTCTTTAGCTATTTTCCGTTCGGCAATTTCCGGCCTCTCTCTAACGGATTTCTGGTTGGGTGAATCTTTTGCATTCAAGGAACCTGTTACTGGGATTCGAAAACCAGTGGAAAAACCTTCCTGAAGATAAGAAGCCGCCTGTCTATCTGGGTAGTAGGCTAGGAGATCACAAAGTGGGGATAGCTTAATAGGGGAAAACGCCAATTCAGAAACTGCCTTATCTTCTGTTCCCGGCCGCGGGGGCTCCCCTGGAACTGGAGTGATGGAACCCCCGGCCTCCACGAAAGGGCTGCTTTCCCCCCTTAAAGCAGGATGCCGCAGGATGGGCCCCGGCGCATCTATCACATTCATGTGGATATTTACAGGCTGGCCTTTGGCATGACCCCTTATTGTACTCCCAGCATACCTTACGCCTAAACTCCCTTCTGGGTTCAGCCCTGACCGATCTGAAGGACTCTACTGGTTTCTTCTCAACGTTTGGGCCCACTGCTATTGACCAGATGCCATTCTCAATCTGGTCCCAGCGCGCTGATGGGATCCTGGAAGCCTTCCTACGGAACTTTTTATCATAACTTATGGCAGCGGCTTCGCCTGACAGGGCACATGCGGTGCGGATGTGCGAAAGGTAGGCGACTAGGTGGACCGCCCTCTTGGGGTAAGCCGCCACAATTGTCCCCATGAAAGCCTGGAAACCATCCAACCAGTTCTCGAATGTCCTTGGCACGGGCGGGTACTTGGTCCTACGCTTCCCATGGGAAGGCCGCTTCTCGCCCCGCCCTAGTTCTTCTGCTGGGGGGACTAACTTAAACATGTCAACAAATTCCCCATTCAGAATTTTTGCGCGCAATTTTGGGGATAAGTGGTCACCTGGGATCACATCTGCAGTTGAATAGGTGGACGTGACTGAATCTTTTACCAAGGCCCCGTCCTTCCACTCCTGTGTCCCCCCAAACTTTTTCCGATGACTGTTCGCTCTCCTAGTTAGAGCCCAGTCCGGGAGACCCGATATTTCCTCTCCTTTTCCCCAGTAAGACCCCAAGGACGCGTCACTATCATAATCGGAAGAACTACCTGTCTCATCATCTGACTCCTTCCTCTTCGACTTGCTTTTCTTGCAAGTGTGTTTTGTCTTCTCGCGCCTCTTCCCTGAAGGCTTTTCCTTGGGCTCTGTAGTATTGGCTGTCTCCGACTCCTGTTGATCCTCCTCAGCTTCGGATGAAGAGGCCGATTCCGGTAACTGCACCCTGTTCCTTTTATCCTGCAAACGTCTGGAAGAACTAGGAACAACAGGATCATATACGCGTGTAGACTTGGATGTCGCCTCCCCCCCCCCGGCCCCGAGTCACGGGTGCGGAAGACTGTGACTTTGACCTGGTCCTAAGCGGTTCCGTCCTGAAATTCGTGCCCGCCCTTGCCAATTGGGAATCATTAAAGAGGGCGGCCGAGGTGCTGGGTAGATCATCCCATTGGGAAGATCGCGGACTCTCCGGAACCACCTGCGTATCAGGAATCAAATCGGGAGATGATGGGGGACTGGGGTTTTCGTCGGGGAAGCGATGTTCATAGTCATCTATAAACGACCTAAATGCTTTAAGGAAATGAGAAATGGGCTTTTGGTTATTGCCTCTATCCCGTTGCCCCCGGGGTGCGCTGGCAGCTGAGCTACGTGCTGCTTCAGACACACGCTTTCTCTTGGGAGCCATTAGATGTGCTTCGTACAGCTAGCTTGAAACCTTATCCCACTACTATCCTAATAAGGAAAAAGTGTTGCTTTTTTGTTTTTTTTAATTATTATTATTATTATTATTATTATTTTATTTTATTTTATTTTTAATTTAATTTAATTTAATTTAATTTATATAATATGTATGAATTATTTATTTATTTATTTATTTATAATTAATTAATTAATTATTTTATACAACTATTACAATGAAATAGTTACTATAGAGAAACTATTAATTTACACCCGTTATTATTATTGATTAATTAATACCCTATTGTCTAAAATAGACTGATAAAATTTCGAATTTATTCAACAGGATCAACAGCCGGTTGCTATTG
The DNA here is from genome assembly GCF_964252035.2 of Podarcis erhardii. Lineage (NCBI taxonomy): Eukaryota > Metazoa > Chordata > Lepidosauria > Squamata > Lacertidae > Podarcis > Podarcis erhardii. The sequence continues at coordinate 29,836,013 of NC_138506.1, read as the reverse complement.
CTTTATTCCGAATTAATTAATAAAATTAATTGAAGGATCAACTGATTCAAAGAGGATCAACAGCCCGATACAATTGCTGTAGATCCAATTAATTAATAAAATTAATTGAAGGATCAACTAATAAAAAAAAGGATCAACCGCCGTTTGCTATTGCTGCAGTACCAATTAATTAATAAGATTAATTGAAGGATCAATTGCTCAACCTCTGTAAACTTGTCAGTTTTAATGTCACTGAAGGTAAGCAATTACTGGGTGGTTATGCAATAAAAGTATTCTACTAGCCCCATCAATGCTTCCAAGTTTCGATTTCCAAACAGCAGAAAACCCCCTCAGCTACACAGCACTGGACTAAAGTGAGCACTAACAATTGTCATATAGCCGCCCCAAAGCGCAGGAATTAATTGAGCAGCAGCCACAAGTTGGCAATAGGAAGGCGAAGCACTTGCCCCTTAAGCCCCCAACAATAGGCTGTCAACGACACCACCAAATGTTGGCTTCCCCGCCACTATGCAAAGCTTCCTGTTGCTCTTCAAACCTGGGGGCTATGAATGGGAGCTGCCGAGCAGCAAAGAAAATCAGCCTGGCAATCGCTTAAGCCAACAAGGGACAAAGTATTACCCCGTGAATGCAGCTACTGAATAGCTGCCTCTTACAAAGGAGAAGGCCAGGAACAATAGCTCTTAACTACCGATCGTTAACTGCTATGTTCCTGCCCCCAGGCAGCAACCGCTTCTATGGCAACAGAATGAGTCACTTGAAATGCAGTTCAGCAGACGAAATAAACAGAATAAAATAATGAGTGAGGAAGGGGGGAGGGAGTGCCCACGAGGGGAGAAGGAGTAAAAGGATTTAAAATGAAATAAGCTCAGAGGGGCAAAACTGCCTGACTATAGGAAATCCCCTCGGCCAAATCCAACTTTAAACAATATGATAGAGGCAGTTGATTTTGAGCACACAAAATGGCAAACGACGGGGAAAGGAGGGGCAAGACAACAAAGGGTCAGTGCACGTGCACGTGGAGACACTGCCCCAATAGAGACAAGAGAGTAATGGCGACAACTATCAGCTGGCTTTTACTGCACACTTTGCTGCGCCTTACTCCCAGGCAGAGTTGAAAATAAAATTGCCCCCTTCACAAACCCCTCTCGAACAAACGGCGAGACCCTGAAAACGCACACACACACCCTGTGCGCCCACTGGAGACCGTTCCTAGTACGTTTCACCTCAAGCAAACCCTACCGCTAAATAAGCAGGCACTCCAAAATTAATATTCAGATCGCGGATGCGTTGGAAAAGCTCCCCCCCCCCCCGACCAGGACGCTACGGGGAAGGTGGTTGGGAAAGCTAAACTTTTCTCTTAGGACCCTAGAGCGGTTTAATGGCCCAAGAGACCAACAAAATCTCCAGAAAGTTAAACTCCCCTAGGGATCCCCCTGTAAACGTTGTACTATGGGCAGGAAGGCAGCTAAACCACTGAAACTTCCTAATAGCGAAGCGTGCGTTAACTCAGGCACAAAGCGAGCTCTCACAGCTCACAGACGGTAAAGGAATAAAGGACGCGCAAACGGAAAACAACTAGAAGACCATATGGGTTATTCCTCTAGGATTTTTCTCCTTCAGGTTTTTAAAGGACGGAAAACAAAGCCAAGCCTGTGCGCTGATAGAATGCAGACCCGGCGCGCTGACTGCGCTTCTAGAAGCGCAGGAGCGCCTTTACTACACACACACGCTCCCAGAGAGTGTCTGACCTAATGTCGGGAGATCGCTGAGACAGCGCTTGCAAGGCAAAGCAAAGAGGGGGCTAATTACGCAAAGGGGGAGACCACAAACCTTCTCTCTCTCACACACACGGACACACAAGGACACACACACGGACTGATGCGAGCCTAACGTCGCCCTGCACTTCCCGACAATAATAGAGGCAACCAAAACACGATACAAAGAAAAAATTAAAATAAAACAAGCAACCAAAAACAGACTGCGATTTGAGGCAGCACCAAATGCAAATAGCAGCGAAATAAACGTGCACGAGAGAGGCCAGAAGCAACGTAAATCAGCAATTAGCAGCGAAATAAACGTGCACGAGAGAGGCCAGAAGCAAAGTAAATCAGCAACAGATGAACACGTGCTCGCCCTGGCTTCTGTGCTGGTCTTGACTCGCTGAGGGACAACGACGAATGAGGAGGAGGCGGAGCTGGTGCCACAGCATTAAGCTGCTACACACGCCCCCCGGAGACACCTGGTTGGCTGCCTCCGGTGGGCGTGGGTGCCAGCCAGGTAAGGAGGGGAGGGGGCTAAGGCCCCCTACCAGGGGCGGAGCTCGGTCTCCCGCCCACAACCACTCCCCTCTCTTCCAGGGAGGAGAGTCTTTTTCCTTTATGCAACAACAGCTGCCAGGATGCTTATAGCTAAAAACTGGAAAGGCAGAAAAATTCCATCAGTGAAAGATTGGCAAATTAAATTTTGTGAATACATAAATCTGGCAAGACTCACAGCTTACATAAGGGGACAATCGGACCAGAAATTATTGAAAGAATGGGGTTGTGCTAAAGAGTATATGAAAAAACATTGTTCTGGAGTAAGTATATTGGTATGTAATGAATGATGCTTTACAGGGTTAAAGAAAAAGAAAAATGGTGTAAAAAAAAAAGTACAAAGGTGGAAGTAATCTAATTAGACACAACAATACAGTAAGATTTTTTGAGGTCTTAGAACAAAGGAAGGAAGTCAATTTGTGTTTATGTACGTAATGATATGTTTTTTTTCTGTAGATGTGAGCTTTTTCGTTTTTGTTTAGTTTTGTTTTGTTTCCTTTGTTTTTTTCCCTTTTCTTTTCTTTTTTTTTTTTTGTATGTTCCGGTTTTTTTTGTTTGTATAGTATTATTTTGGATACAATGTTTGTAATTTTTGTTATGATTCTGCATTGAAAAAAAAAATCAAAAAAGAAAAAAAAAGAAACAAAGTGAAATAAGCCCAAACACAGCTTTTTCATCTTCTTTCTATGCCTATTCACCCAAACAAAACATGTTTTCCTGTGTTTTGTCTTACTCCACACCGTTTTGCGTTTTTCGAGCGAATATGCATGCACACCCCATAAACACAAAATGAAGTGAAATAAACCCTAACAAAGCTTTTTCGTCTTCTTTCTCTGCATACTCATCCAAACAACACCTGTTTTGCTTTGGGCTTACTTCACTTCTTTTTGCGTTTTTTGAGTGAATATGCATGAACACCCCAAAGAAATGTCAGGAAGTGAAATAATCCCAACTATAGTTTCTTCCTCTTCTTTCTATGCATATAGACCTAAAAAACACGTTTTTTGCTTTGTTTGGGGTTACTTCACTTCGTTTTGCCTTTTTTGGGTGAATATGCATACACACCCAAAAAACATGAAACGAAGTGAAATAAGCCCAAACAAAGCTTTTTCGTCTTCTTTCTATGCATACTGAAACAAAAAACAAATGTTTTGCGGGGTTTTTTGCTAACTTCACTTCGTTTTGCATTTCGTGAATGAATATGCATGCACACCCCTAAAACACGAAATGAAGTGAAATAAGCCCAAACAAAGCTTATTCGTCATCTTTCTATGCATGTTGACACAAAGACCATGTCTTTTCCTTTGTTTTGGCTTATTTCACTTTGTTTTGCGTTTCTTTTAGTGAATATGCATGCAAAGCCCAAAAACACGAAACTAAGTGAAATAAACCCTAATAAAGCTTTTTCGTCGTCTGTCTATGCATATTGACACAAAAAAGAAGTGTTTTGCTTTGTTTGGGCTTCTGTCACTTTGTTTTGTGTTTTAGGGCGAATATGCATGCACACACCAAAAATACGAAATGGTGTGTAATAAGACCGATCAAAGCTTATTCGTCTTCTTTCTATGCATATTAACCAAAAAACCCTCATTTTTTCCTTTGTTTGGGCTTCTTTAACTTCGTTTTGCGTTTTTTGAGCGAATATGCATGCACACCCAAAAAGCACGAAACGAAGTGAAATAAGCCCAAACAAAGCTTATTCATCGTCTTCCTATGCATATTGACCCAAACAACAAATGTTTTGCTTTCTTTGGGCTTATTTCATTTCGTTTTGCGTTTTTTGAGTGAATATGCATGCACACCCCCAAAACGCAAAACAAAGTGAAATAAGCCGAAACAAAGCTTATTCGTCGTCTTTCTATGCCTATTGCCCAAAAAAAACACGTGTTTTGCATTCTTTGGGCTTATTTCACTTCCTGCATGCACACCCAAAAAACGCGAAACGATGTGAAATAAGTCCAGACAAAGCTTATTCGGCTTTGTTCTATGCATGATGACCTAAGGAAATTGTATTTTGCTTTGCTTTGGCTTCTTTCACTTTGTTTTGCATTTTTTGAGGGCATATGCATGCACACCCATAAACACGAAACGAAGTGAAATAAGCTCAAACAAAGCTTTTTCATCTACTTTCTATGCATATTCACCCAAACAACATGTATTTTGCTTTGTTTTGGCTTATTTCAATTCATTTTGGGTTTTTAGGGTGAATATGCATGCACACCCCAAAAACACGAAACGAAGTAAAATAAGCCCAAACAAACCTTACTCCTCTTCTTTCTATGCATATTCACCCAAAGAAAACGTGTTTTTCTTTGTTTGGTCTTCCTTCACTTTGTTTTGTGTTTTTTCCGTAAATATGCATGGACACCGCAAAAAACACGAAATGAAGTTAATAAGCCCAAACAAAGCTTTTTCGTCTTCTTTCTATGCATATTGACACAAAAACAAATGTTTTGCTTTGTTTTGGCTTACTTCACTTCATTTTGTGTTTTTTTGGGTGAATATGCATGCACACCCCGAAAACACGAAACGAAGTGAAATAAGCCCAAACAAAGCTTATTCGTCTCCTTTCTATGCATGTTGACCCAAAAAACAATTGTTTTGCTTTCTTTGGGCTTACTTCACTTCATTTTGTGTTTTTTTTAGTGAATATGGATGCACACCCCAAAGACACTAAATGAAGTGAAATAGGCCCAAAGCTTTTTCGCCGTATTTCTATGTATATTCATCCAAACAACACGTGTTTTGCTTTGTTTTGGCTTACCTCACTTCGTTTTGCGTTTTTTAAGTGAAAATGCATAAAAACCGCCAAAAAACACAAAACGTAGTGTAATGAGCGCAAACAAAGCTTTTTCGTCTTCTTTTTCTTCTTCAATTTTTAAAATTAATTTTCCAAAAAAAATTAAGACAAACAAACAAACATACATCCCATTTGTAATTAAACCGATCTTAATAACATTGTTAAATGACTTCTTCAAATCCCCCTCGTTGAATTTCATTGCATATCATTTTATCAGGTTTCCAAAATCAATCTTCTCAAAAAAATTAACTTGATCACTTAACATTTTTCATTCTTTCTTATCTAGCTTTAAACATCTTAATTCCTATCCTTTCATATTTAAATCCTAAACCTATCTCATATTTGTAAGCTTTTCCAATCTCAACTGTACTTAAACCAAACTTAGTATCATTGTTAAGTGACTTCCTCATATCCCCCTGGTTGAATTTCAGTGTAAATCTTTTTAACGGTTTTCCAAAAACAATATTCTCATAAAATTAACTTAATCACTTAACATATTTCTTTCATTCCCATTCGGCATTTCAACATATTAATCACATTACATATTTCAATCCTAAGCCTATCTGGTATTTGCAAACTTTCCAATTAATTTAACTTAACATATTTAACTAAATAGTCTTTAAATTTCGTCCATTCTTCCTGGTAACCCTCCTCCTTCTGGTTGCGGACTCTTCCAGTCAGGTCGGCTAGCTCCAAAAAATCCATCATCTTCATCTGCCATTCTTCCACTGATGGGACTTCTTGTGTTTTCCAATTCTTAGCTAATAAAAGTCGAGCAGCAGTTGTGGCATACAAAAATAATTTAACATCCTTCTTGGGCAATTCCAAACCTATTATTCCAAGAAGAAAGGCCTCTGGTTTCTTTATAAATGTATATGTGATGGGATGATGAGCTGCTTGTGCGTAAAAGCTTAGTCCCTCAGAGTTTGGGCATGGTTCTCAAACTCTGTCCTTAGCGGAGCCCTTAAACATGACTCCCTTAATCGCTGGCAGAATCCGACAGTGGGCGTTTACGGAATCTACTCCAGCATAAAAGCTCCTTGACGGAAACGCGTCTTCTGGATTCTCTGCGCGACAGTTTCCGGCGAGGAGTGGGTGTACCTATAGGAGGTCCTGAGACTTCTCCACTGTTCTCGCTGGAAGACTCCCTGAGCCATCCCTTCGACTCACTTTCTCTCTGATCTCCCTCTCTCCCCCTGCTGGTACCTTCCTCCGCTGCTGAGTCTCTCCTAGCTTCCGAGAGCCCCTCCACCACCTGCCTTTCCGATGGCAGTTCCCTGACATCCACCTCCCCTCCAGGGCCCCCTTCACCCCCTCCCGCCCCCTCCTCTACTGGCGGTGAGGATGGAAAACCCCGGAAAGAACACCCCTCATCGTCAGAGGATTCAAACACTTCTCTCCACTGACTCCCGTCTCTTCTCCCTGAGTCCTCCTCCTCGTCGGAGTCTATTCCCTCTTCCAGCCCTGATTCTGGGAACCCTTCAAACTCCTCTTCCTCATCGGTGGTGCCGAAGTGTTCCCTCCCGAACCGTGCCACGGGCTGAGGTTTCCTTGGGAACCGTTGATGAAACGTTTCTATTAAAACCTCGTCATTGACCTCCTCTGCCGGTACTCATGTGTTTTCTGACTCCGGTTCCCCTTCCCATTCTACCAAGTACTCCACCTGATTCCCTTTCCACCTGGAATCAATGATTTCTGCCACATGCATGTTGCGTTCCCTTTCTTCTATGACTGGTGTTTGAGTAACCTCCCTCTCACGTCCCCCCCACTCCCGCCCCTCTCGGTATGGCGACAGTAAGGACCTGTGAAATACTGGGTGCAGTTTCATGTGGTTGGGCAACCTGAGTTTGAATGCCACCGGGTTGACCTGTTGTATGACCTCAAAGGGTCCCAGCCGTTTGGGTCTCAATTTCTTACACCCTCCCTTGAACGGCAGTCCTTGGGTGGATAGCCACACCCGGTCCCCCACCCTTATGGTTTCACCTTCCCGTCTGCTTCTGTCTGCTTGCTTCTTGTATTCTTCCTTGGCCCTCTCTAAGTTAAGTTGGAGTTGCCGGTGGATCGCTTCCATCTCATCAACAAAGTGTTCCGCTGCCGGGACACTCCATCTTTCCCCTCCTTCTCCTGGAAATGCCCTGGGATGACACCCATAATTAGCCAGGAAGGGACGCATCCCTGTGGACACATTCTCCGCGTTGTTGTAGGCAAATTCTGCCTGAATATCAGGCGCATACAGGACATTTTTAATATTTGCATTCAGGCTCTTTAAGAACACAGTTCCCTTAGCCTCACTCGTGAGAACTGTCCCATCTGCTTGATGAATTTCTTTCTCTTGCTTCTCAAGCTGAACAAAGAGATCCTTATCTTTGGCTACGTGGTTGGAACAGCCAGAGTCGATCACGAAGAAACTCCGCCCACGTTGACTAGAGCAGCGAGAGATCAAAGCCTTTGAAGTAGCAGGTGCTTGGGGATTTCGTGCTCCTCCCCCTCTGCCTCTGAAGTTTCCCTTCTTCTTTGAAGATATCTTGCAGCACTGAAAACTCAAATGGCCTTGTGCTCCACATGAAAAGCACCACCTCAACTTTAGTGCTTTAACAGCAGCAGTTTCACTTTCACTTTCCCCTGCTGAAGACTCAGGCACATTTTCAAGCACATTTTTAGCAGCACAGTCCCGGCTTTCTTTAACAGCCTGTCTGCAATCCCACTCATTCAAGAGCACGCTAGACACATAATCTTCTGTTAGCCGGTCAGAAGGCATTGTAGAAATCTGGGCAGCTACTCCATCGTAAGAATCATCTAGGCTATTTATCATCAGCATTGCAAACACAGCCTCTGAAATAGCCAGGTCTCGCTGAACAAGGTCCTGTCTGAGACGCTTTAACTGAGATAGATGGCTAGGCAAATCACCACCTTTCTGCAACTGTAACCTGCACAGCTTCTTGAAGAAAATCACACTGGAACCAGCATTTTGTCTCAGATGCATATCTCTCAACTTATGCCAAACAGCTTGTGCAGTCTCTTGACCCTCTAAGTTCACCAGCAAGTGGTCTGAAACACTCAAAACAATTGTCCCTCGGGCTTTCATATCTGCAGCATGCCACTCAGCCCAATCATCATCAACCTTATCTGGAGGGTCATCATCTATCATGTGAAATAGCTTTTCCCTCTGTAAAAGCACTTTCATCTTTACTTGCCAAACTGCATAGTTTTCAGGCGTGAGGAGGGGAAAAGATAGAGCCATCTGGCCAGAATGTGCACAGGCCATGTCTGCTATTACTTAGAGCAAGACACTTCCCTCGTGCAAACACAGATAAAGTCTTGGACTTCTTCAGCCACTCTCTCTCCCACTCAGAGCGCAATTAACAGGCAAACAGGGATGCTATCTTCTTTATTTGGCAGTCAGCAACATACCTCAAGCAGCAGCAACAGCAACAGCGGCAGCTTGAGCACTCTGCTCCAACACAGCTCTGCTTCTAGGCACCACAAATCAGTCCAGCATGCAGCCTCCATTCCGCCGTCCAGCGATCAGCAACAGACACCTCTGGCGACTGGGACGACTGGGATGACTGGAACAACGACTGGTCAGACGACTGGGACAACGACTGGGCCCATAACCGATGTCAGCATCGCCCTTGAGCCAGTGTACCAACTGGACTCATGCACTACAGCCCCGACTGGGCTAGGCGAGCTGGGTAGCACTGCCAGAGACCTCCTTTCCCACAGGAACAGGTCACAGTGCTGTGGACTCACAGCTTGGAGCTGAGAGCACCGGATTCACTGTCTCAATTATACAGTCGTTGCGCAGCAGCGTTTTGCAGAGTCTTGCAGAGTATAAACCACTCGGAGAGCAGCTCTGTAGAATATCTTCCTTTTATTCTATTGCTACAGCTATAATACAAAACTATATACAGAGCTACAAATTCTAAGCATAAATCAATGCTATACTCTGAGTGCCTGCAGCTGCTCTTAGCAGCAATCTTATCTATAAACACGATCTCTTGCACTCTCTCTCCGACACACTGACTGACTCTCTCTCTCACACAGACTAAACTCACTTGACTAATTAAGTAGAGAGCAGTACATTGCTCCTCCTCTCTGTAGAGTCAGCAGAGACCTCAGGAGATTCTTGGATATGGGAGGGGTGAAATCTCCTCAAACTTATCTACCCAATCATTTTCTCTGTCATTAACATAACACCTCAGGTATTGTTGTAAAATACCGTTTGCCCTTTCCGCCTGCCCATTTGTTTCTGGGTGTCGGGCAGTCAAAAAATTGACCTCTACGTACAGTAAGCTCATAAGCTTCCTCCAGAACCTGGAAGTAAATTGTTTCCCTCGGTCTGAGACCACCCTCAAGGGGGCGCCATGCAACCTAAAAATATGTTTTACAAACAACTTGGCGGTTTCTTCCGCTGTGACTGCATGCGAACAGGCTATAAAATGGCACATCTTAGTTAATAGGTCTACCACCACCATGACAGCTGTTTTCCCTTTGGATTTTGGCAGATCAGTCATAAAATCTATGGATACTGCCTCCCATGGCCTTTCTGGTGTGGGTAAGGGTTCCAGTAGCCCCGCTGGTGCCAACCTCTCCCCTTTTGCTCGCTGGCATCGGTCGCACCCCCTTACATATTCCCGTACGTCTTCCCTCACCTTGGGCCACCAAAACTCCCTGGTAACCAAGCACATGGTCTTGTGTTGCCCGAAGTGCCCCGCTGTGGGGCTGTCGTGCAATTGTTTGAGTACCCGGCCCCTCAATTCTCCTTCGGGTATGTACAGTGCCCCCTTGTAATACAACGTTCCGTTCCTTTCCTCAAACCCCCCTGTGTTCTCTCCACCTCCCCGGAGTCCTCTGAGCTTCTCTTGGGCGTATTCATCGTTCTCGGTTCCCTCTACCAGTTCTCTCGGCCCCACCAATGCCGCCACACACACCCAGTGGTCCTCGGGGATGATATGTCTCTCCTCTGGCGCTCCCTCTCCCTCTAAATACTCTGGTTTTCGAGAGAGAGCGTCCGCTCTGACATTCTCCTTCCCTGGCACGTAGCAAATTTCAAAATGGAATTTGGAGAACTCCTGGGCCCATCTCACTTGTCTCTGGTTCAGTACTCGGGCAGTTCTCCAGTATTCTAGGTTTTTGTGGTCGGTGCGCACTTGGACCTTGTGCTGCGCTCCAATCAGCAAGTGTCGCCATCTCCGGAACGCTTCATGAATGGCGAGTAGTTCTCGGTCGTACACGGTGTAGTTCCTCTCGGATTTGTTCAATTTCTGCGAGAAGAAGGCACACGGTCTCCATTCCGACGTATCCTTTCCCGGCTGAAGAAGCACCGCCCCCACCGCTCGGTCTGATGCGTCGGTCTCTACTCTCATCGGTTGCCGCAGATCCACGTGCAAAAGTTGTTCTTCCGATGCGAACGCCTTCTTTAACCTTTCGAACGCTCGCTGCGCCTCTTCCATCCAGACAAATTTATTCTTGCTGCTGAGACAATCTGTGATGGGCGCCGTTAAGTGGGCGAAGTTCTTGATGAACTTCCGGTAGAAGTTTCCAAACCCCAGGAACCTTTGCACGTCCTTCTTTGTTTTAGGTGTCTTCCATTCCAGTACCGCTTGAACCTTGCTGGGATCCATGGCTAATCCCTTGTTTGACAAACGATACCCCAGGAATTCCACCTCTCTGGTATGAAACTGACACTTCTCCAGTTTCACCCACAGCTGGTTTGCTTGCAGTCTGCTCAGTACCTCTCTTACGTCCCGCACATGCTGCTCCTCATTCTCTGAGTACACCAATACGTCATCTAAGAATGCCACACAGTTTTTGTAAAGTAAAGGTCCCAGGACGTGATTCATAAATGATTGAAAACAGGCTGAGCCCGCCTGTAGACCGAAGGGCATAACGAGGTACTCAAGGCCCCCAAGGGGGTGAACATGGTAGTTTTCCATTCGTCTCCCTTTCTCATTCGTATCAGGTTATAAGCCCCCCTCAGGTCCAGTTTGGTGAAAATTTTCCCCTTCCTCACTCGGGTCAAAATATCATCGATTCTGGGCATGGGGAAAGTCACTGGTTCTGACACTGCATTTACGGCCCGGTAATCCACGACCAATCTGGGTTTATTTGTGTCTTTTTTGTCCACGAAGAACACTGGACTACCTCCCACCGCTCGTGACTCCCTGATGAAACCTCGTTTGAGGTTCTTGTCAATGAACTCCCTTAACTCCTGCATCTCCCTGTCGGACATGGCGTACAGCTTGCCCACTGGCAGCTGGGCTCCTGGGAGTAGGTTAATTTGACAGTCAAAGGGTCTATGCGGGGGCAGTTTATCTGCTTCTCTTTCGCTGAAGACGTTACCCAGATCGGCGTATTGTCGTGGTACCTTCCCCTTATCTGTTACTTCCATCCCTGCTAGAGTGGCCTGGGCTCCTCCCTGAGCCTCCCCCTCCTTGCAGTGTGCTAGGCAATGTGCTGACCCAAAGGAAACTACCCGCTGGTGCCAACCCACTAGCGGATCGTGCAGCGCTAGCCAGCTCATTCCCAATATGATGGGCGCTCCTCCCAGGGTGGCCACATTGAACGCTATTACTTCCGTGTGTCTTCCCACCTTCATTATCATGGGGACAGTTTGTTGGTTAACTTCTCCACCCAACAGTTCCCTCCCATCAATCGTTGTCACCTGCAAAGGGTTACTCAAGGGGATAGTCTGTATCTGGTGTTCAGCTGCAAACTCCTTGCTCATGAAATTGCAGGAGCTGCCTGAGTCCAATAGCGCCTTTATCTTTAGCGGATGTCCGTTTGGTAGCTCTAGCACCACCTCTACGACAAGCGCTGGTCTTGGGGGTTCAGGTTTGGGCACATTCACTGATCTTTGGCCTGGCTGCTGTGCCCCGATGCTGGCAACCAGGCGTTGGCTTTTACCTGCTCCTTAACCCCCTCCTCTTCACCCCCAACAGCTCCTGCCATTCCTTGCCATCCCTTCCTTTGAGGGCAGACTCTGGCAAAGTGACCTGGCTGTTGGCAGAGGAAACATTTCTTGGCGCTCTTTCCCTCCTTCTTCCGCCCTTCGTTGGTGTTTGAAGCTCCGCGCGCGCGCGCTGCTCCAATCTCCATTGGCTCTACTGGCGGGGAATGCTGCTCTGGCATCTCTGGAATGCGGAACTCACTCCAACGTTCCCCTTTCCCTTCCCGCTTTCCAAGGCTCTCGCCTCCTGGTGCGCTCCAATGGCAAGCGTGGATTTGGTCAGCTGGTCCATAGACTCCGCCCTGGGCGCGCGGGAAAGTTCGTCTTTCACCGCCGAGGACAGCCCTTCTTCGAACAGCATTTGAATGGGGTCCGCAGACAGGTCCCACCCCAATTTATGGATGAGCATGGTAAACTCTGTCCAGTACTCTCGGACGGATCGGTTCCCCTGTTTTTTTGTTTTTGTTTTTGTTTTTTTCTCGAGTCTTTTAGAGCGTCATTGTTCGCTGCCATCAGGGGCCTCACCCAGTCTTTCGCCCCCCCTTCGAGATGCCCAATGACAAACGCCACTCTCGATTCCTCATCGGGAAAGTCATCAAACTGCAGATTGAGGGCGTATTGCATCTCTGTCCTAAAGGCTTGATAATTTCTGGGATCACCCCCAAACTTTTGCACCAACCCTGGCACCTTCCTTGCGAGTGGGGTGGTTTTTCCCTTGTCTGCATCCTGAGCCCGCCTCTCTTCGAGCCTCGCCGTTTGCAGCGCTAGCTGGAGTTCCAACACCCTGTACCTTTCTTCCAGGCTTGGACCCGCTCCAGCTCCTCCTGCGTCTCCGGCTCCGGTTGGGTTGCTCATGATGCCTCTCCTTGCACAAGCGGCTTTCAGGGACTGTCGGATTGCTGTGATGGGTTGATGAGCTGCTTGTGCGTAAAAGCTTAGTCCCTCAGAGTTTGGGCATGGTTCTCAAACTCTGTCCTTAGCGGAGCCCTTAAACATGACTCCCTTAATCGCTGGCAGAATCCGACAGTGGGCGTTTACGGAATCTACTCCAGCATAAAAGCTCCTTGACGGAAACGCGTCTTCTGGATTCTCTGCGCGACAGTTTCCGGCGAGGAGTGGGTGTGCCTATAGGAGGTCCTGAGACTTCTCCACTGTTCTCGCTGGAAGACTCCCTGAGCCATCCCTTCGACTCACTTTCTCTCTGATCTCCCTCTCTCCCCCTGCTGGTACCTTCCTCCGCTGCTGAGTCTCTCCTAGCTTCCGAGAGCCCCTCCACCACCTGCCTTTCCAATGGCAGTTCCCTGACAGTATATTTCAAAAAAAAATAATAAAAAAAATTCAATTCATTATAAATCTCCCAGAAGTCTTTCACCTTGGGGCAGGTCCACCACATATGATAAAAAGTACCCTCTTTTTCTTTACATTTCCAACATAAATTATCACAGTTGTGGTAAATCTTTGCTAATTTTACAGGGTTCAAATACCATCTATACATCATATTCATTATATTTTCCTTTAACAATGTATATGCAGTGAATTTGATCCCTTTCTTCCACAATCTTTCCCAGTCTTCAAACATTATGTTGTGTCCCACATCTCTTGCCCAATCTATCACAGAGTTAACTTGTTCATCCTTTGTATGCCATTCCAACAGTAAATTACACATTTTAGACAAATTTTTAACTTTAGAGTCCAACAACTCCGTTTCCAACTTAGATTTTTCTTATCTAATTTATACAATTCATTGATCTGGTGATAATGTAACCAATTTATATTGTCTTTAAATTGATAAAATGGTTTTAATTTATACCCTTCTTTATCTTCCAGTAGGAAATCTGACTATCTCAACCACTTGGTTTCCATATTTAACTTTTTCTGGGCCTTTGCCTCCATTGGAGAGAACCATCTGGGTGTCTTTCTTTCTAAGAGATCTTTATATTTTATCCACACATTATACAAAGATTTCCTAATTACATGGTTTTTAAAGTCATTATGGGCCTCTACTTTATCATATCATAAATATGCATGCAATCCAAACCCATTATCAAATCCCTCCAAATCTAAGACATTGGTATCCTCTAGTTGTATCCATTTCTTAATGCAACAAAGTGCTGCTGCTCCAAAATAGATCTTCAAATCTGGCAGGGAAAATCCCCCTCTTTCTTTTGAGTCCGTTAGTAATTTGTTTTTAATTCTGGGTTTCCCCCCCTGCCAGATAAATCTAGATAAAGCTTTCTGCCATTCTTTAAAACATTTCACATTGTCTATAATTGGGAGGGCTTGAAACAAAAAATATCATCGTTGGCAATACATTCATCTTGACCACCGAAATCTGGCCCATTAATGACAATTTTAAATTTGACCATATCTCTAGATCTCTCTTAATTTCGTTCCATAGTTTCTCATAGTTATCTAAGCCCGTCTTTTCTTGTAATAATTTGCATTCATCGTTGTCCTGATTTTTCTCTAATACTTTGGTTTTGCTCTTCTTTCTATGCATATTCACCCAAACAACACGTGTTTTGCTTTGTTTTGGCTTAGTTCAATTCGTTGTTTAAACAAAGCTTATTTGTCTTCTTTCTATACATGTTGACACAAAGAACAGGTGATTTGCTTTGCTTGGGCTTACTTCACTTCGTTTCACATCATTTGGATGAATATGTTGGCATCTACGCTCGGCCAAGCTTTAGAAAACTCCATTTTCCAGCCGAGCCTTTGAAATTGCCTCCAACGATTAATTAACGACCTCGAGACTTTGATATGGCTCCAAGGCACATTCTTCAATCAGCAGAGTTCCCAGCAGCATGCAGAAGAGACGAGAGGTTTGGGCTACACTGTAAAGAGTTTTATTTCTAAACTACGCAGAACAGAAAAGACATCCTCTCTCTATGGAAGCAGAGAGCAACTGAACAAAGGAACAAAGGAAACAGGAAACCACTAACGTCACATCCCGTCTCCTTTCCCATGAGACTCCAATAGTGTGATGGCCTGGGAATCTGATTCAGAGGCTGAACCAGAATAATCGCAGCCTGCACAGGAGTCCCCGCCTCCAGGGCAGGGCCTTGAATCTGAAACGCCTGCACCTGTGCTGGATCCTCAGGAGCAGACACCAGATGAATCCATTCTGGCTCCGGAGGTGATTGAGGACCCATTGCCTACAGGTGCGCCTCTGCCAGCCCTGTCAGGGGAAGGTGAGCCTCCCCCTGGGTCCAGTAACCCTCCAGCCTCTCCTGAGCTGCAGAGGCTCAGGGCAGAGAGGCGGAGGGAACTGGGTTCTCTCAGGAGGAGTGCTCGCCTTAAGGCCAGGAGATGCGGGTCACGTGTGGACCGGGACCGCCCCTGGCCTCAGAGAAGATAAAGGCCAGTCAGCCTGGTCCCAGGTTGCGGGAGCAACGTCGTTGGAAACCTGTTTCTGCCAGCACCCAGACCTGTTCTTCCAGAGTTCCCGACCTTGCCCGGCTCCTCGCTTTGGACCCCACTTCACCCTTGGTGGACAGTCTCCAGACCCTCAACCCAGGACCGGTCTCTGACCATGCCTTGCGGTAACCTCCCCCTGGGACCAGCACAAATAGTATGGAATCCCAGGAATGTAAACAAAGTCCTGTGACTCCACACAGCTGCTCAGTGAGAAACAGAAACTAAAAGAATATGCATGCATACCCGAAAAACACAAAAAGAATTGCTATAAGCCCAAACAAAGCTTATTTGTCTTATTTCTATGCATATTTATCCAAACAACATGTGTTTTGCTTTGTTTGGGCTTATATCACTTTCTTTTCCGTTTTTTTTAGGTGAATATGCATGCACACCACAAAAAACACGAAACGAAGTGAAATATGCCCAAACAAAGCTTATTTGTCTTCTTTCTATGCATATAGACCCAAAAAACACGTTTTTTTGCTTTGTTTGGGCTTCTTTCAATTCGTTTTGCATTTTTATGGTGAATATGCGTGCACACCCAAAAAAACACAAAATGAAGTGAAATATGCCCAAACAATGCTTTTTCGTCATCTTTCTATGCATATTGACACACAAAGAAATGTGTATTTGCTTTGTTTGGGCTTACTTCACTTTGTTTTGTATTTTTGGGGCGAATATGCATGCACACCCAAAAAATGTGAAACAAAGTGAATTAAGCCCAAACAAAGCTTTTTCGTATTCTGTCTGTGCATTTTCACCCCCAAAACACATGCTATTCTTTTTTTCAGTTTATTTCACTTCCTTTTGCCTTTTTTCTGCGAATATGTATGCACACCGAAAAACAAGCAACGCAGTGAAATAATCCCAAAATAAGTTTATTCATCTTCTTTCTATGCATATTAACCACAAAATCACATGTTTTGCTTTCTTTTGGGTTTTTTTATTTCCTTTTGGGTTTTTTTTATGAATATCCATGCCCACCCAAAAAAACACAAAAGGAAGTGAAATAAGCCAAACAATAGTTTTCCCCCTCTTCTTTCTATGCATACTGACACAAAAAACACATGTTTTGCTTTGTTTTGGCTTACATCACTTAGTTTTGCAGTTTTTGGGTGAATATCCATGCACACCGAACAAACATGAAACGAAGTGAAGTAAGCCTAAAAAAAGCTTATTCGTCTTCTTTCTATGCATATTCACCCCCAAAACACATGCTTTTCTTTTCTTTCTTTCTTATTTATTTATTTATTTATTAAAAAAATATATTTATTTGTTTTTCCAAATACAAAAAAAAACATACACCAAAAACAGTACACTAAATAAAAACAAAAAATCCAATTTTCAGACTCATGTTTACAGAACCTTCTTTCTTGACCTCCTCACACCTCCCTTTTTTGTGTTCCTCTTTGTCCAATCGGATACAGCAAATCCTTACCCTTCTTCAAAACTCATTTCTAATTATTATAATTACTTCTATTATGTCTCCAATCTTTCCTCCTTATAATTGAACACCTTTATCATATTATTTACTTTGACATAATATAACCTTATTTTTTTCACCCTTTTTCTATTACTTTTTTTGCATATTTTTTAACACTGTACCACTGGTGCCATATTATTTCATATCCAACATCATTTTAGCATTCATACACTTTACAATGTTTCTGCAGATAATTCTTGAACTTCTTCCAGTCCTCTTCCACCGCTTCTTCTCCCAGGTCTCGGATTCTGCCAGTCATTTCTGCCAATTCCATATAGTCTATTACTTGCATCTGCCATTCTTCCAAGGTGGGCAAATCTTGTGTCTTCTAGTACTTTGCAATGAGTATTCTTGCTGCTGTTGTCGCATACATAAAAAACGTTCTATCTTTCTTTAACACCAATTGGCCGACTATGCCCAAGAGAAAGGCCTCTGGTTTCTTAGGGAAGGTATATTTAAATACCTTTTTCAGTTCATTATATATCATCTCCCAGAAAGCCTTAATCTTCGGGCACGTCCACCAAAGATGATAAAATGTACCCTCAGTTTCTTTACATTTCCAACACTTGTTATCAGGCAGGTGATAAATTTTTGCAAGCTTGACTGGGGTCATGTACCACCTATAAATCATTTTCATAATATTCTCTCTTAAGGAATTACATGCCGTAAACTTCATATCGGTGGTCCACAACTTTTCCCAGTCAGCAAACATAATGTTATGACCAATGTCCTGTGCCCATTTAATCATAGCTGATTTAACTGTTTCATCCTGAGTATTCCATTTCAACAGCAAGTTATACATTCTTGACAAATTCTTAGTTTTAGGTTCTAACAATTCTATTTCCAATTTCGATTTTTCCACCTGGAAGCCCAATTTTCTGTCCGCATTATAGGCCATTCTTATATGATAATAATGAAGCCAATTTCGCACTTTGTCGTTTAATTTCTCAAAACTCTGCAATTTCAATTTATCTCCTTCATGTTCTAATATCTCCCAATATTTCGGCCATTTGGCCTCCATATTGAGTCTTTTCAGAGCCTTTGCCTCCATAGGTGACAACCACCTTGGGGTCTTACTTTCCAGTAAATCTATATACCTTATCCAGACATTAAATAATGCTTTCCTGACAATATGATGCTTAAAGGCTTTGTGTGCTTTAACCTTGTCGTACCACAAATATGCATGCCATCCAAAAGCATTGTTAAAACCTTCTAAATCCAAAATGTCAGTATTCTCAAGATGCAGCCAATCCTTCAACCAGCAGAAACCCGCTGATTCATAGTACAATCTAAAGTCTGGCAGGGCAAACCCCCCTCTTTCCTTCACATCGGTTAATATTTTAAATTTTATTCTGGGCTTTTTGCCCTGCCAGACAAATTTAGAGATGTCTCTCTGCCACCTCTTGAAACAATCCATCTTGTCCACAATCTGCAAGGTCTGAAACAAAAATAACATTTTTGGCAATACATTCATCTTTATAACTGCGATTCGACCCAACAAGGAAAGCTTCAATTTTGACCAAATTTCTAAATCTTTTTTAACTTCTGACCAACATTTCTCATAGTTATCTTTAAATAAATTCAAGTTTTTTGCAGTCATATTAATCCCTAGGTATTTCACTTTCTTAACCACAGTTAAACCTGTCTCATTCTGAAACCCTTCTTTTTCCATTGATGTTAAATTTTTCTCTAAAACCTTAGTCTTTAGCTTGTTTAATTTAAATCCTGCCACATGACCAAACTCTTGAATCAATTCTAAAACCCTTTTCGTACTAGATTCTGGCTCCTGTAGTGTCAAAACCAGGTCATCTGCAAAGGCCTTCAATTTATATTGTTTAGCTCCGACCTGAATTCCTTTAATCAACCGATCCCTTCTAATCATGTTCAACAGCACCTCCAGGACCGAAATGAATAATAATGGAGAGATAGGGCAGCCCTGGCGTGTTCCTTTTTCTATCTTAAATTCTTCAGTCACCACATTATTTACAATCAATTTTGCTTTTTGTTCTGAATAGATTGCATCTATACCATTTTCAAACCCCTGTCCCACTCCCATTCCCTTAAGTTTTTTCTTCATAAAATTCCAGGAAATATTATCAAAGGCCTTCTCCACATCAATGAAGATTAAAACTGCTTTTGTATTAATATTCGTTTGCAGCAACTCCAAAATATCAATTATGTTCCTTGTATTGTCAGACAAATGTCTGCCTGGTAGAAAGCCTGCCTGATCCTTATGTATCACTTCAGTTAACACGCTTTTTAATCTGTTGGCTAAAATATCTGCAAATATTTTGTAATCCACATTTAAAAGGGAGATGGGACGGTAGTTCTTAAGTTGTGTCTTTTCAGTTTCTGTTTTCGGTATAAGTGTGATGAAAGCTTCTTTCCACGTCTCCGGCGCCTTCTTCCCCTCCATAATTTCATTACAAACCTCCTTTAGTGGTTGAATTAAATAGTCTTTCAAAGTCCTATAGTACTTGGAGGTTAGCCCGTCTGGCCCTGGAGATTTGCCCAATTGCATGTTCTGAATGGCACCTTCAATCTCCTGTTCTGTAATTTTATAGTTCAGCATTATCTTATTTTCTTGAGATATTTTTTGTAATCCATTAGTTCTTAAAAATTGGTCTATATCAGTCTCTTTCTGTGGCCCTTGAGTATAGAGTTGTTTGAAATATCTCTGGAAACACTTTCTAATCTCCACCGGATTCTGAATATTTTTCCCTTCAATCTCAAGATTTGTAATCGTATTTTAGCTTCTGTCTTTTTTTCAACTGCCATGCTAATAATTTTCCACATTTATTGGCTGACTCGAAAGTCTTTTGTCTCATTTGTTTAATTTTCCACTCTACTTCCTGATTTATCAATTTCATATATTGTACTTGATATAACTTAATTTCTCTCAGAATCTCTTGTGACTTTGGTTTCGATCTTAATTTCTTCTCTCCTTCTTTTATTTTCTCCAAAATTTTATCTTTTTTCTCATTTTGAGATCTCTTTTTTATTGCATTCTTTTGTATCAAGAATCCTCTCATGACCACTTTGCTTGAGTCCCAGATTACTCTTTTTTCAACCGTAGTTTTCAAATTTACTTCAAAATAGTCTCTCATGGTCTTTTGGGCCTTCTTGACAATCTCTTGATCTCTTAATAAGGTGTCATTCATCTTCCATCTGAAGGAACCGATCGGCGTCAGTTTCATTTCCATCTTTACAGCATTATGGTCAAAGCAGGTTTTTGGGCAGATTTCCACCTTTTTTATCTTAGGTGCCAGTCCTCTAGTTATCCATATTTGGTCAATTCTAGTCCATGTCATTTTGGCTTCAGAAAAAAAGTCCCTTCTCTACCTAGGGGATTTTTAGTTCTCCAAATATCAATCAAATCCATATTGTCAGTCAGCTCAAAAAAAGTTTTCGGTAGTCTGCCCTCTTTTGTTACAATCTGTTTTTGTGCTTTATCCATGTTCGTAGATACCACTCCATTCATGTCTCCCATCATAATGATATTATTATAATCCATATAGTCCAACATTGTCTCATGCAACTTCTTGTAAAATTCCGATTTCCCCTCATTTGGCACGTAGATTCCTAGGATCAAAAATTTTTCTCCTTGAGTTTGAATTTCAATTGCCAAAATTCTTCCTTGCTCATCTTTAAAAAGAAATTTCTTTTTTTTTTAATAGATATTTATTGAGATTTTACAAAACAAAAACATAAGTAAGACAGACATACAACAAAAACAGATATATCAAAAAAGAAAAAGAAAAAAACACACAATAAAAACATTTAAAAGAAACAAAGAAGAAATCCAATTTTTAACTTCATAGTTCTATAACCCTCTTTCTTGACTTCCTCACATCTCCCTTTTTTGTGTTCCCCTTTACACAATCAAGTTCAGCAAATTCTGACCCTCTTTCAAACCTCGTTTATAATTATATGTTTCAACCTATTATGTCTCCAGTTTTTCTTCTCTTTCCACATCATTTTTTACCTAATCTTTATAACTTAGTCCCTTATACCACTTAATATACATTTGACATAGCATTACTCTGGTCTTTTCCCCCTTTCTTTTTCACAGTTTTTTGCATACTCCTTTTGACTATGTCACTAATGCCAGAGGCCTAATGTCTTTATATCCAACATCTTTTTAACATTCAAACATTTTACAATATTTGTACAAATAGTCTTTAAACTTCTTCCAGTCCTCTTCCACCGACTCTTCTCCCAGGTCTCGGATTCTGCCAGTCATTTCTGCCATCTCCATGTAGTCTATCACTTGCATCTGCCATTCTTCCAGGGTGGGCAAATCTTGTGTCTTCCAATATTTTGCAATGAGTATTCTTGCTGCAGTTGTTGCATACATAAAGAATGTTCTGTCTTTCTTTGACACCAGTTGGCCGACAATGCCCAAGAGAAAGGCCTCTGGTTTCTTAAGGAAGGTATATTTAAATACCTTTTTCAGTTCATTATAGATCATTTCCCAGAAAGCCTTAACCTTTGGGCACGTCCACCAAAGGTGAAAGAATGTTCCCTCAGTTTCTTTACATTTCCAACATTTATTATCAGGCAAATTATAAATTTTTGCAAGCTTGACCAGGGTCATGTACCACCTATAAATCATTTTCATAATATTCTCTCTTAGGGCATTACATGCCGTAAATTTCATACCGGTGGTCCACAACTGTTCCCAGTCAGCAAACATAATGTTATGACCAATGTCCTGCGCCCATTTAATCATAGCTGATTTGACCGTTTCATCCTGTGTATTCCATTTTAACAGCAAGTTATACATTCTTGACAGTATCTTAGTTTTCGGTTCTAACAGTTCTGTTTCCAATTTTGATTTTTCCACCTGGAAGCCTATTTTTTAATCCAATTTATAGGCCTCTCTAATTTGATAATAATGCAACCAATCTCACACTTTATCTTTTAATTTCTCAAAACTCTGCAATTTCAATATATCTCCTTCTTGTTCTAATATCTCCCAATATTTCGGCCACTTGGCCTCCATATTGAGTCTTTTCAGAGCCTTAGCTTCCAAAGGTGACAACCACCTTGGGGTCTTGCTTTCCAGTAAGTCTTTGTATCTTGTCCAGACATTAAACACCGCTTTCCTGACAATATGATTTTTGAATGCTCTATGGGCTTTAACCTTGTCGTACCATAGATATGCATGCCACCCAAAAGCGTTATTGAAACCTTCTAAATCCAAAATGTCAGTGTTCTCAAGAAGCAGCCAATCTTTCAACCAGCAGAATGCTGCTGATTCATAGTAAAGCTTAATGTCTGGCAGGGCAAACCCACCTCTTTCCTTTGCATCAGTTAATATTTTAAATTTTATTCTGGGCTTTTTGCCCTGCCAGACAAATTTAGAAATGTCTCTCTGCCACTTCTTGAAACAATCCATCTTGTCCACAATCTGCAAAGTTTGAAACAAAAATAACATTTTTGGCAATACATTCATCTTTATAGCTGCAATTCGACCCAACAAGCAAAGCTTCAATTTTGACCAAATTTCTAAATCTATTTTAACTTCTGACCAACATTTCTCATAGTTATCTTTAAATAAATTCAGGTTTTTTGCAGTCATATTAATCCCTAGGTATTTCACTTTCTTAACCACAATTAAACCTGTCTCATTCTGAAACCCTTCTTTTTCCATTGATGTTAAGTTTTTCTCTAAAACCTTAGTCTTTAGCTTGTTTAATTTAAATCCTGCCACATGACCAAATTCTTGAATCAATTCTAAAACCCTTTTCGTACTAGATTCTGGCTCCTGTAATGTCAAAACCAGGTCATCTGCAAAGGCCTTCAATTTATATTGTTTGGCTCCGACCTGAATTCCTTTAATCAACCGATCCCTTCTAATCATGTTCAACAGCACCTCCAGGACCGAAATAAATAGTGATGGAGAGATAGGGCAGCCCTGACGTGTTCCTTTTTCTATCTTAAATTCTTCTGTCACCACATTGTTCACTATCAATTTTGCTTTTTGTTCTGAATAGATTGCATCTATACCATTTTCAAACCCCTGTCCCACTCCCATTCCCTTAAGATTTTTCTTCATAAATTTCCAAGAAATATTATCAAAGGCCTTCTCCGCATCAATAAAAATTAATACTGCTTTTGTATTAATATTCATTTGCAGCAGCTCCAAAATATCAATTATGTTCCTTGTATTGTCAGACAAATGTCTGCCTGGTAGAAAGCCTGCCTGATCCTTATGTATCACTTCAGTTAACACGCTTTTTAATCTGTTGGCTAAAATATCTGCAAATATTTTGTAATCCACATTTAAAAGGGAGATGGGACGGTAGTTCTTAAGATGTGTCTTTTCAGATTCTGTTTTCGGTATAAGTGTGATGAAAGCTTCTTTCCACGACTCCGGCGCCTTCTTCCCCTCCATAATTTCATTACAGACCTCCTTTAGTGGTTGAATTAAATAGTCTTTCAAAGTCCTATAGTACTTGGAGGTTAGCCCGTCCGGCTCTGGAGACTTGCCCAGTTGCATATTCTGCATGGCACCTTCAATCTCCTGTTCTGTAATTTTATAGTTCAACATTATCTTATTTTCTTGAGATATTTTTTGTAATCCATTAGTTCTTAAAAATTGGTCTATATCAGTCTCTTTCTGTGGCCCTTGAGTATAAAGTTGTTTAAAGTATCTCTGGAAGCACTTTCTAATCTCCACCGGATTCTGAATATTTTTCCCTTCAATCTCAAGATTTGTAATCGTATTTAACTTCTGTCTTTTTTTCAACTGCCAAGCTAATAATTTTCCACATTTATTAGCTGACTCAAAAGTCTTTTGTCTCATTTCTTTAATTTTCCACTCTACTTCCTGATTTATCAGTTTCATATATTGTACTTGATATAACTTAATTTCTCTCAGAATCTCTTGTGACTTTGGTTTCGATCTTAGTTTCTTCTCTCCTTCTTTTATTTTCTCCAAAATTTTGTCTTTTTTCTCATTTTGAGATCTCTTTTTTATTGCATTCTGTTGTATCAAGAACCCTCTCATGACCGCTTTGCTTGCGTCCCAGATTACTCTTTTTTCAACCGTGGTTTTCAAATTTACTTCAAAATAGTCTCTCAAGGTCTTTTGGGCCTTCTTGACAATCTCTTAATAAGGTGTCATTCATCTTCCATCTGAAGGAACCGATAGGTGTTAGTTTCATTTCCATCTTT
Organism: Podarcis erhardii; assembly: GCF_964252035.2. Taxonomy (NCBI): domain Eukaryota; kingdom Metazoa; phylum Chordata; class Lepidosauria; order Squamata; family Lacertidae; genus Podarcis; species Podarcis erhardii. The sequence goes on along the minus strand of NC_138506.1, from coordinate 29,811,867 downwards.
ACAGCATTATGGTCGGAGCAAGTTTTTGGGCAGATTTCCACCTTTCTTGTCTTAGGTGCCAGTCCTCTGGTTATCCATATTTGGTCAATTCTAGTCCATGTCATTTTGGCTTCAGAGAAGAACGTCCCTTCTCTACCTAGGGGATTTTTAGTTCTCCAAATGCCAATCAAGTCCATATTGTCAGTCAGTTCAAAAAAAGTTTTCAGTAATCTGCCCTCTTTTGTTACAATCTGTTTTTGTGCTTTATCCATGTTCGTAGATACCACTCCGTTCATATCTCCCATCATAATGATGTTATTGTAGTCCATATAGTCCAACATTGTCTCATGCAACTTCTTGTAAAATTCCGATTTCCCCTCATTTGGTGTGTAAATTCCTAAAATCAAAAATTTTTCTCCTTGGGTTTGAATTTCAATTGCCAAAATTCTTCCTTGCTCATCTTTAAAAAGAAGTTTTGGTGATAGGCTTTCTTTTGCATAAATAACAACTCCTCTCTTCTTTACTTTATCCGATGAAATAAATTCTTGGCCTAGTCTTTTGTTAATTAAAACTTTCCTGTGGAGCCTAATCACATGTGTTTCCTGTAGACAAATTAAGTCCAATTGCTCCTTTTTTAATAAATGAAAAATTTTCCTCCTCTTCTCAGGGGAGTTCAAACCATGAATGTTCCAACTTAACAGTTGCAGGGACATGTTGAAGTAGTTCTATTTTCCTCCTACTGCTCCCAAAATTTCTTCCTCCTTTGACGGTGGTATCGCTTTCCCAGGCTCGTCAAGTCCCAAGGGTGTAAGTGCAGAACTTAATGGTCCAGATCTTAAGGCTCTTAATTCTTCCTCGGTCCCTTTCTGAAGGTCTTCTCCGTAGTCACTCAAAAATTTTTCCTTGTCTTCAGCAGATTTAATTTTAACCTTTTTCCCTTTAAAGGTAAAGGATAGCCCCTGGGGGAACTCCCATCTAAAGACGATTCTGTTACTTCTCAATAATGTCACTAAATCTCCGTAGTTAGATCTGAGTTCAAGTAAGTGTTTCGGGATGTCCTTGTAAATTTCCACTCTTGAATCTTTGATCTCTAAGGTCTTCTGAAGGTGCGCACTCAGTATCTTATCTCTTTCTTCCTTCGTTCTGAGGGAGACCAGACAGTCTCTCGACTTGATCTTCCTCCCTCCCTTTCCAAGTCTGAATGCATTTACAATCTTAAAGTCTTTATCCTCTTCCAGAGACCAAAATTCTGCAAATTCCTGTGTCAAATACTCAATTAAGTCCTCCTTTTCAAGTTCTGGTACTGACTTAATTCTGAGGTTATTTTCCTTATTTTTTAATTCTATCATAGACAGAAGTGCCTGATGTTCACCAATCTGTTTACGCATAGGTTTAATTTCTTCTTGCACAGCCTCTACTTTCTGTTTGGCCTCCTCAGCCGTTTTACGATTTAATGTAGTGTCTTCCAATAATTTCCCAATAGATTGAGCATTTAAACTGACTTGCTGAGTCAAATTATTAATACTGACTGTATTTTGGTCAATTTTAGTTGATTGTTCAGTCACTTGCTTACTTACGCCATCCAATTTTTCAAAAATTTTATTTAACACTGAGGTAAATTCCCCTCCTGTGGCCATTCCTTCAGGCCTGGTTTGATCTAAATCTTCCTTTTGTGCCACAGGGACAGTGGGAACAGATGCTCTGCGTAGCTGTGAAATTATACTAGGCTGCTGTGTTTTGGCTTTAGCTGATCTTGTCTTCCCACTCATCCCACTTCTGTCTATGAGCCAAGGTCAGTCCCACGGTCTGTTTTTCCCATGGAAAATCCCCAAGTCCAAAGATGGAGAAATCCCCCAGTAGTTGTACAGCTTCAATACTCCACTAGAGGGACACTATGTTTATCCTAAAAAGTCACAATTTATAAAGTCTTTCCCAAATTACAAAGTGTCCCTTAAAAGTTTACAACAGTAGCAGAAAACCTTCCAAGTCCTTTAACTTTTGCAGAGTTAGTCATAGAAAAGTTACAATGTCTCCAAAAAGTGCGAGTTACAATATGACAGTTCAAGCAGCCTGACAGTTCTGATAGTTTGGCAGCCCGATTGCCGGGAGTTCAAAGTATTTTTGTAAATCCACAAATGAAGAGGTAAAAGTCAAGTTTTCCCTCTTCCACCTCAATTTAGTTGAGGTGGCATCTTCTATTTGATGTTCAGATTTAGTTCTTTTAAAGTCACAGTTTCCAAAGCATAAGTAAATTAGGCGTCGTTGCTTTAAATCTTTAAACAGAGCCGGGAGACGGACTTCCTGGTTGCGCCTCCCGCTTCAGTGCCAAATTAAGCTGTATTTAATCCCCGGTTCATTATACTTCACCTACTCACGGGTAGTTGTTTTTTAGCCGAATAGTCCCAGGAAAAAGGTCAGCGCTCACCGACAGCAGCTTTGCGGCTTCACCCCACAGAAGGAGCGATCGACTCACAGCACCGCGCCAACCCCGTCACGCTCCGGAGCCCCTTACGGAGTCCCTTTGCCATTTCGGGGGGCGCTAATGGTGCCCGCCGAGTCCCACGGCCACAGGCTATCGCTGCCTGTGGTTTTCCAGCAAGGGTCTCCGCTTCCCCGTAGCGGACAACCCGTTTCTGTGGAGCTTCCCCTTCACAAAGAGCAAGGGACCGCTATTGCCATTCGCGCCGCCTCCGGAAGTCTCACACATGCTTTTCTTTTTTTTCCGGTTTATTTCACTTCCTTTTTCTTTTTTGTGTGAATATGTATGCACACCCAAAAAACAAGCAACGCAGTGAATTAAGTCCGAAATAAGCTTATTTGTCTTCTTTCTATGCATATTAACCCAAAAATCATATGTTTTGCTTTGTTTTGGCTTCTTTTACTTTGCTTTCCATTTTTTTGATTCATATGCATGCACACCCAAAAAGGACAAAACGAAGTGAAATAAGCCCAAACAAAGCTTATTTGTCTTCTTTCTATGCATATTGACAAAAAAAAGTGACATTCAGAGACATTCCAAGACCCGTGCACACCCTTTCAACAGAGTCTCCACAACGAAAGATTCAGACAGGAGAGCATATTTACAGCTTTATTCAACATAGATCAGAACAAAGGAAAAACATGACTGGTTGCCTCCGTGTTCAGGAAAAAAGCCGGAACAAAAGCTATATACAAAACGTAAGCTCCCAGCAAGAACAGTGCTGGGAGTAAACAGGCATGTGATACACAATAATCATGCCTGACTTTTTAAGGTGGAACGGAACTATCCTAACATCCTCCCCCTTTCCGTGTAACCTGTAGTACCTGTGGTTCAACCCAATTGCAAGTGAAATAAATGCAAACAAAGCTTATTTTTCTACTTTCTATGCATATTGATCCAAAAATCACATGTTTTGCTTTGTTTTGGCTTCCTTTACTTCATTTTGCGTTTTTTTTATTCATATGCATGCACACCGAAAAAGGACGAAACAAAGCAAAATAAGCCTAAACAAAGCTTTTCCGTCTATTTTCTATGCATATTGACACAACCCCCCCTTTTTTTGCTTTGTTTGGGTTTATTTGACGTCATTTTCCTTTTTTTTTTTTTTTTTTTTTTGGGTGAATATGCGTGCACACCCAAAAAAACGAAACTAAGTGAAATAAGCCCAAACAAAACTTATTCATCCCCCGTCCTGACTCAGCCTCACATTTTCCCTATACTCAGTTATTAGAACTGCCAGAATGGCCAGATGTCATGCCCAATCAGATCAAGAGGCTAATCGTAAGCCAACTAGCCCATAAAGCTCCAGGAGAAGACATAATCCCAATGGAGATCTATAAGATAAGACCTGATTTCTGGTCACCCATTTTTGCAAAACTGCTTTCACACATTAACAGCTCAGGCCGCATACCGGAATGGTGGAAGCTGAGTATAATTGCCCCAATATATAAAAAGGGTGATAAGAAAAACTCTGCCAATTATAGACCCATTAGTTTGTTAGATGTAGCCTCCAAACTATATGCCAGGCTCCTTCTTGGGAGACTAGAAGAATGGGCAGATACAAATAAGGTGATATCTGAAGTCCAGGCAGGTTTCCAAAGAGGACTAGTGCTTTGTGATGAACTTTCTGCTATGTAAATACATCCATAATTTGAAGCAAAAGTTATATGTTGCTTTTATCGATCTAAAGTCAGCTTTCGATACGGTCCCAATACATGCATTGTGGCAGAAACTGGAAAAGACAAATATAGACCTCCGTCTATTGTTTCTCATTAAAACATTATATACTGACACATCAATACAAGTAAAGGTGGATCTGGCTGACCATCTCACCACTAGAATTAAGACCATTACTGGAGTCAAACAGGGATGCATTTTGGCACCTTTCCTGTTTAATTGTTATATTAATGACATGGTTAAAGAACTGGAGGGTCTACAGTTTGCCCCATCACAATTCTCGACCAAAAACTCTCAGTATTAATGTATGCTGATGACCTAGTACTTGTATCTAGAACCCAGGTGGGCCTGAGACGAATGCTTGTGAAATTAAGTTCATATTGCACGAGGAATGCTTTATCTATAAACTACGTGTCAGGCCTGCCGCTAGGTCCCAGCTCACAGAGGACCAGCGCCCAGTGGATGTCATATACAAAAGTCTTTATTGAAGTTTAGTTTCCATTTCCAAGCTCTGGGCGCGCAGACCCACGTCTTGACGCTAGACCGGCTAAGTTCCCTCTGACTCGCTGCTGAACCCACACCAGTTTAAGATTCTAGCCTTGCTCCACCTCCTACGCTGTTCTTTCCTCCTCTGGGTCCTTCTGCCCTCTGATCTTACCTCCTTCCTGGATTCCTCTGACGCTGACCCCCCTGAGTCTCGCCCTTCCTTTCGGCGGGCTTTAGGACCTGGCTCCCTGTCAGGACTCCCTGCTGTGCCGCTCTCCTGTACATTTGAACTTGGCGCGCGCGCCCAGCCGGTAATTTTCCTTCTGACCGTTTCCCCGCTCCCTGATGTGGGCGTTGCCAAGCCTGACTCCTCTCCTCCCGCTGGAGATGAGAACACTGGTCCCGACTCCTGGGACTCCCCCTCCCCACTGCGCTCTGGTGGAGAAGCTGGTCCTGATTTCCAACTGCTGCTCAGGGACTCCCCGCTGGCCCCTCCCTCCTGGGGCTTCCCCCCTGGAACCCCCCTCGCTCTGGCCATCGGTGCTCCCTTCTGTGAGTCCTCCGATTCGCTAGAGAGGCTTGTGGATTGACTCTGCCCACTGTCACTGCCTGCTCCCCCTTCGTACTCCTCCTCCTCACTTTCAATTTGCTCACTCTGCTTTGCCTCTGCTCCTGAACCCCTGACATCCATCCCCCCCTCGAAGCCCCCCCTTCCCCCCTCCCCCTCTTTCGGTGCGGGTTCCGGGTGCTCCAGTGTTGTGGGGGTGAGTCCAGGATACAGTTCGTCCCCCGAGGCATGCAGCCATCGGGATAAGTCTGGGAAGTCCCCCAAGGGCTCGTCGACGGCGATCTCCTCCGCTTCCATCTCCTGAGCGGTGTGTTCGAAATCTGAGTCCGCCCCCAAATCACCCAAGACCCCTTCTCCCCCTGTCGCCTGCGGGGACTCCACTTCCCCGGGTCCCTTCAGCCTGTCTCTGCGCCAGCCCACTTCAGGTTGGTCCTCCCACCAATAAGATCCCCCCGTGCCAAAACCCGAGAGCGATCCCTCTGGGGAACTGCCTCCCGGAACCGAGTCCTCCGCTGAAGAGAAACCCCTGAAGGTGCTGGCTGAAAGGGTGGGTGTGAACAGACAGTCGTCGAAAAAGCCCGCCGGCATGGGTTTGTGCAGGAAAAGCGTATGGAATTCTTCCTTGAGCCACTGCTCCTCCACCGCGTAATCCGGCACCCACCTGTTGGTGCTGGCCGGGGTATCCTCTGTGGCGAGAAGATATTCAATCCCGTCCTCCCCCCACCTTGAGTCTAAAATCTCCGTGGCTTCATTAAGTGGCTCCCCTCTCGGCGACCCCCCCTTTTTGGGCGCTTCCCTGAGTGGGTCTGGCGCCGTCCCTGGCGCCTGAAACCTGTGGGGCTCTCTGTAGGGTGTGAGCACTGATCTATGAAAGACCGGGTGCATTCTGGACCCCTCCGGGAGTGTCAACCGAAAGGCCACTGGGTTGATCTGCGCCTCTACTTGGTAAGGCCCTAGCTGCTTGTGTCCGAGTTTCTTCTTGGCCAACGATCTGGCTGGAACTGCCTGGGCTGCTAACCAGACCCAGTCTCCCACCTGGATGTCTTCCCCAACCCTCCTGTGTCGGTCTGCCTGCACTTTGTAAGCCTGTTTCGCCATCTCTAACTGCCTCCTGAGCTGCTTGTGTATCTCCTGCAACTCCGCTGCCACGGCCTCTGCTCCCTGCGGCTCCCCCTCCCTCACTGTGTCCAACCCCGGGAAGGTTCTGGGATGCCGCCCGTTGTTGGCGAAAAACGGTGTCACCCCCGTGGACGCATGCTTCGTGTTGTTGTAGGCAAACTCAGCCAACGGTAGATAGTCCACCCAGGTCGAGGGCTGCTGGTTCGCGTAACATCTCAGGTACTGCTGCATGATGGCGTTGACCCTCTCCGCCTGCCCATTAGTCTGCGGGTGTCTCGCCGACGCCAGGCTGACTTTGACGTTCAGGAAACCCATCAGCTTTTGCCAGAAGTTGGAGATGAACTGGCGCCCCCTGTCGGACAAAATAGACCGTGGTAGGCCGTGCACCTTGAACACGTGGTCTATAAACATCTTAGCGGTCTGCTCGGCCGTGGCCACCTTCGCACAAGGAATGAAGTGGGCCATCTTGGTGAACAGATCTACTACCACGAGTACTGCTGTCTTGCCCCTCGAGCTAGGCAGATCCGTGACAAAGTCCAGTGCCACCCTCTCCCACGGTTCGAACGGCGTCTGTAGCAGTTCCAACAGGCCCGCCGGCGGCTGGTGTACAGGCTTGGCCCTCTGACAGGTGTCGCACCTATTGACGTAGTCCGCTACATCCCCCCGCATCTTAGGCCACCAAAAGTCTCTGGCCACTAATTCCACCGTCTTCTCCTTGCCGAAGTGCCCGGCGCTGGGCGCGTCGTGCAGCTGTTGCAGTACCTTCGCACGGAGGCTGTCTCCTGGTACGTAGAGGACTCCCTTGCGGAGGAGCAGGCCGTCGCGTACTTGGAATTCGTCGTCCCTCGCCGTGCCGCTGCGCAGCTCCTCCATCTTGGCCCGGGCGAAAGAGTCCATTTGCAGCGCGCGGCGTACCGCGTCCAGGTCCACCGTGGCTGACGCGCATGCCCACGCCTGTGGTGTGAAAATGTGCTTGGCCGCCGCCGGTGCCTCTGCTTCCAGATACTGCGGTTTCCTGGACAGCGCGTCCGCCAAGACGTTGCTGTCTCCTGGGATGTACTCAATTCTGAAGTCGAAGTCTGCAAAAAACTCCGCCCAGCGGATGTGTCGCTGGTTCAGGAACCTCGCCGTGCGCCAATACTCCAAGTTCTTATGGTCTGTGCGGACCTGCACCGTGTGTTTGGCTCCGACAAGAAAGTGCCGCCACGCCTTGAAGGCTGCATGTATGGCCAGCAACTCCCTGTCCCAGATGGTGTAGTTCTGCTCCGCTTTGCTGAGTTTTCTGGAGTAAAAAGCGCACGGCTTCCAGTCCCCCTGGTGGTCTTGCTGCAACAGAACGGCTCCCACGGCCCTGTCCGAGGCGTCCGTCTCCACTCTCATGGGCCTGCTGGGATTTACGTGTAGCAGGTTTTCCTCGGAAGCGAAGAGCTGCTTGAGCTTCTGAAAGGACTGCTCCGCCTGCTCCGTCCAGATGAACTTCTTCTCCTTGGAACTGAGGGTGTCGGTGATGGCCGCTGTCTGCATGGCGAAACCTTTGATGAATTTGCGATAAAAGTTGGCAAAGCCGACAAACCTCTGGACTTCCTTCCTATTGCGTGGGCTCTTCCAGTCCAGCACTGCTCGTACCTTGGCACCGTCCATGGCCAGTCCCTTGTCGGACAGTTTGTAGCCTAGGAAATCCACCTCCGTCTTGTCGAACTGGCACTTCTCCAGCTTGGCGTACAGCCTGTGCTCCCGCAGCCTCTGCAGAACTTCCCTGACATCTCTCTCGTGAGCCTCTTGCGACTCTGAGAAGATCAGAATGTCGTCCAGGAAGCATACGCACTTCTTGTAGAGGAGACCCACCAAGACATGATGCATGAAGGCTTGAAAACAGTGGGAACCATTTTTCAATCCAAAAGGCATAACTCTATATTCATAAGTTCCCAGCGGCGTAAACATGGTCGTTTTCCACTCGTCGCCTTCCCTCACGCGAATGAGATTGTACGCTCCGCGCAGATCCAATTTGGTAAAGATGCGACCCTTCCTCACCGTCGCCAGCAGGTCATCGATCTTGGGCATAGGGAAGGCTGAGGGCTTGGTTTTCTGGTTCAAGACGCGAAAGTCCACGATCAACCTCTTCTGGGGCGTGTCCCGCTTCTTTACAAAGAACACGGGACTGCCCCCTGCCGCCTTGGACTCCCTGATGAATCCCCGCTTCAAGTTGTGCTCTATGAACTCTCTGAGTTCTTGCAATTCATCTTCAGACATGGAGTACAGTTTCCCCGTCGGCAGCGTCGCCCCCGGCAGGAGGTCAATCTTGCAGTCGTAGGGTCTGTGGGGCGGCAGCTTGTCCGCCTCCTTCTCGCAGAAGACCTCCAAAAACTCTTTGTACTTGTTGGGTACTGCTTGCAACATGCCGAAGTTTAGCTGTGGTCCATCCTCATGCCCCTCACCTTCCAAGTCAGCCAGGATGCAGTGTTCTGCGCAGTAGGAGGAGCCGAAGGTTAGTTGACGCTGGTACCAAGCTAACGCCGGGCTGTGCCTATCCAGCCAACTCATGCCCAACACTATGGGCGTGTCCGACAGTCTGGTGACGTTGAAGCTGATGACTTCGCGGTGATTACCAATACGCATCACCATAGGCGGCGTCTGCTGCAGCACTTGCCCTCCCAGTAGCTCTCTGCCGTCCACCGTGACGACGTTCAGAGGTACCGTCGCTGGCAGAAGGGCTATGCCATGTTGCTGGACGAACTCCATGCCTATAAAATCTGCATTGCTCCCAGAATCAATGGTAATGGGAATTTCCACAGTGAGCCCATTGGGAAGTTGAAGGGATGCGGTGAGCTGCACCACTGGTTTGGGTGGGAGGGGGTCCGTGGGCTGCAATGTCCCTGGGGATTGCTTCACTGATTTGTCTGGCTGGCCCCCAGAGGCTCCATTTCCAGCCAGACAGTGGAGTTTTCCTGCTGTGATTCTCTTTGCTGCACTGCTTCTGTTACTGTCGCTGCTGCTGCAGTGTGCTTGTGAAACCGCTGGGGACACTCTTTTGCCATGTGCTGAGCACTGTCGCAGATGTAGCACTTCCTGGTCCCTCTAGGAGGCTTCATTTTGGCTGCTCTCGGCGTTAGGGCTCCAGCTGTGGACTGAGCCTTAGCACCACCTATCTCCATCGGCTCTTCTCCCCCTCCCATTGGAGGCAGGGATCTAGCTCGCGCCGCTTCCTTGGGAAAGGGGGGTGGTGCTTTCGTTGGTGTGCGTCCCCAATGCCCTTCCTCTTTTTCCCAAGGGCGTCCTTCCAGCCTCACTCCAATCGTAAGAGCCCTCTGCACAACCTCTTTGGTGGTTTGGGGTCTCTCCCCCCCTTGCAATCTCGTCCTTCACAGCTCCATTCAGCCCCTCCCAGAACAGGTCTTTGACGGCAGCTGAGTCTTTCTCCCACCCCAGTGAATTAATCAATGCGAAAAAGCGTGAATGATACTGCGGGACCGTGGCTCTCCCTTGCTTTAGCCCATGAATCTGTCTCCTGGCGATGTCAACATCAATCTCAGACAAAAAACACGCATCCATCGCTTTAACGAAGGCAACTGCATCATGGAGGGCTGGATCCTTATCTCTCCAGAGATTCCGCAGCCACGATTTCGCCTCTCCCCGCAAATGCGAAACAATAAATCCCACTCTCTCCTCCTCATTTTTGAAGTCCTGGTCTAGCAGCTGCAGGGCATATATTACATCTGCTCTGAAGTTAGGATACTCCTGCAGGTCCCCATTGAAATGGGACACAAGGCTCCCTCCTCTATTCCCCAGCCCAATCCCTTCTGGTCTGGTGGCTGGTAGCCTCTGTGTAGTGAGCTTTTCAAACCTGGTTTGCAGATCCTGGTAGGCAGCAGCTGCTTCCTGTTCCTTCTTTCTGGACGCTGCAATTTCTGCGGTCAGCTGCGTCACTGCGTTTTGCAGACTCGCTATCTTCTCTTCGGTAGTCATTTCCCTGTTTTTCGTGAGCTCGCGAAGCAGCAATCTTCACCCCCCGCTGCTTTCCCACACGCCACGAGGTTGTAAAATTGATGGAAAAAAGCAGAGAGGGAACTTACTGTCAGGCCTGCCGCTAGGTCCCAGCTCACAGAGGACCAGCGCCCAGTGGATGTCATATACAAAAGTCTTTATTGAAGTTTAGTTTCCATTTCCAAGCTCTGGGCGCGCAGACCCACGTCTTGACGCTAGACCGGCTAAGTTCCCTCTGACTCGCTGCTGAACCCACACCAGTTTAAGATTCTAGCCTTGCTCCACCTCCTACGCTGTTCTTTCCTCCTCTGGGTCCTTCTGCCCTCTGATCTTACCTCCTTCCTGGATTCCTCTGACGCTGACCCCCCTGAGTCTCGCCCTTCCTTTCGGCGGGCTTTAGGACCTGGCTCCCTGTCAGGACTCCCTGCTGTGCCGCTCTCCTGTACATTTGAACTTGGCGCGCGCGCCCAGCCGGTAATTTTCCTTCTGACCGTTTCCCCGCTCCCTGATGTGGGCGTTGCCAAGCCTGACTCCTCTCCTCCCGCTGGAGATGAGAACACTGGTCCCGACTCCTGGGACTCCCCCTCCCCACTGCGCTCTGGTGGAGAAGCTGGTCCTGATTTCCAACTGCTGCTCAGGGACTCCCCGCTGGCCCCTCCCTCCTGGGGCTTCCCCCCTGGAACCCCCCTCGCTCTGGCCATCGGTGCTCCCTTCTGTGAGTCCTCCGATTCGCTAGAGAGGCTTGTGGATTGACTCTGCCCACTGTCACTGCCTGCTCCCCCTTCGTACTCCTCCTCCTCACTTTCAATTTGCTCACTCTGCTTTGCCTCTGCTCCTGAACCCCTGACACTACGATAAGACACAGGTCATTGTATTTGGGAAGCGCCCTAAAAAGCATGTTTGCCACCTGGATGATCACATCATAAACCAAGTAAATACGCTCAAATATCTGGGATTGATTTACAGTGGTACCTTGGGTTACATACGCTGAAGTGATTTATTGTCCAGAGAAGCCTGGCGTCCAGCCCGCTTCCACTGCGCTCAGCATCGCAGCCTGCATTCCAAAGCTCTGAGCAAAAGCAGAGTCTGGCAGCATTCAGAGAAATCAGCTTCTGTCTACTGTGCTTCAGTGTGCATAAACAGAGTCTCACACAGAGTTACTAAAAGCTAAAGGCAGTTTATTTACAGCAGAAACTATCCATTATCTAGCAGGGTACGGAACATCGTGAAGGCACGTCTGCTCCATACAAAACTAAAGCAAAATAGAAAAAGAACTGAGACTTTCGGAAGTGACGCAGAGTCTCTCCGCCCCACAGTAGGCAGGACGCACACTCTGAGCTGTTTAATCCTGTAACCTCAGGTTCTCCTCACAGTAAATACGCTCAAATATCTGGGATTGCTTTACAGTGGTACCTTGGGTTACATACGCTTCAGGTTACATACGCTTCAGGTTACAGACTCCGCTAACCCAGAAATATTACCTCGGGTTAAGAACTTTGCTTCAGGGTGAGAACAGAAATCGTGCAGCGGCAGCGCAGCGGCAATGGGAAGCCCCATTTGCTAAAGTGGTGCTTCAGGTTAAGAACAGTTTCACGTTAAGAACAGACCTCCAGAACGAATTAAGTTCTTAACCCGAGGTACCACTGTATTCAGAAACAGCATCTTGGAATAGACAGCTATCCAATATTAAATTGCAAGCCTTTAAATCAGTAAAAGCTATTTTGAAATTCGCTGCCTGTAAAGGTGGAAATCTGGTTAACCCAGCTCTATCTGTGTATAAAGCTAAAACAATGGCCCAGATTTTATATGGTGCAGAGGTTTGGGGTATCTAAAAGGTCTCTGGTTTGGAACCCCCACAGTGTGATGGCCTGGGATTCCGATTCAGAGGATGAACCAGAGGAATCCCAGCCTGCACAGGAGTCCCCGCCTCCAGGGCCGGCTGAACTGGGGCAAGGCCTAGATGCTGAAGAGCCTGCACCTGTGGCAGAGCACCAGGAGCTGGCCCCAGGTGAAACCCTTCAGGCCCCAGAGGGGCTTGAGGACTCAGTGGCTACAGGTGAGCCTCCTCCAGGGCCCAGTAACCCTTCGGCCTCTCCTGATCTGCAGAGGCTTAGGGCAGAGAGGCGAAGGGAACTGGTTGCTCCCAGGAGGAGTGCTCGCCTTAAGGCCAGAGGAGGCGGGGCTCCTGGGGGCCGGGACCGCCCCTGGCCTTAGAAGAGGATAAAAGCCCAGTCAGCCCGGCCCCAGGTTGCAGGAGCAACGTCGTTGTTGGCTTTGGACCTTCCTGTGTTCCTGATCCCTGCTCGGCCTCCTGTTCCTGACCATCCGGTGCTCCTGTTCCCTGCTCGGCCTCCTGTTCCTGACCATCCGGTGTTCCTGTTCCCTGCTCGGCCTCCTGTTCCAGCGTTCCTGTTCTCCGCTCGGCTCTCCGCCTCGGACCTCGCCCCTCTTCGTGTGGACTCAGACTACGCTCACGGTACCTTTCCACCGGGTCCAGCACAGTTTGCTCCCGCCACACCCGCACTCCCCCTTCGTTGGGGTGCGTTCGGGAAGAGCCAGAGGCCATGGCTGACCAGGCGGCTGCGCCGGTGGCTTTGGCCCAGAAGAACCAGGCCTTGACTCACACCGTGCAGCAGCTCAGCGACGCGGTTACGGCACTTCAGCAGCGCTTGGAAGCCCTACCGGCTCCTGGGGCCGACGCCCCGGCTCCTGGCAAGTACCCAGTGGCTTTGCCCGAGAAATTTGATGGGGCCCCGGCCAGCTTTCCCATGTTCCTCGCCCAAGCCAAGCTGTATATTCAGGGGCGAGCCCGGAACTTCCCTGACGACCGCACCAAGGTGCACTTTTTGATTAGTTTGTTAAAGGACCAGGCGGCCAAGTGGGCGTTGCCGCTACTCAGGCAAGACTCCCCCTTGCTGGCAGACTATACAGGGTTTTGCAATCTTTTGGAGGCTGCGTTCGGCAACCCCCAGAAAGGGAGTCAAGCCAACCGGGCGATTCGGCGGTTGAAACAGGGCGAGTCCACGGTGGCCGCATATACCACGGAGTTTCGGCTGTTGGCACAGGACTTGACCTGGAACGACTCGGCACTGCGGGACCAGTATCTCGAAGGGCTTTCGGACGAGATACTGGACCAGCTGGCCACAATGGAACGCCCCACCACGCTAGACACTCTCATTCAACGGAGTCTACAGATAGACGACTGGCTGGAGGATCGTCGCCAGGCCCGGGGCCGACGACACCTCCAGTTCTCGGCACCAGTTTCTTCCGGCAGCCCCACGGTCACAACTGAGTTATCGGAGGAGCCTATGCAGCTCGGGGCAGTGCGGCCACGCCTTTCCCCCACAGAGAAGGTGCGGCGTCGGGAGGGGAATCTATGTCTCTACTGTGGCGGAAGTGGACACTACGCTCGGTCCTGCCCTGAGAAACGCCAGCCGCAAGGAAACCGCCAACTCCCAGTAGCTGATGGCCCTAGCTACCGGGGGTCCCAAACAGCGCAGAATGGGCCCGCACCAATGGACTCGCAACATCTTATGGTTCCGGTACGTTTATACCCTCCAGGTGGGCCCTGGATTCTTACCCATGCTTTGGTGGATTCAGGAGCAACCCGTTTTTATATGGACGCTGCTTTTGCTGCCCATCATCAGGTGCCACTTCGGAACAAGCCAGAACCGGTCCAGGTGGAAGCAATTGACGGACGGCTTCTACGTTCAGGAGCCGTTACTCAGGAGACCCAGCCCCTGGTCCTGTGTCTCCAGCAGCACCGGGAGTTGCGAACTTTGGACATTGCCTCTATGCCCCGGTTCCCCCTCGTGCTCGGGATGGACTGGCTGGAAGCTCACAACGTTCAGATTGACTGGGTCAAACGGACTGTGCACTTCCCAGACCCATGTTCCCATGCTCAATCCGAGACGCTGGCGGCCGCGCCCACAGAGGAGGCAGCACCCACGCTCCCAGCCGTGTACCAGGACTACCAGGACGTGTTCGAGGAACGGGGGGCAGACCAGCTGCCGCCGCATCGGCCTTTTGACTGCGGCATAGACCTCCAGCCCGGAGCGCCCTTACCAGTGAGTCGCTTATATTCTCTAACAGAGCCAGAGCGCGAGGCTTTGCAGGACTTCTTGCGCAAGAACCTGGAGCGTGGATTCATTAGGCCTTCCACCTCGCCTACCGCGGCACCAGTGCTCTTTGTTAAGAAGAAATGTGGGGAACTCCGCCCTTGGCATAATTACCGAGCCCTGAACAAAATTACCATCCCAGACCGGTACCCCTTGCCCCTTATCTCGGAGTTGCTGGAGCGGGTGCAAGGGGCACAGGTGTTCACCAAGCTGGACCTCCGGGGGGCCTACAACTTGATTCGGATCCGAGCCGGGGATGAGTGGAAGACAGCGTTTGGGACCCGGTACGGGCAGTTCGAATACTTGGTTATGCCTTTCGGTTTGTGCAACGCGCCTGCTGTGTTCCAACGCTACATCAACCACGTGTTCCAGGACTTGTTAGACAAGTACGTGGTGGTGTACTTGGATGACATACTGGTTTACTCCCGTGACCCGGCTCGCCATGAGGGACATGTCCGGACCGTGCTGCAGCGCTTGCGTGAGCACCGTTTGTATGCAAAGCTCAGCAAGTGCGAGTTCCATCAGCGGACTGTGGACTTCCTTGGACACCGGCTCTCTCCAGATGGGGTGCAGATGGACCCTGGGAAGGTGGCAGCGGTTCGAGAATGGGCGGCACCCCGGAACCGCAAGGACCTACAGCGTTTCCTGGGGTTCGCCAACTACCACCGGACCTTCATCGCAGATTATGCTCATCGCACCACCCCGTTGACCCGGCTACTGCGCCCAAAGACGCCGTTTTCCTGGGACAAGGAGGCAGAGGAGGCGTTTCAGGGGTTGAAGGCCTGTTTCTAGAGGGCGCCAATCTTACAACATCCTGACCCCTCTCGACCCTTTGTGGTGGAGACCGACGCCTCCAGTACGGCTCTCGGTGCCGTCTTGTCTCAACAGAATGGACCTGAAGCGCCACTCTTACCCTGTGCCTTCTATTCCCACCAGCTCCTACCAGCGGAGAGTAACTATACTGTGTGGGAGCGGGAACTACTGGCCATCAAGGTGGCCTTTGAGGTCTGGCGCCACCATCTTGAGGGGGCACGACATCCGGTGGAGGTGAGAACCGACCACCGGAACCTGGAGTACCTCCAGACCACCCGCAAGCTGAACCAAAGACAGATCCGGTGGGCGTTGTTCTTTTCCCGGTTCCAGTTCCGGATCCGCTACATCCCTAGCTCTCAGAACCAGAAGGCGGATGCCCTGTCCCGGAAACCTGAAGACAACGCAGACACGGTACAGCAAGCAGAACCCACCACGATCCTACCTCCAGCTGCATTCCTGGCCACCCAGGAGGCGGAGCCACTGCAGGATCGGGTGCGGAAACAGCAGCGGGTCGACGCTTGGGCCCAGGAACGACTCCGGGAGCTGGCTGAAGGCTCCAGCCCACAGTATCCGGGGCTGGTCCTGCATCAGGGCCTTCTGCTGCACCACGGTCGTCTGTACATCCCGCCAGGGCCACTGCGGCTGGAGGTTCTCCGGATGGCCCATGATGCCCCAGCAGCGGGGCACTTTGGACGGTATCGGACCACCCATCTGGTCAGTCGTGAGTTTTGGTGGCCCCGCCTGAAGGCTGACGTGGCTCGCTACGTTGCTGGTTGTGATGTCTGCCGGCGCACCAAGGGCCCTACCGGGCGACCCCCCGGCCTACTTCAGCCATTGCCAGTTCCACCGCGCCCTTGGCACACGGTTTCGTTGGACTTTGTAGTGGACTTACCCCCGTCTCGTGGCTGTACCTGCCTCCTAGTTTTCTCCAACCATTTCACCAAGATGGTGCACTGCGCCCCCTGCCCATCTGTACCCACAGCCAAGGAAACCGCTCAGCTGTACCTTCAGCATGTCTTCCGCCTGCATGGCCTACCTGAGCGCGTGGTGTCCGACCGGGGCGTTCAGTTCACATCCCGGTTCTGGCGAGCATTACACCAGATCCTCGGGACAGAGGTCTGCCTCTCGTCAGCCTACCACCCACAGACCGATGGCCAGACGGAACGGGCGAGCGCGGTGCTGGAGCAGTACCTCCGGTGTTACTGCAGCTACCAGCAGGATGACTGGGTCGACCACCTGGCATTGGCGGAGTTCGCCTACAACAACGCGGTGAATGCGTCCACCCAGCAGACCCCGTTCCAGGCCAGTTACGGTTATCATCCACGGCTGTTTCCAGATGTGCTGCCGGCATCCGCGGTCCCGGCGGTGACGGAGTGGCTTCAAGAGCTCCAGTCCCAGCAACAGCTTTTGGTGGAGCAACTGCACCAGGCCAAGGAAGCGTACAAAGCCCAGGCCGACCGCCACCGCCAGGTGGGGCCAGAACTTCGCGTCGGTGACCTGGTTTGGCTCTCCACTCGCCACCTCCACCCCTCTCGACCTTCGCGGAAGTTGGATGCCCG
The DNA here is from genome assembly GCF_964252035.2 of Podarcis erhardii. NCBI lineage: Eukaryota > Metazoa > Chordata > Lepidosauria > Squamata > Lacertidae > Podarcis > Podarcis erhardii. The sequence goes on along the minus strand of NC_138506.1, from coordinate 29,795,088 downwards.
ATTCACCGGCCCGTTCCCTATCGTGGACCAAGTCTCTCCTGTGGCATTCCGTCTCCGGTTACCCGCAACCCTGAAGGTTTACCCGGTCTTCCACAGGTCCCTTCTGAGTCCGGTGGCCCCACCCGATGAGTTCCACCCGAACCGTCCCCGACCGCAGCCAGTGTTTATTCAGGGAGAGCCTGAGTACGAGGTGGAACGCATCCTGGACTCCCGATACCGCCGGGGAAAGCTGCAGTATCTCATTGACTGGAAGGGGTACGGACCGGAGGACCGTTCCTGGGAACCAGCGGCCAACGTCCACGCACCTGCCTGCCTCCGAGAGTTCCATGCGACGTACCCCGGCAAGCCGGGTCCGGACCCTCGGTTGAGGGGGGGGCCTGGGAGGGGGGATGGTGTGATGGCCTGGGATTCCGATTCAGAGGATGAACCAGAGGAATCCCAGCCTGCACAGGAGTCCCCGCCTCCAGGGCCGGCTGAACTGGGGCAAGGCCTAGATGCTGAAGAGCCTGCACCTGTGGCAGAGCACCAGGAGCTGGCCCCAGGTGAAACCCTTCAGGCCCCAGAGGGGCTTGAGGACTCAGTGGCTACAGGTGAGCCTCCTCCAGGGCCCAGTAACCCTTCGGCCTCTCCTGATCTGCAGAGGCTTAGGGCAGAGAGGCGAAGGGAACTGGTTGCTCCCAGGAGGAGTGCTCGCCTTAAGGCCAGAGGAGGCGGGGCTCCTGGGGGCCGGGACCGCCCCTGGCCTTAGAAGAGGATAAAAGCCCAGTCAGCCCGGTCCCAGGTTGCGGGAGCAACGTCGTCGTTGGCTTTGGACCTTCCTGTGTTCCTGATCCCTGCTCGGCCTCCTGTTCCTGACCATCCGGTGCTCCTGTTCCCTGCTCGGCCTCCTGTTCCTGACCATCCGGTGTTCCTGTTCCCTGCTCGGCCTCCTGTTCCAGCGTTCCTGTTCCCCGCTCGGCTCTCCGCCTCGGACCTCGCCCCTCTTCGTGTGGACTCAGACTACGCTCACGGTACCTTTCCACCGGGTCCAGCACACACAGAATTATTTTTTAAGAGTTCTTTTAGATTTACCCAAAGATGTGCAAGCTGCCATGGTCAGGTTGGAAACTCGCATGTTGAGCATAGAAATCCAAACAGATAAAGAATCCTTTGTTACTGGTTTAGAGTTCAACAGATGGACAACACTAGGCTACCAAAAAAATGCCTGATTGAGCTCTCAAACGGATCCTTAAAACGGATTTAAGGACCAGGCAACACCCGACATACGGAAAGCATTAAATTCGCACCTAGGGTATGACGGGAAAACAACGAATGAGATTCTTTCTATCACAAAGTCCATTTTCAACTCGAGGGATGAAAGGAAGCGAAAAGATCCAAAGCCTGATTCCCCAAGGGTACTAGCTTATGCAAGTGGACTCCCTTCCAAAGACAAGCCAAGAGGAAAAGGGCACAAGCACCCTGGAGGCCCCCTCTGCTATCACTGCAATGAGCCGGGGCACATGAAAAGAAACTGCCCCCTCCTTACCCGCACACGAGATCAGGGAATTAGGAGAACGGACTATAGGGAGTACAAACCCTTTAAATCAGAATACAGTGAACCAACCTACCCCAGACTCAATGATCCCACCACCCAGTATGGATCTTCTCATTTTCAAAGTCAAGCACCACCTGCAAGGGGATCTACCCCAACCCCTACGGGACCCCCTCCTCTGCCACGACCAAGGAACGCACCTAACCATACCAATAACCCTTTCAATCACGCTAACCAACCAACCAACACACCCCATGAGATGGTGATGGAAGAGTATCATGAATATTGACAATCAGAAGCAGATCCCGCCTCTTTTTCCTTTCTTTGCCCAGTCTTACAGCTATCCTCCTCTGACCCCATCTGCACTATGCAAATCGATGGACAATCTTATGACTGCCTCCTTGACACTGGGGCCACTTACTCCACCCTTACCAATAGCCACTTGGCCCCGGGGGAAGAAACTAGGACCGTGATGGGACTCGACGGAATCCCCCGGAACTGCCCCCTTTCCAAACCTGCAAAAGTCTCAGTCGGACCTCTATCGGTCAAACATGCCTTCTTACTAACCTCTAGTCCCGTCAACCTCTTGGGGAGGGATCTGCTCTGCAAACTGAACGCTACGATCCAATGTGGCCAGGAAGGAATTTATTTGCACATGCCAAATGACTCCATTTTCAATTTCCAAGGGGTTCTTCGGGAAGCTAACAGCAAAGCCATTGATCTTCCTCCCGAACTTCTCAATAGTGTTCCCCCTTGGCTATGGGGAACCGAATCAACATCTGTTGGACTCCTAAAGTCTGCAACCCCAGTAAAAGAAAACTATAGGAAAGACCTACCGTTTCCTTGCACCAAGCAATACCCCCTACCCCCAGAAGCAATAGAGGGACTCACTCCAATGATTGACGAGTTCCTAAAGATGGGAGTTCTAGTTCCTTGTGCCTCTCCGTGTAACACCCCTCTCCTTCCTGTCAAGAAGCCCAACACAAACCCCGTCAAATGGCGCTTGGTGCAAGACCTCAGACTCGTCAATTCTTTCGTTATTCCCAGACACGCTGTAGTCGCTAACCCCCACCACCTTTTGAGCACCATTCCGGAGGGAACTGTAGTTTACACCATCATCGACTTATGTTCTGCCTTCTTTAGTATCCCCGTGGACCCAGAGAGCCAATTCCTCTTTGCTTTCACCTGGCAAAAATTTACAAAGCAGTAAATCCATCAGAAAAGTCCGATATGTTCCGTGCTCCAAAAGCACACAACGCAGCCTGCAGCCTGAGCTGCATCTCAGACAGAAGCGAAAGCAAGTCTGCACAGTGGCACAGACTGTGACGCACTTCTCTGCCTTAAGCTCCTCCCAGATACAGGACACCATGGAGTTTTAACCCTGTCAGTTCCAAACTCCACACCCCCTCTTGTCCTGCATCTGGGGACAATAGCCAACAATGCTTTCCCCATACACAGACCCTCACAGAACTCCTCATGCTTCTGGAAGGTTAATGGTTTTGTGAAACCATCAGCGAGGTTCTTGGTTGAGGGACAGTATTTCAGAGCAATTAGCCCCTCATGAACGCTCTGACATACATTCCGGAAACGTATGTCCAAATGTTTGGTCCTCGCCTTGAATTGCCCCGTCTCAGCCAATTTGAGACACGGTTGATTGTCTTCATGCACCACAACGGGCAGACAATTCTCTCCACAGATTTCCTCGACCAAACACACATAGAACTCCAGCTCTCTGCAAACCTCTGATAGCGCACTGAACTCAGCTTCAGTAGATGAAAGCGCTATGAGACCTTGCTTCCGGGACCTCCACCCAACTACTGAGTCCCCAAACCTCACCACTAGGCCTGACACTGACTTGCGGTCCGCAAGGTTAGCCCAGTCTGCATCCACCCAAGCAGTCAGCTTGACACCACCCTCAGCTGACATCTTGAGGCAAAAGTCTTTGGTATCTTGCAGGTAACGTAGCACCCGCTTTATACCATTCCAGGCCTGCACACTAGGACTTGAAGCCTCTCTACCGAGCAGATTGACAGCAAACGCTATATCTGGTCTGCTCCACTGTGACAGATACAACAGACTACCCAGAGCTGACTGAAAGAGTTCAGTATTTTCGAACACCACACGTTCTACTCTCTGACACTCCTTCACGTATCCAGCCTCCATGGGTGATCTGGCACCTGCACAATCAAACATCCTGAACTTCTCAAGCAACTGTTCAATCTTACCTTTCTGGCGCAGCAAGAAGCTCCCATCACTTGCTCTTGTGATCTCTACGCCTAGATAGGACTTGACATCTCCAAGCTGCTTTAGCTTGAACCGCTTTCCAAGCTCTCTAGCAAACTTCTCTACCTGTTTACCTGTCTGTGCCATTATCAAAAGGTCATCAACGAACACCTGTACCACTTCCTGTTTCAAGCCTGAATCTCTAATGTAAAGACAACTGTCTGCAAGAGATCTCTTAAAACCTAGCTCTTCTAAGGCTTCATGTAGGCACATATTCCAATTCCTGGCAGATTGGCGTCATCCATAGATGGATTTGTGCAACCGCCACACGACGCCTGGCTCACTGACTTCAAACCCTGGAGGAGGAAGCATGTACAACTCCTCCTGGAGATCTGAGTTCAGGTAGGTGACATCTACATCAAAATGGTTCACCTTCCAACCTCTCTGTGCTGCTATCGCCAAAAGCGTTCTCAAAGTCTCCGCTCTCGAGGTCGGCGAATATACCTCTGTGAAGTGGACACCCTTTCTCTGTGTGAATCCTCGGGCCACTAACCTCGCTTTATACTGTGGTTCTCCCGCTTCTGTGGATTTCAAGCGGTAAACCCATCTGCAGCTCACAGCGTGCTTGTTAGCCGGCAGCTGAGTGAGTGAGAACACACCAAGAGACTCCATTGAGTTCATCTCCTTTTGCATCGCCTCACGCCATTTGCTAGCTTCTTCCTGAGGCAACTTCTGAACATCCTCAAAGGATTCAGGTTCACATCTAGCCACACCAACCCAGACACTTGTGGCTTCATACCTTTCAGGTGGCTTCCCTTTGGTTGACCTTGCTGACCTCCTCAGCGTGAATTCTGGAACTGCGCCTGATTCACCTGGATCAACCCTACTATCCCCTGTGTCAGAAACATCCCCCTCTGAGCTGCTGCACCGTTTTGGGCGTACAGCGGGTTCTGCTGGCGAGGATGGTTGACTCCTTAGCTCAGACTTGACAGAGACCTGTGGAGGGGTCCTGGGACTCCCTTTTGGAGAGATACGGAGCCTCTCCCTTGGAGATCCCGGCTCTGGGCTCTGTGGCTGGGGACCGTGCACCTCAGCAACAGGTTCAGCCTCGTCCTCCTCCTCTTCCTCATCTGAGTCTAACAGAACATCCGGGTTCCCGTGAAGACGCTTCCACCCACTCTGCTCGCAAAACTCAGCACTGCCGCTAATAAGCAGCTTCGACTGGTTGCCAGTAGGGTATGCGAAACGCCACGCCTTTGAACCCGGCTCATAGCCCACAAAGATCATTTTCCCAGATCTTGGCTCACCCTTTCTGCACATGGCCTTTGGAACGAGGACCCAAGCCTCAGAGCCAAAAACGCGGAAGTAGTGCACTTTCGGCTTCTTCTGATGCAGTAAGAAAAACGGTGTGTTGCCTACACTGGAATTGTACACCCTGTTCTGCAGAAAACATGCTGTCTTATAACTCTCAGCCCAAAAGCGCTGTGGCAAACCGGAGTCTGCCAACATAGCGTTCACTGCTTCCTGTAGCGTGTGAAATTTTCTCTCTGCAACCCCGTTCTGTTGCGGACTGTAGGGGGCAGACAATTGATGACTGATACCCTTCTGCCTGAAAAACGATTGCAGTGCAGAACCTATGAACTCCCCCCCACGATCAGATTGAAAGGAAATCACCCTGGTAGAGAACCGCAGCTCTACCTCTGTGATCCAATCCCTGATCAGTGCAGCTGCTTCAGACTTCTGTTTAAGCGAGAAAACCCAAGAATGCTTCGAAAAATTGTCAATCAGAACCAGAACCCATTTAGACCCAGCTAAAGAAGGTGTTGGCATGGGACCTGATAAATCTGCATGCACAAGTTCAAAGGGTTTGCTGGTTCTCCTCTCTGACCTGGGGTACGTGCATGTTGTGACCTTCGATTGCTTACAGGCTTGACAATCTAGGTATCTGTCACATGCCTTGAACCTACACCCAATTGTGTTGTCAATGGCCTTCCTCACATATGACCACCCAACGTGCCCAAATCTCCTGTGCCACAAGTGCACACAATTATCGTGTGGTGGGACATTTGCACACTGCACTTGGGCATCTTTAATGGAATCTCCACTAGCCCCATTTTCCACCAGTCCCATTTTCAATAGGCATCTGCACCAGAAAGAGCCTGTCTTTTTTCTCAACACTGTAGATCTTCTTCCCATTCCTGTAGAAGTCAAATCAAATCAAATTTTATTAAACGGTCACAGACCAGATTAACTCGTACAGCTAGTCAGCAAAAGATAACACCGGAAAAACAAAGGACAATTTCAATACAGATTGGGCCATAACAGCAATTTAAAATTAGACAGCATAAATAAAATTAAGTATTTGCCTTCGCCTGCATATTGACATTGGAAAGCTCTTGTTTCCTGCGCCTAATAGCGGCTACACAGAATTTGGCAACATTGATTGTAATTTCAGGGACCTTATCTTCTACCAAGGCTCTCATACATAGGAGTTCTGGTTCATTTTTAAGCTTTTGTAGAACTGGGGCAATAAAGGTCAGGCGTAGGTCCTTGTAATAACTACAGTACAGCAATACATGCAGACTTGTTTCCACTTCCGATGAGCCACATGGGCAAACACGTGACTCATATGGTTTGCCCTCATATCTGCCTAGCAACAGGGCAGAGGGCAGAACGTTAAATCTGGCCTCCATAGGCGCAAAATTTTTAAAACTGCAGACCTGGGATCCATAAGTGAGTTGTGGGAGTATTTTTGCAGCAAAAACCTGGGAGGCCGCCGGAACGTATTTTCCCCCTTTCCCATGAAAGAATCTTGTAAGGGCTTTATTGGCCCTTCCTGCGTTGGCAATGGCGTTTTTCATCTGTTGGTGCCACGAGACCCTTTCCTGAAAAGTTATTCCCAGGTATTTGAAAGTTGCTACCTGGTCAATAGGTTGACCATTAATTCTCCATTTGTGTTTCCTTCTTTTTTTTGAGAACACCATAATTTAAGATTTGCTGTAATTTATTGATACTTGTTCCGCTTGACAATAGCCAGCAAGTGATCTCAAAAGCTTCCTCAAGCCAACGCAGGAAAAGGAGAGTAGGACTGCGTCGTCCGCATACAGAAGCACCGGAAGGGGCATACCTGCCAGTTTGGGAGGGTGGGCATTTTCTTTCGCCATATTTACTGCTAGAGAGTTGATATAAAAATTAAATAGCGTTGGCGCGAGGACACATCCTTGTTTAACCCCATAGTGCGTTTGAATTTCTTTAGTTAGATGGCTTGACCGATCGCATCTTACCCTCACCCTGGTGTTTTCGTATAGACCACGGATAAGGCGTAATAAGCGTTTATCTATGTTTGTAGCGCCAAGCTTTTCCCAGAGTCTGTCCCTTGGTATTAGATCAAAAGCCGATTTAAAATCGACAAAAGCTGCATATAAAGACCCCCCTTTTCTAGAGTATTTGTCTGCCAGGTGTTGAAGGATAAGGGCCTGGTCTATAGTTGAACGCTTTGCTCTAAAACCAGCTTGAGCTTCTGATAGAATATGCTCTCTTTCCATCCACTCCACCAATTTATCACATAAATGAGCAGCGTACAGTTTGCTAATAACGCTTAATAGACTGATTGGTCTATAGTTAGCTGGCTCAGTTCTGTTTCCTTTCTTGAATATTGGAATGATGATGGCTAAACCCCAGTCCTCAGGGATAATAGCCGCTTGATTTATACTAGTGAACAAGGCGGCTAGCACAGGGGCCCACCATTCAACATTTGCCTTAAGAATTTCTGGTGGGATGTTGTCAGCACCCGGGGCTTTCCCTGATTTAAGAGATTGAATAAGGCCAGTAATTTCTTCTGTGGTTACAGGGGGCCATTCCTTGCCAAATTCGCTTGAAGCAGGAAGCAGAACTGGGGCGAGTTGATTTGATGAATATAATGAGTGGAAATAGGCCTCCCATGCTCCAGCGGGTATAGAGTATTCGATTTCAATCAGGGAGTCTCTCCAGCTTTTTGCAATTGTTTTCCAAAACGTGGCAGAATCTTTCTTTTGGGAGGCCTCCACTAGGCACTGCCATTCCTTCCTTTGTGCCTGGAGCTTTTTCTTGTTAATCAAAGCTTTATAACTGCGTTTTAACTCAAACCAGTCTAATGGTAGCGAAGGTAGGTTCGCTGATCTATAGTTCCTGTACTTATCCAGCAGGAGGCGTTTCATAGCCATGCATTCTTGGTCAAACCAAGGTTTGGATTTATTAGAGTGTAGAGATTGCCGTGGCGTTTTTTTGTTGGTCAGATAAGGTTGTAGGGACGAAATCAGTTCCCGGAACATGTCTAATCTAGCCTCAGGAGTTGGGGAATTAACGAGGTTCTCCTTTCTAGCAAGAAAAGTATCTGAGTGAAGTCTTTCCGATATTTCATCACTCAATTTGCTGGACCATTTAATATGCGAGTATCTTAGCTCCATGTTTTCGAAACATGGGGCTACAAGTTTATCAGAGCAAAATAAATCTTTTCTTATATCCAGTATTAAACAGAGCGGTAGATGGTCGCTGTCAACCCTCTCCACCACTTTGTATTCCCGTGCTCTGCTCAAGAGGTTAGATGATACCAGGACGTAATTGATAGTGGAGGCTCCCATGTTGGATATAAATGTAAATTCCCCACTGGGTTCTCTGTCGACACGACCATTTAATACAGTCAGATCCAGATTGTTGGAAAAACGTAGAAGACATAGGCCTTCATAGTTGCAGCCCTTGTCTTTTGAGAGCCTAGGGGGAATAAAATGGGCTTCTTCAGAAATGGGAGGTACGTCATGGAAATGAGCATATAACGCTTCGTCTGATTGGCCTATTCTGGCATTTAAATCCCCAGCCAGCAGCACTGCCACTGCAGGAGTTTGATTCATTAGCTCATCGACATATGATTCTAGCCTATGCCAGATGTTTTTGATAAGCTGCTTGCCTCTTTGGGGAGGGGCATATATATTAATCAATAGAAGTGTGCAATATCTGCATTTCATTAATAATGCCATGGCCACACTGCTCAGAGGCTCCAGCTCGACGAAAGATGCTCTCAGCCTTGTGGATATTAGTATGCCTAGCCCACCCTTAACTCGTCCCCCTTTGTTGCTTGGTGAACCTGCAAGCGAAAATGAGGCAAAACCATTTACATCTAAACCCCCTGTTAGCCATGTCTCTTGCAGGAAAACTATATCATGATCTTGAATAAAATTGACAAATGATTGGTCAGTCGCCTTGTTGAGCCAACCAGCAATGTTCCATGATAAAAATTTAAGATTGGCTTTATCACAGTCAAGTCTTTGTCAATTATTAGCTAACGTACTTTTAGGGTTTGTCGCTTTGTGTATCGGTCGCCTATCGTCTTTGTATGGCGGGCTATCCAGCCGCTCTATGATTTCAATAGGTGGATGCAAAGTGCTCACGTTTGTGAACACCAGATCTTTATTATGCATAAATTCCTTCTGTGGATATTCTGTTGCGGCCTGATTTTGGCCCAATTCTGTATCTTCTAGGTATCTCATTTTGTCCCATACGTCTGGTGGGGTCACCTTAGGGATATTTCTCTTTCGGGGGGGTGATGGAATGCTCTCCTTGGAGGGTGGCACATTCTCTCTTGGTGGAAAGTTAATCTCCGCTTTAATCTGAAGGTTACATGTTGTGGTCTTTTTTTGGTCCCCCTTAATAACCTCGTTGCCTGAAGCTCTCTCGGCCAGCTTATCTCTTAGCTTGTCTAGTCTTCCCAAGATGTCAGTTTGTATTAATGGTGGGAACATCCAGAATTGGTCAATTAGGATATTTTCTTCCATAGTAAAGGAATCCTCACCTTTGCTCACAAGGCATTGTGGATTCTGTTTGTCAGGCCAGAATTTTGAGAGTTGTTTCCCCTTTCTAGGATTTGCCTGCTTAGTTTTCAAAAGGGGGCCCAAAGGAGCCTTATTTTCAAAGAGCCTAAGTATTGTTATCCGTGCTTTTAAAAATGCAGGTCTTGACCTAAAAATAAACTTGGCCAGGTTCTGATCCCTAAAAGTGGTCAGTGCTCTCACTGAGTGACCATCATAATGTAGATATTCCACCGAAGTGATATCATTAGTCTTAACCATTCCTGGCAGTATGTCATTTAGGCTAGATACAAAGTTCATTATTCGCTGTTTCCCTGTAAGGAAGCCCTTAGGCTTCGGGAAGTTCGTGAGTACCAATTTTGGGGGGTTTAGGATCAAATTCCAATGTCTTTCCTGACTAAAGGCTTGCCAGGTCTGAAGGGGGGTATCATCTCTACTGAATGCTTCTTCTTCCCCGCTGTTCGATTTGCTAAATGTTTTATTGCCTTCATAGGTAGAGGCCTCTACTTCCGCAGCATCAGGTTTGTTAAATAGTTGGTTATCCAGGGACTGAATTGTTACTTCTGCCTTCTCACTTGCTACTGGAGTCAGCCTTGGCGAGTCCTCCGTAGCTGGTTGCTGTGTAACTATCTTTGTTTCTCTCTTTTTACCCTTCTTTTTACTGCCTCGTGTGGTCGATTTATTTGGGGCCGAGGGAAGAAGTTTAAACAGTTTCTGCCAATGTATGTTTCGATTACTGCGGGTATACTTGGCTTTCCTTGTTGTTTTGATATTTTTACTTTTCTTCACTTTTACCCCTGGGTTATGTCTTTGCAGATTCTTATTTATTACTGGTTTGTTCGTCCCCACTAGCTCAACTGTTTTATGTTCTTGGGGCATATCACTTAATTTTATCTCTTTTAATTGAGGTGTGAAGTTTTCTACTAACGTCAGCAGTAGCCCATTTGTTATTGTTAGATAGTTTTTTATGTTGGCTAGATCAGTACTTATTGCTAAGGAATAATCCAAAGGGCGGCCGTCACTCAATTCTGTTTGAGAGTATTTTGAAATAGGTATCTGGTTTTGATGGGTTGATGTAATTTCTTCCGTGGGCAACTGTTCCTTAGTAATAGAGGCATTCCTGTAGAAGGAACACAAATTGTTAGAAAACAGAACATCGAAACCATCAGCAGTAAGTGATGACACGCTTAGAAGAGAATGCGCAAGCTCTGGGACTACAAAAGCTTGCACAGCGTGATCTATAAAAGAACAATATAAAAACCCAGTTTCAGTCAATGGTCTCTGAGACCCATCTGCTAATGTGACATAGCGTCCAGTTTTAACTGTCTTGCAGTCTCTCAGGAGCTCTCGAGACTTCATGAGGCAATGCAACGCTCCCGAATCGATTACGAGAGATAAAACGTCTCTCTGGCTGTTTTCCAAAGTTGCCATGGCGTTGCTTGCACCCCCACCGGTTGCCATGGCAGTGTCCTTCCTGGTTGCCATGGTTGCTGCAAGGCCGCTGCTGGTGTTCTCACACTTCGCTGTCTGAGAACCGCCGCTTATCTGCCTTAGCAGGTGGCTGACCTTGCATTCCAGAGCCTCTGCAGAACAATGCCCTTCGCTGTTGGACTTCGCCTCAGAGCACAAACAACTCTTGGAGACTTTGGCTTTCTCAGAGCTCTTGGATCAGCTTGCACCCCCACTCCTGGGTGCCCAGCTGCCTGAGGAACAGACTGCAACTGCCTTCCTCTTCCCAGCTCCCAGCCTCTCTCCAGCACACAGTCCATCACACAGATGTGTTGAAGCATAGAAACAGCTTCCAGGAACAGTCCCTGCTCCCTCTGGGCATTCTCCAGCCCCCTCTGGTCTGGCTCCCACTACGGCCTGACATGCCGTCTTCAGTGCCTGCCACGCGACCCAGGGCTTCTTCCCTTGGAGCTTTGGCAACAGCCAAGCATCAGCGCTGGCCCTTAAAATGGCTAGCACCCTTTGCTCTCTCTCCAGAGCATCAGCCACGTCTGCTTCACAGGCTTCCACTGCACCATTCAGTCTTTCGAAGGGGATATTATAGCTCTCATGGCCCTGCTGTGCCTGGGCAGCAGCCATCTTCCACCCACCGGGGCTTTCAGCGTACTCACACGATTGCCAGCAAGCTGGACCTCCGAAGCAGCCGTCTTCCTTGGCCTTTGGCTCCGCTCTCCAGCATTCCTCACTGCCCTTCCTGGCAGGAGCTCTCAGCAACGCAACGCTGGCAGTCTTCCTCCCTTCTCACACTTGTCAGGAAACGCGTAACCCCCCCCCCCATAACCTATTCGGGTAAACAAAACCTGCGTCTAGTCAGGCTTCCCTGCGTTGGCTCTGTTGGGAGCTGACCTGGCAGGTGAGCAGAGTAGCAGCGGTCCTGCGTCCGTGTGAGATAAGGGATAAATCAAGTCCAAAGACAGTTCGGTTCTTATCTCTAGAAGCGTTTATTTACAAAGCAGTAAATCCATCAGAAACCTCCAACATGTTCCATGCTCCAAAAGCACACAACGCAGCCTGCAGCCTGAGTTGCGTCTCAGAAAGAAGCGAAAGCAAGTCTGCACAGTGGCACAGACTGTGACGCACTTCTCTGCCTTAAGCTCCTCCCAGATACAGGACACCACGGAGTTTTAACCCTGTCAGTTCCAAACTCCACTGGGGTCTGCAACCCCAGTAAAAGTAAACTATAGGAAAGACCTACCGTTTCCTTGCACCGAGCAATACCCCCTACCCCCAGAAGCAATAGAGGGACTCACTCCAATGATTGACGAGTTCCTAAAGATGGGAGTTCTAGTTCCTTGTGCCTCTCCGTGTAACACCCCTCTCCTTCCTGTCAAGAAGCCCAACACAAACCCCGTCAAATGGCGCTTGGTGCAAGACCTCAGACTCGTCAATTCTTTCGTTATTCCCAGACACGCTGTAGTCGCTAACCCCCCCCCCCCCACCTTTTGAGCACCATTCCGGAGGGAACTGTAGTTTACTCCGTCATCGACTTATGTTCTGCCTTCTTTAGTATCCCCGTGGACCCAGAGAGCCAATTCCTCTTTGCTTTCACCTGGCAAACCGGTCAACTAACATGGACCCGGTTGCCTCAAGGATATGTAGAATCTCCGGCAATCTTCTCTTCCATATTACATCAAGACCTATTAGATGTGGCCCTTCCGGGAGGCTCCGCCCTCAGGCTTTACGTTGATGATATCTTGCTTTGTGGGCGGGATTTAGAATCCTGCAGATCAGACACTATAGCTCTCCTGACGATACTGGCACATAAGGGACACAAAGTATCCCCCAAAAAGATACAGTACTGCCAAAAGGAAGTGAAATACCTTGGCCACATCCTGGGAGAAGGCACCCGTGCCCTAACCACAGATAGGATTGAGGCCATAACTAAGCTACCCCTTCCTAAAACGAAAAGACAGCTCAGGGGTTTCATCGGGATGAGCGGATTCTGTCGTGCCTGGATTCCCCGGTACAGAGAATTCACCCGTCCCCTTACTACAATGACCCACGACAATGCCCCAGACCAACTACAATGGACTGCGGAGGCCCTTGAAGCATTTGAATCTATCAAACGGGAGTTGAGATCTTCACCCGCCCTCGGACTCCCTGACTATAGGCTGCCCTTCTCTTTATTCGTCCATGAAAATAAAGGGGTAGCGTCTGGCGTCCTCACGCAACCTTTTCCGGGAAGGAATAGACCTGTCGCCTAGTACAGCCTCCAATTGGACACTACTGTAATGGGGAACGTGGGGTGTCTTAGAGCGGTGGCAGCTGCAGCATTACTCCTAGAAAAGGCGCAAGAGACTGTTTTGGGACATGATCTAACTCTAAACGTCCCTCATGCCGTAGCTACCCTTCTCAGCTTACAAGGGTGCCAACGCTTCACTATACAAAGACTGAACAGGTACAAGGCTATCCTCCTCAGTCCGTCCAATGTCACCATAAAAAGAGTAAACTCTCTCAACCCTACGACTCTCCTACCCCTCCCCGACGATGGCACCCCACATCATGACTGTTCCCAAGTGGTTCGCCATGCCGAAAAGCCACGGGAAGACCTGGACTATCTCCCCTTAGCGGACCCCGACCTCATCTTGTATACTGACGGAAGCTCGAAGGTAGTGGGAGGGGAACGGAAAAGCGGATACGCTATTGTCAGCGACACCGACATCTTAGAAGCACGCCCTGTCCATGCCAAGTACAGTGCGCAGGCTGCTGAACTTATTGCCCTCATCCGAGCCTGCGAACTGGGGGCGGGACAAAGAATTACCATTTACACAGATTCAAAATATTGCTTTGGGTTGGTTCACGCCACCGGACAGATCTGGCTGCAAAGGGGCTTCTTGACAGCTGCAGGCACCCAAATAGCCCATGCGCCTCTAGTGGAACGTCTCATGAATTCCATACATCTCCCGGAAGCTATAGCGGTAGTGCATTGTAAAGCTCACACCAAGGGAAGAGACCCGATCTCAGTAGGGAACCGTAGCCGATCGCGTAGTGCAGGAAGCAGCCCTCCAGCCACTGTCTGCAGACAATGAATTCCTTCAGATGTGGACTTTGAACAAATGTACAAAACTGCAACCCCAGAGGAGATAAAGGGATGGGAGGAACAAGGAGCTCTCTTAGAAAATGGCATTTGGTACCTTCCCGATAAGAGACTCCTAATGCCCAGACTCTGGGTACCCAAACACTTAAGGATCTTACATCAGTGTACCCACTGGGAAAGGGACAAGCTCATAGACGCAGTGCAACGCTGTTGGTATGCCTCAGGACTAGCTCTCGCTGCGAAAGCGGTAGTGAAGAATTGTCACACCTGTCAAACTTTTAATCCAAAGCATACCACCAGATGTCCACCAGGAGCCAGACCATGGGCTTTCGTCCCATTTGAGAGTCTACAAGTCGATTTCATAGACCTACCCCCTTGTCAGGGCTACAAACATGCCCTTGTCATCATTGATCAATTGACCGGATGGGTGGAATGCTTCCCGACTCGCCGAGCTACTGCCCAAATAGTCGCTAAAGTTCTACTGCATGAAATAATACCACGATTTGGGGTTCCGAGACACATAGACAGCGACAGGGGCTCACATTTCATGTCCGACATAGTCCAACAAGTAGCTAAAGCTCTAGGGGTTAAATGGAAATTACACACCCCATATCACCCCCCTTCCTCAGGGCAGGTTGAAAGAATGAACCAGCAGCTTAAGTCTCAGCTGGGAAAACTCTGCAAAGACTCTGGAATTAAATGGGTCAATGCCCTCCCCTTGGTCTTACATAATCTCAGGGCATGCCCCCGTGGGAACCTAAACTTATCTCCTTATGAATTACTTTTTGGGAGACCCTCCCCCGTATACAACACCCAATTTTCCCCATCTGAACTGGAAGTGGGTGAGTCTGAATTAACCAAATATATAATACAGCTCCAGAAGCAACTGATTGTTCTCCACAGATACGCGGCCAGGAGTCAAAACATACCTCTAGACAAGAACATCCATCCGTTCCAACCAGGAGACTGGGTACTGGCAAAGACTTAGCAGAAGGTACCCCTACAGCCCACCTGGGAAGGACCCTACTAGGTACTTCTAACTACCCCAACCTCCGTCAAAGTAGCAGAGAAGTCGGCCTGGCTACATCATACCCGCTGCAAACCTGCTTCTCCACCCGACTCCGCCACTGACAACAAGCCCTACTCTGCTCCCCCACAACCGGCAGACGACGACACCGACGCAGAGGTGAACCAACAGACCAGACCAGATCGGGGCACGCATCGAGCCCAACAGCCCGGACCAGATCGGGGCACGCATCGAGCCCAACAGCCCGGACCAGATCGGGGCACGAATCGGGCCCTACAGACCGGACCTGCTTCAACACCAACACCGACCCATTGGACCTCTGAAATCGTCACTACAACGGACAGCCGGAACCAACCCCCGATCCGCCTCCGACTCCGTAAGGCACCGCTTCGCGCCTTTTGACAGCTTCGCCTTTTGACAGCTCCGCCTTTTGACAGCTCGCCTTTTGACAGCTTCGCCTTTTGACAGCTCCACCTTTTGACAGCTCACCTTTTGACAGCTCCGCCTTTTGACAGCTCGCCTTTTGACAGCTTCACTGTTTGACAGTTTGCCTTTCACAGCCTGCCACTTACTGCCACCCTGTTCCTGACCACCATGCGCTCCACCAGACGTACCCTACCTCCTCCCTCCTCCGTCCTACTCATGCTTTCCATTTTTGCCACTACCATGACCTGCTCACAGACCATCATGACCACGCATGTTTCATGCCCAGGATTACAAATTGAGCACCAATATCTTGATTTCGGAATTGTGGACATGGTAAAAAGAGGGACATTGGACCGCCTAGGAGATTTTGACTTCTGCGTACCGGAGACCTGTGTTCTCCTTCGCCATTCCATACTACCTACCCTCACCACACACCAAACTTGGGAACTCTTCATCCGTTCTCCAACTTACACCCCACTCGGCAAACTCATACTAAGCCGAGATGGCCCCTGGAACCGAGCCCGCTGTATAAATGGTTCCTATACACTATTCTCCAACGGTGTGCCCCAACAATCGCTAAACTGGACAATCTTGGACAATGGCGGTGGGGAATCAGTCTACACTGACCGAAATCACCCGACCGACCGTCTGATTCATGGATTTTACTGCCAGAGAGTGGACTCCATACCTCACCCCACCACCCTTCAGGGAGTTTGCCTCCGAAGGTACTGCTGCGTCTGGGACATCGGCCTCACCTCCACCTGGGACGGCAGAGCGTACCTTGAGGGCTGGCATCACTCCACCACCCCACCCACGGAATGGGATATGACTGGGCCCCAGAGATGTGGAGGTGTGGCTACAAACCTCACCTACCTACATCTACAGGACCCCCTCCACCCCGCGGGCACAGCACCTCGACAAAGGGGGGAACTGTCGATATCTGAACCCCCTACCAATGACGACCTGTTATCCACCTGGCATTCCAACACCTACGTGAAGCTGGTCTCCGAAATTGCAAAGCAAACGACCACCGACGACTGTTGGATCTGTGCCAACGCCCCGGCTCACCTCCGCAGTGGCATACCTTTTCTTGGAGTACCCCTCACCTTACAACACCACCTCTCTGCTGATGTACAGTCCTGGAACCTGACTGCTGTTAACTTAACTCACCAGTACATCTACCTAACCGGAACTACGAAAAGCAACCTCTGTCGGAAGTTCAGCGGCAATGACAGGATGATTGGAGAAAGCACCTGTAAGCACATCATTGACATCACCCTGACCGGTAAAATCACTTTGTGGCGACAGGGCACCCCCTCTACCCATCCAGATCTGTTGTCTGCTTGGAAGCAAGTGATGAATTTGCCTAATTCTTGGGACCCCTCCCCCGTTTCCCAGTGCTTTTTCCGTACCTTCCTCACGGGCCGCATAGACTCCTGTCTACAGGGATTGTTTTGGGTGTGCGGCCATCGTGGCTATGTATGGGCCAGCCCCCACTCCCAGGGCACCTGCTACCTTGGACTAATCTTGCCTGGGATCAGGGTCACCCCAGACCTCCCCCCTGGAAGGAGACGCAACAAGAGGGCAAAGGACTTGTCAGAACTTTCCGACGTGTCAGCCAATGGGGAAACCTATGGGCGAGCCCTCTTCCCCGCCTACGGAGCAGGCTCCAAGCATGTAGGCATTCTAAAACTGATGGACATTCTATTAACCTTTATGGAAGAGTCTAACGCGGCAACCCAATCTATCCTAACGGAGCTGACGGAGGTCAGACAGATGGTGATTTAGAATCGTCTTGCTTTGGACTATATTCTGGCTTCGACCGAAGGCGTATGTGCCCTCATAGGAACCGAGTGCTGTACGTATGTCTCTGATCAGACCTTCAACATTACGGGTAATCTCAACAATATCCACAAACTGACGGACGAGCTTAGAGATATCCAACATGAAGGCCTATCCGATGCTCAATTTTGGAGCTGGCTACCGGGATCCGGATGGATAAAACAGCTCTTGGGGAATGGACTCCTGATTCTGATCACCGTAGCTATTTGCATTGCTTTCTTCTGCTGCGCTATCCATTGCTTCCCGCTTTGCTGTCAAATGTGCGACTCCTGCGTTCCGCTTCTCCGCTCCCGCACGTCTGCCTCTCACAGGATGTTCCCACCAGGAACCCCCTCGACTTCCATCCAGATGGGACCCCTAGGAGCTCCACGAAATCCAGATTCTCGGTATGGCATGTCAGACTTTTACTAGCTTGTGCGGAGAAAAGGATTGTGCGGTGTCCACCTTCGCAATCTTATCTCCGAAGGGGGGAACTGTAGCAGGAGACCCCCCCTTCATTACACTGTAATGCACAAGCACCACACACACACCTCCCCCCTCCCCGAGCCTGGAGATGTCCCTTCTAGAGGGGCATCGCCTAAAAGCCTTCCGTAAATAAGGAAGCGCTAACTTGACAGCTCCGCGCAGAACCCTTTTATTTTTTCATATATTTTCCTGAGTAGACCGTAAGACTCTACCTCGCCCTATCCTTATAATGGGTCGACCAACTGTCTGAACTCAGGGTCAATCGGCTGCCATTTCAGCCAATCAGCGTTACCGAACAGCGCCCCTTGTGGCGGCCACGCAGGTACTGCAGGCAGTAGGCGCGCTTCTCTATACTTTGACAGCTCTCAAATACAAAGTTTCTGAGTTCAATGGACCGTGACTGATTTAATCAAAATGTTGCAAACCGCTTCCGGAAAAGCGAACGCGCTTTGAACTTCAAGGACAGTTTTCTCCATAAATTCACTATAAATCAGCCGTACATCGGCTCTTCACCGGACCACTTTTATTCTGCCTCATATCATAAGGACTATCAAAGGGGGGTGACCTGATACCAGTCGGCCATAATCCCTTGACCGAGCAGGCACGTACTCTACAGCCCTTCCCGGTTGACATGGCAACCTTGATAGTCATCTTGATGGGCTCAGACGGAAGACTATCAAGGACACAACGAACTGCATACACTAGTGGATTCAACACGGACTATGACAAAGGGACAGTGATCGGATTCCCCTCAGGGGGCAGGAAACTGCGCCTATCCCTTTGTTTTCCAAAATGACTCATGGGGAGGGGGAAGAGGGGCTCCGGCCAGGTGTCATGATACTCAGATTACCTGTACAACCCCTCCCCTGACTCCTCCTGTTTTTAATATAGTCATGATGTAGTTATGATGTATTTCTAGGGGTGTGACTCTGGGGATTAGAAGCTAATAAAAGTTGGGGTCTTCTTTTGTTCTGGGCTTCCATCTTGCTTCACCTTGTGGGCAGTGGGAGTCTTGTCGCGACAGTCTTTCTTCAATAAAGACCGAGCCTACAGGCTGCTGATTTGCTCCAAATTGCTCTGGTTGGTGTCTTGATTTCTGCCCAAGGGAGCCCTCGGATTCTCCGGTAACAGCCGAGGTACCTTTTACAGGCCTCACACGGGGCACCACTATGTTGCGTTCGCAAAGTAAAGGAAGGACTGGACCCTGATTAAAAACAAGACACGAGGCTTTGACCAGCAAGGCTCTCGGAGAAAGTGCGTACACCACACCCCTCACCAGGTCATTTTATTAGCAAAAGAATCTTTTACACAGTGCTCGTAAGAACCAATCATATTTCTTCTGAGTATTTCATCAAACCCCATGTGGGGGAAAAGTAACACTACAACACTAATGTTATGTCCAACATCTTGTGCCCATTTAATCATAGCTGATTTCACCGTTTCATCCTGAGTATTCCATTTCAACAGCAAGTTATACATTCTTGACAAATTCTTAGTTTTAGGTTCTAACAGTTCTATTTCCAATTTTGATTTTTCCACCTGGAAGCCAATTTTCTTATCCAAATTGTAAGCCTCCATTATTTGGTAATAATGAAGCCAATCTCGCACTTTGTTTTTTAGTTTTTCAAAACTCTGCAGTTTTAATCTGTCTCCTTCTTGTTCCAAAATTTCCCAATATTTCGGCCAATTGGCCTCCATATTGAGCTTTTTCTGAGCCTTTGCTTCCATTGGTGACAACCACCTTGGAGTTTTGTTTTCAAGCAAATCCTTATATCTTATCCAGACATTAAACAGTGCTTTCCTGACAATATGGTTTTTAAACGCTTTATGTGCTTTGACCTTATCATACCAGAAGTATGCATGCCATCCAAAGACATTATTAAAACCTTCTAAGTCCAAAATGTCCGTGTTTTCAAGAAGCAGCCATTCTTTCAGCCAACAAAATGCAGCTGATTCATAATAAAGCTTAAGGTCTGGCAGGGCAAATCCACCTCTTTCTTTAGCATCAGTTAGTATCTTAAATTTTATTCGAGGCTTCTTGCCCTGCCAGACAAATCTAGAAATATCTCTCTGCCACTTCTTGAAACAATCCATTTTGTCCAAAATTTGCAGTGTTTGAAACAAAAACAACATCCTTGGCAATACATTCATCTTTATCGCAGCAATTCGGCCTAGCAATGATAACTTCAAATTTGACCATATTTCTAAATCCTTTTTCACTTCTGTCTAACATTTTTCATAATTATCTTTAAATAAGTTCACATTCTTAGCAGTCATGTTAACCCCTAGGTATTTCACTTTCTTAACCAATGTTAATCCTGTCTCCTTCTGAAACCTCTCTCTCTCAATCACTGTTAATTTTTTCTCTAAAACCTTAGTTTTCAGCTTATTCAACTTAAATCCCGCAACCTGACCAAATTCTTGAATCAATTCCAATACTCTTTTAGTACTAGATTCTGGCTCCTGTAATGTCAATGCCAAATCATCAGCAAATGCTTTCAATTTGTACTGTTTAGCTCCGACTTGTATACCTTTAACCAATTGGTCCTTTCTAATCATATTTAAAAAAACCTCCAGGACCGATATAAAAAGCAATGGAGAGATTGGGTACCCTTGTCGTGTTCCTTTCTCAATCTTAAACTCTTCTGTGACTACATTGTTCACAATTAATTTAGCTTTTTGTTCTGAATAAATTGCACCTATACCGTTTTCAAAGCCTTGGCCTACCCCCATTCCCTGTAAATTTTTCTTCATGAAACTCCAAGAAATATTGTCAAAGGCTTTCTCCACGTCCACAAATATCAAAACTGCTTTGCTGTTGATCTTCACTTGTAGTTTTTCTAAAATGTTAATTATATTCCTCGTGTTGTCCGACAAATGTCTCCCCGGGAGAAAGCCCGCTTGATCTTTATGAATTTCTTCTACTAGTACCTTTTTTAGTCTTTTAGCCATAATGTCAGCAAAAATTTTGTAATCCACATTAAGCAAATATATGGGGCGCTAGTTCTTAAGCTGTGTTTTCTCAGACTCTGTTTTCGGTATAAGTGTAATATAAGCATCCTTCCACGACTCTGGTGCCATTTTCCCTTCCAAAATTTCATTGCAAATTTCCTTTAAAGGCTGTACTAACCATTCTTTCAAAGATCTATAGTATCTTGAGGTCAAACCATCTGGCCCTGGGGATTTGCCTAATTGCATGTTCTGAATGGCTCCTTCTACCTCCTGGTCTGTTATTTTATAATTCAACATTAGCTTATTTTCTTGAGAGATTTTTTGTAGTCCATTTATTTTCAAGAATCGATCAATGTCCATTTCTTTCTGGGTCTCCTGTGTATATAGATGTTTAAAATACCTCTGAAAACACTTCCTGATCTCCACTGGGTTCTGTATATTCTTTCCCTCCACTTCCAAATTCGTAATAGTATTAAGTTTTTGTCTTTTTTTCATTTGCCAAGCCAGCAGTTTCCCACATTTATTTGCCGATTCAAATGTCTTTTGTCTCATCTGTTTAATTTTCCATTCTATTTCCTGGTTCATCATTTTCATATATTGTACTTGATATAACTTTACCTCTTTCAGAATCTCCTGCGACTTTGGTTTCACTCTCAGTTTCTTCTCTCCTTCCTTTATTTTCTCCAAAATCTTATTTTTTTTTCATTTTGGGCTCTCTTCTTAATTGCATTCTGTTGTATCAAAAACCCTCTCATAACTGCTTTACTTGTGTCCCAAATTACTCTTTTTTCAACAGTGGTGTTCATATTTATCTCAAAATAGTCTCTCAAGGTTTTTTGGGCCTTCTTAATCACTTCTTCATTCCTTTTTTTTTTTTTGTTATATAATATTTTATTAGATTTTACAAAGAGAGAAATTACAATAGAAAAACAATGCATACAACAAACATCAAAACACCAACAAATACCAACATTTAAACAACAAATACAAGCAGTTAAAATACAACCAAAAAATAAAAAAATAAAAATGTTACAAACTTAAAAAGCTTGAAAATTTAACTTAAAAAAGAAAAAGAAAAACCTCTTTTCAAATTCTTATCCTTCATAACCTTATTTTCCTGACTTCCACCCGCCTTCCTGTTGTGACGTGGGGTTTGTGATTTCAGCTCTCTTGACATAATATGCTGGAGACAGTTCTCTAGTAACACTTCTTTATTAAAGCAACAAGACTGAGACCTGAGGAGGGGAGAGCTACATTTATAGGGACAGGGAACTAGCTAGAAAGGATACATTTTGGAGGGAACAATATCAGGCAATCACAGTCCTGCCTTTTGGAGGAAACCAATAAGACAGAGGATCCAAATACAGCAGCTTAAATGAACCAATAGTAGCTGTACCCTCTGGAACCAAAAGGCAGTTACTTTACCCTAATGCAAATACAGACAATAATAATACAGATATAAAATCCTTTGACTCAATACACAACACTTCCTTTCTTGTATTCCACTTTGAACTTAATTTAGCAAGTTCATTCTTATTAATTTTTATCCTTTAACAATTCCTTCACATATTGTACTTGTCAGGGGTTCAGGGAGAGAGGCGCAGATGAGGGAGGAGACAGAGAGCGAGGGGGAAGGATTCCAGGGTGACGAGGAAGAGGACGACAATGACCCAAGATTGTCCATGAGTCCGTCCAGTGAATCGGAGGACTCCCAAAAGGGATCCCCCCTGGTCAAGCCAAGGGGAGCTAGAGGGGGAAGCAGTCAGGAGCAGGGGAACGAAGGGGGAAGCCCCAGGGGGAGTTGGAGATCGGGACCGGCTTCTCCGCCGGAACGGAGTGAAGGGGGTGGAGTGACCAGTGTGTCAGAAGGAGCAGAACAGGAAGCAGAGAGGGGAAGGAGATCGGGGCAAGACGTCCTGCCGGAAGGGGCGGAGAGTAGTAACGAGAGCAGTGTAACTGTCGGAGGGAAGGTCAGAAGCAACGTACGCGCGCCAAGTTCAAAATGGGAGGCGCGCGGAAGTGAAGAGAGTCCTGGGGAGGAGCCTGGTCCCAAAGCGCAAAGGAGGGGGGAGCAGGCACCAGAGGATTCAGCCTCTGGAGAGTCCCGAAGGGAGAGAACACAGGGGGGCAGAAAGACCCTGCGGAAAAGGAAGGAGAGGAAGAGGTGGACCAGTACAAGCCTCTTAAACTGGTGTAGAGGCGGGACTGACTCAGAGGGGACTTCGGCGGTCTAAGCGTAACAGACGTAGAGCCACGGAGCTCGGATGTAAAGCTAAGAATGTTCTTCAATAAAAGCTTTTGTACATAAGCCGGACTGGACTTTGGTCTCTTGTGAGCTGGGACCACGGGTGGCTCTGACAGTACTGTTCAAATTTTCGTCCAATATCTATCCCTTCTTTCATACTCTTATTTACCTTATTCACTAGAACCCCTTCATTTCATTTCAATGTCCTCAAGATTCAAAAATTTTACAGTGTTTTTGTAAGTAGATTTTAAACTTCTTCCAATCTTCTTCCACCCGCTCTTCTCCTTGATCTCGTATTCTGCCGGTCATTTCTGCCATTTCCATATAGTCCATTACTTGCACCTGCCATTCTTCCAAGGTGGGTAGATCTTGTGTCTTCCAATGCTTTGCGATGAGAATTCTTGCTGCTGCTGTAGCATACATAAAGAAAGTCCTATCCTTCTTTGACACCAATTGGCCGACCATGCCCAGGAGAAAGGCCTCTGGTTTCTTCTGAAAGGTATATTTAAATACCTTTTTCATTTCATTATAGATCATCTCCCAGAAAGCCTTAATCCTTGGGCACGTCCACCAAAGGTGAAAGAATGTACCTTCAGTTTCTTTACATTTCCAGCATTTATTGTCAGGCAAATGGTAAATTTTAGCAAGCTTGACTGGTGTCATGTACCACCTGTACATCATTTTCATAATATTCTCTCTTAAGGCATTGAATGCCGTAAATTTAATACCAGTGGTCCATAACTGTTCCCAGTCAGCAAACATAATATCATGTCCAACATCTTGTGCCCATTTGATCATAGCAGATTTTACCATTTCATCCATAGTATTCCATTTCAGCAACAAGTTATACATTCTTGATAATATCTTAGCATTGGGTTCTAACAATTCTGTTTCTAATTTTGATTTTTCCACCTGGAAGCCAATCTTTTTATCCAAATTATAGGCCTCTCTTACTTGAAAATAGTGTAACCAATCTCGCACCTTATCTTTAAGTTTCTCATAACTCTGCAATTTCAATTTATCACCTTCCTGCTCCAAAATTTCCCCGTACTTTGGCCAGTTGGTCTCCATATTAAGTCTTTTCATGGCCTTTGCTTCCATTGGCGATAACCACCTTGGGGTTTTATTCTCCAATAAATCTTTATATTTAATCCAGACATTAAATAATGCTTTTCTGACAATATGATTTTTAAATGCCTTATGAGCTTTTACCTTACCATACCACAAATACGCATGCCACCCAAATGCATTATCATACCCTTCCAAATCTAGAATGTCCGTGTTTTCCAGAAGTAGCCATTCCTTCAGCCAGCAAAAAGCTGCTGCTTCATAATATAACTTAAGGTCCGGCAGGGCAAATCCCCCTCTGTCTTTCGCATCCGTAAGTATCTTAAATTTAATTCTGGGCTTTTTGCCCTGCCAGACAAATTTAGAAATGTCCCTTTGCCACTTCTTGAAACAGTCCATCTTGTCAATAATTTGCAATGATTGGAACAAAAACAACATTCTCGGCAATACATTCATCTTGATGACAGCAATTCGTCCAAGTAAGGAAAGCTTTAAATTTGACCAAATTTCCAGATCCTTTTTCACTTCTGACCAACACTTCTCATAGTTATCTTTATATAAGTTAACATTTTTAGAAGTCATATTCACCCCCAGGTATTTTACTTTCTTTACCAGTAGTAAATCTGTCTCCTTCTGAAACTTTTCTTTCTCTATTGGCGTTAATTTTTTCTCCAATACCTTAGTTTTTAACTTATTCAGTTTAAAGCCAGCCACCTGACCAAAATCCTGGATTAGTTCTAAGGCCCTTTTAGTACTGGGAACTGGCTCCTGCAATGTCAAAACTAGGTCATCTGCAAAAGCTTTAAGTTTATATTGTTTGTCACCAACCTGAATGCCCTGAATCTGTTGGTCCCTTCTAATCATGTTTAGCAAGACCTCCAGGACCGAGATAAAAAGCAATGGGGAAATTGGGCAGCCTTGTCGTGTCCCTTTTTCAATTTTAACCTCTTCTGTAACTGTGTTATTAACTATTAATTTAGCCTTTTGTTCTGAATAAATCGCACCTATACCATTTTCAAATTTTTCTCCAACCCCCATCCCCTGAAGATTCTTCTTCATAAAACTCCAAGATATATTGTCAAAGGCTTTCTCTGCATCAATAAATATCAAAACAGCTTTTGAGTTAATGTTAACTTGTAGCTTTTCCAGAATATCAATTATATTCCTCATATTGTTTGATAAATATCTGCCAGGGAGAAAGCCGGCTTGGTCTTTGTGTATCATTTCCGCTAATACTTTTTTCAATCTTTTAGCCAAAATATCAGCAAAAATTTTATAATCCATATTAAGCAGGGATATGGGGCGGTAGTTCTTAAGTTGTGTCTTTTCAGACCCATTTTTCGGTATAAGCGTGATGTAGGCTTCTTTCCACGACTCCGGCGCTTTTCCCCCCTCCATAATTTCATTGCAAACCTCCTTTAACGGTTGAATTAAGTAGTCTTTCATAGCTCTGTAGTATTTGCAGGTTAACCCATCCGGCCCTGGAGACTTGCCCAGTTGCATATTCTGAATGGCACCCTCCACCTCTTGTTCAGAAATTCTAAAGTTCAATAATAATTTATTCTCTTGAGAGATTTTTTGTAATCCATTAGTTTCCAAAAATTGATCGATTTTAGTCTCATTCTGTGGCCCTTGTGCATACAATTGTTTGAAGTATCTCTGGAAGCAATTTTTAATTTCCTGTGGATTTTGTATGTTCTTACCATCCACTTCAAGATTTGTAACTGTGTTTAATTTTTGTCTTTTCTTCAACTGCCATGCTAATAACTTTCCACATTCATTAGCTGCTTTGCCATCTTGCCAAAGGTTGCAGGCAGCTTTACCTGCAGCAATTGCATGTTGATTGCTCTCTTAAAAGACAAAGTCCAGCAACTGGAGGAACGTGTGGCTACGCTCCAAAGAATTAGAGAGCTGGAGCTCTTCTTGGAAGCAACAGAGCACACCGTCTCCACCAAGGAGGAGACAGGGGACTCCCCTGAGAAGGAGGCTAGTTCACCAACACAGGAGCCAGATATATGGAGAAACGTGACGCAAAGAAGTAGGAGGCCCAGGGTTCGCTCTGATTGTTTAGAAATACACAATCACTTTGAGGTCCTCTCCCCTAGCATGGAAGACGAAGAGCAGACTCCATTTGAGGATCTCTCCCTCGTTACAGTCGATCAGGTATATGAAGACGAGCAGCAAAGTCAGTCCTCAGGGAATGTGCAGGCGACCTTGGAACGGACAGCTCGCGGAAGAACCCCGACCAAACCTAAGAGGAGGCGTGTAGTGGTGATAGGGGATTCCCTACTGAGGGGAACAGAAGCAGTGATCTGTGGGCCTGACAAGATGTCTCGGGAAGTGTGCTGTCTCCCCGAGGCTAAGATCCAAGATGTAACTGAACGACTGCAAGGAATCATAAAACCCACTGACAAATACCCCTTCCTCTTGGTTCATGTGGGAACCAATGACACTGCAAGCAATAGCCTCCAGAAGATCAAAAGAGACTATGAGGCTCTGGGCAGGAAATTGAAGCAATTAAATGCACAAATTGTCATCTCATCTGTCCTCCCAGTTGAACGACGTGGCCCAGGGAGAGAGGGAAAAATAGTGGAAGTGAACAGCTGGCTTCGCAAATGGTGTAAACAGGAACAGTTTGGATTCTTAGATCACGGACTGCAGTTTCTTGAAGATGGACTTCTGGCAAGCGATGGGCTGCACCTCACAACGGTTGGGAGGAATGTTTTTGCCAAAAATCTCAGAAACCTCATCAGGAGGGCTTTAAACTGACTAACATGGGGGAGGGAGGCAGTGCTCCTGAAGGTAGGAGTCTATCAATTGATGAAGATGATCATCCAAATGTCATAGACCAAATGGAGCAAACAGCACGCAGACCTAGTGGTGGGAGGAAAAAATCCTTAAATAAGAGACACGGGGGAATGATTAATGGACTTCAATGTCTGTACACTAATGCGCAAACCATGGGTAATAAACAAGATGAGCTTGAGCTCTTGGTACAGCAAACTAAATATGACATAATAGGCATCACTGAAACCTGGTGGGATAAGTCCCACGACTGGAATGTAATAATGGAGGGATACAATCTATTTCAGAGAAACAGACCAGACAAGAAAGGAGGAGGGGTGGCGTTATATGTCAGGGATGTGTATACCTGTGAAGAGATCCAAGTTTTAGAACCTCAAAGCCAAATTGAGAGCATTTGGGTCAAAATTAAGGGAGAGAAGAATAACAGTGACCTCACTGTGGGAGTTTACTATAGATCCCCAAGCCAAACAGAGGACATAGATGATGCCTTCCTGGAACAGATGGCCAAGCATGCAAAAGGAAGGGAGATAGTAGTAATGGGGGACTTCAATTACCCGGATATTTGCTGGATGTCAAACTCAGCCAAGAGCATAAGGTCAAACAGATTCCTCACTGGCCTTGCAGACAACTTCATTGTCCAGAAAGTGGGAGAAGCAACAAGAGGAACAGCCATTTTAGATCTGGTCCTAACCAATGCTGATGACCTGGTTAGTGGGGTAGAAGTGGAAGGATCATTAGGCGCGAGTGATCATGCTCTTCTGAAGTTTACTATACAGCGGAAAGGAGCAGCCAAGCATACTAGGACTCAATTTCTTGACTTTAGGAAAGCCGGCTTTATAAAACTTAGGGAAGTCCTGGGTGAGATCCCATGGACAGTAATATTAAAAGGAAAGGGAGTTCATGATGGCTGGGAGTTTGTTAAGAGGGAGATAGTAAAAGCACAACTTCAGGCAATACCAATGAGACGGAAACATGGAAGGTGCCTAAAGAAGCCAGAGTGGCTATCTAAAGAACTTTTAACTGAGTTAAGATTAAAAAAGGATGTGTACAAAAAATGGAAAAGGGGGGAAACCACCAAAGAGGAATTCAAACAAATAGCCAGCACGTGTAGACACAAAGTCAGAAAAGCTAAAGCACAGAATGAACTCAGGCTTGCTAGAGAGGTTAAAAGCAACAAAAAAGGCTTTTATGGGTATGTTCGTAGCAAAAGGAAGAACAAAGAAACAGTGGGGTCACTCAGAGGAGAAGATGGTGTAATGCAAACAGGGGACACAGAAGGGGCTGAACTCCTCAATGCCTTCTTTGCCTCAGTCTTCTCCGATAAAGAAAACAATGCCCGACCTGAAGAATTTGGAGCAAATGATTCAGCAGAGGAAACACAGCCCAGAATAACTAAGGAGATAGTACAAGAATACTTGGCTAGTTTAGATGTATTCAAGTCTCCAGGGCCAGATGAGCTGCATCCAAGAGTATTAAAAGAACTGGCAGATGTGATCTCAGAACCACTGGCAGTCATCTTCGAGAATTCCTGGAGAACAGGCGAAGTCCCGGCAGACTGGAGGAGGGCAAATGTTGTCCCTATTTTCAAAAAGGGGAAAAGAGAGGACCCAAATAATTACCGCCCAGTCAGTCTGACATCAATACCAGGGAAGATTCTGGAGCAGATCATTAAGCAAACAGTCTGTGAGCACCTAGAAAGGAATGCTGTGATCACCAATAGTCAGCATGGATTTCTGAAAAATAAGTCATGTCAGACTAACCTGATCTTGTTTTTTGACAGAATTACAAGCCTGGTAGATGAAAGGAACGCAGTGGATGTAGCCTACCTTGATTTCAGCAAGGCATTTGACAAGGTGCCCCATGATATTCTTGTAAAGAAGCTGGTAAAATGTGGTCTTGACTATGCTACCACTCAGTGGATTTGTAACTGGCTGACTGACATAACCCAAAGGGTGCTCATCAATGGTTCCTCTTCATCCTGGAGAAGAGTGACTAGTGGGGTGCCACAGGGTTCTGTCTTGGGCCCGGTCTTATTCAACATCTTTATCAACGACTTGGATGATGGACTCAAGGGCATCCTGATCAAATTTGCAGATGACACCAAACTGGGAGGGGTGGCTAACACCCCAGAGAACAGGATCACACTTCAAAACGACCTTGACAGATTAGAGAACTGGGCCAAAACAAACAAGATGAATTTTAATAGGGAGAAATGTAAAGTATTGCACTTGGGCAAAAAAAATGAGAGGCACAAATTCAAGATGGGTGACACCTGGCTTGAGAGCAGTACATGTGAAAAGGATCTAGGAGTCTTGGTTGACCACAAACTTGACATGAGCCAACAGTGTGACGCGGCAGCTAAAAAAGCCAATGCAATTCTGGGCTGCATCAATAGGAGTATAGCATCTAGATCAAGGGAAGTAATAGTGCCACTGTATTCTGCTCTGGTCAGACCTCACCTGGAGTACTGTGTCCAGTTCTGGGCACCACAGTTCAAGAAGGACACTGACAAACTGGAACGTGTCCAGAGGAGGGCAACCAAAATGGTCAAAGGCCTGGAAACGATGCCTTATGAGGAACGGCTAAGGGAGCTGGGCATGTTTAGCCTGGAGAAGAGGAGGTTAAGGGGTGATATGATAGCCATGTTCAAATATATAAAAGGATGTCACATAGAGGAGGGAGAAAGGTTGTTTTCTGCTGCTCCAGAGAAGTGGACACGGAGCAATGGTTCCAAACTACAAGAAAAAAGATTCCACCTAAACATTAGGAAGAACTTCCTGACAGTAAGAGCTGTTCGACAGTGGAATTTGCTGCCAAGGAGTGTGGTGGAGTCTCCTTCTTTGGAGGTCTTTAAGCAGAGGCTTGACAACCATATGTCAGGAGTGCTCTGATGGTGTTTCCTGCTTGGCAGGGGGTTGGACTCGATGGCCCTTGTGGTCTCTTCCAACTCTATGATTCTATGATTCTATGATTCGAAGGTTTTTTGTCTCATCTGTTTAATCTTCCATTCTATATCTTGATTTACCATTTTCATGTATTGTACTTGATGTAGCTTAATTTCTCTCAAAATCTCCTGTGACTTTGGTTTAGTCCTGAGCTTCTTCTCTCCTTCTCTAATTTTCTCCAAAATCTTTTCTTTTTTCTCCTCTTGGATTCTCCTTTTTATTGCATTTTGTTGAATCAAAAAACCTCTCATTACAGCTTTACTTGCGTCCCAGATTACTCTTTTTTCCACTGTGGTCTTCAAATTTATTTCAAAATAGTCTTTCATAATTTTTTGGGCCTTCTTGGTAATTTCTGGATCTCTAAACAGGGTGTCATTCATCCTCCATCTAAAGGAACCCGTCGGTATTAGTTTCATTTCCATTTTCACGGGATTATGGTCGGAGCAGGTTTTAGGGCAGATTTCCACTTTTCGAATCTTAGGAGCCATTCCTCTAGTAATCCAGATTTGGTCAATTCTTGTCCATGTCATTTTGGCCTCAGAGAAGAAAGTTAATCACTTCTTCATTCCTAAACAAAGTGTCATTCATCCTCCATCTAAAGGAACCAATTGGTGTTAGTTTCATTTCCATCTTCACAGCATTATGGTCGGAGCAAGTTTTAGAACAAATTTTCACTTTTCTGGTCTTCGGGGCCAGCCCCCTAGTTACCCAAATTTGGTCAATTCTTGTCCATGTCATTTTGGCCTCAGAGAAGAAAGTTCCCTCTCTTCCCAAGGGGTTCTTAGTTCTCCAAATGTCAACTAAATCCATATTGTCAGTCATGTCAAAAAACGTTTTTGGTAGTCTACCATCTTTTGTAACTACCTGTCTCTGTGCCTTGTCCATATTAGTAGACACCACTCCATTCATATCTCCCATCAAAATCATATTATAATCCAAATAGTCCATCAGAGTCTCATGTAACCGGGTCTCCCCGCGAGTAGGGGAGGCGCAAAAGGTGCCAGCCGAATCCCAGGTTCACAAGCTTCTTCCGCCTGTGATTTCAATGGGTCTCCGCCTTCGCCGTGGCGGTTCAGACCCAACTTTCCACGGAGCAAGTTCCTCCCGATCGGAGGAGCTCTGCCATTGCCGGGGGCGCCAACCCGGAAGTCTCTGCATTTCTTTCTATTTTGGATGAAACTGGGGAAGCAGCTTTAGAAGAAGGGGTTGCTGACATTCACTGGCCTGGAAAACACCTGATGCCAATATGATGGCACAGCGGTGTCCGCAAATTGTGGGTGGTGCATTGATGGAGAAACTAAGGCAACAAATGGGAACATGACGCCACTGGTGTTCTAAAGATACATTTCATGTAAAGATTATGATGGACTTCTTCAAATGCCCATAGCCTCTTACAAGCAGAGGTTTTAGATCAATTTTCTGTAAACCTCTGTCATAAATAGTTGTCACTGAAAATACGACCCAACAATGCAATGCTGGACTCATCCCTCCCGTCAGCGTGCCTGGAAAGCACGGCGAAGTGGGGACCCTACACGAAGCGGGGACCCTACAGGAATCACAGGCGGGTGAAGCCTGTGAACGTGGGACTCGGCGGGCACCCTTTGCGCCCCCCCAAATCGCAAGGAAACCCGTTTACGGGCTTCAGAGCGGAACGGGGTGAGTGGCGCGGTGCTGTGAGTCAACTGCTCTTTTCACGGAGCGAAGCCGCATAGCTGTTGCTGGAGAGCGCTGACTTTTTCTTGTGGACAATTGGATTTTAAACAACAACCCGTGAGTAGAATGGAAATTGGGCTTTTAAAATATTTTTAAATTGGCACTGATCGGGGAAGGTCTAAACAGGAAGTCCACCTCCCCTTTCTGTAAATAAACTGAAGCAAAGAATATGTTAACTAAGGTCGTGGAGAGTCTTACCTAAAGGATTAAAACTCCACTGATTGAAACTACTATCAATACTCTTTTCGAAAACAGGGAAACCTGCAGGAGAAGGTTAAAATTTAGGAACTGAAGCGCCACTTCCCTAAACCCGGGAGCGGTCTGCGAGAGCCCGTTGACAGTGAATTGATAAATCTGACAGCTATCTGTCAAGATATAAAAGAAGGACTTTGTTGCTATTGTCCGTTTCTGTGTACAAAAAGAAGGAAGGTAATTTGAATTGCTACAATTTTACGTCTGGGACTTTTGGGACCGTGCTGGAAGGAGCGAATGGAAACTGTGTCCCTCTAGAGGGAGCTTTTGGATATTGTTGCAAGAATGCAGCTGAGCTAAAGATAAAGGCTCTGAGAAATCAGCTTTGACCTTGGATATTTTTAAGGATGGCGGTTGAGAAGGAAGTTGCGTCTGAATTGAACAGGACATTTTATCTGCTGGGAAAGCTGCAAAAACAGATAAATGTTAAGGCTACTAATGTTGAAACTCTGGGAACAAAAGTGGGCATCAGCAAAGAGGTTGACAGGAACCCGGCACAGGAGTCTACCTTAATTGAACAAATTGGAGAACCAGAGAAGGAGAAAGTTGCTGCTGTGAAAGTGATGCAAGGGGGAGCTGTAACCCTACAGAGGCAAATGTTGGATTATAACTTGAGGCCCTATATGATTGCTACTAGGAGAAGCCAGTCTTTGGAGGTGAGAGCCTGGCTTGGGGTGGAAAATGAGGGATGGAGAGATCACCCTATGTGGGGATCGGGTAACTTTTGGGATGTGAATCTGAGCCAGGTGGAGATTGGAGTCTTTGGGGCCTTTGGATTTGGAAGGAGTGTGAAACAAGATTTGGAATATTCTATGGGCCCTACCTTCAACTATGGAAGCCTGGCAGACTTGCTAAGAAGGAATATGACTACTGTTGGGTTGGAGCTCCCCCGAGATTTGTCTTTTAACACCAAAGACTATCAAAAAGATCGGCAGAGGGGACATGAAAGAGAGCTAAGAGCCTCGGACTTAAGATCTCCGGGTTGATGGACTTTTATTGATGGAACTGTTGGTAGGGGCCGAGACCGGGGAGGGGAGTTGGTGAAAGAAAAATTGGGAATCTAAAGTGTATATCTTTTTTCTTTTTTTTCTTTTAATGAGAGATGGGAAAATCGTGGAATGGAATTTCTATGATCTCAGGGGAAACGTCTTAAGAGAATAAGTTCAGATATATAAGTTTTAAATGAGAAATAAGAGTAAATCAAGTAAAAGTGGATGGTTAATTGGTAAAAGAGAGAATGGAAAATTACAGTATATTAAGATAAGTTATAAGGATAAAAATAAGGATGAAGGATTTGCTGAAATATCTATTTGAAGTAGAATACAAAGAGGGGAGGTGTGAGGAGGTCAAGGAAATAAGTTAAGAAAGGGAACTATATTAAGGTTGGTTTTTTTTATTGTATTTCTTTTTCTTTTTTTCTTTTTGGCTGTTTTTTGCTTTTTTATCTCTTTATTTTACTTTTCTTTTGGATATGTTGTGTTTCTGTATTCTGTGTTCCTTTTTGTAATTTTTTTTTTAAATTTGAATAAATATTATTGGGGGGGGGGGAAGGAAAGCACGGGTCCAAGTAGTTTCCACCTTACTCTGCTCCTTTCTCTGTGAAAGGCTGCTCTTTAGCTTTCACATCGGAGCAAACGTCAACCCACCCCCTCCCAAAGAAACCTTTTTTATGAGCCCCCCTACTCTGTATGTGCTTTCTTTGGCTCCTGTCTCAATGTGCAGAAATTGAGCACATGAATTTTTCAGTATCAGGAGTTTTCCCCAAGACAGTGTCGAGATCAGGCATGTTTGTGTGGCTCCACGCTTGCAATTATTGGGGCTTTGGCTAAGAGGGGTGCATGCACTTTCAGCAAGACATAGCTAGCTAGCTAGCTAGCTAGCTAGACAGTTTACATCCCTTTGCTACAGTTTAAATTTCTGCATGCCATCTGCTGTTGTGGAACAAGTCATCCCCATGATCCCTCTAGCCCAGTGTTCTCTAGGGCGGCCCACAGAAGCTCAAAAGAAATGTAGTCAAAAGAAATGTATGCTCTAGAAGGTCACAGGCTCCCCCGTCTTTGGGGTAGAGGTTTGACATCTGAGACTAGATCTGCAGGACTCATAAACATTTCACTCTGTAGAGATGAGTAGCCGGCACTGTCCGAGTATAGGAGGAGGGGGGTGGGGGTGGAATACAGGGCTGAGAAATAGAAGAATGCGTTCAATCTCCTACACTAAGCCAGAGCCAATTATGAGGATTGACCAGTTGCTTATAGATCAAATGCATGGATCATGCAGCTGCAAAGAGGTCTACCCAGCCGCTCCCACAGGCAACATGGAATTCTTCTGTGCAATTTACTGTGTTGTTGTTGTTGTAGTTAAAGATGTAAGACAAGCCTATATTGCACTTCATTAAAAATGCCAGGTCACTTCACAACAATATACTGATGGACTCAGTAGAATCAGCAATCAATACTGGGGCACGGGCCTTGGCTGGCACCCTGAAATGCACGGCCCCTGCGCCAGTCCTGAGGAGGCTCAAGGCCAGGGGTCAGCAACCTTTTGCAGCCGTGGGCTGGTCCACCGTCCCTCACAGCATGTGGGGGGCCGGACTATATTTTTTGGGGGGTGGGGGTGGGGGGAAATGTTGTAATCTTTGAGCCTAGTCAGAGGAATGTGCCATACTCCAGGCACCCGGCTCCGATTACTTCTTGACCTCCCTGTCAGCGACTACCGGCAGGAGACAGGCGGGGTCTCTATTGGCGATCCTTCTCAAATGTGAGAAGAACACACCACTCTCCCTCCTCCCTGTTTTCCCCAGGAGGGGGAAAAGAGACAGACAGATATGTATTTACATGCCTTTATTTCTGTCTATGCAGCAGTACAGAGAAATATGTCCGTACTCTCCAAACACCAACAGCAGAGAGAATAAACTCCACCCCTGTACTTCCAGTACATGTCAGGTGACACACTGAGCTAACATCCGGTGCTCAGTACAGTGAATAGACTGTACTTTTGCTCCCACGGTACAGTCCCAAACATCAACATCCTGTTTGGCTTTTCCAGCCAGCTGCAGCTCGCTGCTGCATTGCTCCTTTTCGTAACACGAATTCCCACAAAGAACCCAGAGATGCATTTTAAATGAAAGGACACATTCTACTCATGGAAAAACACATTGATTCCCGGACTGTCTGTGGGCCGGATTGAGAAGACGATTGGGACGCATCCGGCCCCCGGGCCTTCGGTTGCCTACCCCTGCTCAAGGCAATCACTTCCTGCACTTCACGTTAACGCAGAAGACGGCCCAGTTGTGCTCAGATGCTCAAAATTCCCTTTTCACCTTTGAAATGGGAAGTCCGATGACTGG
Source organism: Podarcis erhardii (assembly GCF_964252035.2). NCBI lineage: Eukaryota > Metazoa > Chordata > Lepidosauria > Squamata > Lacertidae > Podarcis > Podarcis erhardii. The sequence continues at coordinate 29,759,862 of NC_138506.1, read as the reverse complement.
TCCTGCAGCTTCCTGCACTTCACGTTGATGCAGAAGACGGCCCAGTTGTGCTCAGATGCTCAAAATTCCCTTTTCACCTGGAACATCCTGTCCCACGGTTAGACCCATCATGTGATGTAAACATCGAACTGCTTGTTCGCAGCTGCGTAGTACTCATATCCCAACATCCTCCCCCATATGATTCGGAGCTAGCTGCGAACAAAGCTTCATCCAGAGAAGAAAATAAACAGTTGTTATACACGTAACAATCCCCTGTTGTTTCAGTTCCACCTTTGGAACTACCTGCCACTGGTTTCACCAGTGTAACCCTCTGGTTGTCTGTTTTCCAAGGAATCAGAGCTTCTGAATTACCTTGGCTAGGGAATGTAGTGTTACGTTTTGTAACTCCTAGCTGTGTCTTTGTCTCTGACTTAGACATACCTTTAACCTGGCTTGAGTTGTCAACTATGGTAACACATGCAACAGCTGAGTTAGCAAACTCTTGAGAGTACCTTTTGGGTGGTATGCCCTTTGTGACTTTCTCAGACCTGTGAATGAGGTGCAGATCCTCCTTGCTGACTGGTTCATCCTCTGGACTTTTGGGAGAACCACGCCCAACAGTAAACAGTGGTTCTTGCAATTCTAGTTCAGCCTTAACTTGTGAAGGACTAGACATTGTGTGTGAACCCTTCTCAATGACTGTGTCAGCAGAACTCTCTGAGCTCTCTGTGTCACTCTCAGTATCAGAATACTCATCTGTATTGACATCAGTGGGGAATGTGTGGAGAAACTCTCTCTCCTGTCTTGGTGTACTCTCTCGAAACTTTGTGAGAATCACTTGACCAGATTCAGGCAAAATTACTCTGTAGAAACCCTTTTCATAACCCACAAAAATGCCTTTGGCATTCTTAATCCCTTGTGGAGTTTCCACATTCACGTGAGATCCAAAAACCTTTAAGTGTTTTACCGAAGGTTTCCTTTGGAACAGCTTCTCAACTGGAGAACTTTCCATACCTTTTGGAACCTTCCTTAAACACATGTAACGGAATGAGTTTAAGGACTCAGCCCAGAACTTTTGTGGCAAATGTGAACTAAGCAATTGTGCTTCCATGTCTTTCTGCAATTCTGTGTTCACCTTCACACACACACACTCTTGTTCCATGAAGCTTCAGAGACAGCAATCTTTGCTCTATCTCATGTTTCTCTAGGAAATCTTGAAAATCATGTGAAAGAAAAATTGGCTTTTCATCTGTGAAAAGATATTGGATATTAACATCATGAACAGTTTTAACCTTGTCACAAAACTCCTTAAACCTTGCTAAGGTTTCCTTCGGTGTCTGCAATATGTAAATCCATACATAATGAGAATAGTGATCAACAAATACAAGTTTCAGCCAGCACCCAGTCCTGTTCCCCCAGAGTTCCTGTCCTTGCCCAGCTCCTCGCTGTGGACCCCGCTTCGCCCGTGGAGGACTGTCTGCCGACCCTCGACTCAGGTCCTGGACCTCGCCCCACGGTAACCTCCCCCCTGGACCAGCACAGTTTGCTCCCGCCACACCCGCACTCCCCCTTCATTGGGGTGCGTTCAGGAAGAGCCAGAGGCCATGGCTGACCAGGCAGCTGTGCTGGTGGCATTGGCCCAGGAGAACCAGGCCTTGACCCACACCGTTCAGCAGCTAAGCGATGTGGTTACGGCGCTTCAGCAGCGGTTGGACGCCCTACCAGCTCCTGGGGCCGACGCCCCAGCTCCAGGCAAGCACCCAGTGGCCTTGCCAGAGAAATTTGATGGGGACCTGGCCAGCTTTCCCATGTTCCTCGCCCAGGCCAAGTTGTACATTCAGGGGCGAGCCTGGAACTTCCCTGATGACCGCACCAAGGTGCACTTTTGGGTCAGTTTGTTAAAGGACCAGGCGGCCAAGTGGGCTTTGCCACTGCTCCGGCAAGACTCTCCTTTGCTAACAGACTATGTGGGGTTTTGTAACCACTTAGAGACTGCGTTTGGCAACCCTCTGAAGGAGAGCCAAGCCAACTTGTCTTGGAATGACGCTGCACTTCAGGACCAGTATCTTGAGGGACTGTCAGACGAGATACTGGATCAGTTGGCCACGATGGATCGTCCCACCACGCTGGACGCCCTCATTCAGCGGAGCCTGCAGATAGACGATAGGTTGGAGGACCGTCGCCAGGCCCGGGACTTCCAGCACTCCTGGCTCCTGGCTCCAGTCGTTCCCAGCAGGTCCACGGCCACAGCCGAGTCGCCAGACGAGCTAACGCAGCTAGGGGCTGCGCAACCTCGCCTCTCCCCCTCGGAGAAGACACGGCGTCGGGAGGGGAACCTGTGTCTGTACTGCGGTGGGAGTGGACATTATGCCCGGTCCTGTCCCGAGAAGATGCCAGCCGCAGGGAAACTGCCAACCTCGGTAGCTGAAGGGCCTGGCAACCTGGGGTCCCAAACCATGCAAGAGTGGAATTGTGACATCTCATGGTTCCGGTGCGTCTTTACCCTCCAGGTGGGCCCTGGATTCTTACCCACGCTCTGGTAGATTCGGGGGCAACCCACTCCTATATGGACGCTGCCTTTGCTGCTCATCATCAGGTGCCACTTCAGAACAAGCTAGAACCGGTACAGGTGGAGGCAATTGATGGACGGCTCTTGCGTTCGGGTGCCGTCACTCGGGAGACCCAGCCCTTGGTCTTGTGTCTCCAGCAGCACCGGGAGGTGCAGACTTTGGATATTGCCTCCATGCCCCGGTTCCCCCGGTGCTCGGGATGGACTGGCTGGAGGCTCACAATGTTCAGATTGACTGGGTCAATCGGACTGTGCATTTCCCAGACCCATGTCCCCATGCTCGGTCCAAGATGCTAGCAGCCGCGCCCACTGAGGAGGCTGCAACAACGCTCCCCGCTGACTACCAAGACGTGTTCGAGGAACGGGGAGCAGACCAGCTGCCGCCGCATCGGTCTTTTGACTGCGGAATAGACCTCCAGCCCTGCCGGTGAGTCGCTTATACTCTCTTACGGAGCCAGAGCGTGAAGCGTTGCAGGACTTCCTGCGTAAAGAACCTGGAGCGTGGGTTCATTCGGCCTTCTACCTCGCCCACTGCTGCGCCAGTGCTCTTCGTTAAGAAGAAATGTGGGGAGCTTCGCCTTTGCCATGAACAAAATTACCATCCCAGACCGGTACCCCTTGCCCCTTATTTCGGAGTTGCTGGAGCGGGTGCAAGGGGCGCAGGTGTTCACCAAGCTAGACCTCTGGGGGGCCTACAATTTAATTCGGATCCGAGCCGGGGATGAGTGGAAGACAGCATTCGGGACCCGGTATGGGCAGTTCGAATACCTGGTTATGCCCTTTGGATTGTGCAACGGGCCCGCGGTGTTCCAACGGTACATCAACCACGTGTTCCAGGACTTGCTGAACAAGTACGTGGTGGTGTACTTGGATGACATTCTGGTTTTCTCCCGTGACCAGGCTCGCCACGAGGGTCATGTCCGGACCGTGCTGCAGCGTTTGTATGCGAAGCTCAGCAAGTGTGAGTTCCATCAGCGGTCAGTGGACTTCCTGGGTCACCGACTCTCTCCAGATGGGGTCAGATGGATCCTGGGAAGGTGACAGCGGTTCGGGAGTGGGCGGCACCTCGGAACCGCAAGGACCTACAGCGATTCCTGGGGTTCGCCAACTATTACCAGACCTTCATTGCAGATTATGCTCATCATACCACCCCGTTGACCCGGCTACTGCGCCCCAAGACACCATTTTCCTGGGACAAGGAGGCGGAGGAGGCGTTTCAGGGGTTGAAAGCCTGTTTCCAGAGAGCGCCAATCTTGCAACATCCTGATCCCTCTCGACCTTTTGTGGTAGAGACTGACGCCTCCAACACGGCTCTCGGTGCCGTCTTGTCCCAGCAGTGCGGACCTGATGTGCCACTGTTACCCTGCGCCTTCTATTCCCGCCAGCTCCTTCCAGCGTAACTATACCATGTGGGAGTGGGAACTACTGGCCATCAAAGTGGCCTTTGAGGTCTGGCGCCACCATCTTGAGGGGGCACGACACCCGGTGGAGGTGAGAACCGACCACCGGAACCTGGAGTACCTCCAGACCACCCGCAAGCTGAACGAAAGGCAGATTCGGTGGGCGTTGTTCTTTTCCTGGTTCCAGTTCCAGATCCGCTACATCCCTAGCTCAGAAAACCAGAAGGCGGATGCCCTGTCCCGGAAACCTGAAGCTAGCGCAGACACGGTACAGCAAGCAGTACCAACCATGATCCTACCACCGGCTGCGTTCCTGGCCACTCAGGAGGCTGAGCCACTGCAGGCTCGGGTGCGGGAACAGCAGCGGGTCGACACTTGGGCCCAGGAACCACTTCGGGAACTGGCCAAAGGGTCATGCCCGGTTCAGTATGTGGCACCAAGGAAAATTGCCCACCACAACTAATACTTTAAATTACCCACCCATGTGGCCTGAGTGAACAGGACAGACTTTGCCTGGCACCCAACAATAAAGCTGTCATGTAGATGTCGCTTTCTCCAGCCCCAACTCTGATACAGGTTCCACTGGTCTTTGCATGGTGTTTGCACTTTTGCATGATCTGACCTGAAATTCTGGATGTTGACATATTCCTTCTCTCTCTTGGTGAGGACGTGCTTGATGAGTCCCTCTCTCTGTCCGGACTGCGTATGTGTGGAAGGCACAAAGAGCTTGCGCATAGTGTGGGTCATTGGGGTTGCTTCTTGCTCATGCTCTCCTTGTCACGGATACGCCTCAGGGAGATGAGAACAGAACTCAAGTAGTCCTTAAAAGCAAGGAGGCGGGAGGGCACAGTACACCTCTAAGGCAACTTACAGCCAGCTTGGTGGCAGCGGTGGGGGTGGAGGCTCCTGGCGGGCACTCATTTGCTGATTCTGCAGGTTTCTTTCCTTCTCCATACTCATAACACTGAAGTTATCCTCGAGTCCCAGAATTCCTAAGAGAAGAAAAGACTTCTGAGGTTAGAGAGGCTTCAGAACTGTTTGGGGAAGTTTTGGGAAAGGAACTTAGAAAATATTTAACTGCAGGGAAATGTTCCTGCCTCCCCACAGCACCACATTTGTCGGACAATTGCCTCTCAGCTTATGCATGTTTAGGAAGGATTGTGGAGGCAACAGGTCCTCCCCTCAAGGCCTTTTCCTCTAAAGGAGGTAGACTGATCTTCTCCAATCCTCTGGCCACTGCTGAGTTTTCCAAACTTGCTAGCATATTGAGTGTAGCACCTTAACAGCATCATCTTTAACAAAATTTAATAGTTCAGCTGGAATATCATCACTTCCACTGGCCTTGTTATTAGCGGTGCTTTCTAAGGCCCATTTGACTTTGCTCTCCAGGATGTCAGGCTCAAGGTCAGCAACCACACTACCTGGGGTGTACGAGCAATCCATATCTTTCTGGTATAATTCCTCTTTTTATTCTTGCCACCTCTTCTTGACGTCTTCTGCTTCTGTTAGGGTCTTTCCACCTTTGTCCTTTATTATGGTAATCTTTGTATGAAATGTTCCTTTCATAGCTCCAGTTTTCTTGAACAGATCTCTGGTTCTTCCCATTCTGTTGTTTTCCTCTATTTCTTTGCATTGCTCGTTTAAGAAGGCCCTCTTGTCTCTCCTTGCTATTTTTTGGAAATCTGCATTCAATTTCCTGTATCTTTCACTATCTCCCTCGCATTTTGCTTGCCTTCTCCAAGTCCACCTTTCCTTTTGAAGCAAAATGTCATTGAAATGGGGGAGAAATGCCCTGCATGAAGTCTTGGGTTTGCAATTTTGGGAGAGGGAAGACTGTCTGTGGCGCTGGGGAGCGGGCAGGCTGGCAAGGCCCCCTAGATGTAGAGGTCCGAGTTGCCCTGCCCTCGCAAGAAGTCTTGGGTTTGCAATTTTGGGAGAGGGAAGAATGTCTGCGGCGCTGGGGAGTGGGCAGGCTGGCGAGGCCCCCTAGATCTAGAGGCCCTAGGCTTCAGCCTACTTAGCCTATACATAAATCCGGCCCTGCCTATGTCACAGTGACCACAGGCCCATCAATCACGTGCAAGGCATTCTGCGTGTTGGGAAGGAGCCTCCTGTTCTGGGCCAGGTGGAAGAGTGACTCCGCCAGATGGTTGAAAGGGGAGGAATGCCCATCCTCATCTGCTGCAGCAGAAGACTGGGTGGTGGGGTCGAAGCTGATCCCGTGGAGCGCATGAGGAGTCAAGGCTTCCCGCATGAAGGCCTCGCTTCCCCTAGAAGTCCCTGCCTCCTGGTCTGTGTTCGCTTTCTTCTTCAGATACATCGCCCAGTCCTTCCCAGCTTGCTTTTATAAGCCAGGAGACAGGTGGTGATCAGGAACAAAATACACATTGTTTATAGTTAAGTTCAGGCTCTCCAGGTAAACAGTTCCAAACCCAGTCGCTGCAATCTCCTGACCATTGGCCTGTTTCACTGTGAAGCTTTGCTTCTCAAATGTAGAAAACAGTTCCCGGCGTGATGTCATGTGCTGTGTCACTCCCGTGTCCAAAACAAAAGCGTTTTCCACCGATGATGTGACTTTTAGCGACAGCAAAGCCTTCGCAGGTTTCACCTGGGACTTGGGACGACCTTTGCATGAGGCCTCAGGCTTTGCAGAGCTCCCTCTAGCTCCTTTCTGCTGACGTGGCTTCTTACAGTTCCTCTGAATATGTCCAGTCTGTCCACAATTGTAACAACGGACAACCTTCAGAGCTACAGCTTGCTCTTCACTTGCATTAGCAGTGGGGGTGCTAGCATCGCTCCCCCTGTCAGCGACATCTATTGCAGCAAGGCGGTCTCTCTCTCTTAGGGGAAGTGGATAAGGTAAACCTCCCCTTTTCTTGGCATCCATTTTGAATCCAAGCTTCAGCTCTCAGTCACGAGCTGAAAAACCCAAAAGCCTATAGTGCTGTTTACTAGCTGCTATGCACCTGGCAGCTAGCCTCGCTTGGAAAGTCCCTTCCAAGAGTCAGTGAGATAACAAGCAAACGCTGGAATTCCAACAGCTATTGCCAGCCTCTCAGCCTCAGCCTCGCTTTCGCTTCGGCTTGCTTTTCTCTCTTTGCTTTTGAAGCTAACTAGCTCATAAATTAGCTCAAAAGTGCTCACGAAAGTCATTGGCAGACAACGGCACTTGGCAGGCGACGGCAGACTTTATCAGCTCCCCTGGAATGCAAAGTATGTGGCTTTCTCTGCCTGTTTTAATCCAAAAACACAGCAGCATCAGAGTGAACCAGAGAATTTTCAATCCATGTACACCATCCAGCCATCAATCTTCAATCATCAGGGGTCCGTGGAACATCGCTTATCAGCAAAACACGTCTCCACCGGTGCTCCAGCTGTCCTTAGCCGTTACTTTGTAGCCACCATCCGCGTGCTACCACAACTCATTGCAGTGGATGTTTACGATCCATCAACCATCCTCTGCTACCACATGTTGGAAAACAAGCCTTAACGGGAGAGGCTGGCCCATCTCTCCCAGGCTCCCGGCTTCTTTACCGGTGACCTCCCTGGCTGCAATCCCCGCAAGTCCAGGGTAGATCTCAATAGGTGACATTTCCCAGTGTGGAAAATGCACACCCACTTCTCCCCCTTGGCAGAGGAAAGAAGAGTAGTCAGAAAGTCCTTTTACATCATGTTTATTTCTGACCGTACAAGCCTACAAGAAAACACTTCCGATCACTTCAGACTCCTTCAAGCAAGTCACAAGGACCTCCTTTACAAACACAACAGGAAGGTCTCATATTACACACTTCACAAAGACTTTTCCAGCCTGTTAACTTCCGGGAAGATTCTTTCCCACAGCTAGTCGCATCATGTGATGTAAACATCGAGCTGGCAGTTTGCAGCTGCATTGCTCTCATATTGTAACAGGTTTCACTCGTCCAAGCAGCCTGTCCACATCCTCGGAGGTAACAGATTGGAATTGATCCCACGCAACTTGACTAGACAAAACTCTAGCACTCTCCCGCCCCGGCCCTGCTCCCACGGTGGAGTCTACTTCTTCCCGAATCTGAGCGATTTTATCTGCAAAAAACTTTGCAAAATCATTGCAGGAGATCATGTGGCCCGTACTGGGCCCCGATGTCTCCTGCTGCTGTTTTCTGCAGATGCAATAGAGGCGGTGAAGAAGCTCCTCTTCGCCGTCGCCGTCGCCACTTGGTAGGCTCGATGTTGAGCTCTAACCTGTGTCCGGTCAGATTCGGAATGAGTTATCCGCCGCCGCCGCCGCTCTAGCCGTCTCAACGATTGTTTCGTTGCCCTCAAATCCGTGGAAAACCACGGGGCTGTCCGGACTCCATGCAATCGGAGAGGGCGCTTCGGAGCCAAACAGTCAATAGCCCTGGTTAACTCCACATTCCAGCGGGCCACCAGGGAATCAGCTGAAAGGCCATCAGCATGGGATAAAGCATCCCCTACCACTCTCTGGAAACCATTTGGATCCATTAAGTGGTGGGGGCAGACCATCCGAATTGGTCCCACCTCCCTGCAGAGGGGATGGGTCGCAGAGAAGTCCAGTTGCACCAGGAAGTGATCTGACCATGGCACTTCTTTCGTTTCACTTTTACTTAGTGTCAGATCACCAACATCCATAGAGGTAAACACCAGGTCCAAGGCAGGGTTGGGCCAGACTTATTCAGGGACAGCCCCATGAAGGCCATGCTTTCCACGAAGTCCCGAGCGGCCCCTTGTAGGGTCGTGTCGGCATGGGTGTTAAAATCCCCTAGGACGACCAAACTAGGTGTCTCCAGGAGAACATCTGCCACGACCTGAAGCAGCTCGGGCAGGGAATCCTTGGTGCAGCGGGGAGGTCGGTACACCAAAAGGAATCCTGTACTGCCCCTATTGCCCAACTTCCAGAACATGCACTCAGAAAACTGGGTCTTCCCAATAGGACGCCTCGTGCAAACTAATGACTTCTTAAAAAATCACACAAAAAGTCTTCAGCCAGATGTCATGCAACCCTTTGGCAGGGGCAACTTATCATTTTATTGATTTTCCAGAAAAAACTTGACCTGATTGAGTAAAACCAATGTGATTTTTGGATTCAGCGCACCAGATTCGTCCTAAATCAACTGAAAAAAAGGCAGACAACAAATTTGTTGTTGACCAGTGTAATTTATACTGTATTCTCGGCTTCTTCCCCTGCCAGATATATCTTGAAATTGTTTTTTTGCCATTCTTTAAAAATTGTTGCCCCTTTGATTATTGGAATTGATTGAAACAAAAATAACATCTTTGGTAGCACATTCATTTTAACAGCAGAAATCCTTCCCCATATTTCCAAGTCTCTTTTAATTCCATTCCACACCGGTGTATAATTATTTTGAAAGAGGTCAATGTTTTTATTTGTTAACCAAATTCCTAAGTATTTAACTTTTTTAACCACTTCAATACCAATTTGTTGTTGCAACACTTCCACCAGGTCCTTTTTCATATTTTTAACTATCATTTTAGTTTTCCTTTTGTTCAGTTTAAAACCTACTACTTGCTCAAACTGTTCTATCTCTTCTAATACTTCTTTAGTACATATAGTTGGATTTTCTATTGTTAATACCAAGTAATCAGCAAAGGCTTTCACTTTATTTATTTATTTATATATATATATAAAATATTTATTAGTGTTTCAAAAAGTTACAAGAATAAAAAAGAAAGAAAAAAGAAAAACAGAAAATACAAAATACAGAAAAAAATAAAAACAAGTAAAACCAAATCCATCTTTCCATATCTTATCTATCATTTGCTTGTTTCCTTAACCTCCTCGCACCTCCCGTTTTTGTATTCTAATTCATTAGTTGTTTCAGCAAATCCTTTCCTTCTTTGTTTTTATCTTACTAATTTATTTTAATATATTGTAACTTTACATTCTGACCTGTTAACAATCCAATTTTACTTAATCCTTTATAACATTACTGCTAAAACCACATAGCTTCATTCCAGCATCCTTCTAACATTCCTTAATTTTACAATTTTTCTGTAGATAGACTTTAAATTTCTTCCTGTCTTCTTCTACCAACTCTTCTCCCTGGTCTCGGATTCTGCCAGTCATTTCCGCCAGTTCCATATAGTCCATCACCTTCATCTTCCCGGGTGGGTAAATCTTGTGTCTTCCAATACTTTGCAATAAGTATCCTTGCTGCTGTTGTAGCATACATAAAAAAAAATTCTATCCTTCTTTGGCACCAATTGGCTGACCATGCCCAGGAGAAAGGCCTCTGGTTTCTTCAGGAAGGTATATTTAAATACCTTTTTCATTTCATTATAGATCATCTCCCAGAAAGCCTTAATCTTTGGGCACGTCCACCAAAGGTGAAAGAATGTTCCTTCAGTCTCTTTACATTTCCAACATTTATTATCAGACAAATGATATATTTTTGCAAGCTTGACTGGTGTCATGTACCACCTGTAAATCATTTTCATAATATTCTCTCTTAAGGCATTATGTCAGGGAACTGCCATCGGAGCTCCAAGTGGTGAAGGGGCTCCAGGATGCTAGGAGACCCTCGGATGCTGAGGAGGGAACCAGCAGGGGGAGAGGGAGAGTTTCAGCGGAAACAGAGTCGGAGGAACGGCTCCGAGACGCTTCCAGTGAGAACAGTGGGGAGAGCTCAGGACCTCCCCTTGGGACGCCTACTTTGCGCAGGAAGCTGTCACGTAGAGAATCAAGGCGTAGAGTTTCTGTCAAAGAACTCTTATGTTGGAAGAAATTCCGGAAACGCCCACTGACGGATTCTGCCAGCGATTAAGGCAGCCATGCACTGATGGCTGCGCGGAGAGGGACAGTTTTGAAACTGATTACAAGACTCTGAGAGTGTAAGCGCTCACACACAAGTAGCCCCATATCTCATCACACATTACATGCTGTGAACTTCATACCTGTGGTCCATAACTGTTCCCAGTCAGCCAACATAATGTTGTGTCCAACATCTTGAGCCCATTTAATCATAGCAGATTTCACCGTTTCATCTTGAGTGTTCCATTTCAACAACAAGTTATACATTCTTGACAAAATCTTAGTTTTGGGATCTAACAGTTCTGTTTCTAATTTTGATTTTTCCACCTGGAAGCCAATTTTCTTATCCAAATTATATGCCTCCATTATTTGATAATAATGAAGCCAATCTTGCATTTTGTTTTTTAGTTTTTCAAAGCTCTGCAATTTTAATTTATCTCCCTCTTGTTCCAAAAGTTCCCAATATTTCGGCCATTTGGCCTCCATATTGAGCTTTTTCTGGGCCTTCGCTTCCATCGGTGACAACCACCTTGGGGTTTTATTTTCAAGTAAGTCCTTATATCTTGTCCAAACATTAAACAATGCTTTTCTAACAATATGATTTTTAAACGCTTTATGTGCTTTGACCATATCATACCACAAATATGCATGCCACCCAAATACATTATTGAAACCTTCTAAATCCAAAATGTCTGTGTTTTCAAGAAGCAGCCATTCTTTCAGCCAACAAAATGCAGCTGATTCATAATAAAGTTTAAGGTCTGGCAGGGCAAATCCACCTCTTTCTTTTGCATCAGTTAGTATTTTAAATTTTATTCTGGGCTTCTTGCCCTGCCAGACAAATCTAGAAATATCTCTCTGCCACTTCTTAAAACAGTCCATTTTATCCAAAATTTGCAATGATTGAAACAAAAACAACATTCTTGGCAATACATTCATTTTTATAGCAGCGATACGGCCTAGCAAAGAAAGCTTCAAGTTTGACCATATTTCTAAATCCTTTTTCACTTCTGTCCAGCATTTTTCATAATTATCTTTAAATAAATTCACATTCTTAGCAGTCATATTAACCCCCAGGTATTTTACTTTCTTTACCAATGTTAAACCTGTCTCCCTCTGAAACCTCTCTCTCTCGATCGGTGTTAGATTTTTCTCTAAAACCTTAGTTTTTAACTTATTCAACTTGAATCCTGCAACCTGATCAAATTCTTGAATCAGTTCCAATACTCTTTTAGTACTAGATTCTGGCTCCTGTAATGTCAATACTAGGTCATCTGCAAATGATTTCAATTTGTACTGTTTAGCTCCGACTTGTATACCTTTAACCAACTGGTCCCTTCTAATCATATTTAAGAGAACCTCCAGGACCGAAATAAAAAGCAAAGGGGAAATTGGGCAACCTTGTTGTGTCCCTTTCTCTATCTTAAACTCCTCCGTCACCACATTATTGACAATTAGTTTGGCCTTTTGTTCTGAATATATTGCACCTATACCATTTCCAAAACCTTGACCAACCCCCATCCCCTGTAAATTCTTCTTCATAAAACTCCAAGAAATGTTGTCAAAAGCTTTCTCCGCGTCTACAAATATCAAAACTGCTTTAGTATTAATGTTCACTTGTAATTTTTCTAGAATGTTGATTATATTTCTCGTATTGTCAGACAAGTGTCTGCCCGGGAGAAAGCCTACTTGGTCTTTATGTATCTCTTCCGTTAATAGCCAAAATATCTGCAAAGATTTTGTAATCCACATTAAGCAGGGATATGGGGCGGTAATTCTTAAGTTGTGTCTTCTCAGACTCAGTTTTCGGTATAAGTGTAATGTAGGCTTCCTTCCACGACTCTGGTGCTTTTTTCCCTTCCAAAATTCCATTACAAACTTCCTTTAATGATTGTATTATCCAATCTTTCAAGGCTCTATAATATCACCAATAGTCAGCATGGATTTCTGAAAAATAAGTCATGTCAGACTAACCTGATCTTGTTTTTTGACAGAATTACAAGCCTGGTAGATGAAGGGAACGCAGTGGATGTAGCCTACCTTGATTTCAGCAAGGTATTTGACAAGGTGCCCCATGATATTCTTGTAAAGAAGCTGGTAAAATGAGGACTTGACTATGCTACCACTCAGTGGATTTGTAACTGGCTGACTGACCGAACCCAAAGGGTGCTCATCAATGGTTCCTCTTCGTCCTGGAGAAGAGTGACTAGTGGGGTGCCACAGGGTTCTGTCTTGGGCCCGGTCTTCTTCAACATCTTTATCAACGACTTGGATGATGGACTCAAGGGCATCCTGATCAAATTTGCAGATGACACCAAACTGGGAGGGGTGGCTAACACCCCAGAGGACAGGATCACACTTCAAAACGACCTTGACAGATTAGAGAACTGGGCCAAAACAAACAAGATGAATTTTAATAGGGAGAAATGTAAAGTATTGCACTTGGGCAAAAAAAATGAGAGGCACAAATACAAGATGGGTGACACCTGGCTTGAGAGCAGTACATGTGAAAAGGATCTAGGAGTCTTGGTTGACCACAAACTTGACATGAGCCAACAGTGTGACGCGGCAGCTAAAAAAGCCAATGCAATTCTGGGCTGCATCAATAGGAGTATTGCATCTAGATCAAGGGAAGTAATAGTGCCACTGTATTCTGCTCTGGTCAGACCTCACCTGGAGTACTGTGTCCAGTTCTGGGCACCACAGTTCAAGAAGGACACTGACAAACTGGAACGTGTCCAGAGGAGGGCAACCAAAATGGTCAAAGGCCTGGAAACGATGCCTTATGAGGAACGGCTAAAGGAGCTGGGCATGTTTAGCCTGGAGAAGAGGAGGTTAAGGGGTGATATGATAGCCATGTTCAAATATATAAAAGGATGTCACATAGAGGAGGGAGAAAGGTTGTTTTCTGCTGCTCCAGAGAAGCGGACATGGAGCAATGGTTCCAAACTACAAGAAAAAAGATTCCACCTAAACATTAGGAAGAACTTCCTGACAGTAAGAGCTGTTCGACAGTGGAATTTGCTGCCAAGGAGTGTGGTGGAGTCTCCTTCTTTGGAGGTCTTTAAGCAGAGGCTTGTCAACCATTTGTCAGGAGTGCTCTGATGGTGTTTCCTGCTTGGCAGGGGGTTGGACTCGATGGCCCTTGTGGTCTCTTCCAACTCTATGATTCTATGATTATGATTCTATGATCTTGAAGTTAAACCGTCCGGCCCTGGAGATTTACCCAATTGCATATTCTGGATGGCACCTTCTACCTCCTGTTCAGTTATTTTATAATTCAGCATTAGCTTATTTTCTTGAGAGATTTTTTGTAATCCATTTATTTTCAAAAATTGATCTATATCAATTTCTTTCTGTGGCCCTTGTGTATATAGTTGTTTAAAGTATCTCTGGAAGCATTTTCTAATCTCCACTGGATTCTGTATATTCTTTCCTTCCACTTCCAAATTTGTAATAGTGTTAAGTTTTTGTCTTTTTTTCATTTGCCAGGCTAACAATTTCCCACATTTGTTGGCCGATTCAAATGTCTTTTGTCTCATCTGTTTGATTTTCCACTCTATTTCCTGGTTCATCATTTTCATATATTGTACTTGGTGTAACTTTATGTCAGGAAACTGCCATCGGAGCCAAGGGTGGTGGTGAGGCTCCATAATGATGCTGGAGAGGGAACCAGCAAGGAGAGAGAGGAAGCTTCCGCTGGGGAAGGAAATAGACGTGACGCCAGGGAGAAAGGGGAGTCTGAGGGAGCTTCGGAGAGAAGGCTCCAGGACTCTTCCAGTGAAGCCAGCAGGGAGAGCACGGGACCTCCTCTGGGGACGCCCACTCTGCGCAGAAAGGTTTCGCGCAGAGAAGGCAGGCGGCGATTGGGTGTGAAAGAACTTCTATGTTGGAAGAAATTCAGGAAACGCCCACTGACGGATTCTGCCAGTGATTGAGACAGTCACGTTTTAACCAAACTACTCAGATCGGAGCAGTTTTCCCCTTACGCACAAGCAACCCCATACCCCATTACACTTTATTTCTCTCAAAATCTCTTGCGACTTTGGTTTCGCTCTCAATTTCTTCTCACCTTCTTTTATTTTCTCCAAAATTTTATCTTTTTTCTCATTTTGAGTTCTCTTCTTTATTGCATTCTGTTGTATCAGAAACCCTCTCATAACCGCTTTGCTTGCGTCCCAGATAACTCTTTTTTTGACAGTAGTGTTCATGTTTATCTCAAAATAGTCTCTCAAGGTTTTTTGGGCCTTCTTGGTCACTTCTTCATCCCTAAACAAGGTGTCATTCATCCTCCATCTGAAGGAGCCAATTGGTGTTAGTTTCATCTCCATTTTCACAGCATTATGGTCGGAGCAGGTTTTAGGACAGATTTCCACTTTTCTAGTCTTTGGAGCCAGTCCTCTAGTTATCCAGATTTGGTCGATTCTTGTCCACGTCATTTTGGCTTCAGAGAAGAAAGTTCCCTCTCTGCCCAAGGGGTTCTTTGTTCTCCAGATATCAACTAAGTCCAAGTTGTCAGTCATCTCAAAAATGGTTTTTGGTAATCTACCGTCCTTAGTAACTACCTGTCTCTGTGCCTTGTCCATGTTTGTAGATACCACTCCATTCATATCCCCCATCATGATCATATTATAATTCAAATAGTCCAACAAAGTCTCATGCAACTTTTTAAAAAATTCTGATTTTCCCTCATTCGGTGCATAAACGCCTAGTATCAAAAATTTCTCTCCTTGTAGTTGAATTTCAATTGCCACAAATCTTCCTTGATCATCTTTAAAGATAAATTTCGGTGATAGGCTCTCCTTTGCATAAATTACTCCTCCTCTTTTTTTAACTTTGTCTGATGAGATAAACTCTTGGCCCAATCTTTTAGTAATCAATACTTTCCTGTGGAGCCTTATCACATGTGTTTCCTGTAGGCAAATCAAGTCCAATTATTCCTTTTTCAATAGATGAAAGACTCTTTTCCTTTTTTGAGGCGAGTTCAAACCATTAGTATTCCAGCTCAATAGTTGCAGGGCCATGATGTAATTATTCTGATTTTCCTCCAACTGCACCAAGTGCTTGCTCTTGTTCTGTCGGTGGTATTACTGTTACTTTCTCTGGACAGTCCAATCCAAAGGATAGTCTTGATATGTCTAGTATTCCTCTTTTTGGTGATCTTCTATCCAATGCTCTTTGCTCTAGGCCTCTGTCAAATGGTTCTCTGTCCAGTGCTCTTGGCTCTTCTCCAGATTCTTTCTGTAAATCTTCTCCATAATCTTTCAAAAAAATTTCTTTGTCTTCCACTGATATTATTTTTATCTTTCTTCCTTTAAAGCTAATAGATAGGCCTTGGGGAAATTCCCACCTGAAGATAAATCTGTTCCTTCTCAGCAGGGCAACCAAATCTCCGTAGTTGGACCTAAGGTCCAAAAGATGTTTGGGAATATCTTTAAATATTTCCACTCTTGACTGATGTATTTCTAAAGTCTTCTGGAAGTGCAGGCCCAAACTTTTATCTCTCTCCTCTTTTGTTCGGAGGGTAATGAAACAGTCTCTCACCCTGTTCTTCTTCCCCCCTCTTCCAAGTCTAAAAGCACTCACGATCTTAAATCCTTCTTTTCCCGAGTCCAATTTCCAAAAGTCTGCAAATTCCTGCATAAGAAAATCTTTCTTTCACTTTCACTTTATACTCTTTCTGACTGACTGAAATTCCCTTTATTGTCTCATTATTCCTTATTGTCCTTAGAAGAACCTCCAGTACCGATATGAATAACAGTGGCGATAATGGACACCCTTGTCTCGTACCTTTCTTAATCTCAATGCTCTCTGTTACTATGTTATTCACAATCAATTTTGCTCTTTGTTCTGAATAGATAGCTTTAATTCCTTTTAAAAAGGATTGTCCAGTATTCATTAATTCTAAGTTTTTCAGCATAAATTCCCAAGATATATTGTCAAAGGCCTTTTCCGCATCAACGAAAATTAACATCGCTTGCTTTTCATTTCTGGCAGTTAGATATTCTATTATATTTCTTATGTTATCTTTCATCTGTCTGCCAGGTAAAAAACCTGCTTGGTCTTTATGAATTATCTCATTGAAAATCTTTTTCAATCTATTTGCCAATATACTTGCGAATAACTTATAATCATTATTTAACAGCGAAATCGGTCTATAATTCTTTACTAATTATTATTATTATTATTATTAAATATTATTTATACCCCGCCCATCTGGCTGGGCCTCCCCAGTCACTCTGGGCGGCTTCCATAAAAACCAAAAATACAGTAAAATATCACACGTTAAAAACTTCCCTAAACAGGGCTGCCTTAAGATGTCTTCTGAATGTCAGGTAGTTGTTTATCGTTTTAACATCTGCTGGAAGGGCGTTCCACAGGGCGGGCGCCACTACCGAGAAGGCCCTCTGCCTGGTTCCCTGTAGCTTTGCTTCTCGCAATGAGGGAACCACCAGAAGGCCCTCGGCGCTGGACCTCAGCGTCCGGGCAGAATGATGGGGGTGGAGACGCTCCTTCAGGTATACTGGCCCGAGGCCGTTTAGGGCTTTAAAGGTCAGCACCAACACTTTGAATTGTGCTCGGAAACGTACTGGGAGCCAATGTAGGTTTTTCAAGACCGGTGTTATGTGGTCTCGGCGGCCGCCCCCAGTCACCAGTCTAGCTGCCGCATTCTGGATTAGTTGTAGTTTCCGAGTCACCTTCAAAGGTAGCCCCACGTAGAGTGCATTGCAGTAGTCCAAGCGGGAGATAACCAGAGCATGCACCACTCTGGCAAGACAGTCCGCAGGCAGATAGGGTCTCAGCCTACGTACCAGATGGAGCTGGTAAACAGCTGCCCTGGACACAGATTTGACCTGTGCCTCCATGGACAGCTGTGAGTCCAAAATGACTCCCAGGCTGCGCACCTGGTCCTTCAGGGGCACAGTTACCCCATTCAGGACCAGGGAATCCTCCACACCTGCCCGCCTCCTGTCCCCCCAAAACAGTACTTCTGTCTTGTCAGGATTCAACCTCAATCTGTTAGCCGCCATCCATCCCCCAACCGCCTCCAGACACTCACACAGGACCTTCACCGCCTTCACTGGTTCTGATTTAAAAGAGAGGTAGAGCTGGGTATCATCCGCATAATGATGAACACCCAGCCCAAACCTCCTGATGATCTCTCCCAGCGGCTGCATGTAAATGTTGAAAAGCATGGGGGAGAGGACAGAACCCTGAGGCACCCCACAAGTGAGAGCCCAGGGGTCTGAACACTCATCCCCCACCACCACTTTCTGAACACGGCCCAGGAGGAAGGAGCGGAACCACTGTATGACAGTGCCCCCAGCTCCCAGCCCCTCAAGACGGTCCAGAAGGATGTTATGGTCGATGGTATCAAACGCCGCTGAGAGATCCAGCAGAACTAGGAAACAACTCTCACCTTTGTCCCTAGCCTGCCGGAGATCATCGACCAGTGCGACCAATGCGGTTTCAGTCCCATGATGAGGCCTGAATCCCGACTGGAAGGGATCCAAGTGGTCCGCTTCTTCCAGGCGTGCCTGGACTTGTTCGGCAACCACTCGCTCAATCACCTTGCCCAAGAATGGAAGATTTCAGACTGGGCGATAGTTGGCCATTGTGGCCGCATCTAAAGATGGTTTTTTAAGAAGCGGTTTAATGACCGCCTCTTTCAGCGGGTCTGGGAAGGCTCCCTCACGGAGGGAAGCATTCACCACCCCACGAAGCCCATCGCCCAGTCCTTCCCGGCTAGCTTTTATAAGCCAGGATGGGCAAGGATCCAGGAGACAGGTGGTTGGTTTCACTCGTCCAAGCAGCCTGTCCACATCCTCGGAGGTAACAGATTGGAATTGATCCCACTCAACTTGACTAGACAGAACTCTAGCACTCTCCCGCCCCGGCCCTGCTCCCACGGTGGAGTCTACTTCTTCCCGAATCTGAGCGATTTTATCTGCAAAAAACTTTGCAAAATCATTGCAGGAGAACATGTGGCCCGTACTGGGCCCCGATGTTGCAGGTGGTTCCGCTAAATTGTGAACCACCTGAAAAAGTCTCCTGCTGCTGTTTTCTGCAGATGCAATAGAGGCGGTGAAGAAATTCTTCTTCGCCGTCGCTATCGCCACTTGGTAGGCTCGACGTTGAGCTCTAACCTGTGTCCGGTCAGATTCGGAATGAGTTATCCGCCACCGGCGCTCTAGCCGTCTCAACAATTGTTTCATTGCCCTCAGATCTGTGGAAAACCACGGGGCTGTCCGGGCTCCATGCAATCGGAGAGGGCGCTTCGGAGCCAAACAGTCAATAGCCCTGGTTAACTCCACATTCCAGCGGGCCACCAGGGAATCGGCTGAAAGGCCATCAACATGGGATAAAGCATCCCCTACCACTCTCTGGAAACCATTTGGATCCATTAAGTGGCGGGGGCGGACCATCCGAATTGGTCCCACCTCCCTGCAGAGGGGGTGGGTCGCAGAGAAGTCCAGTTGCACCAGGAAGTGATCTGACCATGGCACTTCTTTCGTTTCGCTTTTACTTAGTGTCAGATCACCAACATCCGTAGAGGTAAACACCAGGTCCAAGGCATGTCCGCGGCTATGGGTTGGGCCAGACTTATTCAGGGACAGCCCCATGGAGGCCATGCTTTCCACGAAGTCCCGAGCGGCCCCTTGTAAAGTCGTGTCGGCATGGATGTTAAAATCCCCTAGGACGACAAAGCTAGGTGTCTCCCGGAGAATATCCGCCACAACCTGAAGCAGCTCGGGCAGGGAATCCTTGGTGCAGCTGGGAGGTCGGTACACCAAAAGGAATCCTGTACTGCCCCTATTGCCCACTTGTGCCACTTGCTTGGCTAAACTTATCCAACAAGTCTCAAAATTCCAACAGGATAGTAATTAGATGTCAGGGAACTGCCATCGGAGCCAGAGGGGGAGAGAGGGCTCCAGAGGGATTCCGGAGAGCGTCCCGGGATGGGGAGAAGCAGCCCATCTTCTGGGGAAGGAAATCAGTGTATGTGCTGGACCCGGGGGAAAGGTACCTTGAGCGTAGTCTGAGTCCACACGAAGAGGGGCGAGGTCCGAGGCGGAGAGCCGGGCGGGGAACAGGAACGCTGGAACAGGAGGCCGAGCAGGGTACAGGAACACCGGATGGTCAGGAACAGGAGGCCGAGCAGGGAACAGGAGCACCGGATGGTCAGGAACAGGAGGCCAAGCAGGGATCAAGAACACAGGAAGGTCCAAAGCCATCAACGACGTTGCTCCCGCAACCTGGGACCGGGCTGACTGGGCTTTTATCCTCTTCTAAGGCCAGGGGCGGTCCCGGCCCCCAGGAGCCCTGCCTCCTCTGGCCTTAAGGCGAGCACTCCTCCTGGGAGCAACCAGTTCCCTTCGCCTCTCTGCCCTAAGCCTCTGCAGATCAGGAGAGGCCGAAGGGTTACTGGGCCCTGGAGGAGGCTCACCTGTAGCCACTGAGTCCTCAAGCCCCTCTGGGGCCTGAAGGGTTTCACCTGGGGCCAGCTCCTGGTGCTCTGCCACAGGTGCAGGCTCTTCAGCATCTAGGCCTTGCCCCAGTTCAGCCGGCCCTGGAGGCGGGGACTCCTGTGCAGGCTGGGATTCCTCTGGTTCATCCTCTGAATCGGAATCCCAGGCCATCACACCATCCCCCCTCCCAGGCCCCCCCCTCAACCGAGGGTCCGGACCCGGCTTGCCGGGGTATGTCGCATGGAACTCTCGGAGGCAGGCAGGTGCGTGGACGTTGGCCGCTGGTTCCCAGGAACGGTCCTCCGGTCCGTACCCCTTCCAGTCAATGAGATACTGCAGCTTTCCCCTGCGGTATCGGGAGTCCAGGATGCGTTCCACCTCGTACTCAGGCTCTCCCTGAACCAACACTGGCTGCGGTCGGGGACGGTTCGGGTGGAACTCGTCGGGTGGGGCCACTGGACTCAGAAGGGACCTGTGGAAGACCGGGTGAACCTTCAGGGTTGCGGGTAACCGGAGACGGAATGCCACAGGAGAGACTTGGTCCACGATAGGGAACGGGCCGGTGAATCGGGCGTCCAACTTCCGCGAAGGTCGAGAAGGGTGGAGGTGGCGAGTGGAGAGCCAAACCAGGTCACCGACGCGAAGTTCCGGCCCCACCTGGCGGTGGCGGTCGGCCTGGGCTTTGTACGCTTCCTTGGCCTGGTGCAGTTGCTCCACCAAAAGCTGTTGCTGGGACTGGAGCTCTTGAAGCCACTCTGTCACCGCCGGGACCGCGGATGCCGGCAGCACATCTGGAAACAGCCGTGGATGATAACCGTAACTGGCCTGGAACGGGGTCTGCTGGGTGGACGCATTCACCGCGTTGTTGTAGGCGAACTCCGCCAATGCCAGGTGGTCGACCCAGTCATCCTGCTGGTAGCTGCAGTAACACCGGAGGTACTGCTCCAGCACCGCATTCGCCCGTTCCGTCTGGCCATCGGTCTGTGGGTGGTAGGCTGACGAGAGGCAGACCTCTGTCCCGAGGGTCTGGTGTAATGCTCGCCAGAACCGGGATGTGAACTGAACGCCCCGGTCGGACACCACGCGCTCAGGTAGGCCATGCAGGTGGAAGACATGCTGAAGGTACAGCTGAGCGGTTTCCTTGGCTGTGGGTACAGATGGGCAGGGGGCGCAGTGCACCATCTTGGTGAAATGGTCGGAGAAAACTAGGAGGCAGGTACAACCACGAGACGGGGGTAAGTCCACTACAAAGTCCAACGAAACCGTGTGCCAAGGGCGCGGTGGAACTGGCAATGGCTGAAGTAGGCCGGGGGGTCGCCCGGTAGGGCCCTTGGCGCGCCGGCAGACATCACAACCAGCAACGTATCGAGCCACATCAGCCTTCAGGCGGGGCCACCAAAACTCACGACTGACCAGATGGGTGGTCCGATACCGTCCAAAGTGCCCCGCTGCTGGGGCATCATGGGCCATCCGGAGAACCTCCAGCCGCAGTGGCCCTGGCGGGATGTACAGACGACCGTGGTGCAGCAGAAGGCCCTGATGCAGGACCAGCCCCGGATACTGTGGGCTGGACCCTTCAGCCAGCTCCTGGAGTCGTTCCTGGGCCCAAGCGTCGACCCGCTGCTGTTTCCGCACCCGATCCTGCAGTGGCTCCGCCTCCTGGGTGGCCAGGAATGCAGCTGGAGGTAGGATCGTGGTGGGTTCTGCTTGCTGTACCGTGTCTGAGTTGTCTTCAGGTTTCCGGGACAGGGCATCCGCCTTCTGGTTCTGAGAGCTAGGGATGTAGCGGATCCGGAACTGGAACCGGGAAAAGAACAACGCCCACCGGATCTGTCTTTGGTTCAGCTTGCGGGTGGTCTGGAGGTACTCCAGGTTCCGGTGGTCGGTTCTCACCTCCACCGGATGTCGTGCCCCCTCAAGATGGTGGCGCCAGACCTCAAAGGCCACCTTGATGGCCAGTAGTTCCCGCTCCCACACAGTATAGTTACGCTCCGCTGGTAGGAGCTGGCGGGAATAGAAGGCACAGGGTAAGAGTGGCGCTTCAGGTCCATTCTGTTGAGACAAGACGGCACCGAGAGCCGTACTGGAGGCGTCGGTCTCCACCACAAAGGGTCGAGAGGGGTCAGGATGTTGTAAGATTGGCGCCCTCTGGAAACAGGCCTTCAACCCCTGAAACGCCTCCTCTGCCTCCTTGTCCCAGGAAAACGGCGTCTTTGGGCGCAGTAGCCGGGTCAACGGGGTGGTGCGATGAGCATAATCTGCGATGAAGGTCCGGTAGTAGTTGGCGAACCCCAGGAAACGCTGTAGGTCCTTGCGGTTCCGGGGTGCCGCCCATTCTCGAACCGCTGCCACCTTCCCAGGGTCCATCTGCACCCCATCTGGAGAGAGCCGGTGTCCAAGGAAGTCCACAGTCCGCTGATGGAACTCGCACTTGCTGAGCTTTGCGTACAAACGGTGCTCACGCAAGCGCTGCAGCACGGTCCGGACATGTCCCTCATGGCGAGCTGGGTCACGGGAGTAAACCAGTATGTCATCCAAGTACACCACCACGTACTTGTCTAACAAGTCCTGGAACACGTGGTTGATGTAGCGTTGGAACACAGCAGGCGCGTTGCACAAACCGAAAGGCATAACCAAGTATTCGAACTGCCCGTACCGGGTCCCAAATGCTGTCTTCCACTCATCCCCGGCTCGGATCCGAATCAAGTTGTAGGCCCCCCGGAGGTCCAGCTTGGTGAACACCTGTGCCCCTTGCACCCGCTCCAGCAACTCCGAGATAAGGGGCAAGGGGTACCGGTTTGGGATGGTAATTTTGTTCAGGGCTCGGTAATCATGGCAAGGGCGAAGTTCCCCACATTTCTTCTTAACAAAGAGCACTGGTGCCGCGGTAGGCGAGGTGGAAGGCCTAATGAACCCACGCTCCAGGTTCTTGCGCAAGAAGTCCTGCAAAGCCTCGCGCTCTGGCTCTGTTAGAGAATATAAGCGACTCACTGGTAAGGGCGCTCCGGGCTGGAGGTCTATGCCGCAGTCAAAAGGCCGATGCGGCGGCAGCTGGTCTGCCCCCCGTTCCTCGAACACGTCCTGGTAGTCCTGGTACACGGCTGGGAGCGTGGGTGCTGCCTCCTCCGTGGGCGCGGCCGCCAGCGTCTCGGATTGAGCATGGGAACATGGGTCTGGGAAGTGCACAGTCCGTTTGACCCAGTCAATCTGAACGTTGTGAGCTTCCAGCCAGTCCATCCCGAGCACGAGGGGGAACCGGGGCATAGAGGCAATGTCCAAAGTTCGCAACTCCCGGTGCTGCTGGAGACACAGGACCAGGGGCTGGGTCTCCTGAGTAACGGCTCCTGAACGTAGAAGCCGTCCGTCAATTGCTTCCACCTGGACCGGTTCTGGCTTGTTCCGAAGTGGCACCTGATGATGGGCAGCAAAAGCAGCGTCCATATAAGAACGGGTTGCTCCTGAATCCACCAAAGCATGGGTAATAATCCAGGGCCCACCTGGAGGGTATAAACGTACCGGAACCATAAGATGTTGCAAGTCCATTGGTGCGGGCCCATTCTGCGCTGTTTGGGACCCCCGGTAGCTAGGGCCATCAGCTACTGGGGGTTGGCGGTTTCCCTGCGGCTGGCGTTTCTCAGGGCAGGACCGAGCGTAGTGTCCACTTCCGCCACAGTAGAGACATAGATTCCCCTCCCGACGCCGCACCTTCTCTGCGGGGGAAAGGCGTGGCCGCACTGCCCCGAGCTGCATAGGCTCCTCCGATAACTCAGTTGTGACCGTGGGGCTGCCGGAAGAAACTGGTGCCGAGAACTGGAGGTGTCGTCGGCCTCGGGCCTGGCGACGATCCTCCAGCCGGTCGTCTATCTGTAGACTCCGTTGAATGAGAGTGTCTAGCGTGGTAGGGCGTTCCATTGTGGCCAGCTGGTCCAGTATCTCGTCCGAAAGCCCTTCGAGATACTGGTCCCGCAATGCCGAGTCGTTCCAGGTCAAGTCCTGTGCCAACAGCCGAAACTCCGTGGTATATGCGGCCACCGTGGACTCGCCCTGTTTCAACTGCCGAATCGCCCGGTTGGCTTGACTCCCTTTCTGGGGGTTGCCGAACGCGGCCTCCAAAAGATTGCAAAACCCCGTATAGTCTGCCAGCAAGGGGGAGTCTTGCCTGAGTAGCGGCAACGCCCACTTGGCCGCCTGGTCCTTTAACAAACTAATCAAAAAGTGCACCTTGGTGCGGTCGTCAGGGAAGTTCCGGGCTCGCCCCTGAATATACAGCTTGGCTTGGGCGAGGAACATGGGAAAGCTGGCCGGGGCTCCATCAAATTTCTCGGGCAAAGCCACTGGGTACTTGCCAGGAGCCGGGGCGTCGGCCCCAGGAGCCGGTAGGGCTTCCAAGCGCTGCTGAAGTGCCGTAACCGCGTCGCTGAGCTGCTGCACGGTGTGAGTCAAGGCCTGGTTCTTCTGGGCCAAAGCCACCAGCGCAGCCACCTGGTCAGCCATGGCTTCTGGCTCTTCCCGAACGCACCCCAACGAAGGGGGAGTGCGGGTGTGGCGGGAGCAAACTGTGCTGGACCCGGGGGAAAGGTACCGTGAGCGTAGTCTGAGTCCACACGAAGAGGGGCGAGGTCCGAGGCGGAGAGCCGGGCGGGGAACAGGAACGCTGGAACAGGAGGCCGAGCAGGGAACAGGAGCACCGGATGGTCAGGAACAGGAGGCCGAGCAGGGATCAGGAACACAGGAAGGTCCAAAGCCAACAACGACGTTGCTCCCGCAACCTGGGACCGGGCTGACTGGGCTTTTATCCTCTTCTAAGGCCAGGGGCGGTCCCGGCCCCCAGGAGCCCCGCCTCCTCTGGCCTTAAGGCGAGCACTCCTCCTGGGAGCAACCAGTTCCCTTCGCCTCTCTGCCCTAAGCCTCTGCAGATCAGGAGAGGCCGAAGGGTTACTGGGCCCTGGAGGAGGCTCACCTGTAGCCACTGAGTCCTCAAGCCCCTCTGGGGCCTGAAGGGTTTCACCTGGGGCCAGCTCCTGGTGCTCTGCCACAGGTGCAGGCTCTTCAGCATCTAGGCCTTGCCCCAGTTCAGCCGGCCCTGGAGGCGGGGACTCCTGTGCAGGCTGGGATTCCTCTGGTTCATCCTCTGAATCGGAATCCCAGGCCATCACAAGTATCAACAAGTGGCAAAAAGAAATTTCTAAATTTTTGTGGAGGGGTAAAACACCAAGAGTAAAGCATAAGATATTAATAGATACTGTAGAAAGAGGTGGCTACGGGTTACTGGACTTGAAGCTATATTACGAAGCCTCATGTCTTCTCTGGTTGAAAGATGGGTATTTATTAAAAAAATGGGATATTTTAGATCTAGAAGGTCACGACACCCGTTTTGGGTGGCATGGCTATCTTAATTATGGGAAGATAAAGACGCATAGGAGTTTTGTAAATCATATAATAAGAAATGCTATATATAAGGTATGGGGGAAATACAAAAGATATTTGGAACAGAAAACCCCAAGATGGAACTCTCCACTAGAAGCAATCGCTGTTAAAAAAAGCAACAACATCAAAGAGAACGGGATAACGTATAACACAATATTAAGGGGGGAGGAGGAGGGTCAACTAATATTGATAAGTTATGAGAAAATAAAAGATCACTTTTCTAGTTGGCTAGATTACTTCCAGGTGAATGAAGTGTTCAGACAGGATAAGCAGATAGGTTTTGAAAAGGAGCCTTCAAGATTTGAAAGAGAACTACTGAATAGTAAAACCAAAATAATCGCAAAAATGTATAGACTTCTTTTATAATGGATGAGGAGGTTAAGGCTTCAATGATAAAGTGGGCCCAAGATGTGGGCCGTCCAATTATGCTAAAAGATGGGGAAAACTGATGGAATGTAAATTTGAAATTTACAGCCAGCTATAATATAAGAGCAAACATGATGAAAACGGCTCATAGGTGGTACCTCACTCCTTCTAGATGATCAAGAATGTATAAAAATTTGGCGAATGCTTGTTGGAGATGTGAAGGAAATAACGGTGACATGAGCCACATGTGGTGGACGTGTGAAAAGATTAAGATTTTGGGGGGGGGGGAATATACGATGAATTAAAAAGATGATGAGGATAACTTTTACGAAAAAAACGGAGGCATTTCTATGAAGTATTTTAGATAAAGAGATCCCAAAAAATCTAAGAGAGGTATTCTTGTATGCAACCGCAGCAGCTCGTATACTTGTGGCCAAGGGATGGAAAGATCACGAGGCTCCAAAAATAACAGATTGGCAAATCAAATTACAGGAATTGATGGAGATGGCTCAATTGAGTAGCAAACTCAGAGGAATCTCAAAGCAAAAATTTGCAGAAAAATGGGATGGTTATACAAGATATGTTCAAAAATACAATCATAGTTTTGACTCCGTGCTAGCATTCGAGTGATAAAGGAACTAAAAGGAGGTGGACAACAATGAAGGATTTCTTATGTTTTCAGAATGTATTGGAAAATTTATATAGAAAGGATTATTGTTTTGTGTACATTCCATTGTAAGAATGGAAACAGAGGCAGAGCCACAGCCACAGCCTGAGTCTGAAACAATCCTTGATAGAGTGCCAGAGCCAGAGCCAGAGCCAGACCCTGAATCAGTGCCAGAACCAAGCCCTCATTCAGAACCAGAGCCTGAGAAAGAGCCAGAGCCAGAGCCAGAACCAGAGCAACAGCCACAGCCACAGCCTGAGTCTGAAACAGCCCTTGATAGAGAGCCCTTGATAGAGAGCCCTTGATAAACAGCCCTTGATAGAGAGCCAGAATCAGAGAATCAGAATCAGAGTCAGAACCAGATCTTCGGTAAAGACGTGGTCTGGTCTTAGCGCAACTGCTCCTCCCACCCGCGATAACAGAGATTGGGTGCTCCAATACATCCCCCCGTAGGGAACCTGCCCCAGCCATTCTGTTGGCTGAGGCCCCCTCCCAGGCAGCACTGACCCTTTCCCCTTAAAAATCAAAATCCAAACTATATAATAACCTAAAAAAAATCTGAAGTATCAGATATCTGTGTATCTGAAGAAGTGTGCATGCACACGAAAGCTCATACCAAGAACTGACTTAGTTGGTCTTTAAGGTGCTACTGGAAGGAATTTGTTTTGTTTTGACTAAAAAAATAGTAAAAGTAAAAACAAAGCAAGAAACAATTATGCTAAACTTAAAATAATCCCCACCCCAATTAAACATTTGTCCCACCCCAGAAATAAAATAACAACAACAACAACAAACCACCGTTTGAGGTGCAACAAATTAATAACGCTTTCAAAACATTTAAAAACATTTTCGCCACTTGCTGCAGATAGCTGTTCAAAGTATGTGTGGTCCCCACCCACTAGGCCCGATGGAATAGGCTTGCAGGAGGGAGTGGTCTTGCAAAAAAAAACGATCACAGCAGCCACAGTGTCCCAAGGCCTTCCTGGAGCTTCTCAAGCTGTGGAGGTTAATGTGGGACCCGCCCCCTAGGCCCGATGGAATTGGCTTGCAGCTAGATACATTGAAGGAGCCTGAAACAGAGACACAGCCAGAGTGCAGAGGCAAAGGCAGAACCTGAAACAGAGACACAGCCAGAGACAGAGCGAGACCCTGAATCAGTGCCAGAACCAAGCCCTCATTCAGAACTAGAGCCTGAAAAAGAGCCACAGCCAGAACCAGAGCAACAGCCACAGCCACAGCCTAGAGCCACAGCCTGAGTCTGCAACAGTACTTGATACAGTGCCGGAGCCTGAAACAGAGACACAGCCTCAAACAGAGCCTGAGCCTGAAACAGAGGCAGAGCCACAGCCATAGCCTGAGTCTGAAACAGTCCTTGATAGAGTGCCAGAGCCAGAGCCAGAGCCAGAGCCAGAGCCAGAAATAGGGCTTGATACAGGGCCGGAGCACAAAACATAGCTGCAGCCACAGCCACAGCCTAGAGCCACAGCCTGAGTCTGCAACAGTACTTGATACAGTGCCGGAGCCGGAGCCGGAGCCGGAGCCGGAGCCGGAGCCGGAGCCGGAGCCGGAGCCAGAGCCAGAGCCCCAGCCAGAGCCCCAGCCAGAGCCAGAGCAAAACCCTAATTCAGAACCAGACCCTGAAAGAGAGCCAGAGCCTGAAACATAGCTGGGCCAGAGGCAGAGGAAGAGCCATCATGAGACCCTGAATCAGAGTCAGAACCAGATCTTCATTCAGAACCAGACCCTGAAAGAGAGACAGAGCCACAGACAGAGCCACAGCCGAGATCCACAGCCACAGCCGAGATCCACAGCCTGAGTCTGAAATAGTGCTTGATAGAGTGCTGGATCCTGAAACAGAGACACTGTCTGAAACTGAGCCTGATGCTTAAACGTAGCCAGGGGCAGAGGGAGAGGCAGAGCCTGATACAGTGCTAAGTGACGTCCCTGTGTGAACAAGGTCTATCAAACCTCATTACAGGAGAAAGGAGGTTCTGCTGTGTCTCTGAGACATTTGGGAGGAACCTTTTGATCCCAAGGTCTTGAGAACAAACAAGCTTCAGCTGTCACCCGCTGAATTATTACCCAGCTTGGTGACTATTGGTAAATTTGGATTTAATCAGGAATTCTGATTGGTCTTGGGGTTCCGATTATACGTGGGGTTTTAAAGGATAAAAACCTTAGGAAAGGAACCTGCAAGTGCGCAGCACATCTGCCCTTCTGTCAGGCTTACCATCATGCTGACAGTTGTCATGCATGTGCGTGTTCTTTGTGATGAAGCATTCCTATTGTCTTCTTGAGATGCGGATTCAGCTGAGGACTTTACGAACTGCCTTAACTTTTCTTGTGTTCTCGTTTTGTAAGTACGATTAGCTAATGATGCTTTACAATGTTGTTATTTTCCTGTCTGAACTATATAAGAGATGTGCCTACTTTTAAGTATGTTTAATCTTGTTTTTTAAATAAATTTTAAAAAGAGGATTTTCCTATTTGTTCTGTGTGACTTTCTGGGGGAAAGTCTGAATCCAAAGTCTGACCACTTAGCCTCCTACTGAACCTGTGAATTCCTGCCTGCAATTTGTGGAACCTGTTGAATTTCTGCCTGCATTTTGTGGAAGCAATTGCAGGGTGGGGGTAGCCAGTAACCAGGGAGAGTAACCTTCTCCCTTGGGTTAATCTTCTGGGCTATCCCCAGACAAGGGAGTGGTGGCAGCAACTACCCCTTTTGTTGTGTTCTGTCCTGAAAAAAGTAAATGTTGTGGCACTACCTTCCCTCTTTTAGCCGGGTCCCACTGGATTGTAGGACAGGTGAGGAAGGGGTGTGTGTCGCAACATTACTACGGGGGGGGGGGGAATAAAATCAGATTGCCGAATTAGCAAAAATGCATGAAGAAACTATGGATTCTCTTGCCTTTATGGAAATGAAACAAAAGGAATTAAATCTCTGCTTCAGAGGCGTAATAGAGCAAGAAGGAGAAAAATATAAAGGAAAGACTGACAAAGGAAATAGCAACTTGGTTGGAAATGGATGAAGAACAAGTTGGAAAAACAATAGACAAGGCTTTCAGGATTAAATATAAGGCGGAAAGAGGTAAAAAAACTTCCTGGTGATTGCCTTGTATTTCTGTTTGGTTTTTTTTAATAATTTTTATTAACTGGCCAATCACATCAAATTAAATCACATCATATAAATTCCAAATTACAAAGCCAATTTTTTAAATTTTGTTGGGGGAACCCATACTTCAAGATCCAAAGGGGGATTTAGATCATCTTCTTATTACTGCGTTAATGTCCAAATCAGTCCCAATCAGTCCAAACAAAGTTCATAATTCTATCCAGTCTTATCTTGGTGTTGCCACATCATATCTTGTTCATATAATTTCTCTTTTTCCTTTACGATCTCTTCTGTTAGTCTCCTTAAGCCGATAGCAAGTGTTATATTCCTGTGTGGATTTCCCGTTCCTCCACTAAGTCCAGATGGTTTCCATATATCTCCTTTGTAGATAACGTCACTCTTTCCATCGTAAATTTTGGCATTTGTCGCTCTTAAGTCCCACCGAGAAGTTGATTCACGATATGTAAACAACTCTATTTCTCTCTTACTCCTCCCAGACCCAAGAGCTTCCACAATGCCTCACAAAATGGCGACGGCATTTTTTCCTGATTGCGTCACTCCAAAACTCTTAGCTTTCCAGCTTCCTCTTGAAACATTGCTTTGGATCGAAAGTTTATCTCCACACAGCCTTAACTCCACAGCTTAAGTCCTTAATTTCTGACTCATTAGTGGAGGGGGATTCTTGTTAAATCACATAGAAAAGGGAAAGGCAGGTTTTTCCTCCCCCTCTCCCCTCAGTCATTTATCATACCGTTTCTTGACGTATCTTCTCGTATTTTATTGTTGTCTTGTTATCAGAGATCTCTTCTGTCAGCAGTCTTTACTCCCCTTTTTCCTTGATGTATGTGCAATTAATCTTGTCCAAATTGTTTCTTTTAAAGATCATTGCAACCAGCGGCGCGAATCAGGGACGGCGTCAAGGAGTGCCGAAAATCCCACAGGAGGGCTTTGTGCCTAGTGCCCCCACCCCCACAAATTCGCCTTGTATTTCTGAATTCGAGAGATATGAAAGATTTGATTTTAAGAACGAACCGAAAAAAGAGGTTATGCATAAATAATAAATTCATCATAATTTGCAAGGAAACACCGAAAAGTTTTTTGAAACGACGAGAAGAATACAGAGACATTACCCTAATCCTAAGGGGGGGGGAAATGGGGGGACCGCCAGGGGCGCATTGGAAGATGGCCGATAATACCATCTCTCCGTCTCACACAGGGTAATTAAGAGGCTGATATGGGAGTATGCAGCCTCCCTTGTTACCTGCCTCGCCTGCTGTTGCCATAAATCACCCCCGAGTTCGAAAGAAGAGGGTGAAGGCACTAGGCGTACAGCACCCGTGGGAGACGGCTCTCCCTGACGCTGTCTCTGATCACGCGAACTGGTTGCAGGAGCTCAAAACAAACAATTAGAGAGAAGCAAATGCACATATTTCAAGTGAAGAATGAGAGTTAAGACTGCTAATTGAAGTGACCTCTGTGAAGTAGAGCGACGGGTTGGATTCAACAGGACAATAAACCAAGAAGATACATCAAAGGGTTGGTATGTTGGAACGGGACTGGAAGGGGGGGCTTTTCTTTTTTTCTCTATGTGATTACCTAACAACCCCTCCCCAAGAAAGAACCGTTGCACAATTGGCAGGATGATTAAAAAAACTGTGTGGAAATGAATTATTAACCAAAGGCTTGGCTTAAGGGCTCTTGGAATGATGCAGCTATAAAAAGAGAGTCGCCATGTTGGCAGGTTTTGTCGAAAGATTGATGATCAAGGAGGAGGAAGCTATGGTTGTTATCATATTGGACTCCTGGCAGAACCTCCTTGGAAGATCGAGAAAGGGAGTGACAGGCCTGCGAAGATTAACGAACGGACGGTAAAATTGTTTTCTCTATGGAAGTGATGAAAGGCGGCAGCCGTCTGAATATGACTCTTGGATGAATGGAAAAACCCACACAGGATTACAAAAACATTTGTCTTCAACTCGCTTGCAGAGACTATCAGAGGCCACAAAGAGAAAGGAAAAATATATGAAAATAACATGAAGAGATGTGGAAAACAACAAGAAAGGATTGGACAGAATTGTGAACATCATTTGGACAGAATTGTGGATATCAAAGCAGCAGCAACAAGATGATTGGATCCCTTTCGGAACTTGAAATATGGGTACCCCCAACAAAAATTTAAAATTTGGCTCTGTAATTTGGAATTAATGTGATTTGATTGGTCTGTTAATAAAAATTATTTTTAAAAAAAATCCTAAGGAAAAATGAAATATGGTACAAGTGGGAGTTTCCGGAGGGGGTATCCTTTTTCTACAAGGATAATAAATGTAAGATCAAATCCCTCCGAGAGATGGGAAAATTCATAAGAAGATATGGAAAAGAACTGGGGAAGAAAGATGATGATACGCCACTGGAAGAAGAAGAAAGAAACCTAAAGATATAAAGACTTTGTATTACCGGTAAACTGTTGATAACAATGGGGTTGAAAATAATCTCGTGGAATGTGAATGGTTTAAATAACAAAATTAAACATGATAAAATTGAACATATATCATTAAAACAGAATTTAGATGTAACCTGTATACAGGAAACACATGTTGTGAAAAAACATGAAAGAATTCTTAAAAATAAAAGATTGGGTAAGGAATACATTTCAGCAGATGATAGCAAGAAAAGGGGGGGGGCTTTGTATATAAAGGAAAAATATGAATCACGCCAAATTTTCAAAGATGATAAAGGAAGAATTATAGCAGCTGAAATGGTAACACAGGGCGAAAAACTGATCATAGTGGGAATTTATGTTGGGAAAGAATCATTCTGCACAGAAACATGTTTGTACCTTTAAGAACAGTTTCTGTAAGCTCTGGGCTGATTGGGTGCAGCTGGCCATGGCTACAAAAGGAGAAAAGCTGCAGTTTGAACTCTGCCTGCGGGAAAAACACCCATAAGCTTTCCTGTTTTGAAATAAAGTCCTTCTTTAGTTTGGTTTTACACCTGTCTCATAGAGTCACAGTCTCTGTCATTTGCCACCAGTGGAAAATCCCCCTCTAACAGCTTATGGGTCCAGTCCTGAGTGGGCAGAGACAGAGTGTGAAAAGAACCCAGAGACTGGAAGTAACTCAGCGTTTCTCAAACAGCTGGCTGTGTGAAGGCGTCTGCAGAGAGTGTCTGTTTGAGACCAGGAGCCGAACAATTCTTCAAGCCACGTGTGAGTAAAGACTGAGTGGAAAGCTGAAAGGTGGGTGGAGCCATGGCTGGACTTGGAGCTGGAGCTCAAGGGGGAGCTTCATGTTTTCCAGTAGAGAAACTGGGAGAGACCAATTATATGTCATGGAGTTTACAGATGCAGGCATTTTTAAAGAAAGAACAGTGTTGGACTGTTATTGTTAACCCTCCTGTAAAAGATGAGGATGAAGAAGTAGATGAAGCAGACCAAAGGCTGGAGGACAAAGCCTATGTCAATCTAATTTTGAGTTTAGAGAAGTCTCAATTATCTCATGTGCAAGACTTTGAAACAGCAAGTGAGATTTGCAAAGCACTGAGAGCAATACACATTAGAGACACTGCTGGTAGCAAAATTACTCTAATGAGAGCTCTGTACTGAGCCAGACTAAGTGAGGGTGAATGTGTTTCAAAAAACCTTCAAAGAATGTGTGATTTATTTTCACAGTTAAATGAACTTGGGGAACATTTTTCTGAGCAGAGAAAGGTTTATATTGTGTTGTCTTCACTTCCTGAGTCATGGGATAATTTAGTGATGACTCTGGAGGCAATTCCAGAAAGCCAATTAACAATGCATTTCTTAACTGGGCGTTTGCTTGATGAGGAGGAAAGATGCCATGAGAGGAAGGCGACAACCCCTCACCGTAACTCCAGAAATGGGAGGCGGTCCAGTAAAAGATATGCAACTGATGAGGAGCGGCAACCTAAAGAGGTTGTTGACCACACAGAAGAAGCAGCTTTCACAGTCAGAAGATGCTATCGTTGTGGGTCAACAAAGCATTTAGTACGTCAGTGCATTGTGTCTGTGGGAGAAAACACAAGAAAAGGGTGGCCTGTGTTTGCTGGGAAGTGAGGAGACAGGAAGAGTCAAGTCCAGTATGTTTCTGCAGCAGTTCGAGGCACCAGTCACAATGTTGGACAGGACTGGGTTTTAGACTCAGCAGCGACAAACATTTTTGTTAAGTCTGCACAAGCCCTTGTAGAAAAGCAACCTTGTAAAACTGTAAATGTAGTACTAGCTGATGGAACAGTGCATGAGTCAGCCGGAAAGGGTAGTGTGAATATTAACTGTTTAAGCACCAAATTTACCAATGTTTTATGTGTACCAAGTTTAGAAAATAATTTGCTTTCAGTTGCAAGTCTTGTTAAGCAGGAGTTTAAGGTAACCTTCTCTGGTTCAGGTTGTAAAATAGAGAAAGCTGGAAAAGTGGTTACAGCGTCACTAAAAATGGTTTGTTTGTTTTGAAAGACCAGCTAATAAGTGAGTCTGGGGCATGTGTTAAAGCCTGTAATAGAGCCTTGCATGATGGGTGCCAGCATCTGTGGCATCGTCGTTTGGGGCATGCCAATTTCTGCAGTATTGCAAAAATGCCAGAATTAAGTAAGGGAATTAAAATGAAAAATGTTCAGTTTTTCTGGACTGCAATACCTGCAAGGCGTCTAAAAGTAAGCGGGGATCTTATCCTGAAAGTAATAGAATTAGCAATAAGCCATTTGCTTTAGTACACTCAGACCTTTGTGGGCCATTTGCAGAATCTGAGGGAGGAGCAAAGTTTTTTCTGGTTCTGTGGATGATTATAGCTGGTATACTTGGGTATACTTGTTAAAACACAAAAGTGAAACTGGTCAACTGATTAAAAATTGGGTCAACTATATAGAAAGGCAGTTTCCCTATAAAGTTACCCAACTGCAGAGTGACCGTGAAGGTGAGTTCATGTCTGAAGCCCTCCAGATATGGTTGAAAAAACATGGTATTAGTCACCGTAAATCGTGTCCTTTTTGCCTGAAGAAAATTCAGTTGCAGAACATAAGATAAGGTCTTTGCAAACAATGCCAGATTCTATGTTATGTGATTCTGGCTTGTCCAGGAAGTTTTGGGGGGAAGCAGTTATCCGAGCTAATTACATACAAACAGATTGTTTCATTCTACCATAAACAATACCCCTCATTTTTTGCTTTAGGGGAAAAAACCTTTTTTGGACCATGTTAAAACTTTTGGTTGTTGGGCTTGGGTTCACATCCCAAAAGGACAAAGAAGGGTATCGTTTTGCACTAGGGCGTGGCAAAGTTGTGATATCAAGACATGCAGAGTTTTGTGAGAAAGATGGTTGGGCTCGTTTACATGGAAATTCAGAAGTTGTTTTATCTTCAGATGATACAGATAAATTTGTGAAATCTGAGGAAGAAAAGCCACAAATTAAAGAAAGTTCTGAAAGTGATAGTGATGCTCAAAAACTATCGTCCCATTTCCCTTCTGAATGTGGATTACAAAATATTTGCAGACATTTTGGCAAGTAGACTAAAAAGAGTTCTTAATGAAGTAATTCATAAAGACCAGGCAGGCTTTCTCCCAGGTAGACATATGTTTGCTAATACTAGGAACATTATTGACATTTTGGAACTTTTGCAAACAGACATAAATACAAAAGCAGTGTTAATTTTTATAGATGCGGAGAAGGCCTTTGATAACATTTCTTGGAAATTTATGAAGGGAAATTTGAAAGAAATGGGAGTGGGACGGGGGTTTGAGAATGGGATTGATGCAATATATTCAGAACAAAAGGCCAAACTGATAGTTAACAATGTGGTTACAGAAGAGTTCAAAATTGAAAAAGGAACACGACAAGGCTGCCCGATTTCCCCTTTGTTATTTATCTCGGTTCTGGAGGTGCTCTTGAATATGATCAGAGGGGACCGGTTGGTGGAAGGGATTCAGGTCGGAGCGAAACAATACAAACTTAAAGCTTTTGCAGATGACCTAGTTTTGACCCTGCAGGAGCCAGAATCTAGTACGAAAAGAGTATTACAATTGATTCAGGACTTTGGTCGGGTGGCGGGATTTAAATTAAACAAACAGAAAACCAAGGTGCTGGGAAAAAATTTGACAGATATAGAGTCAGAACGGTTTCAGAGAGAAACAGAATTAACTATGGTTAAAAAGGTAAAGTACCTAGGGGTAAACATAACAGCAAAAAACCTGAGTCTATTCAAGGACAACTATGAAAAATGTTGGTCTGAAATTAAGAGAGACTTGGATAGTTGGACAAAATTGAAGCTTTCTTTGTTAGGCCGAATTGCTGCTATTAAGATGAATGTATTGCCAAAAATGTTGTTTTTGTTTCAAACATTACAGATTGTGGATAAAACGGAGAGCTTCCGGAAGTGGCAGAAAGATATATCTAAATTTGTCTGGCAGGGCAAAAAGCCCAGAATTAAGTTTAAGATATTAACAGATGCGAAAGAAAGAGGGGGCTTTGCCCTGCCAGACTTAAAGTTGTACTATGAAGCCGCAGCTTTCTGCTGGCTAAAAGATTGGCTACTTCTCGAAGACACTGACGTACTGGACCTGGAAGGTTTTAACAATGCTTTTGGTTGGCATGCATATTTATGGTATGACAAAGTTAAGATCAATAAGGCCTTTAAGAACCATATTGTCAGGAAAGCAGTGTTTAATGTCTGGACAAAATATAAAGACTTATTGGAAAATAAAACTCCAAGGTGGCTTTCACCTCTGGAGGCTAAGGCCCGAAAAAGACCCAATATGGAGGCCAAATGGCCAAAATATTGGGAAATATTAGAAAAAGATGGAGACAATTGGAAATTGCAGAGTTTGGAGAAAATGAAAGATAAGGTGCGAGACTGGTTACATTATGCTCAGATTAAAGAAGTTTTTAAAAATGACAAAAAGTTAGGGTTCCAGGTGGAGAAATCGAAGTTAGAAACAGAATTGTTAGAACCAAAGACCAAGGTACTATCTAGAATGTATAACTTACTGCTAAAATGGAATACACAAGACGAAATGGTTAAATAGGCTATGATAAAATGGGCACAGGACATTGGGCATAACATTATGTTTGAGGACTGGGAAAGGTTGTGGACCACTGGGCTGAACTTCACCGCATGTAATGCTCTGAAGGAAAATGTAATGAAAATGATATATAGATGGTACATGACCCCAGTTAAACTTGCCAAAATATACCATTCGTCTGATAATAAATGTTGGAAATGCAGAGAAAATGAAGGAACATTCTTTCACCTCTGGTGGACATGCCCTAAGGTGAAGGCCTTCTGGGAAATGATATATAATGAGCTGAAAAAGGTATTTAAGTATACCTTCACAAAGAAACCAGAGGCCTTCCTTCTGGGTATTGTCGGCCAGAAGGTGTTAAAGAAGGATCGAACATTTTTTATGTATGCAACAACGGCAGCAAGGATTCTTATTGCAAAAAACTGGAAAACTCAAGATCTACCCACACTGGAAGAGTGGCAGATGCAGCTGATGGACTATATGCAACTGGCCGAGATGACCGGCAGAATCCGTGATCTGGGAGAAGAGAAGATGGAGGAAGACTGGGAGAAATTTAAGATGTATCTACAAAAACATTGTAATTTGGTTGAATGTTAAGAAGGATGCTAGATTATAAAAAATTGGCCACCACTAAACTAGATTTAAACTTGATGATAAGTGAGACTAAAGAAAATATAAAAATTTTTTGGAAGAAGTGCTAGATTATATTTGAATGAGTGGACATGAGATTGTAAACAAGTTGATAATTTGTTTGGAAAAAATTTTTAACGATGTAAATGGGAGCGGGAGACGTGAGGGAGTCCAAAGAAGTGTTGAAATTGTTGTAAAAGAAGTAAGATTGTTTATTATGTGTGCATTTATATTTAAAAACCTTAATAAATATTTATAAAAAAAAAAATGAAAGTGATAGTGATGAGGAATCAGGGGATGAGGGTCCCAGTACACAATCTCCTAAAGCTGAACCAATTTCTCCTGAGCAAGATGAATTAGAAGGGGAAGGTAGTTCAGAGGGGGAAAGTGTTCAAGTTAGAAGATCACAAAGAAGCAATAAGGGGGTACCTCCAGAAAGGTTTACTATACAAGAAGTTAAAACTGTTGATGTGAAGAAAGAACCTTGTGATTATGAGGTTTTAAAGTTACCACACCAGGAAATAGTAATGTGGAAAAATGCAATGAGAGCAGAAATTAAATCTTTGGCAGAACATAATGTGTTTACTATTGAGCCATTGCCAAAAGGAAAAAAGCAGTGGACTGCAGATGGGTGTATAAAATAAAACACTTGGCAGATGGTACTGTTAAGTACAAAGCTAGGCTGGTAGCACGAGGCTTTACGCAAAGAAAAGGTGAAAGTTTTGATGAAACCTTTTCTCCTACTGCAAGGAGCAAAAGTGTACGTTTATTGCTAACTGTTGCATCACAACGTGGGTTTAAGGTAAGCCATTTTGATATTGAAACAGCTTATCTTAATGCAAATCTGCAAGAAGAATTTTTTATGAATCAAGCACCAGGATTTGAGGCAGGCGAACAGAGTTCTGTATATAGGTTACACAAAGCAATTTATGGGCTCAAACAATCAGCTAGAAATTGGAATGAGTGTCTTGATAATGCTTTAAAAAAAATTGGCTTTAAAAGAAGCTTAGCTGATAACTGCTTGTACACTAAAGGAAAGGGCGATAAACAAGAAATATGTTTGTCTTGTGTTGATGATTTGCTTTTTTCTACAAAAAATGACAAGCAAGTGGAAAAATTTGCAGAACAACTAAGAAAGGAATTTAAAGTAAGAGATTTGGGTCCAGTAAAAAATTATCTTGGTCTAGAAATTCAAAGGACAAACGATGGAAGTTTTTTGTTGAGTCAAAGAGATAAAATAATGAAGTTACTTGAAAGAAACAATATGCAAAATAGCAAGGGAGTAAAAACCCCAATGGAAATAGGTTTTTTCAAGAATGGAGAATGCACAGAACCAGTGAATCCTGAAATGTACAATTCAATAGTTGGAAGTTCACTATACATTTCATTGTGGAGCAGACCAGATTTGAGTTATGCAGTTGGAATACTGAGCAGACTAGCAAGCTGTCCCACAGAAAATGCCTGGAAGGGTTTAAAACGTATTTTCCGGTATTTAAAACATACACTTGATTATTGTTTAAGATTACCATCTTCAGGGTCTACAAAATTGCAGTGTTACGTTGACAGCGATTGGGCCAACCTGCCTGATAGAAAATCCATTTCTGGTATGGTGTTTCAATTTGGGGATTCCTTGATAGGTTGGAAGTCCAAAAAGCAAGGAATCGTGTCCACATCTTCAACAGAGGCTGAATACTGTGCTTTATCGGAGTTGTGTAATGAAATAAAATTTTATGTTCAAATCCTCAGTGATTTAGATATACAATGTGATTATCCAGTTCAAATATGGGAAGACAATCAAGCTGTAATAACTTTGGCTGGGTCTGAGCAGTTTAAAAATAAATCCAAACATTTAGAAATTAAGTATCAAAATGTGACTGAAAATGTGAAGCAAAACCTGATAATGCTAAAATACTGTGAGAGTATGCAAAATGTGGCTGATATATTTACGAAAGCACTAACTTTTGAGAAACATGCACAACTAGTGACAAAATTAGGAATTGTTGTGCATGATGTATAAATATGTTCTGCATATGTTTAAAGTACTGTTTCTGTTTGAATGAGAGGGGGTGTTGGGAAAGAATCATTCTGCACAGAAACATGTTTGTACCTTTAAGAACAGTTTCTGTAAGCTCTGGGCTGATTGAGTGCAGCTGGCCATGGCTACAAAAGGAGAAAAGCTGCAGTTTGAACTCTGCCTGCGGGAAAAACACCCATAAGCTTTGCTGTTTTGAAATAAAGTCCTTCTTTAGTTTGGTTTTACACCTGTCTCATAGAGTCACAGTCTCTGTCATTTGCCACCAGTGGAAAATCCCCCTCTAACAATTTATGCCCCAAATGATAATAA
Organism: Podarcis erhardii; assembly: GCF_964252035.2. NCBI lineage: Eukaryota > Metazoa > Chordata > Lepidosauria > Squamata > Lacertidae > Podarcis > Podarcis erhardii. The sequence goes on along the minus strand of NC_138506.1, from coordinate 29,720,102 downwards.
AGCGGACTTTTATAAAGAATTAGAGGAGAAACTACTTGAATTTATGGATCAAAGAATAATATTAATGGGAGACTTTAATGGGGTAGTCTCCCTAGAAATGGACAGAACAGAAAGAAAAAGGATACCAAACCAAGGGAAGCTGCCCCAAACGCTTTTTACTTTGGTAGAAAACAATGACCTGATAGACATTTGGAGGCTGAAGCACCCACTAGAAAAACAATTTAGTCGCTTCTCTGAGCCAAACCAGAGTGCCGGAAGAACTGATTATATTTGGACTTCCAGAGAATCGGTAACAAGAGTAACAAAAATAGAAATTTCCCCCAAAACTATTTTGGACCATAATGCAATAAAAAGGGAAATGAAAGGGAAAGAAGAGGCTACATTCAGGGGGAGGATGAATGATGGTTTACTGGACAATCAAGTAATACTGGAAAAGGCACAAAAAACATTGAAAGACTATTTTGAGCTCAGCCTGAACAAAGGAGTGGCTACTAACACAGTATGGGACGCATCAAAGGCGGTAATAAGAGGATTCTGGATACAGCAGAATGCATTCCAGAAAAGATTAAGAGAGAGCAAAAAGGAGGAGATACTAAAACAAATAATAAGCAATGAAAAGAATTTGGCAAACAATCCCAAAGATAACAAAGCTAAAAAAATATATAAAAATGTTACAAACACAATTTTCGATATTGATAAATCAAGAGATAGAATGGAAAATTAAATTTTTAAACCCAAGGAACTTTGAGTTTGCGAATAAGGCAGGAAAATTGCTTGCCTGGCAATTAAGGAAGAGACAAAAACAGAATACAATAACGAAACTTACGGTCGAAGGGAAAACAGTCGGAAACCCAGATGAAATAAGGAAAATTTTTCAAAGATATTATAAACAATTAGAAAAGAAAAGGAGGATGAAAGAAAAATAGAAGAATATGTGGAACAGAACAGATTGAAGGAAATTTCTAAGGAGAAGAAAAACCAACTTAATGCCAGCATGAAAATAGAAGAAGTTAAAATTGCAATAAAACAAGCAGTAATTGGTAAGGCACCAGGCCCAGATGGCTTGACAGCCAAATACTATAAGAAATGTTTGGAACAACTGTCTGCCCCATTGGCGGAAGTGATGAACAGCATTTTAGGAGGAAATAAAATTCCAGAGACTTGGAAAGAAGCACATATCACCTTGCTTCCTAAATCAGACACAGACGTGACTCGAGTTAAAAACTACAGGCCAATCTCACTCCTAAACAATGACTATAAACTATTTGCTAATATATTAGCCAATCAGTTTAAACAAATGTTAGGAGAGGAGATTGGGAAGAATCAAACTGGTTTCCTGCCTGGCAGACAATTGAAGGATAATGTTAGAAACATCATTGATATAATTTAATTTTTGGATGCCAGAAGGGATAAACAAGCGGTGTTAATGTTTTTGGATGCCAAGAAGGCATTCGATAAGGTGTCTTGGTACTTCATGAAAAGAAATTTAGAAATTATGGATATGGGAACGAAATTTATGAAAGGAATTAAGTCTATCTACTCGGAACAATATGCCAGATTAATAATCAATAACCTTCTTACGGAAAGAATTGAGATAACAAAGGGGACGAGGCAGGGGTGTCCATTATCGCCACTATTATTTATAATAACATTAGAGGTCTTGCTGAAAAAGATAGAAGAAACAAAAGAAATAAAGGGCCTTGGAATTGGTTCCAAAGAGTATAAGTATAAAGCCTTCGCGGGTGATGTAGTATTGACGTTAGAACAACCAACAACTAGTGCAGTGGAAGCAGTAGAAAATATAGAGGAATACGGGCATCTAGCAGGGTTTAAACTTAATAAGAGTAAAACGAAATTATTAACAAAAAACATGGACAGTAAAGAAATAGGAGAGTTACAATCGAAAACAGGAATAATGACAGCAAAAAAGGTAAAGTTTTTGGGTATTTGGCTTACGATAAAAAACATAAATCTTTATAAAGACAATTACGAAAAGATATGGAATGAGATAAAGCAAGACCTAGAAATTTGGACCAGAATGAAACTATCTTTGATGGGCAGAATCGCAGCTATTAAAATGAGCGTGCTTCCGAAATGGCTGTTTCTATTTCAGACCCCATTATAAGTGGAACAAAGCAATTTGGTACATGGCGAAAATGAATTTCCAAATTTATCTGGCTGGGGAAGAAGCCTAGGATTAAATATTAAATTTTGACGGATGCAAAAGAGAGAGGCGGCTTCTCCCAGCCAGATTAAAAAAATTATTACGAGGCAGCTTTCTTTTGTTGGCTGTGTGAATGGATAACTTTGGATAATGAGGACGTATTAGACCTGGAGGGATTTGACAACAGGTTCGGGTGGCACGTGAACGTAAGCAGGTACTCGCTTGGTGTTAAATAAGGATCAGGCAGACTCAGCAATGGAGAATAAGAAGGTGAAGTTTATTGCCTGGCAATAAGGACCCAGTTTGGAATCTCTTCCGAAAGGAACTGGGACCCTGATTGACAGAAATCCAGAGGTCTTTATACCTGAGCAGATCACAGCAAATCATAGATCATGAGACAACCATGAGGCAGTCACGATATTGCCAGCGAAAATTAGCCAATTAGCAAGCTTCTTGCCATGCTACCAGCTCCTGGTCAAGCACTGAGTTCTAGTTCTGCTTTCCGTTGCTTGCAGTGACGCTCTGTCTAACCTCTCCCCTAGTTATGACAGGACAGGGAGTTTGGAGATTTTGTGGTTTTGCTCTTCCTGTTCTGTGGATTAATTTAGCCCGTATCTGAGGGGATTTTGTACCAGAATCTCTGATTCACGTCTTCCCCTTGTCCAGGGTACACGGATGTTTGTAGGGGAAAGGTCGGCTCCTAATTTTGCTGTTTCAAGCAGTATGCAGTTAGCTAAGGCACAACTTCCCTTTGATTCAAAATGGATTATAAAATACTGTAAGCCCTGATTATGTGTGAGCATATATGAATATATTGATTACTGATAACTGATTATATGGATAGCATAGGGGTAGCCCTTCTTCCTTGCCTCACTAGGTCGAGGGTATGGAGGCTGTCCATCAAGAGCGAAGCAGATTCCCAGGCCATCCCACCATCCCCCCTCCCAGCCCCCCCCTCAACCGAGGGTCCGGACCCGGCTTGCTGGGGTACGCCGCATGGAAATCACGGAGGCAGGCAGGCGCGTGGATGTTGGCCGCTGGTTCCCAGGAACGGTCCTCGGGCCCATACCCCTTCCAGTCTATGACCTGCGGTATCGTGAGTCCAGAGTGTGCTCCACCTCGTACTCGGGCTCCCCCTGAACCAAAACTGGCTGCGGTCGGGGACGGTTCAGGTGGAACTCATCTGGCAGGGCCACCAGACTCAGTAGGGACCTGTGGAATACTGGGTGAACCTTCAGGGTTGAGGGTAACCGGAGATGGAATGCCACAGGCGAGACCTGGTCCACGATAGGAAATGGGCCGGTGAAGCGGGTTTCCACGAAGGCCGAGAGGGATGGAGGTGGCGAGTGGAGAGCCATACCAGGTCACCGACGTGGAGTTGGCCTGGAACGGCCTGGAACGGGGTCTGCTGGGTGGACGCGTTCACCGCGTTGTTGTAAGCGACCTCGGCCAATGCTAGGTGGTCGACCCAGTCATCCTGCTGGAAGCTGCGGTAACACCGGAGGTACTGCTCCAGCACCACGTTCGGCCGTTCCGTCTGGCCATCGGCCTGTGGGTGGGCTCACCAGAAACGGGATGTAAACTGGATGCCCCGGTCGGACACCACACGCTCAGGTAGGCCATGCAGGCGGAAGGCATGCTGAAGGTATAGTTGAGCGGTTTCCTTAGCTGTGGGTACAGATGGGCAGGGGGAACAGTGCACCATCTTAGTGAAATGGTCGGAGAAAAATAGGAGTCAGGTACAGCCGCGAGACAGGGGTAAGTCCACCACAAAGTCCAGCGAGACCGTGTGCCAAGGACGTGGTGGGACTGGCAATGGCTGGAGTAGGCCAGGGGGTCGTCCGGCAAGGCCCAAGTGCCCCGCTGCTGGGGCGTCATGGGTCATCCGGAGAACCTCAGCCCGCAGTGGTCCTGGCGGGATGTACAGGCAACCGTGGTGTAGCAGTAGGCCCTGGTGCACGACCATCCCCAGATACTGAGGGCATGACCCTTCGGCCAGTTCCCGGAGACGTTCTCGAGCCCAAGCGTCGAGTACCAATCGTGGTTGGTACTGCTTGCTGTACCGTGTCTGTGACGTCTTCAGGTTTCCAGGACAGGGAACCTGCCTTCTGGTTTTGGGAGCTAGGGATGTAGCGGATACGGAACTGGAACTGAGAGAAGAACAGGGCCCACTGGATCTGCCTTTGGTTCAGCTTGCGGGTGGTCTGGAGGTACTCCAGGTTCCGGTGGTCGGTTCTCACTTCCACCGGGTGTTGTGCCCCCTCAAGATGATGCTGCCAGACCTCAAAGGCCACCTTGATGGCCAGTAGTTCCCGCTCCCACAAGGTATAGTTACGCTCCACTGGAAGGAGCTGGCAGGAATAGTAGACGCAGGGTAACAGTGGCGCATTCAGTCCGTGCTGCTGGGACAAGACGGCAGGGTAACAGTGGCGCATTCAGTCCGTGCTGCTGGGACAAGACAAGACGGCACCGAGAGCCGTACTGGAGGCGTCGGTCTCCACCACGAAGGGTCGAGAGGGATGAGGATGCTGCAGAATCGGCGCCCTCTGGAAACAGGCTTTCAACCCCTGAAACGCCTCCTCTGCCTTCTTGTCCCAGGAAAATGGTGTCTTGGGGCGCAGCAGTCGGGTCAACGGGGTGGTGCGATGAGCATAGCCTGCAATGAAGGTCCGGTAATAGTTGGCGAACCCCAGGAACCGCTGTAGGTCCTTGCGGTTCCGGGGTGCTGCCCGCTCCCGAACCGCAGCCACCTTCCCAGGATCCATCTGCACCCCATCTGGAGAGAGTCGGTGACCAAGGAAGTCTACCGACCACTGATGGAACTCGCACTTGCTGAGCTTTGCGTACAAACGTACAAACGGTGCTCACGCAAGCGCTGCAGCACGGTCCGGACATGTCCCTCATGGCGAGCCGGGTCACGGGAGTAAACCAGTATGTCATCCAAGTACACCACCACGTACTTGTTCAGCAAGTCCTGGAACACGTGGTTGATGTAGCGTTGGAACACAGCAGGCGCGTTGCACAAACCGAAAGGCATAACCAAGTATTCGAACTGCCCGTACCGGGTCCCAAACGCTGTCTTCCACTCATCCCCGGCTCGGATCCGAATCAAGTTGTAGGCCCCCCGGAGGTCCAGCTTGGTGAACACCTGCGCCCCTTGCACCCGCTCCAGCAACTCCGAGATAAGGGGCAAGGGGTACCGGTCTGGGATAATAATCTTGTTCAGGGCCCGGTAATCATGGCAAAGACGAAGCTCTCCACACTTCTTCTTAATGAAGAGCACTGGAGCGCCAGTGGGCGAGGTGGAAGGCCGAATGAACCCACGCTCCAGGTTCTTGCGAAGGAAGTCCTGCAAAGCTTTGCACACCGGCTCCGTAAGAGAGTATAGGCGACTCACAGGCAGGGGCGCCCCGGGCTGAAGGTCTATGCCGCAGTCGAAAGACCGATGGGGCTGCAGCTGGTCTGCCCCCCGTTCCTCGAACACGTCTTCGTAGTCCTGGTAGACAGCAGGGAGCGTTGACACAGCCTCCCCAGTGGGGGCGGCCACTAGCATTTCGGACCGAGCATGGGGACACGGGTCTGGGAAGTGCACAGTCCGATTGACCCAGTCGATCTGAACATTGTGTGACTCCAGCCAGTCCATCCTGAGCACCAGGGGAAACCGGGGCATGGTAGCAATGTCCAGAGTTCGCACCTCCCGGTGCTGCTGGTGACACAGAACCAAGGGCTGGGTCTCCTGAGTAACAGCGCCCGAGCGCAGGAGCCGTCCGTCAATTGCCTCCACCTGTACCAGTTCCGACTTATCCTGGAGTGGCACCTGATGATGGGCAGCAAAGGCAGAGTCCATATACGAGCGGGTTGCCCCTGAATCCACGAGAGCATGGGTGAGAATCCAGGGCCTGCCAGGGGGGTATAGGCGCACCGGAACCATGAGGTGTCGCAATTCCACCGGTGAGGGCCCCTCTTGCCCGGTTTGGGACCCCAGGTAGCCAGGGCCTTCGGCTACCAGGGTTGGCTGTTTCTCTGCAGCCGGCATCTTCTCAGGACAGGATCGGGCGTAATGTCCACTCCCACCGCAGTAGAGACACAGGTTCCCCTCCCGATGCCGCGTCTTCTCCGAGGGGGAGAGGCGAGAACGTGCTGCCCCGAGCTGCGTTGGCTTGTCCGGCAACTCGGCTGTGGCCGTGGACCTGCTGGGAAGGACTGGAGCCAGAAGCCAGGAGTGCTGGCAGTCCCGGGCCTGGCGACGGTCCTCCAACCGATCGTCTATCTGCAGGCTCCGCTGAATGAGGGCGTCCAGAGTGGTGGGGCGATCCATCGTGGCCAGCTGGTCTTGTCCGAAAGCCCCTCGAGATACTGGTCCCGAAGTGCAGAGTCATTCCAGGACAAGTCCTACGCCACCAGCCGAAATTCTGTCTCGTAGGCGGCAGCTGTGGACTTGTCCTGTTTCAACCGATGAATCGCCCAATTGGCTTGGCTCCCCTTCAGAGGGTTGCCAAACGCAGTCTCCAAGTGGTTACAAAACCCCACATAGTCTGTCAGCAAAGGAGAGTCTTGCCGGAGCAGCGGCAAAGCCCACTTGGCCGCCTGGTCCTTCAGCAAGCTGATCAAGAAGTGCACCTTGGTGCGATCGTCAGGAAAATTCTGGGCTCGCCCCTGAATGTACAGCTTGGCCTGGGCAAGGAACATGGGAAAGCTGGCCGGGAACCCATCAAATTTCTCTGGCAGGGCCACTGGGTATTTGCCAGAAACTGGGGCCTTGGCGTCCAAACGCTGCTGAAGCGCCATAACTGCGTTGCTAAGCTGCTGCACTGTGTGGGTCAAGGCCTGGTTTTCCTGGGCCAATGCCCCCAGCGCAGCCGCCTGGTCAGTCATGCCTTCTGGTTCTTCCCGAACGCACCCCAACGAAGGGGGACTGTGGGTGTGGCGGGAGCAAACTGTGCTGGTCCCGGGGGGGGGGGGGTTTACCGTGCAGCGTGGTCTGACTCCGGTCCTAGGTTGAGGGTATGGAGGCTGTCCGCCAAGGGCGAAGCGGGGTCCAAAGCAAGGAGCCGGGCGTGGTCAGGAACTCTGGAAGAGTAGAACAGGGTGCTGGCAGGAACAGGTTACCAACGATGTTGCTCCCGCAACCTGGGACTGGGCTGACTGGCCTTTATCTCCTCTGAGACATAGGGCGGTCCCGGCCCACAGGTGACTCGCCTCTCCTGGCCTTAAGGCGAGCACTCCTCCTGTGAGAACTTAGTTCCCTCCGCCTCTCTGTCCTGAGCCTCTGCAGCTCCGGAGAGGCTGGAGGGTTACTGTGTAGGAATGTTTAGGGATGCAGGAGAGGATATATTGTCTGATTATATCCTTATCCCACTTGTCTTAACAAGTTCCTCAATTTCAGCAGAGTAACACATTCCCCTTTGTTTTAAGTTTGCAGCGGCTGCGTTTCCTCAGGCTCGCTAAAGCCTCTATAATAACTATTCTGGTAATTTCCCCTTATTACCTCATAAAATAGAAGAGACGACACAGTCTTTTACAAAAGTATAAAAAAGAGTTTACTCACATTCTGTTCACAATCAGATCCCAGAAGGCAGACTTAGCTTAATGAAGTAACATACACTTGGAATCTATCTCTTAAGAAGACAGTCCCTTTGTCCTCTCTTGGCTGGAAGCCAAGAGGGCATCGTTGGCTCAGTAGATGTTTCTTCGATGAATGTGGTGAAAGAGAGAGAGATGACTGCCCTGCCCTGTGCTTTTGTCATTACCTGCACAGGTGAGGCCACACCCACCTCTAGTCACATGCAGAGGAAGTCTGTCCCAGCCCAGAAGGAAACAGGAAGTTTACCTGCTGGCTGGACAAACATCCCTCCCCATGTGTAAACATGTTCACTCTAGGAATGTTGTACTTGACTGCTCTTGTGTTTCATATCCCACATACCCCTTCTCAGTCAATACAACATGCATAAAACATAAATAACTTTATTCAACCACCCAGAGTCCCAGCTTGACACGTAGGTTCTGGAAACTCTCTCTTGGCAGGGGCTTTGTCAGGATGTCAGCAGTCATCTCTTCGGTGCTGCAGTACGACAGTTCCACAAGTCCATCCTGGATCATCTCGCGTATATAATGGTACTTCACCCCAATATGTTTTGTTTTTGCTTGGAACTTCTCACTCTGCGTCAGCTTCAGGCAACTCTGATTGGCCTCTAGCAAGCTGACAGGTCCCTTTCTCACCAACCCAAAGTCCTTGATGAGTTGATCAAGCCAGGCAACCTCTCTGCACGCTTCTCTTGCTGCAACGTATTCTGATTCTGTGGAAGATAATGCTATACAGCTCTGTTTATAACTACCCCATGCAACAGGTCCATCCCCAAACATAAAAACATGACCACTTGTAGATTTATAGTCAGCATTGTCCCCAGCCCAATCCACATCAGTATACTCAACCAACTTAGGATCTCTGACAGCTGGTAACCTTAATTTACAATTCATGGTACCCTTCAAATACCGCACCACCCTCTTTACACCTGCCCAATCATGCTCAGTGGGAGAATTCACCTTTCTGCTAAGACTCCCCACAGCATTTGCTAAGTCAGGTCTACATGTGGTAACTAAATACAAAATTTTACCAATCACCGACCTGTATTCACTGTTGTCTGGCAACTGCTTCGAATCCTGCTGATTCTTCAAGAAGTCAGTAGCCATCAGTGTAGCAACTGGGTGCGCATCTTGCATCTGCATGCATTCAATCAGTTCGTGGATCTTTTGTCTCTGGCTGAGAAGAAATGAGCCGTCCTCTTCTCTCTCCACTTGGATCCCAAGGTAGTATTGAACATCTCCTAGCACCTTGACCTCCACCTCTTTGCTACGGTGTTTTACTATCTGTGCATAGTCTTTTTCACTTGCTGTGGCAATAATCAGGTCATCAACAAATGCTAGAATATATGAGAATTGTCCATTATTTGACTTACTGTACAAGCACTTGTCAGCATTGCTTTGCTTGTACCCAAGTTGTGTCAGCATTTTATGCAACTTTTGGTTCCAGGTTCTAGCAACCTGCTTAAGTCCGTAAAGTCCCCTTTGCAGTTTGCATACTAAATGGGCCTCATGTGGTTTTACAAAACCCTTGGACTGTTTCATATAAATTTCCTCTGAAATCTGCCCGTGAAGAAAAGCAGTAGCAATGTCAATGTGTTTCACCCTCATTTGCTTGGAGGCTGCAATGCTCAAAAGCATTCTTACTCTGCTGTACCTCATGGTTGGTGCAAAAACCTCATCGTAGTCTTCACCAAAACGTTGTGAAAATCCCTGTGCTACAAGTCTAGCTTTGTAGCGCTGCACTTCTCCTTCTGACCCCTTCTTAACCTTAAAAACCCATTTACTGCCTATGGCCTTCTTACCGGGAGGCAGCTCAGTGAGTGTCCACGTCTTGTTTTGATGCAGTGCATCCATCTCCTCCTGCGCGGCCTTCTTCCAGAGACTGGCTTCAGCAGCTGGCATCGCCTGTATCTCTTCCCAAGAGGAAGGTTCCTGTGGAAACGCCGACCCTGCGAAGTAGGACAGCCATAATGGTGGGACACCTTTGTTGGTTCTGGATGAGCGTCTGACCTCTGGTTCTGCGACCGCATCAGCTTCTTCCTCCTCCTCTAACGCTGGCATGTCCTCATCTGAGTCCTCCTCTTCGTCTCTGGTGCCGCCAGGGGTCTGGTCCTCTGCGTCTGCTGGTGTTTCGCCTGTGGGGGGGGGGGCTATAACATTGGAAGGCAGATTAGTACTTTGTGGGGTTTCAGAAGGGAAGTATACAAATTCTTGAGTCCTTTCTGACTTGTCGAAAAAATCCACAACACTGTTCTTAGTGTCAGCTTTGCCATGTTCATCAAAATAAACTGCATGGTGTGCATTTGTCTTACCAGTTTGTAAGTCCATGATTCTGTATCCTTTGCCTCCAGAAGCGTACCCCACAAGGATACCTGCTTTTGCCCTGGAGTCAAGCTTGTGTCTGTGTTCTTTGGGGACGTGGTAGTAACACAGACTTCCGAACACACGTATGTGTGACAAATTGGGAACTTTCCCATGCCAAAGTTCAAATGGTGTGTGCTCTGCTCCTTTGGTTGGCAGTCTGTTCTGCAAATAAATTGCTGTGTTTGCCGCATCTGCCCACAGTTTCTGTGGCAGGGATGCATCTCTTAGCATGCATCTTGTCATATCCATAATGGATCTAAACTTTCTGCTATGGCGTTCTGCTGTGGTGTGTAGGGAATTGTGGTTACGTGTGCAATTCCTTCCTTGGCCAGGAGAGCCTGAATTTCACTTGAGCAGTACTCACCTCCATTGTCACTCATTAACACAGCTGGAGCTCTTTGGAACTTGTTCTTGACCTTGGCAATGTAGTCCTGGAACATGTCCACTGTCTCACACACTTCTTTGAGGAAATATGCAACACAGTACTTTGAAAAATCATCAACAAATATTAGTATGTATCTATTCTTTCCCAGTGAAGGAACATTCATGGGTCCACATAAGTCAGTGTGCACAATGTCAAGCACTTCGGTGCTTCTGTGTTCTGTACAATGTGGAAATGAAGGTTTTACAGCCTTTTCAGTCACACAGCTTATACACTTTACTGGAGCTTTGTTGCTCTCTGTTACCTGCAAACCTCTTACAAGATCTCTTCTCTGTAGATCCAGAATAACGCTGGTGTCTCTGTGTCCAAGCCTTCTGTGCCATAGGTCCAGGTCTGCCTCATCCTTCTGGCTGGAATGTGCTACTTTTGCAGACTGGTTCTCTGAAAGATCAGTCTCATATACACCATTTACTAGCTTGGCTTGAACAAACACTTTACCATTTTTAGTCACATTACATTCTCCATTTTCAATTGTGATCTGGAAACCTTTTCTGTCCAAAGTGGACACGCTGAGTAAATTGCAGCTCAGTTGTGGTACATACAAAACTCTAGAAACTGTGGATTCAATAGATTCATTGTTTATATTGAATTTCAGGTCCATGGAACCTGCACCTTTTGCTTTAACAATGCTGCCATCTGCAATCTCAATTTCAGATCCTTCTTCATCATTTATCTCATTAAAATAGTCCTTTTCAAATGAAAAATGTGAGCTTGCCCCAGAATCAATAATCCACTTATTACGTTTAGTTTCACGATTCTGGACAGCTAAATTCCTTTCTTGTAGTAGCAAAGTGCATTCAGATTTCCCCTTCTTTTCCCCTTTTGGCTTAAAGGGGTGGGGTTTCCTTGTCCTAGGAGCTCTGCAGTTCTTTGCAATGTGCCCTTCCTTGTTGCAATTGAAGCAAACCACTTTCTTGGGCATCTCTCTGGACTTTGTAAATTGCCTAGATGCGTAATTACTGTCCTTGCTTCTAGCATTTCTTACTGGAGACTCAGCTCTCTCTCTGCATTCCTCTCTTAAATGACTGATCAGGTCTTTAAAAGTTAGACCTTCTCTGTGGTCCATGATGCTAACAAATGCATTGAACCTTGGTCCTAGGGATGATAGCAAAAATGATGTCTTTGTATCTTCATCAAAAGCTTTAGGAGTAAGATCAATCCTTTGAATAATCTCAGTAAACTTGTTGATGTGCTCTGTGAATTCCTCTTTTGAATTCATCCTCAGTCTGGTTAATTTACACATCAAGGTTCTGTAGGAGTTCTTGGTAGATTCTCCATACATGCGCTCAATATCTTTTAAGATTTGAGATGCATCATCTCTACTATTTATTAATGATAGATGCTCATCACGAAGTCCACTCAAAATTATGTGTCTGGCTTCGCTGTTCTTGTGTTTCCAAGCTCTTCTCTTGGCTAAAGCTTCCTCAGTTGTTCCTGTAGCCTGAGGGTCTTCTATAGCTTCCAAAATGTGTTTTGAATCTAGACATGCTATTAAGCGCTGCTTCCAGTGCACAAAATTGTATTCATTTAGCACAGGCATTCCTAGTTTTGCATTACTATCAAAAGCTGCTCTAGCCATCTTAGCAGTCACAAAATTAAAAGATGCCTGCTCCTTGGGAGAAAGGCGATGGCAAACCTAGACAGCGTCTTAAAAAGCAGAGACATCACCTTGCCAACAAAGGTCCGTATACTTAAAGCCATGGTTTTCCCAGTAGTGATGTATGGAAGTGAGAGTTGAACCATAAAGAAGGCTGATCGCCGAAGAATTGATGCTTTTGAATTATGGTGCTGGAGGAGACTCTTGAGAGTCCCATGGACTGCAAGAAGATCAAACGTATCCATTCTTAAGGAAATCAGCCCTGAGTGCTCACTGGAAGGACAGATCATGAAGCTGAGGCTCCAATACTTTGGCCACCTCATGAGAAGAGAAGACTCCCTGGAAAAGACCCTGATGCTGGGAAAGATGGAGGGCACAAGGAGAAGGGGATGACAGAGGACGAGATGGTTGGATAGTGTTCTCGAAGCTACCAGCATGAGTTTGACCAAACTGCGGGAGGCAGTGGAAGACAGGAGTGCCTGGCGTGCTCTGGTCCATGGGGTCACGAAGAGTCGGACACGACTAAATGACTAAACAACAACAACAACAAGCCATCTTAGAATTCAAAAATTTGTCAAAATTTTAAAATAAAAATCTCAAAATACAAAACAAATCTTCACTGCCTTGGGTCACTGTGAACTCTGTGGGGGGGGGGGTTGCTTAATCCCCACTGCACAATGGAACAAAAGACCATGTGCTTACCAGAAAGTTCTATCAGAAAAATACTACTTAACTCAAAATCACAATCCAACGCAATCCTTCAAAAATACACAAAAATATGCAATGCTGGGGCCACTAACCCAGTGTTTCCCAACCTTGGGCCTCCAGCTGTTTTTGGACTACAACTCCCATCATCCCTAGCTAGCAAGACCAGTGGTCAGGGATGATGGGAATTGTAGTTCAAAAACAGCTGGAGGCCCAAGGTTGGGAAACACTGCACTAACCCTTTGCGGGAATGTTTAGGGATGCAGGAGAGGATATATTGTCTGAGTATATCCTTATCCAACTTGTGTTAACAAGTTCCCCAATTTCAGCAGAGTAACAAATTCCCCTTTATTTTAAGTTTGCAGCGTCTGCGTTTGCTCAGGCTCGCTAAAGCCTCTATAATAACTGTTCTGGTATTTTCCCCTTATTCCCTCATAAAAATAGAAGAGACGACAGTCTTTTACAAAAGTATTAAAAAGAGTTTACTCACATTCTGTTCACAATCAGATCCCAGAAGGCAGACTTAGCTTAATGAAGTAACATACACTTGGAATCTCTCTCTTAAGAAGACAGTCCCTTTGTCCTCTCTTGGCTGGGAGCCAAGAGGGCATCTTTGGCTCAGTAGATGTTGTTTCTTCGATGCATGTGGTGAAAGAGAGAGAGAGATGGCTGCCCTGCCCTATGCTTTTGTCATTACCTGCACAGGTGAGGCCACACCCACCTCTAGTCACATGCAGAGGAAGTCTGTCCCAGCCCAGAAGGAAACAGGAAGTTTACCTGCTGGCTGGACAAACATCCCTCCCCATGTGTAAACATGTTCACTCTTGGAATGTTGTACTTGACTGCCCTTGTGTTTCACATCCCACATACTGGACCCAGAGGCAACCTCATCTTCCCCTGACAGGGCTGGGAGAGGAGCACCTGCAGGCAATGGGACCTCGATCACCTCCGGAGCCAGAGCGGATTCAGCTGGTGTCTGCTCCTGAGGATCCGGCACAGGTGAGGGCCCTTCAGATTCAAGCCCCTGCCCCAGCTCAGCCGTCTCTGGAGGCGGGGACTCCTGTGCAGGCTGGGATTCCTCAGGTTCAGTCTATGAATCAGATTCCCAGGCCATCACAATAACAAAAGTAATGGCTTTAATAATACTCAATCAAAAATCGAGACAGAATTGCTGAGCAGTAAGAAGAAAATAATGTCAAAAATGTATAAGATTTTACTAGAGTGGAATACAAAGGACGATGAGGTAAAGAGTGTGATAAGATGGGCACAGGACTTGGGGCATAATATTGATTTTGAGAGGTGGGAAGAAATGTGGAATAAAACAATCAAATTTACTGCTTGTGTGGCACTTAAAGAGAATTTAATGAAAATGATGTATCTGTCACGGCTAAAAACTGGCTGCTGTTTCTATAATGCTTAAAAAGCTGAGTCAGCATGAGTCAGCGGCCTGCACCGGGTTGTATATATAGAGTGAGAAATATTAGTTTGTGGTTGGGTTGGTTGGTTAGTGAAAGCTGGTAGTGTTGTGTGTATAGTTGGTCAGTCGCTTTTGCAGAAAGACTTTTAAGAATAAAAGCAGAAAGTACTCTGCAAGGACACTTTTCTTGTGGACTCTTTTATGCCGACAAGGGTCCGAGGACCAGCCTGAGGCGACAAAGGGAGGTCAGAACCCCCCCTTTTTTACAAACACTGACAGGTTATGGGCCCAGTGTTTCTGAGCATGTGCAGAGTGCAAAACGACTGACAGCATCTCAGCAGGGAGCTGGTGAGTCCTGGTGGTGTATGGAGCCAGTGGCTGTGCGTTGGAGCAGTTGGTGGCAAGCTGTAAATGTCTGCAGCGACGCTGGAGCAGCTAGGATCTGAGGATCAGGAAAGCACTCAGCGTCGACTACTGGAACAGTTTGAACTGCTGAAGGACCACAGTAGGTGACTCACAGAGCGGCTACACCAGTTGCATAGCCAGGCGGGACCTGAGGGTCAACAGAGGCAGCAGCTAGAAGCCGGTGAGTGCCAGCCAGGACTGTCCAGTCAGACTCTAAAGAGAGAGTCAGGAGAGATTGCTGGAGGCCCCACAGAAGGGGCTCAGCAAACACCAGCAGAGATGGCAGATTTCCAGTCTTCCCAAGTTGTAAATATTGGGGGAGGCATCCCTTTTGAACTTCTATCAGAGAGCAACTGGCTGAGTTGGTCAATTAAAATGCAGCAGTTGTTAAGGAGAGATGGACTATGGGACTGTGTTGAAACTGAGGTTTTGAGGAGGACTTCCGGGTTAGCGCCTCCGGCAATGGCGGAGTTCCTCTGATTGAGAGGAACTTGCTCCGTGGAATTTAGGGTCTGGCCGCCATGGCGAAGGCGGAGACCCACTAAAAATCGCAGGCGGGAGAAGCCTGTGAACGTGGGATTCGGCTGGCACCTTTTGCGCCTCCCCTACTCGCGGGGAGACCCGGTTTCGGGTATCCGGAGCGATGTGGGGTGAGCAGCGCGGTGCTTCGAATTGACTGCTTCTTTCACGGAGTGAAGCCGCATTGCTGTTGCCGGAGAGCGCTGACTTTTTCCTGTGGACAATTTGATTCTAAACAACTACCCGTGAGTAGAACGGAAAATTGGATTTTTAAACGTCTTAATTTGGCACCGAAACGGGGAGGTTTCAAACAGGAAGTCCGCCTTCCCCTTTTGTAAATAGATTGAAGCAAAGAATTTGCAAGCTAAAGTCTTGGAAAGTCCTATGTAAAGGATTAAACTTCCAACGGCTAAAATCATTAAACCCCCCTTGGAGGCAGGAGAAGAGGGGGGAAATTTTGGATCGCGTAAGCCTGCAGGAGAGAGTGAAGAAAGTTGGATCACCAACAAAATGGACTGCTAGTAAGACAGACGTTTTTTGGGAAAGTTCATTGACTGTGACAGTTAGTTAAATAAGAGAAATACATTGTTTTCATTGTCTCCTTCTGCGTTTAAAAAGGAGTAAAAGTAGCTGAAAATTGAAACTAATTTTACTGCTTGAACTGTGCTTAAAAGGATTGATACAAACAAAAATTGTTTCCCTCTAGAGGGAGCCTTTGAAATTGTTATAAGAGTTGGGCTGGTGGAATCTCCAGCTGCAAGAGAAAACCGTGAGATTGACCTTGGATTGCTTGAGAATGTCGACAGAAGAAGCCTTAGTGATTGCACTATGCAAGATAAGTGAGTCATTGGAACAGCTCCATAAAAAGATGGACGTGATGAATATTAAAATTGATATTTTGGGACAAAAAGCGACTAATTTGGGACAAAAAGTGAACATCTACACAGAAACTATTCAGGAACCGATACAGGAATCTACTTTGACATGTCAAATGGTGGAGAAAGCGAGGGAGAAAGTTGTGGTTGTTGAACCTAAAGTAATACAAGTGGAGAGGGAGAGATTTACTGACCTTTGGGATCTGGACCTGGGTCACGAGGAAATTGGAGTTGTGGGGACCTGCAGATTTGGAGGGACTTTGAAACACGTCCTGAAATATCTTTTGGGTTTTAGTTTTAACTACGGAGATGTGGATGACATGTCAAGAAGGAATAAAAACATTGTTAGGTTGGAGCTCCCTCGAGACCTACTCTTCAGCATCAAATAAAGGAAATTAAGAACAAGATCAGCAGAAGACAAAGTAAAGTGTATGTATAAATGCGAAGAAGACTTGCAGAAGGGACCTGGAAAAGTGTTAAGAGCCTCGGACAGAAGAGCACCAGGTTGATGGACTATATGGAATTGACGGAAATGACTGGCAGAATCCGAGACCAGGGAGAAGAGACGGTGGAAGAAGATTGGAAAAAGTTTAAAGTTTATTTATAGAAATATGGTAAAATTAATGAGTGTTAGAAAAATGTTGGAATGAAATTATATGGCCTTAGTAGAAGTGTTATAAGGAGTTAAGCATAAATAAGTATTATAGTATTAATGGAAAATAAGGTTAAAATAAGTTAAGATATTTATATGACAGAAAATAGTGAAAGATAGAAAGGATTTGCTGAAACAATTAATAGAAGTGGAATACGAAAAGGGAAGGTGAGAGGAAGTCGGTGAAACAAGGGAATGAAAGATAAGGCATTGAAATGGTATGATGTATGTTTTTAAATTGTTTTTGTTCTGTTTTGTTTAGTTTAATGCGTTAATGTTGTGTGGTGTATTGTTTATATATTGTATTGTATTGTTTTTTCTTTCTTTTCTTTTTCTTCTTTTTCTTCTCCTTTTCTTTTTCTTCTTGTTTGTAAGGTTTAAAAGTAATAAATATTTAAAAAAAGAAAAGAAACTGAGGTTTTGAGACGGGACTCTGCTGAGGAGAAATGGCTGAATGAAAGGGCTTGTGCCCAAATTATGCTGTGTTTGAGCAACTCTCTCTTTTTTTGTAGAATATTTATTAAAGTTTTCAAGAAATAGTACAATATAAAATAAAAAAAGAAAAAATAACAAAAATACAAAAATACAAAAACAATTAAAAGAAAAACACATAAAATTTCCATTACTTATTTTCTCTTAACTTATTTTCCAGACCTCCTCATACCTCCCTTTCTTGTATTCCATTTCAAATTGTTAATTCCGCAAATTCTCCCCATTAGTTTTTACTTATTTCTAAACCTTATTTTTCATATCTCTTAAGCATTACAGCTGGAAACCACTTAATTTCTGTCCAACATCATTCTAACATTCATTAATTTTGCAATATTTCTGTAAATAGTCTTTAAATTTCTTCCAATCTTCTTCCGCCGACTCTTTTCCCTGGTCTCGGATTCTGCCGGTCATTTCTGCCAGTCCCATCTAGTCCATCATCTTCATCTGCCATTCTTCCAGAGTGGGTAGATCTTGTGTCTTCCAATATTTTGCGATAAGTATTCTTGCTGCTGTTGCCGCGTACATAAAAAAAGTTCTGTCCTTCTTTGGCACCAATTGGCCAACCATGCCCAGGAGAAAGGCCTCTGGTTTCTTCAGGAAGGTATATTTAAATACCTTTTTCATTTCATTATAGATCATTTCCCAGAAAGCCTTAATCCTTGGGCACATCCACCAAAGGTGAAAGAATGTACCTTCAGTCTCTTTACATTTCCAACATTTGTTATCGGGCAAATGATAAATTTTTGCAAGCTTGACTGGGGTCATGTACCACCTGTAAATCATTTTCATTAAGTTTTCTCTTAAGGCATCACATGCCGTAAATTTCATACCGGTGGTCCATAACTGTTCCCAGTCAGCAAACATAATATTATGTCCAACATCCTGTGCCCATTTAATCAAAACAGACTTCACCGTTTCATCCTGAGTGTTCCATTTCAGCAGCAAGTTATACATCTTTGACAAAATCTTAGTTTTAGGTTCTAACAATTCTGTTTCTAATTTCGATTTTTCCACCTGGAATCCAATTTTCTTGTCCAATTTGTATGCCTCCATTATCTGATAGTAATGAAGCCAGTCTCGCACCTTATTTTTTAGTTTCTCAAAACTCTGCAATTTCAGTTTGTCTCCCTCTTGTTCCAAAATTTCCCCATATTTTGGCCATTTGGACTCCATATTGAGTCTTTTAAAAGCTTTCACTTCCATTGGAGACAACCACCTTGGGGTTTTATTTTCCAATAAGTCTTTGTATCTTATCCAAACATTAAACAGTGCTTTCCTGACAATATGGTTTTTAAACCCTTTGTGTACTTTAACCTTGTCGTACCACAAATATGCATGCCATCCAAAAGCATTATTAAATCCTTCTAAGTCCAAAATGTCTGTGTTCTCAAGAAGCAGCCAGTCTTTCAACCAGCAAAATGCTGCTGATTCATAGTAAAGTTTAAAGTCCGGCAGGGCAAATCCCCCCCCCCCTTTCCTTTGCCTCAGTTAATATCTTAAATTTTATTCTGGGCTTCTTGCCCTGCCAGACAAATCTAGAAATATCTTTCTGCCACTTCTTGAAACAGTCCATCTTGTCCACAACTTGCAATGTTTGAAACAAAAACAACATTCTAGGCAATACATTCATTTTTATAACTGCAATTCGACCCAACAAGGAAAGCTTCAAGTTTGACCAAATTTCTAAATCTTTTTTCACTTCCGTCCAACATTTTTCATAATTATCTTTAAATAGGTTCACATTTTTTGCTGTCATATTAATCCCCAAATATTTCACCTTCTTAACCACAATCAAACCTGTCTCATTCTGAAACCTCTCTTTTTCAATTGATGTTAAATTTTTCTCTAAGACCTTAGTTTTTAACTTGTTCAACCTAAATCCTGCCACTTGACCAAATTCTTGAATTAAGTCTAAAACCCTTTTAGTACTAGATTCTGGCTCCTGTAATGTCAAGACTAAATCATCTGCAAATGCTCTCAATTTGTACTGTTTAGCTCCGACCTGTATACCTTTAACCAACTGGTCCCTTCTAATCATGTTCAGCAGGACCTCCAGAACCGATATAAAAAGCAATGGGGAGATTGGGCACCCCTGTCGTGTCCCTTTTTCTATCTTAAATTCTTCCGTAACCACATTATTTACAATTAATTTAGCTTTCTGTTCAGAATATATTGCACCTATATCATTTTCAAAACCTTGCCCTACCCCCTGTTGGTGATGAGCAGCATCCCGTTCACAGCGGAAGGATGAGGAGTACGTGCACATACTCTATATTGCTTTATTTACACTTCAAAGCTGGTAGATTACAGAAAAACATCTTGCCTCTGCCGGAGCAGAGAAAAGCATCCTCTCTCCTCTAAAGCACGGAGAGAACGACACACACTGAACTGCAAAGAACAGTGAAAAAACAGGAAACCAGTGTACGTCACATCCAGTCTCCTTTCCCGTGGGAAAACCCAACAGCACAGACTGTGGAATGTAAACATTGTCTTGTGACAAGCATTTCGCTGCACAGTGAAGAGAGCAGAAACCAACATCCTCCCCCTTTCTGTGAACATCACTGGGCAGCGTGTTCGTACAATATCAGTACAAACCCAACTTCTGCACATAGGTACAGTGTTGATCCCTTGATACAATCTTGGACAATACATCAGCAGGAATTTCATTACCTGGCATATAGGACACCGTTACGAGTCCCTTCTGAATACGTTCCCTAGCATGTTGCAACTTCAATTGCAAGTGCTTCGTGCTTTGATTACAACCTTCAGAATTCAGCAAAGCCAAACATGCTTTGTTGTCCTGGTAAACCTGGATTGGACATTTGACAGGAATTTTCATATCTTTGCACAATTGTAACAACCATTCACAATCTTTAAGTGAATAAGACAGTGCGTTCAGTTCAGCTTCACAAGTACTTAAGCTAACTGTTGTTTGCTTCTTGCATGACCAATCAAATACACCCTGATTGTACATATAGCAAACTCCAGACGTACTTTTCCTGTCTGTAGTGTCACTTCCAAAACTTGCATCTGCAAATATTTCAAGACCACCAGACTTCTGATTGTTAAATCTCAGTCTGTAATGCATAGTGCCTTTCAAATACCGCGCTATGCGTTTCAGAGCTTTCCAATCCTTAACAGTAGGATTGTTGACTTGTCTGCTTAGCAAATTACAGCTAACAGCAATGTCTGGTCTTGAACATCTGGCAATGAAGTTTAGCTTGCCTAGCACACTTCTGTACAGTGTAGTGTCAGAAAATGCTTCTTCAGTGTCATCTACCTGATAACCTGTTGTCATCGGTGTGTCTACAGGGTTAGCATCCATCAGGTTTAGTTTGCTTAACACATCAGCAATTTTCCGTGACTGGTGTACTAGAATGTTACCATCTTGATCTCTCTCTATTTCTAGAGATAGGTAGTTGTTTACCTCACCAAGATCTTTCATGTCAAAGTGCTCTTTCAGTTGAGCTAGGGCATTATTGTACATTCTGACATCTTTCTAAAAGAATAAAAGATCATCAACATAAAACAAACAATACAGTTTCTTTTGCCCCTCCTCTTTGACAAATACACATGGATCAGCTTTCCCTTGCTTAAAACCTAGAGAAAACAATACTTCAGTGAGTTTTGTGTGCCAACACCGTGCACTTTGTTTGAGACCATAAAGGGACTTCTTCAGAGCACAAACAAATCCCTGTTTTACCTGTACGCCATCAGGTGGAAGCATATAAAGTGATTCACCTAGAGATCCGTACAGAAAAGCTGTATTCACATCGTGGTGACTAATGTGTAGGTTCTCCTCTGCAGCTAGCTTGAGCATAAGCCTAACACTCTCATACCTCACTGTGGCTGAGTAGGTCTCGTGATAGTCTTCACCTGGTACTTGTGCAAAACCTCTGGCTACCAATCTGGCTTTGTGTCTGACTATCTTGCCATTTTGATCAGTCTTCGCTTTGAAGACCCATTTGCTTCCAAGCAGTTTCATTCCTGGAACTACTGGAACTAGGTCCCATGTTTTGTTCCTTTCCAAGGAATCAAGCTCAGCCTTCATTGCATTTAACCATGGCTCAGCTTCCTTTGAATCCAAATCCTGGATTTCTTGGAAACTTGAAGGTTCAAATACCTTCTTGGAGCTTTTAACAGCTGTTACTGCTATCTTAGCAAATTCATCAGCAAATCTCTTTGGAGGTCTGCCTTTTGTGGCTCTTTGTGACCTGCGAATTAGCCGTAGGTCTTCAACACTCTCCTCTTCCTTCTTGGGAGAAAAGTGACCTATTGTGAACAATGGTTCCTCCAATTCTTGATCAGAGCTTTCAGAGGGTCGCATAGAGGCCTTCGCACTCTTGAAATCCTCTGAATCACCCGATTCAGTTTCAGACTCAGAATCAGAACCTTCATCAGTGGGTGTGGGTTGCTGTGGCTGCTTTTGACTATCCTCAGTCTCATCACTGTCATCAGGATAACATTGGAAAATTCCCACATTCTCCCCCCACTTGGCATTGTACTCAACACTTCTTGTGAGCTTAATTGCCTTTGAGTCAGTCATCATTATTCTGTAAGAACCTTTCTGATAACCTAGAAAGATACCATGCAATCCACGCTTGTCTAACTTCGAGTTTTGTGGTGAGTGAACCCACATGTCAGAACCAAAAATTTTCATGTGTTTGATGTATGGCTTCTTGCCAAACATCTTCTCATAGGGGGTACAACCAATCGCTGAAGATAACCTGCGATTATAACTGTAAGTGAAACATGAGAGAGCTTTGGCCCAATAACTCTCTGGAAGATTAGCATCATGCAGCAAGGTTTTTAACCCTTGAAGCAAAGTCTGGTTTGCTCGTTCCGCAAGTCCATTCTGCCATGGCGAGCGAGGACTAGACAAATCGTGTTGAATTCCTTTCTCAGTCAGAAAAGCTTCAAACTGCTGAGAAGTGAATTCTCCCCCGCGATCACTGAAAAGAGTCTTTACCTTCTTACCATGCACATTTTCCAACCAAGCACAGAATTCCTTGAACCTAGGAAAAGCCTCTGATTTCTGCTTGAGATTGTACACATAAATATACCTGGAAAATGCATCAATGAGAACCATGAAGTACCTGTTTCCACCCAAAGAGGGCGCTAGTGGTCCAACCAAATCAGCATGAACAATTTGGTATGGTTCTGTAGCTTGCCTACTAGACACCTTACCTTTCGCAGCCATTTTCACTTTGTTTGCTGCGCATGCCTTGCACTTCATGTGGTACCTGCAGGGTTTAATAGTCATACCTTTAACCAAGGCAGGCATTTTAGATACTGCCTCAAAATGCAAATGACCAAATTTTCGATGAAAATCATGAATACATTCTGCATGCAAACTTTTGTTAGTACCTGCAATGCAACAAGTGTCATCCCGCACAACATCATCATAATACAAAGCATACAAACGATCAACATATTCAGCATACAATACATAATTATTTTTCTTTGTGATGATGCACCTTTTGTTCTTAAAGGAAACGTCAATTTTCCGCTCATTCAGCTGTCCAACGCTGAGCAGATTATGTTTGGCATCCGGCACATAAAGCACATTCTGTATCGATAAGTCCAAACTGTGAAGAACAACAGTTCCGTAGCCTTTACTGGGGATTGTGTGGTCATCCGCCTGGTGAATCGCACCTTCCTGCGGTGTAAAAGACACGAACAGTCGCTTATCGTTGCACATGTGATGCGTTGCAGCCGAATCAACAACGAAGAAAGATCTAGACGTCTTCTGGACCTCTGCAACTTTTGGAGTGAAGCGTGAGACCATTGCCTTGTGCTGCGTTGTCCTGGACACTGGACCTTTGCCTTTGCTCTGGCCTCTTCCACGCGATGAGCTTTCGCTGCGCTGCTCTGTCTTGGCCCTGGGATATTTGCAGTCCCTCTTCATATGGCCTAGACGTCCACACGAGTAGCATTTCACTGCCTTCAAAGCTTTGGCGCCATCTGGTGGTTCCACTGCACTATGGGATGACGTCTGTGAAGTCTCCCCCTTGCCCATGCAGCTATCACCCTGGCGATCTGCTTCATTCTGAATCATGGCAGTATCACAGGCTATTGTGAGTTGAGCATTTGGCTGATCAGTGGTATCTTAAATTCTTCCGTAACCACATTATTTACAATTAATTTAGCTTTCTGTTCAGAATATATTGCACCTATATCATTTTCAAAACCTTGCCCTACCCCCATCCCCTGTAGGTTCTTTTTCATAAAACTCCAAGAAATGTTGTCAAAAGCTTTCTCCGCATCCACAAATATCAAAACTGCTTTAGTGTTTATATTCACTTCTAATTTTTCCAAAATGTCAATTATATTCCTCAAATTATCAGACAAATGTCTTCCCGGGAGAAAGCCCGCTTGGTCTTTATGAATCTCTTCCATCAATACTTTTTTCAATCTTTTGGCCAAAATGTCAGCAAAAAATTTTGTAATCCACATTTAATAACGATATGGGGCGGTAGTTCTTAAGTTGAGTTTTTTCAGTCTCTGTTTTCGGTATAAGTGTGATATATGCCTCTTTCCACGACTCTGGCGCCCTTTTCCCTTCTAAAATTTCATTGCAGACTTCCTTCAAAGGTTGTAGTAAGCACTCCTTCAAAGATTTGTAGTACCTGGAAGTCAGCCCATCTGGTCCTGGAGACTTGCCCAATTGCATATTTTGAATGGCACCTTCTACTTCCTGTTCTGATATTTTGTAGTAGAAGTGTTATAAGGAGTTAAGCATAAATAAGTATTATAGTATTAATGGAAAATAAGGTTAAAATAAGTTAAGATATTTATATGACAGAAAATAGTGAAAGTTGGAAAGGATTTGCTGAAACAATTAATAGAAGTGGAATACAAAAAGGGAGGTAAGAGGAAGTCGGTGAAACAAGGGAATGAAAGATAAGGCATTGAAATGGTATGATGTATGTTTTTAAATTATTTTTTGTTCTGTTTTGTTTAGTTTAATGTGTTAATGTTGTGTGGTGTATTGTTTATATATTGTATTGTATTGTTTTTTCTTTCTTTTGTTTTTTCTTCTTTTTTTTCTCCTTTTCTTTTTCTTCTTGTTTGTAAGGTTTAAAAGTAATAAATATTTTTTTTTAAAAAAAAGAAACTGAGGTTTTGAGACGGGACTCTGCTGAGGAAAAACGGCTGGATGAAAGGGCTTGTGCCCAAATTATGCTGTGTTTGAGCAACTCTCAGTTATTGCGTGTAGCAAATGCCAGCACAGCGTTTGAGTGCTGGAATTTATTAAGGGCAATGCATGTCAGAGAAACTGCTGGAACTATAATTTCTCTCACCAGAAGGCTGTTCAGGATTGTTATGAAAGAAGGTGAGAGTTTGGCAACTCATCTTCAAAGGCTGAAATCTCTGTTTCTTCAACTACAGCAGAGAGGTAAGCGTTATGATGAGACTGACCAAACATACATTAGCCTTTCAAGTTTGCCTGAAAGCTGGTTGCCCATGATTAACAGCATGGAGAGTATGCGTCCCCGAGATCTGACACTTGAGTATGTGGTTGGAAGATTGACCGAAGAAGCAGAAAGAAGGTCAGATAGACAGGCTGAACTCCAAGAGCGGAGGAGTTGCAGCTGAGGGGGCCAGCAGCAGAATCTGCCAATGGAGCAACGCCAAGGTTTGGACTTGGCCATGGCAGTGAGGAGGTACTATAGATGCAAGCAACCCGGGCATCTCCAACGTCAATGCAGGGCAAGACTTCCAGGAGACGACGTGGAGCAGAGACAGCAATCGACGCAGAAACGTAAGCAGAAGGGGTTCTTTTCAGGGAAGAACACGCGTTCTGCTCAGTTTGTGTCTGCATTTTCTCGAGAGGAAAGGAAGATACCTCGAGGAACATGGTTGCTGGACTCTGGGAGCAGCAGGATTATTTGCAACAGTCGGGAGGACTTTAAGACCCTGGGGAAGCCAGCCGATGGAAAAGACTCAATCTATCTTGCTGAACATGTTTCCTGCAGTGCTTGAACACTACTCTACCAGAGACTCTGTTTGTCAGCAGTTTGGACTATTGTTTACTGTCTGTAAGCTGTTTGATTAATGCAGAGTATAGTGTTAAGTTCACACGGGATGGTTGTCTCATAAAGAATGGAACTCAGGTATGTGGCCATGCAAAGATGGAAAATGGGTTATATGTAATGCAGGACAAGCCTGCTAAAGCAGCCCAGGTGGTTCAGGATAATTTGCCAGTTCACAAGGGGTGTGTACATGAACTGCACAGTGTCATGGTATTGACGGAGAATGAAGGGGAAGAGGAGAGACAGGCAGAGGAAGGGGGGCAGGAAGTGGCGGTGGAGGAAAGCCAGGAGGAGGGACAGCTCACAGATTTTGGAACAGCCTCAACACTGCACAGGAAGTTCTAGCACAGACAGTGAAGCAATGCCTGTTCCGTCTGCCCAGGAAAGGAGGGTGTTAAAGAGGAGGGGACAGAGACATCACATGAAAATTCCACACCTTTTCTGTTGGAGAAGGGGCGGGCGTAAGGCACTCCAAGAATCTGAGCCGGAGGATTCGGATGCATGATTGTAAAGTGCTGCTTGTACATATGTGAAATAAAGACTGTAAATATGTATCTCTGAGTGAGCAGAGGCATTTCTTGCAGAGAGCGTTCACAAGCCATCACACACAGGAAACTGGGTCACACAAATTTCCGTGTGCTTTCAGAGATGCAAAAGGTGTGCAAGAACCTAAAAGTAAATAGCTGTAACTGTTTCCTAGATTGCAATGTATGTAAAATGGCCAAATCTAAGAGGAAGCCTGTGGCTTCTAAAAGTGACAGAGTATCTAAAGAGGTTTTAGAACTTGTCCATTGTGACGTGATAGGCCCTTTCCCACAAAAAACTGAAGGGGGCACCAGATATGCTTTTCTGGTAATAGATGATAAATCACGTTTTAGTTGGTTGTTTTTGTTAAAGCAGAAATCAGAGTGTTTCCCCACATTCAGAGAATGGGTTGCCCAAGCTGAAAAGCTCTTTGCTCGCCCTGTTGTGCAGTTGCAGACAGATAGGGCGGGGAATTTCTGAACAAACAATTTGGGGCATGGTTGCAACGTAAGGGGATCACTCACCGTTTGGCTAACCCTTATAGCCCTGCTGAAAATGGTCTGTGTGAAAGACGTGGGGCTGTAATACAATCAGTAAAGGACTGCCTGCTAGTGGATGCAGGACTGGGTCACAACCATAGGCTGTGGGGAGAGGCTTTTCTCACAGCAAACTTTTTGATTAACAGGACCTGGTCTAGCTCTATAAAAGATATTCCTTATCGTGTATTGTTTGGGAAAGAACCAGAGTGGACAATGCTCCATAACTGGGGTTCTTGGACACATGTAAATATTCCCAAAGCTCAGCGCCAAACAGGGGGCACTAGAGTGCAGAGACTGCGGTTTGTGGGATACCAGCCCTATGGCAAAGGGTGGTGTTTCAATTTACGCCCAGGACGCATGGTTCTGTCACGAAGCGCAGACTTTGCTGACCAGGACAGATGGACTGCGATCCATGCCAACCCAGACTGCAAGTAAGAGAAGAGGCTTCTTCTCAGCCATTGGCAGCACAGGAGCAGGATGAGGAGGAGGCACAGATTTCCCCAAAAGACGTGGCAATAGATAATACTTCTCTGGAGGAAGAGGAAGAAGAGCCAGAGATAAGGGGGGAAGAAGAAGTAGTTGTGCCTAGGCCCTCCCAGCGTTCAAACAAGGGTGTACCTCCTCAGCGTTTGACCCTAGGAGGAGTGAGAGTATGAAATGTGAGTTGTGTGGAACCACAAAGTTATAATGAAGTCGTAGACTTACCTCCTGGGGAACGTGCTTTGTGGGAACAAGCTATGAAAGAAGAAATGGACTCTTAAACGTAACAAAGTGTTTGAGGTCATAATGCCGCCACCTGGTGACAGAGTGGTGTCATGCAAGTGGGTTTACAAAAGGAAAACCCTTGCATCTGGGGAACCACGTTTTCGAGCCAGATTAGTAGCCAGAGGGTTCACTCAGATTAAAGGGGAGAGTTATGATGAAGTGTTTTCTCCCACTGTAAAGAGTGAAACTTTTCATTTAATGCTTTCCATTGCTGCTGTAAGACAACTAGCAGTGCACCATTTTGATGTTGATGCTGCATATCTGCATGCAAATTTAGACCATGAAGTGTTAATGAGACAACCCCCTGGGTTTGAAGAGCGGAATGGTGCAGTCTGGCGTTTGAAAAAGGCTGTTTATGGTCTCAAACAAAGTGGAAGGTGTTGGAACCAGTGTTTAAGTGAAGCCCTTGTAAAACTTGGTTTTAAAAGGAGTGTGGCTGATCCATGCCTGTACACCAAGGGGACAGGCAACAAATATCTAATGCTCTTAGTCTTTGTAGATGATTTACTTGTAGCAGGGAGTTCCACAGATGAGATCCAGAAGCTCACAAGTCAACTGGAAAAGAGGTTTAAGCTTAAAGCCTTAGGGCCTGTAAGCAATTACTTGGGAGTAGAAGTAAGGCAGGAAGCTGGTGGAAGCTTCCTATTGAGCCAGAAAGAGAAAATTCTTCGTTTGATAGAGCAGTTTGGCATGGAAAACTGCAAGCCAGTTCAGACTCCCATGACATCAGATTTCCCAAAGACAGTGTGTGAGGATGAATTTGATCAGCCTGAGTTGTATCACTCAAAAATAGGATCACTGTTGTATTTAAGCCAGTGGTCAAGGCCAGACATTGCATGTGCTACAAATGTTCTTTTTTAAAAAAAAATTAAAAATATTTATTCCAGTTTTAAAAATTACAAAAAAAACCCCACTAGATTAAGCAAGAAGAAAACAAGACCATGTATACAGACAAGCAAAAAAAACCCAGAAAAATACAAACAATTAAGGGGGGGGGGGAAGAAAAAAGAAAAGGAAAAAAAAAAACAAATCAAACCTTCCCATAACTTATTTTCCATTTGCTTATTTCCTTGACCTCCTCACACCTCCCTTTTTTGTATTCTAGTTCAATTAGATATTTCAGCAAATCCTTTCCATCTTTGTTTTTATCCCAATAATTTATCTTAACATACTGTAATTTTACACTCTCTTCTTTCACCAATTAACTATCCATTTTTACTTAATCCTTTATATCATTTCTGCTAAAACCACATAACTTCATTCCAACATCCTTCTAACATTCCTTAATTTTACAATGTTTCTGTAAATAAGCTTTAAATTTCTTCCAATCTTCTTCCACCAACTCTTCTCCTTGGTCTCGGATTCTGCCAGTCATTTCCGCCAATTCCATATAGTCCATCACCTTCATCTGCCATTCTTCCCGGGTGGGTAAATCTTGTGTCTTCCAGTACTTTGCAATAAGTATTCTTGCTGCTGTTATAGCGTACATAAAGAAAGTTCTATCCTTCTTTGACACCAATTGGCCGACCATGCCCAGGAGAAAGGCCTCTGGTTTCTTCTGAAAGGTATATTTAAATACCTTTTTCATTTCATTATAAATCATCTCCCAGAAAGTCTTAATCCTTGGGCATGTCCACCAAAGGTGAAAGAATGTACCTTCAGTCTCTTTACATTTCCAACATTTGTTATCGGGCAAATGATAAATTTTTGCAAGCTTGACTGGGGTCATGTACCACCTGTAAATCATTTTCATTAAGTTTTCTCTTAAGGCATTACATGCCGTAAACTTCATACCTGTGGTCCATAACTGTTCCCAGTCACCCATCATAATATTATGTCCAACATCTTGTGCCCATTTAATCATAGCTGATTTTACCATTTCATCCTGAGTGTTCCATTTCAACAGCAAGTTACACATTCTTGACAAATTCTTAGTTTTAGGGTCTAACAGTTCTATTTCCAATCTTGATTTTTCCACCTGAAAGCCAATTTTCTTATCCAAATTGTAAGCCTCCATTATTTGGTAATAATGAAGCCAATCTCGCACTTTGTTTTTTAGTTTTTCAAAACTGCAGTTTTAATCTGTCTCCTTCTTGTTCCAAAATTTCCCAATATTTCGGCCATTTGGCCTCCATATTGAGATTTTTCTGAGCCTTTGCTTCCATTGGTGGCAACCACCTTGGAGTTTTGTTTTCAAGCAAATCCTTATATCTCATCCAGACATTAAACAGTGCTTTCCTGACAATATGGTTTTTAAACGCTTTATGTGCCTTGACCTTGTCGTACCACAGGTATGCATGCCATCCAAAAACATTATTAAAACGTTCTAAGTCCAAAATGTCCGTGTTTTCAAGAAGCAGCCATTCTTTCAGCCAACAAAATGCAGCTGATTCATAATAAAGCTTAAGGTCTGGCAGGGCAAATCCACCTCTTTCTTTAGCATCAGTTAATATCTTAAATTTTATTTGAGGCTTCTTGCCCTGCCAGACAAATCTAGAAATATCTCTCTGCCACTTCTTGAAACAATCCATTTTGTCCAAAATTTGCAGTGTTTGAAACAAAAACAACATCCTTGGCAATACATTCATCTTTATTGCTGCAATTCGGCCTAGCAATGATAACTTCAGATTTGACCATATTTCTAAATCCGCATGTGCTACAAATGTTCTGAGCCAACGTGTATCTAAACCCAGTACTGCCGATTGGTGTGCTTTGAAAAGGCTTATCAGTTGCGTGGCAATTCCCGCCCCATCCCAAAGATGAAGTAAATAAAGACACCGGACACCGAATTTAAGGTTAATGGGCGAAAATGGCCACAACTTTATTGATTACAGGAAAGAGCGGTATTGGCTTTAGGCATTGGCCCTACCAGACTATCCGGTCTAACTGGGAAGGGTTAAGCACCAACCGGAGGAGCCCCCGAGATGCACATCCCTGGGGCGCTCCCCAGGGGGTTACCGCTCGGGGGGGCGCTTTAGGCCCTAGCCTCCGTAGGTTTCGGACGAGGCGACGCCCCCCCGGAGTCCTTTAACAAACTACCCTTCAAGCTTTGGGGGAGGTGATGGCGTTCCTCCCCCCCGACCTCATTTCCATAACAATACCCCTGCCAATGCCTAACCGCCACACGAGCCAGGCTCGCCGCCAATACCCTCAAACCTGTAACCAATCCCTGATACCGTTAAAAATGTCGGCCAGCCAAACATCGTTACCGTCATCAGACAGATGCACGCCATCACTGCGGAAGAGTGCCTCCTTGCTAAAATGGATGCCAGGGTGTTCGATGATTTGCCCACCCATTGCAGTCACTCTACGCGCCACCGAGCGCTCCAGGATCCTCCTGGCTCTATTAACAGCCACGGGATTAACAGCCAACAGCGCCTCTCCAGCAAAGATGACCATATAATTGTAAGCTTTGGACAGGCGGTCTGCAACGCCTCCAGATCATTAACGATATGCCACATAACGTCCACCCCCTTTCTATAGGCCAGGTCGTTCTCGCCCAGTTGGATGACCAGCGCCTCAGGTGGGCCTAGCACTGCCAATTTATTTGAAATTGCTGGGAGGAATTCCTCCCAACGCATTCCCCGACGAGCGAACCAGGACACTTTGACATTGTTGGGGAGCTGTAGATCATGGCAGCAGCCTCTGCTAAACGCCCGCAGCCTTGCCCAGTGGACGATGCTGTGGCCGAAGATCCATATACGCACCGTCCCGCAACCTGGAAAATAAAAGGGAGAACCGGGTCAGGGAGGAGGCGGAAGGGGGAAGGATGAGGAGGGGATTTAGCGCGATTTTCGGATGTAGCCCCTGTAGGCATTCAACTTCCATCTCCCCATGTCCATTATCCTTTCGGCCGGTAAACCCATATGAACGGCCGTGGTGGCCGCCCCAATGCGGAAAGAGTGAGCAGCGTATGCCTCCGATGGGAGCCCGATGGCAGCGATCGCCTTGCGCATTACCCTCGTGAACTGGTGTTTTGTAAGGCGAGAGCCGTCAGCGTGTATGAAGAAGGGGCCACCTGTTTTTTGCCTTAGGCAGAGGAACTTCCTAGCGTCCTTAACTGGGCATGGACCGGGCCTCTGAGTAGCCTGTAGGCGGATCAGGGCCCCTCTGCCAAGCTGGTCGGTCTTTGAACTACGGATTTTTATCATAACCTCTGAACTGGACAAGGATACATCATCTAAGAGGAGCCTCCTACTGTTACTGACCGGATGGTCGTCGCAGACCACTTCGCCTATGCGCAAGGCACCAAAGAATGCGAAGGAAAACGCTGAGGAAAATAACCTGGCCTCGTACGTGGACCAGCAGATGGCCCTGAGCACAGCGCGTAATTGCGTGAGTATGTCAAAAGTTATGGGTCTTCTGCTATCTACGCTAGGAGGATGGGACCTGCGCCAACCCTCTAGCATCTTCCGCACCACGAAGTGTGCGCAGGGGTCAACTGAGAACAAGGCTTTGGAGAAGAACGATATCGCTGCGGAGTGAATGTTAAGGGTTTTGGGGGCCCGACCTAAGTCATGGAGACGCACCAGGTACTCAATAACCTCTGACTTAGACGGGGGCCTGCCAGGTTTAAGCCGCCCTTTATTCTGTCTAAATGCTGTAAAATCTAACCACGCCTTGTTATAGGATCTTAGTGTAGAGGGTGCGACTGATGACAATACTCCCTTTATTGCTTCTCGTTGCCAATACTCCAGAGGTGTTTCAGAAACGGCTGCGGCAGCTGCTGCGCATCCGGCGCCAATGAGCGAAACCGCTCCATCTGGAAACGAGACAACGCATCCGCAATGTTGTTATCAATACCCGGTACAAATTTAGCAGAAGCATATAAGTTAAGGCGAAGACAGGAGAGGACAAAGTACCGTAATAGCGACGCTACTCTAGGGGAACGAGTGGATTGTTTATTTAAAACAGACACCACCGCCTGATTGTCTGTCCAGAAGCAGATCCTACGGTCCTTAAACTGCTCGGCCCAAAGATGGATTGCAACAACAATGGCAAAATGCGACATTGAATCTGCCTTTCGCCTCCTCCCAGTTCACCCAGAGGACTATCGTTGGCTAGGGTTTAAATTCCAGGGCTCTTATTTTATCGACAAAGCTATGCCCATGGGGTGCTCAATTGCTTGTGCTGCCTTTGAGACCTTCAGTAGTGTAATCAATAAAGTTGTGGCCATTTTCGCCCATTAACCTTAAATTCGGTGTCCGGTGTCTTTATTTACTTCATCTTTGGGATGGGGCGGGAATTGCCACGCAACTGATAGTGCCTGCTCAGAATTGGTATAAGCGTGTGTTCCCTAAATTCGACTGCCCTGTGATTAGTATTGTGGCTTCAAAAGGATATTTAATCGTACTGCTCTTTTAAATGAAACTATACCAGATCAGTTAAATAAGTTATAATTACTACCACAAGTACTAGTTACTTATATAGAACTTTTCAATGAATGGGTTAAACGTGTTAACTATTTACTAAATATATTAATCAGTATTTCCCAACTTACTAAGTGAAAGGGCCGTATAATGGTAACGCAGGCACCGTGAAGCGGATGATAGCAAGCCTCGTCAACTCCCAGTACTTAAAGCTTGAAATGCAGATTAATCGCCACCTAGTGGGCCACCAAGGTTCAGAGTTCCTATATAAGAAAGCTCTGTTGCTAAAAGGAACACTAAGAGAACAAATAACTAAGCAGCGCGGGAACCATAGCAGAAAGACCGCCTGTGCTGAGTAACACAGAAAGAGTGTACCAGCATGCAGGAGACTGATAGGCTAAGGAAGGGGGGATCAGGCAGCTGAATGAAAAAGAAGGAGATGTAATGGCCGGCTCTACTTAAGGCCTATCGGCACCAGAAGTAAGGTTGGACCAGCAACTAAGTCAGAAATAAAGAAATAAAGAAATAAGAAAATAAAGAAATAAAGAAATGAGGAAATAAAGAAATAAAGAAATAAAGAAATAAAGAAACAAAGAAACAAAGAAACAAAGAAACAAAGAAAGCCGAAAATGTAATGTAAACCTTAATCATAGAACGGTCCAGCAAAGAACGAAATTAAATAGCCCCAGCCGCTGCAGACGCTACAATGCAGGGTGCCGTGCAAGCGGTGCCCCACTCAAAATGGCCACCCGGGACCACGTTGCCAGCAGCAAAAATGGCGGCCACTTCACTTAGTGCCTCCGCATCTGTGAAAAGCGGCTCCGGGAATGTGGAATTGGCAGCAGAAGCCCCCGGCAACGAGCAGTAAAAGAGCAGTATTTATCCCTGCAATGTAGAAAGCTGGCCAGTTTTTTGCAACAATGAGGCGGCCCGCGGACCTAATCTTGCCCCATGTAAGATGGCGCCTGTGGAGAACCACGTGGGTTAAGTAAAATGGCGCCCGGCTGCCTCCGTTGCCAAGGCAACCCGATAGCAAGCAACACAAGAAACTTTCACCCAGTCCAATAAAGCCGAATAGCAAGCAACTCGGGATCCGGAAACGACCCTCAACGCTGCAGCAAGTATATGTGCACCCGCCCCAACACCAGACAGCGATGCACGAGGGGGGGGAAAGCGGGCATAAGCCGAAACCCCACAGAAAAGGCTACCGCAGCAAATAAGGGCAGTACCACCCGCTAGCCGCGCTATTAACCCCTACAGAAAAGCCTGAAAGCCGGGACTGAATCAAACCTCCTGTGAGCGCTGAAGGCAGCTCACGCTGGCGGAAGCGCTGCGGCGAACGAAGCAATAAGCGGCGGCGCGGCTCCTCGCTGGCTGCGTCGATGTCCCCGGTGATAGGGCACCACAAAGGCTAAGGCGCCTCTGGAAAGATTACAGCGCTGCGGAGACTGCTTCTAGTAGTCCACGTGGGTTGCGGGCGGCAACTTCGAAAAATGGGTGACTGGAAACGCAGCCAGCAATTGTGCCTTTTTGCGTTCCCGAAACCAGAAAGAAGCGCCAGAGAAAGAAAAGAAACAAACAAACAAACAAACAAAAAGATGATAAGGCCCCTGTTGGTCTGAAGGAACACAGGATCGTGGGAAGGGAAGAACCAAACCGCTACTGCTGTGGGAACGAAAAGGGGCGAGCCAGGGCTGCCCTGACCTTAAGTGAACCCCGGGAGGCCCGCCCCCAGCGCCAGCCGATTGGCTGTTGCTGTGGGCGGTGAATATTAATGAGCTGGGGAATCCCTGCTTCTCGCGGGGCTGACGCCAGCCCCGGGAGATTGCTGATGGGGGCGTGAGCCCGCAACTCCACCCCCTCTTTGGGTCGGGAGTGGCTATATCTAAAGGGGACATTAAATGTATGTTTAAAGATATCTAGTACACAAGACGAAAAACTAGAAGTATTTGTTGATGCGGACTGGGGAAGCTGTGTAGCTACCAGAAAATCTACAAGTGGAATGGTTATGATGTTTGCCAATTCCATAATTGGATGGAGGTCAAAGAAACAAGGATTTCTTGCGACCTCATCCTGTGAGGCAGAATATGGGAGCCTGTCACTAGCATGCAATGAAATCATGTGGTTTATACAAATACTAAAAGATCTAGATTGTAAAGTAGATTTGCCTATCCAAGTGTATGAAGATAGCCAATCGTGCATTGCATTAGCGATTTCGGAAATAATCATCTTTGTTGGAAGCCGCCCAGAGTGGCGGGGTACAAATAAATTATTATTATTATTATTATTATTATTATTATTATTATTATTTATTATTATTATTAAATCCGCATCAAAACATATTGCTATCCATCATGCAAATGTTAGAGATTGTGTACAGAATGGGGTAATCAAACTGGAGTATTGTCAATCACAAGATAATATTGCTGATTTGTTTACCAAGCCTTTGCCAGCAACGTGCCATAATGAATTGATGACAAAACTGGCTTTATGTATATAGTGTATGTATGTATTGTTTCTGTTGGGGTTTTTTGCATTTAAGAAACAGAAGGGGTGTCACGGCTAAAAATTGGCCGCTGTTTCTTTAATGCTTAAAAAGCTGGGTCAGCATGAGTCAGCGGCCTGCACCGGGTTGTATATATAGAGTGAGAAATGTTAGTTTGTGGTTTGGTTGGTTGGTTGGTTAGTGAAAGCTGGGAGTGTTGTTGTGTGTACAGTTGGTCAGTTGCTTTTGCAGAAAGACTTTTAAGAATAAAAGCAGAAAGTACTCTGCAAGGACACTTTTCTTGTGGACTCTTTTATGCCGACAAGGGTCCGAGGACCAGCCTGAGGCAACAAAGGGAGGTCAGAACCTTTTTTAAAAATTATTTTTACAAACACTGACAGTATCGTTGGTACATTACACCGAGTAAACTTGCTAAAATATACAGGTGTCACAACAAATTATGTTGGAAATGGAGGGAGAAGGAAGGGAATTTCCTCCATATGTGGTGGACCTGTACTAGAGTCAAGGCCTTCTGAGATATCATCTATAATGAATTAAAAAAGGTATTAAAATATAACTTCAGCAAAATTCCAGAGGCATTTTTATTGGGATTAATTGGTGAGGAAATTTTTTTAAAAAGATGTAAATTTGTTCATGTACGCCACAACGGCTGCAAGAATCCTCCTGGCCCAAAGATGGAAGCAACAAGAACCCCCCACTCTGGAAGACTGGCAGATAAAGATGGTAGAATACGTGGAGTTGGCAAAGTTGATGGGGAAGATTAGGAATCGACCCGATGAACGATTTCAAAAGGACTGGAGCAAATTTATAAATTATCTGAAAGAAAATGGTAAATATCTGAAAACGTTTGCAGCTTTAACGTGAAATGTTTGGTAATGTGAAATTAAGGAGCTAATTTACGTGTAAGAGGGTGATTGTTAAAAGTTGACATAAGGTAAAGAAGCGATTACAGAAATAAAAATGGATACGTTAAAGGTATGGGGAAGTCAGAAAGAGGGAGGGAAGGAGGTTGGTGCTCTTTTCAAGCAATAATGTAAGCTATGGATTTGTGTAAAAAATTAAATGTAACATGGAAAACTCAATAAAAATCATGTTAAAAAAAGAAAGAAACATAGCCAGAGGCAGAGGCAGTGGCTGATACTGTGCTTGATACATCGTTGGAGCCTGAAACAGACACACAGCCAGAGCCAGAGCGGGACGCTGAATCACAGCCAGAACCAGACCCTCATTCAGAACCAGGACCTGAAAGAGAGGCAGAGCCTGATTCTGCAACAGTACTTGATACAGTGCCGGAGCCAGAAATAGAGACACAGCCTGAAACAGAGCCTAAGCCTGAAAAATAGGCAGAGGCAGAGGCAGAGGTAGAGCCAGAAAGAGGGCTTGAAAGCGTCGGAGCCTGAAACAGAGAAACAGCATGAAACAGAAACAAAGCCTGACACATAGAGCCAGAAACATAGCTGAGCCAGAACCTGAGCCTGACACTGAAAGAGAGGCAGAGCAAGAGCCATCGTGAGAACCTGAATCAGCCATAGCTTAGAGCCACAGCCTGTGCTTGCAGCAGTAGTTGATACAGCGTGGGAGCCTCAAACAGCCACACAGCCACAGCCACAGCCACAGCTAAGATCCACAGCAGACGCAGATACAGGGCTTGAAACAGCGTCGGAGCCTGAAACAGAGAAACAGCGTGAAACAGAGACAAAGGCTGAGACACAGGCCGAACCTGAAATAGAGCTAGAAATAAGTTCTAGAGCCAAAGACTGAGACAAAGCCTAATAAAGAGCAGAGGCCTGAGCCTGAGCCTGAGCGTGAGCCACAGCTACAGCCATAGTGCCACAGCCTGAGTCTGCAACAGTGGTTGATACAGCGCCGGAGCCTGAAACAGAGACACAGAGCCAGAGCCAGAGCCAGACCCTGAATCAGTGCCAGAACCAAGCCCTCATTCAGAACCAGAGCCTGAGAAAGAGCCAGAGCCAGAGCCAGAGCCAGAGCCAGAACCAGAGCAACAGCCACAGCCACAACCACAGCCTGAGTCTGAAACAGCCCTTGATAGAGAGCCAGAATCAGAGAATCAGAATCAGAGTCAGAACCAGATCTTCGGTAAAGACGTGGTCTGGTCTTAGCGCAACTGCTCCTCCCACCCACGATAACAGAGATTGGGTGTTCCAATACATCCCCCCGTAGGGAAACTGCCCCAGCCATTCTGTTGGCTGAGGCCCCCTCCCAGGCAGCCATGACCCTTTCCCCTTAAAAATCAAAATACAAACTATACAATAACCTAAAAACATAGTAAAAGAAAAACAAAGCAAGAAACAATTATGCTAAACTTAAAATAATCCCCGCCCCAACTAAACATTTGTCCCACCCCAGAAAGAAAACAACAACAACAACAACAACAAACCACCGTTTGAGGTGCAACAGAGACACACGCTTAAACATAGCCAGGGGCAGAGGGAGAGGCAGAGCCTGATACAGTGCTTGATACAGCGTAGGAGCCTGAAGCAGAGACACAGCCAGATCCAGAGACACAGCCAGAGCCAGAACAAAACCCTAATTCAGAGCCAGAGCCTGAAAGAGAGCCAGAGCCAGAAACAGTGCTTGATAGAGTGCCAGAGCCTGAAACAGAGGCAGAGGCAGATACAGGGCTTGAAACAGCGTCAGAGCCTGAAACAGCGTGAAACAGAGACAAAGGCTGACACACAGGCCGAGCCTGAAATAGAGCTAGAATAAGTGCTAGAGCCAAAGACTGAGACAAAGCCTAATAAAGAGCAGGAGCCTGAGCCTGAGCCTGAGCCTGAGCCTGAAACCGTGCTTGATACAGTGCCAGAGCCTGAAACAGAACCAGAGCCACAGCTACAGCCATAGTGCCACAGCCTGAGTCTGCAACAGTGGTTGCTACAGCGCAGGAGCCTGAAACAGAGACACAGCCTGAAACAGAACCTGAGCCTGGTTATTAGCATGGCAATTAAAGAAGAGAGAGGCAGAAAGGCTTATAAATAGAGTTAAGTGCAAAGGCAAAATAATAAACAACCCTAAAGAAATAGAGAAACGATTTCTCGAATTCTTTAGAGAAATCTATAAGGAAGGAAATGAAACAACAGAAGAAGTTAAAGAACATTTAGAACAGAACTGTCTTCCGAAACTTCCTAAAGAACAAAAAGAACTGTTGAATGCCCCTATTACATCGTACGAAATTCAAAGAGCAATTAAGGAAGCAAAGATAGGAAAGCCACCAGGGCCAGAAGGCTTACCGGCAATATATTATAAAAAAATTGCGGACTTACTGTCTGACCCATTAAGAAGTATCATGAACAACATCTTAAAAGACGGAACCATGCCGGATTCTTGGAAAGACAGCCTTATTGCATTAATTCCAAAACAGGGAACGGACAATCTACTTATTAACAACTATAGGCCTATCGCACTTCTAAATAACGATTATAAATTATATGCAAATATTTTAGCCGAAATATCAAAGAAAGTCTTCCAGATGATGATACACAATGACCAAGCTGGCTTTTTGCCCGGGAGGCACATTTATAGCAACACTAGAAACATTATAAACTGATTAGCGTATTTAGACTTAAGAATGGAAAAGAAGGCAGTCTTAATGGCTATAGATGCAGAAAAAGCTTTCGACAGGGTATCCTGGAAATTTATGAAAGGTCTATTACACCATATGGATTTTGGTATACAGTATATAAAAGGGATTGAAGCAATATAATCAAAACAAAAAGCGAAAATCATAATCAATGGAAATTTATCACAGGAGTGTGAAATCAGTAAAGGGGTAAGACAAGGTTGCCCACTATCCCCCTTAATTTTCATATTAACATTGGAAGTTTTATGTAAACAAATTAGGGAAGAAAAAGAAATAAAAGGGATTATGCTGGGAAATAGAAGTTACAAAATGAGGGCATTTGCTGACGATTTAATTATAACTAGGGAGCAACCAAAACAGAGTTTAAGAAAGGCGTTGGAAATAATCTATGGCTACGGTAAAGTTGCGGGGTTCAAAATGAATTTAAACAAGACAAAACTATTAGTTAAAAATATGTCGCCAGATGAAAAAGCAGAATTAGAACAAATAATACACATTAAAATCTACCCCAAAATCAAGTATTTAGGATTATGGATAACACCAAAGAATACTAACTTATATGAAGATAATTATACCAATTGTTGGAAAGATATCAAAAGACAGTTGGAGACATGGACAAGGTTAAATTTATCATTCCTGGGCCATATTTCGGTAATTAAAATGATAGTTTTACCGAAGCTACTCTTTCTATTCCAAACGATTCCAATTACAGGAAAGACCAGCAGTATCAACAAGTGGCAAAAAGAAATTTCTAAATTTTTGTGGAGGGGTAAAACACCAAGAGTAAAGCATAAGATATTAATAGATACTGTAGAAAGAGGTGGCTACGGGTTACCGGACTTGAAGCTATATTACGAAGCCTCATATGTCTTCTCTGGTTGAAAGATGGGTATTTATTAAAAAATTGGGATATTTTAGATCTAGAAGGTCACGACACCCGTTTTGGGTGGCATGGCTATCTTAATTATGGGAAAATAAAGATGCATAGGAGTTTTTCAAATCATATAATAAGAAATGCTATATATAAGGTATGGGGAAAATACAAAAGACATTTGGAACAGAAAACCCCAAGATGGAACTCTCCACTAGAAGCAATCGCTGTTAAAAAAAGCAACAACATCAAAGAGAACGGGATAACGTATAACACAATATTAAGGGGGGAGGAGGAGGGTCAACTAATATTGATAAGTTATGAGAAAATAAAAGATCACTTTTCTAGTTGGCTAGATTACTTCCAGGTGAATGAAGTGTTCAGACAGGATAAGCAGATAGGTTTTAAAAAGGAGCCTTCAAGATTTGAAAGAGAACTACTGAATAGTAAAACCAAAATAATCGCAAAAATGTATAGACTTCTTTTATAATGGATGAGGAGGTTAAGGCTTCAATGATAAAGTGGGCCCAAGATATGGGCCGTCCAATTATGCTAAAAGATGGGGAAAACTGATGGAATGTAAATTTGAAATTTACAGCCAGCTATAATATAAGAGCAAACATGATGAAAACGGCTCATAGGTGGTACCTCACTCCTTCCAGATGATCAAGAATGTATAAAAATTTGGCGAATGCTTGTTGGAGATGTGGAGGAAGTAACGGTGACATGAGCCACATGTGGTGGACGTGTGAAAAGATTAAGATTTTTTTTTTGGGGGGGGATATACGATGAATTAAAAAAGATGATGGGGATAACTTTTACGAAAAAAACGGAGGCATTTCTATGAAGTATTTTAGATAAAGAGATCCCAAAAAATCTAAGAGAGAGCAGCAGCTCGTATACTTGTGGCCAAGGGATGGAAAGATCACGAGGCTCCAAAAATAACAGATTGGCAAATCAAATTACAGGAATTGGTGGAGACGGCTCAATTGACTAGCAAACTCAGAGGAATCTCAAAGCAAAAATTTGCAGAAAAATGGGATGGTTATACAAGATATGTTCAAAAATACAGTCATAGTTTTGACTCCGTGCTAGCATTCGAGTGATAAAGGAACTAAAAGGAGGTGGACAACAATTAAGGATTTATTATGTTTTCAGAATGTATTGGAAAATTTATATAGAAAGGATTATTGTTTTGTGTACATTCCATTGTAAGAATGGAAACAGAGGCAGAGCCACAGCCACAGCCACAGCCTAAGTCTGAAACAGTCCTTGATAGAGTGCCAGAGCCAGAGCCAGAGCCAGACCCTGAATCAGTGCCAGAACCAAGCCCTCATTCAGAGCCAGAGCCTGAGAAAGAGCCAGAGCCAGAGCCAGAACCAGAGCAACAGCCACAGCCTGAGTCTGAAACAGCCCTTGATAGAGAGCCAGAATCAGAGAATCAGAATCAGAGTCAGAACCAGATCTTCGGTAAAGACGTGGTCTGGTCTTAGCGCAACTGCTCCTCCCACCCGCGATAACAGAGATTGGGTGTTCCAATACATCCCCCCGTTGGGAACCTGCCCCAGCCATTCTGTTGGCTGAGGCCCCCTCCCAGGAAGCCCTGACCCTTTCCCCTTAAAAATCAAAATACAAACTATACAATAACCTAAAAAAATAGTAAAAGAAAAACAAAGCAAGAAACAATTATGCTAAACTTAAAATAATCCCCGCCCCAACTAAACATTTGTCCCACCCCAGAAAGAAAATAACAACAACAACAACAAACCACCGTTTGAGGTGCAACAGAGACACAGCCAGAGACAGAGCGAGACCCTGAATCAGTGCCATAACCTGGAATGTTTAAGTAAAGGAAAGATGACGCTTAAGGGATTCAAAGAAGCACTGTAAAAAAGTAATAAGTATTGATTAAAGGGAATAGGAGGAAAAGAGATAAATAATGTCAATACAAGTTTGAGGAATGCGTAATGAAAGTGATGAATACGGATGATTTACGGGACAGCTGAGGGAAGTACGAAAGAAAAAGCAGTGATGAAAATGATGTGAAACTATTGTATATATATATATTATTTTTCGTTGTTGTTGTCGTTTGTCTTGTTTTATGTTTAATAATAAAAATTATATGGAAAAAAAAAAAAAAAGAATCAGTGCCATAACCAAGCCCTCATTCAGAGTTTACCAGCTCCATGTGGCACGTAGGCTGAGACCCTATCTGCCTGCAGACTGTCTCGCCAGAGTGGTGCATGCTCTGGTTATCTCCAGCTTGGAGTACTGCAATGCGCTCTACGTGGGGCTACCTTTGAAGGTGATCCGGAAACTACAACTAATCCAGAACGCGGCAGCTAGACTGGTGACTGGGAGCGGCCGCCGAGACCATATAACACCAGTCTTGAAAGACCTACATTGGCTCCCAGTGCGTTTCCAAGCACAATTCAAAGTGTTGGTGCTGACCTTTAAAGCCCTAAACGGCCTCGGTCCAGTATATCTGAAGGAGCGTCTCCTCCCCCATCGTTCTGCCCAGACACTGAGGTCCAGCTCCGAGGGCCTTCTGGCGGTTCCCTCACTGCGAGAGGCCAAGTTACAGGGAACCAGGCAGAGGGCATTCTCGGTAGTGGCGCCCGCCCTGTGTTCCATCAGATGCCCTCCCATCAGATGTCAAAGCGATAAACAACTACCTGACATTCAGAAGACATCTGAAGGCAGCCCTGTTCAGGGAAATTTTTAATATGTGACATTTTAGTGTACTTTTCATCTTTGTTGGAAGCCGCCCAGAGTGGCTGGGGAAACCCAGCCAGATGGGCGGGGTACAAATAATAAATTATTATTATTATTATTATTATCATTATTATCAGAACCAGAGCCTGAAAAAGAGCCACAGCCCGAACCAGAGCAACAGCCACAGCCACAGCCTAGAGCCACAGCCTGAGTCTGCAACAGTACTTGATACAGTGCCGGAGCCTGAAACAGACACAGCCTCAAA
The DNA here is from genome assembly GCF_964252035.2 of Podarcis erhardii. Taxonomy (NCBI): domain Eukaryota; kingdom Metazoa; phylum Chordata; class Lepidosauria; order Squamata; family Lacertidae; genus Podarcis; species Podarcis erhardii. Next base: position 29,677,698 of record NC_138506.1, on the reverse strand, counting down.
CAGAGCCTGAGCCTGAAACAGAGGGAGAGCCACAGCCACAGCCTGAGTCTGAAACAGTCCTTGATAGAGTGCCAGAGCCAGAGCGAGACCCTGAATCAGAGTCAGAGTGAGACCATGAATCAGAGCAGAGCCAAAGCCTCATTCAGAGCCAGAGCTGAAATTGAGCCAGAGCCAGAGCCAGAGCCAGAGCCAGAGCCAGAGCCAGAGCCAGAGCCAGAGCCAGAGCCAGAGCCAGAGCCAGAGCCAGAGCCAGAGCCAGAGCCAGAGCCATGAATCAGAGCAGAGCCAGAGCCTCATTCAGAGCCAGAGCTGAAATTGAGCCAGAGCCAGAGCCAGAGCCAGAGCCAGAGCCAGAGCCAGAGCCAGAGCCAGAGCCAGAGCCAGAGCCAGAGCCAGAGCCAGAAATAGGGCTTGATACAGGGCCGGAGCGCAAAACATAGCTGCAGCCACAGCCTAGAGCCACAGCCTGAGTCTGCAACAGTACTTACTTCCGGGTTAGCGCCTCCGGCAATGGCGGAGTTCCTCTGATCGGGAGGAACTTGCTCTGTGGAATTTAGGGTCTGGCCGCCACGGCGAAGGCGGAGACCCACTAAAAATTGCAGGCGGGAGAAGCCTGTGAACGTGGGATTCGGCTGGCACCTTTTGCGCCTCCCCTACTCTTGGGGAGACCCGGTTTCGGGTATCCGGAGCGATGTGGGGTGAGTGGCGCGGTGCTTCGAATTGACTGCTTCTTTCACGGAGTGAAGCCGCATTGCTGTTGCCGGAGAGCGCTGACTTTTTCCAGTGGACAATTTGATTCTAAACAACTACCCGTGAGTAGAACGGAAAATTGGATTTTTAAACGTCTTAATTTAGCACCGAAACGGGGAGGTTTCAAACAGGAAGTCCGCCTTCACCTTTTGTAAATAGATTGAAGCAAAGAATTTGCAAGCTAAAGTCTTGGAAAGTCCTACGTAAAGGATTAAACCTCCAACGGCTAAAATCATTAAACCCCCCTTGGAGGCAGGAGAAGAGGGGGAAAATTTTGGATCACGTAAGCCTGCAGGAGAGAGTGAAGAAAGTTGGATCACCACCGCTCTGAACCTGGAAATGGACTGCTAGTAAGACTGACTTTATGGGAAAGTTCATTGACTGTGACAGTTAGTTAAATAAGAGAAATACATTGTTTTCATTGTCTCCTTCAGCGTTTAAAAAGGAGTGAAAGTAGCTGAAAACTGAAACTAATTTTACTGCTTGAACTGTGCTTAAAAGGATTGATACAAACAGAAATTGTTTCCCTCTAGAGGGAGCCTTTGAAATTGTTACAAGAGTTGGGCTGGTGGAATCTCCAGCTGCAAGAGAAAACTGTGAGATTGACCTTGGATTGCTTGAGAATGTCGACAGAAGAAGCCTTAGTGATTGCACTATGCAAGATAAGTGAGTCATTGGAACAGCTCCATAAAAAGATGGATGTGATGAATATTAAAATTGATATTTTGGGACAAAAAGCGACTAATTTGGGACAAAAAGTGAACATCTACACAGAAACTATTCAGGAACCGATACAGGAATCTACTTTGAAATGCCAAATGGTGGAAAAAGCGAGGGAGAAAGTTGTGGTTGTTGAACCTAAAGTAATACAAGTGGAGAGGGAGAGAGCCCCAGCCTTACAGAGGCAACTTGATGATTACAAGTTGTTGCCCTCTATGATTGAATTCAGAGAAAGTCAGATTGGAACCCTGCTTGGACTGCAGAAGGAAAGTTGGATAGATCACCTCATGCAGAGATTTACTGACCTTTGGGATCTGGACCTGGGTCAGGAGGAAATTGGAGTTGTGGGGACCTGCAGATTTGGAGGGACTTTGAAACACGTCCTGAAATATCTTTTGGATTCTAGTTTTAACCACGGAGATGTGGATGACATGTCGAGAAGGAATAAAAACATTGTTAGGCTGGAGCTCCCTCGAGACCTACTCTTCAGCATCAAAGAAAGGAAATTAAGAACAAGATCAGCAGAAGACAAAATAAAGTGTATGTATAAATGCAAAGAAGACTTGCAGAAGGGACCTGGAAAAGAGTTAAGTGCCTCGGACAGAAGAGCACCAGGTTGATGGACTATATGGAATTGACGGAAATGACTGGCAGAATCCGAGACCAGGGAGAAGAGACGGTGGAAGAAGATTGGAAAAAGTTGAAAGTTTATTTATAGAAATATGGTAAAATTAATGAGTGTTAGAAAAATGTTGGAATGAATTTATATGGTGTCAGGGGCTCAGGAGCTGAGGCACAGGGAAGATGGGAGATGGAGAACGAGGGGGAGGAATCCGAAGGGAGCGTAGGAGGGGACAGTGGTCCGAGGGATTCCATGAGCCTCTCCAGCGAATCGGAAGATTCACAGAAGGGAGCGCCAGTGGCCAGGGGCAGGGGGGTCCCAAGGGGAACGCCCCAGGAGCAAGGGGGCAGCAGGGACTCTCAGAGCAGTAGTTGGAAATCAGGACCAGCTTCCCCACCAGAGCAGAGTGGGGGGGAAGAGTCCCAGGCATCGGGGCCAGTGCTTTCCCCACCAGGGAGAGGAGACGAGGCAGAGTCTACCACGCCTCCCTCGGAGAGTCGGACAACGGAAGGGAGGTCAGATCCGGCCAGTGTCACGGAAGAGGGAAGCAGTGATAGAAGTAGTGTAACGGTTAGGAGAAAGGTCACTGGGTTGGCGCGAGAAGCAAGTTCAAATGTACAGGAGCGCGGGACAGCAGAGAGTGAGGATTGGGAACCGGGTCCTAAAGCACGCCGGAGGCAGGGGGAGGAGCTAAGCGACTCAGCGTCAGAAGAGTCCAGAAAGGGCAATGCCCCAGAGGGCAGGAGGACCCAGAGGAGAAGAGAGCAGCGCATGAGGTGGAGCAGGGCTAGGATCTTAAACTGGTGTGGAAGGGGCGGAGACTCAGACGGGACTTCGCCGATCTAGAGTCTAGACGTAGGGCTGCACGCTCTGGCTTTGAAATGGAAATTAAACTTCAATAAAGACTTTTGTACATAACATCAGCCGGGCGTTGGTCCTCTGTGAGCTGGGACCTAGAGGCAGCTCTGACAGTAAGTCCCGTCTCCATAAAAACCTCGCAGCGTGAGTGGACGCAGCGAGGGGCGAAGATTGGTGCTTCGCGAGCTCACGAAAGCAAGACAAGATGACTACCGAAGAACACATAACAGCCCTGCAAAACCCAGTGGCACAACTTAACGCGGAAATTCTAGCATCTAGGAAGAGGGAAGACGAAGCCGCTGCTGCCTGCAAGGATCTGCAAATCAGGTTGGAAATGTTGACTAAACAGGGGGCGCCGGGAACCAGACCAGAGGGGATTGGGCTGGGAAAGAGAGGAGGCAGCCTCGTGTCTCATTTCGATGGGAATCTGCAGCAGTATCCTAACTTCAGAGCAGACGTGATGTACGCGCTAGAGTTGCTGGAGAAGGACTTTAGAGATGAGCAGGAGAAAGTGGGGTTCATACTAACTCATCTCCACGGAGACGCTAAAGTGTGGCTGCGTAATCTGTGGCGAGATAAGGACCCAGCTCTCCAAGATGCAAAAGCCTTCCTTAAGGCGATGGACGCTTGTTTTTTATCAGCGATAGATGTGGATGTTGCCAGGAAAGAGATACATGGATTAAAACAAGGCAGAGCCACTGTGAGGCAATATCACTCCCGCTATTTTGCATTGGTCAACGCGCTGGGATGGGAGAAAGATTCAGCTGCCGTCAGGGACCTTTTTTGGGAGGGGTTGAATGGGGCTGTGAAAGACGAAATTGCAAGGGGGGAGAGACCCCAGAGCACTCAAGAAGTGGTCCAGAGGGCGCTGACGATTGGGGTGCGTCTGGAAGAACGTTCCTGGAGCAAAGACGAAGGACGTTGGGGACGCACGCCAGCAAGAGCACCTCCTCTTTTTCCCAGGGACACAGCGCGCGCTCAATCCACGCCTCCACTGGGAGGGGGAGAGGAGCCGATGGAGATAGGTGGTGCCAAGGCTCAGTCAGCAGCCAGAGCCCTAACGCCGGGAGCAGTCAAAACGAAGCCTCCTAGAGGGAACAGGAAGTGTTACATCTGCGACAGTGCTCAGCACATGGCGAAATAGTGTCACCAGAGGTTGCACAAGCACACTGCAGCCTCAGTGACAATTACAGAAGCAAAACAAATTCCTTCCAGTAGCACCTTAAAGACCAACTAAGTCAGTTCTTGGTATGAGCTTTCGTGTGCATGCACACTTCTTCAGATACGGTTGATGGACTTCCATTTCATGCGGCTCAATGTGGTGCCTTCCATAGTTTCAGTTACAGATAGGTAGCCGTGTTGGTCTGCCATAGTCAAAGCAAAACAAATTCCTTCCAGTAGCACCTTAAAGACCAACTAAGATACCATCTGAAGAAGTGTGCATGCACACGAAAGCTCATACCAAGAACTGACTTAGTTGGTCTTTAAGGTGCTACTGGAAGGAATTTGTTTTGCTTTGACTATGGCAGACCAACACGGCTACCTATCTGTAACTGGAATTACAGAAGCAGTTCAGCAGCATGTACCACAGCAGGGAAACGACGGAGTCTGGCTGGAATCATAGGCACTGGGGCCCAGCCAGACGAGTCAGTGAAGCAGTCCCCAGAGATCTTACAGCCCACAGACCCCCCTCCCACCCAAACCAGTGGTGCAGCTCACCGCAGCGCTCCAGCTTCCCAATGGCCTCACCATGGAAGTGCCTATTACCATTGACTCTGGCAGCAATGCAGACTTTATAGGAGTGGATTTCATCACGCAACATGGCATAGCGCTCCTGCCTGCCACGATGCCCCTCAAAGTAGTGACAGTCGATGGCAGAGAGCTACTGGGGGGACAAGTGCTACAGCAAACGCCGCCAATGGTGATGAGAATTGGAAACCACCGCGAAGTCATCAGCTTCAATGTTACCCACCTGTCAGACACGCCCATAGTGTTGGGCATGAGTTGGCTGGACCGGCACAGTCCGGCATTAGCATGGTACCAGCGCCAATTGACTTTCAGCTCCTCCTACTGCGCAGCACACTGCATACTGCCCACCCAGGAAGATGAAGGGCCGGAAGATGGAACGCAGTTACACTTGGGCATGCTGCAAGCGGTACCCGACAAATACAGAGAATTCTTGGAAGTCTTCTGCGAGAAGGAGGCGGACAAACTACCCCCCCACAGACCATACGATTGCAAGATTGACCTCCTGCCGGGGGCGACGCTGCCGACTGGAAAACTGTATTCCATGTCTGAAGATGAACTGCAGGAACTCAGGGAGTTCATAGAACTCAACTTGAAGCGGGGATTCATCCGAGAATCCAAAGCGGTGGGGGGCAGCCCCGTGTTTTTTGTGAAGAAAAAAGACACGCCCCAAAAGAGGCTTGTAGTTGATTACAGGGTCATAAACTCGAGGACGAAGCCCACGGCGTTCCCCATGCCCAAGATCGACGACCTGCTGGCGACGGTGCGGAAGGGTCGCATCTTCACCAAGTTGGATCTGCGAGGGGCGTACAACCTTATACGCATGAGGGAGGGCGACGAGTGGAAGACGGCCATGTTTACGCCTTTGGGCACCTACGAATACAGAGTTATGCCGTTTGGCTTGCAAAATGGCTCCCACTGTTTCCAAGCCTTCATGCATCACGTGTTGGCGGGGCTCCTCTACAAGAAGTGCGTCTGCTTCCTGGACGACATTCTGATCTTCTCGGAATCGCAGGAGGCTCACGAGAGAGATGTCAAGGAAGTCCTGCAGAGGCTACGGGAGCACAGACTTTACGCCAAACTGGAGAAGTGCCAGTTCGACATGACGGAGGTGGATTTCCTGGGCTACAAGCTGTCCGACAGGGGTCTCGCCATGGACAGCGCCAAGGTCCGCTCGGTGCTGGACTGGAAGAGCCCGCGCAATCGGAAGGAGGTCCAGAAGTTTGTCGGCTTCGCCAACTTTTATCGCAAGTTTATCAAGGGTTTCGCGATGCAAACGGCGGCCATCACAGACACCCTCAGCTCCAAGAAAAAGAAGTTCATCTGGACGGAGCAGGCGGAGAAGTCCTTTCAGGAGCTCAAGCGACTCTTCGCATCCGAAGAACAACTGCTACATGTGAACCCCAGCAAACCCATGAGGGTTGAAACGGACGCCTCCGACAGAGCGGTGGGGGCAGTCCTGTTGCAGCAAGATCCGCAAGGGGACTGGAGGCCGTGCGCTTTCTACTCCAGGAAACTCAGCAAGTCGGAGCAGAACTACACCATCTGGGACAGGGAACTGCTGGCCATTCATGCAGCCTTCAAGGCGTGGCGGCACTTCCTCATCGGAGCCAAACACACAGTGCAAGTTCTCACGGACCACAAGAACCTGGAGTACTGGCGTACGACGCGGTTCCTGAACCAGAGACACATCCGATGGGCGGAGTTCTTTGCAGATTTCGACTTCAGAATAGAATACATCCCAGGAGACAGCAACATCATGGCGGATGCGCTATCCAGGAAGCCGCAGTATCTCGAGGCAGAGGCACCGGCGGCAGCCAAGCACATTTTCGCACCGAAAGCGTGGGCATGCGCCGCAGCCACGGTGGACCTGGACGCAGTACGTCGCGCGCTGCAGACAGACTCCTTCGCACAATCCAAGATGGAGGAGGTGCGAAGCGGCACAGCGAAGGACGACCAGTTTCAGATACGCGACGGACTGCTCATCCGCAAAGGGGCCCTCTACGTGCCGGGAGACGACCTCCGTGCAAAGGTACTGCAGCAATTACACGACGCACCCAGCGCTGGGCACTTCGGCAAAGAGAAGACGGTGGAATTAGTAGCCAGAGACTTTTGGTGGCCCAAGATGAGGGGAGAAGTCGAGGATTACGTCAAGAGGTGCGACACATGCCAAAGAGCCAAACCAGTACACAGGCTGCCGGCGGGATTGCTGGAACCGCTACAGACGCCCCTTGAGCCGTGGGAGAAAGTGGCCCTGGACTTCGTCACAGATCTGCCCAGCTCGCGAGGCAAGACAGCGGTACTCGTGGTAGTGGACTTGTTCACCAAGATGGCCCACTTCATTCCTTGCGCGAAGGTGGCCACAGCGGAACAGACAGCCAAGATGTTCATAAACCACGTGTTCAAGGTGCACGGCCTACCACGGTCTATCCTGTCCAACCGGGGGCGCCAGTTCATCTCGAGTTTCTGGCAGAAGCTGATGGGCATCCTGAACGTCAAGGTCAACCTATCGTCGGCGAGACACCCGCAGACCAACGGACAAGCGGAGAGGGTCAACGCCATCATGCAGCAGTACCTGAGATGCTACGCGAACCAGCAGCCCTCGACCTGGGTGGACTATCTACCGCTGGCCGAGTTTGCCTACAACAACACGAAGCACGTGTCCACGGGGGTGACACCGTTTTTCGCCAACAATGGGCGGCATCCCAGAACCTTCCCGGGGTTAGAGAAAGTGGGGGAGGGGGAGCCGCAGGGAGCTGAGGACTGGGCGGCGGAGTTACAGGAGGTCCACGAACAGCTCCGAAGGCAGTTGGAGCTAGCTAAACACGCTTACAAAATGCAGGCAGACCGACACAGGAGAGTTGGTGAGGACATACGGGTGGGGGACTGGGTCTGGTTAGCAGCCCAGGCAGTGCCGGCCAGATCGTTAGCTAAGAAGAAGCTCGGACACAAGCAGCTAGGGCCTTACCAAGTCGAGGCACAGATCAACCCAGTGGCCTTCCAGTTGACACTCCCGGAAGGATCCAGAATGCACCCGGTCTTTCATAGATCGGTGCTCACGCCTTATAAGGCAACTCACAGGTTCCAAGAACCAGGGACAGCTCCTAGCCCGCTCAGAGGCGCACCCACAAGGGGGGGCCGCCGAGGGAGGAGCCGCTCAACGAGGTCACGGAGATCTTGGACTCGAGATGGGGGGAAGAGGGGGTTGAATATCTACTAGCCAGGGAAGGTACCCCGGCCAGCGCCAACAACTGGGTACCGTACTATGCGGTGGAGGAGCACTACCTCAAAGACGAGTTCCACGCACTGTACCCACACAGGCCCATGCCGGCGGATTATTTTGACGAATATCTTTTCACACCCACACTCTCAACCAGCACATTCCAGGGTTTCTCTTCAGCTGAAGAGGCGTCACAGGAGACCAGCTCCCCAGAGGGATCCCTCTCAGGGTTTGGTACAGGCGGATCTTATTGGTGGGAGGATCAACCTGAGGTGGGCTGGCGCAGAGAACTGCCGAGGGGACCATGGCACGCAGTGTCACCCCAGACAACAGAGGAAGGGGGGGCACCGGGCGAGTTGGGGGTAGATCCAGGTTTCAAGTCAAGTCAAGTACTTTATTACGGTCATAGACCAGCATAAACAAAACATATACATAGATAGTATAACAGTATGAATCCAGGCGAATAATTATTAAATAAATAGGAGCTAGAACCAAACGTAGATTTAAACATATACATAGAGTACTTAATTAAGGATAAGATCCAGGATTAATTAAGGATTAAGATCCAGGTTTCGAACACACCTCCCAAGAGATGGAAGCAGAGGAGATCGCCGTCGACGGGACCATGGAGGACTCCCCGGACTTATCCGGCTGGCTGCACGCCACGGGGGAAGAACTGTACCCTGCACTCACCCCCACAACACTGGAGCACCCAGAACCCACACCGGAAGAAGGGGAGGGGGGGAGGGGGGCTTCGAGGGGGGGATGGATGTCAGGGGCTCAGGAGCTGAGGCACAGGGAAGATGGGAGATGGAGAACGAGGGGGAGGAATCCGAAGGGAGCGTAGGAGGGGACAGTGGTCCGAGGGATTCCATGAGCCTCTCCAGCGAATCGGAAGATTCACAGAAGGGAGCGCCAGTGGCCAGGGGCAGGGGGGTCCCAAGGGGAACGCCCCAGGAGCAAGGGGGCAGCAGGGACTCTCAGAGCAGTAGTTGGAAATCAGGACCAGCTTCCCCACCAGAGCAGAGTGGGGGGGAAGAGTCCCAGGCATCGGGGCCAGTGCTTTCCTCACCAGGGAGAGGAGACGAGGCAGAGTCTACCACGCCTCCCTCGGAGAGTCGGACAACGGAAGGGAGGTCAGATCCGGCCAGTGTCACGGAAGAGGGAAGCAGTGATAGAAGTAGTGTAACGGTTAGGAGAAAGGTCACTGGGTTGGCGCGAGAAGCAAGTTCAAATGTACAGGAGCGCGGGACAGCAGAGAGTGAGGATTGGGAACCGGGTCCTAAAGCACGCCGGAGGCAGGGGGAGGAGCTAAGCGACTCAGCGTCGGAAGAGTCCAGAAAGGGCAATGCCCCAGAGGGCAGGAGGACCCAGAGGAGAAGAGAGCAGCGCAGGAGGTGGAGCAGGGCTAGGATCTTAAACTGGTGTGGAAGGGGCGGAGACTCAGACGGGACTTCGCCGATCTAGAGTCTAGACGTAGGGCTGCACGCTCTGGCTTTGAAATGGAAATTAAACTTCAATAAAGACTTTTGTACATAACATCAGCCGGGCGTTGGTCCTCTGTGAGCTGGGACCTAGAGGCAGCTCTGACATATGGCCTTAGTAGAAGTTTTATAAGGAGTTAAGCATAAATAAGTATTATAGTATTAATGGAAAATAAGGTTAAAATAAGTTAAGATATTTATATGACAGAAAATAGTGAAAGATGGAAAGGATTTGCGGAAACAATTAACAGAAGTGGAATACAAAAGGGAGGTGAGAGGAAGTCGATGAAACAAGGGAATGAAAGATAAGGCATTGAAATGGTATGATGTATGTTTTTAAATTGTTTTTGTTCTGTTTTGTTTTGTTTAATGTGTTAATGTTGTGTGGTGTATTGTTTATATATTGTATTGTATTGTTTTTTCTTCTTTTCCCCCCTCCTTTTCTTTTTCTTCTTGTTTGTAAGGTTTAAAAGTAATAAATATTATTTTTTATATATATAAAAAAGAGTCTGCAACAATATATTATAAAACCGGCAATATATTATAAAAAAATTGAGGACTTACTGTCTGACCCATTAAGAAGTATCATGAACAACATCTTAAAAGACGGAACCATGCCGGATTCTTGGAAAGACAGCCTTATTGCACTAATTCCAAAACAGAGAACGGACAATCTACTTATTAACAACTATAGGCCTATCGCACTTCTAAATTACGATTATAAATTATATGCAAATATTTTAGCTGAAAGATCAAAGAAAGTCTTCCAGATGATGATACACAATGACCAAGCTGGCTGTTTGCCCGGGAGGCACATTTATAGCAACACTAGCAACATTATAAACGTATTAGCGTATTTAGACTTAAGAATAGAAAAGAAGGCAGTCTTAATGGCTATAGATGCAGAAAAAGCTTTCGACAGGGTATCCTGGAAATTTATGAAAGGTCTATTACACCATATGGATTTTGGTATACAGTATATAAAAGGGATTGAAGCAATATAATCAAAACAAAAAGCGAAAATCATAATCAATGGAAATTTATCACAGGAGTGTGAAATCAGTAAAGGGGTCAGACAAGGTTGCCCACTATCCCCCTTAATTTTCATATTAACATTGGAAGTTTTATGTAAACAAATTAGGGAAGAAAAAGAAATAAAAGGGATTATGCTGGGAAATAGAAGTTACAAAATGAGGGCATTTGCTGACGATTTAATTATAACTACGGAGCAACCAAAACAGAGTTTAAGAAAGGCGTTGGAAATAATCTATGGCTACGGTAAAGTTGCGGGGTTCAAAATGAATTTAAACAAGACAAAACTATTACTTAAAAATATGTCGCCAGATGAAAAAGCAGAATTAGAACAAATAATACACATTAAAATCTACCCCAAAATCAAGTATTTAGGATTTTGGATAACACCAAAGAATATTAACTTATATGAAGATAATTACTGTATACCAATTGTTGGAAAGATATCAAAAGACAGTTGGAGACATGGACAAGGTTAAATTTATCATTCCTGGGCCCTATTTCGGTAATTAAAATGATAGTTTTACCGAAGCTACTCTTTCTATTCCAAACGATTCCAATTACAGGAAAGACCAGCAGTATCAACAAGTGGCAAAAAGAAATTTCTAAATTTTTGTGGAAGGGTAAAAGACCAAGAGTAAAGCATAAGATATTAATAGATACTGTAGAAAGAGGTGGCTACGGGTTACCGGATTTGAAGCTATATTACGAAGCCTCGTGTCTTCTCTGGTTGAAAGATGGGTATTTATTAAAAAAATGGGATATTTTAGATCTAGAAGGTCATGACACCCGTTTTGGGTGGCATGGCTATCTTAATTATGGGAAAATAAAGACGCATAGGAGTTTTTCAAATCATATAATAAGAAATGCTATATATAAGGTATGGGGAAAATACAAAAGATATTTGGAACAGAAAACCCCAAGATGGAACTCTCCACTAGAAGCAATCGCTGTTAAAAAAAGCAACAACATCAAAGAGAACGGGATAACGTATAACACAATATTAAGGAGGGAGGAGGAGGGTCAACTAATATTGATAAGTTATGAGAAAATAAAAGATCACTTTTCTAGTTGGCTAGATTACTTCCAGGTGAATGAAGTGTTCAGACAGGATAAGCAGATAGGTTTTGAAAAGGAGTCTTCAAGATTTGAAAGAGAACTACTGAATAGTAAAACCAAAATAATCGCAAAAATGTATAGACTTCTTTTATAATGGATGAGGAGGTTAAGGCTTCAATGATAAAGTGGGCCCAAAATGTGGGCCGTCCAATTATGCTAAAAGATGGGGAAAACTGATGGAATGTAAATTCGAAATTTACAGGCAGCTATAATATAAGAGCAAACATGATGAAAATGGCTCATAGGTGGTACCTCACTCCTTCCAGATGATCAAGAATGTATAAAAATTTGGCGAATGCTTGTTGGAGATGTGGAGGAAATAACGGTGACATGAGCCACATGTGGTGGACGTGTGAAAAGATTAAGATTTTTTTGGGGGGGGGGATATACGATGAATTAAAAAAGATGATGGGGATAACTTTTACGAAAAAAACGGAGGCATTTCTATGAAGTATTTTAGATAAAGAGATCCCCAAAAATCTAAGAGAGGTATTGTCAGGGTTTTAGGGAGAGAGGAGACAGAGAGCGAGGGCGAGGAGGAAGAGGACGACAACGAGCCGAGGTTGTCCCAAAGTCCGTCTAGCGAATCAGAGGATTCCCAGAAGGGAGCCCCCCTGGTCAGGCCAAGGGGCAATAGAGAGGGAAGCAGTCAGAAAGAGGGGAACGAAGAGGGAATCCCCAGTGGGAGTGGCAAAGCAGGACCAGCTCCCCCGTCGGAAAGGAGTGGAGGGGGGGGAGTTGCCAGTGTGTCAGAAAGAGCAGGACAGGAAGGAGGAAGGGGGAGGAGTTCGGAGCAAGACGTCCTGCCTGAAAGGGAGGAGTGTAGTACCGAGAGCAGCGTAACTGTAGAAAGGAAGGTCAGAGGCAACGTACGCGCGCCAAGTTCAAATATAGAGGCGCGCGGAAATGAGGAGAGCTCTGAGGAGGAGCCTGGTGCCAAAGCACGAAGGAGGGGGGAGCAGGCGGGAGAAGACTCAGCCTCTGGGGAGTCCCGGAAAGAGGGAAGACAGGGGGGCAGGAAGACCCTGCGGAAAAGGAAAGAGAGGAAAAGGTGGAGCAGTACAAGCCTCTTAAATTGGTGCAGGGGAGGGACGGACTCAGAGGGGACTTCTAACATCTAAGGGTAACAGATGCGGAGCCACGGAGTTTGGATGTAATGACGACAATGATCTTCAATAAAACCTTTTGTATATAGCTTGGACTGGACTTTGGTCTCTTGTGAGCTGGGACCCAGGGTGGCTCTGACAGGTATTCTTGTATGCAACCGCAGCAGCTCGTCTACTTGTGGCCAAGGGATGGAAAGATCACGAGGCTCCAAAAATAACAGATTGGCAAATCAAATTACAGGAATTGGTGGAGACGGCTCAATTGACTAGCAAACTCAGAGGAATCTCAAAGCAAAAATTTGCAGAAAAATGGGATGGTTATACAAGATATGTTCAAAAATACAATCATAGTTTTGACTCCGTGCTAGCATTCGAGTGATAAAGGAACTAAAAGGAGGTGGACAACAATTAAGGATTTATTATGTTTTCAGAATGTATTGGAAAATTTATATAGAAAGGATTATTGTTTTGTGTACATTCCATTGTAAGAATGGAAACAGAGGCAGAGCCACAGCCACAGCCTAAGTCTGAAACAGTCCTTGATAGAGTGCCAGAGCCAGAGCCAGAGCCAGACCCTGAATCAGCCCTCATTCAGAACCAGAGCCTGAAAAAGAGCCACAGCCCGAACCAGAGCAACAGCCACAGCCACAGCCTAGAGCCACAGCCTGAGTCTGCAACAGTACTTGATACAGTGCCGGAGCCTGAAACAGAGACACAGCCTCAAACAGAGCCTGAGCCTGAAACAGAGGCAGAGCCACAGCCACAGCCTGAGTCTAAAACAGTCCTTGATAGAGTGCCAGAGCCAGAGCCAGAGCGAGACCCTGAATCAGAGTCCGAGTGAGACCATGAATCAGAGCCAGAGCCAGAGCCTCATTCAGAGCCAGAGCTGAAAGAAAGCCAGAGCCAGAGCCAGAGCCAGAAATAGGGCTTGATACAGGGCCGCAGCGCAAAACATAGCTGCAGCCACAGCCTAGAGCCACAGCCTGAGTCTGCAACAGTACATTATACAGTGCCGGAGCCGGAGCCGGAGCCAGAGGAGCCAGAGCCAGAGCCAGAGCCAGAGCCAGAGCCAGAGCCAGAGCCAGAGCCAGAGCCAGAGCCAGAGCCAGAGCCAGAGCCAGAGCCAGAGCCCTAATTCAGAACCAGAGCCCTAATTTAGAACCAGAGCCTGAAAGAGAGCCAGACCCTGAAACATAGCTGGGTCAGAGGCAGAGGAAGAGCCATCATGAGACCCTGAATCAGAGTCAGAACCAGGTCTTCATTCAGAACCAGACCCTGAAAGAGAGCCAGAGCCACAGACAGAGCCACAGCCGGAGCCTAGAGCCACAGCCGAGATACACAGCCACAGCCGAGATGCACAGCCTGAGTCTGAAATAGTGCTTGATAGAGTGCTGGATCCTGAAACAGAGACACTGTCTGAAACTGAGCCTGACGCTTAAACGTAGCCAGGGGCAGAGGGAGAGGCAGAGCCTGATACAGTGCTTGATACAGCGTAGGAGCCTGAAGCAGAGACACAGCCAGATCCAGAGACACAGCCAGAGCCAGAACAAAACCCTAATTCAGAACCAGAGCCTGAAAGAGAGCCAGAGCCAGAAACAGTGCTTGATAGAGTGCTAGAGCCTGAAACAGAGGCAGAGGCAATACAGGGCTTGAAACAGCGTCGGAGCCTGAAACAGCGTGAAACAGAGACAAAGGCCGAGCCTGAAATAGAGCTAGAATAAGTGCTAGAGCCAAAGACTGAGACAAAGCCTAATAAAGAGCAGAAGCCTGAGCCTGAGCCTGAAACCGTGCTTGATACAGTGCCAGAGCCTGAAACAGAACCAGAAGCACAGCTACAGCCATAGTGCCACAGCCTGAGTCTGCAACAGTGGTTAATACAACGCCGGAGCCTGAAACAGAGACACAGCCTCAAACAGAGCCTGAGCCTGAAACAGAGGGAGAGCCACAGCCACAGCCTGAGTCTGAAACAGTCCTTGATAGAGTGCCAGAGCCAGAGCGAGACCCTGAATCAGAGTCAGAGTGAGACCATGAATCAGAGCCAGAGCCAGAGCCTCATTCAGAGCCAGAGCTGAAAGAAAGCCAGACCCAGAGCCAGAGCCAGAGCCGGAAATAGGGCTTGATACAGGGCCGCAGCGCAAAACATAGCTGCAGCCACAGCCTAGAGCCGGAGCCTGAGTCTGCAACAGTACTTTATACAATGCGGGAGCCGGAGCCGGAGAAGCCTGAGGAGCCTGAGGAGCCTGAGCCTGAGCCTGAGCCAGATCCTGAGCCTGAGCCAGATCCTGAGCCAGATCCTGAGCCAGAGCCAGAGCCAGAGCCAGAGCCAGAGCCAGAGCCAGAGCCAGAGCCAGAGCCAGAGCCAGAGCCAGAGCCAGAGCCAGAGCCCTAATTCAGAGCCAAAGCCCTAATTCAGAACCAGAGCCCTAATTCAGAACCAGAGCCTGAAAGAGAGCCAGACCCTGAAACATAGCTGGGTCAGAGGCAGAGGAAGAGCCATCATGAGACCCTGAATCAGAGTCAGAACCAGGTCTTCATTCAGAACCAGACCCTGAAAGAGAGCCAGAGCCACAGACAGAGCCACAGACGGAGCCTAGAGCCACAGCCGAGATCCACAGCCACAGCCGAGATCCACAGCCTGAGTCTGAAATAGTGCTTGATAGAGTGCTGGATCCTGAAACAGAGACACTGTCTGAAACTGAGCCTGACGCTTAAACGTAGCCAGGGGCAGAGGGAGAGGCAGAGCCTGATACAGTGCTTGATACAGCGTAGGAGCCTGAAGCAGAGACACAGCCAGATCCAGAGACACAGCCAGAGCCAGAGCCAGACCCTGAATCAGTGCCAGAACCAAGCCCTCATTCAGAACCAGAGCCTGAGAAAGAGCCAGAGCCAGAGCCAGAGCCAGAGCAACAGCCACAGCCTGAGTCTGAAACAACCCTTGATAGGGAGCCAGAATCAGAGAATCAGAATCAGAGTCAGAACCAGATCTTCGGTAAAGACGTGGTCTGGTCTTAGCGCAACTGCTCCTCCCACCCGCGATAACAGAGATTGGGTGTTCCAATACATCCCCCCGTAGGGAACCTGCCCCAGCCATTCTGTTGGCTGAGGCCCCCTCCCAGGCAGCCCTGACCCTTTCCCCTTAAAAAGCAAAATACAAACTATACAATAACCTAAAAACATAGTAAAAGAAAAACAAAGCAAGAAACAATTATGCTAAACATAAAATATTCCCCGCCCCAACTAAACATTTGTCCCACCCATGAAAGAAAATAACAACAACAACAACAACAACAACAACAACAAACCACCATTTGAGGTGCAACAGAGACACAGCCAGAGACAGAGCGAGACCCTGAATCAGTGCCATAACCAAGCCCTAATTCAGAACCAGAGCCTGAAATAGAGCCACAGCCCGAACCAGAGCAACAGCCACAGCCACAGCCTAGAGCCACAGCCTGAGTCTGCAACAGTACTTGATACAGTGCCGGAGCCTGAAACAGAGACACAGCCTCAAACAGAGCCTGAGCCTGAAACAGAGCCAGAGCCAGAGCCAGAGCCAGAGCCAGAGCCAGAACAAAACCCTAATTCAGAACCAGAGCCTGAAAGAGAGCCAGACCCTGAAACATAGCTGGGTCAGAGGCAGAGGAAGAGCCATCATGAGACCCTGAATCAGAGTCAGAACCAGGTCTTCATTCAGAACCAGACCCTGAAAGAGAGCCAGAGCCACAGACAGAGCCACAGCCGGAGCCTAGAGCCACAGCCGAGATACACAGCCACAGCCGAGATGCACAGCCTGAGTCTGAAATAGTGCTTGATAGAGTGCTGGATCCTGAAACAGAGACACTGTCTGAAACTGAGCCTGACGCTTAAACGTAGCCAGGGGCAGAGGGAGAGGCAGAGCCTGATACAGTGCTTGATACAGCGTAGGAGCCTGAAGCAGAGACACAGCCAGATCCAGAGACACAGCCAGAGCCAGAGCCAGACCCTGAATCAGTGCCAGAACCAAGCCCTCATTCAGAACCAGAGCCTGAGAAAGAGCCAGAGCCAGAGCCAGAGCCAGAGCAACAGCCACAGCCTGAGTCTGAAACAACCCTTGATAGGGAGCCAGAATCAGAGAATCAGAATCAGAGTCAGAACCAGATCTTCGGTAAAGACGTGGTCTGGTCTTAGCGCAACTGCTCCTCCCACCCGCGATAACAGAGATTGGGTGTTCCAATACATCCCCCCGTAGGGAACCTGCCCCAGCCATTCTGTTGGCTGAGGCCCCCTCCCAGGCAGCCCTGACCCTTTCCCCTTAAAAAGCAAAATACAAACTATACAATAACCTAAAAACATAGTAAAAGAAAAACAAAGCAAGAAACAATTATGCTAAACATAAAATATTCCCCGCCCCAACTAAACATTTGTCCCACCCATGAAAGAAAATAACAACAACAACAACAACAACAACAACAACAAACCACCATTTGAGGTGCAACAGAGACACAGCCAGAGACAGAGCGAGACCCTGAATCAGTGCCATAACCAAGCCCTAATTCAGAACCAGAGCCTGAAATAGAGCCACAGCCCGAACCAGAGCAACAGCCACAGCCACAGCCTAGAGCCACAGCCTGAGTCTGCAACAGTACTTGATACAGTGCCGGAGCCTGAAACAGAGACACAGCCTCAAACAGAGCCTGAGCCTGAAACAGAGCCAGAGCCAGAGCCAGAGCCAGAGCCAGAGCCAGAACAAAACCCTAATTCAGAACCAGAGCCTGAAAGAGAGCCAGACCCTGAAACATAGCTGGGTCAGAGGCAGAGGAAGAGCCATCATGAGACCCTGAATCAGAGTCAGAACCAGGTCTTCATTCAGAACCAGACCCTGAAAGAGAGCCAGAGCCACAGACAGAGCCACAGCCGGAGCCTAGAGCCACAGCCGAGATACACAGCCACAGCCGAGATGCACAGCCTGAGTCTGAAATAGTGCTTGATAGAGTGCTGGATCCTGAAACAGAGACACTGTCTGAAACTGAGCCTGACGCTTAAACGTAGCCAGGGGCAGAGGGAGAGGCAGAGCCTGATACAGTGCTTGATACAGCGTAGGAGCCTGAAGCAGAGACACAGCCAGATCCAGAGACACAGCCAGAGCCAGAACAAAACCCTAATTCAGAACCAGAGCCTGAAAGAGAGCCAGAGCCAGAAACAGTGCTTGATAGAGTGCTAGAGCCTGAAACAGAGGCAGAGGCAATACAGGGCTTGAAACAGCGTCGGAGCCTGAAACAGCGTGAAACAGAGACAAAGGCCGAGCCTGAAATAGAGCTAGAATAAGTGCTAGAGCCAAAGACTGAGACAAAGCCTAATAAAGAGCAGAAGCCTGAGCCTGAGCCTGAAACCGTGCTTGATACAGTGCCAGAGCCTGAAACAGAACCAGAAGCACAGCTACAGCCATAGTGCCACAGCCTGAGTCTGCAACAGTGGTTAATACAACGCCGGAGCCTGAAACAGAGACACAGCCTCAAACAGAGCCTGAGCCTGAAACAGAGGGAGAGCCACAGCCACAGCCTGAGTCTGAAACAGTCCTTGATAGAGTGCCAGAGCCAGAGCGAGACCCTGAATCAGAGTCAGAGTGAGACCATGAATCAGAGCCAGAGCCAGAGCCTCATTCAGAGCCAGAGCTGAAAGAAAGCCAGACCCAGAGCCAGAGCCAGAGCCGGAAATAGGGCTTGATACAGGGCCGCAGCGCAAAACATAGCTGCAGCCACAGCCTAGAGCCGGAGCCTGAGTCTGCAACAGTACTTTATACAATGCGGGAGCCGGAGCCGGAGAAGCCTGAGGAGCCTGAGGAGCCTGAGCCTGAGCCTGAGCCAGATCCTGAGCCTGAGCCAGATCCTGAGCCAGATCCTGAGCCAGAGCCAGAGCCAGAGCCAGAGCCAGAGCCAGAGCCAGAGCCAGAGCCAGAGCCAGAGCCAGAGCCAGAGCCAGAGCCAGAGCCAGAGCCCTAATTCAGAGCCAAAGCCCTAATTCAGAACCAGAGCCCTAATTCAGAACCAGAGCCTGAAAGAGAGCCAGACCCTGAAACATAGCTGGGTCAGAGGCAGAGGAAGAGCCATCATGAGACCCTGAATCAGAGTCAGAACCAGGTCTTCATTCAGAACCAGACCCTGAAAGAGAGCCAGAGCCACAGACAGAGCCACAGACGGAGCCTAGAGCCACAGCCGAGATCCACAGCCACAGCCGAGATCCACAGCCTGAGTCTGAAATAGTGCTTGATAGAGTGCTGGATCCTGAAACAGAGACACTGTCTGAAACTGAGCCTGACGCTTAAACGTAGCCAGGGGCAGAGGGAGAGGCAGAGCCTGATACAGTGCTTGATACAGCGTAGGAGCCTGAAGCAGAGACACAGCCAGATCCAGAGACACAGCCAGAGCCAGAGCCAGACCCTGAATCAGTGCCAGAACCAAGCCCTCATTCAGAACCAGAGCCTGAGAAAGAGCCAGAGCCAGAGCCAGAGCCAGAGCAACAGCCACAGCCTGAGTCTGAAACAACCCTTGATAGGGAGCCAGAATCAGAGAATCAGAATCAGAGTCAGAACCAGATCTTCGGTAAAGACGTGGTCTGGTCTTAGCGCAACTGCTCCTCCCACCCGCGATAACAGAGATTGGGTGTTCCAATACATCCCCCCGTAGGGAACCTGCCCCAGCCATTCTGTTGGCTGAGGCCCCCTCCCAGGCAGCCCTGACCCTTTCCCCTTAAAAAGCAAAATACAAACTATACAATAACCTAAAAACATAGTAAAAGAAAAACAAAGCAAGAAACAATTATGCTAAACATAAAATATTCCCCGCCCCAACTAAACATTTGTCCCACCCATGAAAGAAAATAACAACAACAACAACAACAACAACAACAACAAACCACCATTTGAGGTGCAACAGAGACACAGCCAGAGACAGAGCGAGACCCTGAATCAGTGCCATAACCAAGCCCTAATTCAGAACCAGAGCCTGAAATAGAGCCACAGCCCGAACCAGAGCAACAGCCACAGCCACAGCCTAGAGCCACAGCCTGAGTCTGCAACAGTACTTGATACAGTGCCGGAGCCTGAAACAGAGACACAGCCTCAAACAGAGCCTGAGCCTGAAACAGAGCCAGAGCCAGAGCCAGAGCCAGAGCCAGAGCCAGAACAAAACCCTAATTCAGAACCAGAGCCTGAAAGAGAGCCAGACCCTGAAACATAGCTGGGTCAGAGGCAGAGGAAGAGCCATCATGAGACCCTGAATCAGAGTCAGAACCAGGTCTTCATTCAGAACCAGACCCTGAAAGAGAGCCAGAGCCACAGACAGAGCCACAGCCGGAGCCTAGAGCCACAGCCGAGATCCACAGCCACAGCCTAGATCCACAGCCTGAGTCTGAAATAGTGCTTGATAGAGTGCTGGATCCTGAAAGAGAGACACTGTCTGAAACTGAGCCTGACGCTTAAACGTAGCCAGGGGCAGAGGGAGAGGCAGAGCCTGATACAGTGCTTGATACAGCGTAGGAGCCTGAAGCAGAGACACAGCCAGATCCAGAGACACAGCCAGAGCCAGAACAAAACCCTAATTCAGAACCAGAGCCTGAAAGAGAGCCAGAGCCAGAAACAGTGCTTGATAGAGTGCCAGAGCCTGAAACAGAGGCAGAGGCAGATACAGGGCTTGAAACAGCGTCGGAGCCTGAAACAGCGTGAAACAGAGACAAAGGCTGAGACACAGGCCGAGCCTGAAATACAGCTAGAATAAGTGCTAGAGCCAAAGACTGAGACAAAGCCTAATAAAGAGCAGAAGCCTGAGCCTGAGCCTGAGCCTGAGCCTGAAACCGTGCTTGATACAGTGCCAGAGCCTGAAACAGAACCAGAGCCACAGCTACAGCCATAGTGCCACAGCCTGAGTCTGCAACAGTGGTTGATACAGACTGAAACAGAGACACAGCCTGTAACAGAACCTGAGCCTGGTTATTAGCATGGCAATTAAAGAAGAGAGAGGCAGAAAGGCTTATAAATAGAGTTAAGTGCAAAGGCAAAATAATAAACAACCCTAAAGAAATAGAGAAACGATTTCTCGAATTCTTTAGAGAAATCTATAAGGAAGGAAATGAAACAACAGAAGAAGTTAAAGAACATTTAGAACAGAACTGTCTTCCGAAACTTACTAAAGAACAAAAAGAACTGTTGAATGCCCCTATTACATCGTACGAAATTCAAAGAGCAATTAAGGAAGCAAAGATAGGAAAGCCACCAGGGCCAGATGGCCTACCGGCAATATATTATAAAAAAATTGAGGACTTACTGTCTGACCCATTAAGAAGTATCATGAACAACATCTTAAAAGACGGAACCATGCCGGATTCTTGGAAAGACAGCCTTATTGCATTAATTCCAAAACAGGGTACGGACAATCTACTTATTAACAACTATAGGCCTATCGCACTTCTAAATTATGATTATAAATTATATGCAAATATTTTAGCCGAAAGATCAAAAAAAGTCTTCTTGATGATGATACACAATGACCAAGCTGGCTTTTTGCCCGGGAGGCACATTTATAGCAACACTAGCAACATTATAAACTTATTAGCGTATTTAGACTTAAGAATAGAAAAGAAGGCAGTCTTAATGGCTATAGATGCAGAAAAAGCTTTCGACAGGGTATCCTGGAAATTTATGAAAGGTCTATTACACCATATGGATTTTGGTATACAGTATATAAAAGGGATTGAAGCAATATAATCAAAACAAAAAGCGAAAATCATAATCAATGGAAATTTATCACAGGAGTGTGAAATCAGT
This sequence comes from Podarcis erhardii, assembly GCF_964252035.2. NCBI lineage: Eukaryota > Metazoa > Chordata > Lepidosauria > Squamata > Lacertidae > Podarcis > Podarcis erhardii. The sequence continues at coordinate 29,656,244 of NC_138506.1, read as the reverse complement.
AAAGGGGTCAGACAAGGTTGCCCACTATCCCCCTTAATTTTCATATTAACATTGGAAGTTTTATGTAAACAAATTAGGGAAGAAAAAGAAATAAAAGGGATTATGCTGGGAAATAGAAGTTACAAAATGAGGGCATTTGCTGACGATTTAATTATAACTACGGAGCAACCAAAACAGAGTTTAAGAAAGGCGTTGGAAATAATCTATGGCTACGGTAAAGTTGCGGGGTTCAAAATGAATTTAAACAAGACAAAACTATTACTTAAAAATATGTCGCCAGATGAAAAAGCAGAATTAGAACAAATAATACACATTAAAATCTACCCCAAAATCAAGTATTTAGGATTTTGGATAACACCAAAGAATATTAACTTATATGAAGATAATTACTGTATACCAATTGTTGGAAAGATATCAAAAGACAGTTGGAGACATGGACAAGGTTAAATTTATCATTCCTGGGCCCTATTTCGGTAATTAAAATGATAGTTTTACCGAAGCTACTCTTTCTATTCCAAACGATTCCAATTACAGGAAAGACCAGCAGTATCAACAAGTGGCAAAAAGAAATTTCTAAATTTTTGTGGAAGGGTAAAAGACCAAGAGTAAAGCATAAGATATTAATAGATACTGTAGAAAGAGGTGGCTACGGGTTACCGGATTTGAAGCTATATTACGAAGCCTCGTGTCTTCTCTGGTTGAAAGATGGGTATTTATTAAAAAAATGGGATATTTTAGATCTAGAAGGTCATGACACCCGTTTTGGGTGGCATGGCTATCTTAATTATGGGAAAATAAAGACGCATAGGAGTTTTTCAAATCATATAATAAGAAATGCTATATATAAGGTATGGGGAAAATACAAAAGATATTTGGAACAGAAAACCCCAAGATGGAACTCTCCACTAGAAGCAATCGCTGTTAAAAAAAGCAACAACATCAAAGAGAACGGGATAACGTATAACACAATATTAAGGGGGGAGGAGGAGGGTCAACTAATATTGATAAGTTATGAGAAAATAAAAGATCACTTTTCTAGTTGGCTAGATTACTTCCAGGTGAATGAAGTGTTCAGACAGGATAAGCAGATAGGTTTTAAAAAGGAGCCTTCAAGATTTGAAAGAGAACTACTGAATAGTAAAACCAAAATAATCGCAAAAATGTATAGACTTCTTTTAGACTACGAAGTAATGGATGAGGAGGTTAAGGCTTCAATGATAAAGTGGGCCCAAGATGTGGGCCGTCCAATTATGCTAAAAGATGGGGAAAACTGATGGACTGTAAATTTGAAATTTACAGGCAGCTATAATATAAGAGCAAACATGATGAAAACAGCTCATAGGTGGTACCTCACTCCTTCCAGATGATCAAGAATGTATAAAAATTTGGCGAATGCTTGTTGGAGATGTGAGCCTGAGCCTGAGCCTGAGCCTGAGCCAGAGCCAGAGCCAGAGCCAGAGCCAGAGCCAGAGCCAGAGCCAGAGCCCTAATTCAGAGCCAAAGCCCTAATTCAGAACCAGAGCCCAAATTCAGAACCAGAGTCTGAAAGAGAGCCAGACCCTGAAACATAGCTGGGTCAGAGGCAGAGGAAGAGCCATCATGAGACCCTGAATCAGAGTCAGAACCAGGTCTTCATTCAGAACCAGACCCTGAAAGAGAGCCAGAGCCACAGACGGAGCCACAGACGGAGCCTAGAGCCACAGCCGAGATTCACAGCCACAGCCGAGATCCACAGCCTGAGTCTGAAATAGTGCTTGATAGAGTGCTGGATCCTGAAACAGAGACACTGTCTGAAACTGAGCCTGACGCTTAAACGTAGCCAGGGGCAGAGGGAGAGGCAGAGCCTGATACAGTGCTTGATAAAGCGTAGGAGCCTGAAGCAGAGACACAGCCAGATCCAGAGACACAGCCAGAGCCAGAACAAAACCCTAAATCAGAACCAGAGCCTGAAAGAGAGCCAGAGCCAGAAACAGTGCTTGATAGAGTGCTAGAGCCTGAAACAGAGGCAGAGGCAATACAGGGCTTGAAACAGCGTCGGAGCCTGAAACAGCGTGAAACAGAGACAAAGGCCGAGCCTGAAATAGAGCTAGAATAAGTGCTAGAGCCAAAGACTGAGACAAAGCCTAATAAAGAGCAGAAGCCTGAGCCTGAGCCTGAGCCTGAAACCGTGCTTGATACAGTGCCAGAGCCTGAAACAGAACCAGAAGCACAGCTACAGCCATAGTGCCACAGCCTGAGTCTGCAACAGTGGTTGATACAGCGCCGGAGCCTGAAACAGAGACACAGCCTCAAACAGAGCCTGAGCCTGAAACAGAGGGAGAGCCACAGCCACAGCCTGAGTCTGAAACAGTCCTTGATAGAGTGCCAGAGCCAGAGCGAGACCCTGAATCAGAGTCAGAGTGAGACCATGAATCAGAGCCAGAGCCAGAGCCTCATTCAGAGCCAGAGCTGAAAGAAAGCCAGAGCCAGAGCCGGAAATAGGGCTTGATACAGGGCCGCAGCGCAAAACATAGCTGCAGCCACAGCCTAGAGCCGGAGCCTGAGTCTGCAACAGTACTTTATACAATGCGGGAGCCGGAACCGGAGCCGGAGCCGGAGCCGGAGCCGGAGCCGGAGGAGCCGGAGGAGCCGGAGGAGCCGGAGGAGCCTGAGGAGCCTGAGCCTGAGCCTGAGCCTGAGCCGGAGCCGGAGCCGGAGCCGGAGCCGGAGCCAGAGCCAGAGCCAGAGCCAGAGCCCTAATTCAGAGCCCTAATTCAGAGCCAAAGCCCTAATTCAGAACCAGAGCCCTAATTCAGAACCAGAGCCTGAAAGAGAGCCAGACCCTGAAACATAGCTGGGTCAGAGGCAGAGGAAGAGCCATCATGAGACCCTGAATCAGAGTCAGAACCAGGTGCAACAGAGACACATTTGAGGTGCAACAGAGACACAGCCAGAGACAGAGCGAGACCCTGAATCAGTGCCATAACCAAGCCCTAATTCAGAACCAGAGCCTGAAATAGAGCCACAGCACGAACCAGAGCAACAGCCACAGCCACAGCCACCGCCTAGAGCCACAGCCTGACTCTGCAACAGTACTTGATACAGTGCCGGAGCCTGAAACAGAGACACAGCCTCAAACAGAGCCAGAGCCAGAGCCAGAGCCAGAGCCAGAGCCAGAGCCAGAGCCAGAGCCAGAGCCAGAGCCAGAGCCAGTGCTTGATAGAGTGCTGGATCCTGAAACAGAGACACTGTCTGAAACTGAGCCTGACGCTTAAACGTAGCCAGGGGCAGAGGGAGAGGTAGAGCCTGATACAGTGCTTGATACAGCGTATCAAGCCCAACAACAACAACAACAACAACAAAAAACCACCATTTGAGGTGCAACAGAGACACAGCCAGAGACAGAGCGAGACCCTGAATCAGTGCCATAACCAAGCCCTAATTCAGAACCAGAGCCTGAAATAGAGCCACAGCCCGAACCAGAGCAACAGCCACAGCCACAGCCTAGAGCCACAGCCTGAGTCTGCAACAGTACTTTTTTTTTTTATAATATTTTTATTAAGTTTATAAAGTACAGAAAAAAGAAATAAAGACAGAAATAGAAAAATACAGTAGAGAAATTACAAATTTCCATAATCCTTTTTTCCAGCACATCTATTGGACTTCCCCACATTCTCCAAACCCTGCATTCTCTGTAATACAAAATATCAGCAATTTGTTAACTTATTTCCAAACTTGTTGTATCTTTCATTTTATCATGTTTCCTAATTTCCATGCTGTTGTAATTCAAATCTTATATGTTTTGACTTAAACATAATAAAGTTATTTCATTATTCCACCTTTAAATTCTTGTACCTTAATTTCCATTTCATTAGTTTACCAATGCTGAAGGAAAAATTTCTGAAAAGAGCATTTTTTAACATTCATACAACTTGTAATGTTTTTTCAAATAGTCTTTGAATTTTTTCCAATCCTCCTCGATTGTTTCTTCTCCCAAGTCTCGGATTCTGCCAGTCATTTCAGCCAGTTCCATATAGTCCATCAACTGCGTCTGCCATTCCTCCAGCGTGGGTAAATCTTGTGTCTTCCAATGCTTAGCAATCAGGATCCTTGCTGCTGTGGTAGCATACATAAAAAAAGTTCTATCTTTCTTAAGTACTCTCTGGTCCACAATGCCCAGAAGAAAGGCCTCCGGTTTCTTAGGTAAGGTATATCTAAGTACCTTTTTTAGTTCATTATGAATCATCTCCCAAAAGGCCTTCACTTTCGGGCAAGTCCACCAGAGATGGAAAAATGTCCCTTCCGCCTCTTTACATTTCCAACATTTGTTATCAGACAGGTGATATATCTTAGCAAGTTTAACTGGGGTCATGTACCACCGGTATATCATTTTCATAATATTTTCCTTCAAGGCACTGCATGCCGTAAATTTCATTCCGGTGTTCCATAACCTTTCCCAGTCTTCAAACATAATGTTGTGCCCCAAGTCCTGCGCCCATTTTATCATGGCGGATTTGACTGTCTCGTCCTGTGTATTCCATTTAAGCAGCAAGTTATACATTCTCGAAAGTAGTTTATTTTTTGGCTCTAACAATTCTGTCTCTAATTTCGATTTTTCCACCTGGAATCCAACCTTTTTATCCACTTTAAAAACCTCCTGGATTTGAGCATAGTGCAACCAATCTCGCACCTTGTTTTTCAATTTTTCCAAGCTCAGCAACCTCCAATTGTCTCCAATTTTTTCAATTATTTCCCAATATTTAGGCCAGTAGGCTTCCATGTTAAGTCTCTTACGTGCCTTGGCCTCCACCGGTGAGAGCCACCTCGGAGTCTTACTCTCCAATAAGTCTTTATATTTTGTCCAGACCATCAAAATTGCTCTTCTGACAATATGGTTTTTAAACAATTTGTGAACTTTAACCTTGTCATACCACAAATATGCATGCCACCCAAAAGCATTGTCAAACCCTTCCAGATCTAGGACATCAGTGTTTTCCAATAAAATCCAATCTTTCAACCAGCAGAAGGCTGCAGATTCATAATATAACCTCAAGTCTGGCAGGGCAAATCCCCCTCTTTCTTTCGCATCGGTTAGTATTTTAAACTTTATTCGGGGCTTTTTGCCCTGCCAAACAAACTTGGAAATATCCTTCTGCCACTTTCCAAAACATTCCACTTTGTCCACGATCTGTAGGGCCTGAAACAAAAATAACATTTTCGGCAATACATTCATCTTTATAGCTGCTATCCGGCCCAACAAGGAAAGTTTCAATCTTGACCATATTTCCAAGTCTCTTTTAATTTCTGACCAACATTTCTCATAGTTATCTTTAAACAAATTCAAATTTTTGGAGGTCAAGTACACCCCTAGATATTTTACTTTTTTAACCACATTTAATTCTGTTTCTTTCAGGAACTCATCTGTTTCTGTAGTTGTCAAGTTTTTTACTAAAACCTTAGTTTTTTGCTTGTTCAGCTTAAATCCCGCCACCCGACCAAAATCAGAGATTAATTCTAACACTCTTTTAGTGCTAGGGACTGGCTCCTGTAATGTTAATACCAAGTCATCTGCAAAAGCTTTCAATTTATATTGTTTCACTCCGACCTCAATCCCCTGTACAGACCGGTCCTTTCTAATCATGTTCAATAGCACCTCCAGGACTGAAATAAACAATAGGGGGGATAGGGGGCACCCCTGTCGTGTCCCTTTTTCTATTTTGAATCTGAGTCTGCAACAGTACTTGATACAGTGCCGGAGCCTGAAACAGAGACACAGCCTCAAACAGAGCCTGAGCCTGAAACAGAGCCAGAGCCAGAGACAGAGACAGAGCCAGAACAAAACCCTAATTCAGAACCAGAGCCTGAAAGAGAGCCAGACCCTGAAACATAGCTGGGTCAGAGGCAGAGGAAGAGCCATCATGAGACCCTGAATCAGAGTCAGAACCAGGTCTTCATTCAGAACCAGACCCTGAAAGAGAGCCAGAGCCACAGACAGAGCCACAGACGGAGCCTAGAGCCACAGCCGAGATCCACAGCCACAGCCGAGATCCACAGCCTGAGTCTGAAATAGTGCTTGATAGAGTGCTGGATCCTGAAACAGAGACACTGTCTGAAACTGAGCCTGACGCTTAAACGTAGCCAGGGGCAGAGGGAGAGGTAGAGCCTGATACAGTGCTTGATACAGCGTAGGAGCCTGAAGCAGAGACACAGCCAGATCCAGAGACACAGCCAGAGCCAGAGCCAGACCCTGAATCAGTGCCAGAACCAAGCCCTCATTCAGAACCAGAGCCTGAGAAAGAGCCAGAGCCAGAGCCAGAACCAGAGCAACAGCCACAGCCTGAGTCTGAAACAACCCTTGATAGGGAGCCAGAATCAGAGAATCAGAATCAGAGTCAGAACCAGATCTTCGGTAAAGACGTGGTCTGGTCTTAGCGCAACTGCTCCTCCCACCCGCGATAACAGAGATTGGGTGTTCCAATACATCCCCCCGTAGGGAACCTGCCCCAGCCATTCTGTTGGCTGAGGCCCCCTCCCAGGCAGCCCTGACCCTTTCCCCTTAAAAAGCAAAATACAAACTATACAATAACCTAAAAACATAGTAAAAGAAAAACAAAGCAAGAAACAATTATGCTAAACTTAAAATAATCCCCGCCCCAACTAAACATTTGTCCCACCCATGAAAGAAAATAACAACAACAACAACAACAACAACAACAACAACAACAACAACAACAAACCACCATTTGAGGTGCAACAGAGACACAGCCAGAGACAGAGCGAGACCCTGAATCAGTGCCATAACCAAGCCCTAATTCAGAACCAGAGCCTGAAATAGAGCCACAACCCGAACCAGAGCAACAGCCACAGCCACAGCATAGAGCCACAGCCTGAGTCTGCAACAGTACTTGATACAGTGCCGGAGCCTGAAACAGAGACACAGCCTCAAACAGAGCCTGAGCCTGAAACAGAGCCAGAGCCAGAGCCAGAGCCAGAACAAAACCCTAATTCAGAACCAGAGCCTGAAAGAGAGCCAGACCCTGAAACATAGCTGGGTCAGAGGCAGAGGAAGAGCCATCATGAGACCCTGAATCAGAGTCAGAACCAGGTCTGACCCAAATGTATAGACTTCTTTTAGACTACGAAGTAATGGATGAGGAGGTTAAGGCTTCAATGATAAAGTGGGCCCAAGATGTGGGCCGTCCAATTATGCTAAAAGATGGGGAAAACTGATGGAATGTAAATTTGAAATTTACAGGCAGCTATAATATAAGAGCAAACATGATGAAAATGGCTCATAGGTGGTACCTCACTCCTTCCAGATGATCAAGAATGAATAAAAATTTGGCGAATGCTTGTTGGAGATGTGGAGGAAATAACGGTGACATGAGCCACATGTGGTGGACGTGTGAAAAGATTAAGATTTTTTTTGGGGGGGGGATATACGATGAATTAAAAAAGATGATGGGGATAACTTTTACGAAAAAAACGGAGGCATTTCTATGAAGTATTTTAGATAAAGTGATCCCCAAAAATCTAAGAGAGGTATTCTTGTATGCAACCGCAGCAGCTCGTCTACTTGTGGCCAAGGGATGGAAAGATCACGAGGCTCCAAAAATAACAGATTGGCAAATCAAATTACAGGAATTGGTGGAGACGGCTCAATTGACTAGCAAACTCAGAGGAATCTCAAAGCAAAAATTTGCAGAAAAATGGGATGGTTATACAAGATATGTTCAAAAATACAATCATAGTTTTGACTCCGTGCTAGCATTCGAGTGATAAAGGAACTAAAAGGAGGTGGACAACAATTAAGGATTTATTATGTTTTCAGAATGTATTGGAAAATTTATATAGAAAGGATTATTGTTTTGTGTACATTCCATTGTAAGAATGGAAACAGAGGCAGAGCCACAGCCACAGCCTAAGTCTGAAACAGTCCTTGATAGAGTGCCAGAGCCAGAGCCAGAGCCAGACCCTGAATCAGTGCCAGAACCAAGCCCTCATTCAGAACCAGAGCCTGAGAAAGAGCCAGAGCCAGAGCCAGAACCAGAGCAACAGCCACAGCCTGAGTCTGAAACAACCCTTGATAGGGAGCCAGAATCAGAGAATCAGAATCAGAGTCAGAACCAGATCTTCGGTAAAGACGTGGTCTGGTCTTAGCGCAACTGCTCCTCCCACCCGCGATAACAGAGATTGGGTGTTCCAATACATCCCCCCGTAGGGAACCTGCCCCAGCCATTCTGTTGGCTGAGGCCCCCTCCCAGGCAGCCCTGACCCTTTCCCCTTAAAAAGCAAAATACAAACTATACAATAACCTAAAAACATAGTAAAAGAAAAACAAAGCAAGAAACAATTATGCTAAACTTAAAATAATCCCCGCCCCAACTAAACATTTGTCCCACCCATGAAAGAAAATAACAACAACAACAACAACAACAACAACAACAAACCACCATTTGAGGTGCAACAGAGACACAGCCAGAGACAGAGCGAGACCCTGAATCAGTGCCATAACCAAGCCCTAATTCAGAACCAGAGCCTGAAATAGAGCCACAGCCCGAACCAGAGCAACAGCCACAGCCACAGCCTAGAGCCACAGCCTGAGTCTGCAACAGTACTTTTTTTTTTTATAATATTTTTATTAAGTTTATAAAGTACAGAAAAAAGAAATAAAGACAGAAATAGAAAAATACAGTAGAGAAATTACAAATTTCCATAATCCTTTTTTCCAGCACATCTATTGGACTTCCCCACATTCTCCAAACCCTGCATTCTCTGTAATACAAAATATCAGCAATTTGTTAACTTATTTCCAAACTTGTTGTATCTTTCATTTTATCATGTTTCCTAATTTCCATGCTGTTGTAATTCAAATCTTATATGTTTTGACTTAAACATAATAAAGTTATTTCATTATTCCACCTTTAAATTCTTGTACCTTAATTTCCATTTCATTAGTTTACCAATGCTGAAGGAAAAATTTCTGAAAAGAGCATTTTTTAACATTCATACAACTTGTAATGTTTTTTCAAATAGTCTTTGAATTTTTTCCAATCCTCCTCGATTGTTTCTTCTCCCAAGTCTCGGATTCTGCCAGTCATTTCAGCCAGTTCCATATAGTCCATCAACTGCGTCTGCCATTCCTCCAGCGTGGGTAAATCTTGTGTCTTCCAATGCTTAGCAATCAGGATCCTTGCTGCTGTGGTAGCATACATAAAAAAAGTTCTATCTTTCTTAAGTACTCTCTGGTCCACAATGCCCAGAAGAAAGGCCTCCGGTTTCTTAGGTAAGGTATATCTAAGTACCTTTTTTAGTTCATTATGAATCATCTCCCAAAAGGCCTTCACTTTCGGGCAAGTCCACCAGAGATGGAAAAATGTCCCTTCCGCCTCTTTACATTTCCAACATTTGTTATCAGACAGGTGATATATCTTAGCAAGTTTAACTGGGGTCATGTACCACCGGTATATCATTTTCATAATATTTTCCTTCAAGGCACTGCATGCCGTAAATTTCATTCCGGTGTTCCATAACCTTTCCCAGTCTTCAAACATAATGTTGTGCCCCAAGTCCTGCGCCCATTTTATCATGGCGGATTTGACTGTCTCGTCCTGTGTATTCCATTTAAGCAGCAAGTTATACATTCTCGAAAGTAGTTTATTTTTTGGCTCTAACAATTCTGTCTCTAATTTCGATTTTTCCACCTGGAATCCAACCTTTTTATCCACTTTAAAAACCTCCTGGATTTGAGCATAGTGCAACCAATCTCGCACCTTGTTTTTCAATTTTTCCAAGCTCAGCAACCTCCAATTGTCTCCAATTTTTTCAATTATTTCCCAATATTTAGGCCAGTAGGCTTCCATGTTAAGTCTCTTACGTGCCTTGGCCTCCACCGGTGAGAGCCACCTCGGAGTCTTACTCTCCAATAAGTCTTTATATTTTGTCCAGACCATCAAAATTGCTCTTCTGACAATATGGTTTTTAAACAATTTGTGAACTTTAACCTTGTCATACCACAAATATGCATGCCACCCAAAAGCATTGTCAAACCCTTCCAGATCTAGGACATCAGTGTTTTCCAATAAAATCCAATCTTTCAACCAGCAGAAGGCTGCAGATTCATAATATAACCTCAAGTCTGGCAGGGCAAATCCCCCTCTTTCTTTCGCATCGGTTAGTATTTTAAACTTTATTCGGGGCTTTTTGCCCTGCCAAACAAACTTGGAAATATCCTTCTGCCACTTTCCAAAACATTCCACTTTGTCCACGATCTGTAGGGCCTGAAACAAAAATAACATTTTCGGCAATACATTCATCTTTATAGCTGCTATCCGGCCCAACAAGGAAAGTTTCAATCTTGACCATATTTCCAAGTCTCTTTTAATTTCTGACCAACATTTCTCATAGTTATCTTTAAACAAATTCAAATTTTTGGAGGTCAAGTACACCCCTAGATATTTTACTTTTTTAACCACATTTAATTCTGTTTCTTTCAGGAACTCATCTGTTTCTGTAGTTGTCAAGTTTTTTACTAAAACCTTAGTTTTTTGCTTGTTCAGCTTAAATCCCGCCACCCGACCAAAATCAGAGATTAATTCTAACACTCTTTTAGTGCTAGGGACTGGCTCCTGTAATGTTAATACCAAGTCATCTGCAAAAGCTTTCAATTTATATTGTTTCACTCCGACCTCAATCCCCTGTACAGACCGGTCCTTTCTAATCATGTTCAATAGCACCTCCAGGACTGAAATAAACAATAGGGGGGATAGGGGGCACCCCTGTCGTGTCCCTTTTTCTATTTTGAATCTGAGTCTGCAACAGTACTTGATACAGTGCCGGAGCCTGAAACAGAGACACAGCCTCAAACAGAGCCTGAGCCTGAAACAGAGCCAGAGACAGAGACAGAGACAGAGCCAGAACAAAACCCTAATTCAGAACCAGAGCCTGAAAGAGAGCCAGACCCTGAAACATAGCTGGGTCAGAGGCAGAGGAAGAGCCATCATGAGACCCTGAATCAGAGTCAGAACCAGGTCTTCATTCAGAACCAGACCCTGAAAGAGAGCCAGAGCCACAGACAGAGCCACAGACGGAGCCTAGAGCCACAGCCGAGATCCACAGCCACAGCCGAGATCCACAGCCTGAGTCTGAAATAGTGCTTGATAGAGTGCTGGATCCTGAAACAGAGACACTGTCTGAAACTGAGCCTGACGCTTAAACGTAGCCAGGGGCAGAGGGAGAGGTAGAGCCTGATACAGTGCTTGATACAGCGTAGGAGCCTGAAGCAGAGACACAGCCAGATCCAGAGACACAGCCAGAGCCAGAGCCAGACCCTGAATCAGTGCCAGAACCAAGCCCTCATTCAGAACCAGAGCCTGAGAAAGAGCCAGAGCCAGAGCCAGAACCAGAGCAACAGCCACAGCCTGAGTCTGAAACAACCCTTGATAGGGAGCCAGAATCAGAGAATCAGAATCAGAGTCAGAACCAGATCTTCGGTAAAGACGTGGTCTGGTCTTAGCGCAACTGCTCCTCCCACCCGCGATAACAGAGATTGGGTGTTCCAATACATCCCCCCGTAGGGAACCTGCCCCAGCCATTCTGTTGGCTGAGGCCCCCTCCCAGGCAGCCCTGACCCTTTCCCCTTAAAAAGCAAAATACAAACTATACAATAACCTAAAAACATAGTAAAAGAAAAACAAAGCAAGAAACAATTATGCTAAACTTAAAATAATCCCCGCCCCAACTAAACATTTGTCCCACCCATGAAAGAAAATAACAACAACAACAACAACAACAACAACAACAACAACAACAACAACAAACCACCATTTGAGGTGCAACAGAGACACAGCCAGAGACAGAGCGAGACCCTGAATCAGTGCCATAACCAAGCCCTAATTCAGAACCAGAGCCTGAAATAGAGCCACAGCCCGAACCAGAGCAACAGCCACAGCCACAGCCTAGAGCCACAGCCTGAGTCTGCAACAGTACTTGATACAGTGCCGGAGCCTGAAACAGAGACACAGCCTCAAACAGAGCCTGAGCCTGAAACAGAGCCAGAGCCAGAGCCAGAGCCAGAACAAAACCCTAATTCAGAACCAGAGCCTGAAAGAGAGCCAGACCCTGAAACATAGCTGGGTCAGAGGCAGAGGAAGAGCCATCATGAGACCCTGAATCAGAGTCAGAACCAGGTCTTCATTCAGAACCAGACCCTGAAAGAGAGCCAGAGCCACAGACAGAGCCACAGCCGGAGCCTAGAGCCACAGCCGAGATCCACAGCCACAGCCGAGATGCACAGCCTGAGTCTGAAATAGTGCTTGATAGAGTGCTGGATCCTGAAATAGAGACACTGTCTGAAACTGAGCCTGACGCTTAAACGTAGCCAGGGGCAGAGGGAGAGGCAGAGCCTGATACAGTGCTTGATACAGCGTAGGAGCCTGAAGCAGAGACACAGCCAGATCCAGAGACACAGCCAGAGCCAGAACAAAACCCTAATTCAGAACCAGAGCCTGAAAGAGAGCCAGAGCCAGAAACAGTGCTTGATAGAGTGCCAGAGCCTGAAACAGAGGCAGAGGCAGATACAGGGCTTGAAACAGCGTCGGAGCCTGAAACAGCGTGAAACAGAGACAAAGGCTGAGACACAGGCCGAGCCTGAAATAGAGCTAGAATAAGTGCTAGAGCCAAAGACTGAGACAAAGCCTAATAAAGAGCAGAAGCCTGAGCCTGAGCCTGAGCCTGAAACCGTGCTTGATACAGTGCCAGAGCCTGAAACAGAACCAGAGCCACAGCTACAGCCATAGTGCCACAGCCTGAGTCTGCAACAGTGGTTGATACAGACTAAAACAGAGACACAGCCTGAAACAGAGCCTGAGCCTGGTTATTAGCATGGCAATTAAAGAAGAGAGAGGCAGAAAGGCTTATAAATAGAGTTAAGTGCAAAGGCAAAATAATAAACAACCCTAAAGAAATAGAGAAACGATTTCTCGAATTCTTTAGAGAAATCTATAAGGAAGGAAATGAAAGAACAGAAGAAGTTAAAGAACATTTAGAACAGAACTGTCTTCCGAAACTTACTAAAGAACAAAAAGAACTGTTGAATGCCCCTATTACATCGTACGAAATTCAAAGAGCAATTAAGGAAGCAAAGATAGGAAAGCCACCAGGGCCAGACGGCCTACCGGCAATATATTATAAAAAAATTGAGGACTTACTGTCTGACCCATTAAGAAGTATAATGAACAACATCTTAAAAGACGGAACCATGCCGGATTCTTGGAAAGACAGCCTTATTGCATTAATTCCAAAACAGGTTACGGACAATCTACTTATTAACAACTATAGGCCTATCACACTTCTAAATTATGATTATAAATTATATGCAAATATTTTAGCCGAAAGATCAAAAAAAGTCTTCCAGATGGTGATACACAATGACCAAGCTGGCTTTTTGCCCGGGAGGCACATTTATAGCAACACTAGCAACATTATAAACTTATTAGCGTATTTAGACTTAAGAATAGAAAAGAAGGCAGTCTTAATGGCTATAGATGCAGAAAAAGCTTTCGACAGGGTATCCTGGAAATTTATGAAAGGTCTATTACACCATATGGATTTTGGTATACAGTATATAAAAGGGATTGAAGCAATATAATCAAAACAAAAAGAAGAAGAAGAAGAAGAGTTTGGATTTGATATCCCGCCTTTCACTCCCTTTAAGGAGTCTCAAAGCGGCTAACATTCTCCTTTCCCTTCCTCCCCCACAACAAACACTCTGTGAGGTGAGTGGGGCTGAGAGACTTTGTAGAAGTGTGACTAGCCCAAGGTCACCCAGCAGCTGCATGTGGAGGAGCGGAGACGCGAACCCAGTTTACCAGATTACGAGACTACCGCTCTTAACCACTACACCACACGAAAATCATAATCAATGGAAATTTATCACAGGAGTGTGAAATCAGTAAAGGGGTCAGACAAGGTTGCCCACTATCCCCCTTAATTTTCATATTAACATTGGAAGTTTTATGTAAACAAATTAGGGAAGAAAAAGAAATAAAAGGGATTATGCTGGGAAATAGAAGTTACAAAATGAGGGCATTTGCTGACGATTTAATTATAACTAGGGAGCAACCAAAACAGAGTTTAAGAAAGGCGTTGGAAATAATCTATGACTACGGTAAAGTTGCGGGGTTCAAAATGAATTTAAACAAGACAAAACTATTAGTTAAAAATATGTTGCCAGATGAAAAAGCAGAATTAGAACAAATAATACACATTAAAATCTACCCCAAAATCAAGTATTTAGGATTATGGATAACACCAAAGAATATTAACTTATATGAAGATAATTATACCAATTGTTGGAAAGATATCAAAAGACAGTTGGAGACATGGACAAGGTTAAATTTATCATTCCTGGGCCGTATTTCGGTAATTAAAATGATAGTTTTACCGAAGCTACTCTTTCTATTCCAAACGATTCCAATTACAGGAAAGACCAGCAGTATCAACAAGTGGCAAAAAGAAATTTCTAAATTTTTGTGGAAGGGTAAAAGACCAAGAGTAAAGCATAAGATATTAATAGATACTGTAGAAAGAGGTGGCTACGGGTTACCGGATTTGAAGCTATATTACGAAGCCTCGTGTCTTCTCTGGTTGAAAGATGGGTATTTATTAAAAAAATGGGATATTTTAGATCTAGAAGGTCATGACACCCGTTTTGGGTGGCATGGCTATCTTAATTATGGGAAAATAAAGACGCATAGGAGTTTTTCAAATCATATAATAAGAAATGCTATATATAAGGTATGGGGAAAATACAAAAGATATTTGGAACAGAAAACCCCAAGATGGAACTCTCCACTAGAAGCAATCGCTGTTAAAAAAGCAACAACATCAAAGAGAACGGGATAACGTATAACACAATATTAAGGGGGGAGGAGGAGGGTCAACTAATATTGATAAGTTATGAGAAAATAAAAGATCACTTTTCTAGTTGGCTAGATTACTTCCAGGTGAATGAAGTGTTCAGACAGGATAAGCAGATAGGTTTTGAAAAGGAGCCTTCAAGATTTGAAAGAGAACTACTGAATAGTAAAACCAAAATAATCGCAAAAATGTATAGACTTCTTTTAGACTACGAAGTAATGGATGAGGAGGTTAAGGCTTCAATGATAAAGTGGGCCCAAGATGTGGGCCGTCCAATTATGCTAAAAGATGGGGAAAACTGATGGAATGTAAATTTGAAATTTACAGGCAGCTATAATATAAGAGCAAACATGATGAAAATGGCTCATAGGTGGTACCTCACTCCTTCCAGATGATCAAGAATGTATAAAAATTTGGCGAATGCTTGTTGGAGATGTGGAGGAAATAACGGTGACATGAGCCACATGTGGTGGACGTGTGAAAAGATTAAGATTTTTTTTTGGGGGGGGGATATACGATGAATTAAAAAAGATGATGGGGATAACTTTTACGAAAAAAACGGAGGCATTTCTATGAAGTATTTTAGATAAAGAGATCCCCAAAAATCTAAGAGAGGTATTCTTGTATGCAACCGCAGCAGCTCGTCTACTTGTGGCCAAGGGATGGAAAGATCACGAGGCTCCAAAAATAACAGATTGGCAAATCAAATTACAGGAATTGGTGGAGACGGCTCAATTGACTAGCAAACTCAGAGGAATCTCAAAGCAAAAATTTGCAGAAAAATGGGATGGTTATACAAGATATGTTCAAAAATACAATCATAGTTTTGACTCCGTGCTAGCATTCGAGTGATAAAGGAACTAAAAGGAGGTGGACAACAATTAAGGATTTATTATGTTTTCAGAATGTATTGGAAAATTTATATAGAAAGGATTATTGTTTTGTGTACATTCCATTGTAAGAATGGAAACAGAGGCAGAGCCACAGCCACAGCCTAAGTCTGAAACAGTCCTTGATAGAGTGCCAGAGCCAGAGCCAGAGCCAGACCCTGAATCAGCCCTCATTCAGAACCAGAGCCTGAAAAAGAGCCACAGCCCGAACCAGAGCAACAGCCACAGCCACAGCCTAGAGCCACAGCCTGAGTCTGCAACAGTACTTGATACAGTGCCGGAGCCTGAAACAGAGACACAGCCTCAAACAGAGCCTGAGCCTGAAACAGAGGCAGAGCCACAGCCACAGCCTGAGTCTAAAACAGTCCTTGATAGAGTGCCAGAGCCAGAGCCAGAGCCAGAGCCAGAGCGAGACCCTGAATCAGAGTCAGAGTGAGACCATGAATCAGAGTCAGAGCCAGAGCCTCATTCAGAGCCAGAGCTGAAAGAAAGCCAGAGCCAGAGCCAGAGCCAGAGCCAGAAATAGGGCTTGATACAGGGCCGCAGCGCAAAACATAGCTGCAGCCACAGCCTAGAGCCACAGCCTGAGTCTGCAACAGTACACTATACAGTGCCGGAGCCGGAGCCGGACCCGGAGCCGGAGCCGGACCCGGAGCTGAAGCCGGAGGGGTCTGAGCCTGAGCCTGAGCCTGAGCCTGAGCCTGAGCCTGAGCCTGAGCCTGAGCCTGAGCCTGAGCCTGAGCCAGAGCCCTAATTCAGAACCAGAGCCCTAATTTAGAACCAGAGCCTGAAAGAGAGCCAGACCCTGAAACATAGCTGGGTCAGAGGCAGATGAAGAGCCATCATGAGACCCTGAATCAGAGTCAGAACCAGGTCTTCATTCAGAACCAGACCCTGAAAGAGAGCCAGAGCCACAGACAGAGCCACAGCCGGAGCCTAGAGCCACAGCCGAGATCCACAGCCACAGCCGAGATGCACAGCCTGAGTCTGAAATAGTGCTTGATAGAGTGCTGGATCCTGAAATAGAGACACTGTCTGAAACTGAGCCTGACGCTTAAACGTAGCCAGGGGCAGAGGGAGAGGCAGAGCCTGATACAGTGCTTGATACAGCGTAGGAGCCTGAAGCAGAGACACAGCCAGATCCAGAGACACAGCCAGAGCCAGAACAAAACCCTAATTCAGAACCAGAGCCTGAAAGAGAGCCAGAGCCAGAAACAGTGCTTGATAGAGTGCCAGAGCCTGAAACAGAGGCAGAGGCAGATACAGGGCTTGAAACAGCGTCGGAGATTGAAACAGCGTGAAACAGAGACAAAGGCTGAGACACAGGCCGAGCCTGAAATAGAGCTAGAATAAGTGCTAGAGCCAAAGACTGAGACAAAGCCTAATAAAGAGCAGAAGCCTGAGCCTGAGCCTGAGCCTGAAACTGTGCTTGATACAGTGCCAGAGCCTGAAACAGAACCAGAGCCACAGCTACAGCCATAGTGCCACAGCCTGAGTCTGCAACAGTGGTTGATACAGGCTGAAACAGAGACACAGCCTGAAACAGAACCTGAGCCTGGTTATTAGCATGGCAATTAAAGAAGAGAGAGGCAGAAAGGCTTATAAATAGAGTTAAGTGCAAAGGCAAAATAATAAACAACCCTAAAGAAATAGAGAAACGATTTCTCAAATTCTTTAGAGAAATCTATAAGGAAGGAAATGAAACAACAGAAGAAGTTAAAGAACATTTAGAACAGAACTGTCTTCCGAAACTTACTAAAGAACAAAAAGAACTGTTGAATGCCCCTATTACATCGTACGAAATTCAAAGAGCAATTAAGGAAGCAAAGATAGGAAAGCCACCAGGGCCAGACGGCCTACCGGCAATATATTATAAAAAAATTGAGGACTTACTGTCTGACCCATTAAGAAGTATCATGAACAACATCTTAAAAGACGGAACCATGCCGGATTCTTGGAAAGACAGCCTTATTGCATTAATTCCAAAACAGGGTACGGACAATCTACTTATTAACAACTATAGGCCTATCACACTTCTAAATTATGATTATAAATTATATGCAAATATTTTAGCCGAAAGATCAAAAAAAGTCTTCCAGATGATGATACACAAGGGGTCAGACAAGGTTGCCCACTATCCCCCTTAATTTTCATATTAACATTGGAAGTTTTATGTAAACAAATTAGGGAAGAAAAAGAAATAAAAGGGATTATGCTGGGAAATAGAAGTTACAAAATGAGGGCATTTGCTGACGATTTAATTATAACTAGGGAGCAACCAAAACAGAGTTTAAGAAAGGCGTTGGAAATAATCTATGACTACGGTAAAGTTGCGGGGTTCAAAATGAATTTAAACAAGACAAAACTATTAGTTAAAAATATGTTGCCAGATGAAAAAGCAGAATTAGAACAAATAATACACATTAAAATCTACCCCAAAATCAAGTATTTAGGATTATGGATAACACCAAAGAATATTAACTTATATGAAGATAATTATACCAATTGTTGGAAAGATATCAAAAGACAGTTGGAGACATGGACAAGGTTAAATTTATCATTCCTGGGCCGTATTTCGGTAATTAAAATGATAGTTTTACCGAAGCTACTCTTTCTATTCCAAACGATTCCAATTACAGGAAAGACCAGCAGTATCAACAAGTGGCAAAAAGAAATTTCTAAATTTTTGTGGAAGGGTAAAAGACCAAGAGTAAAGCATAAGATATTAATAGATACTGTAGAAAGAGGTGGCTACGGGTTACCGGATTTGAAGCTATATTACGAAGCCTCGTGTCTTCTCTGGTTGAAAGATGGGTATTTATTAAAAAAATGGGATATTTTAGATCTAGAAGGTCATGACACCCGTTTTGGGTGGCATGGCTATCTTAATTATGGGAAAATAAAGACGCATAGGAGTTTTTCAAATCATATAATAAGAAATGCTATATATAAGGTATGGGGAAAATACAAAAGATATTTGGAACAGAAAACCCCAAGATGGAACTCTCCACTAGAAGCAATCGCTGTTAAAAAAGCAACAACATCAAAGAGAACGGGATAACGTATAACACAATATTAAGGGGGGAGGAGGAGGGTCAACTAATATTGATAAGTTATGAGAAAATAAAAGATCACTTTTCTAGTTGGCTAGATTACTTCCAGGTGAATGAAGTGTTCAGACAGGATAAGCAGATAGGTTTTGAAAAGGAGCCTTCAAGATTTGAAAGAGAACTACTGAATAGTAAAACCAAAATAATCGCAAAAATGTATAGACTTCTTTTAGACTACGAAGTAATGGATGAGGAGGTTAAGGCTTCAATGATAAAGTGGGCCCAAGATGTGGGCCGTCCAATTATGCTAAAAGATGGGGAAAACGGATGGAATGTAAATTTGAAATTTACAGGCAGCTATAATATAAGAGCAAACATGATGAAAATGGCTCATAGGTGGTTACCTCACTCCTTCCAGATGATCAAGAATGTATAAAAATTTGGCGAATGCTTGTTGGAGATGTGGAGGAAATAACGGTGACATGAGCCACATGTGGTGGACGTGTGAAAAGATTAAGATTTTTTTTGGGGGGGGGATATACGATGAATTAAAAAAGATGATGGGGATAACTTTTACGAAAAAAACGGAGGCATTTCTATGAAGTATTTTAGATAAAGAGATCCCCAAAAATCTAAGAGAGGTATTCTTGTATGCAACCGCAGCAGCTCGTCTACTTGTGGCCAAGGGATGGAAAGATCACGAGGCTCCAAAAATAACAGATTGGCAAATCAAATTACAGGAATTGATGGAGACGGCTCAATTGACTAGCAAACTCAGAGGAATCTCAAAGCAAAAATTTGCAGAAAAATGGGATGGTTATACAAGATATGTTCAAAAATACAATCATAGTTTTGACTCCGTGCTAGCATTCGAGTGATAAAGGAACTAAAAGGAGGTGGACAACAATTAAGGATTTATTATGTTTTCAGAATGTATTGGAAAATTTATATAGAAAGGATTATTGTTTTGTGTACATTCCATTGTAAGAATGGAAACAGAGGCAGAGCCACAGCCACAGCCTAAGTCTGAAACAGTCCTTGATAGAGTGCCAGAGCCAGAGCCAGAGCCAGACCCTGAATCAGCCCTCATTCAGAACCAGAGCCTGAAAAAGAGCCACAGCCCGAACCAGAGCAACAGCCACAGCCACAGCCTAGAGCCACAGCCTGAGTCTGCAACAGTACTTGATACAGTGCCGGAGCCTGAAACAGAGACACAGCCTCAAACAGAGCCTGAGCCTGAAACAGAGGCAGAGCCACAGCCACAGCCTGAGTCTAAAACAGTCCTTGATAGAGTGCCAGAGCCAGAGCTAGAGCCAGAGCCAGAGCGAGACCCTGAATCAGAGTCAGAGTGAGACCATGAATCAGAGTCAGAGCCAGAGCCTCATTCAGAGCCAGAGCTGAAAGAAAGCCAGAGCCAGAGCCAGAGCCAGAAATAGGGCTTGATACAGAATCGTGGAAGGAAGCTTTTATCACATTGATACCAAAATCTGAAACTGAAAAGACACAACTCAAAAACTATCGTCCCATTTCCCTTCTGAATGTGGATTACAAAATATTTGCAGACATTTTGGCAAGTAGACTTAAAAGAGTTCTTAATGAAGTAATTCATAAAGACCAGGCAGGCTTTCTCCCAGGTAGACATATGTTTGCTAACACTAGGAACATTATTGACATTTTGGAACTTTTGCAAACAGACATAAATACAAAAGCAGTGTTAATTTTTATAGATGCGGAGAAGGCCTTTGATAATATTTCTTGGAAATTCATGAAGGGAAATTTGAAAGAAATGGGAGTGGGACGGGGGTTTGAGAATGGGATTGATGCAATATATTCAGAACAAAAGGCCAAACTGATAGTTAACAATGTGGTTACAGAAGAGTTCAAAATTGAAAAAGGAACACGACAAGGCTGCCCGATTTCCCCTTTGTTATTTATCTCGGTTCTGGAGGTGCTCTTGAATATGATCAGAGGGGACCGGTTGGTGGAAGGGATTCAGGTCGGAGCGAAACAATACAAACTTAAAGCTTTTGCAGATGACCTAGTTTTGACCCTGCAGGAGCCAGAATCTAGTACGAAAAGAGTATTACAATTGATTCAGGACTTTGGTCGGGTGGCGGGATTTAAATTAAACAAACAGAAAACCAAGGTGCTGGGAAAAAACTTGACAGACATAGAGTCAGAACGGTTTCAGAGAGAAACAGAATTAACTATGGTTAAAAAGGTAAAGTACCTACGGGTAAACATAACAGCAAAAAACCTGAGTCTATTCAAGGATAACTATGAAAAATGTTGGTCTGAAATTAAGAGAGACTTGGATAGTTGGACAAAATTGAAGCTTTCTTTGTTAGGCCGAATTGCTGCTATTAAGATGAATGTATTGCCAAAAATGCTGTTTTTGTTTCAAACATTACAGATTGTGGACAAAACGGAGTGCTTCCGGAAGTGGCAGAAAGATATATCTAGATTTGTCTGGCAGGGCAAAAAGCCCAGAATTAAGTTTAAGATATTAACAGATGCGAAAGAAAGAGGGGGCTTTGCCCTGCCAGACTTAAAGTTGTACTATGAAGCCGCAGCTTTTTGCTGGCTAAAAGACTGGCTACTTCTCGAAGACACTGACGTGTTGGATCTGGAAGGTTTTAACAATGCTTTTGGTTGGCATGCATATTTATGGTATGACAAAGTTAAGATCAATAAGGCCTTTAAGAACCATATTGTCAGGAAAGCAGTGTTTAATGTCTGGACAAAATATAAAGACTTATTGGAAAATAAAACTCCAAGGTGGCTTTCACCTCTGGAAGCCAAGGCCCGAAAAAGACCCAATATGGAGGCCAAATGGCCAAAATATTGGGAAATATTAGAAAAAGATGGAGACAATTGGAAATTGCAGAGTTTGGAGAAAATGAAGGATAAGGTGCGAGACTGGTTACATTATGCTCAGATTAAAGAAGTTTTTAAAAATGACAAAAAGTTAGGGTTCCAGGTGGAGAAATCGAAGTTAGAAACAGAATTGTTAGAACCAAAGACCAAGGTATTATCTAGAATGTATAACTTGCTGCTAAAGTGGAATACACAAGACGAAATGGTTAAATCGGCTATGATAAAATGGGCACAGGACATTGGGCATAACATTATGTTTGAGGACTGGGAAAGGTTGTGGACCACTGGGCTGAACTTCACCGCATGTAATGCTCTGAAGGAAAATGTTATGAAAATGATATATAGATGCTACATGACCCCAGTTAAACTTGCCAAAATATACCATTCGTCTGATAATAAATGTTGGAAATGTAAAGAAAATGAAGGAACATTCTTTCACCTCTGGTGGACATGCCCTAAGGTGAAGGTCTTCTGGGAAATGATATATAATGAGCTGAAAAAGGTATTTAAGTATACCTTCACAAAGAAACCAGAGGCCTTTCTTCTGGGCATTGTCGGCCAGAAGGTGTTAAAGAAGGATCGAACATTTTTCATGTATGCAACAACGGCAGCAAGGATTCTCATCGCAAAAAACTGGAAAACTCAAGATCTACCCACACTGGAAGAGTGGCAGATGCAGCTGATGGACTATATGCAACTGGCCGAGATGACCGGCAGAATCCGTGATCTGGGAGAAGAGAAGTTGGAGGAAGACTGGGAGAAATTCAAGATGTATTTACAAAAACATTGTAATTTGGTTGAATGTTAAGAAGGATGCTAGATTATAAAAAACTGGTCACCACTAAACTAGATTTAAATTTGATGATAAGTGAGACTAAAGAAAATATAAAACTTTTTGGAAGAAGCGCTAGATTATATGTGTGAGTGGACATGAGATTGTAAATAAGTTGATAATTTGTTTGGAAAAATTTTTTTAACGATGTAAATGGGAGCGGGAGACGTGAGGGAGCCCAAAGAAGTGATGAAATTGTTGTGAAAGAAGTAAGATTGTTTATTATGTTTTATATTTAAAAACCTTAATAAATATTTATAAAAAAAAAAAAGAAATAGGGCTTGATACAGGGCCGCAGCGCAAAACATAGCTGCAGCCACAGCCTAGAGCCACAGCCTGAGTCTGCAACAGTATATTATACAGTGCCGGAGCCGGAGCCGGACCCGGAGCCGGAGGAGCCTGAGCCTGAGCCTGAGCCTGAGCCTGAGCCTGAGCCTGAGCCTGAGCCTGAGCCAGAGCCCTAATTCAGAACCAGAGCCCTAATTTAGAACCAGAAAGAGAGCCAGACCCTGAAACATAGCTGGGTCAGAGGCAGAGGAAGAGCCATCATGAGACCCTGAATCAGAGTCAGAACCAGGTCTTCATTCAGAACCAGACCCTGAAAGAGAGCCAGAGCCACAGACAGAGCCACAGCCGGAGCCTAGAGCCACAGCCGAGATCCACAGCCACAGCCGAGATGCACAGCCTGAGTCTGAAATAATGCTTGATAGAGTGCTGGATCCTGAAATAGAGACACTGTCTGAAACTGAGCCTGACGCTTAAACGTAGCCAGGGGCAGAGGGAGAGGCAGAGCCTGATACAGTGCTTGATACAGCGTAGGAGCCTGAAGCAGAGACACAGCCAGATCCAGAGACACAGCCAGAGCCAGAACAAAACCCTAATTCAGAACCAGAGCCTGAAAGAGAGCCAGAGCCAGAAACAGTGCTTGATAGAGTGCCAGAGCCTGAAACAGAGGCAGAGGCAGATACAGGGCTTGAAACAGCGTCGGAGCCTGAAACAGCGTGAAACAGAGACAAAGGCTGAGACACAGGCCGAGCCTGAAATAGAGCTAGAATAAGTGCTAGAGCCAAAGACTGAGACAAAGCCTAATAAAGAGCAGAAGCCTGAGCCTGAAACTGTGCTTGATACAGTGCCAGAGCCTGAAACAGAACCAGAGCCACAGCTACAGCCATAGTGCCACAGCCTGAGTCTGCAACAGTGGTTGATACAGACTGAAACAGAGACACAGCCTGAAACAGAACCTGAGCCTGGTTATTAGCATGGCAATTAAAGAAGAGAGAGGCAGAAAGGCTTATAAATAGAGTTAAGTGCAAAGGCAAAATAATAAACAACCCTAAAGAAATAGAGAAACGATTTCTCAAATTCTTTAGAGAAATCTATAAGGAAGGAAATGAAACAACAGAAGAAGTTAAAGAACATTTAGAACAGAACTGTCTTCCGAAACTTACTAAAGAACAAAAAGAACTGTTGAATGCCCCTATTACATCGTACGAAATTCAAAGAGCAATTAAGGAAGCAAAGATAGGAAAGCCACCAGGGCCAGACGGCCTACCGGCAATATATTATAAAAAAATTGAGGACTTACTGTCTGACCCATTAAGAAGTATCATGAACAACATCTTAAAAGACGGAACCATGCCGGATTCTTGGAAAGACAGCCTTATTGCATTAATTCCAAAACAGGGTACGGACAATCTACTTATTAACAACTATAGGCCTATCACACTTCTAAATTATGATTATAAATTATATGCAAATATTTTAGCCGAAAGATCAAAAAAAGTCTTCCAGATGATGATACACAAGGGGTCAGACAAGGTTGCCCACTATCCCCCTTAATTTTCATATTAACATTGGAAGTTTTATGTAAACAAATTAGGGAAGAAAAAGAAATAAAAGGGATTATGCTGGGAAATAGAAGTTACAAAATGAGGGCATTTGCTGACGATTTAATTATAACTAGGGAGCAACCAAAACAGAGTTTAAGAAAGGCGTTGGAAATAATCTATGACTACGGTAAAGTTGCGGGGTTCAAAATGAATTTAAACAAGACAAAACTATTAGTTAAAAATATGTTGCCAGATGAAAAAGCAGAATTAGAACAAATAATACACATTAAAATCTACCCCAAAATCAAGTATTTAGGATTATGGATAACACCAAAGAATATTAACTTATATGAAGATAATTATACCAATTGTTGGAAAGATATCAAAAGACAGTTGGAGACATGGACAAGGTTAAATTTATCATTCCTGGGCCGTATTTCGGTAATTAAAATGATAGTTTTACCGAAGCTACTCTTTCTATTCCAAACGATTCCAATTACAGGAAAGACCAGCAGTATCAACAAGTGGCAAAAAGAAATTTCTAAATTTTTGTGGAAGGGTAAAAGACCAAGAGTAAAGCATAAGATATTAATAGATACTGTAGAAAGAGGTGGCTACGGGTTACCGGATTTGAAGCTATATTACGAAGCCTCGTGTCTTCTCTGGTTGAAAGATGGGTATTTATTTAAAAAATGGGATATTTTAGATCTAGAAGGTCATGACACCCGTTTTGGGTGGCATGGCTATCTTAATTATGGGAAAATAAAGACGCATAGGAGTTTTTCAAATCATATAATAAGAAATGCTATATATAAGGTATGGGGAAAATACAAAAGATATTTGGAACAGAAAACCCCAAGATGGAACTCTCCACTAGAAGCAATCGCTGTTAAAAAAAGCAACAACATCAAAGAGAACGGGATAACGTATAACACAATATTAAGGAGGGAGGAGGAGGGTCAACTAATATTGATAAGTTATGAGAAAATAAAAGATCACTTTTCTAGTTGGCTAGATTACTTCCAGGTGAATGAAGTGTTCAGACAGGATAAGCAGATAGGTTTTGAAAAGGAGTCTTCAAGATTTGAAAGAGAACTACTGAATAGTAAAACCAAAATAATCGCAAAAATGTATAGACTTCTTTTATAATGGATGAGGAGGTTAAGGCTTCAATGATAAAGTGGGCCCAAGATGTGGGCCGTCCAATTATGCTAAAAGATGGGGAAAACTGATGGAATGTAAATTTGAAATTTACAGCTACAGTGGTGCCCCGCAAGACGAATGCCTCGCTAAACGAAAAACCCGCAAGACGAAAGGGTTTTCCGATTTTTAGCGGCTTCGCAAGACGAATTTCCCTATGGGCTTGCTTCGCAAAACGAAAGCCCATAGGGAAATCTCCGGGGACAGCGGGGAACCCTCCTCCCACCGCAAGCCCCGGGAAGAGAGGAGAAGCTGCGTGCCTTCCCCTCTGTTCCCGGACCTGTCCTGAAGGCTTGCGGTGGGAGGTCCGGGAACAGAGGAGAAGGCGCGCAGCTTCTCCTCTCTTCCCGGGGCTTGCGGTGGGAGCAGGGTTTTTCCTCCCCACCGCCAACATTCAGAAGGCTGTTCTGAAGGCTGGCGGTGGGAAGAAAAGCCCTTCTCCCGCCTCCAGCCTTCAGAAGAGTTCCCCGCAGGGCTCCCCAAGCTGTGAATGTCTGCCCCACCCGAGGGGCGCTCTGCTTAAGAGCGCCCCTCGTGCGGGGCAGCAGGCTGCTATCCGCAGCTTGGAGAGCCCTGTGGGGAAGTCCGGCAGGGCTCCCCAAGCTGCAGATGTCTGCCCCACCCGAGGGGCGCTCTGCTTAAGAGCGCCCCTCGTGCGGGGCAGCAGGCTGCTATCCGCAGCTTGGAGAGCCCTGTGGGGAAGTCCGGCAGGGCTCCCCAAGCTGCAGATGTCTGCCCCACCCGAGGGGCGCTCTGCTTAAGAGCGCCCCTCGTGCGGGGCAGCAGGCTGCTATCCGCAGCTTGGAGAGCCCTGTGGGGAAGTCCGGCAGGGCTCCCCAAGCTGCAGATGTCTGCCCCACCCGAGGGGCGCTCTGCTTAAGAGCGCCCCTCGTGCGGGGCAGCAGGCTGCTATCCGCAGCTTGGAGAGCCCTGTGGGGAAGTCCGGCAGGGCTCCCCAAGCTGCAGATGTCTGCCCCACCCGAGGGGCGCTCTGCTTAAGAGCGCCCCTGTGCGGGGCAGCAGGCTGCTATCCGCAGCTTGGAGAGCCCTGTGGGGAAGTCCGGCAGGGCTCCCCAAGCTGCAGATGTCTGCCCCACCCGAGGGGCGCTCTGCTTAAGAGCGCCCCTCGTGCGGGGCAGCAGGCTGCTATCCGCAGCTTGGAGAGCCCTGTGGGGAAGTCCGGCAGGGCTCCCCAAGCTGCAGATGTCTGCCCCACCCGAGGGGCGCTCTGCTTAAGAGCGCCCCTCGTGCGGGGCAGCAGGCTGCTATCCGCAGCTTGGAGAGCCCTGTGGGGAAGTCAGGGCTCCCCAAGCTGCAGATGTCTGCCCCGCCCGAGGGGCGCTCTGCTTAAGAGCGCCCCTCGTGAGGGGCAGCAGGCTGCTATCCGCAGCTTGGAGAGCCCTGTGGGGAAGTCCTGCAGGGCTCCCCAAGCTGCAGATGTCTGCCCCACCCGAGGGGCGCTCTGCTTAAGAGCGCCCCTCGTGCGGGGCAGCAGGCTGCTATCCGCAGCTTGGAGAGCCCTGTGGGGAAGTCCTGCAGGGCTCCCCAAGCTGCAGATGTCTGCCCCGGGCGAGGGGCGCTCTGCTTCAGAGCGTCCCTCGCACCCGGCAGCAGGCTGCTATTCGCAGCCTAGGCAGCCCTGCAGGAACTCTTCTGAAGGCTGGCGGCGGGAGAAGGGCTTTTCTTCCCACCGCCAGCCTTCAGAAGGCTGTTCTGAAGCCTGGCGGTGGGGAGAAAAGTCCTCCCCCCCCCCCACCAGCCTTCAGAAGAGGTCCGGGGAAAGACTGTCCCCGGACCTGGTCTGAAGGCGGTCTCCCTAGGAACGCATTAATTGATTTTCAATGCATTCCTATGGGAAACCGTGCTTCGCAAGACGAAAAACTCGCAAGAAGAAAAAACTTGCGGAACGAATTAATTTCGTCTTGCGAGGCACCACTGTATAATATAAGAGCAAACATGATGAAAATGGCTCATAGATGGTACCTCACTCCTTCCAGATGATCAAGAATGTATAAAAATTTGGCGAATGCTTGTTGGAGATGTGGAGGAAATAACGGTGACATGAGCCACATGTGGTGGACGTGTGAAAAGATTAAGATTTTTTTTTGGGGGGGGGGAATATACGATGAATTAAAAAAGATGATGGGGATAACTTTTACGAAAAAAACGGAGGCATTTCTATGAAGTATTTTAGATAAAGAGATCCCAAAAAATCTAAGAGAGGTATTCTTGTATGCAACCGCAGCAGCTCGTCTACTTGTGGCCAAGGGATGGAAAGATCACGAGGCTCCAAAAATAACAGATTGGCAAATCAAATTACAGGAATTGGTGGAGACGGCTCAATTGACTAGCAAACTCAGAGTGATGCAGGTGAGCGTGAGCAGGTACTCACTAGGTGCAAAATAAGGATCAGGCAGACTCAGCAAATGGAGAAAATGAAGGTGAAGTTTATTGCCAGGCAATAAGGACCCAGTTGGAATCTCTTCCAAAAGAACTGGGACCCCGATTGACAGAAATCCAGAGGTCTTTATACCTGAGTAGATCACAGCAAATCATAGATCATGAGACAGCCATGAGACAGTCACGATATTGTCAGCAAGGAATAGCCAATTAGCAAGCTTCTGGCCATGCTTCCAGCACCTGGTCAAGCACTGGTCAAACACCGAGTTCAAGTTCTGCTTTCCGATGCTTGCAGTGACGCTCTGTCTAACCTCTCCCCTAGTTATGACAGGACAGGGAGTTTGGAGTTTTTGTGGTTTTGCTCTTCCTGTTCTGTGGACTAATTTAGCCTGTATCTGAGGGGATTTTGTACCAGAATCTCTGATTCACGTCTTCCCCATGTCCAGGGTTCACAGATGTAGTAGGGGAAAGGTCGGTTCTAAACTTTGCTGTTTCAAGCAATATGCAGTTAGCTAAGGCACAGCTTCCCTTTGATTCAAAATGGATTATAAAATACTGTAAGCCTTGATTATGTGTGAGCATATATGAATATATTGATTTCTGATAACTGATTATATGAATAGCATAGGGGTAGCCCTTCTTCCTTGCCTCATTCCCCCCTTTTCAAGCTCAGAAAGAAGATTCATCTGATTCCTGAGCTTAACACCACTCTGGACATCAGAATAAACCACTGCTTCCTGCAAAGGGGCCTGTTCCTGCACTGGAACCGGTTCCCTATGCATTCGCTCGTAACCATCATCTTCCTCTGGCTCATCTGGCACTGGGGGCAAAGCTCGGTATATTGCCAGAATCTGAGGGTCAGTGAGATGCTTAACATTGCGGGCTATCATCCCCCTAAGCAAAGACAGACAGCAAGGGATTACAGAAAGAAGCAACAGAAAAATAAAACCTCCTATGGCTAAGGCAGTCAGAAGGCTGTGCACCCACCCCTCCCCTGGGATCCATGACCACATCTCTCCCCAGGGATTCTGAGTGGGTGTGTTGTCAGCTACCAAAGACTGCAGTTTTTGCAATTCGTCCTCGATTGTCTTGTTAAGATCATGGAATTTTACCTGGCATTGACCCTTTGGGACAATTTTGCAAAAACCGCCTGAACATGCAAGGAGGTAATCCAAAACCAATCTATGGGTCATCGTCAATTGGTTCAAATCTTCAACCTCTGCCTGCAGGGAGCGCAAAACACGGGTGGTGGCATTGATAGTTTTCTCCAGCCTGCATGTAAGAGCAAACAGCGCCTGTCTATTTTGCTCAGAAACTATTCCTGGATAAACACCCATCGAGAGGAATCCTATAAATCCTCCCCCAACGCTCCCTACAGAATTTGACAGGAAAATTTCATCTGCACAGTGTTCGCCTAGGGCTGCCCTTTTCCGTCTGCTTCCAAGGTGGGGTACCTGGTGATTGACCTCCACCGTAACCGGAAACGTAAATGCGCCCACGCCGACACACTGGAAATTTCCTGGGTGGAATTTTGTCGCCAATCCATCATATAGAAACCAAAGGTTAGGATCTTTAATCATCCAGCCAGAACAAATGGACCCTTGTCCAGTGAAATTAACCGAATACTGGGGAAAGTATGGGTACAAATCTGAAGAGGTAGTATTGCCCTGGTAGGAGGCATTGTGGGACCCCCAAAGCCAAAATTTATCCGTGCATTGGGTATAGTTTCCCAGCCATCCTTTGTCAATGTGGTACTTAACTTGGGGCCAATACTTCCATTTGGAATTCCATACTCCAGTGGAATGACAACAAAAACATAGGCCTTTTGTGGTTCTGGTGTATCGGATGTATCGATAGGGGATGTCATTCATTTCAGAAGGTGGGGCTGCAAAGAGGCCACTCTGATTGTAAAGCAAGCCTGCCAAAACAACATCAGGATCCTTGATTAATCCTGGTATTAGGGACATGTCTGCTACCTTCCTTGGGTGTTCATAATATAAGGTAGCATTCTCCCCATATATTTGGAACATGTGTTCAGCATGTTTTATAAAGGCATTACCCACTACCATTGGGCCTCTCTGGAGCCACAAGCACATCAATATGAACAGAAGCTTCATCTTCAACTTCCCCCCGTAGGCCCTCAGGGTTGAACCTTATCAGTTCCGGCTCTGGGTTGGTGTCACTACCATGATCCTTCTTATATATGCAGAATAGAATGATCAGGACAAGAAGGAGTGAAATTGCAACAATTATATAAGGTAGCAGGTACCAGAACATACCTTTTTGCGAGACAACCCCCCGCCTGGCCGCACCCAGTGGACTTATTAGTGGTCCCCGGGTTCTGGTCGAGCTGGTGGGGTCAACTCACCCTGTATACACTCTGCAACTGCTACCTTGAAAGGACCTGTGGGTGGTGGAGGAAAAACAACTACAGTGACCAGTACAGTGCGGGAAAATGCCCCTTGGGGAGGTGGGTTGGAGAAGCTGCGTACGGCTCTCCTTGGTTCCCCTGGCATGTACTCTTCCCTCTGTATGTGAAACTATTGTCTTGGACCTGCTTGTGCCCAATCTGGTATGTAGAATTCCCAAAGAAAGAAAGGAATGTAACCACCGTATGCAGTTACCCAATCCACCCACTTATCACGAATGTCCCACCTTTTATCAGCCCTTGTAATCGTTATTTCTACTAAGGGTTTATATGCAAAGTCTGGCTGGAATCTAGGATTGACTGATATTTTAACCGGTAGGGGTCCTCCCATACGCTGGTGCAGCTCCCAAATCTTCCGGTGTGCGTAGACTCACTGGCTTCCAGGTGCAGTGAGAGCAGACCTGTAGTCCCGTTGCCCGTGCTCCTGCCCGCTTCCGGAGGGGCTAGGTGCAGGGGTTCCTGGTGAGCTTCAACTTCAGAGGGTCAGATGGGTTCAGCTCACAGTTCCAATGTCCCTCAGACCGCTTCAGACGAGAATGATGAATCCATGGGGTGATTTCCGCTACCTTTACCGCTGTAGGCGTGGCCAGCAGAACCGTGTAGGGACCTCTCCACCGAGCCGTCAGCGGTTCGCTTTTCCACTCTCGCACCCAAACCAGGTCTCCTGGACGGAAAGGATGGACTGGATCGGCTAAACTGATGGGAGTGCGTTCGAGACACCACCTGTTTAAATCAAGAGAGATACGACAAAGAGCCTGGATTTGCTCTGCTGTTCTCTGTCCCCCCACTTGAGTTAAGTCTGCTGTAATTCCCGTGGTTATTGGAGGAGGTCTCCCATACAAAAGTTCAAAAGGAGAAAGTTTTAGTCTCTTTGTTGGTGAACATCTGATCCTAAACAAAGCTATAGGCAACAAGTCTACCCATTTACAATGAGTTTCCTGGCACAATTTTGCTAACTGTGTTTTGAGAGTCCGATTCATCCTTTCTGTTTTCCCTGAGCTTTGAGGTCTATAGGCCACATGTAGTTTCCATTGTATTTGCAAAGCCTTGTGTTATGTACTGAGTTGAATAGGATCCAAACTGCAGCAGTCTGATTGGTCCTAGAACAATAGGATCCAAAAGGCAGCAGTCTGATTGGTCCTAGAACAATAGGATTCAGAATGCAGCAGTCTGATTGGTCCTAGAGCAATGCAGCAGTATGATTGGTTGGCAGGAACCACCCAATCATACTCCAGATTGAAGTAAATCCACAACCTGATTGGCTTACAGTAGAATTCCAGAATTAGCCAATCATGTGCAGCCCATTGTGTAAATAATGTATATAAAGCAGATACTTTGAGGGGACATTCATTCATTCCTCCTCACCACTATGAGCTGAATAAAGAGCATGAAATCACTTTGCGACTCTGAGTATATTTCACTGGCGACGAAGGTGGGATCCCACTGAGCTGACTGCCACACACAGCACCGCAGCACCGCCACCTGCCGCACCGCTGCCTCGCACCGTGTATCCAGGCTTCAGCTGGACTTGGCCCAAGCATATCAACAGCTGCCAGTAGATGAGGCTACAGCAGAGGCACAGACGATTGTGACGCACAGAGAAGCGTTCAGGGTAAAGCGGCTGCAATTCGGTGTCAGCGTGGCACCAGGCATATTCCAGAATCTAATGGACTCTCTCCTTAAAGGGATTCCTGGTGTCACCCCCTTCTTCGATGATGAGTTGATTGCCGGGCCCACACCAGAGGAGTTTGAGGACTGCCTCCGCACCGTTCTGCACCGTTTCCAGACGGCGGGTCTCAAGGTGAAGCGGGAAAAATGTCTACTAGGAGTGCCTCAGGTGGACTTTCTGGGATTTATGGTGGACGCAGAAGGGGTCCACCCGACTGGGGACAAGGTACGGGCCATTTGTGATGCCCCAGCGCCCAAGAACAAGACTGAACTTCAGGCCTTCTTGGGACTATTGAACTTTTACCATTCCTTCCTTCCCCACAAGGCGGCGGTAGCGGAGCCCCTACACAGACTCCTGGACAAGCGGGCCCCTTGGGTGTGGGGCCAGCGCCAGGAGGCCGCATTCCAGGCAGTCAAGGACTTGCTTGTCTCAAACTCGGTCTTGGCACACTTCGACGAGAGGCTGCCGGTGGTGCTAGCATGCGACGCCCTATGGCATTGGCGCTGTCCTGGGACACCAACTCCCGGATGGAAGAGAGGTACCGGTGGCATACTTTTCCCAGACACTCAATGAAACCGAGCGGAACTACTCGCAAATCGACAAGGAGGGTCTGGCAATCGTGAAGGGAGTAAAAAAATTCCATGATTTCTTGTACAGGCGGCCCTTCACCGTGGTGACTGACCACAAGCCGTTGCTTGGCTTGTTTGCCCCCGAAAAGCAGACCCCCCAAGTGCTGTCTCCTCGCGTCCTCAGGTGGTCAATTTTCCTTGCCAGCTACCAGTATGCACTGGTTCACCGCCCTGGGAAGGGGATGGGCCATGCGGACGCCCTCAGCAGGCTACCACTACCGGAAACAGGCCCCGACCCAGCACCTGCACAAGAGGTTATGAGCCTGGAGCTGCTTCCCGACCGCCCCATTCAGGCACAAGAAGTTGCACACCATTCCAAGAAAGATAGGGTCATCTCCCGGGTCCTGGACTGGGTGTGGAGGGGATGGCCCAGCAGCAGCCCCGGGCCAGAATTCGCCGGCTACACGACCCGCAAACATGAACTGTCGGCCCACAAGGGGTGCCTGTTATGGGGAAGCAGGGTTGTTGTTCCCCAGCCCCTCCGCAAAAGGGTTCTCACAGCCCTACACGAGACACACCCAGGGGTAGTAAGAATGAAGGCCCTGGCCAGGAGTTATGTGTGGTGGCCGGGGATCGACGGAGAGATAGAGGCCTGGGTCAAACACTGCCAGGCCTGCCAAGAATCCCGCCCAGATCCCCCAAGGGCCCCAGTCCAGGGAGTGCGCCCGAGCACCATGGTCACGCCTGCATGTGGACTTCGCTGGCCCCTTACAGGGGAAAACATTCTTCATAGTGGTGGACTCCTACACCAAATGGCTGGAAGTCGCATTGGTACCGTCCACTTCTACGTCCGCAGCCATCCGGGTACTACGCAGGCTGTTTGCAACCCACGGGCTCCCTGACACTCTCGTCTCAGACAACGGGACTGCATTTACGTCAGGAGAATTCCAAACCTTCACAGCGCAGAACGCCATCCGCCACATCCGTTCGGCACCATTCCACCCTGCCACCAATGGCCAAGCAGAACGCATGGTGCGGACCACCAAGGAAACCCTTCGCCGCATGACGCAAGGGGATTGGGTGTACCGCCTTGCCACATTCCTTCTAGCACAGCACAGCACCCCCAGCTCAACGACTGGCCGGAGCCCCGCTGAACTACTAATGGGTCGGCGCCTTGCAATCAGATTGGACCGCCTTCACCCCGATAGAGCTCAGGATGAGGCAGTGGTGGGGGAAGGCAAGAACCCCCGGACCTTCGAGGCTCAGGACCCAGTGTACGCAAAGAATTTTGGGGCAGGCCCAGCATGGGTACCCGCCACAGTCACCAGGGTCACTGGCCCCGTGTCGTATGAGGTGCTAACAGATGGGGGGCAATGCTGGCGTCGCCACTGTGACCAGATACGGCGACGATTCCCGGGAGAAAACCAGGAGGAGGAGGACAGGTCAGATGAGTCCCAAGGGAACAGTGGGGCAGTGAGACCCATAGAGCAGCAGGGGCCAGCAGGAGAGGCAGAATCAGTAAACACAGAGAGGACCCGTGAGGCCGAAAGGACACCGGAACCAGAACCACGACTGAGCGAGCCGGTTGCACCAGACCAAACAGCCCCATCACAGCCAGCATCCTTGGAACACGAGCCAGAACCTGAACCCCGGACCAGGGAACACCCCAGGCTGCAACGCACACGTAGGCCGCCGGCATACCTCAAGGACTATGAATGCGACCTCCCGGGCAGGACTGGCACTTAGAGGGGAGCCAATCAATTCTCCCGGGCAGGACTGGCACTTAGAGGGGAGCCAATCAATTCTACTGATTGGCTTACAGTAGAATTCCAGAATTAGCCAATCATGTGCAGCCCAT
Source organism: Podarcis erhardii (assembly GCF_964252035.2). Lineage (NCBI taxonomy): Eukaryota > Metazoa > Chordata > Lepidosauria > Squamata > Lacertidae > Podarcis > Podarcis erhardii. Next base: position 29,621,744 of record NC_138506.1, on the reverse strand, counting down.
TGTGTAAATAATGTATATAAAGCAGATACTTTGAGGGGACATTCATTCATTCCTCCTCACCACTATGAGCTGAATAAAGAGCATGAAATCACTTTGCGACTCTGAGTATATTTCACCTTGCATACACCATCCACTATTGATGCAACGAAAGCTGGACCATTGTCACTGCCTATACATCTTGGTAGACCAAACCTTGGAATGATTTCTGTTAGGAGGCGCTTTACTACTTCCTGGGCCTTTTCTGTTCTAGCGGGATAAATCTCAGGCCAGCCTGTAAGAGAACATGTAAAAACCAAAAGCGCTTTATAACCTTTTGCCTTGGGCATTTCCGTGAAATCCACTATTAAATTCTCCATTGGCATTAAGCCTGTTTGCTGTATTCCTGGCGGAGGTACTGGTCCTTGCTTGGGGTTGTTTTTTGCACACAGAAGGCATGCGCGTGATACTGCTTCTGCCAGCTGGGATATCCTAGTTATGTAAAATTGCCTATTCAGGCTTTCCCGCAATGCTGTGGACCCATAGTGAGTGGATTCATAATATTGTTTTACTATGTCCCTGCCTAAGGCTTCCGGGACAAATACACGCTGGTCTGGTAGGATAAACCATCCATCCTGTGGTGGCATTCTGTAAGCCCCCTCTTGTTGGGCCCATTTTGCTTCTGCCTCTGTATAAATGGGTTTTAATTGCTCTACATCAACTGCTGTAGGAAAAAGAGAAGCGATTATTGAGGCAGGTGGCGGTGGCAATAGAGCAGCCCGTTTTACAGCTAGATCTGCAAATTGATTTCCCTTTGCCGTTTTCGTGGCTTCTTTGCTGTGGCCTCGGCAATGTATGAGCGCAACCTTCCTTGGAGCCCATACAGCTTCCAAAAGCGCTTCTAATTCCGGGCCATATTTCAGCGCTTTCCCTTCTGCACTAATGAGCCCTCTTTCTTTCCACAAGGCCCCGTGGGCATGTAAAGTCAAAAAAGCAAACTTTGAGTCTGTGTAAATGTTTACGCTACAGCCAGCTGCTAGCTGAAGTGCTCTGGTTAAAGCCACAAGTTCTGCTTTCTGCGCTGAGGATGAAATTGGCAGAGGCCGTGCTTCAATGACATCAGTTTGAGTAACCACAGAATATCCTGCCCTCCTTTGCCCCTCCTTTATGAAGCTGCTTCCATCTGTGAAATATTCCACATCTGGGTCTTTTAAAGGCTCATCCTGCAAATCTGGACGACTGGAATAAATTGTGTCCATTACTTGAATGCAATCATGAGGCTCATGGTCCACTGACTCGGGAAGGGGTAGCAAGGAAGCGGGGTTCAAGGTGTTTACAACTTGCAAATGTACTTGTGCGTTACCACATAAAAGCCCTTGGTATTTTGCCATTCGTTCGTTGGAAAGCCAATAACTTCCTTTGTATTCCATTAATGTTAAAACAGCATGAGGCACATTCACATAAATTTCCTGTCCAAAGGTGAATTTAAATGCCTTTTTGAGCAATAAAGCTGTTGCAGCTACTGATCTCATACAAGGTGGCCATCCTTTTGCCACTGCATCCAGCTGTTCTGACAAATAAGCTACAGGTCTTTTCCAGCTTCCCAATACTTGAGTCAAGACTCCTGCTGCAACCCCAGATTTCCCGTGAACATAAAGATAAAAAGGTTTATCCAGACTTGGCAAGGCTAAGGCTGGTGCCTGCATCAGTTTAGACTTCAACATATTAAAAGCTTTCCTTTGCTCTGCATGCCACTCAAAATGAGCATTCTCTCTACCTTTTGTGCTTTCATAAAGAGGCTTTGCTAGGGTGCTAAAATCAGGGATCCAAGCTTGCTGCCCCCAAAAACCCCCGCAATTGTCTGCGGCTTGTGGGTTCCTTAATGATACATATGGCTTCTTTTCTTTCGGATCCCAACGCCCTCTGCTGGTGAGAAATGTGAAAACCCAAATATTTCACTGTCTCTTGGCAAATTTGAGCCTTTTTCCGAGACACCTTGTATCCTGCCTCCCAAAGGAGATAAAGCAAATCCTCTGTGGCCCTTTTACAAGTCTCATAGCTGTCACATCCAAGCAATAAATCATCCAAAAATTGAAGAAGAACCGTTTTCCCAGGTACTGAAGGGAATTTAGACAAATCCTGGGCTAATGCTGTACCAAAAAGTGTTGGCGAATTCTTGAATCCCTGAGGCAGCCTTGCCCACGTTAATTGAGTTTTTGTCCCCTTGTAAGGATCCTCCCATTGAAATGCAAATATTGGCTGGCTTTGAGATGCAACACGGCAACAGAAAAATGCATCTTTTAAGTCCAACACTGTAAACACAGTTGCCTCTGATGGAACCAATCCTAAGAGATTATAAGGATTGGGTAAACAGGGATGCAATGTCTGTATTAAATTATTAATCCTTTTCAGATCTTGGACTGGGCGAAACTGATCCGAATTAGGCTTACGCACTGGAAAAAGTGGAGAATTCCAGCTGGACTGGCACTTTACCAAAAATCCATATTGCAAAAACTTGTCTATGTGCATCTGCATTCCCTCTGCTGCTTGTCTTGGGATAGGGTATTGCCGAGTTGCTATTGGCTTTGCCCCTGGCTTTAGATCTATTATGAATGGTGCTATGTTCTTTGCCATGCCTGGTGGGTTATCCTCTGCCCATACTCCAGGTGGGGCTCTCAGATTTTTTGGAATCTGTGATTTTTCCCTTTGGGAGTCCTTATTTGATAAAGCCACCATCATTTTCCAGGCCTGTTCTCTAGGGACTTCTACTGTAACAATCCCTGTAGCAGCCTCGGGTAATTTCATTTCTGCCCCTTTTGGTGTGAAAGTGATTTGGGCTTGAACCTTTGACAGAAAGTCACGTCCCAGCAAGGGAATGGGGCATTCTGGCACATACAGAAATTGATGTGTAAGGGTTTTCCCTCCAATCTGGCATTCTTGAGGTTGCAGAAACGGTTTTAGAACCCTGTTGCCCGTGGCCCCCACAATTGTCACTGCTTGGTTGCTTTTTGCTTTTAACGGCTTCGTGAGCACCGAAAATTGGGCTCCTGTGTCTATCATAAAATTCACTAAGCGGCTCCCCAGTTTGACCGAGACCATGGGCTCTTGGGAGCCTAAGGAAAGAGTTGAGCCCGGTCTGTCCTATGCATTCTCATTCTCATATTCCTCCAATTGCGCTAACCCAACAAAATCTCTGCTACTTGCTCTGTTTCTCACATATCTTCCTGCTTGCATCTTCCCACGTTGCGATCCCCATCCACGTCCACGTTCCCTCTGTTCCCTGAATCCACCTTCTCCCTCTGTTTCCCTTGCATCAGGGCACTCCTGTTTCCAATGACCTTCCTTCCTGCAAATTGCACACTGATTTCTTCCCAATGGCAGTCGCCTTCCTCTTCCTCTTCCACGTGCCCTATTTGAACCTCTCCCTTGGGCACCTGCATCATATGCTGAGCCTTGACTGATGGCTGCAGCCAAAAACACTGCCTTTTGCTTCAATTCCCGAACTCTGTCCTTCTTAACCTCATTTTCCCTGTTCAAGTAAACCTTTTGTGCGATTGCTAGGAGCTGTTCCATTTGCAATGTTTCAAAGGCATCTAACTTTTGTAATTTCCTCTTTATGTCAGAAGCACTCTGAGCCACAAATGCCGCATTTACCATTTGCTTACTTTCTGGGGCTTCTGGATCAAAGGGAGTATAGATTCTATATGCCTCCATTAAGCGTTCCAAAAAGTTGGAAGGAGATTCATCACCCAGTTGAACGACTTCAGAAACCCTAGAAATATTGGTAGGCTTCCTGGCAGCTCCCTTTATAGCCTTTAAAACTTCCTGCCGATAATTGTCCAAGGCGTCCTTATCCCTATCAGGGTCCCACCCTGGATCTGAAAGTGGATACCTGGCACGAACCCACGCATCCGGATTATTTTCAGAATTGGGCACCTGGGTTTTGAGATTGTTATCTGCAGTGGAATCTATTCTTCTCCTTTCCTCAGAGGTGAAAAGAGTCATTAAAAGATGTCTGCAGTCCTGCCATGTGGGCAGATGAGTTACCATAATGGAAGCAACTAAATCCAGCATGGCCTGAGGTTTCTCTGAAAAGGGTACTGTATGTGTTTTCCAATTCAATAAATCTGTTGTTGTAAAAGGGACGTATTGGAATGTGACTGTCCTCGCTGGCCAAGGACCGGTCGGTCTTCCATTGGCATCTACCGGGCGAGAGTCTTGGGGCCCTAAGACGGCCCTCAGGGGAAGCATCAGCGCTGGTGCCCCCTTGTTATTTCGCAAATAATAACCTCCCTTTGGAAAACTGGGCGAGGCCGGGCTTTGAGATGCGCTAGGCAAATCAGTTTCTCTCATTTTTATTTTTATTTTTTCCATATAATTTTTATTATTAAACATAAGACAAAACAAAACAACAACAACAACAAAAAATAATATATATATATATATATATATATATATACAATAGTTTCACATCATTTTCATAACTTCTTTCTCTTTTGTACTTCCCTCAGCTGTCCCGTAAATCATCCGTATTCGTCACTTTCATTACGCATTCATCAGACTTGTATTGACATTATTTATCTCTTTTCCTCCTATTCCCTTTAAACAATACTTATTACTTTTTTACAGTGCTTCTTTAAATCCCTTAAGCGTCATCTGTCCTTTACTTAAGCATTCCAGATACTCTACATATTTCTCCCAGTCCCCGATGAACTTTTGGTCTCTTAAGTATCTAATCTTCCCTGTCAATTTATCTAGCTCTGCGTATTCTAACAATTTTATTCTCCAATCTTCTATGGTCGGTATTTCTTGCTGTCTCCATCTCTGGGCCAATACCACTCTTGCGGCTGTAATTGCATATCTAAAAAATTTGCGGTCTTCCCTTTTTATCTCCTTTCCTACTATTCCTAATAAAAAGACCTCTGGCTCCTTTCTAAACGTATACTTTAAGATCTTCTTTAACTCATTGTATATTTTCTCCCAGAAGTCTTTCACCTTCCCGCAGCCCCACCACATGTGATAGAAAGTACCCTCCTTATCCTTACACTTCCAGCACCTATTGCATGTCTTATACATCTTCGCCAATTTCACCGGTGTCATATACCATCTATAGAACATCTTCATCGTATTTTCTTTTAACGTCGTACATGCAGTGAATTTTAAGCCCTCCTTCCATAATTTTTCCCATTCCTCAAATTGTATATTGTGACCCACATCCTTTGCCCAGCTAATCATTACCGACTTGACTTCTTCATCTACCAGATTCCAATCCAACAACAGTTTGTACATTTTGGATAAATTTTTCGTATCATTGTCTACAACCTCGCTTTGAAATATCGATTCCTTATCCATGAAACCTCGTTCTTTACCATCTTTCTTAAACACCTCGTTCATTTGGAAGTAGTGCATCCAGTCATGTACATGTTCCTTCACCTGCTCATACGGTTTTATTTTCCACTTTCCCCCTTCTTTGTATAACAGTTGGTCATATGTTATCCATTTACTTCCCATATTTGGTCTCTTTATACTCTTTGCTTCTAGAGGTGAAAACCAGCGTGGTGTTCTAGGTTCTAATAGATTTTTATATCTATCCCATACCTCAATTAAAGGACCTCGGAATATGTGGTTCTCAAAACCCTTATGGACTCTCTTTTTTTCGTGCCATAAATAGGCATGCCACCCAAATCTATTGTTGAATCCCTCTAGGTCCAACAATTCATTATTCTCCAATTTAATCCACTCTTTCGTCCAGCAAAGACATGAAGCCTCGTAATACAGTTTCAGATCTGGCAGGGCAAAACCTTTACATCTGGCAGGGCAAAAAACCGAGAATTAAATTTAAATTGCTAACAGATTCAAAAGTTTCTCTCATTTTTAGGACCAATTTCTGTCCAGAATCTGTAATAGCATCCATCAATTTCCATAAATTTGAACTGTCACAGCTTTCTGGGGTTTTCAACGAATTGATTTGTTCCCCCCATGCTCCAGACATTTGAAATGTACTGGTTCCTCCTTCCGCTCCCCCTGTCTGTGTCTGCCAGGCTGACATGTCCTGGTTGAATTTTTCCTCGGGAGGGGAGGGTAACGTGTTTTTATCAAAACCTGTCGTTTGTTTTGGCTGGGAAGGCAAATCTGGAAGGCTAGGCACATCCAGCGATGCTTGAGAAGGCGGGGCAGCCTGCAAGACGCTATTTGTGGCTTGCAAAGAGTTATTTACAGTTGGCTGAGATTGGCTGGGCATAGGGATCTGATGGGTTTGTCCTGCCGGTGTATTCTGAGGTGCCAATACTTGCCCTGAAGGCGGCAATATTGCTTGATTTCTGTTGCTATAGTTATATGGAGGGGGGAGGATTCCCTCTTCCTCCGGCGGAGCAACATAAATTTTCCTGTCAGTTGCAGAAGAATTTGTGGTTTTCCTGGCTTCCTGCCTTACAGCAAAAATCTCACAGCTGCTACCACTTCCTTTCTTTGTTTTGAGCCAGTCTGGATTTTTCAAACATATTGTAATCCATTTAATAATATAATAATACTGCTCCTTAAATAAGTCCGGTTTTTGCATTATTGAGTCCATAACTGCTTGACATAATCTTAAATTAAATGTTCCTTCTGGGGGCCAATTTTTAACCTGGGCAGGCCACACCTGTTGGCAATATTTCTTCAAAATCTCCTTACTTGGTCTGACCTCTCCTGGTTCTTCCGGAAAGACTCTTTTAAAATTCTCTATCATACATTCTAGGGGTGTACAAGCTTGAATGTCCTTTGAACATTTCCCCCCCATTTCTTGCAAAAGCTTTTCCCTTTTCACCAGGCAAAACGCTTTTGTCAGGCAGGTTTCAAAAATAGGACCAGGAAACCACAGCACACTCCTCCCTCACTTTCCTAACCTTTCTTCGCTTGCTCACAATCTTTCCTTTCTTCAACTCTTCCTTTCTAAACCAGCCCTTACTCATCCAACCATAAATCTTCCAACCACAAATCTCCCAGCCACAAGTTCCCCCAGCCACAAGTCCCGGGACATTCAGTCATTCATACACACAGCCGTTTCACCCCCCTTTGCTTGCGGCGAAAACCCTTTGGCAAAAACACACAACACTTTTCTCTCTCACCCCCCCCACAGCTGTTTTTTCTTTTTTTTCCCCAAACCTTTTTCTGCAGAACCTTTTCCTCCTATCCCTTGGCAGACCCAGCTTTTCCTCCCTTCCCTTTTGGGATCCTTTTCCCTTTAACGGGAGGTTACTGGTGGATCGCTCAGAGTGTTGATCAAGCACTCATTTTTATCTCTTTACTCTACTCACAGTGAGTTCCTTTCGTGGCGTGCTTTTCTTGTTGGCTCTGTTGACTATTTGCAGTATGGTAGCGCTGCAGAGAGCTTGCTGGGGAGACCATGCATTAAAAAGAAAGGGACTCAAAAATAACTTAAACAAGGTTTTAATTACAAAAAACAAAAACTCCTTATACACTAAATACATTAACAACAAACCAGACCCAACCACCAACCCAACCCCCAGGGTAATGGGAGAGCTAGGTGCTGCTCCTTATATACTACATGCAAATGCTGACACACCTTAATCAATGCAACTCAGCAGCACCTGCTATGTTTCACAGCTGTAAAGCTGGGTCTCGTTATCTTGCTCTGGCCCTTGCTCTGGCCCCTTAAAGACATACACATTAGGTGGAACAATGATGAACCTTTACATTTAAAGAAACCATTCAACATTTCCCCTGCGGTTCATCATTGTGGAACAAAAACATAAAGCATACTTTGTACATGTTTTTCATGTGTAACCTTTGGAAGTGCTTTTGTAAAAATGTCCGCAATTTGATTATCACCTTGGACATATTCATTTTTAGTTTTTGTAGAAATTAACACATCATCTACATACACACATATTTTTGTCACAGAGTTTGCCCTTTCCTTTATAAATACACAATTGTCTGCCTTTCCTTGTGAAAAACCAATAGCCAGCAATTCTTTTGCTAAAGTTTGGTGCCAATTCCTTCCACTTTGGTGCAGACCATAAAGGGATTTGTTTAATTTGCATACCAAACCTTCAGCAGCGTCTATGCCTTCAGGAACACGCATAAAAATTTGTTCTTTTAAATCGGCAAACAAATATGCAGTTTTTATATCTAGGTGATAAACAGAATGTCCACGTTGTGATGCATCTTTTAACAAAAGTTTAACTGTTTCATATTTTACACTTGGTGAATAACACAAATCATAATCTTCGCCTGGAATTTGTTGAAAACCCCTAGCAACTAATCTTGCTTTGTACCTTACAACTTCATTTTTGTCATTCATTTTAACTCTATAAACCCATTTTGAATCAATAAGTCTCATATCTGGGGTTTGTGGTACAAGAGACCATGTGTTATGCTCTTTTAAAGAAGCTATCTCAGAGTTCATAGCTTTATACCAATTTGCAGCTTGGTGCTTAGGTAAATTCTGAACGTCACTGTAGCTTTTTGGCTCAAAAACCACCTTATTGGCATACACAGTATTAAAATGTTCATCTGCAAATCGTTGTGGCTTCTGCCTCTTTCTATCTGAACGTCTTAGTCCAGAAGGAGAGTCAGACTCCTCAGACTTAATGGGACTAAGTAAACTACTAGTTTCAGGTTGTAAATCATCATTGTCAGACTGAAGAGGTGCCTGTAGGCTAAGATCACGGTCAGAAAACCCAAGAGAATCTAACCTCCCCTCGGGTGCCTGTGACTTTAAATCAGCAAACAAATTATCAGATTCAACAGGCTTTTTGTCTTTTTCCATTAATTCAGAAGCACCATTTCCTGCTGCTGCTGCTTCTTCCTCTTCTTCCTCAGTATTATCTATACCATCAGTATCTTGGAAAACAGCAACTCCATTCCAATTTACAGTTTGTATCATGCTTCTGGTAATATGAAATTTGCCAGTTGCTGGTATGTAAATTCTGTACGCCCCCTGCTGGTAGCCCATTAATTTACCCTGGACACTACGCTCACCCAATTTCTGCTTAGCGGGATAATGCATAATTACATCTGAACCCCAAATGCGTAGGTATTTCAGATTAGGGCGTTTTTTAAACAGCTTCTCATAGGGGGTGACATCTAAACCAGAATGATAACTGCGATTTCTGACATAACAAAACGCATTAAGCGCTTCAGCCCAAAAGTCTTTGGGCAGATTAGCATCGTGCAGATACGTTTTAACCCCTGCCTGCAAGTCACGCTGCACAACTTCAACAAGCCCATTTTGCCAGGGACTTCGGGGGCAAGATAACTCATGAGTAGTCCCCTGCGCTTCCAGGAATTTCTCAAAATCCTCAGAAACAAATTCCCCGCCCCGGTCAGAAAACAGGTTCTTAATTGGTTTGTTAAAGTGCGTTTTTACCCAGTTGTAAAAAACTTTGTACTTCTCAAATGCTTGTGACTTTTCAGCTATTGCATAAGTCCAACAGTATCTACTATACTGGTCTATCAGGGTAAGCCAGTACTTAGAACCTCCTAATGATGGTGGGAGTGGCCCAACTAAATCACAATGTACACGCTCAAATGGCTCAGTTACTTTCCTATCTGAGCACCTACCCTTGCGTGCAACCTTAATCTTATTCTTGCAACAGGATAAACATTGCATAAAGAATTTACATGGCTTTAAGTTGAGGCCATTAACAATATTCTTCGTCCTAATTACATCAGCAAAATTCAAGTGTCCCAGAATTCTGTGCGCCTCGTGGAGACACCCGGAATGAGGCCTTGCATTCCTCAACCCCTGGCTTGACTGTGCTGCTCTGCAATTTATAGGCAATTGGGAGTAGGTGCGAAAATACAGTCTATATAAACCATCAGAGTCCCGGGCATACAATAGACGTTTGTTCCCCTCAAAAAACTCACACATTGAATTTAAGAAACGCACACTTATGCCTTGACGAGCAAAACACCTTACTGATAATAAGTTGTCCACTGATGGGCAGTAAATGCAGTTCGCTATTGTAATGTTTAAAGAGTCAAGTTTAACAGTACCTCTGCCAAGTGACTGCAAGACTTGTGAATTGGCTAAATGTACATTACCAATTTCCTCTTCGAAAGAAATAAACAAGCTTCTATTGTTGCAAACGTGGTGAGAAGCTCCTGAGTCCACAATAAAAGAATTCCACTTGGCACCTTTAATTCTTTTATGATCTGCAGTCCGAGCGTGAAAAGCTCGCGGCTCGTTTCTGTCTTTACGGTGCGATGTTGGCTGCTGAGATGACACCCGTGACTGACGATCAGAAACAGGCTTGGGAGTACTTTGCTTTCTTTTGACTCTGCAGTCCTTTGCAAAATGTCCTTGCTTATTGCAGAACCAACAACGCTTTGCAGCTTTAAATGCAGTCGCATCACCACAAGTTTGCATATGGCGTTCCTCATTACTTCTGGAAATAGGAGTGCTTATGGCACAAGCCTCCCTTCTATCCAACTCGCCCATTAATCTTGCCGTTACCCCTTCCACAGTTAATTGTGCTGGTGGGACGGCAGATATCTGGCTAGCTACACCATCAAAGTCCTCGTTAAGGGAACAAAGAATGATAAAAACATACTGAATATCAGGTATGTCCATGTCCCTTCGAATTAATTCGCCGCGTATTGCCTCCAGACGTCTCAAGTGTGCTGCCAAATCACCACCAGGCTGCAACTTCGTCTGGTACAGCTGCTTGAAAAACGTCAGTGCAGACGCTGACTCTTTTCTAACATGCACTGCTGCAAGACTGTCCCACATTTCTTTGGCAGTTTTCTTATTCCTTATATAGACTACTTGCTGGTCGCTGACTGCCAAATTAATTATCGCCCTGGCTTTTGCATCTCCTTTCGACCAAGCATTAGTTACAGGGTCAGGAGGGTCTTCAGTTACATAGGTCCATACTTCCCTAGAGGTCAAAAGCGCCTCCACCCGAAAAGACCATAAACTATAGTTCTCATCTGTTAGCTGTGGGAAGACCAGAGCCTTCTCAGCTTCAGGAACCCGGTCAACCATTCTGGAAATCTTCCAGACCCACAAAAACTACACTAACAGGAGAAGGAGTTTTCAAACCTTTCTCAGAGTCCAAAAATATGCAGTCATCCACTCAGCAGCTGGGCCCATAACCAAAGATGTTGGCTATTTGCAGTATGGTAGCGCTGCAGAGAGCTTGCTGGGGAGACCATGCATTAAAAAGAAAGGGACTCAAAAATAACTTAAACAAGGTTTTAATTACAAAAAACAAAAACTCCTTATACACTAAATACATTAACAACAAACCAGACCCAACCACCAACCCAACCCCCAGGGTAATGGGAGAGCTAGGTGCTGCTCCTTATATACTACATGCAAATGCTGACACACCTTAATCAATGCAACTCAGCAGCACCTGCTATGTTTCACAGCTGTAAAGCTGGGTCTCGTTATCTTGCTCTGGCCCTTGCTCTGGCCCCTTAAAGACATACACATTAGGTGGAACAATGATGAACCTTTACATTTAAAGAAACCATTCAACAGGCTCACGTTCAGATTCTCCCTCGGTCGTTGCCTTCGCCCTGACGGAAGCCCACGCCGAAGGCGGTTGCCCCTCTCCTTCGGAAATAATGTCCGATTGGCGCCTGGAGTCGGAACAAGGTCCCTCCGACGTGTTCCCCCGCCCGAGCTGGCAAGGCTCTTTTGGGGTAAAAAAAAACCCTACTGGCCTGTATGACCTGAGCACGGCACCAAATGATGCAAGTGAACGTGAGCAGGTACTCACTAGGTGCAAAAAAAGGATCAGGCAGACTCAGCAAATGGAGAAAATGAAGGTGAAGCTTATTGCCAGGCAATAAGGACCCAGTTGGAATCTCTTCCAAAAGAACTGGGACCCCGATTGACAGAAATCCAGAGGTCTTTATACCTGAGTAGATCACAGCAAATCATAGATCATGAGACAGCCATGAGACAGTCACGATATTGTCAGCAAGGAATAGCCAATTAGCAAGCTTCTGGCCATGCTTCCAGCACCTGGTCAAGCACTGGTCAAACACCGAGTTCAAGTTCTGCTTTCCGATGCTTGCAGTGACGCTCTGTCTAACCTCTCCCCTAGTTATGACAGGACAGGGAGTTTGGAGTTTTTGTGGTTTTGCTCTTCCTGTTCTGTGGACTAATTTAGCCTGTATCTGAGGGGATTTTGTACCAGAATCTCTGATTCACGTCTTCCCCATGTCCAGGGTTCACAGATGTAGTAGGGGAAAGGTCGGTTCTAAACTTTGCTGTTTCAAGCAATATGCAGTTAGCTAAGGCACAGCTTCCCTTTGATTCAAAATGGATTATAAAATACTGTAAGCCTTGATTATGTGTGAGCATATATGAATATATTGATTTCTGATAACTGATTATATGAATAGCATAGGGGTAGCCCTTTTCCTTGCCTCAAGAGGAATCTCAAAGCAAAAATTTGCAGAAAAATGGGATGGTTATACAAGATATGTTCAAAAATACAATCATAGTTTTGACTCCATGCTAGCATTCGAGTGATAAAGGAACTAAAAGGAGGTGGACAACAATTAAGGATTTATTATGTTTTCAGAATGTATTGGAAAATTTATATAGAAAGGATTATTGTTTTGTGTACATTCCATTGTAAGAATGGAAACAGAGGCAGAGCCACAGCCACAGCCTAAGTCTGAAACAGTCCTTGATAGAGTGCCAGAGCCAGAGCCAGAGCCAGACCCTGAATCAGTGCCAGAACCAAGCCCTCATTCAGAACCAGAGCCTGAGAAAGAGCCAGAGCCAGAGCCAGAACCAGAACCAGAGCAACAGCCACAGCCACAGCCACAGCCTGAGTCTGAAACAGCCCTTGATAGAGAGCCAGAATCAGAGAATCAGAATCAGAGTCAGAACCAGATCTTCGGTAAAGACGTGGTCTGGTCTTAGCGCAACTGCTCCTCCCACCCGCGATAACAGAGATTGGGTGTTCCAATACATCCCCCCGTAGGGAACCTGCCCCAGCCATTCTGTTGGCTGAGGCCCCGTCCCAGGCAGCCCTGACCCTTTCCCCTTAAAAATCAAAATACAAACTATACAATAACCTAAAAAGATAGTAAAAGAAAAACAAAGCAAGAAACAATTATGCTAAACTTAAAATAATCCCCGCCCCAACTAAACATTTGTCCCACCCCAGAAAGAAAATAACAACAACAACAACAACAACAACAACAACAAACCACCGTTTGAGGTGCAACAGAGACACAGCCAGAGACAGAGCGAGACCCTGAATCAGTGCCATAACCAAGCCCTCATTCAGAACCAGAGCCTGAAAAAGAGCCACAGCCCGAACCAGAGCAACAGCCACAGCCACAGCCACAGCCTAGAGACACAGCCTGAGTCTGCAACAGTACTTGATACAGTGCCGGAGCCTGAAACAGAGACACAGCCTCAAACAGAGAATGAGCCTGAAACAGAGGCAGAGCCACAGCCACAGCCTGAGTCTGAAACAGTCCTTGATAGAGTGCCAGAGCCAGAGCGAGACCCTGAATCAGAGTCAGAGTGAGACCATGAATCAGAGCCAGAGCCAGAGCCTCATTCAGAGCCAGAGCTGAAAGAAAGCCAGAGCCAGAGCCAGAGCCAGAGCCGGAAATAGGGCTTGATACAGGGCCGCAGCGCAAAACATAGCTGCAGCCACAGCCTAGAGCCACAGCCTGAGTCTGCAACAGTACTTTATACAATGCGGGAGCCGGAGCCGGAGCCGGAGCCGGAGCCGGAGGAGCCGGAGGAGCCGGAGAAGCCGGAGGAGCCTGAGCCTGAGCCTGAGCCAGAGCCTGAGCCAGAGCCAGAGCCCTAATTCAGAGCCAGAGCCCTAATTCAGAACCAGAGCCCTAATTCAGAACCAGAGCCTGAAAGAGAGCCAGACCCTGAAACATAGCTGGGTCAGAGGCAGAGGAAGAGCCATCATGAGACCCTGAATCAGAGTCCGAACCAGGTCTTCATTCAGAACCAGACCCTGAAAGAGAGCCAGAGCCACAGACAGAGCCACAGCCGGAGCCTAGAGCCTAGAGCCACAGCCGAGATCCACAGCCACAGCCGAGATCCACAGCCTGAGTCTGAAATAGTGCTTGATAGAGTGCTGGATCCTGAAACAGAGACACTGTCTGAAACTGAGCCTGACGCTTAAACGTAGCCAGGGGCAGAGGGAGAGGCAGAGCCTGATACAGTGCTTGATACAGCGTAGGAGCCTGAAGCAGAGACACAGCCAGATCCAGAGACACAGCCAGAGCCAGAACAAAACCCTAATTCAGAACCAGAGCCTGAAAGAGAGCCAGAGCCAGAAACAGTGCTCTTCCGGAGGCGGCGCAAAACGGCAATGGCGGTCCTCTTTACCCTGTGAAGAGGGGCTCCGCGAAAAAGGGTCGTCCGCTGCGGCAAAGCGGAGACCCGTCAAGAAAAACCACAGGCAGAGCGAGCCTGTGGCCGTGGGACTCGGCGGGCGCCAAAAGCCCCCCCAGAAACGTAGAAGGAACCCCGTAAGGGGCTCCGGAACGGGAAAAGGGGAGCGGCGCTGTGAGTTCATCGCTCTTTTCGTGGATGCAAAGCCGCGCTGCTGCTGCCGATGAGCGCTGACCTTTCTTCTTGAAAACATCGAATTTGACAGCTACATACCCGTGAGTAAGGGGTACTAAATTTTGGACTAATTTTATGGATTTGGACTGAAAACGGGAGGCGAGTAACAGGAAGTCCGTCTTCCGATCCTGCTAACTAGATCAAAGCAAGGGCAGAAGTGCGCTGTAGCGCCCAAAAAGGATCGTAAAAACAGAACAAAGGTGCATTGACAGACCCTGTTTCTAGAAGTTAAAAGGGAAACTTTTGTGGAGCTTGTGGACTTAATTTTTGGAACTTTCTTCCTATTTCTGAGATATACGGAGTTAAAAGGGACAACCTAGTCGTCGGGCTGCCAGAGTGTAATAGAGAACTGTCAAACTGCTGATACTGTTGCTGAAGCTCAAACTGTTACATAAACTGAGATATTAACGTTTTAACATTGTTTCTGGGACCATTCTTGACACCTTGTGGCTTTTAATCAAGAATTAGAAAGCTTTGGGAACCTTCCTTTTGTACTCAGGAATTACAAAGACTTAATATGGGATTATAGGAACTTCAATGGCGGAAAAGAGTTCTTTCCTTTCTTGAAACTTTGAAATACTCCCCCTAGAGGATTGTGGAGACATAGAGGCCTGGGAACTGTACTTTATTGAGACTTCTTGTGGTTTAATTGTTTATATTTTGAACTTGTCTCTCTCATGGAATAAAAGACAATTTGACCTTGAACTGAGGCAGGTGTGGAATGAGCGGCCCAGGGAAAACAAGAGCAGCCAAAGCTAAAGAAAAAGAAAAAGAAAAGAAGTCTGTGCAACTTGTTCAAACAACTTTAACTCATCAACGCAGATCATCTGTCCCAACTGTGCTAACAGCACAGGAGGAGGAAATCGAGCAGCCTGCTACAGAAGATATGGCAACTGGAGGATCTGAATCAGTCCTGAAACAAATTCTGGAGCAACTGGCAATTTTAAATCAAAAGGTGGACAATCAATCAACAAAAATTGACCAAGCCACATCCTCTATTGGTAAATTAACTGAGCAGGTTTCCCAGCATACTCAGGCAATTGACAATTTGCAAGGAGCTACGGCTGAAAATTATAAATTAGCTGTGGAAGCCAATCAAAAAGCAGAGCAGGCAAACCGAAAAGTTGATGAGATTAAAGGGGAAGTCAGGCCTTTGAAAATACAAGTAGGGGAACAACAAGCCTACCTGTCACTGGTTGAATTGAAAAGTAAGGAAAATAATCTCAGGTTAAGGGCCATCCCAGAATTGGAGGCAGGCAACTTAGAGGGATTTCTGACACTTCTATTTTCCAAGTTCTGGGGAATTGAGGAAGATAAAGACTTTAAAATCGTGACGGCCTTTAGACTGGGAAGATCGGTAAAGAAAGATAAGGCTAGAGACTGTTTGGTTATTTTGAGATCAAGAGAGGAAAGAGATAAGATATTAGGCCTACATTTTAAAAAATCCTTGGAGATAGAAGGTAAAAAGGCTGAAATCTACAGAGATATTCCCAAACATCTATTGGATCTTAGGACCACTTACACAGACCTGACCAAATTGCTAAGACATAACGCAATTCCTTATAGGTGGGAGTTTCCACAAGGACTATCATTTACTTATAAAGAAAGGAAAGTAAGAATCAAAACACCTGAGGATCAGCAGAAGTTCCTACACGAACACGAGGAGGATCTCCAAAAAGGAGCTGCAGCTTCTTGGCCACCACCACCACTGGGACCACCACCAAAACCTACACCGTCTGGATCTGGACCAGCACCACCACCTCCGGGATCGGAGGAAAACCTAGACACCCCATTGTAAGACCCACCAACTAAACCAGGATGTCTCTGCAGCTTCTTAGCTTCTTATTTGCCTGCAAGAAACACATGTGACAAGGCTCCACAGAAAAGTGTTAATTAATAAAAGATTAGGCCAAGAATTTATTTCTTCGGATAAAGTTAAGAAAAGAGGAGTGGTGATTTATGCAAAGGAGAGCCTGTCACCGAAATTTCTATTTAAAGATGAACATGGCAGAATTTTGGCGATTGAAATTCAGACGCAAGGAGAAAAATTTTTGATATTAGGAATATATGCTCCAAATGAAGGAAAATCGGAATTCTTTAGGAAGCTGCATGAGATTATGCTGGACTACTTAGACTATAACAACATCATTATGTTGGGCGATATGAATGGGGTCGTATCTGTAAACATGGATAAGTCGCAAAGTGCTAACATAACGAAAGATGGCAGACTACCTAAAACTTTTTTTGAAATGACTGACAATATGGACTTAATTGACATATGGAGGGTTAAGAACCCCTTAGGAAAAGAAGGAACTTTCTTTTCTGAAGCTCATCTGACATGGACACGAATCGACCAAATATGGACAACTAGAGGACTGGTACCTAAGACTAGAAAAGTGGAAATCTGCCCAAAAACTTGCTCCGACCATAATGCATTGAAAGTGGAATTGAGACTAAACATAACCGGATGCTTTAGATGGAAAATGAATGACACCTTATTAAGGGACCAGGAGATTGTTAAGAAGGCCCAAAAAACTTTAAAGGACTATTTTGAAATAAATTTAAACACCACTGTGGAAAAAAGAACAATCTGGGACGCAAGTAAAGCAGTTATGAGAGGGTTTCTAATACAACAAA
This sequence comes from Podarcis erhardii, assembly GCF_964252035.2. Taxonomy (NCBI): domain Eukaryota; kingdom Metazoa; phylum Chordata; class Lepidosauria; order Squamata; family Lacertidae; genus Podarcis; species Podarcis erhardii. The sequence goes on along the minus strand of NC_138506.1, from coordinate 29,604,556 downwards.
ATACGATTAAGAAAAAGTTCTGGAATGAAAAGAAGGAGAAGATATTGGAGAAAATAAGAGAAGGAGAGAAAAAACTAAGATCTAGGCCCAAGTCGAAGGAAGTGCTGAGAGAAGTGAAATTTTTCCAGGCACAATATTCGAAATTGATAAATCAAGAGGTGGAATGGAAAATTAAACAAATGAAACAAAGATCCTTTGAATCAGCAAACAAGTGTGGGAAACTGCTAGCATGGCAGTTGAAAAAGAGACAAAAACTTAACACAGTTACAAATCTAGAGATTGAAGGGAGAACGGTTCAGAAACCCGAGGAAATTAGAAAGTGTTTCCAGAGATATTTTAAAGAACTTTATTCACAAGGGCCACAGAAAGACTTTGAGATGGATCAATTCCTTAAAACTAATGGATTACAAAAAATAACTCAGGAAATGAGAACTACCCTGAATAGTAATATCACCCAGCAAGAAATTGAAAGTGCCATTCAGAACCTTCAATTAGGCAAATCTCCAGGCCCTGATGGACTTACCTCCAAATATTATAAGGTTTTGAAGGACTATTTGATACAACCTCTGTTGGAGGTCTGCAATCAGATTATGGAGGGGAGGAAGGCACCGGAGACATGGAAAGAAGCTTTCATCACATTGATACCTAAACAAGAAACTGAAAAGACCCAGCTTAAGAACTACCGCCCCATCTCACTCCTAAACGTGGATTACAAAATTTTTGCGGATATTTTGGCAAGTAGGTTTAAAAAAGTACTTTTTTTAAAAAAAAAAAAATATTTTTATTGAGTTTCATTTAAACACAAAGTACAAGAAAAAGCGAAGCAAATGCATTTGAGAAGAAAAACACAAATGCAACTACTCACTAAGTATCTTAACAAAAAACTTCAAAAAGGAAAAAGGCACTTGAAAGTGAGGAGAAAAGAAAAGAAAAAAAAAAGAACCACATCCAAAAAAGAAGAAAGCAGACGAGAAAAGGGAAAAAAAAGAAGAAAAAAAAGAAAAAGAAAAAAAAGGTAATACATTAAAAAACCGAACTTCCTTCCCTGCTGATTTCGGATTTCTACTTTTAATAGTTTAGTTTTAACAGCTGGTATTAGTAGATGGTTTATGCACCGGAAGTTTTATAACTGACCTGCTATAGTTGGTAGGTTTCCTAATTTGTCTTCGATATAAACCAAAAATTTATTCCAATCGTCCTTTAACTTTGCATTTTTTTGATTTCTAATTCTTTGCGTCATTTTTGCCAATTCAATAAAGTCATATAATTTTGTTTGCCATTCCTTCACCGTGGGTATATTTGTGTTTTTCCAATTTTGAGCGACTAATATTCTGGCTGCTGCAGTTGAGTATTGAAATAGAATTTTATCTTCCTTCCTGATTTCCTCTCCGATGATTCCTAATAAAAAGGCTTCTGGTTTTTTGGGGAATGTGTATCTAAGTATTTTTTTTAACTCACTATATATCTGGTTCCAAAAATTTTTCATTTCCTCACAACCCCACCACATATGTATAAAATTACCTTCTTTTGTTTTGCATTTCCAGCAAGCCTTATTACCAGTCTTATACATCCTGCTAAGTTTTTCTGGTGTTAGGTACCATCTATATACCATCTTCTCTAGATTTTCTCTAATAGCAGCACTCGCCGTGAATTTTATTCCCTCCTTCCACAATTTTGACCATTTCTCATACTCTATGTTATGCCCCAGATCTATCGCCCACTTAACCATAACTTCCTTAATTTCCTCATCTTTTGTGTCCCATTCCAATAGTATATTATACATTTTAGATAATAGCTTAGATTTACTTTCGATTATTTCAATCTGGAATTTGGACTTCTTTTCGTTCATTCCTATTTTCTTGTCCTCTGTCCACATTGCATTAACTTGGTGGTACTGTAACCAGCTCGTCAGCTTTCCCTTCAACTCCTCGTATGGTCTTAGTTTCCAGCTGTCTTGAGATCTTACTAATAACTCTTCATATGTCAATCTTTTCTCTTCCATATTTGTTTTTTTAATTATTAAGATATCTGTTGGGGACAGCCACAGGGGGTTTTCTTTTCTAATAATTTTTTGTTTTTTTCCCAAACTTCGTACAAAGGGCCCCTAATAATGTGACTCGAGAATCCTTTGTGGATCTTCTCTTTGTTTGACCATAGGTAGGCATGCCATCCGAACCTGTTGTCCGCCCCTTCTAGATCCAATAAATCGGTATTCTCCAAGGTTATCCAATCCTTGACCCAACAGAGGCAGGACGCTTCATAATACAGCTTTAAGTTGGGGACTGCAAGACCACCTCTCTCCTTCAAATCCGTAAGTAATTTAAATCTGATCCTTGGCCTTCTTCCCTGCCAAATGAATCTCGAAAGGACCTTCTGCCAATCTTTGAATATTTTGGACCCTCTAATAACGGGAATATTTTGAAACAGGAACAGCATCTTGGGAAGTATATTCATTTTTATTGCTTCCATCCTACCCAACCAAGAGAGGTTGGCTCTATTCCAAACATCCAGGTCTTTTTTAATTTCTTTCCACGCTGGCGAATAATTATCTTCAATTAAATTTATATTTTTTGATGTAAGCCATATTCCTAGGTATTTTATTTTTTTTGCCACCTTAATTCCACATTGACTCTCTAATTTTTCTTTTTCCTCATTTCCCAAGTTCTTTGCCAGCATTTTTGTCTTTTGTTTATTCAGTTTAAAACCGGATAGTCTACCGTATTCCTCTAATGTCTTCAGCGCTTTACTAATGCTTCCATGCGGTTCTTCTAAGGATAGCATCAAGTCATCCGCGTAGGCTTTCAGTTTGTACTCCTTTAATCCTATCCTAATTCCTTGTATCTCCGGCGTTGATCTTATTTTGTTTGCCAATACTTCTGAGACCATAATGAATAAGAGCGGAGAGAGAGGGCAACCCTGCCTTGTCCCTTTCTCGATTTTGAATGTGTCTGTTAGGTTGCTATTTATTATCAGTTTGGCAGATTGGGCTGAGTATATTGCCTGTATTCCTTTCATAAACTCGCCCTCTATCCCAGCCCTTTCTATAGATTTCATTAGGAACAACCAGGAGACGTTATCGAACGCCTTTTCCGCGTCTATAAACATCAAAATTGCCGGTTTATCTTTATTCCTCTCCAAATACTCAACTATGTTAACCACATGTCTCACATTGTCTTTCAAATATCTATTTGGTAAGAAACCTGCCTGGTCTTTGTGAATCAGGTTTACTAAGCACTTTTTCAATCTATTTGCCATGATGTCAGCAAATATTTTATAATCATTATTTAATAAAGATATTGGCCTGTAATTTTTGATGTTCAGTTTGTCTGTTTCTGACTTGAGGATTAAGGTAATGAAAGCCTCCCTCCAAGACTCAGGTATCTTCCCTCCTCTTAAAATATTATTCATGGTGTCACAAAGCGCTGATGACAGTTGGTTTCCTAAAACTTTGTAATACTTAGCCGATAGGCCATCCGGTCCCGGCGCCTTTCCCAACTTCATTTTTTTTATCGCATTCTGTACCTCTTCTAAATTTATGGGTTTATTTAATTGGAGTCTTTCTTCATCCGTCACCATCTTTCCTTCACAATTCTCTAAATATCTATCTATTTGCATTGGGTCTTCTTTTCCTTTTTTATATAATTCCTCATAAAATTTAAGAAAGTTTTTTTGTATTCTTTTTGGGTCTACTATCAATTCATCCTCTACCATTATTTTGTTTATAACGCTTTGTTTTTGTCTTTTCCTTAGTTGCCACGCTAAAAATTTACCCGTTTTATTTGCCGATTCGAAGAACCTTTGTCTCATTAACTTAATTTTCCATTCTAATTCTTGATTTGTTAATATTGAATATTGTGTTTGTAGTATTTTTATTGTTTGTGTGCTTTGTTCATCTTTCGGGTCTTCTGTTAATTTTTTCTCGTGCTCCTTTAGCTGTCTGAGAATTTCTTCCTTCTTTTGCTGTCTAATTTTCTTCCTATAGTTGTTTTGCTGGATGAAAAAACCTCTTATAACCGCCTTGCTGGCATCCCATACCGTTTCTATATTTGTAGCTGAGTTGAGGTTTAAATCAAAATATTCCTTTAGGGTGGCTTTGGCTTTTTCGGTGACTTCATCATTATCCAATAGATATTCGTTCAGCCTCCATCTGAAACCCCCCTGCATTACACCTTTTATTTCCAATGTTATTGAGTTGTGGTCAGAGAAGGTTCTCGGGTGGATTTCACATTTTGTGGCTCTTAAGGTAAGCTCCCTCGAGATCCAAATTTGATCTATTCGACCCCAGCTTTTATGTACCTCTGAAAAGAAGGTGAACTGCTTTTCTGTTGGGTGTTTATGCCTCCATATATCTGTTAGATCCAAATTTTCTTCCAAATCTTGGAATGATTTTGGTAACTTTCCTTGGTTTCGTTTTTTCTTTTCTGTTTGTCTATCAATTTCTGGGGTTGGTACTGCATTGAAATCGCCCAGTAGTATCGTCTTATTATTTTCTAATTTTAATAATGCTTGTTCTAATTTCTTAAAAAACTCAGGCCTGTTCGAATTTGGGGCATAGATATTTACCACATTGATCTTTTCCCCCTGGAAGCTGATTTGTACCCCCAATACTCTTCCCTCTTCGTCTTTGTAGATCAATTTGGGTTCCCATTTTTCATTGACATACGTTATTACTCCTTTTTTTTTTTTCCTCCACGGAGTTTATAAATTCCGTTCCTAAATTTTTGTTTGCCAAAACATGCTTATGTTTTTTGGCTACATGGGTCTCTTGTATACAGATTACATCCAATTTTTTCTTTTTCAACACATTTACAATTTTATTCCTTTTAGTTTTTTCGTTCAAACCGTTTACATTCCATGTTAATATTTTTAAGTTCATTATCTCTTTTGTCTACCGAAAAGTCAGTAGTTTATCGGTTTAAATTCGGGTGAGTTTGTCCTCTGTCCCTTCTTCTTCCTCTCCCACCCCCCCTCCTCTACCTCTTCCTCCTCCTCCTCCCCACCGCCCATCCCCCTCCCGCCCTCCCCCCCATCCCCCCACCCGTACCACCCCTCTCCTCCCTCTCTCCGCCTCTCCCCTCATACCTCTCCCCCAGCCCTCCAAGGTCTTTTTCATATCTGCGTAGAAATTTATTGACTTCCTGACTTTCGGTTATCTTGAATCTTTTCCCTTTATAAAAAAAGGAAATCCCTTCTGGGAATTCCCATCTGTGTTGTATGCCATTTTTATTTAACCTGCTGACTATTTGTTTGTAGCCCTCTCTCTTACGAAGGAGTCTGATTGGTATTTCTTTAAAAATGATGATTGGTCTTCCATCAATTACCAATTTCTTCTGGTAGCTTTCTCTCAAGATTATATTTCTCATCTCTATCGATTTGAAGATCATTAAACAATCTCCTGGAACCTTTTTCAGTCTGTTTTGTTTAGATCTTATTTTTATTCTAAAAGCATTTTCTATTGTTTGTGCAACTTCCTCTTCTTTCATAGTTAGCCACCTCGCCAGTTCTTTAATCATTTTTCCTTTGATATCCTCGTCTGCCTCTTCCCTTACTCCTCTAAATTTTAAATTTAGCTGCTTTTGTTTCATTTCCATCAGGGCTAAGTTATCTAGAACCTGGTCTTGACTCTTGTTCAGTTCTCCAAAATTCTCCATTATCTTCTCAGCTTCCTTTTTCTGGTCTCTCATCTCTCTCTGTAGTTTTCTATTTGAGTCTTCTAAAGACTTGGTGCGAGTTGTTAATTCCTTTATCTTGTTTGACAAATCTCCCACCACACCCTCTATTTTTTTATCAATAGAGATCTGCATCTCTCCTAGCTTTTTTTCCATATGAATTTCGTTCTGCTTAAATTCCTCTTTTATTTTCAACCATAATACATCTAAATCTCTAATTTCCTCTTGTTTTGAGGTTTTCCTCTCTATTGGTGTTCCAACTGACTTCTTCCCGTCCCTTCCCGCCATTAGCCCACTCCAACCCTTCCCTCACCCCCTTATTCCTTATTATGAACAGACTGAGATTTCTTATAGCTCTCCCCTTGGGGGCGTACAATCTCAAATAATTTTAGTTATCTCAGCAGAGAACACCCTGGTCAGACAATGGCAAGAGTTAGCGTATCTGTATTTCTACGTTATAGATTCTGACCTAGCTTAGCCAGCTGTCGTTCGTCTGCTATTCGATGGTAAACATACAAAGTCACAAAGTTAATAACAATTTAGAAATGTAGTGGTAAACTACCCTCATTCACCATCGGCTTGCAGTGTTACACTTAGGTGCTGAGGGAGAGGTAGTCGGGAGAAGAGCCAAGAAGGAGAAAGAGGGAGAAGAGGGGAAAGGAAGGAAGGAGGGGGGGGAGGAATAAAAAAGAGGGGAAACAAGGAAAAAGGAACCGGGCAGGGACGATGGACGATCCGGAGAGGCTTCAAGGACTCTCTGTAGAGCTTAAGTATTCCACCACAAGGGGGAGGGGCGGGATCCAAAGCAGTCTTTACCAACGACCTAGACCAGAACTCAGCAGTCTGTACCTAAAGACTCAAAACGTTCAGGTCGAAAAAGGTATCCACTGAGTTCAAAAGAGAAGGTTATTGTTCACCAAGCCAGCATCCACCCAGTTCAGAGAAGAAGGGACTGGAAAGCAGCTCTTTGTCCAAGAAAAAGATCAAATGGCCCCCCTCAGTGAGTCTGTTTCTGGGACCACAATCTCTGACCCTGCAGCTTTCCTCCCGAAAACAATAAATACAGCTTTCCTGCTTCTCCCGGGAGATGCTCCGCGTTCAGTTCCGCGCCAGAAAAAAGCAGCGGCTTCCACAGCCCAAATAGCCCCAAAAATATAGATAAATCCTTGATGGAGAAATCGGAGTGTCTCAGTTGCGACGAGGTTGTTGCCAAACAAAGGTAAACGGGGATAACTGCTGGTATGTCGTATATCGCGGATTTTTACTTGAGGGTTCCGTTAGTGAATTGTGGAGAAAGTAAGTTATGAAGGAGGCTGGAAAGCCGGAAAGAAATTTTTGGAGGGGGGAACGAAAGCACAAAGTTAAGTTTTCCGCCTCCGTGAAGTACGGGGAGAGGAAACGAATTCGCCCTTCAGCGCCGTCTCGATCAAAGTTCTAAACAACTCTCTCCATTTCCCCTCCTGCCTTCCTTTCCCTTCCGCTTCTGGTCAGAGCTTCCGTAGTTTTCTCAGTATTCAGTACCCTCCTCAAATTCTCCCGTAAATAGTATTCCCGTAAGAAAACCAAAATGATGCAAAGTCTCTAAAGTTTCCTCCCGATTACTTACTTTTCTGTATAGTTACTTTTGCCCCGCCGAGCTCCCCGGCAGGGACTTTCCCTTCCAGATTCTACAGCGGGTGGGTAAAAGTTTCTTTGTTTCACTCCTCCGATTATAGTCCCAGCGCCATCTTAAGTCCGAAAAACAGCTCGGGCTCCTTAGCTTAATCTATCGACATCCATCGCTCCTTGGTCTCTATTTTCAATTTTAATGCTCCAACATTTACTCCAAGCCAAGGGCGACTGTTCTTTAAGTTACGGAGATTTGTCGCATACATCAGCGGGAGCTAGAGGCATTACTGCACGGGGTCCGCAGAGCTTACCGGAGTGCGTTTCTCGGTCCCATCGCTCCTGAGTCTTCCCAAAAAGTAGAAAAAACCCAGCGGAGCTTCGGGGCCTGCCCAACGCTGCTGGTTGCGCTTCCCTCAAGGGGGCCCCCCTTGAGATTTTGGGGTCGCAATGCCTTTGCGTTGCCCCTCAAAAACCCCCGTACAGCTCGGAGAAGTCAGGCAGCAACTTCACCGCGCTCCCATACTGTTAGCGATCCAAACCGGAAGTCCGGTTTAAAAAAGTACTTAATGAAGTGATCCATAAGGACCAGGCTGGCTTTCTCCCCGGTAGGCATTTGTTTGATAATACAAGAAACATCATTGACATTTTGGAACTTCTACAAACAAATCTTAATACTAGAGCGGTTTTAATCTTTATTGATGCGGAGAAAGCCTTTGACAACATTTCTTGGTTGTTCATGAAGAAAAATTTGGAAGGGATGGGAGTCGGGCGGGGGTTTGAAAATGGAATAGAAGCAATTTATTCAGAGCAAAAAGCTAAATTGATTGTTAACAATGTGGTGACAGAGGAATTCAAAATAGAAAAAGGGACACGACAGGGGTGCCCCCTATCCCCCCTATTGTTTATTTCAGTCCTGGAGGTGCTATTGAACATGATTAGAAAGGACCGGTCTGTACAAGGAATTGAGGTCGGAGTGAAACAATATAAACTGAAAGCTTTTGCAGATGACTTGGTATTAACATTACAGGAGCCAGTCTCTAGTACTAAAAGAGTGTTAGAATTAATTTCTGACTTTGGTCGGGTCGCGGGATTTAAGCTGAACAAGCAAAAAACTAAGGTTTTAGCAAAAAATTTGACAACTACAGAAACAGATGAGTTCCTGAAAGAAACAGAATTAAATGTGGTTAAAAAAGTAAAATACCTAGGGGTGTATCTGACCTCCAAAAATTTGAATTTGTTTAAAGATAATTATGAGAAATGTTGGTCAGAAATCAAAAGAGACTTGGAAATATGGTCAAGATTGAAACTTTCCTTGTTGGGCCGAATAGCAGCTATAAAGATTAATGTATTGCCGAAAATGTTATTTCTGTTTCAGGCCCTACAGATCGTGGACAAAGTGGAATGTTTTGGAAAGTGGCAGAGGGATATTTCCAAGTTTGTTTGGCAGGGCAAAAAGCCCCGAATAAAGTTTAAAATACTAACTGACGCAAAAGAAAGAGGGGGATTTGCCCTGCCAGACTTGAGGTTATATTATGAATCTGCAGCCTTCTGCTGGTTGAAAGATTGGATTTTATTGGAAAACACTGATGTCCTAGATCTGGAGGGGTTTGATAATGCTTTTGGGTGGCATGCATATTTGTGGTATGACAAGGTTAAAGTTCACAAATTGTTTAAAAACCATATTGTCAGAAGAGCAATTTTGATGGTCTGGACAAAATATAAGGACTTATTGGAGAGTAAGACTCCGAGGTGGCTCTCACCGGTGGAGGCCAAGGCACGTAAAAGACTTAACATGGAAGCCTACTGGCCTAAATATTGGGAAATAATTGAAAAAATTGGAGACAATTGGAGGTTGCTGAGCCTGGAAAAATTGAAAAACAAGGTGCGAGATTGGTTGCACTATGCTCAAATCCAGGAGGTTTTTAAAGTGGATAAAAAGGTTGGATTCCAGGTGGAAAAATCGAAACTAGAGACAGAATTGTTAGAGCCAAAAAATAAATTACTTTCGAGAATGTATAATTTGCTGCTTAAATGGAATACACAGGACGAGACAGTCAAATCCGCCATGATAAAATGGGCACAGGATTTGGGGCACAACATTATGTTTGAAGACTGGGAAAGGTTATGGAACACCGGAATGAAATTTACGGCATGTAGTGCCTTGAAGGAAAATATTATGAAAATGATATACCGGTGGTACATGACCCCAGTCAAACTTGCTAAGATATATCACCTGTCTGACAATAAATGTTGGAAATGTAAAGAGGCGGAAGGGACATTCTTTCACCTCTGGTGGACTTGCCCGAAAGTGAAGGCCTTTTGGGAGATGATTCATAATGAACTAAAAAAGGTATTTAGATTTACCTTACCTAAGAAACCAGAGGCCTTTCTTCTGGGCATTGTGGACCAGAGAGTACTTAAGAAAGATAGAACTTTTTTTATGTATGCTACCACAGCAGCAAGGATCCTGATTGCTAAGCATTGGAAGACACAAGATTTACCCACGCTGGAGGAATGGCAGACGCAGTTGATGGACTATATGGAACTGGCTGAAATGACTGGCAGAATCCGAGACTTGGGAGAAGAAACAATCGAGGAGGACTGGGAAAAATTTAAAGACTATTTGAAAAAACATTACAAGTTGTATGAATGTTAAAAAATGCACTTTTTAGAAATTCTTGCTTCAGCATCGGTAAATTAATGAAATGGAAATTAAGGTACAAGAAGTCAAAGGTGGAATGATGAAATAACTTTATTATGTTTAAGCTAAAACATATAAGATTTGGGTTACAATAGTTTTGAAATTAGGCAACATAATAAAATGAAAGATACAATAAGCTTTGAAATAAGTTAACAAATTGCTGATATTTTGTATTACAGAGAATGCAGGGTTTGGAGGATGTGGGGAAGTCCAATAGATGTGCTGGAAAAAAGGATTATGGAAATTTGTAATTTCTCTACTGTATTTTTCTATTTCTGTCTTTATTTCTTTTTTCTGTATTTTATAAACTTAATAAAAATATTATAAAAAAAAGAAGAAACAGTGCTTGATAGAGTGCCAGAGCCTGAAACAGAGGCAGAGGCAGATACAGGGCTTGAAACAGCGTCGGAGCCTGAAACAGCGTGAAACAGAGACAAAGGCTGAGACACAGGCCGAGCCTGAAATACAGCTAGAATAAGTGCTAGAGCCAAAGACTGAGACAAAGCCTAATAAAGAGCAGAAGCCTGAGCCTGAGCCTGAGCCTGAAACCGTGCTTGATACAGTGCCAGAGCCTGAAACAGAACCAGAGCCACAGCTACAGCCATAGTGCCACAGCCTGAGTCTGCAACAGTGGTTGATACAGACTGAAACAGAGACACAGCCTGAAACAGAGCCTGAGCCTGGTTATTAGCATGGCAATTAAAGAAGAGAGAGGCAGAAAGGCTTATAAATAGAGTTAAGTGCAAAGGCAAAATAATAAACAACCCTAAAGAAATAGAGAAACGATTTCTCGAATTCTTTAGAGAAATCTATAAGGAAGGAAATGAAACAACAGAAGAAGTTAAAGAACATTTAGAACAGAACTGTCTTCCGAAACTTACTAAAGAACAAAAAGAACTGTTGAATGCCCCTATTACATCGTACGAAATTCAAAGAGCAATTAAGGAAGCAAAGATAGGAAAGCCACCAGGGCCAGACGGCCTACCGGCAATATATTATAAAAAAATTGAGGACTTACTGTCTGACCCATTAAGAAGTATCATGAACAACATCTTAAAAGACGGAACCATGCCGGATTCTTGGAAAGACAGCCTTATTGCATTAATTCCAAAACAGGGAACGAACAATCTACTTATTAACAACTATAGGCCTATCGCACTTCTAAATTACGATTATAAATTATATGCAAATATTTTAGCCGAAAGATCAAAGAAAGTCTTCCAGATGATGATACACAATGACCAAGCTGGCTTTTTGCCCGGGAGGCACATTTATAGCAACACTAGAAACATTATAAACGTATTAGCGTATTTAGACTTAAGAATAGAAAAGAAGGCAGTCTTAATGGCTATAGATGCAGAAAAAGCTTTCGACAGGGTATCCTGGAAATTTATGAAAGGTCTATTACACCATATGGATTTTGGTATACAGTATATAAAAGGGATTGAAGCAATATAATCAAAACAAAAAGCGAAAATCATAATCAATGGAAATTTATCACAGGAGTGTGAAATCAGTAAAGGGGTCAGACAAGGTTGCCCACTATCCCCCTTAATTTTCATATTAACATTGGAAGTTTTATGTAAACAAATTAGGGAAGAAAAAGAAATAAAAGGGATTATGCTGGGAAATAGAAGTTACAAAATGAGGGCATTTGCTGACGATTTAATTATAACTAGGGAGCAACCAAAACAGAGTTTAAGAAAGGCGTTGGAAATAATCTATGGCTACGGTAAAGTTGCGGGGTTCAAAATGAATTTAAACAAGACAAAACTATTAGTTAAAAATATGTCGCCAGATGAAAAAGCAGAATTAGAACAAATAATACACATTAAAATCTACCCCAAAATCAAGTATTTAGGATTTTGGATAACACCAAAGAATATTAACTTATATGAAGATAATTATACCAATTGTTGGAAAGATATCAAAAGACAGTTGGAGACATGGACAAGGTTAAATTTATCATTCCTGGGCCGTATTTCGGTAATTAAAATGATAGTCTGAAACAGTCCTTGATAGAGTGCCAGAGCCAGCGCCAGAGCCAGAGCCAGACCCCGAATCAGTGCCAGTACCAAGTCCTCATTCAGAACCAGAGCCTGAGAAGCTCTGTCTTCAGTGAGCTCTCACCTGCTTCTCCCTGAGAAGGTGCTCAAACCTGGGCTTCTCCTTGTGGTCCCTTCTCACACACGGCAAACCGAACTTGGCTCCCATAACTTTTTGGAACTTCTGCCTGTCCAGTGCGTTTCCCTGCGCAGAAAACTCTGCTTTTCCTTCTGCACAATCTTCTGGGAAATCATCACCTAAGGCAGGGTAGCAGATTAGCAGCGGTTGCCTTCGTGTGGAAGGAGAAAGGAAAAGAGAGTCCAAACACGGTACTTCTATTCTACAGCGTTTATTTACAAGCAAAGCAGCAACCTCTGTCAGAGCTAGAGCACATCGTTTCTTTCTCCTCTCACTCACGGAGAAAAGTGAAATTAAAACACACAGACAAAGGAATTGCGTGACTTCACGTAGAAGTCCCTCCCAGGCACAGGGCATACCAGAGGTTAACCCATTAACCACCAAAGTCCACAGGCAAAGCCTGATACAGTGCTTGATACAGCGTAGGAGCCTGAAACAGAGACACAGCCAGAGCCACAGCCACAGCCACAGCCACAGCCACAGCCATGAGCCACAGCCTGAGTCATACACAGTGCTTAATAGAGTGCCGTAGCTGAAAAAGGACCAGAGTCAGAGCCAGAGCCTGAACTAGAGCCAGAGCCAGAGCCAGAGCCAGAGCCAGAGCCAGAGCCAGAGCCAGAGCCAGAGCCAGAGCCAGAGCCAGAGCCAGAGCCAGAGCCACAGCCACAGCCACAGCCACAGCCAGAGCCAGAGCCAGAGCCACAGCCAGAGCCACAGCCACAGCCACAGCCACAGCCAGAGCCACAGCCACAGCCACAGCCACAGCCACAGCCACAGCCACAGCCACAGCCACAGCCTCGGTCTGAAACAGTGCTTGATAGAGTGCCAGAGCCTGAAACAGGGACACAGCCTGAAACAGAGGCAGAGGCAGAGGCAGAGGCAGAGGCAGAGGCAGAGGCAGAGGCAGAGGCAGAGGCAGAGGCAGAGGCAGAGGCAGAGGCAGAGGCAGAGGCAGAGGCAGAGGCAGAGCCTGAAACAGTGCTTGATACAGCGTCGGAGCCTGAAATAGAGTCACAGTCTGAAACAGCCTGAGCCTGAAACAGAGGCAGAGCCACAGCCACATCCACAGTTGTTGTTTTTTTTCTCACAGTCTGAGTCTGAAACAGTGCTTGATAGAGTGCCAGAGCCTGAAACATAGCCAGAGGCAGAAACATAGCCAGAGCCAGAGCCAGAAACAGTGCTGGATACAGGGCCGGAGCCAGAATCAGAGACACAGCTGAAAACAGAGCCAAAGACAGAGCTGAAACAAGAATTTGTTGATTTGAAAAACGATATAAAAGAGGTGAAAGAAGACGTCTCAGTTCATGAAACAAGATTGACGGAATTGGAAACAGTGAGAGTTCCTGATGTGGAAAGGACCCAGCAGGAAGCACTCAATGCGATCGCTTTTTTGCAGATGAAAGAACGTGAACATCAATTAAGAGTGAGAGGCGCACCTCAATTGGAACAAGATAACCTTAAGGATTGGTTAATTCATGAATTTGCTACGTGCTGGGATCTCCAAAAACATAAGCTAAATTCCTGGATTGAAAAGGCCTACAGATTTGGACCTAAGAAAGGCTCCAAAATCACACATGATTGCATTGTAGTTTTTAAGACCAAAGAACAGAGAGGGAATATCCTGGGTCTACACTATAAAAAAAGTCTGAAGATCAAAGATAAACCAATTATTTTATTCAAAGAGATCCCAAAGCATTTTTTGAGCTTAAGGAATAATTACACAGATCTGGCTGGTGCCTTGAGACGGAAGAACATCTTTTTCAGGTGGCAATTTCCTGGTGGCCTTTCCTTTAACTTTTTAGGAAGAAAACAAAGAATCAGGACTGTTGAAGAAAAAGCAAGGTTTCTGGAAAAAACACACCAAGGACTTTGGAGTGGATAGCCCACAGCCACTGGGGGCAGGGGCAGGAGCTCCCTAAAAATACAAGATGGCATTGAGAATTTACTCATGGAATGTAAATGGTTTGAACTCTTGGCCAAAAAGGAACCAAGTTTATCATGTGTTAGCAAAGCAGAACTTGGACATAATTTGTTTACAAGAAACCCATGTTACTAGATTACATAGAAAAGTCCTTCAGAATAAGAAACTCAGTCAGGAATTTATTTCATCTGATAAAGTGAAGAAAAGAGGAGTGGTTTTCTATGTTAAAGAAAAATGGAACCCTAAAATGTTGTTTAAGGATGAGGAGGGAAGATATATCGCAGTTGAAATTAAAGCACAAGGCGAAAAATATTTGTTGTTGGGAATTCATGCACCAAATGATGGCAAAGCAGAATTTTTTAAGAATCTGGAAACAAGACTTCTGCACTATTTGGATTACAAATTGATTTTGATGGGAGACTTGAATGGAGTGGCATCAACACTTATGGATAGAACACAGAGACAGAAAATAATGAATGCTGGCAGATTACCAAAGACTTTCTTTGAAATGGTAGATAAATTTGATCTGTCAGACATATGGAGAGTGAGAAATCCAACAGAAAAAGACTTCACATTTTATTCAGATACAAATCAATCATTTTCACGAACCGACTATTTATGGCTATCCAGAGACTTTGTTCCCAGGGTAACTAAAACTGAAATTTGCCCAAAGATTTGCTCGGACCATAATGCAGTGTTTTTGGAAACAAAATTGTTTCTGCAGGGATCTTATAGATGGAGAATGAATGGTGATTTGTTGAGGAATGAACAGATGATTAGGAAGGCCCAAAAGACTCTAAAGGACTATTTCGAGATAAATATGAATTCAGAGGTGGAAACAAGAGTCATTTGGGACGCAAGTAAGGCAGTAATGAGAGGATTCCTCATACAACAAAACTCGATTAAGAAAAAGATACAGAATGAGAAAAAAGATAATATTCTGTCGCAATTAAAAGATAAAGAGAAGAATTTGAAATGTAATCCAAAGAATCAGCAGATTCAAAAGGAAATTAAAGCTTTACAGATACAATATTCCCAGATTATAAATCAGGAAATAGAATGGAAATTAAAAATGATGAGACAGAGAAATTTTGAATCGGCAAATAAATGTGGAAAACTGTTGGCTTGGCAGTTAAAAAAAGAGACAGAAACAAAGTACTATTACAAATATTGTATCAGAAGGAAAGTCGGTAGAGAATCCCGCAGACATAAGAAGGTGTTTTCAGAAATATTATAAACAGCTGTATAAAAATGGAAAGGAAGATAAAGATAAAATCGAGCAATTTATTAAAGTAAATGGTTTGCAAAAAATTCCCGAAAATAAAAAGATCCTACTTAATGGATGGATTACAAGACAAGAGGTAGAGAAGGCCATAAACCAGATGCAACTTGGCAAAGCCCTAGGACCAGATGGTCTGTCTGCAAAATATTACAAGACTTTGAAAGACTGGCTGATTCAGCCATTGGTTGAGGTATGCAACAAGATATTAAGAGGGGGCAAAGCACCTGAAACCTGGAAGGAAGCTTTTATAACTCTGATACCAAAACCAGATCAAGATAGACCCAATGTAAAAAACTACAGACTGATCTCATTACTTAATGTGGATTACAAAATTTTTACTAACATTTTGGCTAATAGGCTGAAGAAGGTACTAACAGATTATATCCATAAGGACCAGGCAGGATTCCTGCCTGGAAGACATATGAAAGATAATATTAGGAATATAATCGATGTGTTAGAAAGGTTGGAAGTTTAAAAAAATTGTTAAGCGGTGTTAATGTTTATCAATGCGGAGAAGGCCTTTGATAATGTCTCTTGGAATTTTATGAAAAAGAATTTAGAAAGTATTGAGGTTGGACAAGAATTCTTAAATGGTATCAATGTGATCTATTTTGAACGAAAAGCAAAGATTATAGTTAATAATGTGGTCTCAGAATAAATTAGAATTGAAAAAGGAACCAGGCAAGGGTGCCCACTTTCCCCTCTACTTTTTATTTCAGTTCTGGAGGTTTTGCTAAATATGCTAAGGAAGGAAGAAGAGGTTAAAGGTATAACAGTAGGATCCAAGCAATATAAGTTAAAAGCCTTTGCTCATGCTTTGGTGTTAACTTTACAAGATCCAGACTCCAGTGCAGTGAAGGGACTGGAGTTGATTCAGGAGATTGGGCAGGTTGCAGGATTCAAGTTAAATAAAAGCAAAACCAAAGTGTTGGGGGAAAACTTAGATAATGAGGAGAGAAAAGTCCTTCAGGAGAAGACTGGCCTTGTCTTTGTGAAAAAAGTGAAATATTTGGGTGTGAATATATCGGTGAAAAAATTGAATTTATACAAGGATAATTATGAAAAATTATGGAATGAAATTAAGAGAGATCTTGAGATATGGTCAAATTTAAAATTGTTGTTGATGGGCCGAATATCAGTGGTCAAGATGAATGTATTGCCAAAGATGTTGTTTTTATTTCAAGCTATCCCAATTATTGGCAATGTAAAATGTTTTAAAGAATGGCAGAAATGTCATTTAGACATTTAAAATGTCTAAATTTATCTGGCAAGGGGAAAAACCCAGAATTAAATATAAAATATTAACAGATTCAAAAGAAAGAGGGGGATTTCCCTTGCCAGATCTGAAGATATACTTTGAAGCTGCAGCTTTCTGCTGGATTAAGGCATGGATTCAATTAGAAAATGTGGATGTGTTAGACTTGGAGGGATTTGACAATGTATTTGGTTGGTATGCATACTTATGTTATGATAAGATATCGGCCCACAAAGGTTTTAAAACTAATGTAATTAGAAAATCTTTATACAATGTTTGGATAAGATATAAAGATCTCTTAGAATGGAAAACACCCAGGTGGCTCTCACCAATGGAAGCAAAGGCCCAGAAAAAGTTAAATATGGAGAGTAAATGGTTGAAATATGCTGATTTATTGTTGGAAGACAACGAAGGATTTAAATTAAGACCATTTGATCAAATTAAAGATAAATCGGATTGGCTACAATATTATCAGATCAATGAACTGTATAAGCTTGATAAGAAAAATGGTTTTGCAACGGAAAAATCCAAATTGGAAATGGAGTTGTTAGATACCAATGTTAAAATCTATCCAAAATGTACAACTTATTGTTGGAATGGCATACAAAGGACGAACAAGTTAAATCTGTGATGATAGATTGGGCAAGAGATGTTGGACACAATATAATGTTGGAAGATTGGGAAAGGTTGTGGAAGAAAGGGGTTAAGTTTACTGCATGTACTGTATTAAAAGAAAATATTATGAAAATGATGTATAGATGGTACTTAACCTCTGTAAAGTTAGCAAAGATTTATCATACAGATGATAATTTATGTTGGAAATGCAAAGAAAAAGAAGGTACCGTTTATCATATGTGGTGGACATGTCCCAAGGTGAAAGACTTCTGGGAAAAGATTTATAATGAGTTGAAAAAAATGTTGAAAAATACATTTATTAAGAAACCAGAAGCCTTTCTACTTTGAATAATAGGTCTGGAATTGCCCAAAAAGGATGTTAGATTGTTTTTGTATGCCACCCACAGCAGCAAGACTGCTAACAGCGAAAAACTGGAAATCCCAAGAAATACCAACAATAGAAGAATGGTAGATGAAGATGTTGGACTTTTTGGAGTTGGCCGACCTGACTGGAGGAATCCATGATCAGAAGGAGGAGAAGACTCAAGAAGATTGGAAGAAATTTAAAGAATATTTGGCAAAATATTGTAATATAAGATAATGGAAGTTACTTGGAAGTAACAAATAGGCGGAGGATTATAATAATAATGGGCTGTTAAACAATAGGGATTAGAATTAATAAAAGAGTAGAATATAATAATTAAATGGATTTTATTTTATTAGAATTAAGATTTAGGAGAACTGCTACAAGGAGATAAAATGAAATTCAGATAGGAGGGATTCGAGGAAGTCAGTTAACAATGAAGTTAAATTAGGTATTGAAAGCAATGTTTTTATGTTTCTTTTTTCATTATGTGTGTTACATGTTATGTATGTTTTATATTTGTATTGTGTTTGTTTTGTTACAAATTTGGAAAAAAAATTTGGAAAAAAACCCTAAAACACAGGCAGAGGCAGAGCCTGAAACAGAGCCAGAACTAGACCTTGAATCAGAGCCAGAGCCAGAGCCAGAGCCGAAAACAGTGCTCCAGACCATGTTGGAACCTGAAACAGACAAACAGCTGAAAACATAGCCAAAGCCAGATAC
This sequence comes from Podarcis erhardii, assembly GCF_964252035.2. NCBI lineage: Eukaryota > Metazoa > Chordata > Lepidosauria > Squamata > Lacertidae > Podarcis > Podarcis erhardii. The sequence continues at coordinate 29,586,234 of NC_138506.1, read as the reverse complement.
ACAGTCAGAGCCTGAAACAGAGACACAGCCAGAGGCAGAGCCAGAGACATAGCCAGAGACAGAAACAGAGCCAGCAACAGCACTTGATACAGGGCCAGAGCCCAAAACAGAGCCAGGGCCAGAACCACAGCCACAGCCACAACCTAGAACCACAGCCTGAGTCTGAAACAGTCCTTGATAGAGTGCAGGAGCCAGGAAACAAAGGCACAGCCTGAAACAGAGCCTGAGCCTGAAACATAGCTAGAAGCAGAAGTAGAGGCAGAGGTAGAGCCTGAAACAGTGCTTGATACTGGGCAGGAGCCTGAAACAGAGCCAGAAACAGTGCTTGATACAGCGCCAGATCCTTAAACAGAGCCACAGCCACAGCCACAGCCTGAGTCTAAAACAGAGGCAGAGGCTGATACTGTGCTTGATACAGCGTCAGAGCCTGAAACAGAGACACAGCCAGAGCGAGACCATGAATCAGAGCCAGAGCTAGACCCTCATTCAGAATCAGAACCTGAAAGATAGCCAGAGCCAGAGTCACAGCCACATCCACAGCCTAGAGCCACAGCCTGAGTCTGCAACAGTACTTGATACAGTGCCAGAGCCAGAAACAGAGACACAGCCTCAAACAGAGCCTGAGCCTGAAACTTAGCAACAGGCAGAGGTAGCGCCAGAAGCAGAGGGAGAGGCAGTGGCTGATACAGTGCTTGATACAGCGTCGGAGCCTGAAACAGAGACACAGCCAGAGCCAGAGCGAGACGCTGAATAACAGCCAGAACCAGACCCTCATTCAGAACCAGAACCTGAAAAAGAGCCAGAGCCTGAGTCTGCAACAGTACTTGATACAGTGCCGGAGCCAGAAATAGAGACACAGTCTGAAACAGAGCCTAAGCCTGAAAAATAGGCAGAGGCAGAGATAGAGGTAGAGCCAGAAACAGGGCTTGAAACAGTGTCAGAGCCTGAAACAGAGAAACAGCATGAAACAGAGACAAAGCCTGACACATAGAGCCAGAAACATAGCTGGGCCAGAACTTGAGCCTGAGACTGAAACAGAGGCAGAGGAAGAGCCATTGTGAGAACCTGAATCAGCCATAGCCTAGAGCCACAGCCTGTGTTTTCAACAGTACTTGATACAGCGTGGGAGCCTGAAACAGCCACACAGCCACAGCCACAGCTGAGATCCACAGCCTGAGTCTGAAATAGTGCTTGATAGAGTGCTGGAGCCTGAAACAGAGACACAGTCTGAAACAGAGCCTGAGCCTGAAACGTAGCACGAAGCAGAGGTAGCGTCAGTGGTAGAGGGAGAGGCAGAGCGTGATACAGTGCTTGATACAGCGTAGGAGCCTGAAACAGAGACACAGCCAGAGCCAGAACAAAACCTTCATTCGGTGTTGGGTTTCTGTTATGCCACTGTGCAGTTCTTGGAGTCACAAAACTCTATTGACATTCCAGACTGTTGGAAGTCTCACAGGAGACGGGAGACGTATGTTGATGTTACTGGTTTCTTGTTTCTTTGTTCTGATAGGGTTTGGAAGCCTGTCTGCTAGACACTTTGCCTTGGGGAGCAACCTTCACTTTGTTTTCACTTCACTTTGGAGCATAAACACATGAATGTGTCGGCATCTCCGCTCGGCTAAACTGATAATGCCTCATTTTTCTCCGGTGTGTCTACAGGGTTAGCATCCATCAGGTTTAGTTTGGTTAACACATCAGCAATTTTCTGTGACTGGTGTACTAAAATATTACCATCTTGGTCTCTCTCTATTTCCAGAGATAGGTAGTTGGTTACCTCACCAAGATCTTTCATGACAAAGTGTTTCTTCAGTTGAGCTAGGGCGCTATGGTACATTTTGATATCCTTCCAAAAGAAAAGAATATCATCAACATAAAACAAGCAATACAGCTTCTTTTGCCCTTCCTCTTTGACAAATACACATGGATCAGCTTTACCTTGCTGAAAACCTAGAAAAAACAACACTTCAGTGAGTTTAGAGTGCCAGCATCGTGAACTTTGTTTGAGACCCTATAGGGACTTCAGAGAACAAACAAATCCCTGTTTTACCTGTACGCCATCAGGTGGAAGCATATAAAATGATTCACCTATGGTTCTGTACAAAAATGCTGTATTCACATCGTAATGACAAATGTGTAGATTATCTTCTGCAGCAAGTTTGAGCATAAGCCTAATGCTCTCATATCTCACAGTGGGTGAGTAGGTCTCGTGATAGTCTTCTCCTGGTACTTGTGAAAAACCTCTGGCTACCAATCTGGCTTTGCATCTGACTATCTTGCCATTTTGATCTGTCTTTGCTTTGAATACACATTTGCTGTCAAGCAGTTTCGTTCCTGGAACTGTTGGAACTAGCTCCTATGTTTTGTTCCTCTCTAAGGAATCAAGCTCAGCCTTCGTGACAGTTAACCATGGCTCAGCATCCTTTGAATCCAAATCCTGGATTTCTTGGAAGTTTGAAGGTTCAAATACCTTCTTGGAGCTATTAACATTAGTTACAGCTTTGGCTGCTTTAGCAAATTCATCAGCAAATCTCTTTGGAGGTCTACCTTTTGTGGCTCTTTCAGACCTGCAAATTAGTCGTAAGTCTTCAACGCTCTCCTCTTCTTTCTTAGGAGAAAATTGGCTTATAGTGAACAGTGGTTCCTCCAATTCTCGATCGGAGCATTCAGAGGGTCGCAGAGAGGCCTTAGCACTATTGAAATCCTCTGAACCATCTGATTCAGTTTCAGTTTCAGAATCAGAACCTTTATCAGTGGATGTGGGGTTTTGCTGCTGCTTATCCTCAGACTCCTCACTGTCATCAGGATAACATTGGAAAATTCCCACATTCTCCCCCCACTTGGCATTGTACTCAACACTTCTAGTGAGCCTAACTGTATTAGTGTCAAGCCTTGAAGCAAAGTTTGGCTTGCCCTTTCACAAAGTCCATCCATTCAAGGAGACCGTGGACTTGACAGGTCATGTTGAAAAGCTTCAAACTGCTGAGAAGTGAATTCTCCCCCTTGATCTGTAAATAAACATTTCACCTGTTTCTCATGCACATTTTTCAACCAAGTGCAGAATTCCTTGAACCTAGGAAACGCTTCTGATTTCTGCTGGAGATTGAACACATGAATATACCTGGAATATGAATCAGTGAGGACCATGAAGTACCTGGCTCCACCCAAAGAGGGTGTTAGTGGACCAACGAGATCAGCATGCACTACCTGGTATGGTTCTGTAGCTCGTCTACTAGACACCTTACCTTTTGCAGCCATTTTGACCTTTTTTGCTGCGCATGCCTTACACTTCATGTGGTACCTGCAGGGTTTAATAGTCATACCTTCTACTAAAGCAGGCATTTTGGAAACTGCCTCAAAGTTTAAATGACCAAGTTTCCTGTGATAATCATGAATACAATCTGCATGCAAAACCTTGTTAGTACCTGCAATACAAGAAGTTTCATCCTGCACAACATCAACAGAATCATCGTAATGCAATACAAACAATACAAATGATCAATATAATCAGCATGCAATACAAAGTCATCTTTCTTGGTGATGGTGCACTTCCTCTTCTTGAAGGAAACATCTATGTCCTGTTCAGTCAGCTGTGAGACGCTCAACAGGTTGTGTGCAGCATCTGGAACAAAAACAATGTTGCGTATCGATGCATCCAAGCGGTGAAGAACAACCGTTCCGTAGCCTTGACTGGAAATCGTGTGGTCACCCGCTTGTTGAATCGCACCTTCCTGTGGAGTAACAGACACGAACAGGTGTTTGTCCCGACAGACGTGCCTGGTAGCTCCCAAGTCGTTGATGAAGAAAGATCTAGACGTCTTCTGGACCTTTGGAGTGAGGCGTGAGACCATTGCCTTGTGTTGTGTCGTCCTGGACTTCGGACCTTTGCCGTTGCCTTTCCACGTGTTGAGCTTTTGCTGCGCTGCTCCGTTGCCTTGGCCTTGGGATGTTTACATTCCCTCTTCACGTGGCCTAGACGTACACACACATAGCATTTCACTGCCTTCAAAGCTTTGGCGCCATCTGGTGGTTCCACTGCATTCTGGGATGACGTCTGTGAGGACTTGCCCTTGGTGATGCAGCTAGCACTATGCTGATCCGCTTCATTCAACACCACAGCAGTTACGTGCGCTACCGTTAGCTGAGCAGTAGGCAAAACAGCAAGCTGGCTGGCAATCGCTTCCCAACTTGAACCCAAAGAATGTAGAATCATGAAGGAATACACTGTTGGTTTCTATTTCCCTCACTGAGCAGCAACTGCAGTCACAAGGCATTGTTTTGCATTCCACAGTCAGAGTTACTGTTGGGTTCCCACGGGAATGGGAGACTGGATGTGACGTTCACTGGTTTCCTGTTTTTCACTGTTCTCTTGGTGTTCTTTGTTTCCGAGAGGAGTTGCTTCTCTGTTCTCACAGAGGCAAGATGCATGTTTGTATTCTCTCAGCATAGAGTGGAAATAAAATTAAGAATGTAGCACATACTGCTTATCCTTCTGCTGTGTGACGACGCTCTGCTTGGGTTCAAGATATGACGAGCCTGTATCAGCTTCAGCTTCAGATGGGCCGAAGCTGGTCAAAATATCACATTTTTGGTTCCGGGCCCAGAAAAACGGAATCGGACTGAACTAATGGCCGCTGGCAGAGGAACAAAGAAACAGGGGATTGGAATGCCAGCAGGGGCAGAGGGACGGATCGGACGTTATCTGCGCGTCAAGATGATTGATGAGAGGTATGTGCTCATTGCTCCGGGAAGCCTGCCAGCTCCTAATTAATGGCTTTATGGCTGGACTTTGAACTTTTAAAGCTGTTTGCCGCGGCACAGGCTCACAGGCTTGGGAGGCTTGAAAAGCGAAAGTGCTTTTGCAGAGTGCTATTGGAAGCTGCAGTAAACACAGACACAGCTTGTTTAAAGCAGCAGAGATGGCTAATGCAAGGCTGGCTGATGCTTGTGGGATTCCTAAGCTCAATAAAAAGAATTACACGAACTGGGTGCTCTATGCAGAGGCTCTTCTGCGAAAAGAGGGTCTGTTTACAGTTATTACAGACGCCCCCCCCCCAGCTCCAATATCAGATGAATGGGCAGCTAAGGATTCCAAAGCAAGGGGAACTCTTACATTGATAGTCTCCCCAGAAGAGCTCTGTCTGTTGCATGATAAGACCTCAGCCAGAGAAATTTGGGACACTTTGAGAGATGCTCATTTGAGGACAGAAGCTGGTGCTTCTTTGTTCTACTATGCCAAGCTGCATGATATGGCACTTGCTGAAGGTGCAGATGTGCATACACATCTGATGGAGATGCAGAATCTGAGACATGAGCTGCAACAGAGAGGACTCACCTTTCCAGAGGCTGTGTATTCCTTCATGATACTACATTCTTTGGGTTCAAGTTGGGAGTCCGTTGCCACTCAGATTGCTGTTCAGCCAACTGCTCAGATCACAGTAGCCCATGTTACTGCCGTGATTCAGAACGAAGCAGACCGCCGAGGTGCTAGCTGCATGGGTAAGGGGGAGTCTTCACAGACGTCATCCCAGAATGTCTAGGCCATATGAAGAGGGAATGCAGATATCCCAGGGCCAAGACAGAGCAGCGCAGCGAAAGCTCATCGCGTGGAAGAGGCAAAGGCAAAGGTCCGGTGTCCAGGACAACGCAGCACAAGGCAATGGTCTCACGCTTCACTCCAAAGGTTGCAAAGGTCCAGAAGACGTCTAGATCTTTCTTCGTAGTGGATTCGGGTGCCACGAGACATTTATGCAACGACAAGCGACTGTTCGTGTCTTCTACACCGCAGGAAGGTGCGATTCACCAGGCGGATGACCACACGATCCCCAGTCAAGGCTACGGAACTGTTGTTCTTCACAGTTTGGACTTATCGATACAAGATGTGCTCTACGTTCCAGGTGCTGCACACAATCTACTCAGTGTTGCGCAGCTAAATGAACGGAAAATTGACGTTTCTTTCAAGAACAAGAAGTGCACTATCACAAAGAAAAACAATTATGTATTGCATGCTGAATATGTTGATCCCCTGAGTGAGTGCCTGAGGGCCCTGCTCTTTCCACTTACCATCTGGCCTGGGGCGGGGCCTGAAGCCTCAAAAGGACTGCTTGCTGCTTGCTGTCTGCTGTCTGCTGTCCGGGAGGACTCCCCTGAGTGAGTGCCGGAGGGCCCTGCTCCTTCCTGCCACTTACCACCTGGCCCAGGGCGGGGCCTGACAGGCCTCAATAGGACAGTTGCTGTTACTGCCGGAGGGGCACAGAGTGTTTTTAAAATGTTTTTAAAAATTTCTTTTGGATTTTTTGTATGTGGGGGGTGGGGGTGGGATGGATGTTTGGTTGGGCTTGGGGAATTTTTTTGATTTTTATGTTTTTGTAATTTTTACAGTTTTTTGTTTGTTTGTATTGCTTTATTGGTTTTGTTTGTTTGTTTAAGGTGTTATTTTGTTCTTAAGGGGAGGGGTCAGGGCTGCCGGGGAGTGGGCCCCAGCCCACAAAATGGCTGGGGCATGTTCCACGGGGGGGATGCACTGGGACAACCGATCTCAGTGATCACGGGTAGGAGGAGCAGTTACGCTAAGACTAGACCATGTCATTACAGAGGGGGCAGGTTTAGTCATTGTTTGAGGACTATTCCTGCCTCCGGGTCTGGTCCTGACCGGATGGATACTAGAATCAGCAAGGGATACCCACATGACCTGAAGATGCTGCTGTGCAATGCTAGGTCAATGATTCATAAGACCACTGCCATCCATGACTTGATCATGGATAGAGGACTTGACCTGGCATGTGTAACAGAGACTTGGTTGGATGAAGCAGATGGGCCTGTCCTTGCTGCTGCTTGTCCACCAGGTTTCTCTTACGCACAGCAACCCAGGTCATGTGGGCGGGGAGGGGGGGTTGCAGTGATTTTTAGGAAGTCATTAGTTTGCACCAGGCGTCCTATTGGGAAGACCCAGTTTTCCGAGTGCATGTTCTGGAAGTTGGGCAATAGGGGCAGTACAGGATTCCTTTTGGTGTACTGACCTCCCCGCTGCACCAAGGATTCCCTGCCTGAGCTGCTTCAGGTCGTGGCGGATGTTCTCCTGGAGACACCTAGCTTGGTCGTCTTAGGGGATTTTAACATCCCTGCCGACACGACCTTACAAGGGGCCGCTTGGGACTTCGTGGAAAGCATGGCCTCCATGGGGCTGTCCCTGAATAAGTCTGGCCCAACCCATAGCCGCGGACATGCCTTGGACCTGGTGTTTACCTCTATGGATGTTGGTGATCTGACACTAAGTAAAAGCGAAACGAAAGAAGTGCCATGGTCAGATCACTTCCTGGTGCAACTGGACTTCTCTGCGACCCATCCCCTCTGCAGGGAGGTGGGACCAATTCGGATGGTCCGCCCCCGCCACTTAATGGATCCAAATGGTTTCCAGAGAGTGGTAGGGGATGCTTTATCCCATGTTGATGGCCTTTCAGCTGATTCCCTGGTGGCCCGCTGGAATGTGGAGTTAACCAGGGCTATTGACTGTTTGGCTCCGAAGCGCCCTCTCCAATTGCATGGAGCCTGGACAGCCCCGTGGTTTTCCACGGATCTGAGGGCAATGAAACAATCATTGAGATGGCTAGAGCGCCGGTGGCGGATAACTCATTCCAAATCTGACCGGACACAGGTTAGAGCTCAACGTCGAGCCTACCAAGTGGCGATAGCGACGGCGAAGAAGAATTTCTTCACCGCCTCTATTGCATCTGCAGAAAACAGCAGCAGGAGACTTTTTCAGGTGGTTCACAATTTAGCGGAACCACCTGCAACATCGGGGCCCAGTACGGGCCACATGTTCTCCTGTAATGATTTTGCAAAGTTTTTTGCAGATAAAATCGCTCAGATTCGGGAAGAAGTAGACTCCACCATGGGAGCAGGGCCGGGGCGGGAGAGTGCTAGAGTTTTGTCTAGTCAAGTTGAGTGGGATCAATTCCAAACTGTTACCTCCGAGGATGTGGACAGGCTGCTTGGACGAGTGAAACCAACCACCTGTCTCCTGGATCCTTGCCCATCCTGGCTTATAAAAGCTAGCCGGGAAGGACTGGGCGATGGGCTTCGTGGGGTGGTGAATGCTTCCCTCCGTGAGGGAGCCTTCCCAGACCTGCTGAAAGAGGCGGTTATTAAACCGCTTCTTAAAAAACCATCTTTAGATGCGGCCACAATGGCCAACTATCACCCAGTCTCAAATCTTCCATTCTTGGGCAAGGTGATTGAGCGAGTGGTTGCTGAACAACTCCAGGCACGCCTGGAAGAAGCGGACCATTTGGATCCCTTCCAGTCGGGATTCAGGCCTCATCATGGGACTGAAACTGCCTTGGTCGCACTGGTTGATGATCTCCGGCAGGCTAGGGACAAAGGTGAGAGCTGTTTCCTAGTTCTGCTGGATCTCTCAGCGGCGTTTGATACCATCGACCATAACATCCTTCTGGACCGTCTTGAGGGGCTGGGAGCTGGGGGCACTGTCATACAGTGGTTCCGCTCCTTCCTCCTGGGCCGTGTTCAGAAAGTGGTGGTGGGGGATGAGTGTTCAGACCCCTGGGCTCTCACTTGTGGGGTGCCTCAGGGTTCTGTCCTCTCCCCCATGCTTTTCAACATTTTCATGCAGCCGCTGGGAGAGATCATCAGGAGGTATGGGCTGGGTGTTCATCAGTATGCGGATGATACCCAGCTCTACCTCTCTTTTAAATCAGAACCAGTGAAGGCGGTGAAGGTCCTGTGTGAGTGTCTGGAGGTGGTTGGAGGATGGATGGTGGCTAACAGATTGAGGTTGAATCCTGACAAGACAGAAGTACTGTTTTGGGGGACAGGAGGCGGGCAGGTGTGGAGGATTCCCTGGTCCTGAATGGGGTAACTGTGCCCCTGAAGGACCAGGTGCGCAGCCTGGGAGTCATTTTGGACTCAAAGCTGTCCATGGAGGCACAGGTCAAATCTGTGTCCAGGGCAGCTGTTTACCAGCTCCATCTGGTACGTAGGCTTAGACCCTATCTGCCTGCGGACTGTCTCGCCAGAGTGGTGCATGCTCTGGTTATCTCCCACTTGGACTACTGCAATGTGCTCTACGTGGGGCTACCTTTGAAGGTGACTCGGAAACTACAACTAATCCAGAATGCGGCAGCTAGACTGGTGACTGGGGGCGGCCGCTGAGACCATATAACACCGGTCTTGAAAGACCTACATTGGCTCCCAGTACGTTTCCGAGCACAATTCAAAGTGTTGGTGCTGACCTTTAAAGCCCTAAACGGCCTCGGTCCAGTATACCTGAAGGAGCGTCTCCACCCCCATCGTTCTGCCCGGACGCTGAGGTCCAGCGCCGAGGGCCTTCTGGCGGTTCCCTCATTGCAAGAAGCAAAGCTACAGGGAACCAGGCAGAGGGCCTTCTCGGTAGTGGCGCCCGCCCTGTGGAACGCCCTTCCAGCAGATGTAAAAGCGATAAACAACTACCTGACATTCAGAAGACATCTGAAGGCAGCCCTGTTCAGGGAAGTTTTTAATCTGTGATATTTTAGTGTATTTTTGGTTTCTATGTAAGCTGCCCAGAGTGGCTGGGGAGGCCCAGCCAGATGGGCGGGGTATAAATAATAAATTATTATTATTATTGTTGTTGTTGTTGTTGTTGTTGTTGTTGTTGTTGTATTATGATGTTGTTGTGAAGGATGAAACTTGTTGCATTGCAGGTTCTAACAAAAGTTTGCATGCAGGATGTATTCATGATTTTCACAGGAAATTTGGTCATTTGCATTTTGAGGCAGTATCTAAAATGCCTGCCTTGGTTGAAGGTATGACTATTAAACCCTGCAGGTACCACATGAAGTGCAAGGCATGCGCAGCAAACAAAGTGAAAATGGCTGCGAAAGGTAAGGTGTCTAGTAGGCAAGCTATAGAACCATACCAGGTAGTGCATGCTGATTTGGTTGGTCCACTGTCGACCTCTTTGGGTGGAAACAGATACTTCATGGTTCTCATTGATGCATTTTCCAGGTATATTTATGTGTACAATCTCAAGCAGAAATCAGAGGCTTTTCCAAGGTTCAAGGAATTCTGTGCTTGGTTGGAAAATGTGCATGGTAAAAAGATAAAAACTCAGCAGTTTGAAACTTTTCTGACTGAGAAAGGAATTCAACACGATTTGTCTAGTCCTCGCTCGCCATGGCAGAATGGACTTTGTGAGAGGGCAAATCAGACATTGCTAAAGGGTATGAAAACCTTGCTGCATGATGCCAATCTTCCAGAGAGTTATTGGGCCGAATCTCTCTCTTGTTTTGTTTACAGTTATAATCGCAGGTTATCTTCAGCGATTGGTTGTACCCCCTATGAGAAGATGTTTGGCAAGAAGCCATACATCAAGCACATGAGAATTTTTGGTTCTGACATGTGGGTTCACACACCACAAAGCTCCAAGTTAGGCAAGCGTGGATTGCATGGTATCTTTCTAGGTTATCAGAAAGGTTCTTACAGAATAATGATGACTGACTCTAAGACAATTAGGCTCACAAGAAGTGTTAAGTACAATGCCAAGTGGGGGGAGAATGTGGGAATTTTCCAATGCTATCCTGATGACAGTGATGAGACTGAGGATAGGCAACAGCCACAGCAGCAGCAACAACCACAGCTGCCGCAACAACCCACACCCACTGATGAAGGTCCTGATTCTGAGTCTGAGACTGAGTCGGGTGATTCAGAGGATTTCAAGAGTGCGAAAGCCTCTATGCGACCCTCTGAAGGCTCTGATCAAGAATTGGAGGAATCATTGTTCACAATAGGTCACTTTTCTCCTAAGAAGGAAGAGGAGAGTGTTGAAGACCTACGGCTAATTCGCAGGTCACAAAGAGCCACAAAGGGTAGACCTCCAAAGAGATTTGCTGATGAGTTTGCTAAGACAGCAGTAGCAGCTGTTAAAAGCTCCAAGAAGGTATTTGAACCTTCAAGTTTCCAAGAAATCCAGGATTTGGATTCAAAGGATGCTGAGCCATGGTTAAATGCCACGAAGGCTGAGCTTGATTCCTTAGAGAGGAACAAAACATGGGAGCTTGTTCCAGTAGTTCCAGGAATGAAACTGCTTGGAAGCAAATGGGTCTTCAAAGCAAAGACAGATCAAAATGGCAACATAGTCAGGCACAAAGCCAGATTGGTAGTCAGAGGTTTTTCACAGGTACCAGGTGAAGACTATCACGAGACCTACTCACCCACTATGAGGTATGAGAGCATTAGGCTTATGCTCAAGCTTGCTGCAGAGCTTGCTGTAATCTACATGTTAGTCACCACGATGTGAATACAGCATTTTTGTACAGATCTCTAGGTTAATCTCTTTATATGCTTCCACCTGATGGCGTACAGGTAAAACAGGGATTTGTTTGTGCTCTGAAGAAATCCCTTTATGGTCTCAAACAAAGTGCACGGTGTTGACACACAAAGCTCACTGAAGTATTGTTTTCTCTAGGTTTTAAGCAAGGGAAAGCTGATCCATGTGTATTTGTCAAAGAGGAGGGGCAAAAGAAGCTGTTTTGCTTGTTTTATGTTGTTGATATTCTGTTCTTTTGGAAGGATGTCACAATGTACAATAACGCCCTAGCTCAACTGAAAGAGCACTTTGACATGAAAGATCTACCTATCTCTGGAAATAGAGAGAGATCAAGACGGTAACATTCTAGTACACCAGTCACGGAAAATTGCTGATGTGTTAAGCAAACTAAACCTGATGGATGCTAACCCTGTAGACACACCGATGACAACAGGTTATCAGGTAGATGAAACTGAAGAAGCATTTTCTGACACTACACTGTACAGAAGTGTGCTAGGCAAACTAAACTTCATTGCCAGATGTTCAAGACCTGACATTGCTGTTAGCTGTAATTTGCTAAGCAGACAAGTCAACAATCCTACTGTTAAGGATTGGAAAGCTCTGAAACGCATAGCACGCTATTTGAAAGGCACTATGCATTACAGACTGAGATTTAACAATCAGAAGTCTGGTGGTCTTGAGATATTTGCAGATGCAAGTTTTGGAAGTGACACTACAGACAGGAAAAGCACGTCTGGAGCTTGCTACATGTACAATCAGGGTCTTTTTGATTGGTCATGCAAGAAGCAAACAACTTAAGTACTTAGCTTAAGTACTTGTGAAGCTGAACTGAATGCACTGTCTTATTCACTTAAAGATTGTGAATGGTTGTTACAATTGTGCAAAGACATGAAAATTCCTGTCAAATGTCCAATCCAGGTTTACCAGGACAACAAAGCATGTTTGGCTTTGCTGAATTCTGAAGGTTGTAAGCAAAGCACGAAGCATTTGCAAATGAAGTTGCAACATGCTAGGGAACATATTCAGAAGGGACTCGTAACGGTGTCCTATATGCCAGGTAATGAAATTCCTGCTGATGTATTGTCCAAGATTGTATCAAGGGATCAACACTGTACCTATGTGCAGAAGTTGGGTTTGTACTGATATTGTACGAACACGCTGCCCAGTGATGTTCACAGAAAGGGGGAGGATGTTGGTTTCTATTTCCCTCACTGAGCAGCAACTGCAGTCACAAGGCATTGTTTTACATTCCACAGTCAGAGTTACTGTTGGGTTCCCACGGGAATGGGAGACTGGATGTGACGTTCACTGGTTTCCTGTTTTTCACTGTTCTCTTGGTGTTCTTTGTTTCCGAGAGGTGTTGCTTCTCTGCTCTCACAGAGGCAAGATGCATGTTTGTATTCTCTCAGCATAGAGTGTAAATAAAATTAAGAATGTAGCACATACTGCTTATCCTTCTGCTGTGTGACGACGCTCTGCTTGGGCTCAAGATATGACGAGCCTGTATCAGCTTCAGCTTCAGATGGGCTGAAGCTGGTCAAAATATCACATACACAGCCTCTGGAAAGGTGATTCGACACTGTTGCAACTCATGCCTGAGATTCTGCATTTCCATGAGGTGAGCACGTACGTCTGCTCCTTCAGCAATTGCCGTATCATGCAACTTGGCATAAAAGTACAAAGAAGCTCCCACCTCCGTTCTCAAATGTGACTGTTGCAGACTGTTCCACATCAATCTGGCTGAGGTCTTGTCACGCAAAAGACATAACTCTTTAGGGGACACAATAAGTGTCTGAGTTCCCCTTGCTTTGGAATCCTTAGCCTCCCATTCTTCAGTTACTGGAGCTGGGGGGGACGTCTGTTATCACATTAAACAGACCCTCTTTTCTTAGCAGAGCCTCTGCATACTGCACCAAGTCCAAATAATTCCCTTTTGAGTGCTTAAGAATTGCCATGGCATTTCAAAGGGCCTCCATTATTCTGGCATTAGCCTTCTGTGTCTTTAAAGCAAGCTGCGTCTATTTACAAGCAGCTGCATTCCAAAAGCACCCTTCTTGAGGCCTTTGCATGCTCCTGAGCTTCTGCAGCAACCGGTCAGAGCTTTGGCTAGAAGTTCAAAGACCACCCTTAATTAGGGACTGGCAGGCTTCCCGGGGCTCAAGCACATACCTCTCATAGAATCATAGAATCATAGAATCATAGAATCATAGAGTTGGAAGAGACCACAAGGGCCATCGAGTCCAACCCCCTGCCAAGCAGGAAACACCATCAGAGCACTCCTGACATATGGTTGTCAAGCCTCTGCTTAAAGACCTCCAAAGAAGGAGACTCCACCACACTCCTTGGCAGCAAATTCCACTGTCGAACAGCTCTTACTGTCAGGAAGTTCTTCCTAATGTTTAGGTGGAATCTTTTTTCTTGTAGTTTGGAACCATTGCTCCGTGTCCGCTTCTCTGGAGCAGCAGAAAATAACCTTTCTCCCTCCTCTATGTGACATCCTTTTATATATTTGAACATGGCTATCATATCACCCCTTAACCTCCTCTTCTCCAGGCTAAACATGCCCAGCTCCCTTAGCCGTTCTTCATAAGGCATCGTTTCCAGGCCTTTGACCATTTTGGTTGCCCTCCTCTGGACACGTTCCAGTTTGTCAGTGTCCTTCTTGAACTGTGGTGCCCAGAACTGGACACAGTACTCCAGGTGAGGTCTGACCAGAGCAGAATACAGTGGCACTATTACTTCCCTTGATCTAGATGCAATACTCCTATTATCAATCTTCATCAATCATCAATCTTCTTGACACACAGAGAAGATAACCTGCATTCTGTTCTTCTGGGCCCAGACCCCAAAATGTCGGCATCTCCATTCGGCCAAGCTGATAAAGCTCATCTTCCGGCCGAGTCGCCCCTGACGATAATTAACGACCTGAGCCTTTGATGAGGCCTCAGGCACATTCCCATTAAGCAGAGTTTCCAGCAGCATGTGGAAGTGATGAGATTTATGGCTACATTGCAAAGAGTTTATTTTCTAGGTACGCAGACAGCAAAGAAATATACATCCTCTCTCTATGCAAGCAGAGAGCAACTGAACAAAGGAACAAAGGAACAGGAAACCACTAACGTTACATCCGTCTCCCGTGAGACTTCCAACAGTATGGAATGTGTGGAATGTAAACAGAGTTTGTGACTCCAAAGCACTGCTCAGTGGCAAACAGAAACTAACATTGAGTTGCGTTGTCCTGGACTTCTGACCTTTGCCTTTACCTTTGCCTTTTCCACACGTTGAACTTTCGCTGTGCTGCTCTGTTGCCTTGGCATTGGGATAGTTACATTCCCTCTTCACGTGACCTAGACATCCACACGAGTAGCATTTCACTGCCTTCAAAGCTTTGGCACCATCTAGTGGTTCCACTGCATTCTGGGATGACGTCTGTGAGGACTCCCCCTTAGTGATGCAGTTAGCACTACGCCGATCCGCTTCATTTAACACCACAGCAGTAACATGCGCTACCGTTAGCTGAGCAGTAGGCAAAACAGCAAGCTGGCTGGCAATCGCTTCCCAACTTGAACCCAAAGAATGTAGAATCATGAAGGAATACACAGCCTCTGGAAAGGTGATTCGACGCTGTTGCAACTCATGCCTGAGATTCTGCATTTCCATGAGGTGAGCACGTACGTCTGCTCCATCAGCAAGTGCCATATCATGCAACTTGGCCTAAAAGAGCAAAGAAGCACCAGCCTCTGTTCTTAAATGTGACTGTTGGAGACTGTCCCACATCTCTTTGGGCTGAGGCCTTGTCACACAAAAGACATAACTCTTCAGGGGACACAATAAGCGTCAGAGTCCCCCTTGCTTTGGAATCCTTAGCCTCCCATGCTTCGGTCACCGGAGCTGGGGGGGGGGGCATCTGTTATCACATTAAACAGACCCTCTTTTCTTACTAGAGCCTGTGCATACTGCACCCAGTCCTGATAATTACCTTTTGAGAGATTTGGAATTCCCATCGCATTTTGAAGAGCCTCCTGTACTTTTGGATTAGCCATGTCTGAGTCTTTAAGGCAGACTCTGTTTACAAGCAGCTGCATTCCAAAAGCACCCTTCTGCCGCAGCCGGTCAGTGTTTAGGCTTGAAGTTCAAAGTCCACCCTTGACACACAGAGAAAATAACCTGCATTCCGTTCTTTCTGACGTTCTTCTGGGCCCGAAACAAAAAATGTTGAAATCTCCGTTCGACCGAGCTGATAAAGCTCATTTTCCTCCGGCTGAGTCCTTTTTTGTGTTTTTTTTTAAAAAAGATATTTATTGAGGTTTTACCAACAGAAAAAAGAATGTAGTTACAGAACAAAAAAGAAAAAGTTACAAATACAAAAATACAAAAGAAAAATACAAAGTACTTGAAAAGTGAAAAATAAAAAACAATTAGAAAAAAAATCAATCTTTTCATATCTTATATTTTGTTTACATGTTTCCTGACCTCCTCACACCTCCCTTTTTTGTATTCCAGTTCACATGATTGGTTCAGCAAATCCTTTCCCTCTTTGTTTTTATCTTAATTCTATATCTTAACATATTATAGCTTCATATTTTCATCTGATTATCAATCCATTTTTTACATACTCTTTTTAACCTTATTGCTAGAACCGTTTCATTTCAATCCAACATCATTTTAACATTCATTAATTTTACAATGTTTCTGCAAATAATCTTTAAATTTCTTCCAATCTTCTTCCACCAACTCTTCTCCCTGGTCTCGGATTCTGCCAGTCATTTCCGCCAGCTCCATATAGTCTATTACTTTCATCTGCGATTCTTCCAGGGTGGGTAGATCTTGTGTCTTCCAATACTTCGCGATGAGTATTCTTGCTGCTGTTGTGGCGTACATAAAGAAAGTTCTATCTTTCTTTGGCACCAATTGGCTGACCATGCCCAGGAGAAAGGCCTCTGGTTTCTTCAAGAAGGTATACTTAAATATCTTTTTCAATTCATTATAGATCATCTCCCAGAAAGCCTTAATCCTTGGGCATGTCCACCAAAGGTGAAAGAATGTACCTTCAGTCTCTTTACATTTCCAACACTTGTTATCGGGCAGATGGTATATTTTTGCAAGCTTGACTGGTGTCATGTACCACCTGTATATCATTTTCATAATATTTTCTCTTAAGGCATTACATGCCGTAAATTTCGTACCTGTGATCCATAACTGTTCCCAGTCAGCAAACATAATGTTATGTCCAACATCTTGTGCCCATTTTATCATAGCAGATTTAACCGTTTCATCCTGAGTATTCCATTTCAACAGCAAGTTATACATTCTTGATAGATTCTTAGTTTTGGGATCTAACAATTCTGTTTCCAATTTTGATTTTTCCACCTGGAAACCAATTTTTTTATCCAGATTGTAAGCCTCCCTTATTTGAAAATAGTGAAGCCAGTCTCGCACTTTATCTTTATGCTTCTCAAAACTCTGCAATTTCAGTTTGTCACCCTCCTGTTCCAGAATCTCCCAATATTTTGGCCAATTGGCCTCCATATTGAGTTTTTTCAGGGCCTTCGCTTCCATAGGTGATAGCCACCTTGGGGTTTTATTTTCAAGTAAGTCTTTATATCTTGTCCAGACATTAAACAATGCTCTTCTGACAATATGATTTTTAAATGCCTTATGTGCTTTAACCTTGTCATACCACAAATATGCATGCCACCGAAAGATATTATCAAAACCTTCTAAATCCAAAATGTCTGTGTTCTCAAGAAGCAGCCATTCTTTCAGCCAGCAAAATGCTGCTGATTCATAATAGAGTTTAAGGTCTGGCAGGGCAAATCCACCTCTATCCTTTGCATCCGTTAGTATCTTAAATTTTATTCTGGGCTTCTTGCCCTGCTAGACAAATCTAGAAATGTCTCTCTGCCACTTCTTGAAACAGTCCATTTTGTCCAAAATTTGCAGTGATTGAAACAAAAACAGCATTCTTGGCAATACATTCATTTTTATAGCAGCAATTCGGCCAAGCAAGGAAAGCTTCAAATTTGACCATATTTCAAGGTCCTTTTTCACCTCTAACCAACATTTCTCATAGTTATCTTTAAATAGATTTAAATTCTTAGCAGTCATGTTTACCCCCAGGTATTTCACTTTTTTAACCAATGTTAAACCTGTCTCCATCTGAAACCTCTCCTTCTCTAACGGTGTTAGATTTTTCTCTAAAACCTTGGTTTTTGATTTATTCAGTTTAAATCCTGCCGAAGCAGGCTTCCGGAGGCAGCGCCAACGGCAATGGCGGTCTCCTTCTGATGCAGAGGGGGAAGCTCTACGGAAACGGGTCGTCCGCTACGGCGAAGCAGAGACCTTTGTGAAGAAATCGCAGGCAGAAGAAGCCTGCGACCGTGGGACTCAGCGGGCACCGTTAGCGCCCCCCGAAACTGTGAAAGGACCTCGCAAGGGGTTCCGGAGCGTAACGGGGTTGGCGCGGTGCTGTGACTCGATCGCTCTTTCCGTGGGGTGAAGCTGCAAAGCCGTTGCCGGAGAGCGCTGACCTTTTTCCTGTGATCATTCGGCTGCTAAACAACTACCCGTGAGTAGGTGAAGTTTTACGAATTTGGGATTAAAAGGAAAACAAAGCTTAATTTGGCACTGAACCGGGAAGGCGCAACCAGGAAGTCCGTCTCCCGGCTTTGTTCAACATTTCAAAGCAAAGACTTTCAACTCTAATGCGTTGGAAAGCGGAACTGTTAAAAGCTTAAATCTGAGCATCAAAGAGAAGAACTCCCCCTCAAGTAAAGAGAGGGGGAAGAGGATAAATCTGATCGCTACTCTTCCATTTGTGGATTTACAAACTTTCTTTTGAACTCCTGGTAACGGGCTGCCAGGCTGTTTAGAACTGCCAGGCTGCTTTGAACTGCTACATTGAATCTCGCACCATCTAGATGTTGTAATCTCAAGCCTTGTCAGAGGAATTTGCCACTCTCCAGGCACCCGGCTTGAGTTACTTGTTGACCTCCCTGTCTGCGACTCCCGGCAGGATGCAGGCGAGGTCTCTATCGGCGATCCTCCTCAGACGTGAGAAGAACACACCACTCTTCCCTCCTCCCTGCCTTCCCCAGGAGGGGGAAAGAGACAGACAGAAATGTATTTACATGCCTTTATTTCTGTCTATGCAGCAGTACAGAGAAACACGTCTGCACTCTCCAAACACCAACAGCAGAGAGAAAAACTCCACCCCTGTACTTCCAGTACAGGGCAGATGACACTCTGAGCTAACATCCGGTGCTCAGTACAGTGAATAGACTGTCCCTTCGTTCCCACGGTACAGTCCCAAACATCAACATCCTGTTTGGCTTTCCAGCCAGCTGCAGCTCGCTGCTGCATTGCTCCTTTCTCGAAACACTAGAGACATTGTAACTTTGGTATGATTGACTCTGCAGAAAGTTGAAGGTTTTGGAAGGGTTTTTAAAGTTTTGCAACTGTTGCCAGTCTGAAAGGGACACTTTGGAATGTTGGAAAAGACTTTGTAAATTGTAATTTTGAAGATAGATACAGTGTCCCCCTAGAGGAATATTGAGACTGTGCATCTACTGGGGGAATTTTCCATCTTTGCCTTTGGGGATTTTCCACGGGAAGAACAGACCGTGGGACTGACCTTGACTCATAGACAGAAGTGGGATGACTGGCAGGACAACAAGGTCAACTAAAACCAAAACACAACAGCCCAGTATAATTTCTCAGCTACGCAGATCATCTGTTCCCAGTCTTCCTGTTGCACAGGAGGAAGATTTAAATCAACTGAGGCCTAAAGGAATGGCTTCAGGAGAGGACTTTACCTCGGTGTTAAATAAAATTTATGAAAAATTGGATGGCCTAAGTAAGCAAGTGACTGAACAATTAATCAAAATTGATCAAAACATGGCTAGCATTAATAATCTGAGCAAGCAAGTGAATTCAAATGCACAATCTATTGGGAAATTACTGGAAGAAACTGCGTCGAATCGGAAAACAGCTGAGGAGGCTAAGGAGAAAGTAGAGGCTGTGCAGGAAGAAATAAAGCCGATGCGTAAACGGATTGGGGAACATCAGGCACTTCTGTCTATGATAGAATTGAAAAATAAAGAGAACAATCTCAGGATCAGGTCAGTACCAGAACTTGAAAAAGAGAATTTAAGTGAGTATCTTACACAGGAATTTAAAGAATTTTGGTCTCTGGAAGAGGATAAAGACTTTAAGATAGTAAGTGCGTTCAGACTTGGAAAGGGAGGGAGGAAAATCAGGTCGAGAGACTGTTTGATCTCCCTCAGAACAAAGGAAGAGAGAGACAAGATACTGAGTGCGCACTTCCAGAAGACTTTAGAGATCCAAGATTCAAGAGTGGAAATTTACAAGGATATCCCGAAATATCTGCTTGAACTCAGAGCTAACTACGGAGACCTAGTGGCGCTATTGAGAAGCAACAAAATTGTTTTTAGGTGGGAATTCCCCCAGGGGGTGTCCTTCACCTATAAAGGGAAAAAAGTTAAAATAAGATCAGTTGAAGACAAGGAAAAATGTTTGAGTGACCACGGAAAAGACCTTCAAAAAGAAGTTAAGGAGGAACTGAGAGCCTTAAGATCTGGAGCACTAAGCTCAATACTAGCACCTTTGGGATCTGACCAATTAGGGAAAGCGATACCACCGTCAAAGGAGGAAGAACTTCTGGGAGCAGTAGGAGGGAAATAGAACTACAACATCATGTCTCTGCAACTTTTAAGTTGGAATATTCATAGTCTAAATTCCCCAGAGAAGAGGAGGAAAGTCTTTCATTTATTAAAAAAGGAACAATTGAACTTAATTTGTTTACAGGAAACACATGTGATTAGGCTACACAGGAAAGTATTGATTAATAAAAGACTGGGCCAAGAGTTTATCGCATCGGACAAAGTTAAAAAGAGAGGAGTGGTCATTTATGCAAAAGAAAGCCTATCACCAAAATTTCTTTTTAAAGATGAACAGGGAAGAATCTTGGCAATTGAAATCCAAACCGAAGGAGAAAAATTTTTGATCTTAGGAATCTACACACCAAACGAGGGGAAATCAGAGTTTTACAAGAAGTTGCATGAGACATTGCTGGATTACATGGATTACAACAACATCATTATGATGGGAGATATGAATGGAGTGGTATCTACGAACATGGACAAGGCACAGAAACAGACTGTAACAAAAGAGGGCAGGCTACCAAAAACCTTTTTTGAACTGA
Organism: Podarcis erhardii; assembly: GCF_964252035.2. NCBI lineage: Eukaryota > Metazoa > Chordata > Lepidosauria > Squamata > Lacertidae > Podarcis > Podarcis erhardii. The sequence goes on along the minus strand of NC_138506.1, from coordinate 29,565,691 downwards.
CTGACAATATGGACTTAATTGATATCTGGAGAACCAAGAATCCCCTAGGAAGAGAAGGTACATTCTTTTCTGAGGCCAAATTGACATGGACTAGAATTGACCAAATATGGATAACTAGATCACTGGCACCCAAGATAAGAAAGGTGGAAATCTGCCCAAAAACTTGCTCTGACCATAATGCTGTAAAGATGGAAATGAAACTGACACCAACCGGTTCCTTTAGATGGAAGATGAATGACACCTTATTAAGAGACCAAGAGATTATTAAGAAGGCCCAAAAGACATTGAGGGACTATTTTGAAGTAAATCTGAGAACCATAGTGGAAAAAAGAGTAATCTGGGACGCAAGCAAAGCGGTTATGAGAGGGTTTCTTATCCAACAGAATGCAGTAAAAAAGAGGACTCAAAATGAAAAAAAAGAAAAAAAATTGGAGAAAATAAAAGAAGGAGAGAAGAAACTAAGATCGAAACCCAAATCGCAAGAGATTCTGAGAGAAATTAAGTTATATCAAGTACAATATATGAAATTGATAAATCAAGAAGTGGAATGGAAAATTAAGCAGATGAGGCAAAAGACATTTGAATCGGCAAATAAGTGTGGAAAACTGCTAGCTTGGCAGCTGAAAAAAGACAGAAGCTAAATACTATTACAAATCTTGAGATAGAAGGGAAAGACATTCAGAATCCTGTGGAGATTAGAAGGTGTTTCCAGAGATATTTTAAACAACTTTATACACAAGGGCCTCAGAAAGAGACTGACATAGACCAATTTTTAAGATCTAATGGATTACAAAAAATCTCTCAAGAAAATAAGATAATGTTGAACCAGAAAATTACAGAACAAGAGATTGAAGGTGCCATTCAGAATATGCAATTGGGCAAATCTCCAGGGCCGGATGGGTTAACCTCCAAGTACTATAGAACTTTGAAAGACTATTTAATTCAACCGCTAAAGGAGGTTTGTAACGAAATTATGGAGGGGAAGAAGGCTCCTGAGTCGTGGAAAGAAGCTTTTATTACGCTTATACCGAAAACTGAGTCTGAAAAGACACAACTTAAGAACTACCGCCCCATATCCCTATTAAATGTGGATTATAAAATTTTTGCTAACATATTGGCTAACAGACTAAAAAAGGTGTTAGTTGAAGAGATACATAAGGACCAAGCTGGCTTTCTCCCAAGTAGACACTTGTCTGATAACACAAGAAATATAATTAACATTTTGGAGAAATTACAAGTGAACATCAACACAAAAGCAGTTCTAATTTTTATTGATGTGGAGAAGGCCTTTGACAATATTTCTTGGAATTTTATGAAGAAAAATCTCCAGGGAATGGGGGTGGGACAAGGTTTTGAAAATGGTATAAGTGCAATTTATTCAGAACAAAAGGCTAAACTGATAGTTAATAATGTGGTGACAGAAGAATTTAAGATAGAAAAAGGAACACGGCAGGGCTGTCCTATCTCCCCATTACTTTTTATTTCGGTCCTGGAGGTTTTGCTGAACATGATTAGAAGGGACCGCTTGATTAAAGGTATTCAGGTCGGAGTTAAACAATATAAACTGAAAGCTTTCGCAGATGATTTGGTTTTGACATTACAGGAGCCAGAGTCTAGCACGAAAAGGGTATTAGAATTGATTCAAGAGTTTGGTCATGTGGCAGGATTTAAATTGAACAAGTCAAAAACTAAGGTTTTAGAGAAAAATTTAACACCAATTGAAAAAGAAAGGTTTCAGAATGAGACAGGTTTGACTGTGGTCAAGAAAGTGAAATATCTGGGGATTAACATGACAGCAAAAAATTTGAACCTATTTAAAGATAATTATGAGAAATGCTGGTTAGAAGTTAAAAGAGATTTAGAAATATGGTCAAAATTGAAGCTTTCCTTGTTGGGTCGAATTGCAGCTATAAAGATAATAATAATAATAATAATAATAATAATAATAATAATAATAATAATAATTTATTATTTGTACCCCGCCCATCTGGCTGGGCCTCCCCAGCCACTCTGGGCGGCTTCCATAAAAACCAGAAATACACTAAAATATCACAGATTAAAAACTTCCCTGAACAGGGCTGCCTTAAGATGTCTTTTGAATGTCAGGTAGTTATTTATCGCTTTGACATCTGATGGGAGGGTGTTCCACAAGGCGGGTGCCACTACCGAGAAGGCCCTCTGCCTGGTTCCCTGTAGCTTTGCTTCTCGTAATGAGGGAACCGCCAGAAGGCCCTCGGCGCTGGACCTCAGCGTCCGGGCAGAACGATGGGGGTGGAGATGCTCCTTCAGGTATACTGGGCCGAGGCCGTTTAGGGCTTTGAAGGTCAACACCAGCACTTTGAATTGTGCTCAGAAACGTACTGGGAGCCAATGTAGGTCTTTCAAGACCGGTGTTATGTGGTCTCGGCGGCTGCCCCCAGTCACCAGTCTAGCTGCCGCATTCTGGATTAGTTGTAGTTTCCGAGTCACCTTCAAAGGTAGCCCCACGTAGAGCGCATTGCAGTAGTCCAAGCGGGAGATAACTAGAGCATGCACCACTCTGGCGAGACAGTCCGCGGGCAGGTAGGGTCTCAGCCTGAGTACCAGGTGGAGTTGGTAGACAGCTGCCCTGGATACAGAATTGACCTGCGCCTCCATGGACAGCTGTGAGTCCAGAATGACTCCCAGGCTGCGCACCTGGTCCTTCAGGGGCACAGTTACCCTATTCAGGACCAGGGAGTCCTCCACACCAGCCCTCCCCCTGTCCCCCCAAAACAGTACTTCTGTCTTGTCAGGATTCAACCCCAATCCATTAGCCGCCATCCATCCTCCAACCGCCTCCAGGCACTCGCACAGGACCTTCACCGCCTTCACTGGTTCCGATTTGAAAGAGAGGTAGAGCTTGGAATTGTTCAACAACCACAAGCTCAATCACTTTGCCCAAGAATGGAAGATTTGAGACTGGGTGATAGTTGGCCATTGTAATGGCTTGGCTCTCCCACAGAAGCGAGACACCGGCAGTAATTATCTCAGGTTTATTGCTCAAACACATAAATCACTCCGGAGCTCCTTCACTCTGTGTCTGACTCCAAGTTAGCAGTTGCCGAGTCTAAACTCCGCCCCTTCCTCTTCTTCCAGCAGTGGAAAAAAACCTTTCGCTTCCGCTCTTTTCCCCTCCTCTCACTGACCTTTTTGCGCCTTCAAGTTTTTGGACTAGCTATTTCCGGCCTCTCCCCTTCTGTCTCTGAGCTAAGATTGGTGTTTAGAGCTTTGCTATCTTCTGCTTGCTCTCTGCTCTCTGAAACTCTGCCACTCGGCTGCCCCTCCTCCCTCTCACATTCCAGTCCGCATTCCAGTGTCCTTATCTTCCTTGGCTTGCTTAGATTCCCAGCCTCTGTCAGCTACGAACGAAGCTGACATCACCTCCTCCTCTAAGCCCCCCTTCCTCCTCCTCGGCTTCGCTGCCTGTCTCAGAGGACTCTCTCTGCTTTGATGCCCATCATGTGCCAGTCTCCTCTGCTTCTTCTTCGCTAAGGTCGTCCTCTTCCTCCCACCCTCTGGGTTTGTGTTTGTGGGGGAACCTACGGTGGAACTGCTGTTGCAGGTCTGGGGCGTGTAAATCCTGGCTTCGTACCCAGGAGTTTTCTTCAGGTCCATAACCTTTCCATGACACAAAATACTGTAACTGTCTTCTACACAGTCTCAAGTCTAAAATCTGTTGGATCTCAAACTCCTCCTGATCCTACACCATGACCGGAGGAGGTGTCTGTTTAGGTTCCTGGTAGGGGTGTGCAGGAACGTGTGGTGACAGGAGAGCCCTGTGGAATACTTTGCCTTCGAGGCAGGCAATCTCAGTTTAAACACTACAGGGTTGACTTTCGGGTTAGCGCCATCGGCAATGGCAGAATTCCTCTGACTGGGAGGAATTTGCTTCGTGAAAATTTGGGTCTGGCCGCCACGGCGAAGGCGGGGACCCACTATAAATCACAGGCAGGTGAAGCCTGTGAACGTGGGATTCGGTTGGCACCTTCTGCGCCCCCCTACTCGCGGGGAAACCCGGTTTCGGGGATCTGGAGCGACGTAGGGTGAGTGACGTGGTGCTTCGAACCTACTGCTTCCTTCACGGAGCGAAGCCGCACAGCTGTTGCCGGAGAGCGCTGACTTTTTCCTGTGGACAATTTGATTTTAAAGCAATTACCCGTGAGTAGAGTGGAGAATTGGATTTTTAAAACGTCTTAATTTGGCATCGAACGGGGGAGGTTCAAAACAGGAAGTCCACCTTCCCCTTTTGTAAATAGACTGAAGCAAAGAGGCTGTAAGCTAAACTCTTGGAAAGCCTTTCTTAAAAGACTAAATTTCCATCAGTAAAAACCATCTAACCCCCCCTTGGAAGCAGGAGAAGAGGGGGGAAGTGTGGATCGTACATGCCTGCAGGAGAGAGTGAAGGAAGTTAGAATACTACCGCTCCGAACCTGGACTGGGGCTGCCATTAAGATTGACGTGCTTTGAAATGTTTACGCACTGCAAATAGAACATTTTTTGACAGCTTGCCAAATAAGAGAGATACTTTGTTTTGACTGTCTCCGTCTGACTTTAAAAAAAAGTAACTGAAAACTGTAACTAATTAACTTTATTGCTTGAACTGCATTTTAAAAGGGGACATTACGGACTGTTATAAATTGCAACTGTTTCCCTCTAGAGGAAGTTTTTGAAACTGTTACAGGAGCTGGATTAGGTAATTCCCAGCTGTAAGATAAAAACTGTGGGACTGTGGGACTGACCTTGAATTCTTTAAGTGTTATGGCAGATGGAAAGGGAACGATAGACCAGTCAATCCCAGAAAAAACAACAAGGTCTGGGAAGTCTTGGCAGCAACCTAGGAGAGCCTCAGCATCAGGTCCCCCTGCTCCCTCAGCGGCTGCATCAGTACATTCTAAACCAAGAGGAATGTCAACAGAAGAGGCATTAGCGGCTGCACTGGGCAAGATTAATGAGGCATTGGAACAGCTTAATAAGAAAGCAGACGCGACAAATGCGAAAGTGGATGTGACAAATGCGAAAGTGGATGCTGCAACTATTAAAATTGACTTAAATACAGAAACTATAAATAACTTGGGACAAAAGGTGAATACTAATACAGAAACTATCCAGAAATTGATACAGGAATCTACTTTGATTCAACAGACCGTAGAGGAAGCTAGGGAAAAAGTTGCTGTTGTATTTTTTATTTTTTTTAAAATATTTATTAAGGTTTTGCACAACAAAACAAACATCACAATCAGGAAAAACAAAAAGAAAAGACAATAAAAAACAACACAGTTTAAAAATAATATAAAGTCAAAAAGGAGAGATAATAAAAAGAAAAAGAACAAAAAACAAAGAAAAAATTATTTCTTACTTACTATCTTTAAAACCCTCTTTCCTGACTTCCTCACATCTCCCTTTTCTGTGTTCCCCTTTACACAATCAAATTCAGCAATTCCCTACCCTCTTTCCAGTCTTATTCAATATTATACATTTCAACCTATTATGCCTTTGGTTTCCTTTCCTTTTAAAACCATTTATCACATGTTCTTTATAACTTAATCCTTTATATCATTTGTTTAGTCTCGACATAATAATACTCTGGTCTTACCCCTTTTTTCTTCAAAACATTTTTACATATTTCTTTTTACCATGTCACTGATGCCCTATTCTCTTTATATCCAACATCATTTTAACATTCAAACATTTTACAGTGTTTTTGGAGATATTCTTTGAACTTCTTCCAGTCCTCTTCCACCGACTCTTCTCCCAGGTCTCGGATTCTGCCAGTCATTTCTGCCAGTTCCATATAGTCGATCACTTGCATCTGCCATTCTTCCAGGGTGGGCAAATCTTGTGTCTTCCAATACTTTGCGATGAGTATTCTTGCTGAAGTTGTTGCATACATAAAGAATGTTCTGTCTTTCTTTGGCACCAATTGGCCGACAATGCCCAAAAGGAAGGCCTCTGGTTTCTTAGGAAAGGTAAACTTAAATACCTTTTTTAGTTCATTATAGATCATTTCCCAGAAGGCCTTAACCTTTGGGCATGTCCACCAAAGGTGAAAGAATGTTCCCTCAGTTTCTTTACATTTCCAGCATTTGTTGTCAGGCAGGTGATAAATTTTTGCAAGCTTGACTGGGGTCATGTACCATCTATAGATCATTTTCATTATATTTTCTCTTAAGGCATTACATGCCGTAAACTTCATATCAGTGGTCCACAACTTTTCCCAGTCAGCAAACATAATGTTATGACCAATGTCCTGTGCCCATTTAATCATAGCTGATTTAACTGTTTCATCCTGAGTATTCCATTTTAGCAGCAAGTTGTACATTCTCGAAAGTATCTTAGTTTTAGGTTCTAACAATTCTGTTTCTAATTTCGATTTTTCCACCTGGAAGCCTATTTTTTTATCCAAGTTAAAGGCCTCTCTAATTTGATAGTAGTGTAACCAATCTCGCACTTTATCTTTTAATTTCTCAAAACTCTGCAATCTCAATGTGTCTCGATCCTGTTCTAGTATCTCCCAATATTTCGGCCACTTGGCCTCCATATTGAGTTTTTTCAAAGCCTTAAGTTGCTGTTGTAGAAGATAAAGTAACACAACTGGAGGCAGAGACAGTCCCAAATCTACAGAGGCAACTTGATGACCATAAGCTGACGCTTTCTATGATTGAGCTCAAAGAAAAACAGACAAATTTGAGGATTAGAGCTGTACCTGAACTGGTGAAGGACAGTTTGATAGAATTTCTCACGCAGGAATTTGCTGATTTTTGGGAATTGGACTTGGAGCAAGAGGAATTCAGAATTGTGAGTGCCTTCAGACTCGGAAGAGGGGGGGAAAAAGAAAAGAGTAGAATAAGAGACTGTTTGATCACCCTCCGAACTAAAGAAGAGAGGGATAGAATTTTGGGCTGGCACTATCTTGAAGACTTTGGAAATACAACAGTCAAGAGTGGAAATTTTTAAAGACGTTCCAAAATATCTTTTGGATCTTAGGTTTAATTACAGAGATTTGGTCGACCTGTTGAGAAGGAATAAAATCATCTTCAGGTGGGAATTTCCCAAGGTCTATCTTTCAGTTTCAAAGGAAGGAAAATAAAAATAAGATCAGTAGAAGACAAAGTAAAGTTTTTGGATAAATACGAAGAAGATCTCCAGAAGGGACTTGGGAAAGAGCCAGAAGTACTGGATAGAAGACCATCAGACAGAGGACTAGAGCAAAGAGCATTGGATAGAAGATAATCAAATAAGGGAATATTGGATATATCAACATATTCCTTTGGATTGGATCCCCCAGTGAATGTGACACCAACACCAACAGAAGAAGAGCAAGCATTGGGTGCAGTTGGAGGAAAAGCAGAGTAATTACACCATGGCGTTGCAAGTACTGAGTTGGAATGTTAATGGACTGAACTCCACGAAAAAAAGGCGGAGAGTCTTCCATTTATTGAAAAAAGAACATTTGGACTTGATCTGTCTACAAGAAACACATGTGATAAGGCTACACAGGAAGATATTGAGTAATAAAAGATTGGGCCATGAATTTATTTCATCGGATAAAGTTAAAAAAAGAGGAGTAGTACTTTATGCAAAGGAGAGCCTATCACCGAAATTTATGTTTAAAGATGAACAAGGAAGATTTGTTGCAATTGAAATTCAATCACAAGGAGAGAAATTTTTGATAGTAGGTATCTATGCACCAAATGAAGGAAAATTGGAATTTTTTAAGAAGTTACATGAGACTCTATTGGACTATATGGATTACAATATGATCTTGATGGGAGACATGAATGGAGTGGTGTCTACAAATATGGATAAGGCACAGAGACAGGTAGTCACCAAAGATGGTAGACTACCAAAAACTTTTTTTGACATGACTGAAAATATGGATTTAGTTGACATTTGGAGAATGAAGAATCCTTTGGGAAGAGAGGGAACTTTTTTCTCTGAAGCTAAAATGACATGGACAAGAATTGACCAAATTTGGATAACTAGAGGTCTGGTTCCGAAGACTAGCAAGGTGGAGATATGCCCCAAAACTTGTTCTGACCATAATCCTGTGAAGATGGAGATGAAATTGACGCCAATTGGTTCCTTTAGATGGAGGATGAATGATACTTTGTTTAGGAATGAAGAAGTAACCAAGAAGGCCCAAAAAACTTTGAGAGACTATTTTGAGATAAATATGAATACTACAGTGGAAAAAAGAGTAATCTGGGACGCAAGCAAAGCGGTTATGAGAGGATTTTTGATACAACAGAATGCAATTAAGAAGAGAACAAAAAATGAGAAAAAGGATAAAACCCTGGAGAAAATAAAGGAAGGAGAGAAGAAACTGAGAACAAAACCAAAATCACAGGAGATCCTGAGAGAGATAAAGTTATATCAAGTACAATATATGAAATTGATGAATCAAGAGATAGAATGGAAGATTAAACAGATGAGACAAAAGACATTTGAATCGGCAAATAAGTGTGGGAAATTGTTGGCCTGGCAAATGAAAAAAAGACAAAAACTTAATACTATTACGAATTTGGAAGTGGAAAGAAAAAATATACAGAATCCAGTGGAGATCAGGAAGTGCTTCCAGAGGTATTTTAAACAACTTTATACACAGGAGAAGCAGAAAGAAATGGACACTGATCGATTTTTGAAAACAAATGGTCTACAGAAAATCTCTCAGGAAAATAACTTAATGTTGAATTATAAAATAACGGATCAGGAAGTGGAAGGGGCCATACAGAACATGCAATTGGGTAAATCTCCAGGACTGGATGGTTTGACTTCAAGATATTATAGATCTTTGAAAGAATGGCTAATACAACCATTGAAGCAAGTCTGTAATGAAATATTGGAAGGGAAAAGGGCACCAGAGTCGTGGAAGGAAGCCTATATTACACTTATACCGAAAACAGAGACTGAAAAGACACAGCTTAAGAATTACCGCCCCATATCACTGCTTAACGTGGATTACAAAATTTTTGCAGATATTTTGGCTAAAAGATTAAAAAAGGTGTTAGTAGAAGAAATTCATAAAGACCAAGCGGGCTACCTCCCGGGCAGACATCTGTCTGACAATATGAGGAATATAATTAACATTTTAGAAAAACTACAAGTGAATATTAATACTAAGGCAGTTCTGATATTTGTGAACGCGGAGAAAGCTTTCGATAATATTTCTTGGAGCTTTATGAAGAAGAATTTACAGGGGATGGGGGTAGGTCAAGGTTTTGAAAATGGTATAGGTGCAATTTATTCAGAACAAAAAGCAAAATTAATTGTGAACAATGTAGTTAGAATCATAGAATCATAGAATCATAGAATCATAGAGTTGGAAGAGACCACAAGGGCCATCGAGTCCAACCCCCTGCCAAGCAGGAAACACCATCAGAGTACTCCTGACATATGGTCGTCAAGCCTCTGCTTAAAGACCTCCAAAGAAGGAGACTCCACCACACTCCTTGGCAGCAAATTCCACTGTCGAACAGCTCTCACTGTCAGGAAGTTCCTCCTAATGTTTAGGTGGAATCTTTTTTCTTGTAGTTTGGAACCATTGCTCCGTGTCCGCTTCTCTGGAGCAGCAGAAAACAACCTTTCTCCCTCCTCTATGTGACATCCTTTTATATATTTGAACATGGCTATCATATCACCCCTTAACCTCCTCTTCTCCAGGCTAAACATGCCCAGCTCCCTTAGCCGTTCCTCATAAGGCATCATTTCCAGGCCTTTGACCATTTTGGTTGCCCTCCTCTGGACACGTTCCAGTTTGTCAGTGTCCTTCTTGAACTGGGGTGCCCAGAACTGGACACAGTACTCCAGGTGAGGTCTGACCAGAGCAGAATACAGTGGCACTATTACTTCCCTTGATCTAGATGCTATACTCCTATTGATGCAGCCCAGAATTGCATTGGCTTTTTTAGCTGCTGTTGGCTCATGTCAAGTTTGTGGTCAACCAAGACTCCTAGATCCTTTCCACATGTAGTGCTCTCAAGCCAGGTGTCACCCATCTTGTATTTGTGCCTCTCATTTTTTTTGCCCAAGTGCAATACTTTACATTTCTCCCTGTTAAAATTCATCTTGTTTGTTTTGGCCCAGTTCTCTAATCTGTCAAGGTCGTTTTGAAGTGTGATCCTGTCCTCTGGGGTGTTAGCCACCCCTCCCAGTTTGGTGTCATCTGCAAATTTGATCAGGATGCCCTTGAGTCCATCATCCAAGTCGTTGATAAAGATGTTGAATAAGACCGGGCCCAAGACAGAACCCTGTGGCACCCCACTAGGCACTCTTCTCCAGGATGAAGAGGAACCATTGATGAGCACCCTTTGGGTTCGGTCAGTCAGCCAGTTACAAATCCACTGAGTGGTAGCATAGTCAAGTCCGCATTTTACCAGCTTCTTTACAAGAATATCATGGGGCACCTTGTCAAATGCCTTGCTGAAATCAAGGTAGACTACATCCACTGCGTTCCCTTCATCTACCAGGCTTGTAATTCTGTCAAAAAACGAGATCAGGTTAGTCTGACATGACTTATTTTTCAGAAATCCATGCTGACTATTGGTGATCACAGTATTCCTTTCTAGGTGCTCACAGACTGTTTGCTTAATGATCTGCTCCAGAATCTTCCCTGGTATTGATGTCAGACTGACTGGGCGGTAATTATTTGGGTCCTCTCTTTTCCCCTTTTTGAAAATAGGGACAACATTTGCCCTCCTCCAGTCTGCCGGGACTTCGCCTGTTCTCCAGGAATTCTCAAAGATGACTGCCAGAAGAGTTACAGAAGAGTTTAAGATTGAGAAAGGAACACGACAAGGTTGCCCAATCTCTCCACTGCTTTTTATATCGGTCCTGGAGGTTTTGCTAAATATGATTAGAAAGGACCAATTGGTTAAAGGTATACAAGTGGGAGCTAAACAGTATAAATTGAGGCCATTTGCTGATGACCTAGTATTGACTTTACAGGAGCCAGAATCTAGTACTAAAAGGGTACTGGAACTGATTCAAGAATTTGGACAGGTAGCAGGTTTTAAGTTAAACAAAATGAAAACTAAGGTTTTAGAGAAAATTTTAACTCTGAATGAAAGAGAGAAGTTCCAGGAAGAGACAGGATTAACACTGGTCAAGAAAGTGAAATATTTAGGGGTTAATATGACTGCCAAGAATGTGAATTTGTTTAAGGATAATTATGAAAAATGTTGGATTGAAGTGAAAAAGGACTTAGAAATATGGTCAAATTTGAAGCTATCATTGTTAGGCAGAATTGCTGTGATAAAAATGAATGTATTGCCAAGGATGTTTCAAACATTGCAAATCATAGACAAGACGGATTGTTTCAAGAAGTGGCAGAGAGACATTTCCAGATTTGTCTGGCAGGGCAAGAAGCCTCGAATAAAATTTAAGATATTAACTGATGCTAAAGAAAGAGGTGGATTTGCCCTGCCAGACCTTAAACTTTACTATGAATCAGCTGCTTTTTGCTGGCTGAAAGAATGGCTGCTTCTTGAAAACACTGATGTGCTGGATTTAGAAGGTTTTAACAATGTATTTGGTTGGCATGCATATTTGTGGTATGATAAGGTAAAAGCACATAAAGCATTCAAAAACCATATTGTTAGGAAAGCATTGTTTAATGTTTGGATAAGATATAAGGACTTGTTAGAAAATAAAACCCCAAGATGGTTGTCACCAATGGAAGCGAAGGCACAGAAAAAAACTCAATATGGAGGCCAAATGGCCGAAATATTGGGAAATTTTGGAACAAGATGGAGACAGGGTAAAATTGCAGAGTTTTGAAAAATTAAAAAACAAAGTGTGAGATTGGCTTCATTATTACCAAATAATGGAGGCATATAATTTGGATAAAAAAGTTGGCTTCCAGGTGGAAAAATCAAAATTGGAAACAGAATTGTTAGATCCCAAAATTAAGAATTTGTGAAGAATGTATAATTTGCTGTTGAAATGGAACACTCAGGATGAAACGGTGAAATCTGCTATGATTAAATGGCCACAAGATGTTGGACATAACATAATGATGGCTGACTGGGAACAGTCATGGACCACAGGTATGAAATTTACAGCAAGTAATGCCCTAAGAGAGAATTTAATGAAAATGATTTACAGGTGGTACATGACACCAGTCAAGCTTGCAAAAATTTACCATTTGCCCGAAAATAAATGTTGGAAATGTAATGAGACTGAAGGTACATTCTTTCACCTTTGGTGGACATGCCCAAGGATTAAGACATTCTGGGAGATGATTTATAATGAAATGAAAAAGGTATTTAAATATACCTTTCTGAAGAAACCAGAGGCCTTTCTCCTGGGCATGGTCAGCCAATTGGTGCGAAAGAAGGACAGAACTTTCTTTATGTATGCAACAACAGCAGCAAGAATACTCATCGCGAAGTATTGGAAGACACAAGATTTACCCACCCGGGAAGAATGGCAGATGAAGTTGATGGACTATATGGAATTGGCGGAAATGACTGGCAGAATCCGAGACCAGGGAGAAGAGTCGGCGGAAGAAGATTGGAAAAAAATTAAAGATTATTTACAGAAATATTGTAAAATTAATGAGCTTTAGAAAAATGGTGGAATGAAGTTATATGGCTTTGGCAGAAATGTTATAAGGAACTAGGTACAGATAGACTGTTAATGTATTAAAGGGAAAAAACAAGGTTAGAATATGTTAAGATTAATTACAGGACAGAAAACAGAGGAAGATGGAAAGGAGTTGCTGAAACAGTTAATTGAAGTGGAATACAAAAAGAGAGGAGTGAGGAAGTCAATGAAACAAGTGAATGCTGAATTTCGGTGACTTCCGGTTTCCGTTGCGAGCAGAAAGGGAGCGCGGAAAACTCCGGAGGAGTTTTCCAAGTAATACAGGGGCTTGGGGGTGTCGCAAAGGCACTGTGCCCCCCCAGAAATCCCAAGGGGGGAATCCCTTGGGGGAAGGATACCCAGCCGTGCGGACGCGGTTCGCTGTTTTTTCGGGGTTTTTTTTCTTAGAAGATCCCGAAGCGGCGAGACCACTAGCACAAAAGGGAGAGCAACGACCCTGTACTACGATGCCTCTGGCTCTCTCTGAAGAAAGCGACGGACTTCCAAAATCATAAGAGCGGAACCCTTAGTGTGAGTAGACTTATTTAATTTTATAAAATTTGAAAATACACTAAGAGAACGTCAGATGTAAGAAGATTTAATCTGGGAATTTATCTCGGTAGAGGATTAAAATGGCGCTGGCTACAAAGTTGCAAGGAGGAGACAGGAAGTTCTTTTCCGCCTGACTGCGTGAATACAAAGTAACTGTCTTGGACTTGAGAGTAAGGAATACAAAGAATTTGAAACACCTCACAGTTCCAGACTGCCAGCCTCCCTTGGGGGGAGCGGATAGGTATTTTAAAAAAAAAAGAGCTGATAGACTATATGGAACTGATAGACTATATGGAACTGGCCGAGATGACTGGCAGAATCCGAGACCTGGGAGAAGAGAGGATTGAGGAAGACTGGAAGAAATTTAAGACGTATTTACAAAAACATTGTAATTTGGTTGAATGTTAAGAAGGATGCTAGATTATAAAAAATTGGCCACCACTAAATTAGATTTGAATTTGATGATAAGTGAGATTAAAGAAAACATAAACCTTTTGGAGAATTGCTAGATTATATTTAAATGAGTGGATATAAGATCGTAAACAAGTTGATAATTTGCTTGGAAAAACCTTTTAACGATGTAAATGGGAGCGGGAGACGTGAGGGAGTCTAAAGAAGTGATGAAACCACGTTATGATATAAGTAAGGTTGTTTATTATTTGTGCATTTGTATCCAAAAATTTTTAAATAAATATTTATATAAAAAATAATAATAATAATAAAAAAGAGCAAGTAACGGAGTGCTACAGAGCCGTCTAAAACGGAGATTTGCAGAGCTGTTTGAAAGAAACTGCTAGAAATACGGCTCAAAAATTTAAAGGAAATACCAGTAAAAAGAACCCTCCCCAACTGTAGGTCCTGGCGGATGCATTGGGGGTCTACTCAAGGTTTTCACGACCAGGACAAGAAATTTATGAGGTTAAACTATATGGGACTATAATTAGAAGAACTTTAATCAAAAGAACTCTAATCAAAGGAACCTTAAAATTTTCCTCCAGATTTTCTGCAAAAGCTGTATCTATTTTTTTTTTTTTTTAATAATTTTTATTGGGTTTTTACATTTTATAACAACAAACACACAGACAAAGACAAAAACACACAAATACAATTACATACCCTAATTTTCTTTACCCACTTTCATTGACTTCCCCCCACCCCCTCCTCTTACATCCCAGTTCCAATAATTAATTCAGCAAGTTCTTACCTAACCTCTTAAACATATTCATATTACTTTTAAAAATTTAATTCTTTTTGTTTATCTATATTCAACTTATCCAATTCTCTTATAATCATTAATTTCTTTTTTTTTTAAGGTCGATCTAACTTCCCTTCCACAAATTTTCCCTTTATTATATTAATTATAGGTCACATTGACCAAATAAAACAAATCATAACATTTTATAGTTCTATTCTCTCACCCCCCCCGCCCCGGTTTCTGTCCCTTCCCAAACAAATGTCCAAAAAAACCAAACAAAAAATAGTTCTTAACCCGGATTCCTCACGTCCAAGGCGTCTGATTCTCTGTCAGTCCCTCTCTGCCAACTATATTGGTAGTCCTCTTTGTTGGTCCTAAGACCCCGAAGGAGTTCAGTCAGAGTCACATCATATTTTCTTTCATCCAGAATGTTAAAAAGTGTTTGCTGCGAAGGGTCATCTACTTTTCCATACTCAAGAGGAAAGTCCCAATCATACTGCTTTATTCTTTTTAGTTTTAATGTTCCAAGTACTCCAGGGACTTCCCTCTTCTTCTTTCTCATCTTTCGCAGGTTTGTAATCCGAAGGTCTTCTTGCTCATACTCTAACAATGTAGATTCCTGGTTGATATTTTCCACTTGTAGTGTCTGCACTCCTTCTTTCTTCTCTGTCAATTCCAAAGGCATCTCTTCCTGCTCAGCTGCAGAGTTTTTGTCATACGTCTCCTTTGTGCATTCAGCAGAGTTGTTTGTTTCAGAATTCAAGGTCATAAATACTTTACTCAGAGCCATACTCTGCTCTTGCAGGATTCCCACGAGAAAGAACATTTTTTCTATCTCCGCCAGTAATTTTCCCTCTGCAGCCATTGTAATGTCACTAATTCCCCCTAGGGGGCTTTCAGTTATTTAGTAGTCCTTTTCCAATAATCTGTTACTTTGTTATTATCAGTACTTTGTTTCCAATCGCCTCAGTTCAAATGTATCACCTTTAATTCAGAGAGTTGTTAAATAACAAAATTCTTTACTTTGTCGGCCCGTTTGACAGCTTCTTTGACAGCTGTCAAACTCCTTTCACTTCTTCCTCCGGCACCCAAACAGGACACTCCCGGGTTTTGGAGTGGGTTACACACAAAGTTCCAAAGTTCCTCCCTTTCTCTCCAGCACAAAATCTTCTTCTATCAAATTTGTGAAAAACTTTTAAATCATCAAAACAGTATTCATTCCGCCTTAATTCTCCGTTCCTTGCTTTAAATCGTCTATAAGTAGAGGGGGTGCGGACTTCCCTTTAACACATCCCCCGGTCGTGCCGAATTCAAAGGATAAATATTTTTTAAAGTCCAAATTCCACTACTCATGGGTCCTTTGTTATCCAGTCCAAATTTTGGGAAGAAAGTCAGCGCTCTCCGGCCATGGCTTGCGGCTTCGCTCCACTGAAGTAGCGGTCTACTCTCAGCACCACGCCACTCTCCGTACCCTCTCCGTAGCCTTTAAAAAGGCTCTTCGTGGGTCGAGGAGGGCGCTTAAGGTGCCCACCGAGTCACCAAGTCCGCAGGCTTCCGCGCCTGCGGTTTCTGAGGGTCCCCGTGTCGCCGGCACGGCAAGACCCGTCTTCAGCAGAGCCGATTCCCTCCGGAGCTCGGAGGGAATCCGCCATTAGCCGTTCGCGCTAACCCGGAAGTCGCTCTGCAAAAGCTGTATCTATGCTGTGCTTATAAGTTTGTGACTTCTCCCCTTCCTACTCCTTCTTGCTTCCCTCACTCCCTCCTATATTCTATTTCCATATTTTTCTTTTTCTTCTCCTTCCTTTTCCCTTTTTTCCGACTTCTTTTACCCATCCGCTCTCGTTCTTTTATTTCAATAATTATCTCAATAATACAACTAACAACCTATCCTCCTTACCCTCAGTTTGGAGGGAAACTCAGTCTACTGGAATAACATTTAACCCAAGACGTCCTTTTATCATTGGAGAAATACAACCAACGGAAAATAATCTCGTATGCTGAATGACAGGGTGAATAATTACAGACCCCAAAAAGTCGGATATCAACTGGGGTATCCAGTGTGGACTCTTTGACACAATTATACCCCCCCTAAGACTATAAAAGAGACTCAATAAAACTTGGAATTGGAGGCAATAGAGTGTGACGAAAACCTGGCACTCTTTTCGTGAACTGGATTAAGCCGACAAGTGGCTGAAAACTACAGGAATTTATAGAGACTATACAACCCCTCTTGGACTATAAAAAGAAGGATATTGCATACGACTTTATATATATATATATATATATATATATATATATATATATATGCTTTCGTAGATTTTCACGGGTACAGGAATGCAGGTTTTGGTGTCCTCGGGTGTCTTCCCGTGTAAAAGTTGGGGTGTCTAGGCGACGTTTCGACGAGGTCTCACTCGTCATCTTCAGGCTGGTGCTTTCGGCTTCTTGTTACTGGAACAGAGCAGGATCTCAGTGTTTGAGTTCCTATAAATACTGTAGAGGGGGTGTGGTGTATAGCCTCCAATGTTCTGGGCAGAGAGGAAGTTCCCAGGCTAGTGTGCCTTTTCTTCTTTTGTTCCTTAATTACTTGAGAGATATCTTGAGTGATTTCTTGAGTGATATCCTGAGTACCACTTAGGTGGGTCATTAGGTGTGGATTAGTTGTTAAAGTCTTTGTGTCTTGACCTCTTGAACTTTGTGAAGAGTTTTCCTGAGAAGATGGCTGTACTGTACTTAGTTGTGCTCTGGCTTGGCTTCGTGTATAGGGGCGAGCTGTGGTTTTGTGGCTTGTGTCAGCCAGATCTGTGTAGGGATTGCAGGGGGGTGCAGCATCCGGAGCCAATCCATGGTGGCACCTCCGGATGCTGCACCCCCCTGCAATCCCTACACAGATCTGGCTGACACAAGCCACAAAACCACAGCTCGCCCCTATACACGAAGCCAAGCCAGAGCACAACTAAGTACAGTACAGCCATCTTCTCAGGAAAACTCTTCACAAAGTTCAAGAGGTCAAGACACAAAGACTTTAACAACTAATCCACACCTAATGACCCACCTAAGTGGTACTCAGGATATCACTCAAGAAATCACTCAAGATATCTCTCAAGTAATTAAGGAACAAAAGAAGAAAAGGCACACTAGCCTGGGAACTTCCTCTCTGCCCAGAACATTGGAGGCTATACACCACACCCCCTCTACAGTATTTATAGGAACTCAAACACTGAGATCCTGCTCTGTTCCAGTAACAAGAAGCCGAAAGCACCAGCCTGAAGATGACGAGTGAGACCTCGTCGAAACGTCGCCTAGACACCCCAACTTTTACACGGGAAGACACCCGAGGACACCAAAACCTGCATATATATATATATATATATATTTTGCCACCCTTTCCTCTGTCTCTGAAATAACCATACTAACGTACTAACATAAACCAAACACTTGGTTCCTGGAAAAGCAAGTGGGATTGGATAACATTCGATAGCATTGAATAAGTTATTGAATAAGTTATTGAATTACATAAATTGAAATAAGATATTGAAAGTCCCCCTTTGCTACCGGGAGAAACAAAAAAGGATAGGAGGATAAGAGGATAAGCCAACACGGGATTACATAGATTAAGGTGGTGAAATCACAGAAAGGGCAAAAGAAAGATTGTGCGCCCCTTAGGGGAGAGAGAAAGAAACCATAAGATGTCCGGAAAAAACGGTAAAAAAGTTGGAGGGACACCGGGAGAGAGGAAGGCATCCCGACAAGAGGAAATCAAAGATTTAGACATCCTATGGTTAAAGATCAAAGAGGAATTTAAACAATCTGAAACACATATGGAAAGTAAACTAGGAGAAATACAGGAACAAATAGACAGGAAAATAGAAAGCGCCGTAGGTGAACTCTCTAAAAAGATACAAGACTTGACAGTCAAATAAAAAATAATTGAAGAATCTAATAAAAGAACCCAAAAAGATTTGAGGGACCAAAAGAAAGAAACAGAAAAGTTAAAGGAAGAAGTAAAAGACCTACACAATACACAAGATCAATTATGGGACAATTTAGCCATGACAGAAATGCGTCAAAAACAACTTAATTTGAAATTTAGAGGGGTCGCTGAAGAAGCAAATGAGAACATAAGAGAAAAAATGGTTAAAGAACTTGCAAAATGGTTGGAAATAAAGGAAGAACAAGTAGCATATACAATAGAAAATGCCTTCAGAATAAGAGGGAAACAGCAACAAACTAAGTCAAAAAGAATTCCTGGAGATTGTTTAGTAATATTTAATTCCATCGAAATGAAAGACACAATACTTAGAACCAGCTTCAAAAGAAAGTTAATGATTGGAGATCGTCCAATCATTATCTTTAAAGAAATTCCAATCAGGTTTCTGCGCAAAAGGGATGGTTACAGACAATTAACAAATGTTCTGAAGAGAAATACAATACAGTACAAATGGGAATTCCCAGAGGGGGTTTCCTTTTTTTATAAGAATAAAAAGTTCAAGTTGACAGACATACAAGAAGCAGAAAAGTTCCTGAGAAGATATGAAAAAGACTTGGGCAAAGAAGAAGTAAGACAGCGAGGAGGTGATACAGATATAGAGAGGAGGAGGGGGAGGGGAGGGAGGGGGGTGAGGAGGAGGGGGGGAGAGCCGGAGGAAGAAGCGGAAGACACAAGATCGGTGGAGGAGGAGGAGGGGGAAGATATAGAGACTAACAGAAACAGAAGCGCTAGAATCTAAATCAGAAACTAGGACAAAGTGTAGTTAGTAATAAAATGACTCTTAAGTTTTTATTGTGGAATGTGAACGGCTTTAATGAAAAGTCCAAGAGAAATAAATTTGAAAAAATTATAAAGAGGGACCACAAAGGGACCACAAGTTTTTTGAGGACTGGGGAAAATTTACAGAATATTTGAAAACTGTATGTGAGGAATACACAACGCTAGTGTGTCTTAAAGAAGCTTTGTGAAAATATAAGGAATATTGCAAGAATGTAAATGAGGATAGAAATATTGTATTTAAAGGCAATACTAAAATTAAGGAATGTGAAGATAGAAATTTAACTACGAATGATTGTCAGAGAAGTTGAGGGAGGTCCAATAAGTTAAAATATGTGATGTGGAAATTTATATGATTGGAGTTTTTATGGAAAAAAATTAATAAAAAATTTATCAAAAAAAAAAGAGGAAAAATTATAAAGAGAAAAAACATTGATGTCATTTGTTGCCAAGAAACCCATGTTGCCAAAAAACACAAGCATATTTTAATAAACAAAAAGTTGGGAATAGAATTTATCAATTCAGACTCTAAGAAAAAAAGAGGGGTAGTAATTTATGTGAAGGAGAAATTAGAACCCAAATTAATTTGCAAGGATGAGGAAGGAAGTATCTTAGGAGTACAAATCAACTACCAGGGAGAAAAACTAAATGTAGTAACAGTCTACGCACCAAATTCAAACAGATTGGAATTTTTCAAAAAACTGGAACAATCCTTATTAGAATTAGAAAATAATAAATTGGTCTTACTTGGAGACTTAAATGGAGTGCCGACACCAGAACTAGATAGGAGTGTGAGAAAGAAGAATTTAAACCAAGGGAAATTACCGAAATCGTTTAAAGATCTTGAGGAAAACCTACACCTAATAGATATATGGAGATACAAAAACCCCATGACAAAACAATTCACTCACTTCTCAGAACCACACCAAAGTTGGAGTAGGCTAGATCAGATATGGATATCAAGAGAATTAACAATAAGGGTGTCGAAATGTGAGATACAGCCCAGAACTCTATCTGACCACAGCCCAATAACGTTACAACTAAACTGGAAGACCCAGGGTAAATACAGATGGAGAATGAACGATTATTTATTTGAAAAAGAAGAAGTGATTGAGAAAGCCAAAACTACTTTAAAAGATTATTTTGATTTAAATATTAATAAGGAGACAAATATAGATGTAGTTTGGGATGCCAGCAAGGCAGTGTTAAGAGGTTTCCTGATACAACAAAACAGCCAAAGAAAAAAGGCTAGAGAACAAAAAAAAGAAGAATTAATTAATCAAATGAGAGAATGTGAGAAAAATATGTTAGGAAAACCGAATGACAATGGTTACAAGCAACAGTATAAGATGCTGCAAACACAATATTCAATACTAATAAGTCAAGAGGTAGAATGGGGAATTAAGTTAATGAAACAAAAGTTCTTCGAATCGGCAAACAAAACTGGAAAGTTCCTGGCATGGCAATTGAGAAAAAGAAGAAAACTCAGTATTATCAACAAAATAAAAGTTGAAGAACAAGTTTTGGAGGACCCTAACTGTCAGGGAACTGCCATCGGAAAGGCAGGTGGTGGAGGGGCTCTCGGAAGCTAGGAGAGACTCAGCAGCGGAGGAAGGTACCAGCAGGGGGAGAGAGGGAGATCAGAGAGAAAGTGAGTCGAAGGGATGGCTCAGGGAGTCTTCCAGCGAGAACAGTGGAGAAGTCTCAGGACCTCCTATAGGTACACCCACTCCTCGCCGGAAACTGTCACGCCGAGAATCCAGAAGACGCGTTTCCGTTAAGGAGCTTTTATGCTGGAGTAGATTCCGTAAACGCCCACTGTCGGATTCTGCCAGCGATTAAGGGAGTCATGTTTAAGGGCTCTGCTAAGGACAGAGTTTGAGAACCATGCCCGAACTCTGAGGGACTAAGCTTTTACGCACAAGCAGCTCATCAACCCATCACAGCAATCCGACAGTCCCTGAAAGCCGCTTGTGCAAGGAGAGGCATCATGAGCAACCCAACCGGAGCCGGAGACGCAGGAGGAGCTGGAGCGGGTCCAAGCCTGGAAGAAAGGTACAGGGTGTTGGAACTCCAGCTAGCGCTGCAAACGGCGAGGCTCGAAGAGAGGCGGGCTCAGGATGCAGACAAGGGAAAAACCACCCCACTCGCAAGGAAGGTGCCAGGGTTGGTGCAAAAGTTTGGGGGTGATCCCAGAAATTATCAAGCCTTTAGGACAGAGATGCAATACGCCCTCAATCTGCAGTTTGATGACTTTCCCGATGAGGAATCGAGAGTGGCGTTTGTCATTGGGCATCTCGAAGGGGGGGGCGAAAGACTGGGTGAGGCACCTGATGGCAGCGAACAATGACGCTCTAAAAGACTCGAGAAAGTTTTTTCGCGCCATGGACCTGATGTTTTCCAGCGAGATTGAGCAAGGGGTGGTGCGCAGACAGTTGATGGCGTGTTGTCAGAGCTGCCCGAGGTCCCAGCTCACAAAGGACCAACGCCAGTTCTTATTATATACAAAAGTCTTTATTGAAGTTCAGTTTCGATTTCAAAGCCGCGGCGCGCAGCTCTACGTCTTGGACTCTAGACCGCTGAAGCTCCGTCTGAATCTCCTCCCCCCAGACACCAGTTCAAGACTCTAGCCTTGCTCCACCTCTTCCTCTGCTCTTTCCTCCTCTGGGTCCGCTTGTCCGCTGGGGTCTTGCCCTTTCTGGACTCTTCTGATGCTGAGTCCCCTGATTCTTCCCCCTGCCTCCGGCGGGCTTTAGGACCTGGTTCCCAATCCCGGCTTTCTGCTGTCCCGCGCGCCTGTACATTTGAACTTGACGCACGCGCCCAGCCGGCAACCTTTCTCCTGACCGTAACACTGCTCCTGTCACTGCTTCCCCCTTCGGGAGTGCTAGCTGGACCTGACTTCCCCTCCGTTCCCTCACTCTGCGATAGAGGCGTGGCCAGCCCTGACTCATCTTCTCTCCCTACTGGAGGAGACGCTGGCCCTGACACATGGGACTCTTCCCCCCCACTCCGCTCTGGTGGGGCAGCTGGTCCTGATCTCCCGCTGCTGCTTTGGGAATCCCCGCTGGCCCCTTGCTTCTGGTGTGTCCCCCCTGGGACCCCCCTTGCCCTGGCCATCGGCGCCCCCCTCTGGGAATCTTCTGAATCGCTGGAGAAGCTCATGGAATCTCTCGGGCCACTGTCATACTCCCCTACGCTGCCCTCAGATTCCTCCCCTTCGCTCTCCGTTTCCTCTCTCCCCTGTGTCTCTGCTCCTGAGCCCCTGACACGTGTAAACAGGGGAACCGATCCGTCCGAGAATACTGGACAGAGTTTACCATGCTCATCCATAAATTGGGGTGGGACCTGTCTGCGGACCCCATTCAAATGCTGTTCGAAGAAGGGCTGTCCTCGGCGGTGAAAGACGAACTTTCCCGCGCGCCCAGGGTGGAGTCTATGGACCAGCTGACTAAATCCGCGCTTGCCATTGGAGCGCGCCAGGAGGCGAGAGCCTTGGAAAAGCGGGAAGGGAAAGGGGAACGTTGGAGTGAGTTCCGCATTCCAGAGTTGCCAGAGCAGCATCCCCCGCCGGCAGAGCCGATGGAGATTGGAGCAGCGCGCGTGCGTGGAGCTTCAAACACCAACGAAGGGTGGAAGAAGGAGGGAAAGAGCGCCAAGAAATGTTTCCTCTGCCAACAGCCAGGTCACTTTGCCAGAGTCTGCCCTCAAAGGAAGGGATGGCAAGGAATGGCGGGAGCTGTTGGGGGTGAAGAGGAGGGGGTTAAGGAGCAGGTAAAAGCCAACGCCTGGTTGCCAGCATCGGGGCACAGCAGCCAGGCCAAAGATCAGTGAATGTGCCCAAACCTGAACCCCCAAGACCAGCGCTTGTCGTAGAGGTGGTGCTAGAGCTACCAAACGGACATCCGCTAAAGATAAAGGCGCTATTGGACTCAGGCAGCTCCTGCAATTTCATGAGCAAGGAGTTTGCAGCTGAACACCAGATACAGACTATCCCCTTGAGTAACCCTTTGCAGGTGACAACGATTGATGGGAGGGAACTGTTGGGTGGAGAAGTTAACCAACAAACTGTCCCCATGATAACGAAGGTGGGAAGACACACAGAAGTAATAGCGTTCAATGTGGCCACCCTGGGAGGAGCGCCCATCATATTGGGAATGAGCTGGCTAGTGCTGCACGATCCGCTAGTGGGTTGGCACCAGCGGGTAGTTTCCTTTGGGTCAGCACATTGCCTAGCACACTGCAAGGAGGGGGAGGCTCAGGGAGGAGCCCAGGCCACTCTAGCAGGGATGGAAGTAACAGATAAGGGGAAGGTACCACGACAATACGCCGATCTGGGTAACGTCTTCAGCAAAAGAGAAGCAGATAAACTGCCCCCGCATAGACCCTTTGACTGTCAAATTAACCTACTCCCAGGAGCCCAGCTGCCAGTGGGCAAGCTGTACGCCATGTCTGACAGGGAGATGCAGGAGTTAAGGGAGTTCATTGACAAGAACCTCAAACGAGGTTTCATCAGGGAGTCACGAGCGGTGGGGGGTAGTCCAGTGTTCTTCGTGGACAAAAAAGACACGAATAAACCCAGATTGGTCGTGGATTACCGGGCCGTAAATGCAGTGTCAGAACCAGTGACTTTCCCCATGCCCAGAATCGATGACATTTTAACCCGAGTGAGGAAGGGGAAAATTTTCACCAAACTGGACCTGAGGGGGGCTTATAACCTGATACGAATGAGAAAGGGAGACGAATGGAAAACTACCATGTTCACCCCCTTGGGGGCTTTTGAGTACCTCGTTATGCCCTTCGGTCTACAGGCGGGCTCAGCCTGTTTTCAATCATTTATGAATCACGTCCTGGGACCTTTACTTTACAAAAACTGTGTAGCATTCTTAGATGACATATTGGTGTACTCAGAGAATGAGGAGCAGCATGTGCGGGACGTAAGAGAGGTACTGAGCAGACTGCAAGCAAACCAGCTGTGGGTGAAACTGGAGAAGTGTCAGTTTCATACCAGAGAGGTGGAATTCCTGGGGTATCGTTTGTCAGACAAGGGATTAGCCATGGATCCCAGCAAGGTTCAAGCGGTACTGGAATGGAAGACACCTAAAACAAAGAAGGACGTGCAAAGGTTCCTGGGGTTTGGAAACTTCTACCGGAAGTTCATCAAGAACTTCGCCCACTTAACGGCGCCCATCACGGATTGTCTCAGCAGCAAGAATAAATTTGTCTGGACGGAAGAGGCGCAGCGAGCGTTCGAAAGGTTAAAGAAGGCGTTTGCGTCGGAAGAACAACTTTTGCACGTGGATCTGCGGCAACCGATGAGAGTAGAGACCGACGCATCAGACCGAGCGGTGGGGGCGGTGCTTCTTCAGCCGGGAAAGGATACGTCGGAATGGAGACCGTGTGCCTTCTTCTTGCGGAAATTGAACAAATCCGAGAGGAACTACACCGTGTACGACCGAGAACTACTCGCCATTCATGAAGCGTTCCAGAGATGGCAACACTTGCTGATTGGAGCGCAGCACAAGGTCCAGGTGCGCACCGACCACAAAAACCTAGAATACTGGAGAACCGCCCAAGTACTGAACCAGAGACAAGTGAGATGGGCCCAGGAGTTCTCCAAATTCCATTTTGAAATTTGCTACGTGCCAGGGAAGGAGAATGTCAGAGCGGACGCTCTCTCTCGAAAACCAGAGTATTTAGAGGGAGAGGGAGCGCCAGAGGAGAGACATATCATCCCCGAGGACCACTGGGTGTGTGGGGCGGCATTGGTGGGGCCGAGAGAACTGGTAGAGGGAACCGAGAACGATGAATACGCCCAAGAGAAGCTCAGAGGACTCCGGGGAGGTGGAGAGAACACAGGGGGGTTTGAGGAAAGGAACGGAACGTTGTATTACAAGGGGGCACTGTACATACCCGAAGGAGAATTGAGGGGCCGGGTACTCAAACAATTGCACGACAGCCCCACAGCGGGGCACTTCGGGCAACACAAAACCATGTGGTTGGTTACCAGGGAGTTTTGGTGGCCCAAGGTGAGGGAAGACGTACGGGAATATGTAAGGGTGTGCGACCGATGCCAGCGAGCAAAAGGGGAGAGGCTGGCACCAGCGGGGCTACTTTAACCCTTACCCACACCAGAAAGGCCATGGGAGGCAGTATCCATAGATTTTATGACTGATCTGTCAAAATCCAAAGGGAAAACAGCTGTCATGGTGGTGGTAGATCTATTAACTAAGATGTGCCATTTTATAGCCTGTTCGCATGCAGTCACAGCGGAAGAAACCGCCAAGTTGTTTGTAAAACATATTTTTAGGTTGCATGGCGCCCCCTTGAGGGTGGTCTCAGACCGAGGGAAACAATTTACTTCCAGGTTCTGGGAGGAAGCTTATGAGCTTACTGCACGTAGAGGTCAATTTTTCGACTGCCCGACACCCAGAAACAAATGGGCAGGCGGAAAGGGCAAACGGTATTTTACAACAATACCTGAGGTGTTATGTTAATGACAGAGAAAATGATTGGGTAGATAAGTTGGCCCTGGCAGAATTTGCCTACAACAACGCGGAGAATGTGTCCACAGGGATGAGTCCCTTCCTGGCTAATTATGGGTGTCATCCCAGGGCATTTCCAGGAGAAGGAGGGGAAAGATGGAGTGTCCCGGCAGCGGAACACTTTGTTGAAGAGATGGAAGCGATCCACCGGCAACTCCAACTTAACTTAGAGAGGGCCAAGGAAGAATACAAGAAGCAAGCAGACAGAAGCAGACGGGAAGGTGAAACCATAAGGGTGGGGGACCGGGTGTGGCTATCCACCCAAGGACTGCCGTTCAAGGGAGGGTGTAAGAAATTGAGACCCAAACGGCTGGGACCCTTTGAGGTCATACAACAGGTCAACCCGGTGGCATTCAAACTCAGATTGCCCAACCACATGAAACTGCACCCAGTATTTCACAGGTCCTTACTGTCGCCATATCGAGAGGGGCGGGAGTGGGGGGGACGTGAGAGGGAGGTTACTCAAACACCAGTCATAGAAGAAAGGGGACGCAACATGCATGTGGCAGAAATCATTGATTCCAGGTGGAAAGGGAATCAGGTGGAGTACTTGGTAGAATGGGAAGGGGAACCGGAGTCAGAAAACACATGAGTACCGGCAGAGGAGGTCAATGACGAGGTTTTAATAGAAACGTTTCATCAACGGTTCCCAAGGAAACCTCAGCCCGTGGCACGGTTCGGGAGGGAACACTTCGGCACCACCGATGAGGAAGAGGAGTTTGAAGGGTTCCCAGAATCAGGGCTGGAAGAGGGAATAGACTCCAACGAGGAGGAGGACTCAGGGAGAAGAGACGGGAGTAAGTGGAGAGAAGTGTTTGAATCCTCTGACGATAAGGAGTGTTCTTTCCGGGGTTTTCCATCCTCACCGCCAGTAGAGGAGGGGGCGGGAGGGGGTGAAGGGGGCCCTGCAGGGGAGGTGGATGTCAGGGAACTGCCATCGGAAAGGCAGGTGGTGGAGGGGCTCTTGGAAGCTAGGAGAGACTCAGCAGCGGAGGAAGGTACCAGCAGGGGGAGAGAGGGAGATCAGAGAGAAAGTGAGTCGAAGGGATGGCTCAGGGAGTCTTCCAGCGAGAACAGTGGAGAAGTCTCAGGACCTCCTATAGGTACACCCACTCCTCGCCGGAAACTGTCGCGCCGAGAATCCAGAAGACGCGTTTCCGTTAAGGAGCTTTTATGCTGGAGTAGATTCCGTAAACGCCCACTGTCGGATTCTGCCAGCGATTAAGGGAGTCATGTTTAAGGGCTCCGCTAAGGACAGAGTTTGAGAACCATGCCCAAACTCTGAGGGACTAAGCTTTTACGCACAAGCAGCTCATCATCCCATCACACTAACGAAAGAAAAAAGAACTTCCTCAAATTCTATGAAAATTTATACAAAAGAGAAGAAGATTTAACAGAAATAGATAAATATTTAGAAGAAAACAGCCCTAACAGTATATCAGAAGACGAAAGAAGCGTATTAAATAAACCTATAAAAGTAGAGGAAATTCGAGAGGCAATCAAGAGGATGAAACTGGGGAAGACCCCAGGCCCAGATGGGCTATCGGCCAAGTACTATAAAGTCCTGGAAGAATATATAACACCGGTGTTAAGTGACGTAATGAACGAGATATTAAGAGGAGGAAAAATACCAGCGTCCTGGAAAGAAGCATACATCACGTTGATACCAAAACCAGATTCAGACAGACTTAACATTAAAAATTACAGACCAATTTCATTATTGAATAATGATTATAAGATCTTCGCAGCTATAATGGCGTACCGACTTAAAAAGTGTTTAGTCAATCTTATTCACATTGACCAGGCCGGCTTTCTACCTAATAGGCAAATAAAAGACAACATAAGACATACAATAAACATTATTGAATACCTAGAATGCCATAATGAAATCCCCACAGTTTTAATGTTGGTTGATGCCGAAAAGGCTTTTGATAATGTGTCCTGGCGTTTTCTGATAAGATGTTTGGAAAGGTCAGGGATAGAGGGCACATTCCTGGAAGGAATTAAAGCAATTTATACACAACAAAGTGCTAAATTAATTATTAACAATAATTTAACAGAATCTTTTGAGATTGCGAAAGGTACACGACACGGGTGCCCTCTGTCACCTCTGTCACGACAGGGGTGCCCTCTGTCACCTCTGTTGTTTATCATGGTGTTAGAGACCATTACAAATAAGATAAGGAAAACCTCAGAGATTCGCAGCATAAAAATTGGAGTGAAAGAATACAAATTGAAAGCAAACGCACACTGCGCCTCCTCCTTCCAGACGAACGGCTTCTTGCCCCTCAAGCAGTCAGTGAGGGGTGTGGTGAGTTGCGAGTAGTTAGGCACGAACTTCCTGTAGTAGTTAGCGAAGCCCAAGAACCTCTGCAAGTCCTTCTTGGTCTTAGGCTTCTGCCACTCCAACACCGCCTTCACCTTTGCCGGATCCATATGCACCCCCTCAGGAGACACGCGATACCCCAAAAATCACACCTCTGTCATGTGGAACTGGCATTTCTCCAACTTGGCGTAGAGTCTATGCGCCCTCAGCCGTTGCAACACCTCCCTTACATGTCGCACATGCTCTTCAGGACTTTCTGAGTATATCAAAAGATCATCAAGGTAAGATACCACGGTCCTGTCTAGCAAGTCTGCCAAAACATGATTGATGAAGGCCTGGAAGGTGGCAGTGCCCGATTGCAACCCAAACGGCATCACTAAGTATTCAAAGGTCCCATATCTTGTATTAAAGGCCGTCTTCCACTCATCGCCTTCCCTCACCTGTATCAGGTTGTAGGCCCCCCTCAGGTCCAACTTGGTGAAAATTTTCGCTGATCTCAACCTCTTCAGCAGATCCCCAATATGTGGCAAGGGGTATTGGCTGGGAATCATGAGCTTGTTGGTCCTCCTATAGTTCACAACGAGCCTCTTTTCCGGGGTGTCCCTCTTGCTTACGAAGAAAACTGGGGTTCCCCCTGGTGCTTTTGTTGGTTGGATAAAACCCCTTGCCAAATTCTTCTGCAAGAACTCCCTCAGCTCGGCTAGTTCCGTCTCTGACATGGAATAGAGGCGACTGGTGGGTATCTGGGCCTCTGGCACCAAGTCTATTCTGCAGTCATAAGGGCGGTGTGGGGGTAACTGGTCTGCTTCCTTCTCACAGAACACGTCTCTGAAGGCCTTATACATGGGGGTATGGAACTCTCTTCTCCCGTGAGTTTCCCTCCTACCTCCGCCCCCTGTGCTCCCACCTCTCTAGGTACTTCAAGCCTCAAGCAGTTCACTTGGCAAAAGGGCTGACGTGAACGTTAAGGAGCGTTGGAACCAGGCCACGACAGGATCGTGTTTTGTGAGCCACATCATTCCTAGGACTATGGGGTGTGTCACTAACTTAGTGACGTGGAACCTCATTGTGTCCTTGTGCCCCACCACTTCCACCCCTAATGGTTGTGTGGCTTGAACCACCTCCCCCCTATTAAGGGTCGACCATCTATCATCTGTACCTCTATTGGGGAGTCTAGTTGCTGTGTCCCAAGGTTGTGTTGCTTCACAAAATCTGCATCTACAAAGTCTAGTGATGCCCCTGGACTTCCGGAGGCGGCGCCATCGGCAATGGCGGACTCCCTCTAAATCAGAGGGAGAAAGCCCCGCAGAAATCGGGTCCTCCCGCTACAGCGAAGCGGGGACCCTCTCGAAAACTGCAGGCGGGTGAAGCCTGCGACCGTGGGACTCGGCGGGCACCTTCAGCGCCCCCCCAATTTGCAAAGGAACCCTGCAAAGGGCTCCGGAGCGGGACGGGGAGTTTGGCGCGGTGCTGAGAGTCAATCGCTACTTCTGCGGAGTGAAGCTGCACAGCTGTTGTCGGAGAGCACTGTCCTCTTTCCTGTGACAATTCGACTTTTAAACAACAACCCGTGAGTAGGTCAAGTTAAAGACCAGAGAATCAAAGGAATAAATTTGAATTTGGCACTGAAGCGGGAAGGTGTAAACAGGAAGTCCGCCTTCCGCTTTTTGTAAATAGACTAAAGCAAAGACTTTCTAAGCTAAGAACTGGAAAATCGTGCTAAAAGGATCTAATTCCTAACGCCAAAATAAAAGGACTCCCTCCCTGAGCTGCAGGAGAGGGGAGGGAAGGGAGGAAAGAAATTCTTTTGCCTGCAAAAAAAAAAAAAAAAAAAAGGAGAGGAAAGGGAACAAAGACCACCACTTAATCCTTGGTATCGGACTGCCAAGGAATAACAGAATTGCCGTGTTGAGAGTCGCACTACTTATGGACAATGCAACTTTGTGACAGATACTCTGCAAGTATTTTGAAGGTTTTGAAGGTTTTCTCTAAACTTGAAACTGTTGCCTACTATTGAAAGGGGACTTGAAAAGTTGGGAAAGATACTCTATTGAAACAAATATTGTTGCTACTGTGTCCCCCTAGAGGAACTCTGAAATTGTTACAACTGGGAATTTTCCATTCCAGCTGGCCAGGGAAATTTCACTGCAAAACAAGTCTGGGCCGTGGGAGTGACCTTGATCCTCAGACACAGGGCGATGGCAAATTTGCCTCAGGAAAAAACGACAAGATCGGCTAAAACTAGACTGCAGCAGCGTAGACAATCAGCATCTGGCTCTTCTGTACCAGAAGGGGAAGATCCTGTGCAGGTTGGGCCAAAAGGAATGGCATCTGAAGAGGGACTATCTTCAGCACTAAACAAAATATTTGAATCCTTGGAAAAATTAAGTAATCAAGTTGCTGATGCATCAATTAAAATTGACCAAAATACTACAAGTATTAACAACCTGGGGCAGAAGGTGAATTCCAATACAGAGGCTATTGACAGGCTGCTGCAAGAATCTACATTAAATAGAAAAATAGCAGAAGAAGCAAAGGAAAAGGTACTGGCTGTAGAGGAAAAGATACCGCCAATAAGTAAACAGTTAGAGGACCACAGGTCGCTATTGTCTATGATTGAACTGAAGGAAAAACAGACTAATCTGAGGATCAGGGCTGTACCAGAACTTGAGAAAGACAACCTAAGTGGTTATCTTACACAGGAATTTGAAGATTTTTGTAACCTTGATTCAGATAAACAAGATTTTAAGATAGTAAGTGCCTTCAGACTTGGAAAAGGGGGAAAAGGGGGAAGAAAGAACAGGGTGAGAGACTGCTTGATCACTCTTCGAACAAAAGAAGAGAGAGATAAAATACTGAGTCTCCATTACCAGAAATCCTTGGAAATAGAAGATTCAAGAATAGAAATTTTTAAGGACATTCCAAAACATCTATTGGATCTTAGGGTTAACTACGGAGACTTAGTGGCCCTGTTAAGAAGCAACAGAGTTGCATTTAGGTGGGAGTTTCCCCAAGGTCTTTCTTTTACCTACAAAGGGAGAAAAATCAAAATAAGATCAGTGGAGGACAAAGAGAGATTTTTGAGAGATCACGGAGAAAACCTACAAAAAGAAGCTGAGGAAGAAGAAGAGCCAAAAGCATTAAAACCAGGAATACTAGACCCAGCAAGGCCTTCTTTGGGATTGGACAAATCAGAGAAAGTGACACCACCAACAGAACAAGAACAACTACTAGGAGCAATCGGAGGAAAAGCAAAATAATTACACCATGTCTCTGCAGATATTAAGTTGGAATATTCGCGGCCTCAATTCCCCGGATAAGAGGAAAAAAGTTTTTCACCTGTTGAAAAAGGAACAATTGGACTTGATTTGTTTACAAGAAACCCATGTGACAAGGCTACACTGGAAAGTATTGACCAATAAAAGATTAGGCCAAGAGTTTATTTCATCAGATAAGGTCAAAAAGAGAGGAGTTGTGATTTATGCAAAAGAGAGTTTACTACCAAAATTTATATTTAAAGATGACCAAGGAAGATTTGTGGCAATTGAAATTCAATTTCAAGGAGAGAAACTCTTGATAGTAGGAGTTTACGCACCAAATGAGGGGAAATCTGATTTTTTAAAGAAACTGCATGAGACATTGTTGGACCACATGGACTGTAACATTATAATGATGGGAGATATGAATGGAGTCGTGTCTACAAATATGGATAAGTCACAAAGACAGGTAGTTACTAAAGATGGAAGACTACCAAAAACTTTTTTTGAGATGATAGACAATATGGACCTAATTGATACCTGGAGAACTAAGAACCCCCTGGGTAGAGAGGGGACTTTCTTTTCTGAAGCCAAAATGACATGGACAAGAATTGACCAAATCTGGATAACCAGAGGAATGGCTCCCAAGATTCGAAAAGTGGAAATTTGACCTAAAACTTGCTCCGACCATAACCCTGTGAGAATGGAGATGAAACTAACACCGATTGGTTCCTTTAGATGGAGGATGAATGACACCCTGTTTAGAGATTCAGAGATTACCAAGAAGGCCCAAAAAACCTTGAGAGATTACTTCGAGATAAACATGAAAACCACCGTCGAAAAAAGAGTAATCTGGGACGCAAGTAAAGCGGTTATGAGAGGGTTTCTGATTCAACAGAATGCAATAAAGAAGAGAACTCAAAATGAGAAAAAAGATAAAATTTTGGAGAAAATAAAAGAAGGTGAGAAGAAACTAAGAGTGAAACCAAAGTCGCAAGAGATTCTGAGAGAAATAAAGCTGTATCAAGTACAATATATGAAAATGATAAATCAGGAAATAGAATGGAAAATTAAACAGATGAGACAAAAGACATTTGAATCGGCTAATAAATGTGGGAAACTGTTAGCGTGGCAGATGAAAAAAAGACAAAAGCTAAATACTGTTACAAATTTGGAAGTGGAAGGAAAGAATATACAGAATCCTCAAGAGATTAGAAACTGCTTCCAGAGATACTTTAAACAACTTTACACACAAGGTCCACAGAAAGAGATTGACATAGACCAATTTTTGAAAACTAATGGATTACAAAAAATTTCTCAAGAAAACAAGCTACTGCTGAATTATAAAATAACTGAACAGGAGGTGGAAGGTGCCATTCAGAACATGCAGTTGGGTAAATCTCCAGGGCCGGACGGTTTAACCTCTAAATACTATAGATCCTTGAAAGATTGGTTAATTCAACCACTAAAGGAGGTTTGCAATGAAATTCTGGAGGGGGGAAAAGCGCCAGAGTCGTGGAAGGAAGCTTATATTACACTTATACCGAAAACCGAGTCTGAAAAGACACAACTTAAGAACTACCGCCCCATATCCCTGCTTAATGTGGATTACAAAATTTTTGCAGACATTTTGGCTAAAAGATTGAAAAAAGTATTAGTGGAGGAGATACATAAAGATCAAGCCGGCTTTCTCCCTGGTAGTCATTTGTCTGATAACACGAGGAATATAATTAACATTCTAGAAAAACTTCAAAAGAATATTAATACCAAAGCAGTTTTGATATTTGTAGACGAGGAGAAAGCTTTCGACAATATTTCTTGGAGCTTTATGAAGAAAAATCTTCAGGGGATGGGGGTTGGTCAAGGCTTTGAAAATGGTATAGGTGCAATTTACTCAGAACAAAAGGCTAAACTGCTAGTCAATAACGTGGTGACAGAAGAATTTAAGATGGAGAAAGGGACACGACAAGGCTGCCCAATTTCCCCATTGCTTTTTATTTTGGTCCTGGAGGTCCTGTTAAATATGATTAGAAGGGACCAACTGATCAAAGGTATTCAGGTCGGAGTCAAACAGTACAAACTTAAAGCCTTTGCAGATAACTTAGTATTGACATTACAGGAGCCAGAATCTAGTACTAAAAGGGTATTGGAATTAATCCAGGAATTTGGTCAGGTGGCAGGATTTAAATTGAATAAGTTAAAAACTAAGGTTCTTGAGAAAAATTTAACACTGATCGAGAAAGAGAGGTTTCAGAAGGAGACAGGTTTAACATTGGTAAAGAAAGGAAAATATCTGGGGGTGAACATGACTGCTAAGAATGTGAATTTGTTTAAAGATAACTATGAGAAATGTTGGTCAGAAGTGAAAAAAGATCTTGAAATATGGTCAAGCCTGAAGCTTCCCTTGCTTGGCCGAATTGCTGTTATAAAAATGAATGTATTGCCAAGAATGCTGTTTTTGTTCCAATCATTGCAAATTATGGACAAGACAGACTGTTTCAAGAAGTGGCAGAGAGATATCTCTAGATTTGTCTGGCAGGGCAAGAAG
Source organism: Podarcis erhardii (assembly GCF_964252035.2). NCBI lineage: Eukaryota > Metazoa > Chordata > Lepidosauria > Squamata > Lacertidae > Podarcis > Podarcis erhardii. Next base: position 29,531,900 of record NC_138506.1, on the reverse strand, counting down.
CCCAGAATAAAATTTAAGATACTTACTGATGCAAAGGATAGAGGTGGATTTGCCCTGCCGGACCTTAAATTGTACTATGAATCAGCAGCATTTTGCTGGTTGAAAGAATGGCTGCTTCTTGAGAACACAGATATTTTGGATTTAGAAGGTTTTGATAATGTTTTTGGGTGGCATGCATATCTGTGGTATGACAAGGTTAAAGCACATAAGGCATTTAAAAATCATATTGTCAGAAGAGCATTGTTTAATGTTTGGATAATAAAATAAAATAAAACCCCAAGGTGGCTATCACCTATGGAAGCGAAGGCTCTGAAAAAACTCAATATGGAGGCCAATTGGCCAAAATATTGGGAGATTCTGGAACAGGAGGGTGATAAACTGAAATTGCAGAGTTTTGAGAAGCTTAAAGATAAAGTGCGAGATTGGCTTCACTATTTTCAAATAAGGGAGGCCTACAATTTGGATAAAAAAAATGGCTTCCAGGTGGAAAAATCAAAATTGGAAACAGAACTACTAGAACCCAAAACTAAGATATTATCAAGAATGTATAACTTGCTGTTGAAATGGAATACTCAGGATGAAACGGTAAAATCTGCTATGATTAAATGGGCACAAGATGTTGGACATAACATTATGTTTGCTGACTGGGAACAGTTGTGGACCACAGGTATGAAATTTACGGCATGCAATGCCCTAAGAGAGAATATTATGAAAATGATATACAGGTGGTACATGACACCAGTCAAGCTTGCAAAAATCTATCATTTGCCCGATAATAAATGTTGGAAATGTAAAGAGACCGAAGGTACATTCTTTCACCTTTGGTGGACGTGCCCAAAGATTAAGGCTTTCTGGGAGATGATCTATAATGAAATGAAAAAGGTATTTAAATATACCTTCCTGAAGAAACCAGAGGCCTTTCTCCTGGGCATGGTCAGCCAATTGGTGCCAAAGAAGGATAGAACTTTCTTTTTGTACGCTACAGCAGCAGCAAGAATACTCATCGCAAAGCATTGGAAGACACAAGACCTACCCACCTTGGAAGAATGGCAGATGCAAGTAATGGACTATATGGAATTGGCGGAAATGACTGGCAGAATCCGAGACCAGGGAGAAGAGTTGGTGGAAGAAGATTGGAAGAAATTTAAAATCTATCTACAGAAATACTGTAATAATATTGAACGTTAATGACGTTGGAATGAAACGAAGTGGTTCTAGTAATAAGGTAAAATAAGAATATGTAAGAATGGATTGATATTAGACGAAAAATTGAAGTTATAATATGTGAGGATAAACAATTAAGGGTAAACTATAACTTGCTGTTAAATATAACTTGCTGTTAAAATGGAATACACAAGATGAAACGGTTAAACCGGCTATGATAAAGTGGGCACAGGACATTGATTATAACATCATGTTTGAGGACTGGGAGAGGTTGTGGACTACTGGGCTGAATTTCACTGCATGTAATGCTTTGAAAGAAAATGTTATGAAAATGATATATAGATGGTATATGACCCCAGTCAAACTTGCAAAAATATACCACTTGTTTGATAACAAATGTTGGAAATGTAAAGAAAATGAAGGAACATTCTTTCACCTCTGGTGGACTTGCCCTAGAGTGAAGGCTTTCTGGGAAATGATATATAACGAGCTGAAAAAGGTATTCAAGTATACCTTTCCTAAGAAACCAGAGGCCTTCCTTCTGGGTATTGTCGGCCAGAAGGTGTTAAAGAAGGACCGAACATTTTTTATGTACGCAACAACAGCAGCAAGGATACTTGTCGCTAAGCATTGGAAAACCCAAGATTTACCCACACTGGAAGAATGGCAGATGCAACTGATAGACTATATGGAACTGGCTGAGATGACTGGCAGAATCCGAGACCTGGGAGAAGAGACGGTGGAAGAAGATTGGAAGAAATTTAAGATTTATCTACAAAAATATTGTAAATTGTATGAATGTTAAGAAGGATGCTAGAGTATAAATAACTTGGCACCATCAAGCTAGATGAAGTGAAATATGAAGATAAGCTAAATTTAAGAAAAGATTATTTTTTTTGGAAATTTTAGGTTATATTTAAATATTTAAGATTTGAATAAAGGATATCTAAAATTAGAGATACAACATTGGAAATTAGATAATAAGAATAGAAACAAGGGGATAAATTTGCTGGATAAAATTTTATAGTCAGGAACGCAGGAGCGGGAGATGTGAGGGAGTCCAAAGAAGTTAAGAAAACTATGTTAAGAGATGTGTTATATTGTATTGTTTATTGGTACTGTAATTAAAAATAAAAACTGTTAATAAATAAAAAAGGGTAAACTAAGAGGGTACAGATTTGCTGAAGAAATTTTTAAATGGAATACAAAAAAGGGAGGTGAAAGGAAGTCATGAAAATAAGTAAATGAGTGGTAAGATATCAGAAAGAGGGATTTTTTCTTTTTTTCTTTTTTCTTTTTATGTCTACTTTTGGTTTTTGTATTTTTTGTGTTTTCCTTTTACTGTTTTGTAACCTTTTTCTTGTTGAAAACTTAATAAATATTTTTTTTAAAAAAAAAAATAGTGACGCCCCCGAATCCAACAACGCTTGCCCTTGCACCCTGCGACCGTCTGGGAGTTGTAGCGTCATGGGCAGAGCTATCCCAGGAATGGCTGGTTCCATTTGAGGCCCCTCTACTGACTTGCCTCCCAGCCCCTGGCCTCTCTTAAGGGCTGGGCTGGGCTGGGCTGGGCTGGGCTGGGCTGGGCTGGGCTGGGCTGGGCTGGGCTGGGCTGGGCTGGGCTGTTTCCCGACTGTTCTGCTTGGGGTTTGGGTTTTTCCTCCACCCTGGCCCCTGAGGGGGATCCCCCTGTCTTCCTATCAGCACACTGTTTAGCCAAATGCCCCTGCCTGGTGCACACAAAGCAAGTGCGTGTCTCCCGACGCCACTGACTCCCTTCCTTCCATGCCTTCCTGGTTCTCTCCCCTTCCACCGATCCAATCTGCATCAGTTCAACAGCTTCTCCCTGACTAGGTGTGCTGCCAACCCCCTGTTCCGGAAGCTTGGGAGTGTAGGCCCTTACCCCTAAGGGCCCCCCTGCCCCCCTCTTCTCTAGCTTTCTCTGCTGTTGGCGTAGCCCTAGCTGTAAGGACGCTTGAACTATCTCTTCCAATGACTGCATGGGTTACATCTTCGCCATCTCATCCAGGATCGAAGGACTCAGCCCTGCACGATACATGGCTGCAAGGGGCCCTGTGTTCTGTCCCCAGCCCACCTTGTGCGCTAGTGAATTGAAGGTAGTCCAGTAAGAGGCCGCAGAGTCACCCCCTTGTCGCAAGTTCAGTAGCTGCTGCTATGCAGTGGCGTGCTCTAGTGGGCTCTTGAACATGGCATCCATCAGCCACCCACAGAAGCGAGACACCGGCAGTAATTATCTCAGGTTTATTGCTCAAACACATAAATCACTCCGGAGCTCCTTCACTCCATGTCTGACTCCAAGTTAGCAGTTGCCGAGTCTAAACTCTGCCCCTTCCTCTTCTTCCAACAGTGGAAAAAACCCTTCCGCTTCTGTAATGGTTGTAAGGGGTTACTTGTGCGTAAGTTGCCTCCAAGTTCAGTCAGATTGCTTGGTTCACCATGCCTTGGCTGACAGCCCACACTCCGTGGCCGGTCAGTCGCTTGCAGAATCCGTCAGTGGGCGTTTCTTGAACCTCTTCCAGCATAAGAGCTGTTTGACGCCAAGTCTCCTCCTACTTTCCCTGCGCGGAACTCGTCTGCGCAAGTAAGGGGAAGGCAGAGGCGTGTCAGCGCTCTCTCCACTAGTCTCTGGTGAAGGGTCTTGGAGCCCTGTCTCCAAATCCTCCATCTCCTTCTCTTCTCTACTGGTGTCACGCTGAATTCCTTCCCCCCTGCTGGTCCCCTCTACCGCATTGTTTTGGAGCCTTGCCTCCGCCTCTCTCTCTGATGTCAGTTCCCTGACATCCACCTCCCTCCCAGGACCCCCTCCACCCCCGGCCCGATCCGGTGACGCAACCTTGTCTCCCTCTTCAGCCGACGATGCAGAAAACCCCCGGAAGGAGCTGTTGTCGTCCTCCGAGGACTCAAACCCCGCTTTCCACCCGCTCCGGTTTCTCTGCGCGGGACGGGCTTCCCAGTCCGATTCCTCCTCCCCTGACGCTTCTTCTTCTTCCTCTTCGGAAGTAGGAAAACCCACAAAATCCTCCTCTTCTTCATCAGTGGTTCCAAATTGCTCCTCCCAGAATCTCTCTATTGGTTTGGGCTTCCTCGGATACCTGCTGTGGAACTCTTCCACCAGATATCCATCATTTACCTCCCCCACGGGAACCCACGTGTTTTCTGACTCGGGTTCTCCTTCCCAAGCTACCAGGTACTCCACCTGCCGCCCCCGCCATCGCGAATCTAGGTTCTCCGTCACCTGGTTGCGGTGTTCCCTCTCCTCCACTTGTGGGTGTGTGAGGCCTTCTCCTCCTTCCCCCCGGAACCTCCCCTCCCCCCTGTACGGTGAGAGCAGCGACCTATGAAACACCGGGTGGATTTTCATGCTGTCTGGCAACTTGAGCCTGAATGCCACCAGGTTCACTTGGTGTGTTACCTCAAAGGGCCCCAGCCGTTTCGGCCGCAGTTTCTTGCACCCTTCCTTAAAGGGTAGCCCTTGGGTGGATAACCACACCCGGTCCCCCACCCTTATAGTCTCCCCTTCCCGGCGACGCTTGTCTGCTTGCCTCTTGTACACTTCCTTGGCCCTTTCCAGGTTCATTTTAAGCTGCTGGTGCAGAGCCTCCATTTCTTCCACAAACTGTTCTGCCGCGGGTACACTCCCCCCTTCCTCCCCCCTCCCGGGAAAGGCCCTGGGGTGACACCCATAATTAGCCATGAACGTGCTCATCCCCGTGGACACATGCTCAGCATTGTTATACGCAAACTCAGCCAGTGCTAGCTTCTCTACCCAATCGTTCTGCCTCTCGTTCACGAAGCAGCGTAGATATTGCTGTAAAATACTGTTCGCTCTCTCTGCTTGCCCGTTGGTCTCCGGGTGTCTCGCCGTCGAGAATCCCACCTCCACCTGCAATAAGTTCATGAGCCTCCTCCAGAACCTCGAGGTAAACTGTTTCCCTCGGTCTGAGATAACCCTCGAAGGAGCCCCATGCAACCTGAAGATGTGATCCACAAACAACCTGGCCGTTTCCTCTGCCGTTACTGCATGCGAGCAAGCTATAAAATGGCACATTTTGGTTAGCAGATCTACTACTACCATGACTGCTGTTTTCTCTCTGGACTTGGGCAAATCTGTCATAAAATCTATAGACACCACCTCCCAGGGTCTTCCCGGTGTGGGTAAGGGTTCCAGCAACCCTGCTGGGGCAGCCCTCTCCCCCTTAGCCCGTTGGCAGTGGTCACACCCCCGTACATACTCTCGTACATCTTCCCTCACCCTTGGCCACCAGAACTGCCTAGTAACCAGTAACATAGTTTTGTGTTGCCCAAAGTGCCCCGCTGTTGGGTTGTCGTGAAGCTGTTTGAGCACCCTTTCCCGCAAGGCCTCCCTGGGCACATACATAGCTCCCTTGTAGTACAGCAGTCCTTCCCTTTCCTCAAAGCCTCCCGGGTCCCCCCTCGCTTCCCTGAGTTCTCTGATTCTGGTTTGGGCGAAGTCGTCCTGACGAATCAGCTCGGTTAGTTCTCGTTTCCCAACCAACGCTCCCCCACACACCCATCGTTCCTCTGGGAACACATGTCTCACTTCCAGCGGTCCTTCTCCTTCCATGTACTCCGGCTTCCTGGACAGCGCGTCTGCCCTCACGTTCTCTTCTCCCGGCACGTACTTGATCTCAAATAAGAACTTGGAGAACTCCTGTGCCCACCGAATCTGTCTCTGGTTGAGAACTCGAGCCGTTCTCCAATATTCCAAGTTCTTGTGATCCGTGCACACCTGAATCTTGTGCTGGGCCCCTATCAGTAGATGTCTCCACTGCCGAAAGGCTGCGTAAATTTCCAGCAGTTCGCGGTCATACACCGTGTAGTTTTGTTCCGACTTGCTCAGCTTCCGTGAGAAGAAGACGCACAGTCTCCAGGCATGTTGGCTCCCTCCCGGCTGGAGCAACACCGCTCCCACCGCCCGGTCTGACACGTCTGTCTCTAGCCTCATCGGTTTCTGCAGATCCACATGCAGGAGCTGTTCCTCCGATGTGAACGCCTTCTTTAGCCTTTCGAAAGATCATTGGCCACTTTCAGTCCAGACGAATTTCTTTTTGCTACTGAGACAATCCGTGATGGGTGCGGTCAAGTAGGCGAAGTTCTTGATGAACTTCCGGTAGAAGTTGCTGAACCCGAGGAACCTCTGCACATCCTTTCGTGTTTTAGGGGTCTTCCAGTCCAGCACCGCCTGCACCTTGCTGGGGTCCATAGCTAGGCCCCGGTCCGACAACCGGTACCCCAGAAATTCCACTTCCCTGGCGTGGAATTGGCACTTCTCCAGCTTGACCCACAACTGGTGCTTCTGCAACCTCTTTAGCACTTCCCTGACGTCCTCGACATGCTGCTTCTCATTGTCCAAATAGATTAGGACGTCGTCCAGAAATGCTACGCAGTTCTTGTACAGCAGGGAACCCAACACGTGGTGCATGAAGGCTTGAAAACAGGCGGAGCCTGACTGTAATCCAAACGGCATGACTAAGTACTCAAAGGCCCCTAGAGGGGTGAACATGGTGGTTTTCCATTCGTCCCCCTCCCTCATCCTAATCAAATTGTACGCTCCCCGGAGGTCCAGCTTGGTGAAGATCTTTCCCTTCCTCACCCGTGTTAAAATGTCATCAATCCGGGGCATTGGGAAGGTCATGGGTTCTGACACAAGGTTCAACGTCCTATAGTCTACGATCAATCTGGGCTCATTCGTGTTCTTTTTGTCCACAAAGAACACCGGACTGCCCCCCACTGCCTTAGATTCTCTTATGAAACCTCTTTTCAGGTTCTTGTCAATAAAGTTCCGCAACTTCTGCATCTCCCTGTCCGACATGGCATACAGCTTGCCCACCGGCAGCTGAGCCCCTGGGAGTAAGTTGATTTGGCAGTCAAAGGGCCTATGTGGTGGCAGCCTGTCCACCTCCCTTTCGCTGAAGACCTCCTGTAAGTCAGCGTACTGTGGCGGCACCTCTCCTCTCGGCTTCAGTGTCGTTGCTGCCACTCTGGCCAACCTCAGCCTGCCCCCCCCCCCAGACAGTGTTCCAAACAGTTAGCTGACCCAAAGGTGACTGTCCGTTGATGCCAAGCCACCACTGGATCATGTAACACTAGCCAGCTCATGTCTAATATTATCGGGGGTCCCGCCAGAGTAGCCACATGAAAGGCAATGGTTTCTGTGTGCCTGGAAACTCTCATTCTCATTGGTGGGGTTTGATGTGTCACCTCCCCTCCCAGCAGCTCCCTGCCATCTATTGTGGTGACCTGGAGGGGAAAACCAAGTGGCAGTAGGTGGAGTTGGTGCTCTAGTGCGAACTCCTTGCTAAAAAAATTACAGGAGCTGCCTGAATCCAGCATTGCTTTCACCTTGACTGGGTGCCCATTTGGGAGTTCTAGCACCACCTCTATTGCTATTGACGCCTTGGGTGGGTCTGGTTGGGGCACTTCCATTAGTTGCTCGCCTGGCTGCTGTGCCCCCCTGTGGGTAGTCAAGCGTTGGCATTTCCCTGCACCTTGTCCTCCGCCACTCTCTCCGCGCTACCAGCGGCTCCCAACATCCCTTGCCAAGCCTTTCTTTGTGGACAAGCCCTGGCAAAGTGTCCTGGCTGTTGGCAGAGGAAACACTTCTTGGTGCTTTTGCCAGCCTTTCCCTCCCTTTTGCATCCTTGGTTGGCGCTTGAAACCTCTCGCGCGCTCTCCATCGATTTCCATTGGCTCAACGGACCCGGAAGGCTGCCTTGGCATCTCAGGAATGCGGTAGTCAGGGCAACGCTCTCCTCTCCCTTCCTACTTTTCCAAAGCGCGCGCTTCCTGCCGAGCTCCTATCGCAAGCGCAGCTTTGGTCAATTCGTCCATAGATTGCGGGCGGGGTGCGCGGGAGAGCTCGTCCTTCACGGTTGGGGACAACCCCTCCTCAAACAGCATCCGTATAGGTGGGTCATCCAGGTCCCATTCTAGCCGGTGTATCAGCATTGCAAAACGGGACCAATAGTCTCTAACAGATAGGTCCCCCTGCTTGCACCTCATCAGCTCCCGTTGGGTCACACTCTGCCCAATTTGGCTTGAATACATCGCGTCCATAGCTTGGAGAAACTTCCGTACGTCCCTCATGGCAGCATTCTGCGTGGCCATTAGGGGCTTGACCCATTCGCGCGCCCCATCCTGAAGGTGCCCCACAATATATGCCACCCTCTCAGCATCGTCAGCAAAGTCATCGTGCTGCAGTTCCAAAGCGTACTCTATTTCCGTTTGGAACGCGTTATAGTCCTGGGGCTTCCCCCCAAACTTGTGTACCAGTCCCGGCACTTTCTTTGCCACTGGGGTGGGTCTAACCTGCACATCCTGAGTTCGCCTTTCATCCAGCCGTGCCATCAGCAGAGCTACACGCTGTTCCAGGTCCCAGTTCCTCTTCACCAAGTCCTGCACACTCGCAGCTTGCTCCGCTGCACCAGCACCTCCAGTCTGGCTCATGGTTCCCTCCCTGTGCACAAGTAACTTCAGGGACTGACGGATTGCTGTAATGGTTGTAAGGGGTTACTTGTGCGTAAGTTGCCTCCAAGTTCAGTCAGATTGCTTGGTTCACCATGCCTTGGCTGACAGCCCACACTCCGTGACCGGTCAGTCACTTGCAGAATCCGTCAGTGGGCGTTTCTTGAACCTCTTCCAGCATAAGAGCTGTTTGACGCCAAGTCTCCTCCTACTTTCCCTGCACGGAACTCGTCTGCGCAAGTAAGGGGAAGGCAGAGGCGTGTCAGCGCTCTCTCCACTAGTCTCTGGTGAAGGGTCTTGGAGCCCTGTCTCCAAATCCTCCATCTCCTTCTCTTCTCTACTGGTGTTACGCTGAATTCCTTCCCACCTGCTGGTCCCCTCTCCCGCATCGTTTTGGAACCTTGCCTCCGCCTCTCTCTCCGACGTCAGTTCCCTGACAGCTTCCATTCTCTTTCCCTTCTCTCACTGACCTTTTCGCGCCTTCGAGTTTTTGGGCTAGCTATTCCCGGCCTCTCCCCTTCTGTCTCTGAGCTAAGATTGGTGTTTAGAGCTTTGCTATCTTCTGCTTGCTCTCTGCTCTCTGAAACTCTGCCACTTGGCTGCCCCTCCTCCTTCTCACATTCCAGTCCACATTCCAGTGTCCTTATCTCCCTTGGCTTGCTTAGATTCCTAGCCTCTGTCAGCTACGGAACGAAGCTGACAGCCATATTGGCCGGGTCTAAAGATGTTTTTTTAAGCCACGGTTTAATGACCACCTGTAATGGATGTATGGGGGTTGCTCGTGCGTAAGTTTGCCACCACTCCTGGCTAGATAGCCTGGTTAAACCTTTCCTGACTGGACAGCCCTTCACTTCGTGGCTGTTCAGTTGCTAGCAGAATCCGTCAGTGGGCGTTTCTTAAACTTCTTCCAGCACAGAAGCTCTTTGACGCCAAGTCTACGCCTACTTTCCCTGCGCGGAAGTCTTCTGCGCAGGGTGGGTGTGGGCAGAGGAGGACCTGTGCACTCCTCGCTGGTTTCCAGCGAAGAGTCCTGGAGACACCTCTCCGATTCCCCCAACCGCCCCCCTTTATCCCTGGTGTTACGCTGATTTCCTTCCCCAGCCGATGAGTTCCCTCTCTCCCTGCTTGGCCCTTCTCCGGCATTGCTTGGGAGCCCTGCCTCCACTTCTGGCTCCGATGTCAGTTCCCTGACACCACCTCTTTCTTTTAAAAAAAAAAAAAAAAAAAATTATTAAAGTTTCAAAAATGTTACAAAAAAGAAAAAGAAAAAGAAAATAAGAAAAATACAAAATACAGAAAAATAAAAACAATTAAAAACATTTCAATCTTTCCATGTCTTGTCTTTCATTTACTTGTTTCCCTGACCTCCTCACACCTCCCTTTTTTGTATTCTAGTTCAATTAGCAGTTTCAGCAAATCCTTTCCATTTTTGCTTTTATCTTAATAATTTATCTTAATATATTGTAACTTTACATTCTCACCTATTCATAATCCAATTTTACCTTATTCTATAACATTACTGCTAAAAATTTGTGTTACTTCGTTTAACCTTATCTTGCCGTAAAACACCTTGAAACTTAAAACTTAATACTTATTTATACATAACTCCTTATATCATTTCTACTAAAGCCAGACAGTTTCATTCCAACATTTTCCCTAATATTCATTAATTTTACCCTAATTCCCCAAATTAAAAATTTTTCTTTATAGACTTTCCAATTTTCATCCAACGTCCCTTTTTCCTGGTCTCGGGTTATGTCAGCCCTTACTGTCCATTCCATTTAGTCCATCAACCTGGTAGTCTTATGTCCGAGGCTCTCAAATCTCTTCCATGCCCCTTCTGCAGATCTTCTTCTTGTTTATACTCATTGAGGAGTAGGTCTCTGGGGGATTTCAGCCCATAATTATCTCCATTTCCCCTCATCAAACCAGCGCATTCCCCACAGTCCCACTCCCCACAGTCATCAATATAATCCAAAGAATATTTAACAACATATTTCAAAGTCCCTCCAAGTTTAAGAGCCTCCTCAGCTCCAGACTCCCACAGGCCCATTCCAAATTCAATCTTCCAAAACAACGGCTTATGCTCCTGCAGGGCCTCAGATCTCTCCAATTGTATTGCTTGAGGTACCATCGCAACCTCTTCCATTATCATCTGCCCTTGCATTTGCACAGTCGAACCAGTTTCCTGAGTTGGTCTCTGTATAATTTCTGCGTCAGTATTCCCTATTTGTTCACATTCCCTGACTGCAACAGTCATCAAATCCAACTTCTCATTCATCAAATCCATCTTCTCGTGCAGCTGCTCCAACAAAACACTCGTCTTGCAGAAAGCAAGCACCAAAACTTCCTCCAAACACATTTTTATTCAAGGTCGCTGTCTGCTTCCACGATCTTAATCTCGCAGCTGTGAAGTCCCAAGTAAACTGCAGCAACAATTTGACAAGCTCCCTCTAGAGGAGACAGTTTCTATTTGTAACCATCTTTTTAAAGCATATCCAACAAAGGAAAGTTACTTTCAATTTTCGAATATTTTGTTTCTTTAGAATGCAAAAGGCAACATTGGAATCAATTTGTTTCTCTTTTTTTTTAGCTATCTGTCAAAATGTTCCATTCACAGTCAATGGACGTCTCAAACAATTTCTGTCTCTGACCCCCATTCCCAGGTTTGAGACGGTGGAAACTTATTTTTCTTTACTCCCTCTCCTGCAAACTTAAACAGTCAAGTTGGGGATTTTAGTGGTCATAAATGAAGGAAATTTCGACCTTTACAAAACAGTTTTCCAGGCTATTAGCTTACAAAGGTTTTGCTTCAGTCTATTTACAAAAAGCGGAAGGCGGACTTCCTGTTTTGAACCTTCCCGCTTCGATGCCAAATTAGGATGTTTCTTGATCCAATTTTCCGTTTCTACTCACGGGTACTTGTTTAGAGTCCAATTGTCAACAGAAAAAAGTCAGCGCTCTCCGGCGATGGCTATGCGGCTTCCCTCCGTGAAAGTAGCAATCAGTTCGCAGCACCGCACCGCTCACCCTACTTCACTCCGGAGCCCCAAAATGGGTTTCCCCGCGAGTAGGGGAGGCGCTCCTGGTGCTCTGCCGAACCCCACGTTCCCAGGCTTCCTCCACCTGGGATTTCTAGCGGGTCCCCGCCTTCGTCGTGGCGGGAAGACCCAGTTTCCACGAAGCCCGTTCCTCCGGTCGGAGGAACTCCGCCATTCGCCGATGGCGCTAACCCGGAAGTCCTAATGACCACCTCTTTCAGTGGGTCTGAGATCAAGGAGACGGTTGGTTTCAGGGTTCCCATCAATGGTGGTGACTTGCAAGGGAAAGTCTAGTGGTAACAGGTGCAACTGGTGCTCCAAGGCAAAGTCTCTGCTGAAAAAATTATCACTTGCCCCAGAATCAATTAACACCTGCACTTCCATTGGGTGGCCCTCTTTTGCAAGTCCAGGGCGTATTTAATCTCAGTCTTAAATGCCAGGTATTCTTGGGGGTTCCCTCCAAACTTGCTCACCAGCAATGGTACTTTTCTCCCAACTGGAGTGGTTCTGACCTGCTGGTCCTGCACTCTGTGCTCCTCAAGCCTCACTACAAGCTCGATGACGTGTGGCTCCAACTCCACGTTCCTCTGTACCATGGCTGCTACGTTCCATGCCTCCTCTCCCTCAGCGCCTCCGCCTGCAGCTCCCTTTTTGAGGTGACTCATCGTGTGTCTCTCTGCTGTTACACTTGAGCAACCGCAATGACTCCCAGATTGCTGTCAGATGGCAATGGTGGTTGCTTGTGAGTAACCAGTCAGGACTCCAACCTGTCTTTTACAGGTTTTATTTTGGTGCAAAACTATTTACAGTGTAGAACCACAAGTTCATGTCTGCCTCAATCGCTAGCAGAATCCGGGAGTGGTCATTTCCAGGTCCTCCCCCAACATAATAGCTTAGTCACCCCCAGCCTTTTCCTTCCTTCTTTGCATTTTACACCTCTGCGCAGGGTGGGTGACGGAAGAGGCATGCTTCCCTCCTGGCCAGCTTGCCCAGGAGCGGTGCTGAGGCTCCCAGCAGCATCCTCTGGTCCCTTCCCTTCTTCCCCACTGGAGGTGTGGCTTTCCCCACCACAGGAAGGGGAACTGCTTCACAAGATTTTCGGAGGTTCCCTGTAACCTAACTGCCCCTCTCCTTCCCTTCCCTGTTCCGATGGCAGTCCCCTGACAGTAATGATTAGATTAGAATGATGATATGGTATTATTTGTAGATGTGTGGTGTTTTTTTTGTTTTTTGTTTTTTTTTTTGTTTTTTTTGTGTGTGTGTTTTCCCTCTCTTGTGTTTTGGGGTGTTTTTCCTTGTTTGTACTGTTTCATTTTGGATTCAATGTTTGTAATTTTTGTTGTAATTTTGCATTGAAAATAAAATAAAATAGATTGCCATTGGCCTGTTCCAGCAGGCTGTTCTGATGTGGATGTTTATCTTCCCACCCTTGCCTTATCAATTGCTTTGCAAGAGAAGGGCTCACTTCCACTCTTAAACTTCATACTGCAAATTCCCTTGGGTGGAGGACCTCTCTCTTTGCATTTGCTGATGCTGTAAAAGCCAGATGTTGGAAAACTTGTCTCCCACCCCCACCAATGTTGAAGAACTACAACTCCCATCAGCCTCAGCAAGCACGGCCCTATGGCAAGCCAAATGTTCCCTCTCATGGGCCAAAGGTTCCACTGCATTGATGCTGCTGTATGATTACTGTCACTGGGTTTCCACCTGCCCTTGTTTTTTAGTCTCCTAGGTAGCAAAGGAGGCTGTGCTGTTGACTGGGTTTCCCCATGGCTGAGAAGCAGGTCCAGGGGCTGGAGGCTGAATGCCCCATCTGCTGAAACCCTTACGACAACACTTTTTGCACCCCAAGGTCCTTTAGTGCCAATATTCCTTCTGCATCAAGTGCCTGGCTCTTTTCAGCTTGGTGTCCCCAGCCCAGAACCGCTTGCAGTGCTCACTCTGCCGCCACCCTACTGTCCTCCCCTCCGACCAGCCTGTCACTGAGCTGCCCACCAATGAGGCCCTCCTGCGCCTGCTGTGCCTGGAGCCCAACCACATCATCCTGTAGGGTTGGCAGCTGTGCTTGAAGGAGCAGCGCAAGAGCAGGTACTTCCTCTGCCAGCCCAGGCTTTTCCAAGATGGCGGCTGTAACAACTTCTCCTCCGTGAACCCTCCTGGATTACAAACCTTTTATAGCCTCTTACAGCCTTTTACAGCCGTTTTTATAGCTGTTTTTATTAGACTTTTAATTATTTTACCTCTGTTAGAAGTTTTAACCGTTTTATCTCTACTGTTGGCCAGTCGTGGCCAATATACGTATTAACAAGGATACTCAAACCTTCTGCTGAGAAAGCCTGCTGCTGATTAGAAACGCCGCCTTGAAGACTGGGTTATGTTGAGCAGTGGAGGAGGAGTAGCAGAGGAGTTGTGTCCACAAAAGATAAGTTCTCTTTTTATCTCCGTTTATCTCTACTTTTAACCTCCGTAGTCAGTGAGACAGTGACAAATGGGTCATGGCAAGCGACCAAGATCTGCTGAGAAAGGTTGTTCACCTCCAAGAGTAAAGCAGTCAAAGCTTGAATCTCCCTCACCACCTACTAACAATAACAGCCAAACAGAGCAAGTAATTGTTTCTGCTGTCGAAACATACAACCGCTTTTGGCCTCTGTATGATCAAGGGGAGCTGGAAAAGCCAGTTGATCCAGGGGGGGATGGAAGCCATAGGGAAGCCCTCCTCCCTGACACCTTAATTACACCTTCGCCGTCACTAAAACAGGATGCATCAGGGCAAACTGCCTGTGATGGCCTGGGATTCCGAGTCTGAGAGTGATCCGGAGGAATCCCAGCCGGCGCAGGAGTCCCCGCCTCCAGGGCCGGCTGAACTGGGGCAAGGCCTAGTTGCTGAGGAAACTCAAGAGCAGGCACCAGGTGAAATCATTCAGGCCCCAGAGGTGCTGGAAGACTCAGTGGCTACAGGTGAGCCTCCCCCGGGGCCCAGTAACCCTTCGGCCTCTCCTGATCTGCAGAGGCTTAGGGCAGAGAGGCGAAGGGAACTGGTGTCTCCCAGGAGGAGTGCTCGCCTTAAGGCCAAGAGAGGCGGGGCTTCTGGGGGCCGGGACCGCCCCCGGCCTTAGAAGAAGATAAAGGTCAGGCAGCCCGGTCCCAGGTTGCGGGAGCAACGTCGTTGTTGGCTTTGGACCTTCCTGTGTTCCTGATCCCTGCTTGGCCTCCTGTTCCTGACCATCCGGTGCTCCTGTTCCCTGCTCGGCCTCCTGTTCCTGACCATCTGGTGTTCCTGTTCCCTGCTCGGCCTCTTGTTCCAGCGTTCCTGTTCCCCGCCCGGCTCTCCGCCTCGGACCTCGCCCCTCTTCGTGTGGACTCAGACTACGCTCACGGTACCTTTCCCCCGGGTCCAGCACAGTTTGCTCCCGCCCCACCCGCACTCCCCCTTCGTAGGGGTGCGTTCGGGAAGAGCCAGAGGCCATGGCTGACCAGGCGGCTGCACTGGTGGATTTGGCCCAGAGGAGCCAGACCTTGACTCACACCGTGCAGCAGCTCAGTGACGCGGTTGTGGCACTTCAGCAACGCTTGGAAGCCCTACCGGCTCCTGGGGCCGACGCCCCGGCTCCTGGCAAGTACCCAGTGGCTTTGCCTGAGAAATTTGATGGAGCCCCGGCCAGCTTTCCCATGTTCCTGGCCCAGGCCAAGCTGTATATTCAGGGGCGAGCCCGGAACTTTCCTGACGACCGCACCAAGGTGCACTTTTTGATTAGTTTGTTAAAGGACCAGGCGGCCAAGTGGGCGTTGCCGCTACTCAGGCAAGACTCCCCCTTGCTGGCAGACTATACGGGGTTTTGCAATCATTTGGAGGCCGCGTTCGGCAATCCCCAGAAAGGGAGTCAAGCCAACCGGGCGATTCGGCGTTTGAAACAGGGCAAGTCCACGGTGGCCGCATATACCACGGAGTTTCGGCTGCTGGCACAGGACTTGACCTGGAATGATTCGGCACTGCGGGAACAGTATCTCGAGGGGCTTTCAGACGAGGTACTGGACCAGTTGGCCACAATGGAACGCCCCACCACGCTAGACACTCTCATTCAACGGTGTCTACAAATAGACGATAGGTTGGAGGATCGTCGTCAGGCCCGGGGTCGCCGACACTTCCAGTTCACGGCACCAGCTTTTTCCAGCAGCCCCACGGGCACAACTGATTTAACGGAGGAGCCTATGCAGCTCGGGGCAGTGCGGCCACGCCTTTCCCCTGCAGAGAAGGCGCGGCGTCGGGAGGGAAATCTCTGTCTTTACTGTGGCGGAAGTGGACACTTCGCTCGGTCTTGTCCAGAGAAACGCCAGCCGCAGGGAAACCGCCAACCCCAGTAGCTGATGGCCCTAGCTACCGGGGGTCCCAAACAGCACAGAATGGGGCCGCACCAATTGAATTACAACACCTTATGGTTCCGGTACATCTATACCCTCCAGGAGGGCCATGGATTCTTACCCATGCTCTGGTGGATTCAGGGGCAACCCGCTCTTATATGGACGCTGCTTTTGCTGCCCAGCATCGGGTGCCACTTCGGAACAAGCCAGAACCGGTACAGGTGGAGGCAATCGACGGACGGCCACTACGTTCGGGCGCCGTCACTCAAGAGACCCAGCCCCTGGTCCTGTGCCTCCAGCAGCACCGTGAGATGCGAACTCTGGATATTGCCTCCATGCCCCGGTTCCCCCTGGTGCTTGGGATGGACTGGCTAGAGGCTCACAATGTGCAGATTGACTGGGTCAAACGGACTGTACACTTCCCAGTCCCTAATTCTCCTGCTGAGACTGAGATGCTAGCAGCTGCGCCCACTGAGGAGGCGGCTGCGACGCTCCCCGCTGAGTACCGGGACTATCACGACGTGTTCGAGGAACGGGGGGCAGACCAGCTGCCGCCGCATCGGTCCTTTGACTGCGGCATAGACCTCCAGCCCGGAGCGCCTCTACCGGTGAGTCGCTTATACTCGTTAACAGAGCCAGAGCGCGAGGCTTTGCAGGACTTCTTGCGCAAGAACCTGGAGCGTGGGTTCATTAGACCCTCTACCTCGCCCACTGCTGCGCCAGTGCTCTTTGTTAAAAAGAAATGTGGGGAGCTCCGCCTTTGCCATGATTACCGGGCCCTGAACAAAATTACCATCCCGGACCGGTACCCCTTGCCCCTTATTTCGGAGTTACTGGAGCGGGTGCAAGGGGCGCAGGTGTTCACCAAGCTAGACCTCCGGGGAGCCTACAATTTGATTCGGATCCGCGCCGGGGATGAGTGGAAGACAGCATTTGGGACCCGGTACGGACAGTTTGAATACCTGGTTATGCCCTTTGGTTTGTGCAACGCGCCTGCTGTGTTCCAACGGTACATCAACCACGTGTTCCAGGACTTGCTAGACAAGTACGTGGTGGTGTACTTGGATGACATTCTGGTTTACTCCCGTGACCCGGCGTGCCACGAGGGCCATGTCCGGACCGTGCTGCAGCGCTTGCGCGAGCATCGTCTGTATGCAAAGCTCAGCAAGTGCGAGTTCCATCAGCAGTCAGTGGACTTCCTGGGTCATCGACTCTCACCAGGTGGGGTGCAAATGGATCCTGGGAAGGTGGCAGCGGTTCGAGAATGGGCGGCACCTCGGAACCGCAAGGACCTACAGCGTTTCCTGGGGTTCGCCAACTATTACCGGACCTTCATTGCAGATTATGCTCACCGCACCATCCCGTTGACCCGGCTTCTGCGCCCCAAGACGCCGTTTTCCTGGGACAAGGAGGCGGAGGAGGCATTTCAAGGGTTGAAGGCCTGTTTCCAGAGAGCGCCAATCTTGCAACATCCGGATCCTTCTCGACCCTTTGTGGTAGAGACTGACGCCTCCAGTACGGCTCTCGGTGCCGTCTTGTCTCAGCAGCACGGACCGGAAGCGCCACTCTTACCCTGCGCCTTCTATTCCCGCCAGCTCCTTCCAGCGGAGCGTAACTATACCGTGTGGGAGCGGGAACTGCTGGCCATCAAGGTGGCCTTTGAGGTTTGGCGCCACCATCTTGAAGGAGCAAGACACCCGGTGGAGGTGAGAACCGACCACCGGAACCTAGAATACCTCCAGACCACCCGCAAGCTGAACCAAAGGCAGATCCGGTGGGCGTTGTTCTTTTCCCGGTTCCAGTTCCGGATCCGCTACATCCCTAGCTCCCAAAACCAGAAGGCGGATGCCCTGTCCCGGAAACCTGAAGACAACGCAGACACGGTTCAGCAAGCAGCACCCACCACGATCCTACCACCAGCTGCGTTCCTGGCCACCCAGGAGGTCGAGCCACTGCAGGCTCGGGTGCGGGAACAGCAGCGGGTCGACGCTTGGGCCCAGGAACGACTCCGGGAACTGGCCGAAGGATCATGCCCTCAGTATCCAGGGCTGGTCTCGCATCAGGGTCTTCTGCTGCACTACGGGCGCCTGTACATCCCACCAGGGCCGCTGCGGGCTGAGGTTCTCCGGATGACCCATGACGCTCCAGCGGCGGGGCACTTTGGGCGGTATCGGACCACCCATCTGGTAAGCCGTGAGTTTTGGTGGCCCCGTTTGAAGGCTGACGTGGCTCGCTACGTCGCTGGTTGTGACGTCTGCAGGCGGGCCAAGGGGCCTACCGGGCGACCCCCCGGCCTCCTTCAGCCGTTGCCGGTTCCACCACGTCCTTGGCACACAGTTTCTCTAGACTTTGTAGTGGAGTTACCCCCGTCTCGTGGCTGCACCTGCCTTCTAGTTTTCTCCGACCACTTCACGAAGATGGTGCACTGTGCCCCCTGCCCATCCATACCCTCAGCTAAGGAAACCGCGCAGCTGTACCTTCAGCATGTCTTCCGCCTGCATGGCCTACCTGAGCGTGTAGTATCCGACCGCGGCGTTCAGTTCACGTCCCGGTTTTGGCGTGCTTTGCACCAGGCCCTCGGAACAGAGGTCTGTCTCTCATCTGCTTACCACCCACAGACTGATGGCCAGACGGAACGGGCGAACGCGGTACTGGAACAGTACCTCCGGTGTTACTGCAGCTACCAGCAGGACGACTGGGTCGACCACCTAGCATTGGCGGAGTTCGCTTATAACAACGCGGTGAATGCGTCCACCCAGCAGACCCCGTTCCAAGCCAGTTATGGCCTTCATCCACGGTTGTTTCCGGATGTGCTGCCGGCATCTACGGTCCCTGCGGTGACAGAGTGGCTTCAGGAGCTCCAGTCCCAGCAACAGCTGTTGATGGAGCAGCTGCACCAGGCCAAGGAGGCGTACAAGGTCCAGGCCGACCGCCACCGCCAGGTGGGGCCGGAACTTCACGTCGGTGACTTGGTATGGCTTTCCACTCGCCACCTCCACCCTTCTCGACCTTCGCGGAAGCTGGACGCCCGGTTCACCGGCCCGTTCCCTATCGTGGACCAGGTCTCGCCTGTGGCATTCCGTCTCCGGTTGCCAGCAAACCTGAAGGTTCACCCGGTATTCCACAGGTCCCTTCTGAGTCCGGTGGCCCCACCCGACGAGTTCCACCCGGACCGTCCCCGACCGCAGCCAGTCTTGGTGCAGGGAGAGCCTGAGTACGAGGTGGAACGCATCCTGGACTCCCGATACCGCAGGGGAAGGCTGCAGTATCTCATTGACTGGAAGGGGTATGGGCCAGAGGACCGTTCCTGGGAACCAGCGGTCAACGTCCACGCACCTGCCTGCATCCGGGAGTTTCATGCAGCGTACCCCAGCAAGCCGGGTCCGGGCCCTCAAGTGAGGGGGGGGCCTGGGAGGGGGGATGGTGTGATGGCCTGGGATTCCGAGTCTGAGAGTGATCCGGAGGAATCCCAGCCGGCGCAGGAGTCCCCGCCTCCAGGGCCGGCTGAACTGGGGCAAGGCCTAGTTGCTGAGGAAACTCAAGAGCAGGCACCAGGTGAAATCATTCAGGCCCCAGAGGTGCTGGAAGACTCAGTGGCTACAGGTGAGCCTCCCCCGGGGCCCAGTAACCCTTCGGCCTCTCCTGATCTGCAGAGGCTTAGGGCAGAGAGGCGAAGGGAACTGGTGTCTCCCAGGAGGAGTGCTCGCCTTAAGGCCAAGAGAGGCGGGGCTTCTGGGGGCCGGGACCGCCCCCGGCCTTAGAAGAAGATAAAGGTCAGGCAGCCCGGTCCCAGGTTGCGGGAGCAACGTCGTTGTTGGCTTTGGACCTTCCTGTGTTCCTGATCCCTGCTTGGCCTCCTGTTCCTGACCATCCGGTGCTCCTGTTCCCTGCTCGGCCTCCTGTTCCTGACCATCCGGTGTTCCTGTTCCCTGCTCGGCCTCTTGTTCCAGCGTTCCTGTTCCCCGCCCGGCTCTCCGCCTCGGACCTCGCCCCTCTTCGTGTGGACTCAGACTACGCTCACGGTACCTTTCCCCCGGGTCCAGCACACTGCCCATGAATCAGTACCTGATCAAATACAACTAGTAATCAGGACTTTAAGCTTCATTTTCAAGGAATTGGAAGGGATTTCTTTATCTTTGAATAAACTTTCACAAGCCCTTCTGACTCATCCATCTTCCTCAACTGAGCTATCTAATTTGCATCAATCTCCTGTGCAGCTTGTAAGTGCCTTAAAGAGACAACATGACCAGAAATCTCACCTTAAGGGTTCTAGAAGCAGGCTGCCACTGCCCCAAAGGAACAAGCAATCCTTGATTTTTCAACCTAATAAAATATGTCTATCCATTTTTTCCTGTGACGCCCCCAGACTTAGGTGGAATAACCTGAGGATGGCTAAAGGGTACCTACGTGATTTGCTAAATATCCCTTTTTTCCAGATAGATCTTATATCTGTAGTACCCCTAAATGCCACGCCCTGGCCAAGGAAATTTATGCTCTCCTTCCAGTCTGCAAGGATCCTACATCTTCTTGCAAGACAAAAAGACCAGCTGGCAGCCTGGGAGATTGTAACAACAAGAGTCTTTAAGGACACAAGTGTCAAACCTCTTTTTGCCAACATCTTAACCGGCAATGAATGCTCGTTACCTCCTTCTGTCCCTATTATAAAGGAAAAAACACCTAGCCGGCTACCCCCTGTTCCACCTGCGATCCCAAGTGTCCATCTAGTTACGCTGAGGAATGATCCAATTGCAAGCGGAGATTGGAATATCCCTGAAGAGAGAAATCTTATCTCCTCTTATGGAAAACTCCCTTCAGAAGAACAGCAGGCTATTCTCGACAGATTGGATCTACTCAAACAAAGACTCCTATCGCAAGGGGACCCCTCTATGCCAACGAGAGAGGAGAGCAGGCGCTCCACGTCCCACAAGGCGTCTCCATCAAATGCCTTGACAAGCTTTCAACCTGCTACTTTGTTACCCCCTACTGATCTGAATCAGCAGTCACCTGTTGACCAACAGCACCATTCTACCGTGGAGGAAGTCGATAAACTCAACACTCCCGTCTCAGACCTTATGTCCAATCAAAATATGGAACTTGATGAATCCTTTGCTTCAATGCCAGAGCTAGAATCTACCCTGTCTGAAGATCACCAGGAAATGATTATGCATGCACCATCCCCACGCTCACGTCCTTCTATACATCTGCGTGATAATTCTTCTCCATCTGCGCAGCAACTACAAGTGATGGCTGGAACACCTCTTAGCGCTACCCTGGTTAAGACTGACAACTCGGACGGATCTACTAGTATAGCCCATCAACGACCTACTACTACTCACCTCAATGAACAGCATCCGACCTCACTAACTTTGCCTAATTCTTCCTCCCCGGCAAAGCCCTCCCTGCCTGTTAATGTTACCAAATCATGGATTCGATCAACACAGAAGAAGACCTTATCCGCACAAACTAAAATTACTGATTTCTTTATGGGTCCTCCTTCTACCTCCAAGAACCTATTAAACAACTCAAAGTGACAATTACCGGGACAGCACAAGGATCTGACATTATCAATACTTAGCTGGAACATTGCTGGTTGGAGAACCAAAAAATCAGATCCCGAATTCAGGAAGTACATAAATTCATTTAATATCATCCTATTCCAAGAAACATGGGATGAGGAAGAGATTACCATAGACGGCTTTGATCTTCTAACACTTCCGGCCTCCCCTTCCTTGAAAGGTGGTCGCCCCAAAGGGGGTCTTTTGATTGGGATCTCACTCCAACTTCACGCCAAATTCACTCTGGTACGGGCTTCCCCGCCTTTTGCTCTATCTGGACTGATCGCAGAAGGGAAGTCCTCATTATTAATTACTAATGTCTATCTCCCCCCTGAAGGCTCTGCACCTGATCTTGATTGGAGATGGGAATTATTTGAAAATCACCTATTGTCATGTCATACTAAATGCCCTAACTCGTACTCCTTAATTGGGGGAGACATTAATGCTCGTATTGCCACAAATTGGGACCTACTAACCAAGTCCAAATGGTGGACTCCCCCATGCTTGGACAACTTTGACTTGGAACATGCCAGAATTAGAACTTCAAAGGACAACAGAGTAAACAAAGCAGGAGTGACTCTTTACCAAATGGCCATTCGCCTGAATCTAGTCTTCTTGAACGGCACCTTCCCCCCCGACATACCGGGGGAGTTTACTCACCTGGGACTAGCATCTAACAGTGTTATTGATTACTTTTAGATCTCTGCAAATTTGCCCGTTAATGTACTTTCCTTCCAAGTTGAAAACCAACCTTTCAGTGATCACCTTCCAATAGTGACCACTTTGTCATTGTTCCGGTGCCAGAAGGACTATAAACACTCAGTCCTTCTGGAAACCTCATCATCGACCAAAATAAGAGGGATCAAATGGTCGGAGGCTGTGGCCCAAAAATACCAGGAATTTTTTCATAGGGAAATCATTGCCTATCTACCTCAAATAACTACTGATTTACAAGATTTCAATTCGGTTTTGAAACTTTTTAACCTTCTTATAACAAACCTTACCACTTTTTTTACATCACCTCCTCAAAAGGCGAAAGTGGCGCATTGCAATACTGGGGCCCCTTGGTTTAACACCTCTTGCAAACAAGCAAGATCCCTTCTTCATTCTATCTATAATGAATACAAAAACTCTAATGCCCAGGCTCTACCACCCTCCTATTTACAAGCCAAAAGAGCATACAAACAGACTTTAAAGCTGGCCAAACGCGAGTGGTACCAAAAGCGTTGGCGAGCCTTGATTGCGGCCTCTAGATCCCGCAGACCACAGGAATTTTGGGCTCCGATAAACAAAAGAGGAAGGAAGTACCCACTGGCGATTATCCCTGCGCCCACATGGGAACAATTCTTGAGTAAATATTTCTCTTTGGCAGAGGAATCCAACTCACCCACGGAATTCCGAGCCGACCATCTACCTTTGTGGCCCTCTACCGACCCAGAACTGATAATGGACTTGATACTAGATCTGAAAACGGGCAAAGCCCCTGGGCCGGATCTAGTCCCTGCTGAGGCTATTGTTGCGCAACCGAGGTGGTGGGCTGAAATTCTGGCCAAAGTCTTTGATGCAATTAATTCTACGGGGCTTATCCCTAGGTCATGGAAGGAGGCCGTGATCGTACCAGTCCATAAAAAGGGTCCCCCTGCTGACCCAGAGAATTATCGGAACATCAGCCTTTTGTCTATCATCGGGAAAATCTATGCACAATTTTTGCTGTCTAAGCTGTCCCATTGGGCATACGACTCAAACTTGATTGGCCATGAGCAAGCGGGCTTTAGGAACAATTATTCGACCACTGACCATATGGTAATTATGTATCATCTTGCCAGAAAATATTCTGCCCCGAGTCGGGGGCGCCTATGTGTTGCTTTCATAGACTTAAAGGCCGCCTTCGACAGTATCCCAAGAAACTGTCTATGGAAGAAATTAGAGAGATGGGGCATAGATAGAAGGCTGTTATGGCTTATAACCCAATTACACCACGGGTCGTCGGCTAGAGTGAGACTTACACCGGCGGGAAACCTATCCAATGAGGTCCCAATAAATAGAGGAGTGCGCCAAGGCTGCATTTTGGCCCCACTCCTCTTCAACTTGTTTATTAGCGACATGAAGCTCTTTCTGAGTGAGTCTCAAGCCAACATTCATGCCCCCCGCCTAGCTGATTTTCGCTGCCCTCTGCTCTTATATGCTGACGATGCAGCGATCCTTTCCTACTCTAGAGTCGGTTTATGCAGAGCTCTAAAGATTTTTGCGGCTTATTGCAAACTCAACCACCTGACAATTAATCATGGAAAATCAAAAGTACTGGTCTTTACCAGGTCTCGGAAAACTTACAGCTGGAAGTTAGATGGAGTCCAATTAGAACAGGTTTTCAAATTTAAATACCTGGGAGTCTTTTTTCACTATAACCTAAGCTGGAAGCCACAGATACAGTATTTACTGAACAAAGGGAAAACAATACTTTACACTCTACTCCAATTTTTTGCGGCCGACGGAGCCTCCCACATCCCTTCTGCATTGAAGGTGTACCACGCAAAAGTGGTTTCCACCCTCTGTTATGCTGCCCCGCTCTGGGCCCCAGGGTCCAATTTAACATCGCTGGGGACATTGCAGAATCAGTTTCTCCGTCGCCTCCTGAAACTCCCCATGTGTGTGAGCAATGCAGCCATACATCTGGAGTTAAGGATTGCATCATTGGAGACGGTCATCTGGAAGCGAGTCTTTGGCTATTGGCTGTCCAGCTGGCATAGGCTTCCCGACCATTACCTCTTTCAGTGCCTCTGGCGGGATGACTTTGTTAACCCGTGGGTAGGAAAAATCCATGCCAAACTTCTGAGCATCGGAATTTCCCCAGCGGACTCCTTAAAGATGAACCTACGCTCAGCCAAAAGCCTTATCGAGCAAAGATTAGCAGACATTGAAAATCAACACAACCTCTCCAGGGGTGGGGGTGTCTGCTCCCCCAGGTATCACGGAATAACCCCACCACTTGGCCTTCCATCATACATGTCATCTCTTTCATCTGTACCACACCGACTTGCATTTGCATTCCTTCTGTAACTCTGCAGGTGGCGAGATTCCTGAATGCGGTTATCTCACACACAAAAACCACCAAAAAACAACAACAACAACAAAAACTAATTGGACAGTCATGATGAGAGTGCATGACGGATCTCGTCTCCAGTTCTCCTTTTTCTGTGAACCGTCCCTTGGATCTTTCCGGGCCCCAAGCTGTTACTTGTCACTGCTCAATGACCCACCCTTGCATCGTGGTGTTCCCCTTCTGTTGTTAGATATATTGGTTTTTATGCTTCTGTGCTTTTATGTTTGTACATATTTTATGGGCTAATAGCCGTAAAAAGAAATTTAATTTAAATTTACACCCTGGACCTGGGCCCAGTGAGAGATCCAAGCATTGAGAGCTACTGTGAGCCAAGCCGCCTGGCTAGTGCTACCACTGCCACCACAACCCTGCCCAACCACCACCGCTCCCCAATGTGGGCGTGTGCCTACAACCCCCAGCTCCAGATTTTCACCTACCTGATGGCTGTCATCTTAAGCGTGACTTTACTACTCATCTTCTCCATCTTTTGGACGAGGCAGCTCTTTGGGGGCTGGGGATGAAAGGGACCAGCAGCCTTCTCAGGCGGAAGATGCTGAGGGCAGGGTAGAGGTGGTTGGCGAGCAGCAGCAAAGTGTTGGGAGTGTTGGTTTCTGCTTCCTTCACTGTGCAGCGAAATGCTTGTCACGGGACATTGTTTTGCATTCCACAGTCAGAGTACTGTTGGGTTCCCACGGGAATGGGCGACTGGATGTGACGTTCACTGGTTTCCTGTTTTTCACTGTTCTCTCAGTGTTCTTTGTTTCCGAGAAGAACTTGCTTCTCTGCTCTCGCAGAGGAAAGATGCATGTTTGTATTCTCTCAGCATAGAAGTGTAAATAAAGTTAAGAATGTGGCACATAGTGCTTATCTTCCACTGTGTGTGACGACGCTCTGTTTGGGCTCCAGAGAAGACGAGCCTGTATCAGCTTCAGCTTCAGATGGGCAGAAGCTGGTCAAAAACCTCACATTTTTGGTTATGGGCCCAGAAAAACGCAATCAAACTGAAGAATGGCTCCTGGCAAAGGAACAAAGAACCAGAGGATCGGAATGCCAGCAAGGGCAGAGAGACGGGTCGGTGTTATCTGCTCTGTGCATCAAGATGATTGATGAGAGGTATGTGCTCATGCTCCGGGCAGCCTGCCAGCTCCTAATTAATGGCTTTATGGCTGGACTTTGAACTTTTAAAGCCGTCTGCTCGGCAGAGGCTTGGGAGGCTTGAAAACCGAAAGTGCCTTTTAAAAGTGCTTTTGGAATGAAGCTGCAGTAAACACAGACGCAGCTTGTTTAAAGCAGCAGAGATGACGCAGAAGGCTAATGCCAGAGTCATGATGGCCCTTCAGGATGCTTGTGGGATTCCTAAGCTCAATAAAAAGAATTACGCGAACCGGGTAGTCTACGCAGAGGCTATTCTGCGAAAAGAAGGTCTGTTTACAGTTATTTCAGACGCCCCCCCAGCTCCAATAACTGATGAATGGGCAGCTAAGGATTCCAAAGCAAGGGGAACTCTTACATTGATAGTCTCCCCAGAAGAGCTCTGTCTGTTGCGTGATAAGACCGTCTGGTAGTGTGGATTTTTGCCCCAGCTGTGGTCCTGTGGTGCACTCTCTCTAGTGCTTGGTAGGCCTCATGAGCAGTCTCCAGCCCCTCTACCAAAGGTAGCTGCGAGCCCTCCAAACTGAGCACAATAGCTCCCAGGGCTTTCTGGTTTTTTCTCTGTGAAGCATGAGCAGTTGCGATATCTGCTGCCGAAGCATCGGCTGCCGCTTGTTGTGGAGGCCCTAGTACCGCCTCCCACAGACCCTTGGCTACCAGCCAGGCCTTCAGCTTCCTGCTCCACTCCTCCCAATTTCTTCCGTTCAATTTTTCAAACGGGACGGCGTATGATTCATGGCTGTCTGCCATCTTCTCCCCCGGGGCTGAGCGTACTCACGTAACAGCAGCTCCTCCTGGCACCCGGTCCTCGGAGATCCGATCCTCCCAGCGAGCTCCGCTGCCTCAAACCTTAGGCAGGACTCCAGCTGGCTTCAGCTTCCTCTCAGCTGGCTTCCACACACACCAGCACGACTTGGCAACAGTTTCAAAGGCTTGGCTGACCTCCCATAACCTGTGGCTTTTGGATGGAGTCCGGCACGCTTCCCTGTGCCCCACTGGACTCCCGTGGATAGCTTTCCGTCAGCTTCCTGTAGCAGAGTCGTCGCAGCGGTAGAAAACTGTTGCAGTGTGTGTGTAATAAATCAGACTGCACGCAAGCGTTCTTGCTTATCTCTAACAGTCTTTAATCGTGTAGAAAAACATCATAAATCAGCCCGGCGAGAGAGCGCACATCTTGCTGCCTCGCCGCAAAAGCGAAAGGAAAAAAACACACAGAGAAACACTCCCCTCTGGGAACATAGCCACGCCTCAGAATGTGAGACATCACTCAGAACTGTTTAACCCTGTAAGTTCTGATTCTCTTCACAAGCCAGAGAAATTTGGGACACTTTGAGAGATTCTCATTTAAGGACAGAAGCTGGTGCTTCTTTGTTCTACTATGCCAAGCTGCATGATATGGCACTTGCTGAAGGTGCAGATGTGCGTACACATCTGATGGAGATGCAGAATCTGAGACATGAGCTGCAACAGAGAGGACTCACCTTTCCAGAGGCTGTGTATTCCTTCATGATACTACATTCTTTGGGTTCAAGTTGGGAGTCCGTTGCCACTCAGATTGCTGTTCAGCCAACTGCTCAGATCACAGTAGCCCATGTTACTGCCGTGATTCAGAACGAAGCAGACCGCCGAGGTGCTAGCTGCATGGGTAAGGGGGAGTCTTCACAGACGTCATCCCAGAATGTCTAGGCCATATGAAGAGGGAATGCAGATATCCCAGGGCCAAGACAGAGCAACGCAGCGAAAGCTCATCGCGTGGAAGAGGCAAAGGCAAAGGTCCGGTGTCCAGGACAACGCAGCACAAGGCAATGGTCTCATGCTTCACTCCAAAGGTTGCAAAGGTCCAGAAGATGTCTACATCTTTCTTCGTGGTGGATTCGGGTGCCACGAGACATTTATGCAACGACAAGCGACCGTTCGTGTCTTTTACACCGCAGGAAGGTGCGATTCACCAGGCGGATGACCACACGATCTCCAGTCAAGGCTACGGAACTGTTGTTCTTCACAGTTTGGACTTATCGATACAAGATGTGCTCTACGTTCCAGATGCCACACACAATCTACTCAGTGTTGCGCAGCTGAATGAACGGAACATTGACGTTTCCTTCAAGAACAAGAAGTGCACCATCACAAAGAAAAACGATTATGTATTGCATGCTGAATATGTTGATCGTTTGTTTGTTTTGTATTATGATGATGATGTGGAGGATGAAACTTGTTGCATTGCAGGTTCTAACAAAGGTTTGCATGCAGAATGTATTCATGATTTTCACAGGAAATTTGGTCATTTGCATTTTGAGGCAGTATCTAAAATGCCTGCCTTGGTTGAAGGTATGACTATTAAACCCTGCAGGTACCACATGAAGTGTAAGGCATGCGCAGCAAACAAGGTGAAAATGGCTGCGAAAGGTAAGGTGTCTAGTAGGCAAGCTACAGAACCATACCAGGTTGTTCATGCTGATTTGGTTGGTCCACTGTCGACCTCTTTGGGTGGAAACAGATACTTCATGGTTCTCATTGATGCATTTTCCAGGTATATTTATGTGTACAATCTCAAGCAGAAATCAGAGGCTTTTCCAAGGTTCAAGGAATTCTGTGCTTGGTTGGAAAACGTGCATGGTAAGAAGATAAAGACTTTTTTCACTGATCGCGGGGGGGAATTCACTTCTCAGCAGTTTGAAGCTTTTCTGACTGAGAAAGGAATTCAACACAATTTGTCTAGTCCTCGCTCGCCATGGCAGAATGGACTTTGCGAGAGGGCAAATCAGACATTGCTAAAGGGTATGAAAACCTTGCTGCATGATGCCAATCTTCCAGAGAGTTATTGGGCCGAATCTCTCTCTTGTTTTGTTTACAGTTATAATTGCAGGTTATCTTCAGCGATTGGTTGTACCCCCTATGAGAAGATGTTTGGCAAGAAGCCATACATCAAGCACATGAGAATTTTTGGTTCTGACATGTGGGTTCACACACCACAAAGCTCCAAGTTAGGCAAGCGTGGATTGCATGGTATCTTTCTAGGTTATCAGAAAGGTTCTTACAGAATAATGATGACTGACTCTAAGACAATTAGGCTCACAAGAAGTGTTGAGTACAATGCCAAGTGGGGGGAGAATGTGGGAATTTTCCAATGCTATCCTGATGACAGTGATGAGACTGAGGATAGGCAACAGCCACAGCAGCAGCAACAACCACAGCTGCCGCAACAACCCACACCCACTGATGAAGGTCCTGATTCTGAGTCTGAAACTGAATCGGGTGATTCAGAGGATTTCAAGAGTGCGAAAGCCTCTATGCGACCCTTTGAAAGCTCTGATCAAGAACTGGAGGAACCATTGTTCACAATAGGTCATTTTTCTCCTAAGAAGGAAGAGGAGAGTGTTGAAGACTTACGGCTAATTCGCAGGTCACAAAGAGCCACAAAAGGCAGACCTCCAAAGAGATTTGCTGATGAGTTTGCTAAGACAGCAGTAGCAGCTGTTAAAAGCTCCAAGAAGGTATTTGAACCTTCAAGTTTCCAAGAAATCCAGGATTTGGATTCAAAGGATGCTGAGCCATGGTTAAATGCCATGAAGGCTGAGCTTGATTCCTTAGAGAGGAACAAAACATGGGAGCTAGTTCCAGTAGTTCCAGGAATGAAACTGCTTGGAAGCAAATGGGTCTTCAAAGCGAAGACTGATCAAAATGGCAAGATAGTCAGACACAAAGCCAGATTGGTAGCCAGGGGTTTTTCACAGGTACCAGGTGAAGACTATCACGAGACCTACTCACCCACCGTGAGGTATGAGAGCATTAGGCTTATGCTCAAGCTTGCTGCAGAGGAGAATCTACACGTTAGTCACCACGATGTAAATACAGCATTTTTGTACGGATCTCTAGGTGAATCACTTTATATGCTTCCACCTGATGGCGTACAGGTAAAACAGGGATTTGTTTGTGCTCTGAAGAAGTCTCTTTATGGTCTCAAACAAAGTGCACGGTGTTGGCACACTAAACTCACTGAAGTATTGTTTTCTCTAGGTTTTAAGCAAGGGAAAGCTGATCCATGTGTATTTGTCAAAGAGGAGGGGCAAAAGAAGCTGTATTGCTTGTTTTATGTTGATGATATTTTATTCTTTTGGAAAGATGTCACAATGTACAATAGCGCCCTAGCTCAACTGAAAGAGCACTTTGACATGAAAGATCTTGGTGAGGTAAACAACTACCTATCTCTGGAAATAGAAAGAGATCAAGAATGGTAACATTCTAGTACACCAGTCACGGAATTTTTTTTTTCTTTTTCGTTTTATAATGATATTTATTAAATTTGTTTAAACAATAAAAGACATACATAATAACATAGTATTTTCCAATATCCACCTTTCATTCTCATCTTTGGACTTCCTCACATCTCTTGTTCCTGCATTCTAAACTCATAGATTTTACTAGCAAATTATTAACTTGTTTCAATTCATATAATATAATTTTCCAATATTAAATCTCAAATTTTAGAATTTAAATCACTCTTTTGGAGACTTAATTATAACATACTATTTATCCAAAATTTGTCTTTTCTTTCAATTGCATTTAGATTTATATTCCTTATAACTAATTTGTTGGAGCCAAACTATTGCTAATCTTACATCTTTCTTAGCATTCATACAATTTACAATATTTTTGTAGATAGTCCTTAAATTTCTTCCAGTCCTCCTCCACCAGTTCTTCTCCCAGGTCTCGGATTCTGCCAGTCATCTCCGCCAGTTCCATATAGTCCATCAGTTGCATCTGCCATTCTTCCAGTGTGGGCAAATCTTGAGTTTTCCAGCATTTGGCGATGAGTATCCTTGCTGCTGTTGTAGCATACATAAAAAAAGTTCGATCCTTCTTTTGCACACTCTGGCCGACAATGCCTAAAAGAAAGGCCTCTGGTTTCTTAGGGAAGGTATACTTAAATACCTTTTTCAGCTCGTTATATATCATTTCCCAGAAAGCCTTCACTCTAGGGCAAGTCCACCAGAGGTGAAAGAATGTTCCTTCAACTTCTTTACACTTCCAACATTTATTGTCAGACAAATGGTATATCTTTGCAAGCTTGACTGGAGTCATGTACCACCTATATATCATTTTCATAATGTTTTCTTTCAAGGCATTACATGCCGTAAATCTCAAACCTGTGGTCCATAACTTTTCCCAGTCAGCAAACATGATGTTGTACCCTATGTCCTGTGCCCATTTTATCATAGCTGATTTGACCGTTTCATCCTGTGTATTCCATTTTAGCAGCAAGTTATACATTCTTGAAAGTATCTTAGAGCTGGGTTCTAACAGTTCTGTTTCTAACTTTGATTTTTCCACCTGGAATCCTAACTTTTTATCTGACTTAAAAGCTTCTTTGATCTGAGCATAATGTAGCCAATCTCGCACTTTCCCCTTTAGTTTCTCCAAACTCTGCAACCTCCAATTGTCTCCATCTTTTTCTATTATTTCCCAATATTTCGGCCATTTGGCCTCCATATTGAGTCTTTTTGGGGCCTTAGCCTCCATTGGTGATAACCACCTTGGGGTCTTATTTTCCAATAAGTCTTTATATTTTGACCAGACATTGAACACTGCTTTTCTGACGACATGATTCTTGAAAGCCTTATGTATTTTAACCTTGTCATACCACAGATATGCATGCCAACCAAAAACATTGTTAAATCCTTCCAAATCTAAAACATCAGTGTTTTCTAGAAGTAGCCAATCTTTCAACCAGCAGAAAGCTGCTGATTCATAATACAACTTTAAGTCTGGCAGGGCAAAGCCCCCTCTTTCTTTAGCATCAGTTAGTATCTTAAACTTAATTCTGGGCTTTTTGCCCTGCCAGACAAATTTAGAAATATCTCTCTGCCACCTCCCAAAACACTCCATTTTATCCACAATCTGCAAAGTTTGAAACAAAAACAGCATTTTTGGCAATACATTCATCTTAATAGCAGCAATACGTCCTGACAAGGAAAGTTTCAGTCTTGACCAAACATCTAGATCCCTTTTGATTTCAGACCAGCATTTTTCATAATTATCTTTGTATAAATTCATGTTCTTCGCTGTTATGTTTACCCCTAGGTATCTTACTTTTTTGACCACATTTAATTCTGTCTCTTTCTGAAACCTTTCTGACTCTAAAGAAGTCAAGTTTTTTTCCAAAACCTTGGTTTTTTGCTTATTAAGTTTAAATCCCGCCACTCGACCAAACTCATAAATCAGTTGCAATACCCTTTTGGTACTAGGCTCTGGCTCCTGTAAAGTCAATACTAGGTCATCTGCAAATGCTTTAAGTTTATACTGTTTCGCTCCGACCTGAATACCTTCCACCAACCGGTCTCCTCTAATCATATTTAAGAGCACTTCCAGGACCGATATAAATAACAAAGGGGATATAGGGCAACCTTGTCGTGTTCCTTTTTCAATTTTAAACTCTTCTGTCACCACATTGTTCACTATCAATTTTGCCTTTTGCTCTGAATAAATTGCCTCTATCCCATTCTGAAACCCCCGCCCCACTCCCATTCCTTCCAAGTTTTTCTTCATGAACTTCCAAGAAATGTTGTCAAAGGCCTTCTCCGCATCTATAAATATCAACACTGCGTTTGTATTGATGTTTGTTTGCAAGAGTTCCAAAATATCAATAATGTTCCTTGTATTAGCAAACAAATGTCTACCTGGGAGAAAGCCTGCTTGGTCCTTATGAATCACTTCATTTAACACTTTTTTGAATCTACTTGCTAAAATGTCTGCAAATATTTTATAATCCACATTCAGGAGGGAGATGGGGCGGTAGTTCTTAAGTTGTGTCTTTTCAGATTCTGTTTTCGTTATAAGTGTGATGAAAGCCTCTTTCCACGACTCCGGTGCCTTCTTCCCTTCCATAATTTCATTACAAACCTCCATTAATGGATGTATCAGATAGTCTTTCAATGTCTTATAATATTTGGAGGTGAGTCCATCTGGCCCTGGAGATTTGCCCAGTTGCATGTTCTGAATGGCTTCTTCCATCTCTGGTTGTGTTATTTTATAGTTCAGGATTGTTCTGTTTCGCAGAGACAACCTTGGTAGACCATTCTTCTTTAAAAATTGTTCTATCTCCGATTCGTTTTGCGGCCCTTGTGTATATAATTGTTTGAAGTATCTCTGGAAACACTTTCTGATCTCCACTGGGTTCTGAATATTTCTTCCCTCAATTTCTTTTTTTTTTAAAAAAATATTTATTAAGATATTTAAATACAAATGCAAAAAAAAAAAATAAACAATATAACATGTATCATAACATAGTTTCATAGCTTCTTTGGACTCCCTCACGTCTCCCGCTCCCACTTACATCATTGTAGATTTTTACCAGCAATTTATCATCTTGTTTGCGTTCTTATGTCCCGCTCATTTAAATATAATCTAATAATTCTCCAAAAGATTTATATTTTCCTCAATCTCACTTATCATCCTAATTCCATCTAATTTAGTGGTGCTCAATTATTTATGATCTAGCATCCTTCTTAACATTCAACCAAATTACAGTATTTTTGTAAATAAATCTTAAATTTCTTCCAGTCTTCTTCAACCTTCTCCTCTCCCAGGTCTCGGATTCTGCTGGTCATCTCAGCCAGTTCCATATAGTCTATCAGTTGCATCTGCCATTCTTCCAGTGTGGGTAGATCTTGAATTTTCCAATGCTTAGCGATGAGTATCCTTGCTGCCGTTGTTGCATACAGGAAAAAAGTTCTGTCCTTCTTTATCACCCTCTGGCCGACAATACCCAGGAGGAAGGCCTCTGGTTTCTTAGGGAAGGTATACTTAAATACCTTTTTCAACTCATTATATATCATTTCCCAGAAAACCTTCACTCTAGGGCACGTCCACCAGAGGTGAAAGAATGTTCCTTCATTTCCTTTACATTTCCAGCATTTGTTATCAGACAAATGGTATATTTTGGCAAGTTTAACTGGGGTCATGTACCATCTATATATCATTTTCATTACATTTTCCTTCAAAGCATTACATGCAGTGAAGTTCAACCCAGTGGTCCACAACCTTTCCCAGTCCTCAAACATGATATTATACCCAATATCCTGTGCCCACTTTATCATAGCCGATTTAACCATTTCATCTTGTGTGTTCCATTTTAACAGCAAGTTATACATTCTTGAAAGTACCTTAGTCTTAGGTTCTAACAGTTCTGTTTCCAATTTCGATTTCTCCACCTGGAACCCTAACTTTTTGTCATTTTTAAAGACTTCTTTAATCTGAGCGTAGTGTAACCAGTCTCGCACTTTATCCTTCATTTTCTCCAAACTCTGCAATTTCCAATTGTCTCCATCTTTTTCTAGCATTTCCCAATATTTTGGCCATTTGGCCTCCATATTGGGTCTTTTTCGGGCCTTAGCTTCCAGAGGTGAAAGCCACCTTGGAGTTTTGTTTTCCAATAAGTCTTTATATTTTGTCCAGACATTAAACACTGCTTTTCTGACAATATGGTTCTTAAAGGCCTTATTGATCTTAACCTTGTCATACCATAAGTATGCATGCCAACCAAAAGCATTGTTAAAGCCTTCCAGATCCAGTACATCAGTGTCTTCGAGAAGTAGCCAATCTTTTAGCCAGCAGAAAGCTGCGGCCTCATAGTACAACTTTAGGTCTGGCAGGGCAAAGCCCCCTCTTTCTTTCGCATCTGTTAATATCTTAAACTTAATTCTGGGCTTTTTGCCCTGCCAGACAAACTTAGAGATGTCTCTCTGCCACTTCCGGAAGCACTCCGTCTTGTCCACAATCTGTAGTGTTTGGAACAAAAACAACATTTTTGGCAATACATTCATCTTGATAGCAGCAATTCGGCCTAACAAAGAAAGTTTCAATTTTGTCCAACTGTCTAAGTCTCTCTTGATTTCTGACCAACATTTTTCATAGTTGTCCTTAAATAGACTCAGATTTTTTGCTGTTATGTTTACCCCTAGGTACTTTACTTTTTTAACCACATTTAATTCTGTCTCTCTCTGAAACCGTTCTGACTCTGTATCTGTCAATTTTTTTTCCAATACCTTGGTTTTCTGTTTGTTTAATTTAAATCCCGCCACCCGACCAAAATCTTGAATCAATTGTAATACTCTTTTCGTACTAGATTCTGGCTCCTGCAGGGTCAAAACTAGGTCATCTGCAAAAGCTTTAAGTTTATATTGTTTCGCTCCAACCTGAATTCCTTCCACCAACCGGTCCCCTCTAATCATATTCAAGAGCACCTCCAGATCCGAAATAAATAGCAAAGGGGAAATAGGGCAGCCTTGTCGTGTTCCTTTTTCGATTTTAAACTCTTCTGTAACCACATTGTTGACTATCAATTTAGCCTTTTGTTCTGAATATATTGCATCAATCCCATTCTCAAAACCCCGTCCCACTCCCATTTCTTTTAAATTTCCCTTCATAAATTTCCAGGAGATATTGTCAAAGGCCTTCTCCGCATCTATAAAAATTAACACTGCTTTTGTATTTATATCTGTTTGCAAAAGTTCCAAGATGTCAATAATGTTCCTTGTATTAGCAAACAAGTGTCTACCTGGGAGAAAGCCTGCCTGGTCCTTGTGGATTACTTCATTTAAAACTTTTTTAAGTCTACTTGCCAAAATGTCTGCAAATATTTTGTAATCCACATTTAAGAGAGAGATGGGACGATAGTTCTTAAGTTGTGTCTTTTCAGCTTCCGATTTTGGTATCAATGTGATAAAGGCTTCCTTCCACGATTCCGGCGCCCTCTTCCCCTCCATAATTTCATTGCTAACCTCCATCAGTGGTTGTATCAAATAGTCTTTTAATGTCTTATAATACTTGGAGGTCGCGCTACCTCGGCGGAGCGAAGCCGCGAGCCATGACCGTAGAGCGCCGTCTTTCTTCCTGAAATTGGGACTGAAAAAAGCAACCCATGAGTAGAAGGAAATTTTGGCACTAAAAGTTTTTATTCCTGAATTCGAGTACGATCGGGGGACGTGTCAAAAAGGAAGTCCACACTCCCCCCCCCCCACCAAAAGACTTAAAGTAAGGAGAGGAACACTAAGTCGGAAAAACTGTGGTGTTTAAAGAAAAAGCTTTCATAAATTGGATTAAAAAGTTAATTGTGCTGGAGTGAAGAGAGGGGAATTTCAGAGGTTTTTTTCTTTTGTTTTCTCTGGCTGACCCCCCCCCCGAACCCGGGCAGCGCCCTGTGTGTGAACCCGAGAGAAAGAATAAGGAGTTTGACAGCTGTCAAAAGAGCTGTCAAACGGATAGTTAAAACCTGGAACTGTGCTATAAATATATTTTTGGATTAAAAGTGTTACATTAAATTCACTGGAAACAAACTAATTTTGAACAACAAAGTAACGGACTGTTGGAAAAGAACCATGATGGAAATCCCCCTGGAGGGAACTAAAGACATTGCAATGGCGGCTGAAGGAAAATTACTGGCAGAGATAAAAAAAATGTTTTTTTTGGTGGGAGCTCTGCAAGAACAGAGCTCGGCTATGAGTGAACAATTGATGACCTTCAATCTTAAACTAAGCAACTCTGTTGATGGAATTAACCGGATGGAAAAAGAACCTGCAGCTGCAGAAGAAGAGATAACTTTAGAACTGGGGGAAAAAGAAGAAGGAGAAGAGGGAGTTCAGGAGGAAGAGAGTAATCAAAAGTCTGTAACTTTTGGGAACAAAAGAAATGAAGAAGACAACCAAAGGATTACAAATCTGCAAAGAAAGATGGAAGTCCCTGGAATAACTGGAATATCGAGCTATAAAAGAATGAACAAGTTTGATGGGGACTTATTCTTTAAGCTGCAACAGGGGAGATTTGTTGATCCTGGACAGAAACTGTTTCTGTTTGATTTGGAAGGAGGAAAATATGAGGAACTGGGGACAGAATTCCTCCGAGAAGAGAAGACCAACAAAAAGGACTATAAACAAAATTGGTGGAAAGAGACTAATTGGGGCCTAAGGGCCTCCGATGTGAGAAATCCGGGTTAAAAATATGGGAAGGGGCAAAAACCGGGGTAGGGGAGGGAGGGGAGTGTAGGGTGGTAAGACTCTGGGATCTAGAACTGAAATATTATGATTTTTGGTTCAATATATGATTTTTGGTTTAATATAAAGACCGAGGAATTTGTGGGAGAGAAATTAGGCCGACCTTAGAGAAAGGATTCAATGTATATAATGGGATATGATAAGTAAAAATGGAAAAATGATAAATTTTAAGAAAGATATGAACAATATTTAAGAGAAATGAACAAATAACTTGCTGAGATACTTAATGAAATTGGAAGGTGGGTAGGGGGGTGTGGGGAAGTCACTGAAAGAAGGTAATGAATGTAAGACCATGAAATTATAGATGTTTTGTTTTGTGTTTGTTTTATATGTGTGTGTTTGTCTGAAAAAGCTGAAAACCCAATAAAAATTTTTATAAAAAAAAAAAAATATAATACTTGGAGGTCAGCCCATCTGGCCCTGGAGATTTGCCCAATTGCATGTTCTGAATGGCTTGTTCAATCTCTTGTCGTGTTATTTTGCAATTCAGGATTGATCTATTTTCTTGTGACAATTTTGGTAGTCCATTTTTTTCCAGAAATTGTTTAATCTCAACCTCGTCTTGCGGCCCTTGAGTGTATAATTTTTTGAAATATCTCTGGAAGCACTTTCTAATATCCACAGGGTTCTGAATGTTTCTTCCTTCAATCTCTAAATTTGTAACTGTATTTAGTTTTTGTCTCCTCTTCAACTGCCAAGCTAGCAGTTTTCCACATTTATTCGCCGATTCAAAAGTTTTTTGTTTCATTAATTTAATCTTCCACTCTATTTCCTGGTTTATCAATTTTTTTTTTTTTATAAATATTTATTAGAATTTTTAAATATAACTGCACAAATAATAAACAATCTTATTTCTGTCACAAGCATAATTTCATCACTTCTTTGGACTCCCTCGAATCTCCCGCTCCCATTTACATCGTTAAAAGTTTTTTCCAAACAAATTATCAACTTGTTTACAATCTCATGTCCACTCATTCAAATATAATCTAACACTTTTTCCAAAAAAATTTATATTTTCTTTAGTCTCACTTATCATCAAATTTAAATCTAATTTAGTGGTGGCCAATTTTTTATAATCTAGCATCCTTCTTAACATTCAACCAAATTACAATGTTTTTGTAGATACATCTTGAATTTCTCCCAGTCTTCCTCCATCTTCTCTTCTCCCAGATCACGGATTCTGCCAGTCATCTCGGCCAGTTCAAATTTATCTCAAAATAGTCTTTCAAAAGTTTTTGGGCCTTCTTAGTGATCTCCTGATCTCTAAACAAATTGTCATTCATCTTCCATCTAAAGGAGCCGGTTGGTAGTAGTGTCATGTCCATCTTTACTGCATTATGGTCGGAGCAGGTCTTTGGGCAGATTTCCACCTTTCTGGCCTTAGGTGCCAGACCTCTAGATATCCATATTTGGTCGATTCTTGTCCAGGTCAGTTGGGCTTCAGAGAAAAATGTTCCCTCTCTTCCCAAGGGGTTCTTTGTCCTCCAAATGTCAATCAGGTCCATATTGTCTGTCATTTCAAAAAAAGTCTTTGGTAGTCTGCCGTCTTTTGTGACATTTTGGCTTTGTGACTTATCCATGTTAGTTGATACGACCCCGTTCATATCTCCCATCATGATGATGTTGTTGTAGTCCAGATAATCCAGCATGGTCTCGTGCAACTTCTTGTAAAATTCCGATTTCCCCTCATTTGGTGCATAGATTCCTAATATCATAAGCTTCTCTCCTTGATGTTGTATCTCAATTGCCAAAATTCTTCCATGTTCGTCTTTAAATAAGAATTTAGGTGACAGGCTCTCTTTTGCATATATCACCACACCTCTCTTCTTTACTCTGTCCGAAGATATAAATTCCTGGCCAAGTCTTTTGTTTATTAACACTTTTCTGTGGAGCCTAGTCACATGTGTTTCTTGCAGGCAGATAATGTCCAATTGTTCTTTTTTTAATATATGAAATATTTTCCTCCTTTTTTCCGGGATGTTACAGCCATTTATGTTCCAGCTCAAAAGTTGCAGAGACATCCTGAAGAAATCTGGTTATTTTTCCAAGGGTGGTATCTTATTCGCTGGATCTTCAGGTTCCAAGGGTGCCGGTACCGCCGGTGCTCCAGGCCCAAAAGGTGATTCGATTCCTTTTTGAAGGTCCTCTCCGTATGTAGTTAGAAATTTGTCTCTGTCTTCCAATGTTCTGATTTTAACCTTCTTCCCTCTGAAGGTAAAGGATAGTCCTAAAGATAATTGAGTTGCTCCTAAGCAGTCTGACCAATTCAAAATAGGCAGATCTAAGATCCAACAGTTGTTTAGGAATATCTTTGTAAATTTCAATTCTTCTATCCAAAATGTCCAGTGACTTTTCGTAATGTAGGCCCAAAATCTTATCCCTTTCCTCCTTTGATCTCAAAGTTATCAAACAGTCTCTGGGCTTCTCTTTCTTTACAAGTCTTCCAAGCCTGAAAGCTGACACAATTTTAAAGTCCTTTTCCTCTAAATTCCAGAACTTGGAAAATTCTTTAGTCAAAAACTCAGCTAGGTTGCCTTCTTCCACTTCTGGTATCGACCTTATCCTTAAGTTACTCTCCCGGTTCCGCAGTTCTATCATAGAAAGATAGGTCTGGTGTTCACCTACTTGTTTGCAGAGTGGTCTTACCTCTTGTTCTAAATTTTCAAGTTTTTGGCTAGTGTCCTCAGCCAATTTCCGATTTTCTACTGTGGCCTCCGTCAACTGCCCAATTGCCTGTACGTTCTGTGATACTTGTCCAGTTAGTCTATTTAAACATTCTGTGTTTTGATCAATCTTAGCTGTTTGTTCATCAGCTTTCTTGTCCAGAGATTCCACTCTCTTATCCAGAGATTCCAATTTTTCATAAATTTTCTCTAAAATGGAAGCAGTTGCTCCTGAGGCCATATCTTCCAATTGTAACTGTTCAGTTTCTCCCTCCCCTACCCGTGGCAGAGAAGCAGCTTCTTCCTCTGAAGGCAAAGTAGGTACAGATGATCTACGTGTCTGCGAGGCTGAGGTTAAAGTTGTTAAAGTTGTTTGTCTAGTTCTTCCCCTCTTTCTTGCGCCACTCATTCCAGAGTTATCTAAAAGTCAAGGTCAAGCTGAGTTGTTCCCATGAGAAAACAACGGCCCAGAGGAAAAAAAAAAGTCAAACAGGAGGTCGGGAAAAGGAAAGTAGAATGATGTCACTGCTGTAAATCCCAAATCCTCTAGGGGGAGCTTAAAATGTCTTTAGGGAAGAATCCAGTTCTGGTAAATTTACTAAAATCAAATTTAATGTCCAAGAACCTTCAATAGCAGGTTTTAAGCAGAGTTAGTGTTAACATCCACATTGTTTCAGACAGTGCATACTGGTGTTTCAAATGATGTTTCAAAGTAACAAGTCCAAACCTCCTCAGATTGTTGCAAGTTCTAATACAAAGTAGCCAGATCTGCAAAACTGACAGCTCAGTTGCTCAGGCAGCTCCAGCACCTGGGTTTCTCATTCAAATTGTAGTTCCAATAGAAGAAAGGTATCACAATGCAAATAAAAGGCAGGAGATCAAATGCTTAAAGTCCTTGTTTTGTTTAAGGAAAAGTTCAGTGGGTGCTCAGATCAGTTAGGCTAAAAGTTCTTTCTGCGCCTCCACTCCTCCAGCTCTTTGCTTTGAAGTTCAGTAGCAGCGGAAGACGGACCTGTTTTACGTCGCTCCGCTTTCAGCCAAATTCAGTAATTTAGTCTCAAATTTTATAAAGTCCTTCTTTACTCACGGGTTGTTGCTTTTCCGAATCAGAAGTTTCCAGGAAAAGAGGTCAGCGCTCACCGGCAGCAGCAGTGCGGCTTCACTCCGCAGATTGCGAAACGACTCACAGCGCCGCTACCCCCTCCACATTCCGGAGCCCCTTACGGGGTTCCTTCAGCGTTTCGGGGGCCGCTTCTGGCGCCCGCCGAGTCCCAAGACCACAGGCTTTTGCTGCCTGTGGGTTTCCAGAGTGGGTCTCCGCTTCGCCGTAGCGGACGACCCGATTTCCACGGAGCTGCTCCTCACTGAGAGAAGAGGACCGCCATTGCCATTCGCACCGCCTCCGGAAGTCTCTCCCTCAATTTCTAAGTTTGTTACCGTGTTCAGTTTTTGTCTCTTTTTCAGCTGCCATGCTAGCAGCTTTCCACGTTTATTTGCCGATTCAAAGGATCTTTGTTTCATTAACTTAACTTTCCATTCCACTTCTTGGTTTATCAATTTTGAATATTGTGCTTGGTAATGTTTAATTTCTCTTAGAATCTCCTTTGATTTCGGTCTCGATCTTAACTTCTTCTCACCTTCTTTAATTTTCTCCAAAATCTTGTCTTTTTTCTCATTCTGTGCTTTTTTCTTTATAGTATTCTGTTGTATCAGAAACCCCCTCATAACCGCCTTACTTGCGTCCCAGACAATTCTTTTTTCCACCGTGGTGTTCAGGTTTATCTCAAAGTAGTCCTTCAAAGCTTTTTGGGCCTTTTTTTTTTTAATAATATTTATTAGAAATTTCCAATTACAACAAAATAAAAAGAACAAAACATCCCAATTTAAAATCTTATTTTCAATAACATCTTTCCAGGACTTCCCCTCCCCTCCCCCTCTTGTATTCCAATTCTTACAAATAAATTCAGCAAGTTCTTATCCCAGATTTTGAACTTATTATCATTAGCCCAATTTTAAAAATATTTTCCCATCCCCTAAAATCGACCTGTTCCCTTCCACGCGTTCCCCCCTTTAATATACAATACAAATTAAAATAATCAAATATAATTAATTAAGATAAAATTATAAAATATAATTAAGATAATCAAATATAATTTTACGCCCTTTGGATTCCAAATTTCCCTCCCCCCTTTCCCGGTTGCATTCCCAATGTTCATCAACGTCTGATGTCTTCCTGGAGCTCCCACATCTATCTAGGCCATAGTCCTTTACCAGTCATCTTTAATTTCGAATGTCCAATCTTGGAAGGAGTCTATCTCAAAAAGGCCCATTTCTTCCATCCAGATTTTTATATTTAGGAGTAAAAATTCCAATTTTATTTCTTTAGACCTTTCAAATCTGGATGTCCCAAATGTTCCCACTTCCAACTTTATCCAATTCTTGTTGTTCTTGTTGTTCTTGTTGATCTCTCTCCTCCTTTTTTTTTTCTTTTCCTGCTCTCCTGCACAAATGTTCTAATTCCAAAAACTTCTAATTCCTCTGCAGAGGCTCTGTTATTCAGGAACAAAACATTATGCCAAGTCCCTTCCATTCTTCAATAGATAAATCTATTGTCTCCTTTAGTGTGTAGACCTCTGTAGACAAAATAGTGTTCCATTTCTGCAGTTTCCCAGGAGATAAAAAGTTCTATTCAAATTCCAAGCCAACAATACTTGTAATATCCCTCAGCTCCTCTAGATGGATTGCAATAACTCAATTCCCTTCCAGATCACGCCCACCAGTCAAAATAACTTGTTATTCCTTGTTTTAAACAATTTAAATCCAATTTGTAACAAATGTAACCGGCAAAGTC
The DNA here is from genome assembly GCF_964252035.2 of Podarcis erhardii. Taxonomy (NCBI): domain Eukaryota; kingdom Metazoa; phylum Chordata; class Lepidosauria; order Squamata; family Lacertidae; genus Podarcis; species Podarcis erhardii. The sequence goes on along the minus strand of NC_138506.1, from coordinate 29,489,461 downwards.
CTCGTAACAAAGTTCTCATTTTTGTTCTTCCGCTTTGACAGCTCTTTGACAGCTGTCAAAACCTCTCTTTCTCTTCTCCCGGCGCTCTCACAAATCGCTCCCAGGATTCCGGGGGGGGGGGGGTTGCTTTTTAATTCAATTCCACTTTTCTCCTCCAGCTCAGTCTTATAATTTTCCATCGCGAAGTTAGTAACTTTGTCAAAATAGGGTTGCGCTCGATCTTAGTTGTCAAATCCTTTACTTTAACTCCTCTACGACGGGGGGGGGGGCTGACTTCCTTTTTGCGCCTCCCCCGCTCGCTCCGAATTTTTTTTAAAAAAATTATCCCCCTTTTTAGTCCAGGTTCCAATTACTCACGGGTTATTCTTTTAAGTCCAAATTTTCAATAGAAGAAGTCAGCGCTCTCCGTCGAATGGCATGCGGCTTCGCTCGGCAGGGGAAGCGGAGGACTCAAAGCACCCCCCCCGTCACCCGTTCCGCAGCCTTTAAAAAGGCTCCTTCGCGGGTCGGGGGGGCGCAAAAGGTGCCAGCCGAGTCACCATGTCTATGGGTTTCAGCGCCCATGGTTTTTGAGGGTCCCCGCGTCGCCGGCGCGGTAGGACCCAGCCCCTGCCGAGCAGGCTCCCTCCGGAGCTCGGAGGGAGTCCGCCATTCGGCGATGGCGCCAACCCGGAAGTCGCTTTTTGGGCCTTTTTAATAATCTCCTGATCTCTAAACAAATTGTCATTCATCCTCCATCTAAAGGAGCCGGTTGGAGTTAGTCTCATATCCATCTTTACAGTGTTATGGTCGGAGCAGGTCTTTGGGCAGATTTCCACTTTTTTTATCTTGGGTGCCAGGCCTCTAGTTGTCCAAATTTGGTCGATTCTTGTCCATGTCAGTTGGGCTTCAGAAAAGAATGTTCCTTCTCTTCCTAGAGGGTTCTTTGTTCTCCAGGTGTCAATCAAGTCCATGTTGTCGGTCAATTCAAAAAATGTTTTGGGTAGTCTGCCTTCTTTTGTTACGTTTTGGCTGTGCGATTTATCCATGTTAGTTGATACCACCCCGTTCATATCTCCCATCATAATGATGTTATCATAGTTCAGATAGTCCAGCATTATCTCATGCAGCTTCTTATAAAATTCCGATTTTCCCTCATTTGGCGCATAAATTCCTAATATCAAAAACTTTTCTCCTTGAGTCTGGATCTCAATTGCCAGAATTCGTCCTTGTTCATCTTTAAATAGAAATTTTGGTGACAGGCTCTCTTTTGCATATATCACCACACCTCTTTTCTTTACTCGATCCGAAGAGATAAATTCTTGGCCTAATCTTTTATTTATTAACACTTTTCTATGTAGCCTAGTCACGTGTGTTTCTTGCAAACAAATAATGTCCAATTGTTCTTTTTTCAAAATGTGGAATATCCTTCTCCTTTTCTCCGGGATGTTGGCGCCATTTATGTTCCAACTCAGAAGTTGCAGAGACATCCTGGTCAAATCTGTTATTGTCCTGGTGGTGGTATCTTTTTGTCCTGGTCTTCAGACCCCTCAGGTGTAGGTGTAGGTAAAGACTGTGGTCCAGCCCCTGAAGGTCTTTCAATCCCTTTCTGAAGGTCCTCTCTGTAGGTATTCAAGAATTTATCTCTGTCTTCAGCTGTTTTAATTTTCACCTTCTTCCCTCTGAACGTAAAAGATAGTCCTTGTGGAAATTCCCACCTAAAGATAATTAAGTTGCTCCTCAACAGCCTTACTAGTTCAAGGTAGGTGGATCTAAGGTCCAAAAGTTGTTTAGGAATATCCTTGTAAATCTCTGCTCTTTTGTCCAAAATTTCAAGTGACTTTCCGTAATGTAGTCCTAGTATTTTGTCCCTTTCCTCCTTGGATCTCAAGATAATCAAACAGTCTCTGGGCTTGTCCTTCCTTGTAAATTTCCCAAGCCTAAAAGCAGTCACGATTTTAAAGTCTTTTTCCTCCTCCAAAGGCCACCACTTGGAAAATTCTTTTGTTAAAAACTCAATTAAGTTCCCTTGTTCGGGTTCAAGTTCTGGTATAAACCTCAATTTTAAGTTATTTTCCCGGGCCCGAAGTTCAATCATAGACAGATAGGCCTGTTATTCCCCAACCTGCTTATGCAGTGGTCTTACCTCCTGCTCCAGTGCTGCAGTTTTCTGGATGGCTTCCTCTGCCAGTTTCCGATTTTCTACAGTGGATTCAGATAAGTTGCCAATTGCTTGAGCGTTCAAAGTAAATTGTTCAGTTAACTTGTTAACACAATCTCTGGTCTGATCAATCTTTGCCATTTGTTCATCCACTTTTTTGTCTAGGCCTTCCAATTTTTCAAGTATTTTGTCTAATACTGAAGCAGATCCACCTGATGCCATATCTTCTCCCAACAGATGCTCACTTTCTTCTAGTTCCAAAACATCAGGAACAGATGATCTACGCGGCTGTGAAAGTAAATTCAAAGTTGTTTGCCTTTTTCCTCTAGCCGCTCTTGTTTGTCTCCCAGTGCCGCTCATTCCACTTCTGTCTGCTAATCAAGGTCAAATTGAATATGTTCCCATGAGAATCCACAAGCCCATAAAGTAAACAACCAAGTAGGAGGAAAGGAAACCAAAAGGAAAGTTACATATGGTTGTAAATCCAAAGTCCTCTAGAGGGAGCCCACTTATATTGTAGGGAAGAAGTCAAGTTATTAATATCAATTATTTAAATTTTTCCAAACTTCAATACTTTAAAAACAATGTCCAAACAGCCTTTAATTTCCTAAAGACCTTCAACTTAGTTGTGTTTGGCAGAGTTGGTCTCAGAATATAACAATGTCTCAATAAGTGCAGGATGTAGCAATTCAATGTAACAGTTCCACTAAAGCTCAGCTAGTAATAACTCCAGCAACAAAGTGTCAAGATCTTGCAATCTGACAGTTCTGTTATCTAGGCAGTCCGACTGCCTGGGATTCTTTGTCAATTTGTAAATCCAGCAGGGCAGGTAAAACACAGTTCATATTTTAAAATATGGCTTTTAAAGGGTTAAGTCCTAAAGCAACTTGAATAGATGTGAGAGTTGATTGCCTTTTAACACCTCTTCAAAGGCTCCAAACATCAAAGTCTTTGCTTTAAATCTTAAGCAGTGGCAAGAGACGGACTTCCTGGTTTCGTCTCTCGCTTTTAGCCGAATTAGCAAAAATTTATCCTCCAAATCTTTCTTTCTTTTCTTACTCACGAGTTGTTGGTTTCAAGCCGAATGTTTCCAGGAAAAGAGGACAGCGCTCACCAACAGCAGCTACGCGGCTTCACTCCACAGAAAGAGCGATTGACTCACAGCACCACGCCAACCCTTACACGTTCTGGGACCTCTTACGGGGTCCCTTCTACGTTTCGGGGGGCGCTCCTGGTGCCCGCCGAGTCCCACGGCCACAGGCTTACGCTGCCTGTGGTTTTCCGATGTGGGTCTCCGCTGCGCCGTAGCGGACGACCCGTTTCTGCGGAGCCGTAGCGGACGACCCGTTTCTGCGGACGCGCCGCCTCCGGAAGTCCACCAGTCACGGAAAATTGCTGATGTGTTAAGCAAACTAAACCTGATGGATGCTAACCCTGTAGACACACCGATGGTAACAGGTTATCAGGTAGATGACACTGAAGAAGCATTTTCTGATACTACACTGTACAGAAGTGTGCTAGGCAAGCTAAACTTCATTGCCAGATGTTCAAGACCAGACATTGCTGTTAGCTGTAATTTGCTAAGCAGACAAGTCAACAATCCTACTGTTAAGGATTGGAAAGCTCTGAAACGCGTAGCGCGCTATTTGAAAGGCACTATGCATTACAGACTGAGATTTAACAATCAGAAGTCTGGTGGTCTTGAGATATTTGCAGATGCAAGTTTTGGAAGTGACACTACAGACAGGAAAAGTACGTCTGGAGTTTGCTATATGTACAATCAGGGTCTATTTGATTGGTCATGCAAGAAGCAAACAACAGTTAGCTTAAGTACTTGTGAAGCTGAACTGAATGCACTGTCTTATTCACTCAAAGATTGTGAATGGTTGTTACAATTGTGCAAAGACATGAAAATTCCTGTCAAATGTCCAATCCAGGTTTACCAGGACAACAAAGCATGTTTGGCTTTGCTGAATTCTGAAGGTTGTAAGCAAAGCACGAAGCACTTGCAATTGAAGTTGCAACATGCTAGGGAACGTATTCAGAAGGGACTCGTAACGGTGTCCTATATGCCAGGTAATGAAATTCCTGCTGATGTATTGTCCAAGATTGTATCAAGGGATCAACACTGTACCTATGTGCAGAAGTTGGGTTTGTACTGATATTGTACGAACACGCTGCCCAGTGATGTTCACAGAAAGGGGGAGGATGTTGGTTTCTGCTTCCTTCACTGTGCAGCGAAATGCTTGTCACGGGACATTGTTTTGCATTCCACAGTCAGAGTACTGTTGGGTTCCCACGGGAATGGGCGACTGGATGTGACGTTCACTGGTTTCCTGTTTTCCACTGTTCTCTCGGCGTTCTTTGTTTCCGAGAGGAAGTTGCTTCTCTGCTCTCGCAGAGGAAAGATGCATGTTTGTATTCTCTCAGCATAGAAGTGTAAATAAAGTTAAGAATGTGGCACATACTGCTTATCTTCCGCTGTGTGTGACGACGCTCTGTTTGGGCTCCAGAGAAGACGAGCCTGTATCAGCTTCAGCTTCAGATGGGCAGAAGCTGGTCAAAAACCTCACAGGGAGCACTAGCTTGTCTGTGTCACACAGCCTGCCTTGAGTTCTCCAAGTCAGCTCAAGTGTGCTGGAAGACATTGCCCAGTTATGATTTAAGATTCAAAGCCTGGTCAGATTCTGCCTATCGAACAAGAGAGAGACTGCCATCTTGTCTTTCGCCCCAGACAGCAAAATGGTTTGGACTGCCACTGGGTCCCAGGATTTGACCTTGAGGGTTACTTGTGAGCTTTTAAATAGGGATGGGGATGAGGACATGACAGGGCAATGGGAGCATTTCAACTAACAAACTTGCTGCTTCTTAAGTTGGCTAAAGAGGGTAAGAGAGTGAAAATGGATAATGGGAATATAGCAGTTGTGGAGATGAGAGCTTTTCTCATTCCAGGTGTTGCTGAACTACAACTCCCATAATCTCTGGTCATGATGGGAGCTGTAACACATACTTTCCCCATACTTGGAGTAAAGGGACATAGGAATCTGCCTTACAGCCAGGCCATTGGTCCATCTAGCTCCATATTGTCTATGCTGAGTGGCAGCTCTCAAGGGTTTCAGGCAGTGGTCTGTCTTTCTTATTCCTACTTGGAGATTCTGAGGATTGAACCTGGAAACTTCTGCATGTAAGGCTCTACCACTGAGCTATGCTGACCCTCCAAACCAGCCTCTTCCCCTGTGCCAAATGCCTCTGCTGCAGCCAATGAAGAGTTCCCAACATCTAGAGAACATTGACTGCACTGCTGAATGTGGAACCACCAAGGCTGCAGATCTTAACTGTCCTCTGTCCAGTTAACTGTCCTCTGTGTACTCACATCATGCAGGCATGCAATGAAGGCAGGTGCTCAAGGGTTTCTTTCTCCTAGTGTGCGCACTACTGGTTAGAAGGGGGCCAAACGGCAGTGGCATTAAAACTTTTTTATCTACACTGCAGTGTTTTGTTTCAAATTGCATCAGCTTGTAAGAGTGGGGGCTGATAACAGGATCAAAGCAATCTCTTGGATCTTGCAAAAAGGTAGGTTTAGTGTGGACAGGGTGGATTGGGAAAGGGACACACAAAATGAACTTGGGGGGGGGGCGCTGCATTGCCTTTCCCTACAAGGAAATGCCAATTCAGGGGTGGAAAATCTTTTTTCCCAACCCAATTACCTCATTCCATTCTGGGCAACCTTCTGAGCACCACATGCTGGTGGTAGGTGGGGGCAGAGGCAAAAGTGAGTAGGGCAGCTAATGTAAATGTTACCTCTGTACAGCAGGCCAGTTTCTACACATGCCCTTCCATATCCTCCATCTAGGCAAGTGAAATATACTCAGAGTTGAGTGTGGATTTCATGCTCTTTATTCAGCTCATATTAGCGAGGAATGAAACTTCCCCCACAATATCTGCTTTATATACATTATTTACACAATGGGCCGCATGTGATTGGCTAATTCCGGGATTCTCCTGTAGGCCAATCAGGTTGTGGATTCACTTCCACCTGGAGCTGGATTGGGTGGCTCCTGCGGACCAATCATACTGCTGCATTGTTCTAGGACCAATGTGAGAGATAGTAAGTCTGCAGGCTTGAGTTTGCTAGCTGATGCAACTGGCTTATGCAATCAGCCTGCAATACTTTCTATGGAAGTGCTGGGTCAGAAAGACTCAGCAGTAATGTGCTGTCAGTTGATTGGCTGTCATCGGTTTCAGCTGGACTAAAATTTCATTCTAGAGGTAAAGGCTGCGCACTCACTCAACAGCAAGATCTGACGGAGTTGAGACACGTAGTGAAGAAAAGAAGATACAGCACTCAAACTGAAAATTCCTCTCTGCTGACAGAACATTAGCTTTTTGTCGCTCTCTTAAAACTTTTTCCTTTTTGTCTTCCTCTTTCTTTCTCTTCTCCCTCTCTCTCTTTCTCTCTTTTTCCTGTCTTTTTTCCCACTTTGTCCCTTTTAATTTTTCTTTATGTTTCTTATCACCCCATTTTTTTCTCTTCTCTTATAGTATCTGTTTCGCATTAGTACTTATTTAAAGGTACCCCTGTCCGTACGGGCCAGTCGTGACCGACTCTAGGGTTGTGCGCTCATCTCACTCAAGAGGCCGGGAGCCGTCGCCGTCGCCGTCTGAAGACACTTCTGGGTCACATGGCCAGCGTGACGAAGCTGCAGCTGGCGAGCCAGCACCAGCGCCGCACACGGAAACGCTGTTTAGCTTCCCGCTATAAAGTGGTACCTATTTATCTACTTGCACTTAGGGGTGCTTTCGAACTGCTAGGTGGGCAGGAGCTGGGACCGAACGACGGGAGCTCACCCCGCCGCGGGGATTCGAATCGCCGACCTTACGATCAGCAAGTCCTAGGCACTGAGGTTTTACCCACAACGCCACCCGCATCCCTATTTATTTATGTTCATTTATTTCCCAGCCCCCCTACTTCTATTTTCTTTTTATTAGCAGTATGGTTTCATTTAATTAATCAATTATTGGAATTATATTATTATTTGACTGGATAAACTGCACGATATAATTCAGTCTTAAATTAGTGAGTTTTTAAATTTATCAGGTAAAAATTGTAAATGAATTTGGAAGTTATAATTATTAACCTTGCTACTCAGAATTTATGTGAATGAATTTGAAGTATCTTATTATAGACTGAACCACGTATAAATTTGAGAATAAGAAAGTGTATGGTAGGAGCTACATATTTAAAGAGACTAAAGAAATTCCCAGCAATGGCTGGTAAAAAACCTCCTACTGCATCGTTAGCTACACAAGGCACACAAGCAAGGAGAAGCTCTGCTTATGATCTGGATGCAACAGTGGATATCAAGGAATTATGATTGGAATTATGAAAAGACATTGCAGATCTTAACTGTAAATGAAAATGCTAAAATAGTAGAGGATAATTTTATGTCAATGAAGGTTAAATTAGATGAAAATGTTAAAATTACAGCGGATTTATCAGATCAGGTACACAATTTGGTACAAGAAAATTCCGAATTAATAAAAACCGTGCATGACCTTAAAGAGAAATCTCAGAATTTAGAAGAAGGGCAGAAAAAAATACAGCGATAAAGTGCATGCAATAAAATACGAGAGGAAACAGTGGATTTGAGGAAACAACAAGAAGCAATCTGGGACTCTGGCAATTTTACAAATGCAGAGAAGATAAAATACATTGAGATTCAGAGCATTATTGAAGAAGACAGAGGAAGTTATAGAGAGAAAAATAGCCAAAGAACTCGCTGTCTGGTTAGAACTTGAGGAATCAGAGGTAACACAAAAAATAGAAAAAGCCTGTAGAGTAAACTCTAAGGTAGCCAAACAAAATAGCTGGCCAGCAGACTGTCTCGTATCTTTCAAGTCCTTAGACTTAAAAAACTAAATTCTTCAGACAAGTAACAAACCCCCCCCCCCGAGAGTTGAAGGAAAAGATATAATCATACATAAAATTATTCCAAATCAACTGATAAGGAAAAGAGATAAATATAAGGCTCTGACGGATGCTCTAAAAACCAAAACAATTGATTATAGATGGGAGTTCCCCGAAGGGATCTCCTTTTTTAAGGGCAAATGTAGAAAAATTTTGTCTGTACCAGAAGCAGAAATTTTTTGGAGAACCTACTGCCACTTTGGGGACATTCAGAGGAACCGGAACAGTAACGTTTGATATTAACTGAAGTTGTTTTTTTCTTCTTCTTTTTTATGTTGAATAATTTCTGCAGAGAGAAGTATATTGTGAAATGAAAAAATGGTATGGGATGCAAGCAAAGCGATGTTAAGAGGATTCTTTATCAAGCAGAATGCAATCCAAAAGAAAATGGAAAAGAAAGAAATGGAAATTTGGGAGGAAATTTGGTTAAATGAAAAAAAAAAAATAATTCCAAAAACCAGATGATGAACAGATTAAACTAACCATAAAAACTTTACAGACTCAATTTTCCATGTTAATAAATGAGGAAATAGAATGGAAAATAAAGTTGATGAGACATAGAAACTTTGAGTATGCAAATAAATCGGGTAAATTATTGGCCTGGCAGATAAAAAAGGAGCAAGATGACAGAATTATTAGTAAAATTAAAGTTGAGGAAGCTTGGATTCAAAACCCGAAAGAGATCAGGAAAAGTTTTGCCAACTTCTATTCAAAACTATATAAAGAAGGCCCGGAGAAGAATGAAAAAATTAAGGAATTCTTAAAGACATGTAAATTACCAACGATTTCTAAGGAAAAAATCAATAACTTTAAATTCCCCCATTACAGCGATGGAAGTACAGCATTCTATTCAAAGATCAAAATCAGGGTCCTGACAGTCTTCCAGCTGTTTATTATAAAAAAATTAGAAGATGCTTTATCCCTACCCCTAAAAGCTACCGGAATCTTGGAAGGAGAGCTATACCTCGGTCATCCATAAACAAGGAACAGGACTATCAAATATTGCTAACTATAGACCTTTTGCTCTGCTAAACAATGACTATAAGATCTATGCTGATATCGGTAGACTTCCGGGTTGGCGCCTCCAGTAATGGTGGAATTCCTCTGATTGGGAGGAATTTGCCTCATGGAAATTTGGGTCTGGCCGCCACGGCGAAGGCGGAGACCCACTAAAAATCACAGGCGGGTGAAGCCTGTGAACCTGGGATTCGGCTGGCACCTTTTGCGCCTCCCCCACTCATGGGGAAACCCGGTTTCGGGGTTCCAGAGCGACATGGGGTGAGTGGCGCGGTGCTTCGAATTGACTGCTTCTTCCACGGAGCGAAGCCGCATAGCTGTTGCCGGAGAACGCTGACCTTTTCCTGTGGACAATTTGATCTTAAAGCAACTACCCGTGAGTAGAGCGGAGAATTGGATTTTTAAACGTCTTAATTTGGCACCGAAATGGGGAGGTTCAAAACAGGAAGTCCGCCTTCCCCTTTTGTAAATAAATCGCAGCAAAGAGGCTGTAAGCTAAAGTCTTGGAAAGCCTACTGTAAAGGACTAAATTTCCATCGGTAGAAAACATTAAACCCCCCTTGGAAGCAGGAGGGAAGCAGGGGGGAAGTTTTGGATTGTGTGCATCTGCAGGAGAGAGCGAAGAAAGTCAAAATACCACCGCTCCGAACCTGGAAACGGGCTGCTAGTAAGACTGACGTTTTTGGATTGTTCATTGACAGTGAATAGAACGTTCGCTGACAGCTAGCTAAATAAGAGAGATACATTGTTTCTCTCCGTCTGCTCTTAAAAAGGAGTAAAAGTAACTGAAAATTGAAACTAACTTTATTGTTTGAACTGTGTTTAAAAGGACTAATACAAATAGAAACTGTTTCCCTCTAGAGGAAGCCTTTGAAACTGTTACAAGAGCTGAGCTGGGGGAATTTCCAGCTGCAAGATAAAGCTGTGAGACTTTGGGAATGACCTTGAATCGGTTAAGAATGTCGACAGAAGAGGCCTTAGTGACTGTATTATGTAAGATAAATGATTCATTGGAACAGCTTCACAAGAAGGTGGATTTAACTATAGAAAGTATAAATAATTTGGGACAAAAGGTGAACACCAATACAGAAATTATCCAGAAATTGACACAGGAATCTACTTTGACTTGGCAAACTGCGGAGAAGGCTAGGGAGAAAGCTGTTGCCGTTGAACCTAAAGTAACACAATTGGAGAGAGAAAGAGTCCCAGCCTCACACATGCAACTTGATGATCATAAGTTGATGCCTGTTGTGATTGAATCTAAAGGAAAACAGACTTTGAGGATCAGAGCCCTGCCTGAACTGGAGAGGGAAGGTTTGATGGACTTTCTTACACAGGAATCTGCTGATTTTTGGGACCTGGACTTGGGCCAAGAAGAGACTAAAATTGTGGGGGCTTTCAGACTCTACCAGAAGAACTTAGAAGAAGAACAGTCAAGAGAGGAAACTTTTAAAGACGTCCTGAAATACCTTTTGGATCTTAGGTTTAACTATGGAGATTTGGTTGCCCTGTCGAGAAGGAATAAAATCATCTTTAGGTGGGAGCTTCCCCGAGATCTACTCTTTAGCCTCAAAGGAAGAAAAATAAAAATAAGATCAGTAGAAGACAAAGCAAAGTTCTTGTATATCTCTCTCTATTTCCTATCTCTGGAAATAGAGAGAGATCAAGATGGTAACATTCTAGTACACCAGTCACGGAAAATTGCTGTGTTGGTTTCTGCTCTCTTCACTGTGCAGCGAAATGCTTGTCACAAGACAATGTTTACATTCCACAGTCTGTGCTGTTGGGTTTTCCCATGGGAAAGGGAGACTGGATGTGACGTACACTGGTTTCCTGTTTTTTCACTGTTCTTTGCAGTTCAGTGTGTGTTGTTTTTTCTCTCCGTGCTTTAGAGGAGAGAGGATGCTTTTCTCTGCTCCGGCAGAGGCAAGATGTTTTTCTGTAACATACCAGCTTTGAAGTGTAAATAAAGCAATATAGAGTATGTGGCACGTACTCCTCATCCTTCCGCTGTGCACGGGACACTGCTTATCAACAACAAAAACCAGCACCTTAAACCTGATCCTGTACTCCACCGGGAGCCAGTGCAGCTGGTATAGCACCGGGTGAATGTGATCTCTAAGCGAAGACCCCGTAAGGAGTCTCGCTGCGGCATTTTGCACCCGCTGGAGTTTCTGGGTCAGTCTGAAGGGCAGCCCCACGTAGAGCGAGTTACAATAATCCAGTCTGGAGGTGACCGTCGCGTGGATCACAGTGGCTAGGTCAGGGCGAGAGAGGTAAGGAGCCAACTGCTTAGCTTGGCGGAGATGAAAAAATGCCGCCTTTGTTATAGCTGCAATCTGCGCCTCCATGGAGAGGGAGGTATCGAAGATTACACCCAAACTCTTAACGGACGGTGCTGGCACTAATTGCACCCCCGCAAGAGATGGGAGTTGCCCCCTCAGTCCCATGTCGTCCCGTCCCAGCCAGAGGACCTCTGTCTTCGAAGGATTTAACTTCAACCGGCTCCCACGTAACCATCCAGCCACAGCCTCCAAGCATCTGATCAGTGTGTCTGGGGCCGAGTCCGGGTGGCCGTCCATCAACAGATAGAGTTGGGTGTCATCAGCATACTGATGGCAGCCCAGCCCAAAACTCCGGACAAGCTGGGCGAGGGGGCGCATAAAGATGTTAAAAAGCATCGGGGAGAGTATTGCACCCTGGGGCACACCACACACCAAGGAGTGGCGGGATGACAATTCCCCCCCAAGCGCCACCCTCTGTCCCCGACCAGAGAGAAACGAGCGCAGCCATTGAAGGACTGGGCCCTGGATCCCCACGTCGGCAAGGCGGTGGTCCAGGAGTTCGTGATCGACCATGTCGAAGGCTGCTGACAGGTCTAGAAGAATCAGCAGCCCCTACCCGCCTCGATCCAGCTGCCTGCGGAGATCATCTGTTAGGGCGACCAGAGCCGTCTCGGTCCCATGACCAGCGCGGAAGCTGGACTGGAATGGATCCAGAGCCGATGTTTCATCCAGAAACCTACCAAGCTGTTCAGCAACCGCTCTCTCAATCACCTTACCCAGGAATGGAAGATTCGAAACCGGTCGGTAATTGGATAGATCTAAGGGATCTAATGATGTTTTCTTTAAGAGCGGGCGCACCACTGCCTCCTTCAGTTCCCCTGGGAATGTCCCGGTGCCAAGGGACAAATTGATGATATCCCCCAGGGGGGCCCGCACCTCGTCTGGACACGCTCTAATCAGCCATGACGGGCACGGGTCAAGAGGACAGGTGGTGGGCTTTCCAGCTTGGAGGAGTCTGTCCACATCGGCTGGGGATATCCAGTCAAAGTGGTCCAATACTGAACCCGAGGACAGTCGAGGGGCCTCCAGTTCCTTTATTGTATCCAAATTGGCAGGGAGGTCATGGCGGAGCAACAAGACCTTCTCCGCAAAAAAGCTCGCAAATGCCTCACAGCTGTGTGTCAAATTGTTATTTAAATTTGGCTGCCCTTCGAGGGACGTTAAAGACCGAATTATACTAAATAATTGCGCCGGGCGAGAGCTAGCGGATGCAATGGAGGCCGAGAAGTAAGACTTCTTAGCGGCCTTCACTGCCATCTCGTAGGTTTTCATAAAAACCCTATAAGATGTTCTTGAAGCTCCGTCACGGGCACCCCGCCATACTCGCTCTAGCCGTCTGAGGTCCCGCTTCATTTTCCGGAGCTCCTCGGTAAACCAGGGAGCCCGGTTTCTGCGGGGTCGCAGAGGGCGCTTAGGTGCGATCTCATTGATGGCTGCCAGGAGCTGGGTATTCCAGGCCTCAACAAGCTCAGTCAATGAGTCGCCAGGGGGAGAAAGGTCCCGCAAGGCTTGACGGAATCTATCAGGGTCCATCAGCCTCTGCGGGCGAGCCCAAATTGGCTCGCCACCCAAGCAGGGTGGGGGGTGGAACGTCAATCCTGGCTTTCAGAGCATAGTGATCAGACCATGGCACCTTCATCGAAGGAAACATGATCACATCTATACCGATGCCAAAGATCAAATCCAGCGTGTGGCCTGCTTGATGTGTGGGGCCCGAAACAAACTGGGAGAGCCATAGTGTCGCCATGGAAGACACCAGGTCCAGAGCCTGTGAGGAGGGAGTGGCATCAGCATGGATGTTGAAGTCTCCCAATACCAATAGGTTAGGGAACTCCAAGGCCCAGCCGGCCACCGCCTCCAGCAGGCCTGACAGGGTGGCTGCTGGTGCGCTAGGTGGCCGGTACACCAGCCAGACAGCCAAGCTCACCTCGGAGCCCCATACTAGGCCAACACATTCAATGCCGGGGATCGATGGCGATGGTAGAGCCCTGAAAGAACAATCTTCCCGGATTAATAACGCCACCCCTCCCCCCCGGCCCACAGTCCGCGACTGGTGGAGGACGGAGAAACCCGGGGGCGCCATCTCTCGTAAGGTAACAGTATCCCCTTCGCGCACCCAGGTCTCAGTCACACATGCCAGGTCAACCCCCTGCGAGGTGAAGAAATCTCGCAGGGTGGCGGTTTTGTTGCCTATAGACCTGGCATTGCACAACACCAGTGACGGAGGTGAGTAATCCTTGCTCACCCTACCCTCGTCTCTCGGGATGGGGCGCAGATTGGAAGGGGTACGAGCATATCCGTATCTCGATCCCCTTCGCCTATGACATCTGCCCCCACCGCCATACCTCCCTCGCCCCTCCACAGTAGGAATCCCAAGCCTCAGACTCGCCTCCATTTACAGAATATAAAAGCAAACAAACAAAAACAATTACACGAAAACAAAACCAATCCCCACCCCACCCCACTCCACAACCACCCCACCCCAACCCAAAATAAACCAAAACAAAATAAAAATACATGGATAAAAACCACCGCTTATGGTGGTACAACAAAGCAAAAAATAAAAACAGTTTAAAACATATAAAAACACTTCAAACAACCGCTGCCGCAGCACCAGTGTCCCCAAAGCTGCGGCAGTGGTGAGCGTGGGCCCCGTCCCCTGGCCTGATGGAGAGTGGGCCTGCAGGGGGAAGAGCCCTCCCCACAAACGCACGGCAAAGCGGCAGCAGCAATGTTCCGAGGCCTCCTTGGAGCCTTATATACTGAGGTGGAGTCTGGGGCCCGCCGCCAGGCCCAAGGTGGAGAATGGACTTGCAGGGGGAGCGGTCCTCCCCAAGACTCACCGGCAAAGCGGCATCAGCAGTGTCCCGGGCCTCCTTGGAGTCTTTTATGCTGAGGTGGAGTATGGGGCCCGTCCCCAAGCCCAAGATGGAGAATGGGCTAGCAGGGGGAAGAGCCCTCCCCACAAACGCACGGCAAAGCGGCAGCAGCGATGTTCCGAGGCCTCCTTGGAGCCTTATATGCTGAGGTGGAGTCTGGGGCCCGCCCCCAGGCCCAAGGTGGAGAATGGGCTTGCAGGGGGAGCGGTCCTCCCCAAGACTCACCGGCAAAGCGGCAGCAGCAGTGTCCCGGGCCTCCTTGGAGTCTTTTATGCTGAGGTGGAGTATGGGGCCCGTCCCCAAGCCCAAGATGGAGAATGGGCTAGCAGGGGGAAGAGCCCTCCCCACAAACGCTCTTCTCTTCTCTTTCTTTTTCTCTGTAGTGTTTAAAAGCAATAAATATTATTTTTTTTAAAAAAGATCTATGCTGATATCATCGCAAACAGATTAAAGATATTGTTGAAGGAGACAATTCACAAAGATCAAACAGGTTTTCTCCCTGGAACATATATGCAATCCAATATAAGAACACTGATAAATGAATACATTTATATTTATAAATGTATAAATATATAAATTTATATATGAATACTTGGATCTTAAAATTGATAAACCAGCAGTCATCATGTTTGTCGATTGTCACGGTCCTGTTCACGGGCAATTGAAGTCCCAGCAGGGGACGTCAGGACTGGGGGCAAGATGGCGGGGTGGGAGCAGGAATGGGGGTCCAGAAGCCAGGAGTCAGGAAGCCAATCGTCCTGATGGTAGCTCAGGAAGCAGCAGCGGAGATATTGCTCCAGGACTTGATTAACCCTCTCCGTCTGGCCATCTGTTTGAGGGTGGTACACGGAAGAGAGGCGCCTCTCAATACCCAGTCCCTTAAGGAAGGCTGCCCAGAACCGGGACATGAACTGGGGACCCCTATTGGAGATCACTGCATCCGGGAGCCCCAGGGGTCTCTGCTGTGGCACCTTGGTCCGAGCATAAGTCTCACAGGACCGCATGTACTTCTTAATGTCCACCCAAACCCCTGGCCACCAGAAAGCTCAGGCCAGTAGCTGCAGTGTCTTCACGTATCCCCCATGTCCGGCGGTTCACGTGTCATGGCACTGCTCAAGGACCTAGGTCCGGAGCGGCCCCTCCGGAATGTAGAGCCGGCTGCGATGGTACACACACCCATCCTGGACATCAAGTGGCGCACCCCCTGGTCCCAAAGGCACTGGGACAGTATCCAACCAGTCCTTGGTGAACAGATCCTGTCGCACAGCCAGGCGAAACTGTGCCTGAAAGTTCTGCTCCCAGGTTCCCTGGAGAAAATTGGTCGAGGTCAACATGGGTGCTGGCTCTGAACCATCATCCCCAGAGTCCGAGTCCCTCCATGAAAGAGAGTTGGCTTTCTGTTCTGGGTGCCAAGGCAATAGGCGATCTGGAAATTAAAACATGTGAAGAACAAAGCCCACCGTGCTTAAGGCATTTAATGGCTTGGAAATATTTGAGGTTCCGATGATCCGTGAGGACCTGAACCGGGTGCACCTGAAGCAGGTGGCACCATTCCTCGAATGCCACTTTAATGGCAAGGAGTTCACTGTCCCAAATATCATAATTCCGCTCCGCAGAAGTAAGCTGGTGGGAAAAGAAGGCACAGGGGTGAAGCGACTGCCGTGGCCCCTGTCTTTGAGACAGCACTGTTGGGATACTGCCAGGGAGACGGGGGCATCAGGCAGGCCCCCAACTGGCTCCGGACAATCACCGGCCTCCCGTGGAACAGCATCAGTCAATTAGCGACACGAGCCTCAGATACGTTCTGAGACTCGTGCACACACTTCGTCAGAATATGTAAATCATCCACAACGGAAGAGGCAGACAGAGAGAGCATATTTACAGCTTTTTTCAGCGTAGTCAGGAACAAAGGAAAAACATGACTGCTTGCCTTCGTCTCCGGGAAAAACAGCAGTAATACAAAAGCAACATGCAATGGAAGTTCCCAGAGAGAGCTGGAAGTAAACAGGCATGTGATACACAAACCGTTGGTGTGTCTGCTGGGTTTGCATCAACCAAATTCAGCCTGGTTAATACATCAGCAATGTTCTGTGTTTGGTGTACCAGAAAATTACCTGCTTGGTCCTTCTCCACCTGCAGAGAAAGATAGTTGGATACCTCACCAAGTTCCTTCATGTCAAAGTGCTCCTTCAGCTGAGCTACAGTGCTTTGGTACAAAGCCTGATTCTTCCAAAACAAAAGAAGATCATCAACAAAACATAAACAATACAGTTTGTTTTGCCCCTCCTCTTTGACAAACACACATGGATCAGCTTTACCTTGGTGAAAACCTAGAGAAAGCAATGTCTCAGTGAGTTTCGTGTTCCAACACCTGTTACTCTGCTTGAGACCATATAGGGATTTCCGTAGTTTACAGACTATTCCCTTCTGTACCTCCACTCCATCAGGTGGAAGCATATACAGCTCCCCCCCCCCAAATCCCGTACAAAAAAGCTGTGTTCGCATTGTGATGAAAAACGTGCAGTTTCTCCTCTGCAGCAATCTTGAGCATTAGCCTAATGCTCTCATATACTTGATGGTGGGTGAGTAGGTCTCATAGAAATCCTGTCCTGGTGCCTGTGAAAAACCTCTTGCGACCAATCTGGCTTTGTGCCTGGCAACCTTGCCAGTGTGGTCTGTCTTGACCTTGAAGACCCATTTGCTGCCAACCAGCCTCATTCCTGGGACTACTGGGACTAGCTCCCAGGTTTGGTTCCTATTCAAGGAATCAACTTCAGCCTTCATGGCATTAAGCCAGGGCTCATCATCTTTAGAGGTTAACTCCTGTACCTCTTTGAAGCTTGCAGGTTCCCACACCTTCTCTGAGCTACCAAGAACAGCAGTTGCTGTCTTAGCAAACTCATCAGCAAATCTCTTTGGAGGTTTGCCATTTGTGGCCATTTCAGATCTGCGTACTAGATGCAAGTCTTCTGCACTCATCTCCTCCTTCTTAGGAGAAAAGTAGCCAATGGTGAACAGTGGTTCTTCCAGTTCAGTGTCAGACGCATCAGATGGTCTGATTGAGGCCTTTGCGCTCTTGTAGTCTGCTGTGTCATCACCGTCGCTGACCACAGCAGCAGCGCCGCCCACTGAGCTGGAATCCGAACTCTGATCAGCTTCCCCTTCTTCCTCATCATCTTCATCCTCCTGTGAGTGACTCTGGAAAATTCCCACATTTCCCCCCCACTTAGGATTGTACTCAACACTCTTTGTGAACCTAATGGACTTTGAGTCAGTCATGAATACCCTGTATGCACCTTTTTCATACCCCATGAACAAACCATGCTTCCCAGGCTTGCTGCTCTGTGGGGTGTGTACCCACATGTCAGAACCAAAGATTCTCATGTGCTTGACGTAAGGTTTCTTACCAAACATTTTCTCATAGGGAGTACAACCAATAGGTGATGATAGTCTCCTGTTGTATGAATAAACAAAAGTATTCAAAGACTCCGCCCAATAGTTCTCAGGGAGATTGGCACCATGCAACAAGGTTTTTAGTCCTTGCAGCAAAGTTTGGCTTGCCCGCTCGCAAAGTCCATTCTCCCACAGAGATCTGGGACTTGAGAGGTCGTGCTGGATTCCCTTCTCAGTCAGGAAAGCTTCAAACTGTTGAGAAGTGAATTCATCGCCTTGATCTGTAAACAAACAGCTAATGCGTTTACTGTGGGCATTTTCCAACCAAGCACAGAACGCCTTGAACCTAGGAAACGCTTCTGACTTCTGCTGGAACATAAACACATGAATGTACCTGGAAAAATAATCAATTAAAACCATTAAGTACCTCGCTCCACCCAAAGAGGGCGCAAGTGTACCAACCAGGTCTGTGTAGACTAGCTGATAGGGTTTGGAAGCCTGTCGGCTAGACACTTTGCCTTTCGGAGCAACCTTCACCTTGTTTTCTGCGCAAGATACACATTTTATGTGAAACTTACAGGGCTTGATGTCCAAACCTGAACCAACCCAGGCATCTTGGCCAGTGCCTGCCAAGATAAATGACCAAATTTTCGATGCACTTCAAATTTTGTGGCACTTCAGGAGAGAGGCTGTAATCTTCCAGAGGAGGAAAAGGTCTGCAATATTCTAAGTTCTCTCCCTGATAGCTGGGACAATCTCGTTCTCACGCTGGAAGCTATGCGTGAAGAAGATCTGACTCTGGATTATGTTACTGGCAGGCTGCTGGAGGAATGGCAGAGGCGTGACAGAAAGGAGTTGTCAGCTTCAAGTGCTTCGTCAAGCAATAGGCTT
This sequence comes from Podarcis erhardii, assembly GCF_964252035.2. NCBI lineage: Eukaryota > Metazoa > Chordata > Lepidosauria > Squamata > Lacertidae > Podarcis > Podarcis erhardii. The sequence continues at coordinate 29,470,828 of NC_138506.1, read as the reverse complement.
GTGAGGAGTGCAGGCAGCATTTCTGAGGAGAAGCAGCCAAAACAATGTACCCGAGCTACGGCTGGCAAAGAGGCTGCGTTTGCTGTTCGGCGTTACCAGTGTGGTTCTACTCGGCATCTGAGGAAGCAGTGTCCGGAGGAGGCCAAAGCAGCGCAAGCAGCAGAAGAAGTTTGCAAAGAAGAAGCAGATGGCGCAACTTGTGATGGCCGTGGTCGAGTGTCCTGATGAGCGGCGAAACACCTGGATTATTGATTCAGGGAGTTCCCGGCATATTGTTGTTTCAGAGGCGTTTTTTGCCAAGAAAGTTGCTACACCACGGAGCCTGGTGGAAGGGCTTCAGACACTGTGCCACACTCCAAACTTTCTCAATTGGCCCTCGCAGTACCTTGCTCAGGTCTGATAATTGTGGCCATTAAGCTTTGGGCACGGAACCCCACCTGAGGCTTGTAAAAGCTCCATTTCAGCTCTTTACTTCAGCAGTGAGCCTCATTCTCTTCAAAGGCTCTTTATCTCTGGCAGGTCGTAAATTAAGAGGCCTGCTTCTCTCTTGGGCCTAATTACTTGGCTTGGACTTCAAAGACTCTCTGCCATGACACAGAAAAGCCTTGCTTTTCTCCACATTCCTCTGTCGCTGCCAGGATCTCACAGGCATCAACAGTCTTACTCTCCTGTAAGCGCCGTGATTCTGGGCCCGAAACCCTGTTGTTGGGATACTGCCGGGGAGACGGGGGCATCAGGCAGACCCCCAGCTGGCTCTGGATGATCACCGGTCTCCTGTCAGTCAGCGACACGAGCCTCAGATATGTTCCGAGACTCGTGTACACTCTGTCAGCAGAGTATGTAAATCATCCACAACGGAAGAGGCAGACAGAGAGAGCATATTTACAGCTTTATTCAGCGTAGTCAGGAACAGAGGAAAAACATGACTGCTTGCCTTAGTCTCCGGGAAAAACAGCAGTAATACAAAAGCAACATGCAACAGAGGTTCCCAGCGAGAGGTGGAAGTAAACAGGCATGTGATACACAAATGTCGTGCCTGTACCCTTTTAAGGTGGAATTGAACTATATCCTAACATCCACGGCCCCAATCGCCTGGTCCGAGGCGTCCACCTCGAGTATGAAAGGGAGCTGTGAGTCCAGATGGGCCAGGATGGGGGCAGAGGTAAATGCCTCCTTCAGGAACTCAAACACCTCTTGCGCTGCCGGTGTCCACTGAAACGTGACATCCTTCCGGACGAGGGCGCAAATGGGAGCAACCACATGTGAAAATCCCCGAATGAAGTGTCGGTAGAAGTTGGCAAACCCAACGAACTGTTGTACTTCCTTTACATCCTTGGGGGGGGGGCCTCCAATCCAGCACCGTCTGCACCTTTCGGGGGTCCATCTGGAGACCTGCAGGGGAGATGATGTATCCCAGGAATTCCATGCGCTCCTGGTGAAAAGCACACTTTTCCAGCTTGGCGTATGTCATGGTATTGCCAGAGAATGAAGGGGAGGAGCAGAGACAGGCAGAGGAAGGGGGGCAGGAAGTGGCGATGGAGGAAAGAAGGGAACACCAGGAGGAAGGACAGCTCACAGATGTTGGACCAGAGCCTCAACACCACACAGGAAGTTCTGGCACAGACAGCGAAACAATGCCTATTCCGTCTGCCAAAGATAGGAGAGTGTTAAAGAGGAGGGGACAGAGACATCACATGAAAATTCCACGCCTTTTCTGTTGGAGACGGGGCGGGCGTAAGGCACTCCCAGAATCTGATCCAGAGGATTCAGATGCATGATTGTAACGTGTTGCTTGTACATATGTAAAATAAAGACTGTATATATGTATCTCTGAGTGAGCAGAGGCATTTCTTGCAGAGAGAGTTCACAAGCCATCTCAGCATTCTGGGAGTCTCAGTTCTCTTCGCAAGGAGAGGGAAGCTGAGCCATGCAAAACCCATCGAAAGACAAAAAAGGTACGTCCGAACAGCCGAAGGGAGCAGCTGGGGGAGCCAGAGGAGGGTTATCGATGGAGGCGGTCTGGCAGCAGAATGTTTTGTTGCAGTCACAAGTTGCGGAACTTGCCAGCAAACTTGACTTGCAAGTTAAATTGTTGGAATCAGAGAGAGCAAACAAGGCTAGCAGGACTATACCCTTGCTCCTCAATAATTTTTTTTTTTAATAGAATATTTATTAAGGTTTTTTAGAATATTACAATGAAAAAAGAAAATAACAAAAATACAAAATAAAAATAGTTAAAAACATACAGATTTTCCATTGCTAATTTTCCTTTAGCTTATTTCCCGGACCTCCTCATACCTCCCTTTTTTGTATTCCACTTCAAATTGTTGGTTCAGCAAATCCTTACCATTAAGTTTTTACCTGTTTATAACCCTTTTTTCATATTATCTTAAAGCATTACACCTGGAAACCGCTTAATTTCTATCCAACATCATTCTAACATTCATTAATTTTACAATATTTCTGTAAGTAGTCTTTAAATTTCTTCCAATCTTCTTCCACCAACTCTTCTCCCTGGTCACGGATTCTGCCAGTCATTTCTGCCAATCCCATATAGTCGATCACCTTCGTCTGCCATTCTTCCAAAGTGGGTAGATCTTGTGTCTTCCAATACTTTGCAATGAGTATTCTTGCTGCTGTGGTAGTGTACATAAAAAAGTTCTGTCCTTCTTTGACACCAATTGGCCGACCATGCCCAGAAGAAAGGCCTCTGGTTTCTTCAAAAAGGTATATTTAAATACCTTTTTCATTTCGTTATAGATCATTTCCCAGAAAGCCTTGATTCTTGGGCACGTCCACCAAAGGTGAAAGAATGTACCTTCAGTTTCCTTACATTTCCAACATTTATTATCGGGCAAATGATAGATTTTTGCAAGCTTGACTGGGGTCATGTACCACCTGTATATCATTTTCATAATATTCTCTCTTAAGGCATTACATGCCGTAAATTTCGTACCTGTGGTCCACAACTGTTCCTAGTCAGCAAACATAATGTTATGTCCAACATCTTGTGCCCATTTAATCATAGCAGATTTCACCATTTCATCCTGAGTGTTCCATCAACAGCAAGTTATACATCTTTGACAAAATCTTAGTTTTGGGTTCTAACAGTTCTGTTTCTAATTTTGATTTTTCCACCTGGAAGCCAATTTTCTTGTCCAAATTATATGCCTCCATTATCTGATAATAATGAAGCCAATCTCGCACTTTGTTTTTTAATTTCTCAAAACTCTGCAATTTCAGTCTATCTCCCTCTTGTTCCAAAATTTCCCAATATTTCGGCCATTTGGCCTCCATATTGAGCTTTTTCAGGGCTTTTGCTTCCATTGGTGACAGCCACCTTGGGGTTTTATTTTCCAATAAGTCCTTATATCTTTTTTTTAAAAAAAAATATTTATTAGAATTTTTCAAAGTGAGACATTGTAAAACAAAGAAAAGAAACAACCAAAATACATAATACAAAAAATACAAAAACAGAAAAAATAAAAACACATAAAAATTCCATTTACTTATTTTCTTTTAACTTATTTTCCGGACCTCCTCAAACCTCCCTTTCTTATATTCCAATTCAAATTGTTAGTTCAGCAAATCCTCACCATTAGTTTTTGCTTATTTCAAAACCTTATTTTCCATATCTCTTAGGGCATTACAGCTGGAAACCACTTAATTTCTATCCAACATCATTCTAACATTCCTTAATTTAACAATATTTCTGCAAATAGTCTTTAAACTTCTTCCAATCTTCTTCTGCCGACTCTGTTCCCTGGTCTCGGATTCTGCCGGTCATTTCTGCCAGTCCCATGTAGTCTATCATCTTCATCTGCCATTCTTCCAGCGTGGGTAGATCCTGTGTCTTCCAATATTTTGCAATAAATATTCTTGCTGCTGTTGTCGCATACATAAAAAAAGTTCTATCCTTCTTTAACACCAATTGGCCAACCATGCCCAGGAGAAAGGCCTCTGGTTTCTTCAAGAAGGTATATTTAAATACCTTTTTCATTTCATTATAAATCATTTCCCAGAAAGCCTTAATCCTTGGGCACGTCCACCAAAGGTGAAAGAATGTACCTTCAATCTCTTTACATTTCCACCATTTATTATCTTTTTTTATATATATATAAATTTTTATTAGGTTTTCACATTTTTTAAAGACATACATACACAAAAAGACACAGACAAACACGTATGTAATTTCATGCCCTTACTTTCATTACCCTCTTTCTCTGACTTCCCCCCACCCCCTCTTCCTACATCCCAATTTCAATAATTATTTCAGCAAGTTCCTATCCATTATCTTACACATATTATTATTATTATTATTGTTGTTTTAAAAAAAGAAAAAACATTTTACTTAAAAACATTTAACTTTTCACTTTCCAATTCTCTTTTTCCTAAGGTCGACCCCATTTCCCTTCCCATGAATTTCTCCCTTTAATATTACTTGTAAATCCATTTGGCCTGATAAAAGATTATAAAGTTTTAAAAGTTTTTGTTTTCCCCTCCCTCCCTACCCCGGCTTCCGTCCCCAGAGAAGCATCCCCAAAAAGAGTTCCTAGCCCGGATTCCTCACATCCGAGGCCCTTAATTCTCTGTTAGTCTCTCTCTGCCAGTTTTGTTGGTAGTCTTTTTTGTTGGTCTTCGGTTCTCGAAACAGTTCTGTCACAGTCACATCAAGTTTTCTTCCATCCAAAAAGTTTAAAAACTGTTGTTTCTGAAGATCAGGCCCATGCTTAAGAAGAAAGTCTCGGTCATATTTCTTTATTCTTTTAAATTCCAGTGTTCCAAGTAATCCAGGGGCTTCCTTCTTCATCTTTCTCATCTTTTGCAGAGTTGTAATCCAAAGGTCTTCTTCTTTACTTTCTGTCAGTATAGGCTTTTGGTTGGTATTTAGTTGGTTGATATTTTCCACTTGAACTGTCTCCCTTCCTCCTTTCCTTTCCAACCCTCCTTGTGGCTCGGCTGCAGATTCTTTTTCAGGCGTGTCGTTTATACATTCGGCAGAATTGTTTGTTTTGGAATTCAAGGTCATGAGTACTTTGCTCATAGCCGTTGTCTGCTCTTGTAAAATTCCCACGAGAAAAAACATTTTTTCTATTTCTGCCAGTAATTTTCCCTCTGCAGCCATTGTAGTGCCTCTGGTCCCCCCTAGGGGGATTCCAATTGCTCGATAGTCCTTTCCAACAGTCTGTTCCAATTGCTCGATAGTCCTTTCCAACAGTCTGTTACTTTGTCGTTTATTTACTACTTTGTTTCCAACCATCTCATTTCAAATGTATCGCTTTTAAAAGACAGAGTTATTAGATAACAAGATTTTAACTTTGGCCGCTCGTTTGACAGCTCCTTTGACAGCTGTCAAACTCTTTGTTCTTTTTCCCTCCGGCAAGACGCTCTTTGTTCTTTTTCCCTCCGGCAAGACGCCCCCGGGTTCGGGGGGGGGGGGGGTTACATTAAAAGTTCCAAAATTCCTCCCTTTCTCTCCAGCACAAAATCTTCACCTGTCAGATTCATGGAAAGATCTTTTTTTTCCCTGATCAGACAGCAATTTTTCCACCTTAGTTCTCCGATCCTTGCTTTAGATCGTTTGTAGATAGGGGGGGTGCGGACTTCCCTTTAGCACATCCCCCGGTCGTACCAAATTCAAAGCCAAGAAATTTTAAGTCCAAATTCCCTTCTACTCACGGGTAGCTTGTTTTACAGTCCAGATTTCAGGAAGAAAGTTAGCGCTCTCCGGTCATGGCTCGCGGCTTCACTCCACTGAGGTAGCGATCTACTCACAGCACCACGCCGCCCTCCGTACCCCTCCGTAGCCTTTAAAAAGGCTCTTCATGAGTCGGGGGGCGCTTAAGGTGCCCACCGAGTCACCAGGTCCGCAGGCATCCGCGCCTGCGGTTTCTGAGGGTCCCGGCGTCGCCGGCGCAGCAAGACCCGTCCTCAGCGGAGCCGATTCCCTCCGGAGCTTGGAGGGAATCCGCCATTCGCGTTCGCGCTAACCCGGAAGTCTTCTCCACCATTTATTATCGGGCAAATGGTAAATTTTTGCAAGCTTAACTGGGGTCATGTACCACCTGTAAATCATTTTCATAATATTCTCTCTTAAGGCATTACATGCCGTAAATTTCATACCGGTGGTCCATAACTGTTCCCAGTCAGCAAACATAATATTATGTCCAACATCTTGTGCCCATTTAATCATAGCAGATTTAACTGTTTCATCTTGAGTATTCCATTTCAGCAGCAAGTTGTACATCTTTGACAACACCTTGGTTTTAGGTTCTAACAGTTCTGTTTCTAATTTTGATTTTTCCACCTGGAATCCAATTTTCTTGTCCAATTTGTAAGCCTCCATTATCTGATAATAATGAAGCCAGTCTCGCACTTTGTTTTTTAGTTTCTCAAAACTCTGCAATTTCAATTTATCTCCCTCCTGTTCGAAAATTTCCCAATATTTTGGCCATTTGGACTCCATGTTGAGTCTTTTAAAAGCTTTCGCTTCCATTGGTGACAACCACCTTGGGGTTTTATTTTCCAATAAATCTTTGTATCTTATCCAAACATTGAACAATGCTTTCCTGACAATATGATTTTTAAATGCTTTATGTACCTTAAACTTGTCGTACCACAAATATGCATGCCACCCAAAAGCATTATTAAAACCTTCCAAATCCAAAATGTCTGTGTTCTCAAGAAGCAGCCAGTCTTTCAACCAGCAAAATGCTGCTGATTCATAGTAGAGTTTAAAGTCCGGCAGGGCAAATCCCCCCCTTTCCTTTTCATCAGTTAATATCTTAAATTTTATTCTGGGCTTTTTGCCCTGCCAGACAAATCTAGAAATATCTTTCTGCCACTTCTTGAAACAGTCCATCTTGTCCACAATTTGCAATGTTTGAAACAAAAACAACATTCTAGGCAATACATTCATTTTTATAACTGCAATTCGACCCAACAAGGAAAGCTTCAAATTTGACCAGATTTCTAAATCTTTTTTCACTTCCGTCCAACCTTTTTCATAATTATCTTTAAATAGGTTCACATTTTTTGCTGTCATGTTAATTCCCAAATATTTCACTTTCTTAACCACGGTCAAACCAGTCTCATTCTGAAACCTTTCTTTTTCAATTTGTGTTAAATTTTTCTCTAAAACCTTAGTTTTTAACTTGTTCAATTTAAATCCTGCCACTTGACCAAATTCTTGAATTAAGTCTAAAACTCTTTTTGTACTAGATTCTGGCTCCTGTAACGTCAAAACTAAGTTATCTGCAAATGCTTTCAATTTGTACTGTTTAGCTCTGACCTGTATACCTTTAACCAACTGGTCTCTTCTAATCATGTTCAGCAGGACCTCCAGGACCGATATAAAAAGCAATGGGGAAATTGGGCACCCCTGTCGTGTCCCTTTTTCTATCTTAAATTCTTCCGTCACCACATTATTTACAATTAATTTAGCTTTTTGTTCAGAGTATATTGCACCTATACCATTTTCAAAACCTTGGCCTACCCCCATCCCCTGTAGGTTCTTTTTCATAAAACTCCAAGAGATGTTGTCAAAGGCTTTCTCCGCGTCCACAAATATTAAAACTGCTTTAGTGTTTATGTTCACTTCTAGTTTTTCCAAGATGTCAATTATATTCCTCAGGTTGTCAGACAAATGTCTTCCCGGGAGAAAGCCCGCTTGGTCTTTATGAATCTCTTCCATCAATACTTTTTTCAATCTTTTAGCCAGAATGTCAGAAAATTTTTTGTAATCCACATTTAATAACGATATGGGGCGGTAGTTCTTAAGTAGAGTCTTTTCAGTCTCTGTTTTCCGTATAAGTGTGATATATGCCTCTTTCCACGACTCCGGCTCCCTTTTCCCTTCCAAAATTTCATTGCAGACTTCCATCAAAGGTTGTAATAAAGACTCCTTCAAAGATTTGTAGTACCTGGAGGTCAGCCCATCCGGTCCCGGAGACTTGCCCAATTGCATATTTTGAATGGCAACTTCTACTTCCTGTTCTGATATTTTATAGTTCAACATCAATTTACTTTCTTGAGAATTTTTTTGTAATCCATTTGTCTTTAAAAATCGTTCTATGTCCATTTCCTTCTGTGGCCCTTGTGAATATAATTGTTTAAAATATTTCTGGAAACAGTCTCTGATCTCCTTTGGATTATGTATATTTTTTCCTTCCACTTCTAGATTTGTAACAGTGTTTAATTTTTGTCTTTTTCTCATTTGCCAAGCCAAAAGTTTCCCGCATTTGTTCGCTGATTCAAATGTCTTTTGTCTCATTTGTTTAATTTTCCATTCTATTTCTTGGTTCATCAGTTCCATATATTGTGTTTGGTATAATTTTATTTCTCTCAAAATCTCCTGCGACTTTGGTTTTGCTCTCAATTTCTTCTCCCCTTCCTTTATTTTCTCTAAAATTTTGTCTTTCTTCTCATTTTGACTTCTTTTCTTTATGGCATTCTGTTGTATCAAAAATCCTCTCATAACAGCTTTACTTGCGTCCCAGATTACTCTTTTTTCAACCTCAGTGTTCATATTTATTTCAAAATAGTCTCTCAAAGTTTTTTGGGCCTTTTTGTATATTTCTTGATCTCTAAATAAGGTGTCATTCATCCTCCATCTAAAAGAGCCAGTTGCTATTTGTTTCATCTCCATCCTTACAGCATTGTGGTCGGAGCACGTTTTAGGGCAGATTTCCACTTTCCTTATCTTTGGTGCCATTCCTCTAGTTACCCATATTTGGTCAATTCTAGTCCATGTCATCTTGGCTTCAGAAAAGAAGGTTCCCTCTCTTCCCAAAGGGTTCTTTATTCTCCAAATATCCACCAAATCCATATTGTCAGTCATTTCAAAAAAAGTTTTGGGTAGTCTGCCATCTTTGGTGACTACCTGTCTTTGTGCCTTGTCCATGTTTGTAGATACCACTCCATTCATATCCCCCATCAAAATCAAATTATAATCCAAATGATCCAATAGAGTCTCATGCAACTTCTTAAAAAATTCAGATTTCCCCTCGTTCGGTGCATAAATTCTGACTATCAAAAATTTCTCTCCTTGGTGTTGAATTTCAATTGCCAAATATCTTCCTTGTTCATCTTTGAAGATTAATTTCGGTGAAAGTCTCTCCTTTGCATATATCACCACTCCTCTTTTTTTTACTTTGTCAGATGAAATAAACTCTTGTCCCAATCTCTTATTAATAAGTATTTTCCTGTGTAACCTCGTTACATGTGTTTCTTGTAGACAAATCAAGTCCAATTGTTCCTTTTTTAATATATGAAAAACACCTTTTCTCTTCCGAGGGGAGTTAAGTCCATTACAATTCCAACTTAGAAGTTGCAAAGCCATTGTCAGAGTCACCCGTGGTCCCAGCTCACAAGAGACCAAAGTCCACTCCAGCTTATGTACAAAAGCTTTTATTGAAGAACATTATTAGCTTTACATCCGAGCTCCGTGACTCTACGTCTGTTACGCTTAGACCGCTGAAGTCCCCTCTGAGTCGGTCCCCCCTCTACACCAGTTTAAGAGGCTTGTACTGGTCCACCTCTTTCTCTCTTTCCTTTTCCGCAGGGTCTTTCTGCCCCCCTGTGTTCTCTCCCTTCGGGACTCTCCAGAGGCTGAATCCTCTGCCGCCTCCTCCCCCCTCCTTCGGGCTTTGGGACCAGGCTCCTCCCCAGGACTCTCTTCATTTCCGCGCGCCTCCCATTTTGAACTTGGCGCGCGTACGTTGCTCCTGACCTTCCCTTCGACAGTTACACTGCCCTCGATACTACTTTCCTCCCCTTCCGGCAGGACGTTTTGCCCTGATCTCCTTCCCCTCTCTGCTTCCTGCTCTGCTCCTTCTGACACACTGGTCACTCCTCCCCCCTCACTCCGTTCCAGCGGAGCAGCCGGTCTCGCTCTCCAACTCCCACTGGGGGTTCCCCCTTCGTTTCCCTGCTCCTGACTGCTTCCCCCTCTAGCTCCCCTTGGCTTGACCAGAGGGGCTCCCTTTTGGGAGTCCTCCGATTCACTGGACGGACTCATGGACAATCTTGGGTCATTGTCATCCTCTTCCTCGTCACTCTGGAATCCTTCCCCCTCACTCTCTGTCTCCTCCCTCATCTGCGCCTCTCTCCCTGAACCCCTGACATCCATGATGGGGTTACTTCTCTTTACCTCCAACTGCTCCGAGTTGCTGTTCTTGTTCTGTCGGTGGTGTCTCTTTCCCTGGTTCAAGTAGTCCAAATGATAGGTTTGCTATGTTTAGTATTCCTTTTTCCAGTGGTCTCGGGTCTTCTCCAGATTCCGCTTCTTTCTGTAGGTCTTCTCCGTGATCTTCCAAAAACTTGTCTTTATCGTTCACTGTTCTTATTCTTATTTTCCTTTCTTTGTATTTAAAAGATAGGCCTTGGGGAAATTCCCACCTGAAGAGTATTCTATTTCTCCTCAGTAGGGCGACTAGATCTCTGTAGTTGGTCCTTATGTCCAAAATATATTTTGGGATGTCCTTGAAGATCTCCACAAATGAATCTTCAATTTCCAAAGTTCTTTGGTAATGCAAATTCAAAATTTTGTCCCTTTCTTCTTTTGTTCGGAAGGTAATCAAACAGTCTCTTGCCTTATTCTTTCTTTGTCTTTTCCCAATTCTAAATGCACTCACTATCTTAAATTCTTCCTTCCCCAAGTCCTGTTGCCAAAAGTCTGTAAATTCTTTTGTAAGAAAATCCGCCAAATTGTCCTTCTCAATTTCAGGTACTGCTCTAATTCTCAAATTCCTCTCCTTCCCTTGTAGTTCAATCATAGACAATGTCAGGTCATGGTTCTCAAGTTTCTTATATACTGGTAATATCTTCTCTTGGGTGGCAGTTGCAGTTTCCTTAGCTTCCTCAGCTACTTTTTGGGTCGTGGCCGATTCCTCTATTAATTTTTCAATGGACTGTGTATTAGAATTCACCTTCTTGCCCAGGTCATTAATGCTTGTAGTGTTCAAGTCTATTTTTGCTGAAGCCTCAGCTACCTGTTTATTTGTCTCAGCCACTTGTTTGTTTGTCTCTGCTACTTGTCTTGCTAAATTTTCCAAAGAGTCATTAATTTTACCAAGTGCCTGGGTCAATACATCTTCAGATGACATAACTTTTGGTTTAGTTTGCAAAGTAGCAGCTCCTAATGTACCAGATGTTGAGGCCCTTCTCTGAGCTGCAATGTCAGTCCGAAATTGTCTGCCAGATCTAGTGCCAGTAGTTTTTTCCTGTGCCAACTCTAATTTTCCTTTATCATTTGCCATGCCACTCTCATGAGAATCCAAGGTCAGTCCCACGCCTGAAGGATTTGTTTTGGAAAGGAAATTTCCAGTTGCTTGGATATTATTGCAACAATGTCAATATTCCTCTAGGGGGACCAATTCAGTTCACAACTCTTTAGAAAGAAATAAAGTCCTTATGAGTTCTTCAGATCACTTAAAAGTCACAGTTTCAATGTCCCCAAATAGTTACTTTAAAAGAGTTACTTTAAAAGGTTACTTTGAAACAGGATAAGTCCAGAAACACTGTATCTCTCTTGCAGAGCTGGTTCAAAAGTCTTTAACTTTCAGCTCTAGTTTGAGACAGGTTTCCCACTGATCGGCTTTCTTATCTAAAGGCAGTCCGTTCCCAGGTTTGGAGGCAGCGGATAAAATTTTCTTTCCCCCTTTTTCATGCAGGTAAAGAATGTTTAAATCTTTCCCCCTCCACTCCTGCAATTTGGAGGGGAAGCCACTTTTTTTTGGTGTTGGATTTAAGTCTTCACAAAACGTCTTTAAAGGTTTCCGCTTTGTAGTCTCTCTTTGCTTTGCTCAGTCTACAAAAAGGGGAGGCAGACTTCCTGTTTATACCTTCCCCTTTCGGTGACAAATTAATTCAATTTGTTCTCAAAGTAGTTCAAATTAAACCTACTCACGGGTAGCTGTTTTAGAATCCAATTGCCAGGAAAAAGTCAGCGCTCTCCGCTAACGGCTGTGCGGCTTCACTCCACGAGAAGAGCAGTCGACTCTCAGCACCGCGCCGCTCACTCCGTCCCGTTCCGAAGCCTTTAAAAAGGCTTTTTCGCAGTTCGGGGGGGGGGCGCAAATGGTGCCCGCTGAGTCCCACGCTCACAGGCTTCACCCGCCTGTGATTTTTGAGGGTCCCCGCTTTGCTGCAGCGGCAAGACCCGAACTCGTGGAGCTGGTCCCTCCGGAGCTCAGAGGGAATCCGCCATTACGCGTTGGCGCTAACCCGGAAGTCCCCCAATAAGTCCTTATATCTTATCCCAACATTGAACAATGCTTTCCTGACAATATGGTTTTTAAATGCTTTATGTACCTTAAACTTGTCGTACCACAAATATGCATGCCACCCAAAAACATTGTTAAAACCTTCTAAATCCAAAATGTCTGTGTTCTCAAGGAGCAGCCAGTCTTTCAACCAGCAAAATGCTGCTGATTCATAGTAGAGTTTAAAGTCTGGCAGGGCAAATCCCCCCCTTTCCTTTGCATCAGTTAATATCTTGAATTTTATTCTGGGCTTCTTGCCCTGCCAGACAAATCTAGAAATATCTTTCTGCCACTTCTTGAAACAATCCATCTTGTCCACAATTTGCAATGTTTGAAACAGAAACAACATTCTAGGCAATACATTCATCTTTATAGCTGCTATTCAACCCAACAAGGAAAGCTTCAAATTTGACCAAATTTCTAAATCTTTTTTCACTTCCGTCCAGCATTTTTCATAATTATCTTTAAATAAGTCCCCATTTTTAGCTGTCATGTTAATCCCCAGGTATTTCACTTTCTTAACCACAGTCAGACCTGTCTCATTCTGAAACCTCTCTCTTTCAATCGATGTTAAAATTTTCTCTAAAACCTTAGTTTTTAACTTGTTCAATTTAAATCCTGCCACTTGACCAAATTCTTGAATTAGTTCTAAAACCCTTTTAATACTAGATTCTGGCTCCTGTAATGCCAATTCTAAGTCATCTGCAAATGCTCTCAGTTTGTACTGTTTGGCTCCGACCTGTATACCTTTAACCAACCGGTCCCTTCTAATCATGTTCAGCAGAACCTCCAGGACCGATATAAAAAGCAATGGGGAAATTGGGCACCCCTGTCGTGTCCCTTTTTCTATCTTAAATTCTTCCGTCACCACATTATTTACAATTAATTTAGCTTTTTGTTCAGAGTATATTGCACCTATACCATTTTCAAAACCTTGGCATACCCCCATCCCCTGTAGGTTCTTTTTCATAAAACTCCAAGAGATGTTGTCAAAAGCTTTCTCCGTGTCCACAAATATCAGAACTGCTTTAGTGTTTATATTCACTTCTAATTTTTCCAAAATATCAATTATATTCCTCAAATTATCAGACAAATGTCTTCCCGGGAGAAAGCCCGCTTGGTCTTTGTGAATCTCTTCCATCAATACTTTTTTCAATCTCTTGGCCAAAATGTCAGCAAAAATTTTGTAATCCACATTTAATAATGATATAGGGCGGTAGTTCTTAAGCTGAGTCTTTTCAGTCTCTGTTTTCGGTATAAGTGTAATATACGCCTCTTTCCACGACTCTGGTGCCCTTTTCCCTTCCAAAATTTCATTGCAGACTTCCTTCAAAGGTTGTAATAACCACTCTTTCAAAGATCTATAGTATCTAGAAGTCAGCCCATCTGGTCCTGGAGATTTGCCCAATTGCATATTTTGGATGGCACCTTCTACTTCCTGTTCAGATATTTTATAATTCAACATTAGTTTACTTTCTTGGGAGATTTTTGGTAATCCATTTGTCTTCAAAAATCAATCCATGTCCATTTCTTTCTGTGGCCCTTGTGAATATAATTGTTTAAAATACCTCTGGAAACAATTTCTAATCTCAATTGGGTTATGTATATTCTTTCCTTCCACTTCTAAATTTGTAATAGTATTTAATTTTTGTCTTTTTTTCATTTGCCAAGCCAGCAATTTCCCACATTTATTAGCTGATTCAAATGTTTTTTGTCTCATTTGTTTAATTTTCCATTCTATTTCCTGATTCATCATTTCCATATATTGTACTTGATATACAGTGGTGCCCCACAAGACGAAATTAATTCGTTCTGCAATTTTTGTCGTCTAGCGAATTTTTCGTCTTGCGAAGCACGAAATCCCATAGGAATGCATTGAAAATCAATTAATGCGTTCCTATGGTCAAAAAAAGTCCAAACAAAGCCAAATTTGGTACAACAACAGTTTATTAACTGCTCTTTAAAGTCACACATACTGTAAAGAGCAGTTCAAAAATTGAAGGGAAAATAAATTAACTTTATAAACATGACAGAAAAACATTTAAAAATCAACAAAGTGTACAGTACATTTTCTAAGACTCTGGGGGACCACTCGAAGAAGGCTCCTCTTCCACTCTTTGCTTCTTGGTCAAGAACCTGTCCATAGTCTGCTGCTTTATCCGCCTTTTCAGCAGCTCCCTGAAAGACGACATGACCCTCGTATCATAAAAGTTCCCAGCGTCATGTGCCACGTGCTTCTCATGGTGGTGTAGATCTGCAAAAGTCTGCACCTCCTTCCACTTCTGGCAAATGTCCCTCAGTCTTTCGGAGGACAGCCGTTCCTCAGTTGCTTCCTCCTCTTCCAGTGAGGCCTGCTCCTGCGCAGCCTCTGCCTGCAGAACGTAGCCCTCCGTCGTCACAACCTCCAGGAACTCCGCTGCAAAGTCTTCAGCCGCAGGAACATCAGAACTGGCAGCCTCTCCATGCCTGACCACACTGTGGATGCCAGATCTTGTCTTGAACCGGTCAAACCAACCTCTGCTAGCCTTGAAGACTTCTGGCTCGGCTGAGGTTCCTGGCTGTTCCCGGATGAGGTCAGCGTGCAAGGCCTTGGCCTTCTCACAAATGACGGCCTCAGACACTGTGTCCCCTGCACGCTGCTTCTCTTCTATCCAGATGAGCAGCAACTTCTCGACCTCCTCCAGGACAGCTGGGCGGTTCTTCATGATCCTGGTGACTCCCTTGGCTGCATCAGTCGCCAGGATCTTCTCCCTCATCTTCAGGATGGTCCCGATGGTCGATGGGTTCCTGCCGTACTCCCTGGCGATGTCCGTCACACGCATTCCGCCGTCGTGCTTCCAGATGATCTCCTTCTTCATTTCCAGCGTCACCTTCTCCTTCTTCCTCTCGCCGGCCACCGCAGCAGCAGTCTTCTTGGGTCCCATGGCAGCACAGCTCCTACCTTCGTAAACTCAGAAACAGAAAAAAAAATCAGTGATGTGCTTCAAACCCAAAAAATACAAAAGCAGCCAGCCACCCACCACACAGAAATTAAAACCCAGAACCAAGGCCTTGAATCCCAAGCACCCCAACCCCAAATCCAAAATCCAAAACCCCCCAAAAAAGTTTTAAAAGTTTAGCTTACCAAATGGATGAAAGAGAAGTTCTGGAAAAGCTTCAACAATCAACCACCGACGTCCTCAGAAACCTCAAATGGCTGCAAAATAAGTTTAGGAAAAGCTTCAAAAATCACCAATGTCTTCAAAAACCTCAACTGCTCCCACAGACACGCACCAACCCACCCACAACACAGAAATTGCAAACCCCTCCCCAACTGCTCCCCCAGCCCCTCCCCAACTGCTGCAAACCCCTCCCCAACTGCTTCCCCACCCAGACAAAAAAAAATTTCAAAAAATAACAACATGGCCAGCACTCAGAAATTCAAACTCAGAAAATTTTTCAAAAAAAATCAACCTGGCCCAGTGGTCACAGAAAATCATAAAAATTCCCAAAAAAGGCCCACAAGCCCCCAGATTATCGCAAACCCCTTCCCAACACCAAGTCCTTGAATCCCAAACACCCCAACCCAAAATCCAAAACCCCCCAAAAAAGTTTTAAAAGTTTAACTTACCAAATGGATGAAAGAGAAGTTCTGGAAAAGTTCTGGAAAAGTTTTGGAAAATCTTCAAAAGTGAGCAAAGTCTGAGAAAAGGCTACCAAACCACGTGCTAACAGTTGCTCCTCGAAGTCAAGTCGCAACTGCAGCTGCTCAAGCTAAGCACCCTTGGTTTTAACGGTTTTTACACAAAGGAAACAAAGTCGCGAGACGTTTTCGTTTTGCGAAGCAAGCCCATAGGGGAATTCGTCTTGCGAGGCAAATCGCGGGCGAAAAAACCTTTCGTCTAGCGAGTTTTTTGTCTTGCGAGGCATTCGTCTTGCGGGGCACTACTGTAATTTTATTTCTCTCAAAATCTCCTGCGACTTTGGTTTTACTCTCAGTTTCTTCTCACTTTCTTTTATTTTCTCCAAAATTTTATCTTTCTTCTCATTTTGACTTCTCTTTTTTATTGCATTCTGTTGTATCAAAAACCCTCTCATAAGAGCTTTGCTTGCGTCCCAAATTACTCTTTTTTCTACATCAGTATTCATATTTATTTTAAAATAATCTCTCAAAGTTTTTTGGGCCTTTTTATAGACTTCTTCATCTCTAAATAAGGTGTCATTCATCCTCCATCTGAAGGAGCCAGTTGATATTTGTTTCATCTCCATCCTTACAGCGTTATGGTCGGAGCAAGTTTTTGGGCAGATTTCCACTTTCTTTATCTTTGGTGCCATTCCTCTAGTTACCCATATTTGGTCAATTCTAGTCCATGTCATCTTGGCTTCAGAAAAGAAGGTTCCCTCTCTCCCCAAGGGGTTCTTTGTTCTCCAAATGTCCACTAAGTCCATATTGTCTGTCATCTCAAAGAAAGTTTTTGGTAGTCTACCATCCTTAGTAACTACCTGTCTTTGTGCCTTGTCCATGTTTGTAGAGACTACTCCATTCATGTCCCCCATCAGAATCAAATTGTAATCCATATAGTCCAGTAAGGTCTCATGCAACTTTTTAAAAAATTCAGATTTCCCCTCATTCGGTGCATAAATTCCTACAATCAAAAATTTCTCTCCTTGGTGTTGAATTTCAATTGCCAGGAATCTTCCTTGTTCATCTTTAAAAATTAATTTCGGTGATAGTCTCTCCTTTGCATATATCACAACTCCTCTTTATTTAACTTTATCAGATGAGAGAAACTCCTGTCCCAATCTCTTATTGATAAGTAATTTCCTGTGTAACCTCGTTACATGTGTTTCTTGTAGACAAATCAAGTCCAGTTGTTCCTTTTTTAATATATGAAAAACATTTTTTCTCTTCCGAGGAGAGTTAAGGCCGTTACAATTCCAACTTAAAAGTTGCAGAGCCATGATGGGGTTACTTCACTTTACCTCCGACTGCACCGAGTGTCTGTTCTTGTTCTGTCAGTGGTGTGTCTTTCTCTGGACCGTGTAATCCAAAAGATAGGTTTGCTATGTCTAGTATTCCTTTTTCCAATGCTCTTGGCTCCTCTCCGGATTCCGCTTCTTTCTGTAGGTCTTCTTCGTGGTCTTTCAGAAACCTATCTTTGTCGTTAACTGATCTTATTTTAATCTTTCTTCCTTTATATTTAAAGGATAGGCCTTAGGGAAATTCCCACCTAAAGAGAATTCTATTTCTTCTCAACAGGGCGACTAGGTCTCCGTAGTTAAGCCTTAAGTCCAAAAGATGTTTTGGAATGTCTTTAAATATCTCCACACTTGAGTCGTCAATTTCCAGAGTCCTTTGATAGTGCAGATTCAAAATTTTGTCTCTCTCCTCTTTTGTTCGAAGAGTAATCAAGCAGTTCCTCACTTTATTTCTCCTTTGTCCTCTTCCAAGTCTAAATGCACTCACTATCTTAAATTCTTCCTTCCCCAAGTCCTGTTGCCAAAAATCTGTAAATTCCTGTGTAAGAAAGTCAGCCAGATTATCTTTCTCACGTTCTGGTACAGCCCTGATTCTTAAATTTCTTTGTTTCTCTTTCAATTCAATCATAGACAATGTCAAACCGTGGTCCTCCAATTGCTTATATACTGGTGGTATCTTCTCTTGAGTAGTAGTTGCAATATCCTTTGCTTCTTCAGCTATCTTTCGGGTCGAAGCAGATTCCTGTAATAATTTTTCAATAGACTGTGTATTGGTATTCACCTTCTGTCCCAAGTTGTTAATGCTTGTGGTATTCAGATCAATTTTAACTGATGCTTCAGCTACTTGTTTATTTGTCTCAGCTACCTGCTTAGCTAAATTTTCCAAGGATTCATTAATTTTCCCAAGTGCATGTGCCAAAATGTCTTCGGACGACATAACTTTTGATTTGACCTGTGGTGGAGCAGCCCCTGATGTTCCAGATGCTCCAGATGTTGAAGCGCTTCGCTGCTGCGCAGTGTCTGTCCGATAGTGTCTGCCAGACCTAGTAGTTTTTTCCTGCGCCAGCTCTAACTTTCCTCTCCCATCTGCCATAACACTCTCATGAGAATCCAAGGTCAATCCCACGGTTGAAAATTTGTTTTGAAAAGGAATTTTCCTATAACCCAGTTGTTATTGTAGCAATGTCAATCCTCCTCTAGGGGGACACAGTAACAGCCAAAACTTGCAACTTTTAAGAAACAAAGATAGTCCTTATGAGTCCCCCAGTTCACTTAAAAACAACAGTTTCAGTACGCTTAAACAGTTACTTTAAAACCAGGAGAAGTCCAGAAACACTGTATCTCTTTTGCAGAGCTAAGTCAAAAGTCCTCTGCTTACCGACAGGCTTTCCACTGAGCGGCTTTCCTTGTCTGAGGGCAGTCCGTTCCCAGGTTTTAGGCAGTGGATTTTAGCTTCCTTTTCCCCCTTTTCTTGCAGGTAAATATAACTCAAACCTTCCCCCCTCCTCTCCTGCAATCTGGAGGGGAGACCGCTTTCTTGATGTTGAGATTTAAGTCTTTTCTAAATGTCTTTCCAAGTTTCCGCTTTACAGTCTCTTTGCTTTGATCTGTTTACAAGAAGGGAAGGCAGACTTCCTGTTTATACCTTCCCGTTTCGGTGTCGAATTAGCTTGTTTTTACTCCTTTTAAATTCAATTTAATCCTACTCACGGGTAGTTGCTTTCAAAGTCCAATTGTCCCAGGAAAAAGTCAGCGCTCTCCGATAACGGCTGTGCGGCTTCACTCCACGGAAGAAGCAGTCGACTCTCAGCACCGCGCCGCTCACCCCTGTCCCGCTCCGGAGCCCTTAAAAGGGTCCCTTCGCAGCTTGGGGGGGCGCAAATGCTGCCCGCCGAGTCCCCACGTTCACAGGCTTCCCCCGCCTGTGATTTTTAGAGGGTCCCCGCTTTGCCGCAGCGGTAAGACCCGATCCCGCAGAGCTGGTCCCTCCGAGACTCAAAGGGAATCCGCCATTAATCAATGGCGCTGACCCGGAAGTCCATCCTCTGAGGATTCAAAACCAGCTTCCCACCCGCTCAGATCTCTTCCCGCAGGGTGGACCTCCCAGTCTGATTCTTCTCCCTCTGACACCTCCCCTCCCTCCTCTTTGGAGGCAGGAAAACCCACAAAGTCCCCTTCGTCGTCTGTGGTTCCAAATTCTTCCTCCCAGAATCTCGCTAGTGGTTTTGGCTTATCCGGGAACAAACTGTGGAATTCTTCCACCAGATAGCCGTCATTGATTGATTCGGCAGGGACCCACGTGTTTTCTGACCTGGGTTCTCCCTCCCAAGCTACCAAGTACTCCACCTGGTGACCTCGCCACCTTGAATCGAGTATTTCCGTGGCTTGGTTGCGGTGTTCCCTCTCCTCTACCTGCGGGTGGGTGGTGACTCCTCCCTCCCGCCCCGGAAATTCCCGCCCCTCCCTGTACGGTGAAAGTAGGGACCTATGGAACACCGGATGTATCTTCATGCTGTCAGGCAACTTTGAATGCCACTGGGTTCACCTGCTGTGTTACCTCAAAAGGCCCCAGCCGCCTCGACTGCAACTTCTCGCACCCTCCCTTTAGGGGTAACCCTTGGGTTGACAACCACACCCGGTCTCCCACCCGTATGGCCTCCCTCTCCCGACGGTGCTTGTCCGCCTGCCTCTTGTAAACTTCCTTGGCCCGCTCCAAGTTCATCTTGAGTTGCTGGTGCAAGGCCTCCATTTCTTCTACAAACTGCTCAGCCGCGGGTACACTCCATCCTTCCTCCCCCCTTCCCGGGAAGGCCCTGGGGTGACACCCATAATTGGCCATGAATGGGCTCATTCCCGTGGACACATGTTCAGCGTTATTGTACGCAAATTCAGCCAAAGCTAGTTTCTCTACCCAATCGTTCTGTCTCTCGCTGACGTAACAGCGTAGGTATTGCTGGAGTATACCGTTCGCTCTTTCTGCTTGTCCGTTGGTTTCTGGGTGCCTCGCCGTCGAGAAGCCCACCTCGACCTGTAGCAAGCTCATGAGCTTCCTCCAGAACCTGGAAGTAAATTGTTTCCCGCAATCGGAGATTACCCTCGAGGGAGCCCCATGCAGCCTGAAAATGTGATCCACAAACAACCTGGCTGTCTTTTTTTTTCTTTTTTCTTTTTCTTAATTGTTTGTATTTTTCTGGTGTTTTTTTTTTGCTTGTCTGTATACATGGTCTTGTTTTTTTCTTGCTTAATCTAGTGGGGTTTTTTAATTTTTAAAACTGGAATAAATATTATTTTTTAAAAAAGAAAAGAAAATGTGATCCACAAACAACCTGGCTGTCTCCTCTGCCGTCACCGCGTGTGAGCAAGCTATGAAATGGCACATTTTCGTCAGTAGATTGACTACTACCATGACTGCTGTCTTCCCCCTTGACTTGGGCAAATCTGTCATAAAATCAATGGACACCACCTCCCAGCGCCTTCCCGGTGTAGGTAAGGGTTCCAGTAACCCTGCGGGGGCAGCCCTCTACCCCTTTGCCCTCTGGCATCGGTCGCACCCCCGTACATATTCCCGTACGTCTTCCCTCACCTTTGGCCACCAGAACTGCCTGGTGATGAGCAGCATGGTCTTATGCTGTCCAAAGTGCCCAGCTGTTGGGTTGTCATGAAGTTGTTTAAGTACCTTCCCCCTCAAGGTCTCCCCCAGTACATACAGTGCCCCCTTATAGTACAGTAGCCCTTCCTTTTCCTCAAACCCTCCATGGTCTTCCCTTCCGTCCCGGAGTTCCCTGATTTTTGCTTGAGCAAACGCGTCATCTCTAGTAAGCCCTGCCAGTTCTTGTTTCCCAACCAACGCTCCCCCACACACCCACCGGTCCTCGGGAAACACGTGTCGGATCTCCGGTGGTCCCTCTCCTTCCATGTACTCCGGTTTCCGGGAGAGAGCATCTGCTCTTACGTTTTCCTCTCCCGGCACGTATCTGATCTCGAAGGAAAACTTGGAGAACTCCTGGGCCCATCGAATCTGTCTCTGGTTGAGTACTTGCGCGGTCCGCCAGTATTCCAAGTTCTTGTGGTCAGTACAAACCTGGATCTTGTGCCGCACCCCTATCAACAGATGTCTCCATTGCCGAAACGCCGCATAGATCGCAAGCAGTTCTCAGTCATATACTGTGTAGTTTTGCTCTGACTTGCTCAGCTTCCTTGAAAAAAAGGCACACGGCCTCCAGCCCTGCTTGGCCCTGGGCTGCAAAAGGACCGCTCCAACGGCTCGGTTGGACGTGTCCGTCTCCAATCTCATGGGCTTCTCCAGATCAACGTGCAGGAGCTGCTCTTCCGAAGCGAACGCCTTCTTCAGCCTTTCAAAGGATTGCTGGGCACTTTCTGTCCACGCGAACTTCTTTTTGCTACTGAGACAATCTGTGATGGGCGCTGTCAAGTGAGCGAAGTTCTTTATGAACTTCCTGTAGAAGTTGCTGAACCCTAAGAACCTCTGCACATCCTTCTGGGTTTTGGGGGCTTTCCATTCCAGCACTGCCTTCACCTTGCCTGGGTCCATAGCTAGGCCCTTGTCTGACAACTTGTACCCCAGAAACTCGACCTCTCTGGCGTGAAATTGGCATTTTTCCAGCTTGACCCACAACTGATGCTTCTGCAGTCTCTGTAGCACTTCCCTGACGTCTCTGACGTGTTGCTTCTCATTGTCCGAATAGATTAAGACGTCATCCAAAAAGGCTACGCAATTCTTGTACAGCAGGGGTCCCAACACGTGGTGCATGAATGCTTGAAAGCAGGCGGACCCCGATTGTAATCCAAATGGCATGACTAAGTACTCAAAAGCCCCCAGGGGGGTGAACATGGTAGTTTTCCATTCGTCCCCCTCCCTTATCCTAATCAAATTGTATGCTCCCCTGAGGTCCAGCTTGGTAAAAATCTTTCCCTGCCTCACCCGTGTTAAAATGTCGTCAATCCTGGGCATTGGGAAGGTCACGGGTTCTGCCACCAGGTTTAAGGCCCGGTAATCCACGACTAATCTGGGCTGATTAGTCTCTTTTTTGTCCACAAAGAACACCGGACTGCCCCCCCACCGCCTTTGATTCCCTTATGAACCCCCTCTTCAGGTTCTTGTCAATAAACTGCCACAACTCCTGCATCTCCTGGTCGGACATGGCGTACAGCTTACCCACCGGCAACTGAGCCCCTGGGAGTAAGTTGATTTGGCAGTCAAAGGGCCTGTGGGGGGGTAGTCTATCTGCCTCCCTCTCGCTGAAGACCTCCTTCAGGTCAGCATATTGTGGTGGCACCTCCCCTTTTTGTTCCATGGCCAGCCCAGCCACCCTGGCCACCGTCATTCTTGGGTTCTCCCCTCCCAGACAATGTCCTAAGCAGTAAGCTGACCCAAAGGTGACTGACCGCTGATGCCATGACACTACTGGATCATGCAGTGCCAGCCAGCTCATCCCCAGTATTATTGGGGTTCCTGCCAGTGTGGCCACGTGAAAGGCAATGGTCTCCGTGTGCCTGGAAACCCTCATTCGCATTGGCGGGGTCTGATGTGTCACTCCCCCCCCCCACCAGAAGTTCCCTGCCATCGATGGTGGTCACCTGCAAGGGAAAATCTAGAGGCAACAGGTGGAGTTGGTGCTCCAGAGCGAAGTCTCTGCTGAAGAAATTACATGAGCTGCCCGAATCCAGCAGTCCCTTAACTTTGATGGGGTGCCCATTCGGGAGTTCTAGCACCACTTCTATGGCTATAGCTGCCTTGGGGGGGGTCAGGCTGGGGCACTTCTATTGGTTGCTGGCCTGGCTGCTGCCCCTGCTGGTTGGCAGCCAGGCGTTGTCGTTTTCCTGCGCCTGCTCTTCCTCCCCCTTCTCGTCGTGGCCTGCAGCCCCCACCATCCCTTGCCAGGCTTTTCTTTGAGGGCAGACCTTAGCAAAATGTCCTGGTTGTTGACAGAGGAAACACTTCTTGGTAGTTTTCCACTCCTTATCCTCCCTTTTACGGCCTTCACCGGAGTTTGAAACCTCACGCGCGCGCGCACCATCAATTTCCATTGGCTCCGCCGCCTGGGAAGGCTCCCTCGGTATCTCAGGAATGCGGTAGTCATGGAAACGTTCCCCTCTCATTTACCACTTCTCCTGAGCCTGCGCTTCCTGGCGTACGCTGATCGCCAGCACAGCCTTTGTGAGCTCATCCATCGACCGTGGCCGGGGCGCTCGGGACAACTTGTCTTTCACTTTGGCGGACAGACCCTTCTCAAACAACATTTGTATCGGTTCAGAGTCCAGATCCCACCCGAGCCGGTGGACTAACATCGCAAAACGCGACTGTCAGGGGCTCAGGAGCAGAGACACAGGGGAGAGAGGAAACGGAGAGCGAAGGGGAGGAATCTGAGGGCAGCGTAGGGGAGTATGACAGTGGCCCGAGAGATTCCATGAGCTTCTCCAGCGATTCAGAAGATTCCCAGAGGGGGGCGCCGATGGCCAGGGCAAGGGGGGTCCCAGAGGGGACACACCAGAAGCAAGGGGCCAGCGGGGATTCCCAAAGCAGCAACGGGAGAAGATGAGTCAGGGCTGGCCACGCCTCTATCGCAGAGTGAGGGAACGGAGGGGAAGTCAGGTCCAGCTAGCCCTCCCGAAGAGGGAAGCAGTGACAGGAGCAGTGTAACGGTCAGGAGAAAGGTTGCCGGCTGGGCGCGCGCGCCAAGTTCAAATGTACAGGCGCGCGGGACAGCAGAAAGCCCGGATTGGGAACCAGGTCCTAACGCCCGCCGGAGGCAGGGGGAAAGAATCAGGGGACTCAGCGTCAGAAGAGTCCAGAAAGGGCAAGACCCCAACGGACAAGCAGACCCAGAG
This sequence comes from Podarcis erhardii, assembly GCF_964252035.2. Classification (NCBI taxonomy): domain Eukaryota; kingdom Metazoa; phylum Chordata; class Lepidosauria; order Squamata; family Lacertidae; genus Podarcis; species Podarcis erhardii. The sequence continues at coordinate 29,446,757 of NC_138506.1, read as the reverse complement.
GAGGAAAGAGCAGAGGAAGAGGTGGAGCAAGGCTAGAGTCTTGAACTGGTGTCTGGGGGGAGGAGATTCAGACGGAGCTTCAGCGGTCTAGAGTCCAAGACGTAGAGCTGCGCGCCGCGGCTTTGAAATCGAAACTGAACTTCAATAAAGACTTTTGTATATAATAAGAGCTGGCGTTGGTCCTTTGTGAGCTGGGACCTCGGGCAGCTCTGACAGTAAGCTCCGTCTCAAAAAAATCGAACCCTCGCAGCGTGAGTTGGCGCAGCGAGGGGCAAAACTTGGTGTTTTGCGAGCTCACGAAGATCGGCAAGGATGACTACCGAGGACAAGGTGAAAGAGCTGACAGACGCAGTCTCGGCGCTTTACGCAGAAGTAGCAGCTTCCAGAAAGAGGGAGGAAGAAGCAACAGCGCTCTGCCGGGATCTGCAAGCCAGGTGGGAACGTTTGGGCAAAGAGGGGCTGCCGGGACCCAAGCCGGAAGGAGTCGGCCTCGGGAAGAGGGGGGGCAGCATCGTATCCCACTTTGACGGGAATCTGCAGCAGTATCCTAACTTCAGAGCAGACATAGTTTTCGCGCTCAATTTGCTTCGGAAAGACTTTAGAGATGAGGAGGAGAAAGTAGGCTTCATAATAACTCATCTCCATGGGGAAGCTAAATCGTGGCTGCGCAATTTATGGCGCGAAATTGACCCCGCCCTCAAAGATTCAAAAGCCTTTATTGAGGCTATGGACAATTGTTTTAAATCAACGGTAGATGTGGATGTGGCCAGGAGGGAAATGCATGGGCTGAAGCAGGGCAAAGCCACTGTGAGACAGTATCACTCCCGCTTTTTTGCGTTAGTAAATGTGCTGGGCTGGGACAAGGACTCCGCTGCCGTCCGAGATCTGTTCTGGGAGGGGCTGAATGGGGCTGTGAAAGATGAATTAGCGAGAGGGGAAAGACCCAACAACACCACAGAAGTCGTCCATAGAGCGCTGGCGATAGGGGTGCGCCTGGAAGAACGCCCTTGGAGCAGGGATGAGGGACGTATGGGACGCACACCAGTCAGAACAACTCCCTTCCTACCCAGAGAGACAGCGCGGGCGCAATCCACGCCTCCAGTGGGAGGGGGAGAACAGCCGATGGAGATAGGTGGTGCCAGGGCTCAGACAGCAGCCAGAGCCCAAACACCAGGAGCAGTCAAGGCGAAGGCTCCTAGAGGGAGCAGGAAGTGTTACATCTGCGACAGTGCACAGCACATGGCCAAAGAGTGTCCCCAGAGGCTCCAGAGGCACACTGCAGCCTCAGCAACAGTAAAGGGAGCAGTTCAGCAGGGGGAACAGCTGCAGGGAAACGACGGAGCCTGGTTGGAGGCAGAGGCACTGGGGCCCAGCCAGGCGAGTCAGTGAAGCAGTCCCCAGAGATTTTACAGCCCACAGACCCCCTCCCGCCCAAACCAGTGGTGCAACTCACCGCATCGCTCCAGCTACCCAATGGACTCACCCTGGAAGTCCCTATTACTATTGACTGTGGTAGTAATGCAGACTTTGTAGGAGTGGATTTCATCAAGCAACATCGCATAGCGCTCCTACCAGCCACGATGCCCCTAAACGTCATCACGGTCGATGGCAGAGAGCTACTGGGAGGACAGGTGGTACAGCAAACACCGCCAATGGTGATGCAAATTGGAAATCACCGCGAAGTCATCAGCTTCAACGTCACCCACCTGTTGGACACGCCCATAGTGTTGGGCATGAGTTGGCTGGACAGGCACAGCCCAGCATTAGCATGGTACCAGTGTCAATTAACCTTCTGCTCCTCCTACTGCGCAGAACACTGCATCCTGACCAGCCAGGAAGATGAGGGGCAAGAGGATGACCCACGGCTACACTTAGGCATGGTGCAAGCGGTACCCAACAAGTACAAGGCGTTTTTGGAGGTCTTCTGCGAGAAGGAAGCGGACAAGCTGCCTCCCCATAGGCCCTACGACTGCAAGATTGACCTCCTGCCGGGGGCGACGCTGCCGACTGGGAAACTGTATTCCATGTCTGAAGACGAACTGCAAGAACTCAGGGAGTTCATAGATCACAACTTGAAGCAAGGATTCATCCAAGAGTCCAAAGCAGTGGGGGGCAGTCCCGTGTTTTTCGTGAAGAAAAAAAACACGCCCCAACGGAGGTTGGTAGTTGATTACAGAATCATCAATTCCAGAACAAAGCCCACGGCATTCCCCATGCCCAAGATCGACGACCTGCTGGCGACGGTGAGGAAGGGACGCATCTTCACCAAGTTGGATCTTCGAGGGGCGTACAACCTTATACGCATGCGGGAGGGCGATGAGTGGAAGACGGCCATGTTTACGCCTTTAGGCACCTATGAATATCGAGTTATGCCGTTTGGTTTACAAAATGGCTCCCATTGTTTCCAAGCCTTCATGCACCACGTGTTAGCGGGACTCCTCTACAAGAAGTGCGTCTGCTTCCTAGACGACATCCTGATCTTCTCGGAATCGCAGGAGGCTCACGAGAGAGACGTCAAGGAGGTCCTGCAGAGACTACGGGAGCACAGACTTTACGCCAAACTGGAGAAGTGCCAGTTCGACATGACGGAGGTGGATTTCCTGGGCTACAAGCTGTCCGACAAGGGACTCGCCATGGACAGCACCAAGGTCCGCTCGGTGTTGGACTGGAAGAGCCCGCGCAATCGGAAGGAGGTCCAGAAGTTCGTCGGCTTCGCCAACTTTTATCGCAAGTTCATCAAGGGGTTCGCGATGGAGACGGCGGCCATCACGGACACCCTCAGCTCCAAGAAGAAGAAGTTCACCTGGACGGACCAGGTGGAGCAGTCCTTTCGGAGACTCAAGCGTCTCTTCGCGTCCGAAGAACAGCTGCTACACGTCAACCCCTGCAAACCAATGAGGGTTGAAACGGACGCCTCGGACAGAGCGGTGGGGGCAGTCCTGTTGCAGCAAGATCCGCAAGGGGACTGGAGGCCGTGTGCATTCTACTCCAGGAAACTCAGCAAGTCGGAACAGAATTACACCATCTGGGACAGGGAGTTGCTGGCCATCCATGCAGCCTTCAAGGCGTGGCGGCACTTCCTCATCGGAGCCAAGCACACGGTGCAGGTCCGCACGGACCACAAGAACCTGGAGTACTGGCGCACAGCGCGGTTCCTGAACCAGAGACACATCCGATGGGCGGAGTTCTTTGCGGATTTCGACTTCCGGATAGAATACATCCTGGGAGACAGCAACGTCATGGCGGACGCGCTATCCAGGAAGCTGCAATATCTCGAGGAAGCGGCACCGGTGGCAGCCAAACACATTTTCGCACCGAAAGCGTGGGCGTGCGCTTCAGCCACCGTGGATCTGGAAGCGGTACGTCGCGCGCTGCAGACGGATTCATTCGCACAATCCAAGATGGAGGAGGTGCGAAGAGGCACAGCGAAGGACGACGAGTTCCAGATACGCGACGGACTGCTCATCCGCAAAGGGGCCCTCTACGTGCCGGGAGACAAACTCCGTGCGAAAGTGCCGCAGCAGTTACATGACGCGCCTAGCGCCGGGCACTTCGGCAAGGACAAGACGGCGGAATTAGTAGCCAGAGACTTTTGGTGGCCCAAGATGAGGGGAGAAGTCACGGATTACGTCACTAGGTGTGACACATGCCAAAGGGCCAAACCAGTACACAGGCCGCCGGTGGGACTGCTGGAACCGCTACAGACGCCGCTCGAACCGTGGGAGAAAGTGGCCCTGGACTTTGTCACGGATCTGCCCAGCTTGCGAGGCAAAACAGCGGTACTCGTGGTAGTAGACCTGTTCACCAAGATGGCGCACTTCATTCCTTGCGCGAAGGTGGCCACAGCGGAACAGACTGCCAAGCAGTTCATAGACCACGTGTTCAAGGTTCACGGCTTACCGCGGTCCATCCTGTCCGACCGGGGTCTCCAATTCATCTCGAGCTTCTGGCAGAAGCTGCTGGGCATCCTGAACGTCAAGATCAACTTAGCGTCGGCACGACACCCGCAGACCAACGGACAAGCGGAGAGGGTCAACGCCATCATGCAGCAGTACCTGAGATGCTACGCGAATCAACAGCCCTCGACCTGGGTGGACTACCTACCGCTGGCCGAGTTTGCCTACAACAACACGAAGCACGTGTCCACGGGGGTGACACCGTTTTTCGCCAACAATGGGCGGCATCCCAGAACCTTCCCGGGATTAGAGAAAGTGGGGGAGGGGGAGACATAGGGAGCAGAGGCTTGGGCAGCGGAATTACGGGAGGTCCACGAGCAGCTCCGAAGGCATTTAGAACTAGCAAAACACGCATACAAAGTGCAGGCAGACAGGCACAGGAGAGTCGGGGAAGACATCCAGGTGGGGGACTGGGTCTGGTTAGCAGCCCAGGCAGTGCCGGCCAGGACGTTAGCTAAGAAGAAGCTCAGACACAAGCAGCTAGGGCCTTACCAAGTCGAGGCACAAATCAATCCGGTAGCCTTCAGGTTGACACTACTGGAGGGCTCCAGAATGCACCCGGTCTTTCATAGATCAGTGCTCACACCCTACAAGGAACCCCACAGGTTTCAGGCGCCTGGGAACGCACCAGACCCACCCAGCAAATCGCCAACAAGGGGGGGGGTCGCCGAGAGTGGCGCCACTCAACGAGGTCACGGAGATTTTGGACTCGAGATGGGGGGAAGAGGGGGTTGAATATCTCCTCGCCAGGGAAGGTACCCCGGCCAGCGCCAACAGGTGGGTACCGTACTATGCCGTGAAGGAGCACTACCTCAAATACGAGTTCCATGCACTCTTCCCACACAGACCTATGCCGGCAGATTATTTCGACGAATATCTTTTCACACCCACGCTTTCAGCCAGCACGTTCCAGGGGTTCTCATCAGATGAGGAACCAGCACCCGACACACGCTCCCCGGAGGGATCACTCTCGGGGTCTGTCACAGACCGCTCTTATTGGTGGGACGATTAACCGGAGGTGGGGTGGAGCAGGGAACTGCTGAAGGGGCCTTTACAGGCAGCATCCCCCGAGGCAACGGGGGGGAGAGACGGACATGGACGTGTTGGGGGAGGATCCTGGGTTCGAGCACAGCTGCAGAGAGATGGAAGCAGAGGAGATCGACGTCGACGAGCCCATTACGGACTGGCCGGACCCAGCCGGCCAGCTGCACACCAGAGGGGAAGAACCGTATCCCGCGCTCACCCCCACAGCGCTGGAGCACCCGGAACCCGCACCCGAAGAGGGGGAGGGGGAAGGGGGGGCTTCGAGGGGGGGTGGATGTCAGGGGCTCAGGAGCAGAGACACAGGGGAGAGAGGAAACGGAGAGCGAAGGGGAAGAATCTGAGGGCAGCGTAGGGGAGTATGACAGTGGCCCGAGAGATTCCATGAGCTTCTCCAGCGATTCAGAAGATTCCCAGAGGGGGGCGCCGATGGCCAGGGCAAGGGGGGTCCCAGGGGGGACACACCAGAAGCAAGGGGCCAGCGGGGATTCCCAAAGCAGCAACGGGAGATCAGGACCAGTTCCCCCACCAGAGCGGAGTGGGGGGGAAGAGTCCCATGTGTCAGGGCCAGCGTCTCCTCCAGTAGGGAGAGAAGATGAGTCAGGGCTGGCCACGCCTCTATCGCAGAGTGAGGGAACGGAGGGGAAGTCAGGTCCAGCTAGCACTCCCGAAGGGGGAAGCAGTGACAGGAGCAGTGTAACGGTCAGGAGAAAGGTTGCCGGCTGGGCGCGCGCGCCAAGTTCAAATGTACAGGCGCGCGGGACAGCAGAAAGCCCGGATTGGGAACCAGGTCCTAAAGCCCGCCGGAGGCAGGGGGAAGAATCAGGGGACTCAGCGTCAGAAGAGTCCAGAAAGGGCAAGACCCCAGCGGACAAGCGGACCCAGAGGAGGAAAGAGCAGAGGAAGAGGTGGAGCAAGGCTAGAGTCTTGAACTGGTGTCTGGGGGGAGGAGATTCAGACGGAGCTTCAGCGGTCTAGAGTCCAAGACGTAGAGCTGCGCGCCGCGGCTTTGAAATCGAAACTGAACTTCAATAAAGACTTTTGTATATAATAAGAACTGGCGTTGGTCCTTTGTGAGCTGGGACCTCGGGCAGCTCTGACAGCGACCAGTAGTTTCTGACGGATTGCCCCCCCCCTGCTTGCACCCCATCAGTTCCTGCCGTGTTACACTTTGTTCCACCTCGCTGGAGAACATCGCGTCCATTCCCTGGAAGAATTTCTTAAGGTCCTTCAGGGCATCATTTTGCGTCGCCATTAGGGGCCTGATCCATCCTGCAGATGCCCCACAATGTAAGCCACCCTCTCCCCGTCATCAGCAAAGTCACCTTTCTGCAGTTCCAAAGCGTACTGCACTTCCGTTCAGAAAGCATTGTAGTCTTGGGGCTTTCCACCAAGCTTGTGTACCAGCCCCGGTACCTTCCTTGCGATGGGGGTGGCTCTGACCTGTGCATCCTGAGCCCGTCTTTCGTCCAGCCGCGCCGTCAGGATAGCTACATGCTTCTCCAAGTCTCGGTTCCTCTCGACCAAACTCCGCACTGCAGCTGGTTGCTCCGTCTCTCCGGCTGTCCCTGTTTGGCTCATCGTGCTGCCTCTCCTGGGCTGTGCACAAGCAACGTCAGTGACTGACGGATTGCTGTAATGGTTCTAGGGGTTGCTCGTGCGTAAATCGGCGCCACACCTGGCTGGGTTGCCTGAGTGAACCCTTTCTGTCCGGACAGCCACTCACCCGTGGCTGTCTCAATCGCTGGCAGAATCCGTCAGTGGGCGTTTCTTGAACTTCTTCCAGCAAAGAAGCTCTTTGATGCCTAGTCTCTGCCTACTCTCCCTGCGCGGAAGCCTTCTGCGCAGGGAGGGTGTGGGCAGCGGAGAACCCGTGCTCTCCCCGCTGGTCTCCGGCGAGGAGTCATGGAGCCACCTCGCCGATTCCCCCATCTGCCCCCCTTCTCCACTAGTGCTACGCTGATTTCCTTCCCCAGAAGATGGGCTGCTTCTCTCCCTCCCGGGACGCCCTCCGGAATCCCTCTGGAGCCCTCCCTCTCCCTCTGGCTCCGATGGCAGTTCCCTGACACTGTCCAATGAGGCCTTACAAATAGCGGGGGAGAGAAGGCAAGCAAAATGCGAGGGAGATAGAGAAAGATACAGGAAATTGAATGCAGATTTCCAAAAAATAGCAAGGAGAGACAAGAAGGCCTACTTAAACGAGCAATGCAAAGAAATAGAGGAAAACAACAGAATGGGAAGAACCAGAAATTGGAGATATGAAAGGAACATTTCGTTCAAAGATTGCCATAATAAAGGACAAAAGTGGTAAGGACCTAACAGAAGCAGAAGACATCAAGAAGAGGTGGCAAGAATACACAGGAATTATATCAGAAAGATATGGATGGCTCGTACACCCCAGGTAGTGGGGTTGCTGAGCTTGAGCCAGACATCCTGGAGAGTGAAGTCAAATGGGCCTTAGAAAGCACTGCAAATAACAAGGCCAGTGGAAGTGATGGTATTCCAGCTGAACTATTTAAAATTTTAAAAGATGGTGCTGTTAAGGTGCTACACTCAATATGCCAGCAAGTTTGGAAAACTCAGCAGTGGCCAGAGGATTGGAGAAGATCAGTCTACATCCCAATCCCAAAGAAAGGCAGTGCTAAAGAATGCTCCAACTACCGCACAATTGCACTCATTTCACACGCTAGCAAGGTTATGCTTAAAATTCTACAAGGAAGGCTCAAGCAGTATGTGGACTGAGAACTCCCAGAAGTGCAAGCTGGATTTAGAAGAGGCAGAGGAACCAGAGACCAAATTGCAAACATGCACTGGATTATGGAGAAAGCTAGAGAGTTCCAGAAAGACATCTACTTCTGCTTCATTGACTATGCAAAAGCCTTTGACTGTGTCGACCACAGCAAACTATGGCAAGTTCTTAAAGAAATGGGAGTGCTTGATCACCTCATCTGTCTCCTGAGAAATCTCTATGTGGGACAAGAAGCTACAGTTAGAACTGGATATGGAACAACTGATTGGTTGAAAATTGGGAAAGGAGTATGACAAGGCTGTATATTGTCTCCCTGCTTATTTAACTTATATGCAGAATTCATCATGCGAAAGGCTGGGCTGGATGAATCCGAAGCCGGAATTAAGATTGCCGGAAGAAATATCAACAACCTCCGATATGCAGATGACACAACCTTGATGGCAAAAAGTGAGGAGGAATTAAAGAACCTTTTATTGAGGGTGAAATAGGAGAGCGGAAAATATGGTCTGAAGCTCAACATCAAAAAAATGAAGATCATCGCCACTGGTCCCATCACCTCCTGGCAAATAGAAGGGGAAGAAATGGAGGCAGTGAGAGATTTCACTTTCTTGGGCTCCATTATCACTGCAGATGGTGATAGCAGTCACGAAATTAAAAGACGCCTACTTCTTGGGAGAAAAGCAATGACAAACCTAGACAGCATCTTAAAAAGTAGAGACATCACCTTGCCAACAAAGGTCCGTATAGTAAAAGCTATGGTTTTCCCAGTAGTGATGTATGGAAGTGAAAGCTGGACCATAAAGAAGGCTGATCGCCGAAGAATTGATGCTTTTGAATTATGGTGCTGGAGGAGACTCTTGAGAGTCCCATGGACTGCAAGAAGATCAAGCCTATCCATTCTTTCTTTTTCTTTTTTTAAATTATTTATTAACAGTTTAAAGATTACAAAAGAAAAGAAAAAGAATTATACAAGACAATACAATACAATACAAAAACAAAAACACCACACAACCCAAACCCTAAAACATTGAATCAACCAAACAAAACAAAAACAATTTAAAAACACATCCAATAATTTCGATATCATAACTTTCGTTCATTTGTTTCAGCGACCTCCTCACACCTCCCTTTTCGTATTCGACTTCTGTTAATTGTTTCAGCAATTCCTTTCCATCTTCCTCTGTTTTCTGTCCTATAATTTATCTTAACATATTCTAACCTTGTTTTTTCCCTTTAATACATTTACAATCTGTCTGTACCTAATTCCTTTTTAAAAAAATAATATTTATTAACATTTTAAAGGTTACAGAATGAAAAAATAAAAATACCACATTAAACAAAAACAAAACAACACATCACAATATGAAAAAACAGAAAAATAAAACCCATTAAACAGAAACAAAAACGCAAAGAAAAATATATCAGATCTCCTCATTACTAATCTTTCATTAGCTTATTTCCTTGACCGCCTCACACCTCCCTTTTTTGTATTCTAGGTCAATTATCCATTTCAGCAAATGCTTTCCCTCTTTTAAAATTTTTGTCCTGTAAATTGTCTTAATATAATGTAACTTTACTTTTCCTCCTTTCACCAATTAACAGTCAGTTATTCCCAAATCCTTTATATCATTCCTGCAAAAATCATATAATATTATTCCAAAATCCTTCTAACAGTTATTAATTTTACAATGTTTCTGTAAATAGTCTTTAAATTTCCTCCAATCTTCCTCCACCGACTCTTCTCCCTGGTCTCGGATTCTGCCAGTCATTTCCACCAGTTCCATATAGTCCATCACCTTCATCTGCCATTCTTTCTGGGTGGGTAGATCTTGTGTCTTCCAGTACTTCGTGATGAGTATTCTTGCTGCTGTTGTTGCATACATAAAGAAAGTTCTGTCCTTCTTTGACATCAATTGGCCGACCATGCCCAGGAGAAAGGCCTCTGGTTTCTTCAGAAAGGTATATTTAAATACCTTTTTCATTTCATTATAAATCATCTCCCAGAAGGTCTTAATCCTTGGGCACGTCCACCAGAGGTGAAAGAATGTACTTTCGGTCTCTTTACATTTCCAACATTTATTATCGGGCAGATGATAGATTTTTGCAAACTTGACTGGTGTCATGTACCACCTGTATATCATTTTCATTATATTCTCTCTTAAGGCATTACATGCCGTGAATTTCATACCTGTGGTCCATAACTGTTCCCAGTCAGCCATCATAATATTATGTCCAACGTCTTGTGCCCATTTAATCATAACAGATTTCACCGTTTCATCCTGAGTATTCCATTTCAGCAGCAAGTTATACATTCTTGACAAGTTCTTAATTTTAGGATCTAGCAGTTCTATTTCCAATTTTGATTTTTCCACCTGGAAGCCAACTTTTTTGTCCAAATTATATGCCTCCATTATCTGGTAATAGTGAAGCCAATCTCGCCCTCTATTTTTTAATTTTTCAAAACTGCAATTTTAGTCTGTCTCCCTCTTGTTCCAAAATTTCCCAATATTTCGGCCATTTGGCCTCCATATTGAGCTTCTTCTGAGCCTTCGCTTCCATTGGTGACAGCCACCTTGGGGTTTTATTTTCAAGCAAGTCCTTATATCTTATCCAAACATTAAACAGTGCTTTTCTGACAATATGGTTTTTAAACGCTTTATGTGCTTTTACCTTATCATACCACAAATATGCATGCCACCCAAAAACATTGTTAAAACCTTCTAAATCCAACACATCAGTGTTCTCAAGAAGCATCCATTCTCTCAGCCAGCAAAATGCGGCTGATTCATAATAAAGCTTTAAGTCTGGCAGGGCAAATCCACCTCTTTCTTTAGCATCAGTTAATATCTTAAATTTTATTCGAGGCTTCTTGCCCTGCCAGACAAATCTGGAAATATCTCTCTGCCACTTCTTGAAACAATCCATCTTGTCTATAATTTGCAATGTTTGAAACAAGAACAACATCTTTGGCAATACATTCATTTTTATCGCGGCAATTCGACCTAGCAACGATAGCTTCAAATTTGACCATATTCCTAAGTCCTTTTTCACTGCAATCCAACATTTTTCATATTTATCCTTAAACAGATTCACATTCTTGGCAGTCATGTTAACCCCTAAATATTTCACTTTCTTGACAAACAAACCTATCCATTCTTAAGGAAATCAGCCCTGAGTGCTCACTTGAAGGAAGCTGAGGCTCCAATACTTTGACCACCTCATGAGAAGAGAAGACTCCCTGGGAAAGACCCTGATGTTGGGAAAGATGGAGGGCACAAGGAGAAGGGGACGACAGAGGATGAGATGGTTGGATAGTGTTTTCGAAGCTACCAGCATGAGTTTGACCAAACTGCGGGAGGCAGTGGAAGACAGAAGTGCCTGGTGTGCTCTGGTCCATGGGGTCACGAAGAGTCGGACACGACTAAACGACTAAACAACAACAACACAAGTTACACTCATCCAGCTCTTAAAACTGTAAAATATGGAAGGCCTAGCGGGGGGCTGGCGGTGCCGGTGTCAACCTCTCTTAATGTATCAATTCAACAGTTTCCCTCGCTGACCACCCCTAATTTTTTAGTGTTGTCCCTTTCTGATAGTCTCTGGAGAAATACTTACTGTATCTGAGTGTACATACCTCCAGTAAAGTCTTGTGGGGAACTGAGATCATATTGGGAAAAACTTGACCAACTACTCGAAAGTATAGATTCGCTGTCTCCCAACCCTCAGCTTGTCTTGGGAGGTAACTTCAATGCCCGGATCGGCCTTGTTTCCCCACAAAATACAATATTATCTGGACTAAACTTGGAGGACGAAGCCGAAATCTGTCAGAGGGCAGCAATGGACACCACTTCTAACCGCGCTGGGAACTTATAATTAAGCGTAACCTTTTGTTATGCAATGGGCACAATCAAGGGGATCAAGAGGGTTATTTTACTTTTATCTCCCCCAGAGGATTTACTAGCACCATAGATTATATCCTAACATCCAGCTAGGGAACTTAGAAAATTGAAGTTAAAACATGATAAGCACAATCTTGCTCTACAAGCTGAGGTAGCCCAATTATGATACAATTATAAATTATTACTTAAAGGCAAGAAACAAATATATTATGAGCAACAGTGGAAAGCATTGTGAGACGTAGCACTTCAAAAGGACTCATGGAAATTTTGGCATTTGGTTGTTCGAGGTGCAAATGGGCTGGGCTACTCGTTAGAAGCATCTGTCCAAGGAAATGATTGGGTGACATTTTTTACTGGAATATATGGCCCCCACTCTGACTCACCCTCACAAGTTTACTATACTCAGAAAGCTGTCATCATTAGCACCCATGTGTGCATTGAAATATCCACCAATAATGAGCGGAACAACAGGATGAATGGATTCGAGAGACTCTATATAGGACCCTAAATCTGCCCAAGTGGCCTTAATTGTAGATTTTTTCTGGCAAGGAGGTATATAGATGTTGACCAGCAATAAAGAGGCTCTCCTTAGTTTGATTAGGACAGCAATTGCAAGTGAGTTGCAAGTGGTTGAAGCTGTTGTTATGTGGTCTAGCACTGTGGAGATAAAACAGGCTAGACCCCCACTGGGCCTTCTTCACCTCGGGGAGGGGGTGGCAGGCAAAGAATGGCAACTATAGCCATTAAGCGTTATAGGATTGCTATGCCATGTCTCTTGGAGGAGGAGGGTGTCAAATTGCATGAGGTAGGACATTAGGTGTTGGTTATTCTTCTTTGCGCGCCAGCCTGCTATATTCCAGGACAGCAACTTTAGACCCCATTCCCTCCGAGACCTGTTTCCGTCATTTCCACCTTGTCTAAAAAAACACTCCCATTTGCTCTATCGGTGGGGGTCTGTTTGGTAGAGCTATGGTGTTCCTCTGTTCTCAACGTGGGAGGAGTAGCTATTTCATTTGGGGACAACCTGAGGTAGCCAAGCCAAGAGCTCGAAGGCTTCACGTCCTGGTTGGCTGCTGCCATGTCGTACACCAATGGAGGCTGGGACTGAAGGTCCGTTTCTATGCAATTTGAATGAGCCTCCGGACGTCCTCTTGCCAACTAGACATTTTGGAGAGATGGGCCACGAATGTGGACCCTCCTTGGCCTCATTGTGAGCATCCTTCCCAGCCAATCTGTTTCTTAGTGTTTCTAGTCTTTCCAAAATTTCAGCTTGGGCTGGGGGCGGCAATGACCAAAATCGGCTTATTAGAGCGTTCTCTTCTGTAGAGAAAATGTCATTTTGCTCGCTCATAGGGTATTGTGAGTTGTATAGGGATGTGCCTTTCCTTTTTTATTTTGGTGACTCTTGTTTATGATGGTCAAACCTTTGGGGTCGGTTTTCCTTTTTAGAGTTTTTTTGATTCTCGTTTGCCATTGGCTTATCGCCCTTGGCATCAAAGAGGGAGGTCTTTGGTACCTATTTTCGAAGAATCTTAATATTTCTATCCTTTCCTATATGAGTAGTTGTCTTGCTCTGTGGATAAGGTTGGCCAGATTTTGATCATGGAAGGTGATCAATGCTTGTACTGAGTGACTATCATAGTATAAATACTCTATAGAAACTATATCAGTTGGCTTTACTACACCTGGCAGTATGTCATTTAAGATGTTCAAGAGATGCTTTATGTGATCTATCCGTGGGAGAAAGCCCCTCAGTTTTGGGTAGTTGGCGAATACAAGTTTTGGGGGAATTAATACCAAGCTCCAGCCTTTTTTCTGGCTTGAAACTTGCCGGACCTGTAGCATGTTCCCATTGTTATTATGGGTCGCCACCTCTCTACTACCTGTGTTGCCCATTGGTATCCTTCCAGGGCTCTGGGAAGTTACTTCCATTGTTGTGTCTGTTTCAGAGCTCTGGTTCGAGATTTCCTTCACAGATATAGACTGGGGCTTTGCCTTGATTGTTCCTACTTTGCCTTTTTCTTTACTGCCCCTTGAGGTGGATTTGTTTAAGCCAGGTGTAGAGGATGATGAGATTAGGTTGTAAAGTTTCTGCCATTGTTTTTTGCAGACACGATGAGTTATCTTTTACTTCCTTAGTATTTTGATGTTTTTTGCTTTTCTTCTTTGCTTCTGGTTTTTGTCTTTGTGATTTCTTACTGAGTACTGGATGATTTATTTCAGCTGGTTCGGGGAGGTTGTTCATTTTTGGCTCTATGTCTCTTTCTTGAGGTGTAGAACTTTCCACTAGGTTCAGAAGTAACCCATTTGTTATCGTTAAGAATTTTTTAATGTTGGATAGGTCAGTGCATATCAAGTGGACCTGGTCCTGCAGATAGCCACCTCTATCCTCTGTTTCATAGCTGTCAACGTTTCCCTTTTTTAAAGGGAAATTCCCTTATTCCGAATAGGATTCCTCACAAGAAAAGGAAAAGGTTGACAGCTGTGCTCTGTTTGGGTACCTTTGGAAGTAACCTGTTGACTTTGAAGGTTATTTCCAAGCTCAGAAGGCAGCCTTTGTGTCGTTATATCAGTTGTATTTGCCTTGTAGGTATTCTCAGCTAAGGCCAGTTCTTGGGCCAGGCTTATTGAGTTGTTTATATTATCAGCATCATGTCGGAGCTCTTTAAGCTGAGTTGACCAATCCAGCACAGTGGGAGGTGGAAGAATAACCTCATCTAAGATTAACCCGTTCAGGTCCCTCTTTCTCTCCCTTTTGAAGAAAATAATGAGTAATTTTACTCTGTCTCCTTCGGGGTTCTGGGGAACTGACTAACGGGACTGGCATGATTCCCATATCTTTGCAGTTCTTTCTAGTAAGTACCATAATAAATATAGTTGGTTATCAATGGTTTGCTGAAGTCAATTATCTCCAAATACATTGGCCTTGAATTTACAGGGCCAGAGTCAGTGCCATCCAGCAGAAAAAAACACTTTGGGGGTTCACTGTAGCTGCCACTTGGGCTCGCCAGCAACTCAGACGATTAGGGTGTTTCTCTTCCTTAATTTATAGCTTGTATCTAGTAAAGTTTGACACAACCTTTCATTCAGCAGTGCCTGGCAAGGTGCTCAGCCCAGCCCAGCCCAGCCCAGCCCAGCCCAGCCCAGCTTCTTGCAGCCTCACAATATCAGGGAGTTAGAGCAGTAAAATAACAAGATAAAACAATATTAAAACAACAGGACGCAGCACTAGAGGTAGCACTAAAAAAAGATCACAGATAAGTTGAAGGAAATAAGAGAAGGGTTTGTTAAATATTTTTCAGAGCTGTATAGACAAGGGAAAGAAAAAACATTCAAGATAGAAGAGTACATCAGAAGTAGTAATATGCCACACATAAAAGAGGAACAAAGGAACATTCTTAACACCCAGATAACAGCGCAAGAATTGCTAGAGGCAATAAAAGGCTCTAAAAACGGCAAGTCACCAGGGCCGGATAGTCTTACGGCAAAATACTATAAAAAATTAAGTGAACAATTAGTGAACCCATTGAAAGATGTCATGAATGAAATACTGAATACAGGTGAAATCCCAGAAACATGAAAAGAGGCCTATATTACAGTAATTCCAAAACAAGATGCAGATTTGCTGCAAATCAAAAATTACAGACCTATTTCTTTGTTAAATAATGATTATAAATTGTTTGCAAACATATTAGCCAATAGATTAAAAAAAATACTAAATGAGTATATACTGTTGGAAAAATGCCCCCGGGAAGGGTGCCAACTTCCCAAGACACCGAGGCTTCTCTCTGGTGGTCACCCTCTGGCTGGAAATTGCCCTCAGTCCAGAGAGACTGGTAATAAGCGACCCCTCCGTCCTGAGAGTAGCACACTCGTCTTCTGGTATCCCATCACAGAAGAAAGAGACAGTCAGTAGTCTACTCACTACTTTATTTACAGACTGTACACGCACCACTTACAAGCATGTCTGCTCTCTTGAGCAGCAAGCACAGAGGTCTGCGACTCGACACACACTTCAACTGAGAAGCGAAAGCAACTCTCCGGTTACATGAGAACAAGCAGAGACTTCCTGTCTCATGCTCAGAGACATCACATGATGTCAACAATGTGCTGCTCTTCGCAGCTGGTGAGATATAAAAATCCCAACATGCTCCCCCATTTTTAGGTAACACTAGCTGTGAAAACAAGTGCAGCATCAAGAGAGAAAAACAAACAGTTGTTATACACATAGCAAACCCCTGTTGTACCAGCTCCATCTTGGAACTACCTGCAACTGGTTCCACCAGCTGAAACCTCTGGTTACCTGTTTTCCAAGGAACTAGAGCTTCTGCTCTACCTTGGTTTGGGAGAATTGTGTCGCGTTTTGCAACTTTCAGGTGTGGCTTTGTCTCTGTCTTGGACAAACCTTGAACCTGGCTTGAGTTGTTAACTACAGCTATACATGCAACAGCTGAGTTAGCAAACTCCTGAGAGTACCTTTTGGGTGGTATGCCCTTTGTGACTCTCTCAGATCTGCGAATGAGGTGCAGATCCTCCTTGCTGGCTAGTTCTTTCTTGGGACTTTTAGGAGAACCACATCCAACAGTAAATAGTGGCTCTGACAATTCCAGTTCAGCCTTTACTTAAGGATAAGGTCGGTACCAGAAGTGGAAGAAGACAACTTAGCTGAGTTTCTGACCAAAATATTTTCCAAGTCCTGGAACCTAGAGGAAAAAGACTTTAAAATCGTATCAGCTTTCAGGCTTGGAAGACTTATAAAGAAAGACAAACCCAGAGACTGTTTGATAACATTGAGATCAAAGGAGGAAAGGGACAAGATTTTGGGCCTGCACTACGGAAAGTCACTGGACATCTTGGACAAAAGAATTGAAATTTACAAGGACATTCCTAAACAACTTTTGGATCTTAGATCTGAGTATTTGGAACTAGCAAGATTGTTGAGGAGCAACTCAATCATCTTCAGGTGGGATTTTCCCCAAGGATTATCTTTCACTTTTAGAGGGAAGAAGATTAAAATTAGAACATTGGAAGACAAAGATAAGTTTCTGACTGCATACGGAGAGGACCTTCACAAAGGACTTGAATTACCCTCGGGGCCTGAACCACCAGGGGTACCTGCACCCTCGGACCCTGAAGACCCGGAGAATAAAGTACCACCCCCAGAAAAATAACCAGATTTATTCAGGATGTCTCTGCAACTTTTGAGTTGGAATATAAATGGCTGTAACATTCCGGAAAAAAGGAGGAAAATTTTTCATATATTAAAAAAGGAACAATTGGACATTATTTGTTTACAAGAAACACATGTGACTAGGCTCCATAGAAAAGTGTTAATAAACAAAAGACTTGGTCAGGAATTTATATCTTCAGACACGGTAAAGAAGAGAGGCGTGGTGATATATGCAAAAGAGAGCCTGTCACCTAAATTTTTATTCAAAGATGAACATGGAAGAACTTTGGCAATCGAAATACAACACCAAGGAGAGAAGATTTTGTTATTAGGAATTTATGCACCAAATGAAGGGAAATTGGAATTTTATAAGAAGTTGCATGAGACTATGCTGGAGTATCTGGACTATGACAACATCATTATGATGGGAGATATGAATGGGGTCGTATCAACTAACATGGATAAGTCACAAAGTCAAAATGTCACGAAAGATGGCAGACTACCAAAGACCTTTTTTGAAATGACAGACAATATGGACGGGATTGACATTTGGAGAATGAAGAACCCCTTGGGAAAAGAAGGTACATTTTTCTCTGAAGCCCAGCTGACTTGGACAAGAATCGACCAAATATGGATAACTAGAGGTCTGGCACCCAAGGTCAGGAAAGTGGAAATCTGCCCAAAGACCTGCTCCGACCATAATGCACTGAAAATGGACATGACATTATTACCAACCGGTTCCTTTAGATGGAAGATGAATGACAATTTGTTTAGAGATCAGGAGATTATTAAGAAGGCCCAAAAAGCTTTGAAGGACTACTTTGAGATAAACATGAACACCATGGTGGAAAAAAGAATTATTTGGGACGCAAGCAAAGCCGTGATGAGGGGGTTCTTGATACAACAGAATGCTGTAAAGAAAAGAACACAAAATGAGAGGAAAGATAAGATCTTGGAGAAAATTAAAGAGTTAGAGAAGAAGTTAAGATCAAATCCGAAGTCACAGCCGATTCTGAGAGAAATTAAACTCCATCAGGCACATATATTCTAAAATGATAAACCAGGAAATAGAGTGGAAGATTAAACTAATGAAACAAAAAACTTTTGAATCGGCAAACAAATGTGGGAAACTGCTGGCTTGGCAGTTGAAGAAGAGACAAAAGTTAAATATAGTCACAAACCTGGAAACTGAAGGAAGAAACATCCAGAACCCTGTGGAGATTAGAAAGTGTTTTCAGAAATATTTCAAAAAATTATACACCCAAGGGCCGCAGGATGAGGTTGAGATTAAACAATTTTTGGAAAAAAATGGACTTAAAAAATTGTCACAAGAAAATAGATCACTCCTGAACAGTAAAATAACACGACAAGAGATCGAACAAGCCATTCAGAATATGAAATTGGGCAAATCTCCAGGGCCAGATGGCCTGACCTCCAAGTATTATAAGACACTAAGAGACTATTTGATACAACCATTGATGGAGGTCAGTAATGAAATTATGGAGGGAAAGAAGGCGCCGGAATCGTGGAAGGAAGCTTTTATCACATTGATACCAAAATCAGAAATTGAAAAGACACAACTCAAGAACTATCGTCCCATCTCCCTTTTAAATGTGGATTACAAAATATTTGCTGACGTTTTGGCAAGCAGACTTAAAAGAGTTTTAAATGAAGTAATTCATAAAGATCAGGCAGGCTTTCTCCCAGGTAGACACATGTTTGCTAACACAAGGAACATTATTGACATTTTAGAACTTTTGCAAACAGACATAAATACAAAAGCAGTGTTAATTTTTATAGACGCGGAGAAGGCCTTTGATAATATCTCGTGGAAATTTATGAAGGGAAATTTAAAAGAAATGGGAGTGGGACGGGGTTTTGAGAATGGAATTGATGCAATATATTCAGAACAAAAGGCAAAACTGATAGTTAACAATGTGGTCACAGAAGAGTTTAAAATTGAAAAAGGAACACGACAAGGCTGCCCGATTTCCCCTCTGTTATTTATTTCGGTTCTGGAGGTGCTCTTGAATCTGATTAGAGGGGACCGGTTGGTGCAAGGGATTCAGGTCGGAGCGAAACAATATAAACTTAAAGCTTTTGCAGATGACCTAGTTTTGACTCTGCAGGAGCCAGAACCTAGTACGAAAAGAGTATTGCAATTGATTCCAGACTTTGGTCGGGTGGCGGGATTTAAACTAAATAAACAGAAAACTAAGGTGCTGGGAAAAAATCTGACAGACACAGAGTCAGAACGGTTTCAGAGAGAAACAGAATTAACTATGGTAAAAAAAGTAAAGTACCTAGGGCTAAACATAACAGCAAAAAATCTGAGTCTATTTAAGGATAATTATGAAAAATGTTGGTCTGAAATTAAGAGAGACTTGGACAGTTGGACAAAATTGAAGCTTTCTTTGTTAGGCCGAATTGCTGCTATTAAGATGAATGTATTGCCAAAGATGTTGTTTTTGTTTCAAACATTGCAAATTGTGGACAAGACGGAGTGCTTCCGGAAGTGGCAGAGAGATATTTCTAAATTTGTCTGGCAGGGCAAAAAGCCCAGAATTAAGTTTAAGATATTAACTGATGCGAAAGAAAGAGGGGGCTTTGCCCTGCCAGACTTAAAGTTGTACTATGAAGCCGCAGCTTTCTGCTGGCTAAAAGACGGGCTACTTCTCGAAGACACTGATGTATTGGATCTGGAAGGTTTTAACAATGCTTTTGGTTGGCACGCATACCTATGGTATGACAAAGTTAAGATCAATAAGGCCTTTAAAAACCATATTGTCAGGAAAGCAGTATTTAACGTCTGGACAAAATACAAAGACTTATTGGAAAACAAAACTCCGAGGTGGCTCTCCCCTCTGGAAGCTAAGGCCCGAAAAAGACCCAATATGGAGGCCAAATGGCCAAAATATTGGGAAATATTAGAAAAAGATGGAGACAATTGGAAATTGCAGAGTTTGGAGAAAATGAAGGATAAAGTGCGAGACTGGTTACATTACGCTCAGATTAAAGAAGTCTTTAAAAATGATAAAAAGTTAGGGTTCCAGGTGGAGAAATCGAAGCTAGAAACAGAATTGTTAGAACCAAAGACTAAGGTATTATCAAGAATGTACAACTTGCTGTTAAAATGGAACACACAAGACGAAATGGTTAAATCGGTTATGATTAAGTGGGCACAGGACATTGGGCATAACATTATGTTTGAGGACTGGGAAAGGTTGTGGACCAATGGGCTGAACTTCACTGCATGTAATGCTTTGAAGGAAAATGTAATGAAAATGATATATAGATGGTACATGACCCCAGTTAAACTTGCCAAAATATACCATTTGTCTGATAATAAATGTTGGAAATGTAAAGAAAACGAAGGAACATTCTTTCACCTCTGGTGGACCTGCCCTAAAGTGAAGGCCTTCTGGGAAATAATATATAATGAGTTGAAAAAGGTATTTAAGTATACCTTCACTAAGAAACCAGAGGCCTTCCTCCTGGGTATTGTCGGCCAGAAGGTGTTAAAGAAGGACCAAACATTTTTTATGTATGCAACAACGGCAGCAAGGATACTCATCGCTAAGAACTGGAAAACTCAAGATCTACCCACACTGGAAGAGTGGCAGATGCAGCTGATGGACTATATGCAATTGGCGGAGATGACTGGCAGAATCCGAGACCTGGGAGAAGAAAGGATTGAAGAAGATTGGAAGAAATTTAAGATTTATTTACAAAAATATTGTAATTTGGTTGAATGTTAAGAAGGATGCTTGATCATAAAATATTTGGCCACCACTAAATTAGATTGGAATTTGATGATAAGTGAGATTAAGGAAAACATAAACCTTTTGGAGAATTGTTAGACTATATTTAAATGAGCGGAAATAAGATTGTAAACAAGATGATAAATTGCTTGAAAAAAATTTTTAACGATGTAAGTGGGAGCGGGAGACGTGAGGAAGTCCAAAGAAGTTATGAGATTTTGTTATGATATAACTAATGTTGTTTATCATTTGTGCATTTCTTTTATAAAAAAAAAAATACTTGTGATGGCCTGGACATTGTATGCGTACATTTCTCAATGACTCTGTCATTTGTACCAGAACCCTCAGTGGTGCTTTCACTGTCACTCTCTATATCAGAATTCACATCTGTATTGATTTCAGTGGGGAAACTGTGGAGAACCTCTCTCTCCTGTCGTCCAGTGCATTATACAAACCTTGTAAGAATCACTGAGTCAGTTTCAGGCAATACTACTCTGTATAAACCTTTCTCATAACCCACGAAAATGCCCTGTGCACCTTTGACTCCTTGTGGTGTTTCTACACGCACATGAGATCCAAAAACCTTTAAGTGTCTAACAGAAAGTTTTCTCTGGAACAGTCTCTCAAATGAAGAACTTTCCATACCTGCTGAAACCTTACTCACTCAAGTGTAAGAAAAAGCATTCAGCGACTCAGCCCCAAACTTTTGGGGCAGATCTGCACTTAGCAGTTGTGATTTCATGCCTTGTTGCAACTCTGTGTTCACCTTAAAAAAATTCCTTCCAGTAGCACCTTAAAGACCAACTGAGTTAGTTCTAGGTATGAGCTTTCGTGTGCATGCACACTTCTTCAGATACACTGAAACAGAAGTCACCGGACCTTTCTATATAGTGAGAAGGTGGGGAGGGGTATTACTCAGAAGGGTGGTGGGAATGGGTGATTGGCAGATAGCTGCGATGAGCCTGTTGACGACTCTTAACGACTGCAATAGGTCTAACAGGAAAAAGCAAGGGGTGAGAAGGTGAAAAATGGCTTTGTCATGTATAATGAGATAAGAATCCAATGTCTTTATTCAAACCAGGTCTCTCCATAGTTTTAAGTTTGGTGATAAGTTGCAATTCAGCAGCTTCTCTTTCCAGTCTATTTCTGAAATTCCTTTGTAATAGAACAGCTACTTTGAGATCTTGTATAGAATGTCCTGGGAGATTGAAGTGTTCTCCTACTGGTTTTTCTGTCTTGTGGTTCCTGATGTCGGATTTATGTCCATTTATTCTTTGGCGTAAGGTCTGGCCTGTTTGTCCAATATAGAGAGCTGAAGGACACTGTTGGCATTTTATGGCATACACAATGTTAGACGATGAGCAATTAAATAGTCCCGAGATGGTATGTGTGATGTTGTTGGGGCCAGTAATGGTGTTGTCCGGGTGTATGTGGCAGCAAAGTTGGCATCTGGGTTTATTGCAGGCTCTGGTGCCAGTGTCCGTGTTAAGTCTGGTTATAGTATTATTGTGGGTTAGGAGTTGTTTTAAAACAGTACAACGCATCATCAGAGATCTACAACCTCTCCTGGACAATGACAGTTCTCTTTCTCAAGCTCTGGGAGGAAGACCTTTCATTGCCTCCAGACAGCCCCCCAATCTTAAACAACTCCTAACCCACAATAAAAAGGGGGGAAGCTGCAACATTGGTGAAAGACTGGATCTCTGCTGTAGAATTGCAATTCTCTTCAAAGGTCCAGAGCTTTCAGTCTGATCGTGGTGCAGAGTTCACTGGGTCTGCGCTGCAGAATTTCTTCCGCCAAAAGGGAATACGCCACAGGTTGACAGTCCCACACAGTCCTCAAGAGAATAGCGTTGCTGAACGCAAGAACAGAACACTACAAGAGGCTGTTGCAGCTATGCTCTTTGATTTTGGGCTTCCACAACGCTGGCAGTGTGCTTCATTTTCTCAGAATCGCTCCTATTGTTCTGTTGTAGGGGACACACCCTATTTTCTTCTGCACGGCAAGAAGCCCAAGGTGCATTTCTTCCATGTTTTGGGTTGTGAGGCTTGGGTTCTTGTGCCAAAGGCCAAACGCAGAAAGGGTGGACCAAGGTCCAGGAAGATGATCTTCTATGGGTATGAACCAGGGACCAAGGGGTGGAGATTTAGCTATCCAAAAGGCTATCAGTCCAGACTTATAGTCAGAAAAAGTGCTGAGTTCTGTGAGCAAAGTGGATGGACACACATACAGGGTTAACATCTCTGTGTGTCCTGCATCTGGGGAGGATTTGTCTGTGAGTTACTTTCACTTTTCTGCCGAGAGACGGAGGAGCCATGTCGGCTGTCTCTGATGGTCTGTTTATTTTATCTGTCTGAGGTAAATAAAGCTGTTAGTTTAGAAGAACAACAGTGTGTGGACTCTTTCTTCACTCACACAAGAAGCACTCGCTGTGCCGCTCTGCTACAAGTCTGGGAATTCTGGAGCTGTGGAAACGTACCAGACCCGAACAGAGCATTTGCTTTGAGACGCTGCTACAAATGTGGCTCCCCCTCCCATCTCGTGAGAGACTGCCCAGTAGAGGCACAGGAAGGGCCCAAGGTCGTCTCCCGTGGCAACCAGATTAGAGGCTCTTCCACAGCTGTGAGACGTGGGAAACCGAAGCCAAAAGCAACTGGCAGGGATGGCCCTGAACATAAACACTTGGCAGCTTCCATGGCAACAGTCAAGAGCTGTAAACAGGACAATGTGCTGACCTTCGTGATTGACTCAGGAGTTTCATGTGCCCTCTGGTGGTTTTTTGCAGAACTGCACCTCTGTAGTCTCTGGAAAATCCATCTGTCTTGCAGATGGGACTAAACGTGCTCTGACACAGTCTGGCTCACTGTTTTGCTTTTTCTTACAGGACTCGATACAGGCGTTTGTCGTTCCTGGACTGTCCTGAGGGCTGCTATCCATCGCCGCTCTTGTTGCTGATAATTATAGAGTCTGTTTTGAGAATAACATGTGCTCTATTTCCAGGGATGAGCAACAACTAGTCAGTGTGGAATGTAAATACAGGCTGTTTGTGCTAGAAGCTTCTCTTGCAGGTCCAGGTACCATGGAAACAGCTCAAGCACAATGTGCCAACGTTCCAGTCCATGATGCATGTGCACATCTTTGGCACAGATGAATGGCTCACATGTTGTGGGGTTACATGAAGAAGATCCCAGAGTGCACTGAGGGGTGCAAAATGAAGTCATATGCTAATTTTCTTGAGTGCAGAGTGTGTAAACCCGCAAAGGTGAAAATGTGCACCTACCCAAGGTCTGAAAGGGTGACCACTAGACCTTTTCAGCTGGTACATGAAAATTTGTGTGGCCCTATGTCAGTAGCCAGTCTGGGCGGGGCCAAATATGTGCTCATGCTGATAGATGATTTCTCAAGAAATTCCTGGGTTTTCATGCTTAAACATAAGAGTGAGGCTGCACCACTGATCAGAAACTGGATTGCGGCAGTGGAACTGCAGTTCTCCACGCGTGTGTAGAACTTTCAGAGTGACCGTGGTGGGGAATTCACCGGGTCTGCTCTGCAAAGTTTCTTCCGCCAGAAGGGAATACATCACAGGTTGACAGTACCATACAGTCCCCAACAGAATGGCGTTGCAGAATGCCGGAACAGAACACTGCAGGAAATGTTTGCAGCGTTGCTGTTTGATGCCAGGCTTCCCCAGCGCTTTTGAGGGGAATTTTGGAAGACGGCCAACTTCACTTTGAACAGGTTGTTTTAACTCTGTTGTAGGGGACACACCCTGTTTTATGCTGCACGGCAAGAAGCCCAAGGTGCATTTCTTCCGTGTTTTTGGCTGCGAGGCTTGGGTCCTTATACCAAAGGCCAAACGCAGAAAGGGTGGCCCTAGGTCTCAAAAGATGATTTTCTGTGGGTATGAGCCAGGGACCAAGGGGTGGAGATTTGCCTATCCAACAGGCGACCAGTCCAGGATTCTGCTCAGCAACAGTGCTGAATTCTGTGAGCAGAGTGGGTGGACACGCATACATGGGAACCCTGATGTTCTTTCAGAGAGTCTGCTTGACTCTGCTGATAAAGAAGAGGAAGAGGCTAAACCTGCTGCTGAGGCACAGAGTCCTGACCCAGAACAGGTAGAGGGGAGAACTTCTCCTAAAGCGGTGAAGCTTGAACAGAGGAGTGCTCCTTCCTCTCCCACAGGTTCAGCTGAGAAGTCTAGATGGTGCCGTAAGTCAGAGGGGGAGCTCTCTGGTGCCAAGGATGTTCTAGCTGGCCCTAGTGAGTCAGAGGGGGTACCTGAAGTTGAGTTGAGACTTTCAACTCAGACAACAAAAGGTAAACCTCCTGACAGGTTTACAGTCACAAGTGTGTGGGTTGGTATGGCACAGTGTGAACCTGAGTGTTTTGAGGATGTTCAGAAACTGCCTCAGGGAGAAGCCAGCAAATGGCATGAGACAATGCAGAAGGAGATGAGCTCAATGGAGTCTCTAGGTCTGTTCTCCCTCACAACGTTGCCGGCTG
This sequence comes from Podarcis erhardii, assembly GCF_964252035.2. Lineage (NCBI taxonomy): Eukaryota > Metazoa > Chordata > Lepidosauria > Squamata > Lacertidae > Podarcis > Podarcis erhardii. The sequence goes on along the minus strand of NC_138506.1, from coordinate 29,421,674 downwards.
GCAAACAGGCTGTGAGTAGCCGCTGGGTTTACTGTCTTAAACCCACAGCAACTGGAGAACCGCAGTACAAGGCTAGGCTAGTAGCCAGAGGGTTCACGCAGCGGAAGGGGCTGCATTATACTGAAGTATATGCTTCTACTTCCAGAAGTGAAACTCTGCACATGCTCTTAGCCTGCACAAAGAGGTTTGCAGGTGCATCACTTTGATGTGGATGTAGCCTATTTGAACTCAGACCTCCAGGAGCAGTTGTACATGCTCCCTCCTACAGGGTTTGAGGGCAAGGGGCAAGGCATTGTGTGGAGATTGCACAAATTGATTTATGGGCTAAGACAATCAGCCAGGAATTGGAACTTGTGTCTGAATGAAGTCTTAGAGAAGCTAGGTTTCAGGAAGAGTCTTGCTGACAGCTGCCTGTACCTTAAAGGGTCAGGAGAGTCACAGGAAATGGTTTTGGTCTTTGTTGATGACATCATTCACTTCTCAGGGGCAAACAAACGGGTGCAGAAATTTGCCAAAGAGCTTGGTAAACGTTTTCAGCTCAAGAACCTAGGTGCAGTAAAGATCTACCTAGGTGTGCAGATAGTTAGAACTGAAAATGGTAGCTTCTTGCTCAGTCAGAAAGGCAAGATTGAGCAGTTGCTTGAGAAGTTCAGAATGTCTCATTGTGCAGGACTCAGGACACCCATGGAGACAAGCTACGTGAAAGACAGTCAGCTAGCAGAACACGCGAGTTCGAGAACACTAAACTCTTTCAGTCAGCTCTGGGTAGTCTGTTGTCTCTGTCCCAATGGAGCAGACCAGACATTGCGTTTGCTACCAATCTGCTCAGTAGGGAAGCTACGAAGCCCAGTGTAAGTCCCTGGAAGGGTATCAAGCGGGTACTGTGGTACCTGCAAGATACCAAGGACTTCAGTCTCAAACTGTCAGCTGCTGGTGAGACGAAGCTCACGTGCTGGACACACAGCAACTGGGCGAATCTGGATGACGGGAAGTCCGTATCTGGGATGGTAATAAAGGTTGGGGAATCTCTTATTGGGTGGAAATCCTGGAAGCAAAGTCTCATTGCGCTGTCCTCTACTGAGGACAGCGCACTGTCGGATTTGTGCCGGGAACTGGAGTTCTATAGATGCCTGGTACAAAAGATCTGTGGTGATTGTAACTCTTCAAATGCTGAAATCTGTTTCTTCAACTGCAGCAAAGAGTTATGATGAGACTGACCAAATGTACATTATCCTTTCAGGTTTGCCTGAAAGCTGGTTGCCCGTGATTAACAGCATGGAGAGTATGCGTCCCTGAGATCTGACCCTTGAGTATGTGGTTGGAAGATTGACCAAAGAAGCAGAAAGGAGGCCAGATAGACAGGCTGAACTCCAAGAGCGAAGGAGTTACAGCCAAGGGGGCCAGCAGCAGAATCTGCCAATGGAGCAACGCCAAGGTTTGGACTTGGCCATGGCATTGAGGAGGTGCTATAGATGCAACCAACCTGGGCATCTCCAGCGTCAATGCAGGGCAAGACTTCCAGGAGACTACATGGAGCAGAGACAGCAATCGACACAGAAATGTAAGCAGAAGGGGTTCTCTTCAGGGAAGAAGAACACACGTTCTACTCAGCTTGGGTCTGCATTTTCTCGAGAGGAGAGGATACCTCGAGGAATGTGGTTGCTGCACTCTGGCAGCAGCAGGGTTATCTGCAACAATAAGGAGGACTTTAGGACCCTCGAGAAGCCAGTCGACAGAAAAGACTCGATCTATCTTGCTGATGGTCGTAGGAGCAAGATTGATGGCCAGGGAATATGTTTCCTGCAGTGCTTGAACACCACTCTACCAGAGATTCTGTTTGTCAGCAGTTTGGACAATTGTTTACTGTCTGTAAGCTGTTTGATTAATGCAGGGTATATATGCAGGACAGATCCTGAAGCTGAGACTCCAATACTTTGGCCACCTCATGAGAAGAGAAGACTCCCTGGAAAAGACCCTGATGTTGGGAAAGATGGAGGGCACAAGGAGAAGGGGACGACAGAGGACGAGTTGGTTGGACAGTGTTCTCAAAGCTACCAGCATGCGTTTGACCAAACTGCGGGAGCCAGTGGAAGACAGGCGTGCATGGCGTGCTCTTGTCCATGGGGTCACGAAGAGTCGGACACGACTAAACGACTAAACAACAACAACAACAAATAGTGTTAAGTTCACGCAGGATGGTTGTCTGATAAAGAATGGAACACAGGTATGTGGCCATGCAAAGATGGAAAATGGGTTATATGTAATGCAGGGCAAGCCTGTTAAAGCAGCCTAGGTGGTTCAGGATAATTTGCCAGTTCATAAGGGGTGTGTACGTGAATTACATAGGAAAGTGGGTCATGCAAATGTTCGTGTGCTTTCAAAGATGCAAAAGGTGTGCAAGAACCTAAAAGTAAATAGCTGTAACTGTTTCCTAGATTGCAATGTATGTAAAATGGCCAAATCTAAGAGGAAGCCTGTGGCTTCTAAAAGTGACAGAGTATCTAAAGAAGTTTTAGAACTTGTCCATTGTGACATGATAGGTCCTTTCCCACAGAAGACTGAAGGGGGCACCAGATATGCTTTTCTGGTAATAGATGATAAATCACATTTTAGTTGGTTGTTGTTGTTAAAGCAGAAATCGGAGTGTTTCCCCACATTCAGAGAATGGGTTGCCCAAGCTGAAAAGCTCTTCGCTCACCCTGTTGTGCAGTTGCAAACAGATAGGGGCGGAGAATTTCTGAACAAACAATTTGGGGCATGGTTGCAACGTAAGGGTATCACTCATCATTTGACTAACCCTTATAGCCCTGCTGAAAATGGTCTGTGTGAAAGACGTGGGGCTGTAATAAAGTCAGTAAAGGATTGCCTGCTAGTGGATGCAGGATCAGGTCACAACCATAGGCTGTGGGCAACCTATCTGTAATACGGCTACCTATCTGTAATAGGCTGTGGGGTGAGGCTTTCCTCACAGCAAACTTTCTGATTAATAGAACCTGGTCAAGCTCTATAAAGGATTTTCCTTATCGTGTGTTGTTTGGGAAAGAACCAGAGTGGTTGATGATCATAACTGGGGTTCTTGGGCACATGTAAATATCCCCAAAGCTCAGCACCAAAAAGGGGGTGCTAGACTGCAGAGACTGCGGTTTGTGGGGTATCAGTCCTATGGCAAAGGGTGGTGTTTCAATTTATTCCCAGGGTGCTTGGTTTTGTCACAAAGTGCAGACTTTGCTGACCAGGACAGATGGACTACGATCCATGCCAACCCAGATTACCTACTGCTCCTGCAAATAAGAGAAGAGGTTTCTTCTCAGCCATTGGCAACACAGGAGCAGAAGGCAGATTTTCCCAAAAGATGTGGCAATAGATAATATTTCTCTAGAGGTAGGGGAAGAAGAGCCAGAGATAAGGGAGCAGGAAGTAGTTGTGGCTAGACGCTCTCAGTGTTTAAACAAGGGTGTACCTCCTCAACGTTTGACCCTAGGAGGAGTGAAAGTATGCAATGTGAGTTGTGTGGAACCACAAAGTTATAATGAAGTCTTAGACTTACCCCCTGGGGTATGTGCTTTGTGGGAACAAGTTATGCAAGAAGAAATGGACTCTTTTAAATGTAAGTGTTTGAGGTCATAATGCCGCCACCTGGTGGCAGAGTGGTGTCATGCAAGTGGGTTTATAAAAGGAAAACCCTTGCATCTGGGGAACCAAGTTTTCAAGCCAGATTAGTAGCCAAAGGGTTCACTCAAATTAAAGGGGAGAGTTATGATGAAGTGTTTTATCCCACTGTAAAGTGTGAAACCTTTCATTTAATGCTTTCCATTGCTGCTGTAAGACAATTAGCAGTGCACCATTTTGATGTTGATGCTGCATATCTGCATGCAGATTTAGACCATGAAGTGTTAATGAGACAACCCCCTGGGTTTGAAGAGGGGAATGGTGCAGTTTGGCATTTGAAAAAGGCTGTCTATGGTCTCAAACAAAGTGGAAGGTGTTGGAACCAGCGTTTAAATGAAGCCCTTGTAAAACTTGGTTTTAAAAGGAGTGTGGCTGATCCATGCCTCTACACCAAGGGGACAGGCAACAAATATCTAATGCTCTTAGTCTTCGTTGATTATTTTCTTGTAGCAGGGAGTTCCACATATGAGATCCAGAAGCTCACAAGTCAGCTGGAAAAGAGGTTTAAGCTTAAAGCCTTAGAGCCTGTAAGCAATTACTTGGGAGTAGAAGTAAGGTGGGAAGCCAAAGGAAGCTTCCTATTGAGCCAGAAGGAGAAAATTCTTCATTTGACAGAGCAGTTTGGCATGGAAAACTGCAAACCAGTTCAGACTCCCATGACACCAGATTTCACAAAGACAGTGTGTGATGATGAATTTGATCAGCCTGAGTTGTATCACTCAAAAATAGGATCACTGTTATATTTGAGCCAGTGGTCAAGGCCAGACATTGCGTGTGCTACAAATGTTCTGAGCCAACGTGTATCTAAACCCAGTACTGCCGGTTGGTGTGCTTTGAAAAGGCTTATCAGATATCTAAAGGTAAAAGGTAAAGGTACCCCTGCCCGTACGGGCCAGTCTTGACAGACTCTAGGGTTGTGCGCTCATCTCACTCTAGAGGCCGGGAGCCAGCGCTATCCGCAGACACTTCCGGGTCACGTGGCTAGCGTGATGAAGCTGCTCCGGTGAACCGGCACCAGAGCAGTACACAGAACGCCGTTTACCTTCCCGCTAGAAAGCGGTACCTATTTATCTACTTGCACTTAATTGTGCTTTCGAACTGCTAGGTGGGCAGGAGCTGGGACCGAACGACGGGAGCTTACCCCGCCGTGGGGATTCGAACCGCCGACCATGCGATCGGCAAGTCCTAGGTGCTGAGGTTTTACCCACAGCGCCACCCGCGCCCTATCAGATATCTAAAGGGGACATTAAATGTATGTTTGAAGATATCTAGTACACAAGATGAAAAACTAGAAGTATTTGTTGATGCGAACTGGGAAAGCTGTGTAGCTACCAGAAAACCTACAAGTGGAATGGTTATGATGTTTGCCAATTCCATAATTGGATGGAGGTCAAAGAAACAAGGATTTGTTGCAACCTCATCCTGTGAGGCAGAATATGGGAGCCTGTCGCTAGCATGCAATGAAATCATGTGGTTTATACAGATACTAAAAGAGCTAGATTGTAAAGTAGATTTGCCTATCCAAGCGTATGAAGATAGTCAATTGTGCATTGAATTAGTGGGCTCAGAAATAATGAAGTCTGCATCAAAGCATATTGCTATCCGTCATGCAAATGTTAGAGATTGCGTACAGAATGGGGTAATCAAACTGGAGTATTGTCAATCACAAGATAATATTGCTGATTTGTTTACCAAGCCTTTGCCAGCAACATGTCATAATGAATTGATGACAAAACTGGGTTTATGTATATAGTATATGTATGTTTTGTTTTCTGTTGGGGTTTTTTGCATTTAAGAAACAGAAGGGTTGTCACGGCTAAAAATTGGCCGCTGTTTCTTTAATGCTAAAAGAACTAAGTCAGCATGAGTCAACGGCCTACAATGACTCATGCAACCTTTCACCTAATTCTACCTGTATATATAGAGTGGTCAATGTTAGTGTTGTGTTGTGGGTTGGTTAGAGAAAGCTGGTAGTGCTTTTTTTTGGCAAAAATTTTATTAGTTTTTACAATATCAATGACAAACAAAAACATAAAACAAACAAAACATAACAGACATAAATCATAACCTTATTGAAAATAACAGTTATTTACTTTGTAAAACGACTTCTTCGTTTCCCCTTAGTTGAATTTCATTGCATATCCTTATAACGGTTTTCCAAATCCCAATTTTAATACCCTTTAAATTAAACATTAAGATCTTTAAATCTTCTCCTTCTTGTATTAAACATATTATTTTATCAGTTAACATAGATACAATCCTAAGCCCTTTAAGTATCTGGACGCTATTTCCAGTTATTTTAGCTTAACAAATTTAACTAAATAATCATTAAATTTCTTCCATTCTTCGTGATGTTCCTCCTCCTTCTGGTCGCGGACTCTTCCGGTTAGATCGGCTAGCTCCATACAATCCATCATCTTCATCTGCCATTCTTCTACTGTTGGTAATTCTTGAGTTTTCCACTTTTTAGCTAACAAAATACGAGCCACAGTTGTGGCATACAAAAATAGATTAACATCTTTCTTGGGCAATTCCGAACTTGTTATTCCAAGAAGAAAGGCCTCTGGTTTCTTTATACATGTATATTTCAACATTTTTTTTCAATTCATTATAAATCTTTTCCCAGAAGTCTTTCACCTTGGAGCAGGTCCACCACATATGATAAAAGGTTCCTTCCTTTTCTTTACATTTCCAACATATATTATCACAATTATGATACATCTTTGCTAATTTTACAGGTGTCAAATACCATCTATACATCATTTTCATAATATTTTCCTTTAACAAAGTACATGCGGTGAACTTCACCCCTTTCTTCCACAATCTTTCCCAGTCCTCAAACTTTATGTTATGTCCTAAATCTCTTGCCCAGTCTATCATCACCAATTTAACTTGTTCATCTTTCGTATGCCAGTCCAGCAATAGCTTGTACATTTTAGATAAGTTTTTACCTTCAGTATCTAACAACTCCATCTCAAACTTAGATTTTTCCAAGGCAAAACCATTTTTCTTATCCAGTTTATACAATTCGTTAATCTGGTGGTAATGTAGCCAATTTAGCTTATCTTTAATTTGCTCAAATGGTCTTAATTTATAGCCTTCCTCTTCCTCTATTAATAAGTCATAATACCTCAACCATTTGGTATCCATATTTAATTTTTTCTGGGCCTTTGCCTCCGTTGGTGAAAGCCATCTGGGCGTCTTTCTTTCTAAAAGGTCTTTGTATTTTATCCAAACATTATACAACGATTTCCTAATTATATGATTTTTAAATGCTTTATGGGCTTTTACTTTATCATACCACAAATATGCATGCCAACCAAACACATTATCAAATCCCTTCAAATCTAGTAAATCTGTATCTTCTAATTTCATCCATTCTTTAATCCAACAAAGTGCGGCAGCTTCAAAATAGATTTTTAAGTCTGGCAGAGAGAATCACCCTCTTTCTTTGGAATCCGTAAGTAATTTGTATTTAATTCTGGGTTTCCTCCCCTGCCAGATAAATCTAGAAAGAGCTTTTTGCCATTCTTTAAAACATTTCACATTGTCTATAATTGGGAGGGCTTGAAACAAAAAAAGCATCTTTGGCAGCACATTCATCTTAATCACAGAAATCCGGCCCATTAATGACAATTTTAAGTTAGACCACACCTCTAAATCTCTTTTAATTTCATTCCATATTTTTGTTACTATAAAGAAGCAATGCGGAAGCAAGAAGCAGCTAAGCCAGCTGCTGCTGGCTGGAAAGCCAGACAGGATGTTTGTGACTGTTACCATGGCAAGGAAGGGGCAGTCCATTCTCCGTATTGAGCACCGGATGTGAGCTCAGTGTGTGTGTCATATGACCTGTACAGGATGTGCATGGGTGGAGTTTGTGAGTTTTCTCTCTGTTGTTCAAAGAGTGCAGACATCTTTATCTGTATGGCTGCTAAAGACAGAAATAAAGGCATGTAAATACACTTCTGTCTGTCTGATTCCCCTCCCTGGGGATATGCAGGGAGGAGGAGGAGAAGCACTGGTGTGTTTTTTTTCTCACAGTCTGGGAAAAATCGCCGATACAGACCTCGTTTTGTTTACCTGCCGGGAGTTGCAGCGGGAGGTCTAAAGGAATTCAGCCGGTGCCTGGAGAAGAAGGCACATTCCTCTGACCGAGGCAGAATTTTCAACAATTTTCTCATAGTTATCCTTATACAAATTCAATTTTTTTCCCAGACAGGTTCACCCCCAGATATTTAACTTTTTCCACAAAATCTAGGCCCGTTTTCTCTTGTAGTATTTTCCTTTCTTCATTATCCAGATTTTTCTCTATTACTTTGGTCTTGCTCTTGTTTAATTTAAATCCTGCTACCTGACCAAACTCATGTATTAGCTCCAGTGCTTTAACTGCACTGGAATCTGGATCTTGTAATGTCAGAACCAAATCATCAGCAAAGGCTTTTAATTTGTATTGTTTCGAACCTACTGTAATACCTTTAACTTGTTCATCTTTTCTAATCATACTTAGCAAGACCTCCAGAACTGAGATAAACAGCAGAGGGGACAGTGGACACCCTTGCCTGGTTCCATTCTCAATTCTAATTTCCTCTGAAACCACATTATTTACAATAATTTTAGCTTTTGGTTCTCGATAGATCGCTTTAATACCATTTATAAAAACATGACCTATCCCCATACTCTCTAAGTTATGTAACATAAAACTCCAAGAAACACTGTCAAAGGCTTTCTCAGCATCGATAAACATTAGCATAGCTTTACAACTCTTTCTTGCTTCTAACTTTTCCAAAATATCCACAACATTTCTAATATTGTCTTTCATATGTCTTCCAGGCAGAAATCCTGCCTGGTCTTTATGAATATACTCAGATAAAACCTTTTTTAGCCTATTAGCCAGTATATTTGCAAAAATTTTATAATCCACATTGAGTAGTGAGATTGGTCTGTAGTTTTTAACGTTGGATCTATCCTGACCCTGTTTAGGAATCAGAGTAATGTAAGCTTGTTTCCAGGTTTCAGGTGCTCCCCCCCCCCCGTAAAATTGAATTAGATATTTCTACGAGAGGTTGTATAAGCCAATCTTTCAATGTCTTATAATATTTCGCTGATAGACCATCAGGTCCTGGTGTCTTGCCAAGTTGCATTGAATTTATTGCATGTTCCACTTCCTGACTTGTAATTACGCCATTTAGCAAATTCTTTTTATCTTTCGGAATCCGTTGCAGTCCGTTGTTCTTTATAAATTGCTCGATTTTCCCTAGATCTTCTTTTTCTTTTTTATACAGTTGCTTATAATATTTATAAAAACATTTTCTAATGTCTGCAGGTTTCTCTACCGATTTTCCTTCTGTAACAATGTTTGTAATAGTACTTTGTTTTTGTCTCTTTTTTAATTGCCAGGCTAGTAGTTTCCCACATTTATTTGCAGATTCAAAATTTCTTTGTCTCATCCTTCTTATCTTCCATTCAATTTCTTGATTTACTAACTGTGAATATTGAACCTGTAAGGCTTTAATTTCTTTTTGGATCTGCAAATTCTTTGGGTTTCCTCTAAGCTTCTTCTCTTTGTCTTTCAGTTGTTCCATAATTTTGTCTTTTGTCTCATTCTGTGACTTTCTCCTAATTGTGTTTTGTTGTATCAGAAACCCTCTCATTACCGCTTTGCTGGCCTCCCAAATCACCCTTATCTCCATTCCTTGAGTCATATTAAGTTCAAAATAATCCTTTAGGGTTTTTTGGGCCTTATTTACAATTGATGAATTTCTCAACAAATCGTCATTCATTCGCCATCTGAAGGAACCCTGAACAAACATTTTCAAGTCCATAGAAACATTTTCAAGTCCATTAATAAATTCTCAACGCCATATTGTCTATTTACGAGGAGGCTGCTTCCGCCCCCCGCAGCTGTGAAGTTTGCAATCCAAGTTCCACCGAGTGCTTCTGCATAAATCTATCCTTCTCCTGAAGATTCTTTTTTTTATATATATAAATATTTATTAGAGTTTTTAAATACAAATGCACCAATAATAAACAATCTTGCTTCTATCACAACGTAGTTTCATCACTTCTTGGGACTCCCTCACGTCTCCCGCTCCCATTTACATCGTTAAAAGATTTTTCCAAGCAAATTATCAACTTGTTTACGATCTTATATCCACTCAATCAAGTATAATCTAACAATTCTCCATAAAATTTATGTTTTCTTTAATCTCACTTATCATCAAATTTAAAATCTAATTTAGTGGTGGCCAATTTTTTATAATCTAGCATCCTTCATAACATTCAACCAAATTATGTTTTTGTAAATACATCTTAAATTTCTTCCAGTCTTCCTCAGTCCTCTCTTCTCCCAGGTCTCGGATTCTGCCAGTCATCTCGGCTAATTGCATGTAGTCCATCAGCTGCATCTGCCACTCTTCCAGTGTGGGTAGATCTTGAGTTTTCCAGTTTTTTGCGATGACTATCCTTGCTGCCGTTGTTGCATACATAAAAAATGTTCGGTCCTTCTTTAACACCTTCTGGCCGACAATGCCCAGAAGGAAGGCCTCTGGTTTCTTAGGGAAGGTATACTTAAATACCTTTTTCAGCTCATTATATATCATTTCCCAGAAAGCCTTCACCTTAGGGCATGTCCACCAGAGGTGAAAGAATGTTCCTTCATTTTCTTTACATTTCCAACATTTATTATCAGACGAATGGTATATTTTGGCAAGTTTAACTGGGGTCATGTACCATCTATATATCATTTTCATTACATTTTCCTTCAGAGCATTACATGCAGTGAAGTTCAGCCCAGTGGTCCATAACCTTTCCCAGTCCTCGAACATAATGTTATACCCAATGTCCTGTGCCCACTTTATCATCGCCGATTTAACCATTTCGTCTTGTGTGTTCCATTTTAACAGCAAGTTATACATTCTAGATAGTACCTTAGTCTTTGGTTCTAACAATTCTGTTTCTAACTTCGATTTCTCCACCTGGAACCCTAACTTTTTGTCATTTTTAAAAACTTCTTTAATCTGAGCATAATGTAACCAGTCTCGCACTTTGTCCTTCATTTTCTCCAAACTCTGCAATTTCCAATTGTCTCCATCTTTTTCTAATATTTCCCAATATTTTGGCCATTTGGCCTCCATATTGGGTCTTTTTCGGGCCTTAGCTTCCAGAGGTGAAAGCCACCTTGGAGTTTTGTTTTCCAATAAGTCTTTGTATTTTGTCCAGACATTAAATACTGCTTTCCTGACAATATGGTTCTTAAAGGCCTTATTGATCTTAACCTTGTCATACCATAAGTATGCATGCCAACCAAAAGCATTGTTAAAACCTTCCAGGTCCAGTACGTCAGTGTCTTCGAGAAGTAGCCAGTCTTTTAGCCAGCAGAAAGCTGCGGCTTCATAGTACAACCTTAAGTCTGGCAGGGCAAAGCCCTGTCTTTCTTTAGCATCTGTTAATATTTTAAACTTGATTCTGGGCTTTTTGCCCTGCCAGACAAATTTAGAAATGTCTCTCTGCCACTTCCGGAAGCACTCTGTTTTGTCCACAATCTGTAGTGTTTGAAACAAAAACAACATTTTTGGCAATACATTCATCTTAATAGCAGCAATTCGGCCTAACAAAGAAAGCTTCAGTTTTGTCCAACTGTCCAAGTCTCTCTTAATTTCAGACCAACATTTTTCATAATTATCCTTAAATAGACTCAGGTTTTTTGCTGTTATGTTTACCCCTAGGTACTTTACTTTTTTAACAACAGTTAGTTCTGTTTCTCTCTGAAACCGTTCTGACTCTGTATCTGTCAAATTTTTCCCCAACACCTTGGTTTTCTGTTTGTTTAATTTAAATCCCGCCACCCGACCAAAGTCCTGAATCAGTTGTAATACTCTTTTCATACTAGATTCTGGCTCCTGCAGGGTCAAAACTAGGTCATCTGCAAAAGCTTTAAGTTTATATTGTTTCGCTCCGACCTGCTTCTCCTGAAGATTCTTAATCTTTTGCTTTCTTCCTTCAAATTTGAAGGATAGGCCCTCTGGAAATTCCCACCTGAAAAAAATGTTCTTTCTCCTCAGAATGTCTGTCAGATCCTTGTACTGGGATCTCAAATTCAAAAAAAACCTTTATCAGACACTTTGAGGCCTTTTTTATAGTGATGTCCCAAAATGATATCTCTTTGTTCCTTAGTCTTAAAGACCACAATACAGTCGTAAGTTATTTTAGTCTCTTTTTTAGGTCCAAATCTATAGGCTTTCTCCACCCAGTCTTCCACTTCCTCTTTTTTCAGATCCCAGAATTCAACAAAATGTTTTATCACACATTCTCTGAGTTTGTCTTGATCCTGTTCCAGATTAGGAAATCCTCTCAATCTCAGATGGGATTGTTTCTGTGCCAGCTGTAAATAAGCTATAGCTGTTGCATTTTCCTGTTGCAAGCGTTCCAGGTCCTGGACCCGAATATTCTCCAATTGTGCCAATCTTTCATCATGTGTATTAATTTGCTCTTTAACAACTCGCAGGTCGGTGCTCAACTGGTCAAACCTTTCTTCCAATTTACCATATTTTTCGCACCATAGGGCGCACCGGACCATAGGGCGCACCCAGTTTTTTTGGGGGGAAATAAAGGGGAAAAAATTATTTCCCCCCCAGGCGCGGGGCTGGGGCGGGGGAAGCTCGAGCTTCCCCCGACCCCAGCCCCCAAACAGGCAGCTCTCTGCAAGCCCTGGGAGCGCTCCCACTGCTTGCGGAGAGGTCCGCGAAGCCTGGGCGCGCTGAGCTCAGCACGCGCAGGCTTCAACATGCAGGCAAGTCTCCGCAAGCAGCGGGAGCGCTCCCGCTGCTTGAGGAGAGGTTCGCGAAGCCTGGGCGCGCTGAGCTCAGGGCGCGCAGGCTTCAACATGCAGGCAAGTCTCTGCAAGCAGCGGGAGCGCTCCCGCTGCTTGCGGAGAGGTCCGCGAAGCCTGGGCGCGCTGATCTCAGCGCGAGCACTGGCCTCCCGCTGCTTGCGGAGAGGTGTGCCAAGCCTGGAGAGCGTGAGGGGTCGGTGCGCACCGACCCCTCTCACTCTCCAGGCTTCAGCGAAAGCCTGCATTCGCACCATAGGACGCACACACATTTCCCCTTCATTTTTGGAGGGGAAAAAGTGCGTCCTATGGTGCGAAAAATACGGTATTTACCGCGCCTGTATTGCGGTCCAGTCCTTCTTTAATATCATTTAACGCTGACAAAACCGACTCCTCAAATTGTGTCGGTGCTTTAGAGCCACGTCTACACTTTTCTTTTTCTGAAGTCATATCTGAGGAATGTCAAGGTCAGTCACACAGTCTGCCAGAACAATGGAGAAAAACAGTTTCTCCTTTCCACCAGCCAATCGAAAGCAGCTTCCTTAGTAAACTACTCCAATCACAACAAAAAATATGGCAGAGAGAAGTTTATCCAAAGCACTCTTTCTTGAGAGGAAGTAAGACAGTTTTTATCACTTTAGAACGTTACTAGTCAGTGCAGGACAATTCACAATTTACAGGCTATTTAGTTGAGGTGGAGATTAAGTTTATTCACTTTCCTTATAAAATCACGATGGAGACTAGCCTTTCCTCTCGGCTGGTCCGCTGCCGAGAGAGGATATCTCAGTCTAATTAGGCAAGTTTCCAATTGTAATAAATCATTCACATACCCCTATGTTCCCAAAGAAGGGAAAGGGGAAAAACATCGCTTCCAGTTTTAAAAGTTTTCTTTTTTAAAAATAATAATAATAATAATATTTATTACTTTTAAAGCTTACAAAAAAGAAAAGGAAGAAAGAAGACAAAAGAAAAAAAAGAACAAAAAAGAGAAAAAACAATACAATACATAAACAATACAAAGCACAACCTTAACAAATTAAACTAACACAATAAACTAAACCAAACCAAACAAAAACAATTTAAAAACATACATCATACCTTTTCCATATTCTATCTTTCATTCCCTTGTATCATTGACCTCCTCTCACCTCCCTCTTTGTATTCCACTTCCATTAATTGTTTCAGCAATTCCTTTCCAACTTTCTCTATTTTCTATCATATAAATGTCTTAACATATTTTTAATCTTATTTCCATTAAAATTAGTATACTTATTGTCAGGGAACTGCCATCGGAGAGTCAGGTGGTGGAAGGGCTCAAGGAGGGTAGGAGAGCCTCGGATGCTGAGGAAGGAACCAGCAGGGGGAGAGAGAGAGTTCCCACAGAAACTCAGTCGGAGGGATGGCTCCAAGATACTTCCAGTGAGAACAGCGGAGAGGTTTCAGGACCTCCGCTGGGGACGCCTACTCCGCGTAGGAAACTGTCACGCAGAGAATCTAGAAGGAGAGTTTCCGTTAAGGAACTCTTATGTTGGCGCAAATTCCGGAAACGCCCACTGACGGATTCTGCCAGCGATTGAGGTAGCCATGCACCCATGGCTCCGCGGACTGGGAGAGTTTAGAAACTGATTGCATGAGTTGAGAGCTCAACCATTTATGCACAAGTAGCCCCCTTAACCCATAACACTTATTTAAGCTTAACTCCTTATAGCATTTCAGCTAAAGCCATAAAATTTCCTTCCAACATTTTTCTATCACTCATTAATTTTACAATATTTCTATATATAGACTTTAAATTTCCAATCTTCTTCCACCATCTCCTCTCCCCAGTCTCGGACTCTACCAGCCACTTCCGTCAACTCCATACAGTCCATCAACCTGGAGATCTTATGTCCGAGGCTCTTAACTCTTTTCCACATCCCTTCTGCCAGTCTTCTTCATATTCTTTGATGCTAAAGAGCAGATCTCGGGGAAACTCCAATCCAACGATACTTTTATTCCTTCTCGACAGGTCAGCCCGATTTCCATAATTAAAACTAGGATCCATAAAGTATTTCCGGGCATGTTTCAAAATTCCTCCAAATCCAAAGGCCCCCAGAACTCCAATCTCCTCCTGACCCAAGTCCATATTCCAAAAGTCAGTTAATCCCTGCATAGAGGGATCTTTCCAACTTTCCTTTTCTAGTCCAGGCCAGGCTCCGATCTTCAAAATCTGACTTTTTCTAGTCTCAATCATAAAGGGCCTCAACTTGTAGTCCTCAATTTGCCTCTGTAAGGCTAAGGCTCCCCCTTGTATTACTTTAGGTTCGACAACAGCAACTTTCTCCTTCTCCTTTTCAGCAATTTGTCCTGTTGAAATAGATTCCTGTGCCAAATCCTGAATAATTTCTGTATTGGTGCTCACTTTTGGTTCCAAAATGTCAATTTTAGTAGTCATAGCATCCATCTTTTTATGAAGCTGTTCCAACAAGTGGCTTATCTTAGAAAATGCAGTCCATAAGGCTTCTCCTGTCGACATTCTCGAATGTCCAAGGTCAATCTCTAGTTCTCACAGTTCTTATCAAGCAGCTGGAGATTTCCCAGCTCCACAGTTTCAAAAGCTCCCTCTAGAGGGGAACAGTCTCCACTTGTATCAATCTTTTCCAACACAGATAAAAAAGTAAAGATAGTTTCAATTTTCAGATACTTTTCCTCCCTTTTAAACGCAGAAGCGGACAATGGAAACAATATATTTCTCTTATTTAACTGACTGTCAACATCCGTTCTCTTCGCTGTCAATGAACTCTCCCGAAACGTCAATCACTGGGAGCCCGTTCCCAGGTTCAGAGCAGTGGTAATTTAATTTTAATCACTCTCTCCTGCAGGATACACAGTCCAAAATTTCCCCCCTCTTCTCCTGCTTCCAAGGGGGGTCTAATAATTTCAATCGATGGAAGTTTAATCCTTTACATAAGGCTTTCCGAGACCTTAACTTGTAAGCTCTTTGCTTCAGTCTATTTACAAAAGGGGAAGGCGGACTTCCTGTTTTGAACCTTCCCCGTTCGATGCCAAATTAAGATATTTAAAGATCCAATTTTCCGTTTTACTCATGGGTTGTTGTTTAAAATCCAATTGTCCACAAGAAAAAGTCAGCGCTCTCCGGCAACAGCAATGCGGCTTCACTCCGTGAAAGAAGCGGTCAACAAAAAAACAAGACCCGAAGGAAGGTAAACTACCCAGATCTTTTTTTGATTTGATTAACAATTTAGGTCTGATAGATGCTTGGAGATTTAAAAACCCCACGATAAAGCAGTATACCTTTTTTTCAAATCCAAAGCAGAGTTGGGGGAGAATAGATAGTATTTGGGTATCTAAAGAACTAACCCAGAATTTAAGTAAGGCGGAAATTTCTGCCCAAACCATATCTGACCATAATTCGGTCTTTATTGAAATAAAAGGTAAAGACATTAGATCAGGCAGATGGAGAATGAATGAATTTTTATTTAATGACCAGAGGGTAGTAATTAAGGCTAAGGAAACCATTGAGGAATATTTTAAGTGGAATTTGAACGGGGAAACAGCGGTAGAGACAGTGTGGGATGCAGGAAAGGCAGTTATGAGGGGCTTCCTGATCCAGAAAAATTGCCACTTAAGAAAAGAAAGAGAGAAAAATAAAGAGCAGATTTTAACACAGATTATGGAAAATGAAAGAAGATTAACTATTAATCCTGATGAAGAGAGTGCAAAGCATAACATAAAGATACTGCAAACTAAATTTTCCATGATAATTAACCAAGAGATTGAATGGAAAATAAAAATGATGAAACAGAGAAATTTTGAATCAGCCAATAAGATAGGGAAATACTTGGCGTGGCAAATAAGAGAGAGGAGGAAACAAAACACGATCTGTAAGATAAAGGATGGAGATAGAATCGTAGAACAACCAAAAGAAATAAAAAAGATATTCCAGAAATACTACAAGGACTTATATAAAAGAGGAAAGGAAACGGACTATGAAATAGATAGCTTTTTCCAAGAACAACATCTACAACAAATTGCAAAGGAAGAAAAAGAGCTATTAGACCAAATGATTACACAAGAAGAGATTAAAAAGGCCATAAAAAAGATGAAAATCGGGAAAGCACCGGGGCCGGACGGCCTACCGGCTAAATATTACAAAACATTAAGCGAACAAATATCCCCAATCCTGTGTGAAGTGATGAATAATACTCTAAAAGAGGGGAAAATCCCCAACTCCTGGAAGGAAGCATATATTACATTAATTTCTAAAAAAGATGTAGATGCTCTAGAGGTGAAAAACTACAGACCGATTTCGTTATTAAACAACGATTATAAGCTGTTTGCAGATGTGATGGCAGAAAGATTAAAAAAGGTCTTGAATAACAGAATTCACAAAGATCAAACGGGCTTCCTCCCAGGGAGACAACTGAGGGATAACGTAAGAAATGTAATAGACATAATTGAATACCTAGATACTAGAATAGACGTGCAGGCCGCCCTGGTATTCATAGATGCCGAAAAGGCATTTGATAATATTTCATGGGACTTCCTGAAGAAAAGTCTGACAGTGTTGGGGATGGGTGAAAGATTTAGAAGAGGCATAGAAGCTATCTATCATGAACAAAAGGCAAAACTTGTAATAAACAATACAACTTCAGAATTCTTTAATATACATAAAGGTACTAGACAAGGCTGCCCTCTATCTCCCCTACTATTTATAACAGTACTGGAAATATTCATTAAAAGATTGAGGGAAACAACAGAAGTTAAAGGAATCAAGGTAGGATTGAATGAATATAAAATCAAAGCCTTTGCCGATGATATTGTACTAACCCTTCAAGACCCAAAGCATAGCGTAAAAGAAGCTCTACAAAAATTTGAAGAATTTGGCACTGTGTCAGGACTCAAGGTTAATAAGAACAAAACTAAGATGTTGGTTAAAAATTTAACTAAGGAAGAAACGGTAGATCTAGAGCAAAGGGTGGGAATAATGATGGCAAAAAAGGTAAAATACCTTGGGGTATGGATTACGGCTAAGAATATTAACCTGTTTAAAGATAATTATGAGACCACCTGGAAAAACATTAAGAAAGATTTGGAAATTTGGGACAGAATGAGACTATCCTTCTTAGGAAGGATAGCAGTTGTAAAAATGAACGTTCTACCCAGAATGCTGTTTTTATTTCAAACTATCCCGGTACTCAAAGGTCCAAAGCAATGCCAAGAATGGCAGAGAACCTTGGCGAGATACATCTGGCAGGGAAAAAGACCGCGAATTAAAATGAAAATATTAGTAGATAAAAAGGAAAGAGGGGGCTTTTCCCTACCGGACCTGAGTCTATATTATGAAGCGGCATGTTTATTGTGGTTAAAAGATTGGATAAGATTGGAAAACAGAGAATTACTAGATCTGGAGGGCTTCGACAACAGGTTCGGGTGGCACTCGTACCTGTGGTACGGAAAGGTGAAGGCACACAGGGGCTTCCTAAACCATATTTTTAGGGGTCCAATACTCCAGGTATGGGAGAGGAATAAAAATCTTTTGGAAAGGAAGACTCCTTGGTGGATTTCACCAATAGAGGTGTTGACTGTTAAGAAAACTAATATGGAAGAGAAGAATGCCACTTATGAAGAACTTATAACCAAATCAGAACAAGGTCTGAAACTTAGACCATACGAGCAGATAAAATCTTTTTTCACAAGTTGGCTACAATACCACCAGGTGAATGGTTTGTTAATTGAAGACAAAAAGAATTCAGGATTTGAAGATAAAAAATCTAGGTTTAGTGTGGAGGTAATAGAGGGAAAGAGTAAAACACTGTCTAGGATTTACGACATATTACTGGAGTGGTACACTAAAGATGAGGAGGTGAAGGAGGCAATGACAAAGTGGGCGATAGACGTGGGTTATAACATTGATTTTGAAAGGTGGTTAGAATTATGGAATAGTAACACAAAGTTTACGGCGTGTATGGCACTGAGGGAAAATATGTGGAAGATGATATATAGGTGGCATCTTACACCTGTGAAACTAGCTAAAATCTACAGGTTAAAGAACAAAAGATGCTGGAAATGTGGGGAAGCAGAAGGCGATTTTTACCACATGTGGTGGTTATGTAATAAAGTGAAAAAATTTTGGGAACTAATATATAATGAACTTAAAAAAATTCTTAAATATACTTTTCCCAAAAAACCTGAAGCCTTTCTGCTAGGAATGTTGGGTAAAGAGATTAAAAAAGAAGACAAGAATATATTCCTCTATGCCACCACAGCCGCAAGAACTATGCTGGCACAAAACTGGAAAATGGAAACCATACCTAGTATAAGTGATTGGCAGATTAAAATGGTGGAATACGCCGAACTTGCTAGATTAACGGGTAGAATACGAGACCAAGATGAGCAAAAATTTCATAAAAATTGGAGTAAATACTGGAAATATATTGAAAATAAATAGTAGAAGACACTGGTGGGCCTGGATTAACTCTAACAGAGAATGTCTAATATTTAAGATTAAGAGAAAATACGTGAATGTAGGATTATTTGATACTTACCAATAGGGTGGAGGGAAGTCCAGGACTAAATAAAGTCCAAAGGTTTTTTTTTTGGTTTTTTTTGTTTTTTTTTGTTTTTTTGTTTTTTGTTTTTTGTTTTGATGATAAGAAATTTTTGTTTTTTGATCCTTTTTTTTTTCTTTCCTCTTTTGTAAAAAAGAAAAAATTAACAATAATTTATTTATATGTATGTTTATACGTTCAGTGATATGATGATTTGTACAATGTATATTTATATAGACATGTGTATTATTTAAAGCTCGAATAAAAAAGTATTTAAAAAAAAAGAAAGAAAAAAGAAAAAGAAAAAGAAAGAAGCGGTCGATTCAAAGCACCGCGCTGCTCACCCCACGTCGCTCCGGATCCCCAAAACAGGGTTTCCCCGCGAGTAGGGGAGGCGCAAAAGGTGCCAGCCAAATCCCAGGTTCACAAGCTTCTTCTGTCTGTGATTTCAATGGGTCTCTGCCTTTGCCGTGGCGGTACAGACCCAACTTTCCACGGAGCAAGTTCCTCCCGATCGGAGGAGCTCCGCCATTGCCGGGGGCGCCAACCCGGAAGTTTCTTTACTTTTAGGCTTCGGTCTTTGCACGCCGCTTCATATTTTTGTTCAACAGAAGGGGAGCCACCTCCTTTTCCAACGTCTCCCTAATCTTCCCAGATAGCTCTAAGAATGATTTAGGAGTACTTACAGTTCCAAATTGCTTATTCTTTTTTTAAGGAGGGATTGATCACTGCTGGTTGGCAGTTCTCAGAGCTTCGCAACTTTGAAGATAGAAGTCGTTTCCGCTGAGCCGCGTCTCCACCCCACTCACTCTCAGGGCTCTTACGAGCTTACCGGGGACTGGGGGAGTCGCAGATAAGGCTTGCCGGATAAACCAAGTCCTCAGAACGCCCGATCTGAGGTTTTAATGGGGGACTGTGTCGCTCTCACAGCCTCTCCCTTCTTCAAAGTGCTGGAATTCTTTCAGCCGAAAGACTCCATGACTGCCTTGCCACGTGACCAACCAGGAAGTCTGAAAGCTGGTAGTGTTGATGTGTGTACAAGCTCATCTCTAACTTGGTTTTGCGGAATTTGCGAGAGGAGCTCAGCAGCTACGGGGGAGTTGCGATTAAGGAGATGTTGGTAATGTTCTTTCCAGCGCAGTGCAATAGCTTCTTTTATCTTTTAGAAGTGTGGTACTGTCTGTTGAGCATAGGGGGCATATGCCATGATTTATTGGTTCATAGATGGTCTTTGTGGCTTAAAGAAACTCTGTGCATCATGAGTGTCAGCTAAGTGTTGGATCTCTTGAGCTTTTTTTTTATCCAACAGGTGTTCTTTAGTTCTCTGGTTCTTCTTTGAACCTCGGCCTTAGTGTTGGCATGTTTTTACTTAGTGGCATAGTTTCTATCTCTTTGCCAGATCTGAAAGGCCTTCCTTTTCTTGTTCATAAGGCGTTCAATCTCACTGTTATTCTCATCAAACCAGTCCTGGTGTTTCTTGGTTTGGTATCCAATAATTTGTTCACAGGCTGCACTAATGGATGTTTTTAGCTTGGCCCAGTGTTCCTTGATGTTATCAGGGAATTCTGAAAACAGATGGTCCTTAAGAGTTGTTTGGAAGCAATCCTGCTTAATAGGATCTTGAAGGGCTTGAGTGTTCATTTTACGCCTTGGTTTCCTTCCTTGAAGCCTGCATTGAGGTATAATCTTGATAGCCATCATAGAGTGTATTAACACTGGGAAACAGTTTTGTATTTTTGCATTGACACCTGCAGTTGTTCTAACCTAATTTTGACGTGCTGTTTTCATATCTGAAGTTGGTTTTGTTCTGTAAGCTCTAGTTTAATTCATGTTTTTCATTTTTCACCATAAGCTTTGTTTTTCACAATGCAAGAATTCAATATTTTATTAAACACATAGCCAAAGTAGTACAATATGAGTATAAATGTAAGTGACTTATATAGCATTAAACATGACATGTATATCTATGTACAGTTGGAGGTATGCAAAAAAATGTATTCCCTTGGGATACACAGTATACTGGGGAACAATTTTTTTTCATTTTCTGTTGCATGAGATTTTTCAACTGTTCTTTCAATGCTGATTTCAAATTTGAAATCGATTTTTGTGCACGTGCTATAGTTATCTTTCAATTTCCAACTTTTGCCAATATGTCATATTTACACTGGGGATAAGTGGACACTGACACGTTGATCTACCCTAAGCACATGGTAATTATTGTTTTGCAAACTTAATTTTTCTTTATTTTTTATAGTTTTGTAACCTAAATATTTGTATTTTTCAGATCGGACCATGGCTTCTTCAAGTAGACAAAAATGTATAAGCGCTAATGGAATGTGGAAAACATCACATTGTTTTGGCAAAAACAGTGTGTGCCGGGAACAGTACAGCAAGGAGGCTTGGAGGTGGGCTGCAAAACTTTACACAACATTCAGATAAGAGTTGTGAGATGATGCCAAGGACAAGGATATGAGATGCCAAAAACACGCTAAAAACAAGGAGCAAGGAGTTGTGTAATGCCACACATCAAATGAACAAGGTGTATAAATGACAAAGCTCTCCAGCCTCAGTTGCGTGCTAGACATTTGACAGCGCTGTCGTCTGGTCACCCGTGACTCTTACTGACTCTGGCCCATTCAGTGAAGAGTGGTGAGTATGGGAGATGTATGGATGCGTATATGACTGAGTGCATGTTCCCTGTCTTGTCATGTTTGTTGATCAATAAAGCAATGTTATAGAGAAAATTCAGTATTGGTTGTCTGGGGTTTACTTGTGCCTTCCTAGAGTGTACTGGGTCTCATCTATGCTAAACATGTAAACAGATTAAAAGGACCTAATTGGTCATAACAGGTTTGGGACTGGCTTTTGGAAGATGCCTGTTTGTGAATTTGTTTTGTGTGTGTAGATCAGTGCACACTGACCAACGTGCAGTCTTCGCAGTAAGCCTCTATTCTGATGGCCTGAGTAATCACGACAACCAGTAGATTCTTATCTGCTGCAGCCTTCATCCGCCCTCACAGCAGCCATTGTAGCATACCATTATCATCCGCCTGTTCTGCCATTGAGGACTTATTGGATCATTCTTTGTCTAGCTCCTTTCCTTTGACCTTACCGCCTTGGGTACAGCACACTAAACAGCTGTAAGGCCACTGAGGTTACTTCACAAGTTGGACACAAGAGAGAGCAGGAGGGAAATAGCTGAAGGGAACTCCTCTCTATTAAAAATCATCTCTGAGGCCAACACACATACAATTCAGAAAAAGCAGAACATATTGTGAAAACAATTTGTATTTCATTACTTTCGGTTTTATTTTTCTCAAAAAATGTAAATGTACTTTTAAATTTACATTTCAGCTATTACACTGAAGAAGCAGACAGTTGTACCAAAATGTTAATGCTGCTCGAACACTTTGCTGAATAGCATTTTTTGATCTCCTGTTCTATGTGAAGGAAACCAAGAATTAACTGTCAGAGGAGTAGTAGTAATAATAATGATTTGATCTATATACTGCCCTTTATCAAAAGATCTCAGGGCGATGTACATTAGAAACACATTCCAAAACATCAGTGATAATCATAACAACAGTCCTCTCCAGCCTGCAAACTTCTCCAACCAGATGCTGTCCAGATGTTTTGGACTACAACTCCCATCAGCCCCAGTCAGTGAAGGTTTTGCGCTCTCACATCAGTTTCAGCGTCATACAGCTGGCCAGGGCTGATGGGAATTGTAGTCCAAAACATCTGGAAGGCACCAGGTTAGATTACAGTCTCTCCTGCCAAAGCTCATCTTGCCAGACTGCTGGATGTCAATTTGTTGGGGAGGTTGCAATGTGAGGATGCACTTGGCCCATGGCTCCTTGGCTCATAAGTGGCAGCACATCCAATGCAAAAGGAAATCTTCATCTTTTACACTTGCAGAAATCTGCACAAATCACTTCTATGAAATGCCTGCTATGTTCCCTGTTGTGACATTATGTACACAGTGCCTTCTTTTTAAATTATTATCTATAAATATTTTTATCATGTATACAAAAGAATAAAAATGTGAACTAAGAAATAAGTGGTGTCGCTCTCGCCAAATTAAATTTTAGGGCCAGAAAGAAATATGGCAGCAGGAACAACTTCAGCACTCACCCAGGCGTGCTGGCCCAATGAGGGCTGGACATGCTAACCTGAGACACCAGCAAGCCAAACTCTCATGGTGAGCTGTTTGCATGTGACGAGGCACATGTCAGGACACTCACCCCAGGGGCATGTGATTTAACTGTGGCCACAGCCAGGCCTGTTTCACCTCTAAAAGATAAGTTTCTCTACATGCCGTACAAATATACACTACACCCAACATTTACAGTGTGTGATTTCTTGAAGTTTACAGCACAGGAAGCAGGCTGCCTAGCTCTCCATGATATAGAAAACAATCACTCAAAATGCATTATCTTTCAGGCAGATGACCCTGCAATCCAGGAAAAGGCTGTGGAGCAAAGTACACCAGCAGCCACAATAAAAGGTTCTGAGTATACGGGAGGGACTGTGGGGCTACTGCATTGTCCTCTGGTGCTTGGCATCAAGGGGGGCCTAGATTTCCAGCAATTCATCTGAGGCCTTCACTTTCATTGCTGGATCTTTTGGCCAGCTCTTGGACAGGTTTAGCCTGTGAATGGAAAGAAGAGGAATCCTGAGATACTGGCAAGGGCCATGCCTCACTGTTTCCTGGAGCAGGAGCACCAGCTGAGTATTGCCAGGTATGTCGTCCAGGAGCTCCATGCAACTCAGATGCTGCACTCACCTGTCCTTGTTTGGCTCTGCTGGACTGCCATGGGCTTCAAGATCTTCTTAGCATCACTTGCATAGCAAGGAACATTGTATTTGCCACTGGAGGTCTTGATGATGGCACCTCTTTTCTGAGCATCTTGAATCAAAGCATTCCAATCTTCATTTTCCTACAATGGTTTTTATTTTATTTTAAGAAACAATAAATTATTAGGACAGGAGACTGGGCAGGTGCGGTAGTGACGGTTTATAAACAAGAGTTGGGAAAATTCATGGACTCGAAGTTAATCCTGCTGCCTCAAAGTAGAGGCTGTTGTAGCTTGCTCCCAGTTCTCTTTTCTTCGAAGGCAGGGACAGGAACCTGGTGACCAAATCAGTCCCCCCCAGCATTCCCAGTCAGCCCACCATCCTTCAACTTGTCAATCCTACCTGCTCCCTCTAAGGAGATTTTTCTAACTTCTGTTGCACTGCAGGAGAGGGCGAGTGTGATTGTGTGGGTCTCTGGCTCCATCTGCTTTTGGAGTATGCCTCTCAACAGCATTCCACAAGGAAAAATGGAGGAGACCTTAGCTTGAAAAAGACTGGCTAAATTAATCTGAAATACTAAAGACCACTAATAATGGGTGTCAGTAGAAATTAGGACACAGAACTTCCTTTGGATTGCACTCACTGGTAAACAGTGGCTTCTGAACACACAACAGAGAATCCCTCCAATACATTTGTACATAGGCTACAATTATCCTTCCCTCCTCACTGCAGCTATAGAACCACCAGTGACAGAGAAACAAGTATTGTTTAATGCAAGTCCACTAACAACTCTGCCACTTTACAGGAGCAACAGCAAACCATCATCACCAGGACTTCCAAATGGAGAAATCTGGATTGGAGGCCCGCTAGTGGCAAAGTCATTGCAGTACAAGTTACAGATAGGTAGCCGTGTTGGTCTGCCATGGTCAAAACAAAATAAAATAAAAAAATTCCTTCCAGTAGCACCTTAAAGACCAACTGAGTTAGTTCTAGGTATGAGCTTTCGTGTGCATGCACACTTCTTCAGATACACTGAAACAGAAGTCACCGGACCTTTCTATATAGTGAGAAGGTGGGGAGGGGTATTACTCAGAAGGGTGGTGGGAATGGGTGATTGGCAGATAGCTGCGATGAGCCTGTTGACGACTCTTAACGACTGCAATAGGTCTAACAGGAAAAAGCAAGGGGTGAGAAGGTGAAAAATGGCTTTGTCATGTATAATGAGATAAGAATCCAATGTCTTTGTTCAAACCAGGTCTCTCCATAGTTTTAAGTTTGGTGATAAGTTGCAATTCAGCAGCTTCTCTTTCCAGTCTATTTCTGAAATTCCTTTGTAATAGAACAGCTACTTTGAGATCTTGTATAGAATGTCCTGGGAGATTGAAGTGTTCTCCTACTGGTTTTTCTGTCTTGTGGTTCCTGATGTCGGATTTATGTCCGTTTATTCTTTGGCGTAAGGTCTGGCCTGTTTGTCCAATATAGAGAGCTGAAGGACACTGTTGGCATTTTATGGCATACACAATGTTAGACGATGAGCAATTAAATAGTCCCGAGATGGTATGTGTGATGTTGTTGGGGCCAGTAATGGTGTTGTCCGGGTGTATGTGGCAGCAAAGTTGGCATCTGGGTTTATTGCAGGCTCTGGTGCCAGTGTCTGTGTTAAGTCTGGTTATAGCATTATTGTGGGTTAGGAGTTGTTTAAGATTGGGGGGCTGTCTGGAGGCAATGAAAGGTCTTCCTCCCAGAGCTTGAGAAAGAGAACTGTCATTGTCCAGGAGAGGTTGTAGATCTCTGATGATGCGTTGTACTGTTTTAACTTGGGAGCTGTATGTGATGACTAGAGGTGTTCTGTTATTTTCTTTTTTGGGTCTGTCTTGCAGCAAGTTCTCTCTGGGTATCAGTCTGGCTCTGTTGATCTGTTGTCTAACTTCATCTGCTGGGTATTTTAGTTCTAAAAAGGTTTGCTGTAGATCTCTTAGGTGAGAGTCTCTGTCTGTAGAATTGGAGCAGATGCGGCTGTAACGTAGTGCCTGGCTATATACAATGGACTGTTTGGTATGTTTGGGATGGTAGCTAGAGGCATGTAGATATGTTTGTCGGTCAGTTGGTTTACGGTATAAGGTGGTGTCTATGCGCCCATCCTGTATTTTTATAGTAGTGTCCAAAAAATGTATTTCTTGCATAGATTGATTCATTGTTAGGTTGATGGTGGGGTGAAAATCATTGAATTTCTGGTGGAAGGTGTCCAGGGTCTGTTGACCATGTGTCCAGATGATAAAAATATCATCAATGTATCGCAGGTACAAGAGAGGTTTGAGTGGGTAGGAGTTTAGGAAACGTTGTTCTAAATCCGCCATGAAGATGTTGGCATACTGTGGGGCCATGCGGGTGCCCATTGCTGTGCCGCTGATCTGAAGGAACAGGTCATCACCGAATTTGAAGTTGTTGTGGGTAAGGACAAATTGGCAGAGTTTGGTAGCAAAGTCCGCTGTGGTTTTATCTGAGAATCCCTCCAATACATTTGTACATAGTTTACAATTATCCTTCCCTCCTCACTGCAGCTATAGAACCACCAGTGACAGAGAAACAAGTATTGTTTAATGCAAGTCCACTAACAACTCTGCCACTTTACAGGAGAGGGCGAGTGTTTAATGCAGGAGAGGGCGAGTGACCAAATCAGTCCCCCCCAGCATTCCCAGTCAGCCCACCATCCTTCAACTTGTCAATCCTACCTGCTCCCTCTAAGGAGATTTTTCTAACTTCTGTTGCACTGCAGGAGAGGGCGAGTGTGATTGTGTGGGTCTCTGGCTCCATCTGCTTTTGGAGTATGCCTCTCAACAGCATTCCACAAGGAAAAATGGAGGAGACCTTAGCTTGAAAAAGACTGGCTAAATTAATCTGAAATACTAAAGACCACTAATAATGGGTGTCAGTAGAAATTAGGACACAGAACTTCCTTTGGATTGCACTCACTGGTAAACAGTGGCTTCTGAACACACAACAGAGAATCCCTCCAATACATTTGTACATAGGCTACAATTATCCTTCCCTCCTCACTGCAGCTATAGAACCACCAGTGACAGAGAAACAAGTATTGTTTAATGCAAGTCCACTAACAACTCTGCCACTTTACAGGAGCAACAGCAAACCATCATCACCAGGACTTCCAAATGGAGAAATCTGGATTGGAGGCCCTCTAGTGGCAAAGTCATTGCAGTACAAGACTGACAAAGATGACCATAATAAGACTGAGTGCATACGTATGTGAGTGATTGTGATTTCACACAGAAAAGTGGCAGGATGGGAAAGAGGGTGCTGAAGTCTCCCCCACTCCACCTACTTTTCTCCTGACAGGGCTCACTCCCAGTCCAAGAGCCTGATTGGGAGAAAAGTGTCAGGATAGAGAAGAGTCTGATGGGGCAGAAGCAACTGGCATGGTAGAGAACCCAATCCCTTTCTCTGCTTGAAATAAACCCTCCCCACCACACAGTTTGGCATTTTAAAACACTGAGACGAGTGGAGAACTTCTGTGGCCCTCTATATGCTGCTGAACTACATCTCCCACCATCCCTTGACCATTGGCTATGCTGGCTGTGGCTGATGGGAGTTGTACAACATCTGTAGGGCTGTAGGATTCCCAGTCCCTGCCCTTACAGCCTCTCACGAACAACCTTGGTGGATCAGACCAAATGGTCCACCCCCTGAAGTGCCATGCTTGGTCTTGCATGAAAAATAGCAGTGGTGGGGAAGCTGTGTTGTTGGGTTCCAATTCCCACCAGCCCCAGCCAGCATAGCTAAAGGTCAGAAGACGGGAGTTGTAGTCCAGCAACACTGGGAGGCAGCAGAGCTTCCTTAGCTCTGGAATATAGTGTTGCCAGTTTAAGCTCAATTGTGGAAAGACCTAAAGTAACCTAATTGTTTTATAATTTATGAAACCTGAGTTTCAGGTTCCTCTGGGCACCCACAAGCGACAGGGCCTTCTCAGTGGTGGCTCCCTCTTTGTGGAATGCCCTCCCTGGGGAGCTATGCCTTTCTCCCTCATCATTGCCTTTCAGGAGGCATTTGAAAACATGTTTGTTTAGCCAGGCACTTTTGGTGGTTGAAGAACACTGTTCCTAGCAATGCTGAGATCACTGGATGAGAGAAAGCCCCCCCCCACACATTTTTAATCGTAGCTGTTTTTAGAATGCTTTAACATTTATTCTGTGTGTGGCATGTTTACCACACTGGGCTCATTTGGGCAGAACATAAAATTCAATAAATAAGCAAATGCTGCCCAATATTTTCCCTAACACTGCTGATTCAAAATACATAATTACTTACGACACCTTTTGGCCAGCCTGATGCTTTCCAGATGTTTTGAACTACAACTCCCACTTGCCACAGCCAGCAGAGCCAACGTGTGCCCTCTTTTGCAAGTGTGGGCAAAGGGCCCAATCTATACAGGGTACTGTGCTCAGAAAATCCTGTGGGCACCCCTGAATCCTGTTATGCTCTCCTTCCAAACAACCCTATGAAGTAGGCTTGATTTATAGCTTTTTGGAGGTGATATGGGGAGTTTGTGTGTGTGTATAAATCCAGGTGTCTTTGGGCCAAGCCCAGGACACCACCATTAACCCTCCACAAAGGTGTTTATTTCTTCTTCCACGTACCATGAGCGTTTGCAGGTGTCCAAGGATGAAGAGACTGTACTTGGCTCGGGTGATGGTGATATTCAGTTGCTGCAGACTCTTCAGAAACCTAGAGACGGGGGGAAAACCCTGTATGTAAGGCTGGCTCAGGATGGGCAGCTATGTCCACAGTGCCCTACTAGCTACCACTGTGGGGTTCAACTAAATCCCTGTTTAAATTTCAAAGGCATTAAAAAAGTTTCAGGCATTCCCACCAAGGAGGAATAAATCTTAAAATCAGTCCATGCTCTGCTTTTGCAATTTCAGCTGCTCCCTACCTGCCACCATGTGGCTTCCAAGCGCAGACACCCCCACCACCATAAAAAAAAACACATGTGGAAAGGAAGTGGGCTGGTGGTGGAAACCAGCTTCATTCCATGTCAGGACCTTCAGCTGCCTATCCAGCACAACCTGTTGGTGGAGTAATACTATTTGTTGTTGTCAGGGCTGCCTCTAGGTCCCAGCTCACAGAGGACCAACGCCAGGCTGATATTATGTACAAAAGTCTTTATTGAAGTATAGTTTCCATTTTAAAGCCAGAGCGTGCAACCCTACGTCTAGACTCT
Organism: Podarcis erhardii; assembly: GCF_964252035.2. NCBI lineage: Eukaryota > Metazoa > Chordata > Lepidosauria > Squamata > Lacertidae > Podarcis > Podarcis erhardii. The sequence goes on along the minus strand of NC_138506.1, from coordinate 29,392,594 downwards.
AGATCGGCGAAGTCCTATCTGAATCACTTCCCCTTCCGCACCAGTTTAAGATCCTAGCCCTGCTCCACCTTCTGCGCTGCTCTCTCCTCCTCTGGGTCCTCCTGCCCTCTGGGGCATTGCCCTTCCTGGACTCTTCCGACGCTGAGTCGCTTAGCTCCTGCCCTTGCCTCCGGCGTGCTTTAGGACCCGGTTCCCAATCCTCACTCTCTGCTGTCCCGCGCTCCTGTACATTTGAACTTGCTTCTCGCGCCAACCCCGTGACCTTTCTCCTAACCGTTACACTGCTTCTATCACTGCTTCCCTCTTCCGTGACACTGGCCGGATCTGACCTCCCCTCCGTTGTACGACTCTCCGAGGAAGGCGTGGCCAGCTCTGCCTCGTCTTCTCTCCCTGGTGGGGGAAGTACTGGTCCCGATGCCTGGGACCCTTCCCCCCCCACTCTGCTCTGGTGGGGAAGCTGGTCCTGATCTCCAACTACTACTCTGGGAGTCCCTGCTCCCCCCTTGCTCCTGGGGCGTTCCCCTTGGGACCCCCCTACCCCTGGCCACTGGCGCTCCCTTCTGTGAATCTTCCGATTCGCTGGAGAGGCTTATGGAATCCCTCGGACCACTGTCTCCTCCTACACTGCCCTCTGATTCCTCGCCCTCGCTCTCCATTTCCCATCTTCCCTGTGCCTCTGCTCCTGAGCCCCTGACAGTTGTGATTCAGGTGACTTGAAAAACAGAAATGCATCGTTAGCACAACAGTGATTTTTTTTCTCCTTCTAACCCCCCCCACACTTTTAAATAAAATAATAAAAAGAAGCCCCTTGTGAGTTATTCCTGACCTCCTCTTGACTCCCACCTTGACACTTGAACAGCAGTTCTTCTGGGGCGCATCTAAAAGCACTGGACCCATCGAAGCCAGGAGCCCTCTGATAGGGGCTCCCCATTTTGTGACCCATCTGAAGCTACAGAAGAGGAGAGGCAAGTGTTAGGATATTTCCGTTCCACCTTAAAAGAGAGCAGGCTTTGTGAGTCACAGAGTCTGCGTATTTCCTGTTCACAGGATGTTTCTGTTGTGTCTATGCTTTCGTTTCTCTCTGTGCCTGAGCAGACCGAAGCAGGCAGTCATGTTTTTTCTTTGTTCTGACCAACGCTGAATAAACTTCTAAATAATACTCTTCTGCGTGCATCTTTCGCTGTGCATTATCTGCTGATAGAGCGTGCATCTGCTCTGGAATGTCACAAGCTATTTTCTGGAGCTCGTGTCGCTAATTGCTGATACTGCGTTTCTACGGGAGGTCGATGGACGTCTGGAGACGGCTTGGGAGCCATGATGGACTTTGTCTCCCTGGCAGTATCCCAACAACAGGTTTCAGGCCCAGATTCACGGCACTTACAGGAGAGTAAGACTGTGACAGACTGCTGAGGTATGTGTGGGAAAAGTGAAAGCACAGGCTTTTCTGTTTGCCGTGGCAAGAGACTCTGATGTCCGGCTGGCCTAATTGGCCTGGGAGCCGAGCCAAGCAGGCTTCGTGATTAATGGGAGCGAAGATAGGGAGTCTCTGATGTGAAAAAGACTCACGGCTCAAGTAAAGAGCTGGAATGGAGTTTTCCCAAGCCTCTGAAGCTGCTGAGTGCCCAAAGTTAAACAGGCACAATTATGAGACTTGGGCAAGTTGCTGTGAGAGCTTGCTTCGTCAGTTTGGAGTGTGGCATACTGTATGTGAAGCCCCTCCAGTTCCTCTGACAGATAGATGGAGGGCCCAACATTCAAAAGCAATAGACGTAATAGTCTTGTCCGTCTCTCTGGAGGAAATTGCTACGCTAGCTGGCAACACGACTGCACGTCAGATGTGGAATGCTTTGAAAGTAGCTCATCTGCCAGTCATCCCAGCCCAGAGTTTGACTGCATCGGAGGTCCTGGCTGTTTCCCAGAATGAGAGTGTTTGCAGGGATGCCGAGGGCATTGGTTGCAAGCTGCAGGGGGAGCTGACTGTGATGTCATCCCGGACAGCATTCCAGCCTCCAGGGGGAGCCAATGAGTCGGCAGCTGAGAGCTCTGTTTCTCATGGGAGCCAAGGTCATCCTCACAGATACCGGAAGGCCAGAGGTAAACAGAGACAGAAGCCAGCAGATGGCCAGAAGCAGAAGGGGGGTGGAAAGCCCAAGCCAGGGAAAAACAAGGCTTTGTTTGCTGGCACATCTTCACCAAAGGCTAAAGGCAAGTTTGATGGCCAGGAGCAGGGGGGCAAGCAGCAAAAGCCCACGCAGGTGGAAAACAAGGTTTTGCTTGCTAGAAAAGCTGCTCCAAAGGCCAAGGCAAGATTTATCATAGATTCTGGATGCACCCGCCATCTAACAAAGGATCGGCATCTTTTTATCTCCTTCACACCTCAAGATGGTGAGATCTTCCTGGCTGATGGAAAGACGTTGCGAATTGCAGGAGAAGGGACTGTGAAACTGGCAAGTCTGCACACTACCATCAAAGATGTACTTTATGTTCCAGGTGCTGCAGACAATTTGCTCAGTGTCCCACAGCTGACTGGGCGTGGCTTTGTGATTTCCTTCAAGAGGAGCGTCTATGTCATCAGGAAAGGCAAAGAGGACATTTTGCATGCAAAGTTTATAGATGGTTTGTTCTGTATAACTTATGATGACAATGCTGTTGCTGTGTCTAATGTGGATTCTTGCTGTGTTGCACAAACTAACAAGGTTCTTCATGCAGGATGTATTCATGAAGCACATTGAAGATTTTGTCACATGTCTTGGCAGGCGTTGGCCAAGATGCCTGAGTTGGTTGAAGGTTTGAACATCAAACCCTGTAAGTTTCACATGAAATGTGTATCTTGTGCAGAGAACAAGGTGAAGGTTGCTCCAAAAGGCAAGGAGTCTAGCAGGCAGGCTTCCAAACCCTACCAGCTAGTCCACGCAGACCTGGTTGGTCCGCTTGCACCCTCTTTGGGTGGAGCAAGGCACTTCATGGTTCTAATTGATTCTTTTTCCAGGTACATTCATGTGTTTATGCTCGAGCAGAAATCGCAAGTGTTTCCTAGGTTCAAGGCATTCTGTGCTTGGTTGGAGAATGTTCACGGTAAACGTATCGGCTGTCTCTTTACTGATCGGGGCGGGGAATTCACTTCTCAGCAGTTTGAAGCTTTCCTGACTGAGAAGGGAATCCAGCATGACTTGTCAACGCCTAGATCGCCATGGATGAATGGACTTGCGGAGCGAGCAAACCAAACTTTGCTTCAAGGCCTAAAAACCTTGTTGCATGATGCCAATCTCCCTGAGAAGTTTTTGGGGGGAGGCTCTGTCAACGGTTGTTTATACCTTAAATCGCAGACTGTCATCACCTATTGGTTGCACTCCCTATGAGAAGATGTTTGGTAAGAAACCTAACGTCAAGCACATGAGAATCTTTGGTTCTGACATGTGGGTACACACCCCACAGAGCAACAAGCTTGGGAAGCGTGGGGCACATGGTTTGTTCATGGGGTATGAAAAAGGTGCATACAGAGTATGGATGACTGACTCTAAGTCCATTAAGTTCACAAAGAGTGTTGAGTACAATCCTAAGTGGAGGGGAAATGTGGGAATTTTCCAGAGTTACCCAGAGGAAGATGAAGGTGATGTGAAAAAACCAGATAATGTTGAGGAAGCTGAGGATGATGATGATGATGATGAGAGTTCGGATTCCAGTTCAGTGGGTGGCGCTGCTGCTGGTGTCAGCGACAGTGATGACACAGCAGACTACAAGAGCGCAAAGGCCTCAGTCAGACCATCTGATGCGTCTGACGATGAACTGGAAGAACCACTGTTCACCATTGGTCACTTTTCTCCTAAGAAGGAGGAGATGAGTCCAGAAGACTTGCGTCTAGTACGCAGGTCTGAAAGGGCGACCAAAGGCAGACCTCCGAAGAGATTTGCTGATGAGTTTGCTAAGACAGCAACTGCTGCTCTTAGTAGCTCAGAGAAGGTGTGGGAACCTTCAAGCTTCAAAGAGGTTCAGGAGTTAACCTCTAAAGATGCTGAGCCTTGGCTAAATGCCATGAAGGCGGAAGTTGATTCCTTGAATAGGAACCAAACTTGGGAGCTGGTACCGGTAGTCCCAGGAATGAGACTGGTTGGCAGCAAATGGGTCTTCAAGGCCAAGACAGACCAGAATGGCAAGGTTGTCAGACACAAAGCCAGATTGGTTGCCAGAGGTTTTTCACAGGTACCAGGACAGGATTACCACGAGGCCTATTCACCCACCGTCAAGTATGAGAGCATTCGGCTGATGCTCAAAATCGCTGCAGAGGAGAAACTGCATGTTTCCCATCATGACATTAATACAGCTTTTTTGTACGGGGTTTTGGGGGAGGAGCTGTACATGCTTCCACCTGATGGAATGCAGATACAGAAGGGAATGGTCTGTAAACTGCGGAAGTCCTTATATTGTCTCAAGCAGAGTGCCAGGTGTTGGAACACAAAACTCACTGAGACATTGCTTTCTCTAGGTTTTCACCAGGGCAAAGCTGATTCGTGTGTGTTTGTCAAGGAGGAGGGGCAAAACAAACTGTATTGTTTATGTTTTGTTGATGATCTTCTGATGTTTTGGAAGAATCAGGCTTTTTACCAAAGCACCCTAGCTCAACTGAAGGAGCACTTTGACATGAAGGATCTTGGTGAGGTATCCAACTATCTTTCTCTGCAGGTGGAGAGGGACCAAGCAGGTAATTTTCTGGTACACCAAACACAGAAAATTGCTGATGTATTAACCAGGTTGAATTTGGTTGATGCAAACCCAGCAGACACACCGATGGTGACAGGTTACCAGGTAGATAGTACTGCTGAAGCGTTTTCTGACACTACACTGTACAGATGCATTCTAGGCAAGTTGAATTTCATTGCTAGATGTTCAAGACCTGACATAGCTGTAAGCACTAACCTGCTTAGCAGACATGCTAAAAATCCCACTGTTCAGGATTGGAAAGCTCTGAAGCGCATAGCCCGCTATTTGAAAGGGACTATGCACTACAGGCTGAGGTTCACCAGTCAGAAGACTGGAGGTCTTGAAATCTTTGCAGATGCTAGTTTTGGAAGTGACACCATGGATGGTACAAGCACTTCTGGAGTATGCTACATGTACAACCACTGTCTGTTTGACTGGCTGTGCAGGAAGCAGACGACGGTAAGCCTAAGTTCCTGTGAAGCAGAACTCAATGCTCTGTCATTTTCACTCATGGATTGTGAATGGTTGATGCAACTGTTTAAGGACATCGGAGTTTCTGTGAAATGTCCTATACAAGTGTATCAAGACAATAGATCCTGTTTGGCTTTGCTGAACTCAGAGAGTTGCAAGCAAAGAACCAAGTACTTGCAGATTAAGCTACATCGTGCAAGAGAGTGTATTCAGAAAGGACTCATTCAGGTGTCCTACATGCCAGGAAATGAAATTCCTGCTGATCTGTTGTCTAAGGTCGTTAACAGAGAACAACTTAAGGTTTATGTACAGAGGTTGCAATTGGGTTGAACCACAGGTACTACAGGTTACACGGAAAGGGGGAGGATGTTAGGATATTTCCGTTCCACCTTAAAAGAGAGCAGGCTTTGTGAGTCACAGAGTCTGCGTATTTCCTGTTCACAGGATGTTTCTGTTGTGTCTATGCTTTCGTTTCTCTCTGTGCCTGAGCAGACCGAAGCAGGCAGTCATGTTTTTTCTTTGTTCTGACCAACGCTGAATAAACTTCTAAATAATACTCTTCTGCGTGCATCTTTCGCTGTGCATTATCTGCTGATAGAGCGTGCATCTGCTCTGGAATGTCACAAGCTATTTTCTGGAGCTTGTGTCGCTAATTGCTGATACTGCGTTTCTACGGGAGGTCGATGGACGTCCGGAGACGGCTTGGGAGCCATGATGGACTTTGTCTCCCTGGCAGTATCCCAACAGCAAGAGGGTGTCTGCACTCTGCCCTCCATTCTGCCCCAAAGCCCAATGCTTCCTTCTGGCCTTGCCAACCCCTCAACTTCCCTGCACCTCCCAGATATATAGTTCAGTTGTAAGCTGACAAAGTGCCCCTCACCTTCAACACACACTGCACCTCCACTTACAATATGAACTTCTGGCTTCAAGATCTGGCTTTTATTGTGTGCTACCCTAGACTGCCATTAGGTTCCTTCCAGGCAGTTTGACAGAAGGGCACATACACACAGTTTTTGGGTTGTGGGACAGGCAGGCACTTTCACATCCTGCTATTTTTTTCTGGAAGAGCCAGAAGAGTTGCTACCACTGGTTAGAGGCCCCCTCTTCTCCCCTCCCCCCAGCTAGACACAGTGGAAGCCCCCTCCCAGATTCGCCAACATAAGGCAATGGCGGTCTCCTTCTAACTCCGGAGGGGAAGCTCCGCGGAAACGGGTCGTCCGCTATGGCGAAGCGGAGACCCTTGCAAAAAAATCACAGGCAGAAGGAGCCTGTGACCGTGGGACTCGGCGGGCACCGGTAGCGCCCCCCGGACTTGTGAAGGGACCCCGCAAGGGGCTCCGGAGCGTAACGGGAGTCTGGCGCGGTGCTGAGAGTCGATCGCTTTTTCCATGGAGTGAAGCCGCAAAAGCTGTTGCCGGAGAGCGCTGACCTTTTTCCTGTGATCATTCGGCTGTCAAACAACTACCCGTGAGTAGGTGAAGTTTAAGAATTTGGGACTTAAAGGAAAAAAAGGATAAATTTGGCACTGAAGCGGGAAGGTGTAAACAGGAAGTCCGTCTTCCGTTTCTGTATATAGTTCAAAGCAAAGACTCTTAAAGCTAAGACCTGGAGAGTGGCGTTTTAAAGTTCCAAATCTGAACATCAAAGCAGAAGAATCCCTCCCCCAGATTAATAGAGGGGGGGGAGAGGGAAAATTGACTGTCTTCCTTTTATTTATGGAGTGAAACAGAGAAAACTACTCAACTCCTGGGAACGGACTGCCAGGCTTTTTCGAACTGTTGCATTGAGAGTCGCACTGCCTATAGACATTGTAACTTCTTTAAGAATCAACTTTGCAAAAGAGTAACTTTTTTAAGATCAACTCTGCAAAAGAGAAACTTTGAAGGTTTTCTTTTGATTTGAAACTGTTGCTTGTTTTTTGAAGGGACAATTTGGAAAGTTGGATAAGACTTTTAAATTGTAACTTTAATGACTGATATAGACTCCCTAGAGGAACATTGAAATTGTGCACCCAGCTGGAGGATTTTTCCATTCTTGACTTTGGGGATTTTCCACGGGAAGACTTGACCGTGGGATCGACCTTGATTCAGAGACAGAAGTGTGATGACTGGTAGGATAACAAGATCGGCTAAGACTAAAGCCGAGCAGCCCAGCACAGTTTCCCAGCAACGCAGATCATCTGTTCCTGGCCCTTCTGTGACACAGAGGGAAGATTTTACACAAGCAAGGCCAAAAGGAATGGCTTCAGAAGGGGACTTTACCTCAGTGTTAAATGAAATTTATGAAAGATTGGAAGGTATAAGTAAACAAGTTACTGAACAATCAACTAAAATAGACCAAAATATGGCCAGTATTAATAATCTGGGGCAGAAGGTGAATTCTAACACAGAATCTATTGGAAAATTATTGGAAGAATCTGCGTCTAACCGAAAAATAGCTGAGGAGGCAAAAGAAAAAGCAGTGGCTGTGGAAGAAGAAATAAAGCCGATGCGCAAGCAGATTGGGGACCACCAAGCACTTCTCTCTATGATTGAATTGAGAGATAAACAGACTAATCTGAGAATTAGGGCAGTTCCAGAACTGGAAAAAGAGAGTTTAAGTGACTACCTTACACAGGAATTTGAAGAATTTTGGAATTTGGAGGTGGAGAAAGACTTTAAGATAGTAAGTGCGTTCAGACTTGGGAAAGGAGGGAGGAAAAACAGGGTGAGAGACTGTTTGGTTACCCTCCGAACGAAAGAGGAGAGAGATAAAATACTGAGTGCGCACTTCCAGAAGACTTTGGAAATTAATGACTCAAGAGTGGAAATTTTTAAGGACATTCCGAAATATTTATTGGCTCTCAGAACCAACTACGGAGATTTGGTGGCCCTACTGAGAAGAAACAGAATTGTTTTTAGATGGGAATTCCCCCAGGGGGTGTCTTTTACTTTTAAAGGGAAAAAGTTTAAAATAAGATCAGTGGAAGATAAGGAAAAATTCTTGAGAGACCACGAAGAAGACCTTCAAAGAGGAGCTCTAGAAGAACCAAGAGCTTTAAAACCAGGAGAACTTGACGCAGTATCAACACCTTTGGGATCGGACAAATTAGGAAAAGTAATACCACCGTCAGAGGAAGAAGAACTTTTGGGAGCAGTTGGAGGAAAATAGAAAATTATGCCATGTCTCTGCAATTATTAAGTTGGAACATCCATGGTTTGAATTCCCCGGAGAAGAGGAGGAAAGTTTTTCATTTATTAAAAAAGGAACAATTGGACTTAATTTGCCTACAGGAAACTCATGTGATTAGGCTACATAGAAAAGTATTGATTAATAAAAGATTGGGCCAAGAGTTTATTTCATCGGACAAGGTAAAAAAGAGAGGAGTGGTCATTTATGTAAAAGAGAGCCTATCCCCGAAATTTGTTTTTAAAGATGAACAAGGAAGAATTGTGGCAATTGAAATTCAATCACAAGGAGAAAAATTCTTGATTGTAGGAGTTTACGCACCAAATGAGGGGAAATCTGAATTCTACAAGAAATTGCATGAGACACTGCTGGATTACATGGACTATAACATTATCATGATGGGAGACATGAACGGGGTGGTATCTACAAATATGGACAAGGTGCAGAGACAGTTTGTAACTAAAGACGGCAGACTACCGAAAACCTTTTTTGAACTGACTGACAATATGGATTTGATTGACATTTGGAGAACTAAGAACCCCCTTGGAAGAGAGGGTACATTCTTCTCTGAGGCCAAAATGACATGGACAAGAATTGATCAAATATGGATAACTAGAGGACTGGCACCCAAGACACGAAAAGTGGAAATTTGCCCAAAAACTTGCTCCGACCATAATGCAGTAAAGATGGAGATGAAACTAATACCAATCGGTTCCTTTAGATGGAGGATAAATGACACCTTATTCAGAGATCAAGAGATTACCAAGAAGGCCCAAAAAATCTTGAGAGACTATTTTGAGGTAAATCTGAAAACTACGGTTGAAAAAAGAGTAATCTGGGATGCAAGCAAAGCGGTCATGAGAGGGTTTCTGATTCAACAGAATGCAATAAAAAAGAGAACTCAAAATGAGAAAAAGATAAAATTTTGGAAAAAATAAAAGAAGGAGAGAAGAAATTAAGAGCGAAACCAAAATCGCAAGAGATTCTGAGAGAAATTAAGTCATATCAAGTACAATATATGAAAGTGATAAACCAGGAAGTAGAATGGAAAATTAAGCAGATGAGACAAAAGACATTTGAATCGGCTAACAAATGTGGGAAACTGCTAGCTTGGCAGTTGAAAAAAAGACAGAAACTAAACACTATTACAAATCTAGAGGTGGAAGGAAAGAACATTCAGAATCCATTGGAGATTAGAAGGTGCTTCCAGAGATACTTTAAACAACTTTACACACAAGGGCCACAAAAAGAGACTGATATAGATCAATTCTTAAGAACAAATGGATTACAAAAAATCTCTCAAGAACACAAGATAATGTTGAACTATAAAATTACAGAACAGGAGGTTGAAGGTGCCATTCAGAACATGCAGCTAGGCAAATCTCCAGGGCCGGATGGACTAACCTCAAAATACTATAAGTCTTTGAAAGATTGGTTAATTCAACCACTAAAGCAGGTTTGCAATGAGATTTTGGAGGAGAAGAAGGCGCCAGAGTCGTGGAAGGAAGCTTATATTACACTTATACCGAAAATTGAGTCTGAAAAGACACAACTTAGGAACTACCGCCCCATATCCCTGTTAAATGTGGATTATAAAATTTTTGCTGACATTTTGGCCAACAGATTAAAAAAGGTATTAGTTGAAGAAATACACAAGGACCAAGCTGGCTTTCTCCCAGGTAGGCACTTGTTTGATAACACGAGGAATATAATTAACATTCTGGAGATGTTACAAATGAACATTAACACCAAAGCAGTTTTAATTTTTATTGATGCGGAAAAAGCCTTTGACAATATTTCTTGGAATTTTATGAAGAAAAATCTTCAGGGAATGGGGGTGGGACAAGGGTTTGAAAATGGTATAAGTGCAATTTATTCAGAACAAAAGGCTAAACTGATAGTTAATAATGTGGTGACAGAAGAACTTAAGATAGAAAAAGGGACACGACAAGGCTGCCCTATTTCCCCACTGCTTTTTATTTCGGTCCTGGAGGTTTTGCTGAATATGATTAGGAGGGACCGTCTGATCAAAGGTATTCAGGTTGGAGCGAAACAATACAAATTGAAAGCTTTTGCAGATGACTTAGTTTTGACGTTACAGGAGCCAGAATCTAGTACGAAAAGGGTATTAGAACTGATTCAAGAATTTGTTCATGTGGCAGGATTTAAGTTGAACAAGTAAAAAACTAAAGTGTTAGAGAAAAAGCTTACACCGATTGAGAAAGAGAGGTTTCAGAAGGCGACAGGTTTGACATTGGTTAAGAAAGTAAAATATCTAGGGGTTAATATGACTGCCAAGAACCTAAATTTATTTAAAGATAATTATGAGAAATGTTGGACAGAAGTGAAAAAAGATTTAGAAATATGGTCAAATTTGAAGCTTTCCTTGTTGGGTCGAATTGCAGCTATAAAGATGAATGTATTGCCAAAAATGTTGTTTTTGTTTCAAGAATTGCAAATTGTGGACAAGATGGACTGTTTCAAGAAGTGGCAGAGAGACATTTCTAGATTTGTCTGGCAGGGCAAAAAGCCCAGAATAAAATTTAAAATATTAACTGATGTAAAGGAAAGAGGCGGATTTGCCCTGCCAGACCTTAAACTTTACTATGAATCAGCAGCATTCTGCTGGTTGAAAGACTGGTTGCTTCTTGAAAACACAGACATTTTGGACTTAGAAGGTTTCAACAATGTTTTTGGGTGGCACGCATATTTGTGGTACGACAAGGTTAAAGCAAACAAAGCATTTAAAAACCATATTGTCAGCAAAGCATTGTTTAATGTCTGGACAAGATATAAAGATTTACTGGAGAATAAGACCCCAAGGTGGCTGTCACCAATGGAAGCAAAGGCTCAGAAAAGACTCAATATGGAGGCCAAATGGCCGAAGTATTGGGAAATATTGGAACAAGAAGGAGACAAACTGAAATTGCAGAGTTTTGAGAAATTAAAAGATAAAGTGCGAGACTGGCTTCATTATTTTCAAATAAGAGAGGCCTACAATTCGGATAAAAAAATTGGCTTCCAGGTGGAAAAATCAAAATTGGAAACAGAATTACTAGAACCCAAAACTAAGATACTATCAAGAATGTATAACTTGCTGTTAAAATGGAATACGCAGGATGAAACGGTTAAATCAGCTATGATTAAATGGGCACAAGATATTGGTCATAATATTATGTTTGCGGACTGGGAACAGTTGTGGACCACCGGTATGAAATTTACGGCTTGTAATGCCTTAAGAGAGAATATTATGAAAATGATGTACAGGTGGTACATGACCCCAGTCAAGCTTGCAAAAATTTATCATTTGCCCGATAATAAATGTTGGAAACGTAAAGAGATTGAGGGTACATTCTTTCACCTTTGGTGGACGTGCCCAAAGATTAAGGCTTTCTGGGAAATGATCTATAATGAAATTAAAAAGGTGTTTAAGTACACCTTCCTGAAGAAACCAGAGGCCTTTCTCCTGGGCATGGTCAGCCAATTGGTGTTAAAGAAGGACAGAACATTTTTTATGTATGCTACAGCAGCAGCAAGAATCCTTATCGCAAAGTATTGGAAGACACAAGATTTACCCACCCTGGAAGAATGGCAGATGAAAGTGATGGACTATATGGAGTTGGCGGAGATGACTGGCAGAATCCGAGACCTGGGAGAGGAGCTGGTGGAAGAGGACTGGAAGAAATTTAAAGACTATCTACAGAAACAGTGTAAAATTTATGAATGCTAAAATGATGTTGGATTAAAAATAAGTGGCATTAGTGATAAAGTTAGAAAGAGTATGCAAAAATGAATTGATGGATGAAGATATTTGAGTTGTGATATGTTAAGATACAAAGTTAAAGATGATAAATTGAAAGAGGGCAAGGATTTGCTGATTTGATTATGTAAATGGGAATACAAAAAGGGGAGGTGTGAGGAGGTCAAGGAAACAAGGTAATGAGCTTTAAAGTTAAAAAGGGAAAGATATGGGCATCACAGGTGGTCAAGAGTGGAGTACAAGACCACCATAGGGGCTCCAACACCCCTTGTTCCAACCTTGAATTGTGGACAGTGGCCCACATACTTGACCACCCCAAGGATCACATCTTAAGTGTCAGAAGTGCCAAGTTGAGGCACCTCAGTTGTCACCTCGCACTATGACAGCAAAGTCTTACCCAACTGATCCTTGCATGCTGTTCACTTGAACACAGGACACAATGATATAGTCCTTCTCGCGGCCCTGGAACCCATCCACGAGGTCAACTTCCCCGACTCTGTAGAGAAAAGGAATGTCATATGGTGCCATCCTAAATACACTTCTCTCTTTACCACCACCACTCATCCCCAAAAGAGAGGTGAAACTGATTGAGAAGGAAACAAACCATACTTTTATGAAGTTAAAGAAAACTCCACACTTCTTGTCTGAAATAGAAAACTATGTAAACAGTGAGAGAGCAAGCGAGGGAGCACATGGTAGATTGGAGAGATTACTTGAGTCAGTAGGTGGGCTGTTGCGCCTCACTTTTCTCATATGTAAAATGGGAATATAACCTGTATTTTACACACTGCTGTTGCAAGAACAAATGAGATGGGGGGGGGGGAGGGTTGTGGGAATGTTAAGAATAGTAGGAAAGGATATATTGGATAAGTATTATCCTTCCTTCACTCATGCTAGTAAGTGATGTAGCAGAGCAGATTCCCCTCAATATACCTGGAAGCTAGATTGCGGATTCGTTTGAAATATAAATTTTATTTATATCCCGCCCTCCCCAGCCGAAGCCGGGCTCAGGGCGGCTAACAACAATAAAATAATGCAACATTCTAAAATCATTTCATTCTAAAATTAATTCAAATCAATTTGATGGCAACCATTGGGCTAGAGTTCTGTGAAGATTGCCAAAGGAGGGAGTCAGGCTGTGCCCTGGCCAAAGGCCTGGTGGAACAGCTCTGTCTTGCAGGCCCTGCGGAAAGATGTCAAGTCCCGCAGGGCCCTAGTCTCTTGTGACAGAGCGTTTCACCAGATCGGAGCCACAGCTGAAAAAGCCCTGGCTCTAGTTGAGGCCAGCCTAACCTCTCTGTGGCCCGGGACCTCCAAGATGTTTTTGTTTGAAGACCGTAAGTTCCTCTGTGGGACATACCAGGAGAGGCGGTCCCGTAGGTATGAGGGTCCTAGGCCGTATAGGGCTTTAAAGGTTAAAACCAGCACCTTAAACCTGATCCTGTACTCCACCGGGAGCCAGTGCAGCTGGTATAGCACCGGGTGAATGTGATCTTGCAGCGAGAACCCCGTAAGGAGTCTCGCCGTGGCATTCTGCACCCACTGGAGTTTCTGGGTCAGTCTCAAGGGCAGCCCCACGTAGAGTGAGTTAAAATAATCCAGTCTGGAGGTGACCGTCGCATGGATCACAGTGGCTAGGTCAGGGCGAGAGAGGTAAGGAGCCAACTGCTTAGCTTGGCGGAGATGAAAAAATGCCGCCTTTGTTATAGCTGCAATCTGCACCTCCATGGAAAGGGAGGTGTCAAAGATTACACCCAAACTCTTAACGGACAGTGCTGGCACTAATTGCGCCCCCGTAAGAGATGGGAGTTGCCCCCCCAATCCCATATCGTCCCGACCCATCCAAAGGACCTCTGTCTTCAAAAGATTTAACTTCAACCAACTCCCACATAACCATCCAGCCACAGCTTCCAAACATCTGATCAGTGTGTCTGGGGCCGAGTCAGGATGGCCATCCCTCAACAGATAGAGTTGGGTGTCATCAGCATACTGATGGCAGCCCAGCCCAAAACTCCGGACAAGCTGGGCGAGGGGGCGCATAAAGATGTTGAAAAGCATCGGGGAGAGTATCGCACCCTGGGGCACTTCACACACCAAGGAGTGGTGCGATGACAATTCCCCCCCAAGCGCCACCTTCTGTCCCCGACCAGAGAGAAACGAGCACAGCTGTCAGGGTTTTAGGGAGAGAGGAGACAGAGAGCGAGGGCGAGGAGGAAGAGGACGACAACGAGCCGAGGTTGTCCCAAAGTCCGTCTAGCGAATCAGAGGATTCCCAGAAGGGAGCCCCCCTGGTCAGGCCAAGGGGCAATAGAGAGGGAATCAGTCAGAGAGAGGGGAACGAAGAGGGAATCCCCAGTGGGAGTGGCAAAGCGGGACCAGCTCCCCCGTCGGAACGGAGTAGAGGGGGGGGGAGTTGCCAGTGTGTCAGAAAAAGCAGGACAGGAAGGAGGAAGGGGGAGGAGTTCGGAGCAAGACGTCCTGCCTGAAAGGGAGGAGTGTAGTACCGAGAGCAGCGTAACTGTAGAAAGGAAGGTCAGAGGCAACGTACGCGCGCCAAGTTCAAATATAGAGGCGCGCGGAAATGAGGAGAGCTCTGAGGAGGAGCCTGGTGCCAAAGCACGAAGGAGGGGGGAGCAGGCGGGAGAAGACTCAGCCTCTGGGGAGTCCCGGAAAGAGGGAAGACAGGGGGGCAGGAAGACCCTGCGGAAAAGGAAAGAGAGGAAAAGGTGGAGCAGTACAAGCCTCTTAAATTGGTGCAGGGGAGGGACGGACTCAGAGGGGACTTCTAACATCTAAGGGTAACAGATGCGGAGCCACGGAGTTTGGATGTAATGACGACAATGATCTTCTATAAAACCTTTTGTATATAGCTTGGACTGGACTTTGGTCTCTTGTGAGCTGGGACCCAGGGTGGCTCTGACAGAAAGTCCCCTCCAAAGAACGCAAAATTTTTTTTTTGCAAAGCTCACGAACGGTGACAGCCATGACTGCGGAGGAGCAGTTGACAGCGCTGCGAACTACAGTTTCCGAACTCACTGCTGCAGTCCTTGCGTCTCAGAAGAAGCATGACGAAATGGAGAAGCGCTGCCAGGACCTGCAAACAAGGTGGGAACGTGCAAGCAGGGAAGGGTTCCCAGGGTCCAGATCAGAGGGGATTGGACTTGGACGGAGGGGGGGCAGCCTAGTCACCCACTTCGATGGGAACCTGAAGCACTACCCCAGTTTCAGAGCAGACGTTTTGTATGCATTGCACTTGCTTCGTCATGACTTTAAAGATGAGGAGGAGAAAGTGGGGTTTATTGTTTCTCACTTGCATGGGCCGGCCAGAGACTGGTTGCGCAATTTGTGGCGTGAAGATGGCCCTGCCCGCCGCGATGCAGATGAATTCATTAAAGCGATGGATGCCTGCTTCCAGTCTACTGTAGATGTGGATCTTGCACGCAGGGAAATTTTTGGATTGCGGCAAGGCAAAGCCACTGTGCGTCAGTACCATTCTAGATTTTTTGCTTTACTGACTGCGCTAAGCTGGGAGAAGGATTGTGCACCTGTGAGGGATTTGTTCTGGGAGGGGCTCAGCGGTCCCATTAAGGATGAACTTGCCAGGGGAGACAGACCCCAGACCCTGGAGGAGCTTGTGCAGAGGGCTTTGGCGATTGGGATACGGCACGAGGGACGTCCTTGGCACACTGAGGAAGAACGTCAGGTGCGTCCACCAGCGAGGACGTCTTCTTTCATCCCCAGGGAGTTCAGTCAGTCACATCCTTCGCCACTGGGAAGGCAGGGGGAGGAGCCCATGGAACTTGGTGGTGCTAAGGCTCAAGCAACAGCCAGAGCCCCAGCTTCCGGTGCAGTGAAGGCAAAGCCTCCTAGAGGGACCAGGAAGTGTTACATTTGCGACAGTGCACAGCACATGGCGAAAGAGTGTCCCCAGAGGCTGCAGAAACACACTGCAGCTTTAGCAACTGTTGCAGCAGAAATGATGCAAGCAGAGCAACCTCAGGGAAACGACAGTGCCTGGCTGGAAGCAGAGCTGCTGGGGCTCAGCCAGGCGAATCTGTAGAGCAGTCCCCGGCGCTTTTGCAACGCACAGACCCTTTACCACCCAAGCCAGCGGTGCAGCTCACTGCAACACTTCAGTTGCCGAATGGAACCACCCTGGAAGTCCCCATCACGATTGATTCTGGGAGCAACGCAGATTTTGTGGGGACGCACTTTGTCAAGCAGCATCGCATAGCGCTTCTGCCAGCGACAACACCTCTGAACGTAGTCACGGTGGATGGCAGGAAATTGCTAGGAGGACAAGTTGTGCAACAGACGCCTCCCATGGTGATGAGGATTGGAAATCATCGAGAAGTCATCAGCTTCAATGTCACCCGCCTTTCAGACACGCCTATAGTATTAGGCATGAGTTGGCTGGAGAGACACAGTCCTGCTGTAGCGTGGTACCAACGGCAGATCACCTTTTGCTCATCGTACTGTGCTCAACATTGCATCCAGTCCAGCCAGGAGGAGGGGGCTGAGCAGCAGTTGCAACTTGGCATGGTGCAGGCAGTACCCCGCAAGTACGAGGGGTTCCTGGAGGTTTTCTGCGAGAAGGAAGCTGACCAGTTGCCGCCCCACAGGCCTTATGATTGTGCCATCGACCTGGTGCCAGGGGCGCAGTTGCCGACTGCAAAGCTGTATTCCATGTCTGAGGACGAGATGCAAGAACTCAGGGAGTTCATAGAGCACAATTTGAAGCGCGGATTCATCCGAGAATCGAAAGCGGTGGGGGGCAGTCCTGTTTTCTTTGTAAAGAAGAAAGACACGCCCCAGAAAAGACTCATTGTGGACTATCGATTCATAAACAGTAAGACCAAACCCAAGGCCTTCCCCATGCCCAAGATAGATGATCTCCTGGCAACCGTAAGGAAGGGGAAGATCTTCACCAAATTGGATCTGCGTGGAGCGTATAACCTCATACGCATCCGGGAGGGCGATGAGTGGAAGACGGCCATGTTCACGCCTCTGGGCACGTACGAATACAGAGTTATGCCATTTGGTCTCCAAAATGGATCTCACGTCTTCCAAGCATTTATGCATCACGTGCTAGCGGGACTTCTCTACAAGAAATGCGTGTGTTTCCTCGACGACATCCTGATCTTTTCGGAAACGGAGGAGGCCCATGAGAAGGACGTAAAGGAAGTCCTGCAGAGACTACGGGAGAACAAGCTCTACGCCAAGTTAGAGAAGTGCCAGTTTGATGTGACGGACGTGGATTTCCTAGGCTACAAGCTGTCCGACAAGGGGCTGGCCATGGACAGCGCCAAGGTCCGCGCGGTGTTGGACTGGAAGAGCCCTCGCAATCGGAAGGAAGTCCAAAGATTCATCGGCTTCGCCAACTTCTACCGCAAATTCATCAGAGGTTTTGCAAAGGAGACGGCAGCGATCACGGACACTCTCAGTTCCAAGAAAAAGAGGTTCGTGTGGACGGAACAGGCGGAGCGCTCTTTTCAGAAGCTTAAAAGCCTTTTCGCCTCCGAGGAGCAGCTGCTGCACGTGAATCCAGGCAAGCCCATACGACTAGAGACCGACGCGTCAGACAGAGCGGTTGGAGCCGTACTCCTGCAAGAAGATCCACATGGAAACTGGAGACCCGGTGCCTTTTACTCCAGAAAGCTCAGCGAAGCGGAGCAAAACTACACCATATGGGACAGGGAGCTGTTAGCCATTCACGCAGCTTTCAAAGCGTGGCGACACTTCCTCATAGGAGCCAAGCACACAGTACAGGTCCGCACGGATCACAAGAACCTAGAGTATTGGCGCACGGCGAAGCTCCAAAGCCAGAGGCACATGCGCTGGGCGGAATTCTTCGCGGATTTCGACTTTCGGATAGAGTACGTCCCAGGAGATTCCAACGTTATAGCCGATGCGCTATCCAGGAAACCGCAATATCTCGATGAAGCGGCGCCTGTAGCAGCCAAGCACATTTTCGCACCGCAGGCGTGGTCGTGCGCTGCCGCCACAGTAGATCTGGACGCGGTGCGACGCGCGTTGCAAGTGGATCAGTTCGCACAGTCCAAGATGGAGGAATTGCGCAGAGGTGTGCAGAGTGGCGAAGAGTTCCAACTACGCGACGGGCTGCTAACTCGCAAAGGTGCCCTCTACGTGCCAAGCGACGAGCTTCGCGCAAAGGTTCTGCAGCAGTTGCACGACGCCCCCAGTGCGGGCCACTTCGGTAAGGAGAAGACAATAGAACTGGTGGCAAGAGACTTTTGGTGGCCCCGGATGCGTGGAGAGGTAGCGGATTACGTCGCCAGGTGTGACACTTGTCAGAGGTTCAAGCCAGTACACCAGAAGCCAGCGGGGCTGTTGGAACCGCTGGAAACGCCACAGCAACCGTGGGAGAGGGTAGCTCTGGACTTCGTTACTGACCTGCCCAGCTCCAGGGGGAAGACGGCGGTACTGGTGGTTGTGGACCTGTTCACCAAGATGGCGCACTTCATTCCATGCGCAAAGGTGGCGACGGCGGAACAGACTGCCAAACTCTTCATCGATCACGTGTTCAAGGTGCATGGGCTGCCGCAGTCCATCCTGTCCGACAGGGGGCGCCAGTTTGTTTCCAATTTTTGGCAGAAGCTTTTAGGTATCCTGAACGTCAAGATCAACCTCACGTCGGCGAGACACCCACAAACCAACGGCCAAGCTGAGAGGGTCAACGCGATCATGCAGCAGTACCTGAGATGTTACGCCAACCAGCGACCAGCAGTTTGGGTGGACTACCTGCCGATGGCAGAGTTTGCCTATAACAACACGAAGCACGCGTCCACGGGGGTGACGCCGTTTTTCGCGAACAATGGTCGTCACCCCGGAACCTTCCCGGGGTTCGTGGCACCGGGAGAGGGGGTGCCGCAAGGAGCCGACCAGTTTGCAGCGGAGCTGCAGGAGGTGCACGAAGAGTTGCGGAGACATTTAGAGCTGGCCAAGCAAGCATATAAGGTGCAGGCTGACAAAAACAGGAGAGAGGGAGAGGAGATCCAGGTGGGGGACTGGGTGTGGTTAGCGGCCCAAGCGATGCCAGCCAAGTCGTTGGCCAAGAAGAAGCTGGGGCACAGGCAGTTAGGGCCGTACCAGGTGGAGGCTAAAATCAACCCTGTAGCCTTTCGACTAGCCCTCCCCGAAGGTTCCAGAGTGCACCCGGTCTTTCATAGATCGGTGCTCACTCCCTACAAGGCACCGCACAGGTTTCAGGAGTCTGACACAGTCACGCAACAACACACTAAGTCACAGGAGAGGGAGAGGGCGCCTAGGGCCGAACCACTCAACGAGGTCACAGAGATCCTGGACTCGAGATGGGGGCAAGAGGGAGTAGAATATTTTCTAGTCAGAGAGGGTGCCCCAGTCAGTGCCAATGGTTGGGTGCCGGGCTACGCCTTAGACGAACCTCTTTTAAAAGACGAGTTCCATGCCCTTTTCCCTCATAGACCCATGCCAGCCGAGTACTTTGATGACTGGCTCTTTACGCCCACATGTTCAGGCAGCACTTTCCACGGCTTTTCTTCAGCTGAAGAAAGGTCGCCGGACTCCAACTCGCCCAGGGGATCGTGTTCGGGGGTGGACACAGAACCCTCTTATTGGTGGGACGAGCAACCAGAGGAGGACTGGCGCAGGAAATGGCTGACGGGACCTTGGCAGGCAGCACCGGACCAGGTACCAATGGAGGAGGGAGAAGAGAACACCTTGGGTCAAGAACCCGAATTCGAACACTCGTACAACGAACTGCAAACAGAGGAGATGGAGGTGCAGAATCTGTATCCTGCGTCCGCCTCCGAAGAGCGGCAGCTTCCACAACCTGCACCCGATGAGCGGAAGGGGGGAAGGGGGGGCTTCGAGGGGGGGATGGATGTCAGGGTTTTAGGGAGAGAGGAGACAGAGAGCGAGGGCGAGGAGGAAGAGGACGACAACGAGCCGAGGTTGTCCCAAAGTCCGTCTAGCGAATCAGAGGATTCCCAGAAGGGAGCCCCCCTGGTCAGGCCAAGGGGCAATAGAGAGGGAATCAGTCAGAGAGAGGGGAACGAAGAGGGAATCCCCAGTGGGAGTGGCAAAGCGGGACCAGCTCCCCCGTCGGAACGGAGTAGAGGGGGGGGGAGTTGCCAGTGTGTCAGAAAAAGCAGGACAGGAAGGAGGAAGGGGGAGGAGTTCGGAGCAAGACGTCCTGCCTGAAAGGGAGGAGTGTAGTACCGAGAGCAGCGTAACTGTAGAAAGGAAGGTCAGAGGCAACGTACGCGCGCCAAGTTCAAATATAGAGGCGCGCGGAAATGAGGAGAGCTCTGAGGAGGAGCCTGGTGCCAAAGCACGAAGGAGGGGGGAGCAGGCGGGAGAAGACTCAGCCTCTGGGGAGTCCCGGAAAGAGGGAAGACAGGGGGGCAGGAAGACCCTGCGGAAAAGGAAAGAGAGGAAAAGGTGGAGCAGTACAAGCCTCTTAAATTGGTGCAGGGGAGGGACGGACTCAGAGGGGACTTCTAACATCTAAGGGTAACAGATGCGGAGCCACGGAGTTTGGATGTAATGACGACAATGATCTTCTATAAAACCTTTTGTATATAGCTTGGACTGGACTTTGGTCTCTTGTGAGCTGGGACCCAGGGTGGCTCTGACAACAGCCATTGAAGGACTGTGCCCTGGGTCCCCACGTCGGCGAGGCGGTGGTCCAGGAGTTCGTGATCGACCATGTCGAAGGCTGCTGACAGGTCTAGAAGAATCAGCAGCCCCGACCCACCTCGATCCAGCTGCCTGCGGAGATCATCTGTTAGGGCGACCAGAGCCGTCTCGGTCCCATGACCAGCACGGAAGCCGGACTGGAATGGATCCAAAGCCGATGTTTCATCCAGAAACCCACCAAGCTGTTCAGCAACCGCTCTCTCAATCACCTTACCCAGGAATGGAAGATTTGAAACCGGGCGGTAATTGGATAGATCTAAGGGATCTAATGATGTTTTCTTTAAGAGCGGACACACCACTGCCTCCTTCAGTTCCCCTGGGAATGTCCTGGTGTCCAGGGACAAATTGATGATATCCCCTAGGAGGGCCCGCACCTCGTCTGGACACGCTCTAATCAGCCAAGACGGGCACGGGTCAGGAGGACAGGTGGTGGGCTTTCCAGCTTGGAGGAGTCTGTCCACATCGGCTGGGGATATCCGGTCAAAGTGGTCCAATACTGGACCCGAGGACAGTCGAGGGGCCTCCAGTTCCGTTATTGTATCCAAATTGGCAGGAAGGTCACAGTGGAGCAACAGGACCTTCTCCGCAAAAAAGCTCGCAAATGCCTCACAGCTGTGTGTCAATTTGTTATTTAAATTTGGCTGTCCCTCCAGGGACGTTAAAGACCTAATTATACTAAATAATTGCGCCGGGCGAGAGCTAGCAGATGCAATGGAGGCCGAGAAGTAGGACTTCTTAGCGGCCTTCACTGCCATCTCGTAGGTTTTCATAAAAACCCTATAAGATGTTCTTGAGGCTCCATCGCGGGCACCCTGCCATACTCGCTGTAGCCGTCTGAGGTCCCGCTTCATTTTCCAGAGCTCCTCAGTAAACCAGGGAGCCTGGTTTCTGCGGGGTCACATTAGATTATTATGGGCACCACTCTGGGCAGCTCCCAACAGATTAAAACAGAATAAAAGATCAAACATTAAAAACTTCCCTAAACAGGGCTGCCTTCAAATGTCTTCTAAAAGTCAGATAGTTGTTTATTTCCTTGACATCTGATGGGAGGGCATTCCACAGGGCAGGTGCCACCACTGAGAAGGCCCTCTGCCTGGTTCCCTGTAACCTCACATCTTGCAGTGAGGGAACCGGCAGAAGGCCCTCACAGCTGGACCTCAGTGTCTGGGCTGAACGATGGGGGTGGAGATGCTCCTTCAGGTATACTGGGCCGAGGCCATTTAGGGCTTTAAAGGTCAACACCAACACTATTTTAAAATGGGGTTTTAGAGTTTTTAGGGGTTTTTGAAAGTTTTATGTAGGTTTTATGTAGTTTTTATGTAGTTTTATGTAGTTTTTATGTAGTTTTATGTAGTTTCGTGGTAGTTTTATGTAGTTTTTATGTAGTTTTAATGTAGTTTTATGTAGTTTTTCAATTTCATTGTTCCGCAAGGGACAATGACAATAAAGATATCGTATATCGTATATCGTATATCGTATATCGTATATCGTATATCGTATATCGTATATCGTATATCGTATATCGTATATCGTATATCGTATATCGTTGAATTGTGATTGGAAACATACTGGGAGCCAATGTAGGTCTTTCAAGACTGGTGTTATATGTCCAAAAAATTCTCTCCCTGGAGTTATAGAAAAGATTCAAAATTTGGGGAAGTGGCAGGATTTAAAGTAAATAGGAATAAAACTAAATTATTAGTCAAAAGTTTGAAGGAAGAAGAGAAAAAAGAGTTGGAGCAAAATATCGAGATAGAAGTTCATAAAAAGGTCAAATATTTAGGGATATGGTTAACATCAAGAAACATAAATATTTACAAAGATAATTATGAAAAAGTGTGGCTCGAGATAAAAAGAAATTTAGAATTATGGAGCAGAATGAACCTCTCCCTGCTAGGAAAAATAGTAGCAGTAAAAATGAATGTTTTGCCAAAAATGCTATTTCTGTTCCAGTCAGTCCCAGTAATGGTAAAAGATGATTGCCTTAAAAAATGGCAGAAGGAAATTTCAAAGTTTATCGGGGGGGGGGGGGCAAAAGGCCAAGGATAAAGTATAAGTTACTTAGTTACTTACAGATACAAAAGAAAGAGGCGGTTTGGCCTGTCCTCCCATACCTTAAATTGTATTATGAGGCTGCATGTTTGGTATGGATTAGGGACTGGATAAAGCTGGAAAAGCAAGAAGCATTGGATTTGGAAGGTCATGATAATAGATTTGGATGGCATGCATATCTATGGTATGGGAAAGGAAAAGTACATAAAGGATTTTATAATCATATAATTAGGAAATCATTAATGAGGGTTTGGGAGAGATATAAAGATTTAATAGAACAGAAGACACCTTGGTGGCTCTCAGCACTTGAAGCTTTGCTGCTCAAGCCACTTGGTAAAAAAGGAAAATGGCTTACATACAGTGATTTACTAAAGGACTGAGAAGGAAAATGGAAGCTAAAAGAGTATGAGGAAATAAAAGAACATTTTCAGAGTTGGTTACATTACAGGCAATTACAAAAGATATACAAAGAAGACAACAAGAAAGGATTTAGTTATACTACTTCTAGATTTCAAAAGGAAATGATAGAAGGAAAAGTGAAGTTGCTGAACGGTGCATATAGTATTCTGCTAGAATGGGAAACAAAAGATGAGGTGAAATCGGTCATGATCAAATGGGCACAAGATATAGGACATAATATACAATTTGAAGATTGGGTTAAATTGTGGAGAATAGATTTAAAATTTACAGACTGTTCTCTTTTGAAAGAAAATTATATGAAAGTGATGTATAGATGTGTAATGGTTCTAGGGGTTGCTTATGCATAAGTTGCCGCCACTCTTGGCTTGGGTATCTGGTTGAACCCTTTCTGTCTGGATAGCCCTTCACTTCATGGCTGTCTCAGTCGCTGGCAGAATCCGTCAGTGGGCGTTTTTTGAATCTCTTCCAGCAAAGAAGTTCTTTGACGCCAAGTCTCCTCCTACTCTCCCTGCGCGGAAGTCTTCTGCGCAGGGAGGGAGTGGGCAGCGGAGTACCTGTGCTCTCCCTGCTGGTTTCTGGCGAAGAGTCTTGGAGCCTCTTCTCCAAATCCCCTCTCTGCCCCCCTTCTCCACTGGTGTTACGCTGATTTCCTTCCCCAGCAGATGGGCTGCCTCTCTCCCTACTGGGACCCTCTCCGGCATCCCTCTGGAGCCTTCCCTCCGCCTCCAGCTCTGATGGCAGTTCCCTTGACAAGATGGTATATAACACCAGTACAGATTGCAAGAATGTATAAAACCGGGTCATAGAATCATAGAATCATAGAATCATAGAATCATAGAGTTGGAAGAGACCACAAGGGCCATCGAGTCCAACCCCCTGCCAAGCAGGAAACACCATCAGAGTACTCCTGACATATGGTCGTCAAGCCTCTGCTTAAAGACCTCCAAAGAAGGAGACTCCACCACACTCCTTGGCAGCAAATTCCAGTGTCGAACAGCTCTCACTGTCAGGAAGTTCCTCCTAATGTTTAGGTGGAATCTTTTTTCTTGTAGTTTGGAACCATTGCTCCGTGTCCGCTTCTCTGGAGCAGCAGAAAACAACCTTTCTCCCTCCTCTATGTGACATCCTTTTATATATTTGAACATGGCTATCATATCACCCCTTAACCTCCTCTTCTCCAGGCTAAACATGCCCAGCTCCCTTAGCCGTTCCTCATAAGGCATCGTTTCCAGGCCTTTGACCATTTTAGTTGCCCTCCTCTGGACACGTTCCAGTTTGTCAGTGTCCTTCTTGAACTGGGGTGCCCGGAACTGGACACAGTACTCCAGGTGAGGTCTGACCAGAGCAGAATACAGTGGCACTATTACTTCCCTTGATCTAGATGCTATACTCCTATTGATGCAGCCCAGAATTGCATTGGCTTTTTTAGCTGCCGCGTCACACTGTTGGCTCATGTCAAGTTTGTGGTCAACCAAGACTCCTAGATCCTTTTCACATGTACTGCTCTCAAGCCAGGTGTTACCCATCTTGTATTTGTGCCTCTCATTTTTTTTGCCCAAGTGCAATACTTTACATTTCTCCCTGTTAAAATTCATCTTGTTTGTTTTGGCCCAGTTCTCTAATCTGTCAAGGTCGTTTTGAAGTGTGATCCTGTCCTCTGGGGTGTTAGCCACCCCTCCCAGTTTGGTGTCATCTGCAAATTTGATCAGGATGCCCTTGAGTCCATCATCCAAGTCGTTGATAAAGATGTTGAATAAGACCGGGCCCAAGACAGAACCCTGTGGCACCCCACTAGTCACTCTTCTCCAGGATGAAGAGGAACCATTGATGAGCACCCTTTGGGTTCGGTCAGTCAGCCAGTTACAAATCCACTGAGTGGTAGCATAGTCAAGTCCGCATTTTACCAGCTTCTTTACAAGAATATCATGGGGCACCTTGTCAAATGCCTTGCTGAAATCAAGGTAGACTACATCCATTGCGTTCCCTTCATCTACCAGGCTTGTAATTCTGTCAAAAAACGAGATCAGGTTAGTCTGACATGACTTATTTTTCAGAAATCCATGCTGACTATTGGTGATCACAGTATTCCTTTATAGGTGCTCACAGACTGTTTGCTTAATGATCTGCTCCAGAATCTTCCCTGGTATTGATGTCAGACTGACTGGGCGGTAATTATTTGGGTCCTCTCTTTTCCCCTTTTTGAAAATAGGGACAACATTTGCCCTCCTCCAGTCTGCCGGGACTTTGCCTGTTCTCCAGGAATTCTCAAAGATTAGTGCCAGTGGTTCTGAGATCACATCTGCCAGTTCTTTTAATACTCTTGGATGCAGTTCATCTGGCCCTGGAGACTTGAATACATCTAAACTAGCCAAGTATTCTTGTACTATCTCCTTAGTTATTCTGGGCTGTGTTTCCTCTGCTGAATCATTTGCTCCAAATCCTTCAGGTCGGGCATTGTTTTCTTTATCGGAGAAGACTGAGGCAAAGAAGGCATTGAGGAGTTCAGCCCTTTCTGTATCCCCTGTTTGCATTTCACCATCTTCTCCTCTGAGTGACCCCACTGTTTCTTTGTTCTTCCTTTTGCTACGAACATACCCATAAAAGCCTTTTTTGTTGCTTTTAACCTCTCTAGCAAGCCGGAGTTCATTCTGTGCTTTAGCTTTTCTGACTTTGTGTCTACACGTGCTGGCTATTTGTTTGAATTCCTCTTTGGTGGTTTCCCCCCTTTTCCATTTTTTGTACACATCCTTTTTTAATCTTAACTCAGTTAAAAGTTCTTTAGATAGCCACCCTGGCTTCTTTAGGCACCTTCCATGTTTCCGTCTCATTGGTATTGCCTGAAGTTGTGCTTTTACTATCTCCCTCTTAAGAAACTCCCAGCCATCATGAACTCCCTTTCCTTTTAGTATTACTGTCCATGGGATCTCACCCAGCACTTCCCTAAGTTTTATGAAGTCGGCTTTCTTAAAGTCAAGAAATTGAGTCCTAGTATGCTTGGCTGCTCCTTTCCGCTGTATAGTAAACTTCAGAAGAGCATGATCACTCGCGCCTAATGATCCTTCCACTTCTACCCCACTAACCAGGTCATCAACATTGGTTAGGACCAGATCTAAAATGGCTGTTCCTCTTGTTGCTTCTCCCACTTTCTGGACAATGAAGTTGTCTGCAAGGCCAGTGAGGAATCTGTTTGACCTTATGCTCTTGGCTGAGTTTGACATCCAGCAAATATCCGGGTAATTGAAGTCCCCCATTACTACTATCTCCCTTCCTTTTGCATGCTTGGCCATCTGTTCCAGGAAGGCATCATCTATGTCCTCCGTTTGGCTTGGGGATCTATAGTAAACTCCCACAATGAGGTCCCTGTTATTCTTCTCTCCCTTAATTTTGACCCAAATGCTCTCATTTTGGCTTTGAGGTTCTAAATCTTGGATCTCTTCACAGGTATACACATCCCTGACATATAACGCCACTCCTCCTCCTTTCTTGTCTAGTCTGTTTCTCTGAAATAGATTGTATCCCTCCATTATTACATTCCAGTCGTGGGACTTATCCCACCAGGTTTCAGTGATGCCTATTATGTCATATTTAGTTTGCTGTACCAAGAGCTCAAGCTCATCTTGTTTATTACCCATGCTTTGCGCATTAGTGTACAGACATTGAAGTCCATTAATCATTCCCCCGTGTCTCTTATTTAAGGATTTTTTCCTCCCATCACTAGGTCTGCGTGCTGTTTGCTCCATTTGGTCTATGACATTTGGATGATCATCTTCATCAATTGATAGACTCCTACCTTCAGGAGCACTGTCTCCCTCCCCCACATTAGTCAGTTTAAAGCCCTCCTGATGAGGTTTCTGAGATTTTTGGCAAAAACATTCCGCCCAACCATTGTGAGGTGCAGCCCATCACTTGCCAGAAGTCCATCTTCAAGAAACTGCAGTCCGTGATCTAAGAATCCAAACCGTTCCTGTTTACACCATTTGCGAAGCCAGCTGTTCACTTCCACTATTTTTCCCTCTCTCCCTGGGCCACGTCGTTCAACTGGGAGGACAGATGAGATGACAATTTGTGCATTTAATTGCTTCAATTTCCTGCCCAGAGCCTCATAGTCTCTTTTGATCTTCTGGAGGCTATTGCTTGCAGTGTCATTGGTTCCCACATGAACCAAGAGGAAGGGGTATTTGTCAGTGGGTTTTATGATTCCTTGCAGTCGTTCAGTTACATCTTGGATCTTAGCCCCGGGGAGACAGCACACTTCCCGAGACATCTTGTCAGGCCCACAGATCACTGCTTCTGTTCCCCTCAGTAGGGAATCCCCTATCACCACTACACGCCTCCTCTTAGGTTTGGTCGGGGTTCTTCCGTGAGCTGTTCGTTCCAAGGTCGCCTGCACGTTCCCTGAGGACTGACTTTGCTGCTCGTCTTCATATACCTGATCGACTGTAATGAGGGAGAGATCCTCAAATGGAGTCTGCTCTTCGTCTTCCATGCTAGGGGAGAGGACCTCAAAGCGATTGTGTATTTCTAAACAATCAGAGCGAACCCTGGGCTTCCTACTTCTTTGAGTCACGTTTCTCCATATATCTGGCTCCTGTGTTGGTGAACTAGCCTCCTTCTCAGGGGAGTCCCCTGTCTCCTCCTTGGTGGAGACGGTGTGCTCTGTTGCTTCCAAGAAGAGCTCCAGCTCTCTAATTCTTTGGAGCGTAGCTACACGTTCCTCCAGTTGCTGGACTTTGTCTTTTAAGAGGGCAATCAACATGCAATTGCTGCAGGTAAAGCTGCCTGCAACCTTTGGCAAGATGGCAAACATTGTGCAGGAACTGCAGGCGACTGCAGCTGTTCCCTCACTCTCCATCTTGAGAACGTGTCGTTGGGGGTGGCTACAGCGGTCCTCCATCATAAGAAGCGTGCAGACAGGACAAATAACTCCCCCCCCCAAAACCCCTAGGTCTCCCCCAACAAACGTTTGAGACTAGCTCCCCTAAATCTGCACTGGCTCCCAGTACGTTTCCGAGCACGATTCAAAGTGTTGGTGCTGACCTTTAAAGCCCTAAACGGCCTCGGTCCTGTATACCTGAAGGAGCGTCTCCACCCCCATCGTTCAGCCCGGACACTGAGATCCAGCGCCGAGGGCCTTCTGGCGGTTCCCTCATTGCGAGAAGTGAGGCTACAGGGAACCAGACAGAGGGCCTTCTCGGTAGTGGCGCCCGCCCTGTGGAACGCCCTCCCATCAGATGTCAAAGAGATAAAGAATTACCTGACGTTCAGAAGACATCTTAAGGCAGCCCTGTTCAGGGATGTTTTTAATATGTAATGCTGTATTGTTTTTGATACTGATTGGGAGCCGCCCAGAGTGGCTGGGGAGACTCAGCCAGATGGGCGGGGTATAAATAATAAATTATTATTATTATTATTATTATTATTAAAAGATGGATCAAACTGCGCGCGCCACTAGGCGCGTGCCGCTGCCCTGCAAACTCTGATAAGCTCCTCCCACAGCTAATCACCTACCTCAACAGAAACCCTGCCCCCTCTGACCTTTGCACAGGGAGAGCAGCTAATCAGCCACAAAGACACACACACAGGAGGAAACCCTTTTTGCTCCTTCTTCAGCTGCTGCCCTGCAAGCTCTGATAAGCTCCTCCCACAGCTAATCACCTACCTCAACAGAAACCCTGCCCCCTCTGACCTTTGCACAGGGAGAGCAGCTAATCAGCCACAAAGACACACACACAGGAGGAAACCCTTTTTGCTCCTTCTTCAGCTGCTGCCCTGCGCATACATTTGGGTCAAATGTATGCTGGAAGTGTAAAGAAATAGAAGGGACTTTTTACCAAATGCGGTGGGAATGTAGAGAAATTAAAAATTTTGGGGAAATGATATATAATGAGTTGAAGAAAATGTTTAAATTAACATTTGTAAAAAAACCAGAAGCAATTTTGTTAAGGATTGTAGGGAAAGACCTGCCAAGGAAAAGAAATAACTTATTTATGTATGTGACAACAGCAGCAAGAGTCTTGATTGCACAAGGATGGAAGAATGAGGAAATCCTGACAAAAGAACAGTGGCAAGAGAAGCTGATGAACTATGCAGAACTGGCGAAATTGACATGCAAACTACAAGACAAGGACAACTGTGACTTCAAAGAAGAATGGGAACCTTTTACAAATTACCTAAAAAAACAACAGATTTTGTTTTGTTTGGGTTGCAACAGATTCCGGAGGATAAAAAGAATCTACTAAAAGGTGTAATTACAAACCAGGAAGTGGAACAGGCAATAAATTCAATAAATTCAATGCAACTTGGCAAGACACCAGGACCTGATGGTCTATCAGCGAAATATTATAAGACATTGAAAGACTGGCTCATTCCACCTCTGGTAGAAGTATCTAATTCAATTTTGGGAGGGAGCAAAGCACCTGAAACCTGGAAGCAAGCTTACCGTAGTTTTCGCTCCATTACACGCATTTTTTTCCTCCTAGAAAGTAAGGGGAAATGTCTGTGCATGTTACGGAGCGAATGCTTCCCTCCTCCGTGGTTTCCAGCGGGAGAAGAGCCGTTGAATGGGGAGGAGAGAGGGACAGAGTGCCTGCTTCTTTAAAGGAGCAAAGCAGGAGGGGAGGGGAGCCGCTTACACGAGTGTAAGCGGCTCCTGTCCAGTTGGCTCCTTTAAAGCAAGCAGGCTCTCTGTATCTTGTCCCGCTTTGCTGGAAATAGCAGGAAAGATTTTCAGCTAGTGTAAGTGGCTCCTGTCCGGTATGTTACGAAAAGGAGCAATGCAGCAGCGAGCTGCAGCTGGCTGGAAAAGCCAAACAGGATGTTGATGTTTGGGGCTGTACCGTGGGAGCAAAGGGACAGCCTATTCACTGTACTGAGCGCCAGATGTTAGCTCAGTGTGTCACCTGACATGTACTGGAAGTACAGGGGTGGAGTTATTCTCTCTCTGCTGTTGGTGTTTAGAGAGTGCAGACATGTTTCTCTGTACTGCTGCATAGACAGAAATAAAGGCATGTAAATACATTTCTGTCTGTCTCTTTTCGCCCTCCTGGGGAAAACAGGGAGGTGGGAGAGTGGTGTGTTCTTCTCACGTTTGAGGAGAATCGCCGATAGAGACCTTGCCTGTCTCCTGCCGTGAGTCGCTGACAGGGAGGTCAAGAAGTAATCGGAGACGGGTGCCTGGAGTATGGAACATTCCTCTGACTAGGCTCGAAGATTACAACATCTGGTAGCAGCGCAGGTGGTTCTGATCCATGCATATCTGCGTGAAAGGTTGATGGATCATAATGCCATCCTCTGCACCAAGGGAAAGAAGATAACGTCTGCCTGGAAGCTGATCAGACAGCTGGTGAATGCCAAGCAACGGAGTCCCAGAGGTATGGAGATTTATGGCTGTTAAGTGAACGCGTTAACGGAAAGTTTTCGGCTCACAAAAGTGTCTGCGTTTGGAAAAAACCAGCACTGAGAGGAAAAGAGCAGCCGCATACTTCGCATACCTAGATAAGGACTGGTATGCACAGTTGCTAAGCAACGAAGAGTCAGTACAGTGGAAAGCTACTGGCTTGGGGCTGGAACACGGAGTGTGTTTTGTCTACTTCACTGTCCTTTGCAAGGACTTTTGAGCAGCTTGCGGTTTTACTGCCAAGTGAAAAAAGGCAGTAAACAACCAAGAAAGGCCTTTGGGATTTTACAGGCTCCAGAGTGAGAGCTAAGGCCTAGATTCAAAATGGATGCCAAGAAGGGGGGAGGCTTGCCTTATCCAGCTCCCCTGACTAATGACAATTATGCCTCATGGTCTGTAAAGATGAAAGCCCTGCTTGAGAATCAGAGGCTTTTTGGGGTGATTGAGAACCCCATCCCTGCAGCACCAACGCGAGGTTGGAATTCACAGAATGTGAGAGCCAGGACGGCTATAATTTTGTGTGTCTCGGATTGTCAATTGGTGCTGTCAGGGGTTCAGAAGGAGAGACACAGGAGGGGGAGCAAATGGAGAGTGAGGAGGAGGAGTACGAGGGGGGAGCAGGCAGTGACAGTGGAAAGAGTTATTCCACAAGCCTCTCCAGCGAATCGGAGGACTCACAGAAGGGAGCGCCGGTGGCCAGGGCGAGGGGGGTTCCAGGGGGGAAGCCCCAGAAGGAAGGGGCCAGCGGGGAGTCCCTGAGCAGCAGTTGGAAATCAGGACCAGCTTCCCCACCAGAGCGCAGTGGGGAGGGGGAGTCCCAGGAATCGGGACCAGTGCTCTCACCACCAGCGGGAGGAGAGGAGTCAGGTTTGGTCACGCCCACATCAGGAAGCGGGGAAACGGTCAGGAGGAAGGTTACCGGCTGGGCGCGCGCGCCAAGTTCAAATGTACAGGCGAGCGGCACAGCAGGGAGCCCGGGTAGGGAGCCAGGTCCTAAAGCCCGCCGGAAGGAAGGGGAAGACCAAGGGGGGTCAGCGTCAGAAGAGTCCAGGAAGGAGGAGACCCCAGAGGGCAGAAAGACCCAGCGAAGGAAAGAACAGCGTAGGAGGTGGAGCCGGGCGAGGATCTTAAACTGGTGTGGGAGGAGCAGTGAGTCAGAGGGGACTTAGCCGGTCTAGCGTCGAGACGTGGGTCTGCGCGCCCAGAGCCTTGAAATGGAAACTAAACTTCAATAAAGACTTTGTATATTATATCCACCGGGCGTTGGTCGTCTGTGAGCTGGGATCTAGAGGCAGGCCTGACAGGTGCATATACAGGATTTGCAGTACGCGCGAGAGGTTTGGGACACGCTCCGTAGAAAACATCAGAGAGATGCTGGTTCTTCAGCGTTGCTGTATTTTGAAAAGCTGACCAATCTGAGGCTTGCGCCTGATGGAGATGTTCAAGCGCACCTGACGGAGATGAAGTTTCTGCGCCAACAGATGGTGGAACGCAATTTCCATCTGCAGGAGGAAGTGTTTTGCTTTATGGTGATAAACAGCCTGAATCGGACTTACAAAACGGTTGCCAGTCAGCTTGGTTCCCTTCCAGCGCACAATCTCACTTCGGAGAGGGTGTACGCAGTTGTTCTGAATGAACATGACAGACTTGCTGCACTGGAAGTCAAGGACAGGGGGAGGGAGGAACGGAGTTCTAGCTCCCCCACTGCTACTGCTACTGGAGAGGACGCTGTAGCTTTGAATGTTGTCCGTTGTTACAATTGTGGACAGACTGGGCATCTTCAGCGGAACTGTAAGAGGCCACGTCAACAGAAAGGAGCTAAGGGGAGCTCTGCGAGGCCTGAGGCGTCAGGCAAAGGTTGTACCAAGTCTCAGGTGAAACCTGCAAAGGCTTTGATGTCAAAAGGAACCACGCCAGAGGTGGGAAACTCATTTGTAATTGACACTGGTTGTACCGTCCACATGACCCCACACAGAGATCTGTTTTCATCGTTTAAGAAGCAAAGCTTCGCTGTGAAGCAGGCCAACGGTCAGGAGCTGGAAGCGACCGGAGTTGGGACTGTGTATCTTGAGAGTCTGAACTTGACTATAGACAATGTGTATTTGGTTCCTGAGTTGAAATTCAATCTGCTGAGTGTATCGCAGATCGCAAAGAAAGGACTGAAACTGTATTTGTTGACTTTTGATCAAAGTGATTACATGAAATGTAATTCATCTAATTCTAACAAAATTTCTCTTGCAGGTGTGGCAAAGAACGGCAGGAAGGTGACCAGAGTCGACAAAGCGTTTCAGCGGGTGTATGCTGATGTAATTGGTCCTCTAGCACCATCTAGAGGCAATGCAAGATTTTACCTTGTGTGTGTGGATGGTTTCTCACATTATGTTTCAGTGTATGTCTTAGAGAAACCACAAGAAGACTTAGAAAGGTTTAAAGAGTTTTGTGACAAGGTTAAAAATGTGCATGATGCTAACATTGATTGTCTTTTCACAGATGAGAAGCCAATATTTCTTTTACAGGATTTTCAGGACTTCCTGCAGAAGAAAGGGATAAGGCACCGAGTTGCTGTTTCAGCAGAAGCGTGGAACAGGGGTGTCTGTGTACGGGTGAACAAAGAATTGCAAAAGGGAATGCAAGCGCAATTGCTATATCCCATCTGCCACATGAGTTCTGGGCGGAGTCGCTAATGTCGTATTGTTATACGTGGTTGTCAGAGCTGCCCTAGGTCCTAGCTCACAAAGGACCAACGCCAGTTCTTGTTATATACAAAAGTCTTTATTGAAGTTCAGTTTCGATTTCAAAGCCGCGGCGCGCAGCCCTACGTCTTGAACTCTAGACCGCTGAAGCTCCGTCTGAATCTCCTCCCCCCAGACACCA
The DNA here is from genome assembly GCF_964252035.2 of Podarcis erhardii. Classification (NCBI taxonomy): domain Eukaryota; kingdom Metazoa; phylum Chordata; class Lepidosauria; order Squamata; family Lacertidae; genus Podarcis; species Podarcis erhardii. The sequence goes on along the minus strand of NC_138506.1, from coordinate 29,359,055 downwards.
GTTTAAGACTCTAGCCCTGCTCCACCTCTTCCTCTGCTCTTTCCTCCTCTGGGTCCGCCTGTCCGCTGGTGCCTTGCCCTTTCTGGACTCTTCTGACGCGGAGTCCCCTGAGTCTACCCCTTGCCTCCGGCGGGCTTTAGGACCTGGTTCCCAATCCGGGTTTTCTGCTGTCCCGTGCGCCTGTACATTCGAACTTGGCGCGCGCGCCCAGCCGGCAACCTTCCTCCTGACCGTTACACTGCTCCTGTCACTGCTTCCCCCTTCGGGGGGGCTAGCTGGACCTGACCTCCCCTCCGTTCCCTCACTCTCCAACAGAGGCGTGGTCAGCCCGGACTCATCTCCTCCCCCTACTGGAGGAGACGCTGGTCCTGATGCATGGGACTCTTCCCCCCCCCACTACGCTCTGGTGGGGGAACTGGTCCTGATCTCCCGCTGCTGCTTTGGGAGTCCCCGCTGGCCCCTTGCTTCTGGTGCGTCCCCCCTGGGACCCCCCTTGCCCTGGCCATCGGTGCCCCCCTCTGGGAATCTTCTGAATCGCTGGAGAAGCTCATGGAATCTCTCGGGCCACTGTCATACTCCCCTACGCTGCCCTCAGATTCTTCCCCTTCGCTCTCCGTTTCCTCTCTCCCCTGTGCCTCTGCTCCTGAGCCCCTGACATCCATCCCCCCTCAAAGCCCCCCCTTCCCCCCTCCCCCTCTTCGGGTCTGGGTTCCGGGTGTTCCTGTGCTGTGGGGGTGAGTGCGGGATACAGTTCTTCCCCCCTGGTGTCCAGCCGGCCGGCTGGATCCGGCCAGTCCGTAATGGGCTCGTCGACGTCGATCTCCTCTGCTTCCATCTCTCTGCAGCTGTGCTCGAACCTAGGATCCTCCCCCAACACGTCCATGTCCGTCTCTCCCCCTGTTGCCTCAGGGAATGCTGCCTGTAAGGGCCCCCTCAGCAGTTCCCTGCTCCACCCCACCTCCGGTTAATCGTCCCACCAATAAGAGTGGTCTGTGACAGACCCCGAGAGTGATCCCTCTGGGGAGCTCGTTTCTGGTGCCTTTTCCTCAGCTGATGAGAACCCCTGGAACGTGCTGGCTGAAAGTGTGGGTGTGAAAAGATAGTCGTCGAAAAAATCTGCCGGCATAGGTCTGTGGGGGAAGAGTGCATGGAACTCGTCCTTGAGGTAGTGCTCCTCCACAGCATAGTACGGTACCCACCTGTTGGCGCTGGGCGGGGTACCTTCCCTGGCGAGGAGATATTCAACCCCCTCTTCCCCCCATCTCGAGTCTAAAATCTCCGTGACCTCGTTGAGTGGCGCCGCCCTCAGTGACCCCCCCCTTTGTTGGCGATTTGCAGAGTGGGTCTGGTGTGTTCCCTGGCGCCTGAAACCTGTGGGGTTCCTTGTAGGGTGTGAGCACTGATCTATGAAAGACCGGGTGCATTCTGGAGCCCTCTGGGAGTGTCAACCGGAAGGCCACTGGATTGATTTGTGCCTCAACTTGGTAAGGCCCTAGCTGCTTGTGTCCGAGCTTTTTCTTAGCTAATGTTCTGGCCGGCACTGCCTGGGTTTCCTGGAGTAGAATGCGCACGGCCTCCAGTCCCCTTGCGGATCTTGCTGCAACAGGACCGCCCCCACCGCTCTGTCCGAGGCGTCCGTCTCAACCCTCATTGGTTTGCTGGGGTTGACATGTAGCAGCTGTTCTTCGGACGCGAAGAGACGCTTGAGTCTCTGAAAGGACTGCTCCGCCTGGTCCGTCCAGGTGAACTTCTTCTTCTTGGAGCTGAGGGTGTCCGTGATGGCTGCCTTCTCCATCGCGAACCCCTTGATGAACTTGCGATAAAAGTTGGCGAAGCCGACGAACTTCTGGACCTCCTTCCAATTGCGCGGGCTCTTCCAGTCCAACACCGAGCGGACCTTGGTGCTGTCCATGGCGAGTCCCTTGTCGGACAGCTTGTAGCCCAGGAAATCCACCTCCGTCATGTCGAACTGGCACTTCTCCAGTTTGGCGTAAAGTCTGTGCTCCCGTAGTCTCTGCAGGACCTCCTTGACGTCTCTGTCGTGAGCCTCCTGCGATTCCGAGAAAATCAGGATGTCGTCTAGGAAGCAGACACACTTCTTGTAGAGGAGTCCCGCTAACACGTGGTGCATGAAGGCTTGGAAACAATGGGAGCCATTTTGCAAACCAAATGGCATAACTCGGTATTCATAGGTGCCCAAAGGCGTAAACATGGCTGTCTTCCACTCATCGCCCTCCCGCATGCGTATGAGGTTGTACGCCCCTCGAAGATCCAGCTTGGTGAAGATGCGTCCCTTCCTCACCGTCGCGAGCAGGTCGTCGATCCTGGGCATGGGGAATGCCGTGGGCTTCGTCCTGGAATTGATAATTCTGTAATCAACTATCAACCTCCGTTGGGGCGTGTCTTTTTTCTTCACGAAAAACACGGGACTGCCCCCCGCTGCTTTGGATTCTTGGATGAATCCCCGCTTCAAGTTGTGATCTATGAACTCCCTGAGTTCTTGCAGTTCGTCTTCAGACATGGAATACAGTTTCCCAGTCGGCAGCGTCGCCCCCGGCAGGAGGTCAATCTTGCAGTCGTAGGGCCTATGGGGAGGCAGCTTGTCCGCTTCCTTCTCGCAGAAGACCTCCAAAAACGCCTTGTACTTGTTGGGTACCGCTTGCAGCATGCCTAAGTGTAGCTGTGGTTCATCCTCTTGCCCCTCATCTTCCTGGCTAGTCAGGATGCAGTGTTCTGCGCAGTAGGAGGAGCAGAAGGTCAATTGGCGCTGGTACCATGCCAATGCCGGGCTGTGCCTGTCCAGCCAACTCATGCCCAATACTATGGGCGTGTCTGACAGGTGGGTGACGTTGAAGCTGATGACTTCACGGTGATTTCCAATTCGCATCACCATTGGCGGTGTTTGCTGTACCACCTGTCCTCCCAGTAACTCTCTTCCATCGACCGTGACGATGTTCAGGGGCATCGTGGCTGGTAGCAGCGCTATGCGATGTTGCTTGATGAAATCCACTCCTATAAAGTCTGCATTACTACCACAGTCAATGGTAATAGGGACTTCCAGGGTGAGTCCATTGGGCAGCTGGAGCGATGCGGTGAGTTGCACCACTGATTTGGGCGGGAGGGGGTCTGTGGGCTGTAAAATCTCTGGGGACTGCTTCACTGACTCGCCTGGCTGGGCCCCAGTGCCTCTGCCTCCAACCAGGCTTCGTCGTTTCCCTGCAGCTGTTTCCCCTGCTGAACTGCTCCTTTTACTGTTGCTGAGGCTGCAGTGTGCTTTTGGAGCCTCTGGGGACACTCTTTGGCCATGTGCTGTGCACTGTCGCAGATGTAACACTTCCTGCTCCCTCTAGGAGTCTTCGCCTTGACTGCTCCTGATGTTTGGGCTTTGGTTGCTGTCTGAGCCCTGGCACCACCTATCTCCATCGGCTCTTCTCCCCCTCCCAGTGGAGGCGTGGACTGGGCGCGCGCTGTCTCTCTGGGTAGGAAGGGAGTCGTTCTGGCTGGTGTGCGTGTTATACGTCCCTCATCCCTGCTCCAAGGGCGTTCTTCCAGGCGCACCCCTATCGCCAGTGCTCTTTGCACGACTTCTGGGGTGGTGTTAGGTCTCTCCCCCCTCGCCAGTTCATCTTTCACAGCCCCATTCAGCCCCTCCCAGAACAGATCCCGGACGGCAGCAGAGTCCTTCTCCCAGCCCAGTACATTCACTAACGCAAAAAAGCGGGAGTGATATTGTCTCACAGTGGCTTTGCCCTGCTTCAAACCATGCATTTCCCTTCTGGCCACATCCACATCAACCATTGATTTAAAACAAGCGTCCATAGCCTTGATAAAAGCTGTTGAATCTTTGAGGGCGGGGTCATTTTCGCGCCATAAATTGCGCAGCCACGATTTAGCTTCCCCATGCAGATGAGTTATTATGAACCCCACTTTCTCCTCCTCATCTCTAAAGTCTTTCCGAAGCAAATTGAGCGCGAAAACTATGTCTGCTCTGAAGTTAGGATACTGCTGCAGGTTCCCGTCGAAATGGGATACGATGCTGCCCCCCCTCTTCCCGAGGCCAACTCCCTCTGGCTTGGGTCCTGGCAGTCCCTCCTTGCCCAAATGTTCCCACCTGTTCCGCAGATCCTGGCAGAGCGCTAGCGCTTCTTCCTCTCTCTTTTTGGATGCTGCCACTTCCGCGTAAAGCGTCGTGACCGCTTCTGTTAGCTCTTTCACCTTGTCCTCTGTAGACATCTTGGCCGATCTTCGTGAGCTCGCAAAACACCAAGTTTTGCCCCTCGCTGCGCCAACTCACGCTGCGAGGGTTAAAATTTATGGTGACGGAGCTTACTGTCAGAGCTGCCCTAGGTCCTAGCTCACAAAGGACCAACGCCAGTTCTTGTTATATACAAAAGTCTTTATTGAAGTTCAGTTTCGATTTCAAAGCCGCGGCGCGCAGCCCTACGTCTTGAACTCTAGACCGCTGAAGCTCCGTCTGAATCTCCTCCCCCCAGACACCAGTTTAAGACTCTAGCCCTGCTCCACCTCTTCCTCTGCTCTTTCCTCCTCTGGGTCCGCCTGTCCGCTGGTGCCTTGCCCTTTCTGGACTCTTCTGACGCGGAGTCCCCTGAGTCTTCCCCTTGCCTCCGGCGGGCTTTAGGACCTGGTTCCCAATCCGAGTTTTCTGCTGTCCCGCGCGCCTGTACATTCGAACTTGGTGCGCACGCCCAGCCGGCAACCTTCCTCCTGACCGTTACACTGCTCCTGTCACTGCTTCCCCCTTCGGGGGGGCTAGCTGGACCTGACCTCCCCTCCGTTCCCTCACTCTGCGATAGAGGCGTGGTCAGCCCGGACTCATCTCCTCCCCCTACTGGAGGAGACGCTGGTCCTGATGCATGGGACTCTTCCCCCCCCACTACGCTCTGGTGGGGGAACTGGTCCTGATCTCCCGCTGCTGCTTTGGGAGTCCCCGCTGGCCCCTTGCTTCTGGTGCGTCCCCCCTGGGACCCCCCTTGCCCTGGCCATCGGCGCCCCCCTCTGGGAATCTTCTGAATCACTGGAGAAGCTCATGGAATCTCTCGGGCCACTGTCATACTCCCCTACGCTGCCCTCAGATTCTTCCCCTTCGCTCTCCGTTTCCTCTCTCCCCTGTGCCTCTGCTCCTGAGCCCCTGACAGTGGTTGAGAAAGTTTTCAAAAGAGTTGGGAAGTTCTCCTTTTAAGAAGCTGTTCCATAGAAAACCTTCTGTCGCCCATTTCAAGGTTTTTGGGTCTCATGTGAGGACAGAGGCTCCGGGGGGAGTAAAGAATGCCAGAGGCATTTTTGTGGGATATGAAAAGGGTCTCTACAGAGTAATTTTGTCTGAATCTGGTCAGGTGATTCTCACAAAATTTCTAGAGAGTGCTCCTGAACAGGAGAGAGTAATTGTTCACACATTTCCCACAGAGGACAATTCAGATGATGATGATGATTTTACTGATTACAGTGGTACTGATGAAGACAGTGATAGCTCAGGGAGCTCAGTTGTCACAGTCATTGAGAGGAAATCTCACACAATAGCTAGACCTTCACAGGTGGAGGATGAACCACTGTTTACTATTGGAACTGGTTCTCCAAAGAGTCCTGAGACTGAACCAGTGAGCAGAGAGGATCAGCACCTCATACGTAGATCTGAGAGAGTTACAAAGGGTGTACCACCCAAGAGGTATTCAGAAGAGTTTGCCAACTTAGCTGTTGCATGTGTTGCTGTTGTACACAACCAAGGACAGGTTGAAACTGTGTCTAAGTCAGAGACAAAGGCACAACAGAGAGTTGCTAGCCAAGGTAATGCAGAAGCACTCATTCCTTGGAAGCCAGACAACCAAAGAGGTACACTGGGGAAACCAGTGACGGGGAGTTCCAAGGGTGGAACTGAAACAACAGGGGAATGTTATGTGTATAACAACTGTTTGTTTTCCTCTTTGGATCAAGATTTGCTCGCAACACGCATTGATTCTTTTGGGGGAGGATGTTATGAAAAGGAGCAATGCAGCAGCGAGCTGCAGCTGGCTGGAAAAGCCAAACAGGATGTTGATGTTTGGGGCTGTACCGTGGGAGCAAAGGGACAGCCTATTCACTGTACTGAGCGCCGGATGTTAGCTCAGTGTGTCACCTGACATGTACTGGAAGTACAGGGGTGGAGTTATTCTCTCTCTGCTGTTGGTGTTTAGAGAGTGCAGACATGTTTCTCTGTACTGCTGCATAGACAGAAATAAAGGCATGTAAATACATTTCTGTCTGTCTCTTTTCCCCCTCCTGGGGAAAACAGGGAGGTGGGAGAGTGGTGTGTTCTTCTCAGGTTTGAGGAGAATCGCCGATAGAGACCTCGCCTGTCTCCTGCTGGGAGTCGCTGACAGGGAGGTCAAGAAGTAATCAGAGCCGGGTGCCTGGAGTATGGCACATTCCTCTGACTAGGCTCGAAGATTACAACACGGTAGGCTCCTTTAAAGCAAGCAGGCTCTCTGTCCCTCCAGCAAAGTTTTTCAGCTCGCTAAGGGGGGGAGGAGGAGGGAGAGAAGCAGAGCTTGCTCCACGCGTGCTCCTTGTCCCTTGAGTGCTTTTTCTTCCCTCCCCACTTAAAACGTGATTACAAAGCACAGATCCACATGGATCCTCAGAATTTTTGCACTGGGTCACCCCAAATTCACCATCAGATCACATAGCATGTCCATGGCTACAGTTTGCACCAAAAAAATCATGCACCCACTGTTGCCTGGGGCCGCAGTGGTGCAAAAACCTGGTTACAAACATGGATCCACATGGATCCTCAGGATTTTTGCATTGGGCTACCCCAAACTTACCATCAGATCACATGTCTATGGCCACAGCATGAACCACAAAAAACATACATCCACTGTTTCGTGTAGAATATTTTTTTTCTTGTTTTCCTCCCCTAAAAACTACATGCGTGTTATGGTCGGGTGCGTGTTATCGAGCGAAAAATACGGTATATTACTCTGATTCCTAAACAGGGTCAAGACAGATCCAATGTTAAAAACTACAGACCAGTCTCCCTACTCAATGTGGATTATAATTTTTTTGCAAACATACTGGCCAACAGGCTGAAGCAGGTTTTATCTGAGTATATTCATAAAGACCAGGCAGGATTTCTGCCTGGAAGACATATGAAAGACAACATTAGAAATATTGTAGATATTTTGGAAAAGTTAGAAGCAAGAAAGAGTTGTAAAGCTATGCTAATGTTTATTGATGCAGAAAAAGCCTTTGACAATGTTTCTTGGAGTTTTATGTTACATAATTTAGAGAGTATGGGGATAGGTCATGATTTTTTAAATGGTATTAAAGTGATCTATCTAGAACAAAAAGCCAAAATTATTGTAAATAATGTGGTTTCCGAGGAAATTAGAATTGAGAAAGGAGCCAGGCAAGGGTGCCCACTTTCCCCTCTGCTGTTTATTTCAGTCCTGGAGGTCTATGATTAGAAAAGATGAACAAGTCAAAGGTATTACAGTAGGTTCAAAACAATATAAATTAAAAGCCTTTGCTGATGATCTAGTTCTGACATTGCAAGATCCAGATTCCAGTGCAGTCAGAGCACTGGAGCTGATTGATACAAGAGTTTGGTCAGGTAGCAGGATTTAAATTAAACAAGAGCAAGACCAAAGTAATTGAGAAAAATCTGGATAATGAAGAAAGAAAACTATTACAAGAAAAAACGGGCCTAGATTTTGTGAAAAAAGTTAAATATCTGAACTTGTACAAAGATAATTATGAGAAATTATGGAATGAAATTAAGAGAGATTTGGAGATATGGTCAAATTTTAAATTGTCATTAATGGGCCGGATTTCTGTGATTAAGATGAATTTGCTGCCAAAGATGCTCTTCCTGTTGCAAGCCCTCCCAATTATAGATAATGCAAAATGCTTTAAAGAATGGCAGAAAGCACTCTCTAGATTTATCTGGCAGGGGAGGAAACCCAGAATTAAATATAAATTAGTTACGGATTCTAAAGAAAGAGGGGGATTTTCCCCGCCAGATTTTAAAATCTATTTTGAAGCTGCTGCACTTTGCTGGATTAAAGAATGGATGCAACTAGAAGACACAGATCTATTAGATTTGGAGGGATTCAACAATGTGTTCGGTTGGCATGCATATTTATGGTATGACAAGGTAAAGGCCCATAATGCATTTAAAAACCATGCAGTTAGGAAATCGTTGTATAATGTTTGTATAAAATATAAAGAACTCTTAGAAAGAAAGACGCCCAGATGGCTTTCACCAATGAAGGCAAAGGCCCAGAAAAAACTAAATATGGACACCAAATGGTTGAGATATTATGATTTATTAATAGAAGAAGGAGGAGGTTACAAATTAAAACCATTTGATCAAGTTAAAGATAAGCTAAACTGGTTATATTACCACCAGATCAATGAATTGTATAAATTGGATAAGAAAAATGGTTTTGCTTATGAAAAATCTAAGTTGGAGACCGAGTTGTTGGATACTAAAGATAAAAATTTATCTAAAATGTACAAGCTATTGTTGGAGTGGCACACAAAAGATGAACAAGTTAAATCTGTGGTGATAGATTGGGCAAGAGATGAAGAAAATAATATAATGTTTGAGGACTGGGAAAGATTGTGGAAGAAAGGGGTCAAGTTCACCGCATGTACTCTGTTAAAGGAAAATATAATGAAAATGATGTATAGATGGTATTTGACTCCTGTAAAATTAGCAAAGATATATCATAATTGTGACAATATATGTTGGAAATGTAAAGAAAAGGAAGGAACCTTTTATCATATGTGGTGGACCTGTCCCAAGGTGAAAGACTTCTGGGAAAAGATTTATAATGAATTGAAAAAAATGTTGAAATATACATTTATAAAGAAACCAGAGGCCTTTCTTCTTGGAATAACAGGTTTGGAATTGCCCAAGAAAGATGTTAAATTATTTTTGTATGCCACAACTGCTGCTCGTATTTTGTTAACTAAAAAGTGGAAAACCCAAGAATTACCAATGATAGAAGTATGGCAGATGAAGATGATGGATTTTTCGGAGCTAGCCAACCTAACTGGAAGAGTCTGCGACCAGGAGGAGGAGTATCAGGAAGAGTGGATTAAATTTAATGATTATATACATTGGTGCCCCGCAAGACGAATGCCTCTCAAGACGAAAAACCCGCTAGACGAAAGGGTTTTCCGTTTTGGAGGTGCTTCGCAAGACGAATTTCCCTATGGGCTTGCTTCGCAAGACAAAAATGTCTTGCGAGTTTTTCCGACTTTTTTCCCCTCCCCCCCTTTTTCTAAGCCGCTAAGCCGCTTATCCGCTAAGCCGCTAAAAGCCGCTAAGCCGCTAATAGCGCTAATCCGCTAAGCCGCTAATGGGCTTGCTTCGCAAGACGAAAAAACCACTAGACGAAGAGTCTCGCGGAACGGATTCTTTTCGTCTTGCGAGGCACCACTGTAGTTAAATTTGTTAAGTTAAATTAACTGAAAACAGCTTGCAGATACTTGATTGGCTTAGGATTTTATTTATGTTAAGTGATGAATTAATATGTTTAATTCCATAAGGTGAGGATTTAAGGATGTTAATGTTGAAGTTAAATTTCATAAGAATTGGGATTTGGAAAACCGTTAAAAGGACATGCAATGAAATTCAACCAAGGGGAAGCGAGGAAGTCACTTAACAAACTTAATAAGTGTAATTTTCAATAAGGCTATGATTTATGTTTGTTGTGTTTGTTTGTTTATAATATTGTGAAAACCAATAAAAAAAATTGGGGGAAAAAAGGAAAACGCCCTGGGGATGCCTGCAAGCCCCCATATCTCCGAGCATCCTCCGATGTGTGCAGCACTGGAAAAGGCATCTCCCTTCATCTCCAGGGAACTCAGCGACATATACCAGCTGGCATATGCACACTAATCTGGCATAACACAGCAACAAGCGTGGGACATTGTAGATCTAAGCTACTATTTATTTACACCGAACGGGGAAGGTTCAAACAGGAAGTCCACCTTCCCTTTCTGTAAATAGACTGAAGCAAAGTAGTTGCTAACTAAGGTCTTTGGAAAGTCCTATGTAAAGGACCAAAACTCCACTGATTGAAATTATTTAATCCCCCCTGGAAGCGGGGGGAGAATCTATAGGAGAAGGTGAAAATTTAAAATTTAAAATTGAAGCACCACGTCTCTGAACCTGGGAGCGGTTTGCAAAAAGCCCATCGACGGTGAACAGGATAAATTTGACAGCTAGTCTAAAAGAAGGACATTGTTTCCATTGTCCGCTTCTGCGCTTAAAAAGAAGAAAAAGTAACTAAAAATTGTTACTAAATTTACTTTTGGAATTGTGCTGCAAAGGATTGATACAAATGAAGTCTGGCTTCCTCTAGAGGGAGCCTTGGGACATTGTTACAAGGGTGCAGCTGCTAAGATAAAGGCTGTGGGAAACCAGCTTTGACCTTGAACATCTCAAGAATGTCGGCTAAGGAAGAAGTAGTCTCTGTACTGAATAGGACATTCTATTTGTTGGAAAAGTTACATAAACAGATAGATGTCATGGCTACCAACATTGACATCTTGGGAACAAAAGTGGGCAACAGTACAGAAGTTGACAAAAATCCGGCACAGGAATCTATTTTAATTGAACAAATTGATGAATTGGAGAAGGAGAAAGTCGCTCTTGCTGAATATAATGCAATACAAGGGGGAGCCTTAACCTTACAGAGGCAAATGGAGGATTATAAACTGAAGCCCTATATGACTGTAACTAGGAAAAGCCAGATTGTAAAGATGGGAGCCTGGCCTGGTTTGGAAAAGGAAAGTGGGAGAGATCCCCTTATGCAGGGATCAATCGACTTTTGGGATATGGATTTGTGCCAGGAGGAGCTTGGAGCTTTTGGGGCCTTTGGACTTGGAGGAATTGTGAAACAAGATTTGGAATACTTTGTGGGCCCTAGCTTCAACTATGGAAATCGGGCGGACTTGTTAAGAAGGAATCTAAGCATCGTTCGGTTGGAGCTCCCCCAAGATCTGCTTTTTAGCATCAAATGTGGAGTTTGGAACAGACAGGGTTAAAACTCCGTGGTGTCCTGTATCTGGGAGGAGCTTGACGCAGAGAAGTGCGTCACAGTCTGTGAGCAGAGTTGCTTTCACTTCTGACTGAGAGACACAGCTCAACGGAGAGGCTGTGAATCTGTGTGCTTTTGGAAGCACGGAGAGATGTCGGAATGGCGGAGGTTTCTGATGGAAAGAGACTGATTTATGGCTTGTAAATAAACGCTTCTAGAGATAAGAACCGATCTGCCTCTGGACTTGATTTATCCCTATTCTCACACCGACACAGGACCGCTGCTGCTACTTTGCTCTCCTGCCAGGTCAGAGCTTCCAAGCAGAGAGCTGCCCAGAGGAAGCGTGACTGGACGGCAATTTATATTTACCCGAAGGTGGATTCATATTCACCCCAACATCAAAGACTATCAAGAAGATCGTCAGAAGGGACGTCAAGAAGAGTTAAGAGCCTCGGATATAAGATCTCCAGGTTGATGGACTGTTGGAGGTTGATGGAACTGGCGGCAGGGGCCGAGACCGGGGAGGGGAGATGGTGGAAGAAAATTGGGAATTTGAAGTGTATATATGGAGACTTTAAAAATAAATAAATGAGAGATGGAAAAATCGTGGAATTAAATTTTTATGACCCTAGGGGAAATGTCTTAAGAGATCAAGTTCAAATATATTAGTTTTAATGAGAAATAAGATTAAATAAAGTAAAAATGGATGGTTAATTGGTGAAAGAAGAGAATGTAAAATTACAGTATATTAAGATAAATTATTAGGATAAAAACAAGGATGAAGGATTTGCTGAAATATTTAACTGAACTAGAATACATAGAGGGGAGGTGTGAGGAGGTCAAGGAAATAAGCTAAAGAAAGAAAGTTATGTAAAGATTTGATTTGTTCTTTTTTTTTTGATTCTATGTATTTTTTCCTTTTTCCTTTTTTATCTGTTTTTCTTTTTTATTTTTTCTTTGATGTGACTTGTTTTTATGTATTGTTTCTGTTTGTAACCTTTAAAATTTGAATAAATATCATTTTTTTAAAAAAAATACTATTTATTTACACTCTATATACAGACTACAGCATAATGGTGTCCGCTCTCTTCTGAGAGAACAGAAGAAGTGAAAGTACAGTCCAAAGTACATACAACGAAAGAGAGATAAGGATGTCTTCCGTTCCCATAGTCTTCTCAGACAGGCATGTGATTTACAACAATCTCAAATGCAGCGACGGTGGAGTGAAATGCTAACACAGCCACCCGCTCAATCACCTTGCCCAAGAATGGAAGTTTTGAGACTGGGGAAAAGAAAGGGAAAAGAAAGAAGGTGGAATTTGTACTCAGCAAACAGAAATTGGATTTGATATGTTTGCAAGAAACTCATATCACAAAACAACACACAAGAATTTTATCCAATAAGAAACTGGGACTTGATTTTGTTTCTTCAGATAAATCTAAGAAGAATGGCGTTGTAATATATGCAAAAAAGCATTTGGAGCCAAAATTGATCTATAAAGATTCACAAGGAAGGGTCGTTGTCATAGAAATAATAGTCCTGGGGGAAACAATTAAAGTTATCGGTTTTTACGCACCGAATGAAAAAAAAAGTGAATTTTATAAAAAGTTGGAACGAGAGTTGGGGGATTTTATTGGAGAGAAAATTATATTTTTAGGAGACCAAAATGGCGTGGTAAATCCTGATTTAGACAGATCCAAAAAGACTACTAAAAAACAGCAAATAAAACTCCCCAAAACCTTTTTTCTGTTAGATTTGTTAAGTTTAGAGGACGCATGGAGAATACAAAATCTGACAGTGAAAGAATACACTTTTTTTCCCTACCCTAGTAACTCAGAAGGAAGAATTGATGCCATCTGGCTAACAAAAGATTTGACAGTCAAAATATGTAAATCTGAAATTCAACCAAAGACAATAGCTAATCATAATGCAGTACAAGTAACGCTGACTTGGGGAAAGAGGAAATCTATAAGATGGAGATTAAATGAAACTTTATTGAGAGATGAAATAATAATAGAAAAAGCAAAAAAAGACCTTAAAGGATTTTTTTGAACTGAATTTAAATAAGGGCATTGATTTAAAGATAGTCTGGGATGCTAGTAAAGCTGTCTTAAGAGGTTTCTTTATTCAACAAAACGTAATTCAAAGAAAACAGTACAAGTAATGCTGACTTGGGGAAAGAGGAAATCTATAAGATGGAGATTAAATGAAACTTTATTGAGAGATGAAATAATAATAGAAAAAGCAAAAAAGACCTTAAAGGATTTTTTTGAACTGAATTTAAATAAGGGCACTGATTTAAAAATAGTCTGGGATGCTAGTAAAGCTGTCTTAAGAGGTTTCTTTATTCAACAAAACGTAATTCAAAGAAAACAAAAGGAAAAAAAACCAACAAGAAATCTTAGAGGAGATTAGAAAAAACGAGCTGGAATTATACAAAAAACCAAATAGTGTAGAATTCAAAAGAAATATTAAGATCCTACAATCTCAATATTTAATGCTAATAAATGCAGAAATGGAATGGAAACTAAGATTATTGGGGAAAAAAACATTTGAACATGCTAATAAACCAGGAAGGTTATTAGCATGGCAACTAAAGAAGAGAGAGGCAGAAAGGATTCTAAATAGAGTTAAGTGTGAAGGCAAAATAATAAACAACCCTAAAGAAATAGAGAAACGATTTCTCGAATTCTTTAGAGAACTCTATAAGGAAGGAAATGAAAGATCAGAAGAAGTTAAAGAATATTTAGAACAGAACGGTCTTCCGAAACTTACTAAACAACAAAACGAACTGTTGAATGCCCCTGTTACATTGTACGAAATTCACAGAGCAATTAAGGAAGCAAAGATAGGAAAGTCACCAGGGCTTGATGGCCTACCGGCAATGTATTATAAAAAATTTGAGGACATACTGTCTGACCCATTAAGAAGTATCATGAACAACATCTTAAAAGATGGAACCATGCCTGACTCATGGAAAGACAGCCTTATTGCATTAATTCCAAAACAGGGAACGGACAATCTACTTATTAACAACTATAGGCCTATCGCACTCCTAAATAGCGATTATTAATTATATGCAAATATTTTAGCCGAAAGATCAAAAAAAGTCTTCCAGATGATTATACACAATGACCAAGCTGGCTTTTTGCCCGGGAGGCACATCTATAGCAACACTAGAAACATTATAAACTTATTAGAGTATTTAGACTTAAGAATAGAAAAGAAGGCAGTCTTAATGGCCATAGATGCTGAAAAAGCTTTCGAAAGGGTCTCCTGGAAATTTATGAAAGGTCTATTACACCATATGGATTTTGGTATACAGTATATAAAAGGGATTGAAGCAATATATTCAAAACAAAAAGCTAAAATCATAATCAATGGAAATTTATCACAGGAGTGTGAAATCAGTAAAGGGGTCAGACAAGGTTGCCCACTATCCCCCTTAATTTTCATACTAACATTGGAAGTCTTATGTAAACGAATTAGGGAGGAAAAAGAAATAAAAGGGATTATGCTGGGAAACAGAAGTTACAAAATGAGGGCATTTGCTGACGATTTACTTATAACTACGGAGCAACCTAAACAAAGTTTAAGAAAGGCGTTGGAAATAATCTATGGCTACGGTAAAGTTGCGGGGTTCAAAATGAATTTAAACAAGACAAAACTATTAGTTAAAAATTTGTCGCCAGATGAAAAAGCAGAATTAGAAAATATAATACAAATTAAAATCTACCCCAAAATCAAGTATTTAGGATTATGGATAACACCAAAGAACATTAACTTGTATGAAGATAATTATATTAATCGTTGGAAAGATATCAAAAGACATTTGGAGACATGGACAAGCCTAAACTTATCATTCCTGGGCCGTATTTCAGTAATTAAAATGATAGTCTTACCAAAGCTACTCTTTTTATTCCAAACGATTCCAATTATAGGAAAGACCAGCAGTATTGACAAGTGGCAAAAAGAAATTTCTAACTTTTTGTGGAAGGGTAAAAGACCAAGAATAAAGCATAAGATATTAATAGATACTGTAGAAAGAGGTGGCTTCGGGTTACCGGATTTGAAGCTATATTACGAAGCCTCATGTCTTCTCTGGTTGAAAGATTGGTGTTTATTAAAAAACTGGGATACTTTAGATCTAGAAGGTCATGACACACGTTTTGGATGGCATGGCTATCTTAATTATGGGAAAATAAAGGCGCACCGGAGTTTTTCAAATCATATAATAAGAAATGCTATATATAAGGTGTGGGAAAAATACAAAAGATATTTGGAACAGAAAACCCCAAGATGGAACTCTCCATTAGAAGCAATCGCTGTTAAAAACAACAACAACATCAAAGAGAACTGGATAACGTATAACACAATATTAAGGGGGGAGGAGGAGGGTCAACTAATATTGATAAGTTATGAGAAAATAAAAGATCACTTTTCTAGTTGGCTAGATTACTTCCAGGTGAATGAAGTGTTCAGACAGGATAAGCAGATAGGTTTTGAAAAGGAGCCTTTAAGATTTGAAAGAGAATTACTGAATAGTAAAACTAAAATAATCGCAAAAATGTATAGACTTCTTTTAGACTACGAAGTAATGGATGAGGAGGTTAAGGCTTCAATGATAAAGTGGGCCCAAGATGTGGAATGTGGGCCGTCCAATTATGCTAAAAGATTGGGAAAATTTATGGAAGGTAAATTTGAAATTTACAGCCAGCTATAATATAAGAGAGAACATGATGAAAATGGTTCATAGGTGGTACCTCACTCCTTCCAGATTATCAAGAACGTATAATAATTTGGTGAATGCTTGTTGGAGATGTGGAGAAAATAACGGTGACATGAGCCACATGTGGTGGACGTGTGGAAAGATTAAGATTATTTGGGGGGAAATATACGATGAATTAAAAAAGATGATGGGGATAACTTTTACCAAAAAACGGAGGCATTTCTATTAAGTATTTTAGATAAAGAGATCCCAAAAAATCTAAGAGAGGTATTTTTGTATGCAACTGCAGCAGCTTGTATACTTGTGGCCAAGGGATGGAAAGATCACGAGGCTCCAAAAATAACAGATTGGCAAATCAAATTACAGGAATTGGTGGTGACGGCTCAACTGACTAGTAAACTCAGAGGAAACTTTGAGGAAACTCAAAGCAAAAATTAGCGGAAAAATGGGATGTTTATAAAAAATATGTTCAAAAATACAATAATAGTTTTGACTCCGTGCTAGCATTCGAGTGATAAAGGAACTAAAAGGAGGTGGAATGCAATAAGGGATTGATAGGAGACAAAATGGCGACGAAGGTAGCAGCCTAGTTAACCTCGTCTGCTTTTAGATAAAGTTTTAAGTAGTTTTAAGTAGTTTTTCAAACCCTTTGGGGGTTTATCTCTTAATTCTAATGATTTAGTGGCTGCATTATCTCCTCAACACTGCCTTCGCTTTTCTTAGCATTAGCGTTTTATTGTTTTATTGTTTTATCACCGGACTCGAGCTTTAGCCTTGCTGCCTTGCCGCACCCCCCGCCGTACTTTGGTGCTGTGGAGCTGAGTAATCTCTTGAAACGAGTGAGAGGGGAAGGAAAAGAGGCCTGGCCTGACTCCCCTGTCGTGAAGGGACCCCCGTCACTGGGAAAGGAAAAACTCAAGGTGGGTGATCGGAAACACCGTAAAATGGGGTTGAAACAAGTCCCCGTTCGAGTCCTGCCGGAATGAGTACGAGCGTCTTCAGCAAATTAGGCTGATAAGAGGCGCTGCTTGGAAAAACCCCCAGCTTCTATCAGTAAAAGGACACTGGGAGCCGACGGAAGAACTCTCAAGCTTTCCCCCCTTCCTCCCCTTTTCAGCCCCACCAAAGCTGCCTTAATAACTCACGGATAGTATTCCCTCTTGGGGCTGACAGTTCCTCTCCCTCGAAGCTCTGGAGCAACACGCACAAGTGACCTGCATGAAGGTGGCTGCTGGACTCTGGAACAGATCCTGAGACCCAAGCACCTTATTAAAACCTATACCCTACAACAGAAGAGCCATTTCTTTCCCCTCTTTTTCCTCTTTGTTCAGCAAGGCAGTTTTTAATTCCGCACTTTTACAGCATTAGCGCTTCAGCGTTTTCATTACTTTTTACCTTTTTACCTTCTGGTACCTTTTTACCTTCTGGTACCTATATTTAAGCAGAGAAACATATTGAGACTCAGTGCTCGCTGACGAGCTAAGCAGGAGAAAGCTGCAGATACACCCCTACTCAACCACCGGCCCTGCAAATTAGGAAGAAACACTTGGGGACAACTGGCTCTCTAATTGGAAGACAACTACCCAACTACCCAACATGGTCCTCACCAGAAAGATATGTAAGGAGTTGGGTATCTTGCCAGATTCGCCACTCAACCCCCCGGGACCTGGAAAGAGACAAAGTAAAATTATAAATTATTTCCCTAAGAGGGAGGAGTGCATGAGTGAACAAATTGAACTAATTACTGATGAAGTCACTCCTCCCCCCCCTTACTCATCCTGACTGGTCACATTACTCAAAAAAGTCTCAACAAAACTCTGGAAACACAAACTTTCCAAGAAGCTTGGCGCAAGAACTAGCCCTAGCGGAGAAATCTGAGGAAAATATTTCTGTCATTAATATTCAGCGGCCTCCGGCAGAATTAACAACATTCCATCAAGACCAGACGCCCACTTTTAAGTATACTCAAACTGAACTGAGTGATGGCCTCTTTCAGGCCCACCTCCAAGACATAAATACAGACCTTTCCAACATAAAAAATTATTTGACAATAACAAATGGGTTATTGTTGACCCTTGTGGAAAACCTTATCCCCCAACCAAAAGAGACAATAGCAACTGATGCACCCCAAATGCATAAACCAGAAGGACCTGTGAAGATGAGACAAGCAGTAACAACCAAGAAATTACAAAAAAATAGACCAAAAGCCAGAGAAAAGAAAACTAAGAACATTAAAACAACAAGGAAAACAAAGACAAGTCGACATAAACAATGGCAGAAATTATTTAAACTACTTCCATCGGACTCAAACAAATCTGCTGTACGAGATAAAAAAGAGAAAGGCAAGAAGGGGAAAAAGAAGTCATCGCCACAGCTAATGGCTAAGGAGGTATCTCCGAACCGGAGTTTAGAACTAAATGGGAGGATGGAAGCAACGTCCCAGAGCCCTGATAATAGGTCACTCAGTGAACTTGATATTGGGGGTGAAGCGGTACCTAACAATGAAGGCAGCAAACCGCCTAGCAAACTGAGAAATGGGGACAATGCAACGCCCAATCGCGATGACAACACTATACAAGATGAGCAAGCCTTTACTCAGGCAAGATGTTGGAACCTGATCTTAAATCCCCAAAAATTGGTATTTACAAACTTCCCAAAACCAAAGGGCTTTCTTACAGGGAAAGATCGAAGAATGAGCTCCTTGAACATTCTGAATGACATACTGCCAGGCGCAGTAAAGCCAAATGATATTACTTCTGTAGATTATTTGCATCATGATGGCTGTTCTATGAGAGCAATGATCACATTTAGAGACCTGAACCTGGCCAAGTTTATTTACAGATCAAGATATATATTCTTAAAGGCCCAGATACAAATTCTCAGATTTTTTGAAAACAAGGCACCACTGAATCCCCTTCTGGAAGCTAAGCACGCAAACCTTAATAAGGAGAAACAACCTCCCAAAACCCGGCCTGGTCCTCAGAAACAAGTGCCTCTAAAACTAAAAAGGAAAGACGTTCACCTGCAAGACCCGCAATTCCAAGCGAACGAAGATGAGGACCCCTTCTCTGTGGAAGAAAATACCTTAATCAGGCAATTTTGCCAATTTCCATCTCCAATACAAACTGAAATATTAGAAAGATTAGACATGCTAAGAATTAAGCTGGCTGGGAGAGATATAAATAAGGAAATCAATGTGGACGCCCACAAAAAGGACCAGACTTCCTTTAATTTGAACTCTATACAAGAACAAAACCCGGCGGCCTGTCGGCCACGTTACCTTCAGACAATGGCTGAGATTAATCTACTTCCAATCAAGGAAGTCCAGCACACCGAAGAGTACACTACACCACCTCCAATAGGGAGAACCATCCCCAAGGTGAACTCACCAGGCTCTTGGGACAAGCTGAGGTACCTAGACGAGACAGAGTTAGGCCACAATCAAGTCCCGGAAGAACACCTACGGAAAGAGATAACATACTTCAAAGGCCCGGTGACCACTAATGTCAGTATTCAACATTTACCAGCCGAAACTATAGAACATTTGGCCAGTTTGCCATGCCCGGAAAACAATGGGCCGGCTCATAAAAGAGTAATCCCTAAAAGTTCCTTGGGAAATAATTGACAAAGATCAGACCAGAGGCAAACACCAGCCGGCTCCCTATCTCCGCGGAAATTCGACACCATTAGAAACAAACAGGCTCAATCCTTACCCACAAATCAAGCAAAAGTAGTTCTTTCCCTGAAAGGCGCATCCAACCCACCCCAGAGCCTTAAAATTGTCTCCTGGAATGTTAACGGCTGGGCGACAAAGCAAATGGATCCTGAGGCAATAAACTTTATCTCTTCTTTTGACATTGTGTGCCTCCAAGAGACCTGGTCCCAACAAAGTATCGCTCTCCCAAATTATTGTTCCTTTAGCTCCTGTGCTCGCAAACTAGCTAACAGGGGTTGCCCTCAAGTTGGCCTCGCCTGTCTTATCTCAACCAGCTTATCCCTCACTATCTGCGAGGAACTTAAATCTTCCCCTTACTTTCTCACTATAAAGATCCACCTTCCAAAGACCAAAAGCCCATGGTTGATAACTACAGTATATCTGCCTCCAGCAATTAATGATTCCGACCGTAATGAAAGGTGGTCTGAACTTTTGTCTTGGCTTCATGATCTTCAAACAACTAACCCAGGACTTCCTCAAATCCTCTTAGGCGACTTTAACGCAAGAATAGGTCCCAACGACGATGCTATATTATCTTCCGCAGCACTCCTGGACAATCCCCTGCAGCCCCCCTGGGGAAACAGATGCTCTCTAGATCCCATAACAAATGCGTCGGGGAGGCTGATGGCCCAATAGGCCATCGAAAACGATCTTTGCATCGCAAATGGCAACGTTACTTCCTTGTCCTCGCAGCAGTTAACGTGCATCTCTTCCCGGGGGACCAGTGTTGTCGACTACATTCTATTGACGCCGGAGCTATTCTCAATTTCTACAAAAATGGAAGTGGCTGAATATTTTGGTGGTGACCACCTTCCATTGACTTTAATGTTAAACCTAATAGAGCCATTCTCAGTCCCCTCAAACTATAGTTCCACCGTACAAAGCTACCCTGTATATAAAACAAAGAAATGGACAAGCCTCAGCTCCTCTCTTGCCCTGGACATACAAAAATCACTTGATATGCCTACAGTTCTTTCTGACTCAATTCCGCCCGCTGACCAATACCGGAAATTAATTGATGCTTTTTCAACAACTTACATAACCATCACCTCGCCTACCCACCAACAGCTTCTTCTCTGAATCACCTTGGTTTGACAAGGAATGTAAAGTCCTAAGAAGGCGAATTAGGAAAATGGTCAGAATCATCAAATTTTCCAACGACCCCCAAACCCGTGCAGAGCTTGTAGCTACTAAAAGGACATACAAAAACATGATTCATTGCAAGAAACAGCAACACATCCTTGAGGCTTGGTCCACTCTTCGTTCAGCTGTAGAGAGGCATGACTCCCGCTCCTTTTGGCGCTTAGTTAGGCCTTCGGCACCACTCAATTCAGCTATCCTGATTTCCGCTGACGAATGGATCGTTTATTATTCAGCCAGTTTCGCTTCTCCAAATCATCCTACAGATCACCTTCAAAACCCGTTGGACCTCTGTTCCTGTTCTCTTAGTTCCACCTCCTCAGTAAATTTTACCTCAACCCGCATCTTCAACATCATAATGTCCATGCGTAGGAATAAGGCCCCCGGCCCAGACATGGTCCCGTTGGACCTTTTCCTGACTGATCCTCTTTGGTGGAGTGAACAGCTGACTCCTGTATTCACCGCTATCTCCTCCGCCTTAGACATCCCCGACTCCTGGAGAGAAGCTACAATAGTTCCGATTTTCAAAGGCGGCCAGCCAAACATCCCTAGGAACTATCGCCCCATCAGCTTACTATCTATTCCGGGGAAAATATTTGCCGCTGTCTTACTGGAAGAACTTCTTTCATGGGTCCATGAGAGAAACATTCTACCGCCAGAACAGATTGGCTTCCGGAAGTCAGCATCAACCATGGACCACTGTCTAACTCTTTATCACCTTGCCAGTAAATACACTGCACCAAGGCAAGGCCACCTGTTTGCCGCTTTCATGGACCTGGAGGCCGCCTTTGATTCCATTCCTAGGCAGAGATTATGGTCCAAACTTGCCCATTTGGGAATTGATCCGCACCTCCTTTCCCTAATTATTTCCCTTTATTCAAACACCACAGCTCGCGTTCGAATTGGTCCCAACGGCTACCTTACCACTCCATTCCCAACGGCCAGGGGCGTCCGACAAGGTTGTCTCTTGGCCCCTTTACTGTTTAATTTTTATCTTCATGATGCCCTTTCCCCTTTGAAGCTAGCAACTAAGTACCCTCCTCACTTAGCAGGCCACCCCGTTGCTTCCCTTTTCTATGCGGATGATGCCGTCATCTTATCCAGAACAGCTGCAGACCTAGCAAATGCAGTTAATGCATTTATCGCCTATTGTAAGG
Source organism: Podarcis erhardii (assembly GCF_964252035.2). Classification (NCBI taxonomy): domain Eukaryota; kingdom Metazoa; phylum Chordata; class Lepidosauria; order Squamata; family Lacertidae; genus Podarcis; species Podarcis erhardii. Next base: position 29,337,266 of record NC_138506.1, on the reverse strand, counting down.
CGGAAGCTCTTAATATTAATTATAAAAAATCGAAAGTTCTCCACTTCACTCGTTCCCGCAAACTCAAGCTGGAGCCGCTTAAGATCACAGGTGGCTACTTAGAAAAGGTAAAAGCCTTTAAATATCTAGGCTTAATATTTACTTATAATCTCTCCTGGACCACCCATCTACAATCTGCCTCTCTTGCTGCAACCACGACCTCTAATGCCATTGTCCGATTTTATCACCAGAAGGGCGGCAAACACCTTCCAGCAGCAATTCAAATGTTTAATGCCAAAGTTGTCCCTAAACTATTATATGGCTGCGAAGTATGGACTACAGCAATATCAGGTAACTTGGATCGCCCACTTCACATGTTTCTGAGATCTCTTTCCGGCGTCCCAAGATGTGTCTCAGGTGCAGCCCTACGACATGAGTTCGCCCAGCCCTCAATTGTAAAACGAGCATGGAGTCGAGCCATTTCCTACAGCTCCCACCTACTACCATCGGATGCTCGAATTAGAGGTGGTTTCTCCAATCTGATCCTAAGAGATATTCATAATTCTCCTTGGAAAACTACAATTAATCTCAAATTCCGCTCTCTTCTCAATTTGAACCGCAAAACTGTTTTTAATTTAGAGTGTATTAGCCCGGCAGCCCTACCTCTAATCAAAAAGAAGCTACAGCAACTTGACTTCTCTAACACAGCTTCCCATGCAAGAGGGCCGTGTTCAGGCTTAGCCCTAGCTATTCCACCCCCAGAAGGGATCCCTCTATACTGCTTTACAATTCCTTCGGAGGCTAAACGAAGGGCCTTTACCTGTGCCTGTCTCAACTGTTTTCCTACAGCAGTTCTGTCGGGTCGTTACTCCAGAGTTCCCATCACAAATAGAACATGCTCCTGCAATGACACGGCTCTGGAGACTATGGAACATGTAATGCTCTTCTGTCCCAACTGGACAGATGAAAGATCTTGGTTTCTAACTCCTCTCGTGAACAAGCTTCATCTCCCAATCCAGCCTTGGATAGTGTCCCTTCTTCTGCAGGATTCTGATTGTTGGATTACCGAGATGACAGCTAATTTCCTGCTTAGTGTGATGAAGAGGAAAGCGGCACCAACTCCTTCTTCAATACCACAGATGTAGTCGATACGCCGCACAATCGAACCTGTTTTTTGTATTCTCTGTCACTCGATGTTTTAAATCCCCCGTTACCTTTGTTATCCCCATTCTCTCAAAGTATTCGCCCAGGACGACATACACTTTTATCTTCCCACCCCCATTTTATGTTGTTATTTCTATGTATATTATGCTATGGCTGCATGGCTAATGCAATAAAATCATTATACAATAAAGGATTTAATATGTTTTCAGAATGTATTAGAAAAATTATATAGAAAGGTTTATTGTTTTGTGTACATTCAAATGTAAGATAAATCCTATGCAAAGGGACTTGACAGGAAGAAAATATTTTGGAAGATAAAAGGGGAAAAATATTTACTTTCAGTATTATCATTTCTGTGTGGGTGTCTGTCTGCACATATGTGTGTTGTTGTATGCAATGTTTGGGAGGAAATAAGACATTAAATAACAAATAACAAACTAAATATCGATGTATGTAATTTTTATTTCTTAATCATATTTTGTGGTAGTATGGCTGTATTGCTTTTTGTCACATAAAACCATTCAATAAAAATTATTTTAAAAAAAAAAAAATCCTCCACGGGGGGGGGGGGGGGAGAAGAGTATCGCCCCCTTGCTGTGCCATTCGCACATGATTGCAAAAACGGAAGACGGAGTTATTGCTGCTGGGGTTAGTACCTTGGCGAGCATAACTATGGTGTCTCCCCCTAAAAAAAGCTCCACAACTTTGGTTTGCCCCCCCCAAAAAAGCTCAACAGCTTTGGCTTGGCACCCCCCCCAATGGGTAGATCACTGCTTTTTTCTTTTTCTTTGTGGGAGTAGATCGTAATCTCTTGGGAGTTGGACGTCCCTGGTCTATAGCACTCCTTCTGGAGCCAGAATTCAGCTAGGTAGTCACTTTCAAAGGCACCATTTAAGATGTAGAGGTTTAGCCTAAATGCTGTTTGAGCCAAGCAGATGCCTGCAAAGTTTGATTTCTGATCTTTTGAACAACGGGTGAGGAGGAATCCATCAGCTTCAAGGTTGGGAGGAGAACATTTGTGCTGTGCATAAAGGGCATGATCATTAGGGCCCAATCTGGCATTGAGGTCCCCTCCCAAAACTACAGGTGCATTTGGGTTAAGCAAAAGAAGGTCAGTGGTATAAATTTAAAGTTCAGCCCACAAGGTTCTGATCTGATATTTCTGCCTCATTGGGGGCATGTAAGCGTCAATTACCAACAGGGCCTGGTGGCTGAATTGGATTAACACTGCCCAGGCTTATGACTTGTATGAGGGGAGAGGGCTTGAAATGGCATGTAGGGTAGTGGAGACCCACCATGCCCCTTTTCGCTCTTCCACGCTTTACCCTAGATCTGCCCCAGTTGAAAATGAATGAAATCCATTGAGTAACAGCTCATCCGCTGTCCATGTTTCCTGGATCATTATGATGTCATGATGGGAGAGAAAGTCTTTAAAACAAGGATCTCTGGTGGGAGCAAACCACCTGGCCACATTCCAGGATAAAAGGGTGACCTTATGCTGGTCACTTGGTTGTCAAGCAGTTGCATTGTGAACCGGGGCCTGGGTGGGTAATTTTTGCAGGAGCAATAGCTGCGCATTGGGTGATGGTTGAGATGGTTGTAACTGTGTCTCCTTCTGTGACGAGGGGGAAGGTGCTGTACCATCATGTTCCTGCTCTCCCTTCTCTGCCATCTGTTCTAGCGAGGAGACTGGGAGAATCAGTCAGAAAAATCGGGATCCCAGGCAAGCAGGGGTGTCATCACTTTAGCAGGGGATGTTGGAAAAACACCCGGGAAGGCTGCCACCTGCCCAAGACACCGAGGTGTCTCTCCGGTGGTCACCCTCTGGCTGTAAATCTTCCTCAGTCCAGAGAGACCAGTAATAAGCGACCCCTCCCTCCTGAGAGAGGAGCACACTCGTCTTCTGGCATCTCATTGCAGAAGGAAGAGACAATCAGTAGCTCTAACTTACTTTATTCATTGTCTATACACAGAGACTCCATGAGCGTGTCTGCTCTCTCTGAGCAGCAGTACAGAAGAACACACTTCACTCAGAAGCGAAAGTAACTTTCTTACAGTACTGAGACTGAGCAGAAACTTCCTGTCTCACGCTCTCAGACACTCACATGATGTAAACAACCATTGTGCTGCTCGCTGCGCAGCTGGTGAGATAAAAATCCTAACAGGAGAGACATCCTTTAACTTGTCCAAGGAGAGGAGGGGAACTGTTTCTCCTGTGAATCAGGTTCCCTCAGGGCCAGGAGGGGCTTCTGAGATGGGGAAGCACATGAGGATATATCTCCAGGTTGGGCTTCTTCTGTGCTTGTCAGAGGTTTCTTTTGCTTGCAGGGCAGATTCTTTTGGGAATCAGCTACTTAGGGTTGTAAAGATTCCTTGTATACTACTGGTACGGAGCTTAAGGAGAGAGTCACTCTCTGCATCACTTCCACTATTATTAGTAAAGTACTAATTAGTAAAGTACAGTGGTACCTCAGGTTACATACGCTTCAGGTTACAGACGCTTCAGGTTACAGACTCCGCTAACCCAGAAATAGAGCTTCAGGTTAAGAACTTTGCTTCAGGATGAGAACAGAAATTGTGCTCTGGCGGCGCGGCAGCAGCAGGAGGCCCCATTAGCTAAAGTGGTGCTTCAGGTTAATAACAGTTTCAGGTTAAGTATGGACATCCAGAACGAATTAAGTACTTAGGTGACCCTGCTGGGTGTACGAGATTCCCGATGGCTTCACTCCTAAGGGTCATAGGAACGTGCAAGCCCACTCACCACGACAAGGTGAGTGAGAAGTACATTTTTGCTAATTTAACCGGGCTTAAATACCACCTATACCATCATTTTCATGTAGTTCCCTTTCAGTAAATTACATGCAGAAAATGTCAAATCTAAGCCTTTCCCAATCCATCATTAATATATGTCCCACATCCTTTGCCCATTTTATCATAATACATTTGACCTGTTCCTCTTCAGTGTCCCATTCCAAAAGCACATTGTTCATTTTTGACAGCAGTTTTGTACTACCTTCTACTATTGTTAAGGTCCATGAATAATCATAGTTTAGAGGTCCCGGGCCCTAAGGAAGTCAGACTATCCTCCACCAGGGCCAGGGCCTCCTCAGTGATGGCTCCGACCTGGTGGAATGCTCCACCATGAGGCCAGGGCCCTGCAGGATTTAACTTCCTTCCGCAGGACCTGTAAGACAGAGCTATTCCGCCTGGCTTTCCATTGGAACTCAGCCTGATCTTTTGTTCCCCTTCCTTCCCTCCGCCTCCCCTTTTTGTGAAGATTGCCCGCTCTGGGATCCCACAGCTAGTTCTCCCCTGCTCTCCTTGCTGGCCCAAGTGGGACTAATTTAGCCAGCTAGCCCTGGTGATCATCTAATGTTTATTGGATGAATTTTCCCTCTAAATTGATTTTTGATTTTATTGTTATTTACGCTTTATACTGTATTTTATGCTGTTGTTGTTTTTCGTAGCATCAATTGTTTTAAATTTGTTGTTAGCCGCCCTGAGCCCGGTTTCCTGAACCGGGAAGGGCGGGGTATAAATAAAAAAATATTATTATTGTTATTATTATTATTTCTCTCTGAAATCTTACACTTCATATCTAAATTCTTTTTGTCATTTTTAAAAGTTTTAGTTGGAAATATTGTAACCCATCTATTACCTTTTCTCTTACTTCTTCAAAGTCTGTTAATTTTAATTGGTTGTCAATTTCTGTTAACAGCTCTCTATATGTCGGCCAATTTATTCTCATATTTACTTTATCCAAAGATATTGCTTCTAATGGGGAAAGTCACAATGGTGTTTTCTGTTCTAATAAAGCTTTATATTTCTCCCAAACTTTAAGAATCAATTATAATTATGATTATAAAAACTTTTATGAACTTTTGCCTTATGATACCATAGATAAGCATGCCTGGTGTTGCAGTTTTCAGGCTTGGGGACAGGACGGCGACTGGTTTTGGCACCAAGTTCTGTCCATAAGCCCCACTGAGTTCAATGGGATCTACTTTCAGGTCACTATTGTGCAGACCATGCCAGCCTTATGAAGTGGGGTCAGGAGCAAACAGATGAAATTGGAACCACTGGAGATGTTTAGAAATGGGGCTTCTGTTGGGAAGGGGCTGCCCCATTTGTACTTCTCCAGGGGCAGGGGAATATCAAGAGTAGGAGAATCCCTGCAGGGCCTCTGAGGCTCCCTTTGCTTCTTCCTCTCTCCCAGGACCCTGCAGCTTGTATTAGCTCCTTGACTCCTCAGGAAGGATGAAAGAGACGGATCCTGCAAAGCTAGTGAGGATGGAATAATAATAATAATAATAATAATAATAATAATAATAATAATAATAATAATTTATTTACATCCCGCCCTCCCCAGCCAAAGCCGGGCTCAGAGCGGCTAACAACAGTAAAATGATACAACATTCTAAAATCATTTCATTATAAAATCAATTCAAATCAGATTAATGGCAACCATTGGGCTAGAGTTCTGGGCAACAGTCCCAAATCTCTGATCCAGACTATTGATCAACATGAAACAAAACACTGACTCTTCCAGTGGAAAATTCCTCTGCGCCAGCTCATTACACAGGAATTTCATCCTCATGAGGTGAGTCTGAAGATCCTCTCCTTCCTTCAGCCTCATATTTGTGAGCTGCTGAAAGTGTAGCAAAGCCGTCCCGACTGCTTCTCGCATATGAATGCGACGCAATGCCTCCCACATATCACGCGCGTGGGGCTGATCCTGAACGTAGATCAATTGTTCATCTGAGACACACAGAATTATTGCAGCTTTTGCTTGCGTATTGCGATCATTCCATAGCCTGTCTGGCACTGCAGGAATGGCGTTTCGAATAACATCAAATTTTCTCTGACGCTCAAGCATAGCTTTCATTTTCAAACTCCAACCGGCATAATTAGAGTCTGTAAGAGGAGGGTACATCATCACCCCAACCCCATGCTTGGAATCCATCTTGGCTCCAATTAACAGCTCTCAGCTCCTTCTAGGTAGCAAGCTGTAAATCTTCAAGCAGTCTTTGGGCAATTAAGAACTGCTTCTTTCTTTGAGGTTTAACAGCCTCAATAAATCAAAACTGATTACTCACAGTTCCAAGCGGCAAGCAATCAAAGCTTCCGTCTTTGTCCAGCAGGAATGCAGCTCTCCCAGGCTGATCCAAGACTCCCCCGGAACAAGGAACACGCAGTGCTTCATCTGTTATTGGAGCTGGGGTGTGTGTGTCTGTAATAACATTAAACAGACCTTCTTTTCGCAGAAGAGCTCCCATGTTTTGTTCCTCTCTAAGGAATCAAGCTCAGCCTTTGTGGCATTTAGCCATGGCTCAGCATCCTTTGAAGCCAAATCCTGGATTTCTTGGAAACTTGAAGGTTCAAATACCTTCTTGGAGCTTTTAACAGCTGCTACTGCTGTCTTAGCAAACTCATCAGCAAATCTCTTTGGAGGTCTGCCTTTTGTGGCTCTCTGAGACCTGCAAATTAGCCTTAAGTCTTCAACACTCTCCTCTTCCTTCTTAGGAGAAAAGTGGCCTATAGTGAACAATGGTTCCTCCAATTCTTGATCAGAGCTTTCAGAGGGTCGCATAGAGGCTTTCACACTCTTGAAATCCTCTGAATCACCCGATTCAGTCTCAGACTCAGAATCAGGACCTTCATCAGTGGGTGTGGGTGGTTGCTGCAGCTGTGGCTGTTGCTGCTGCTGTGGCTGTGGCTGTTGCCTATCCTCAGTCTCATCAGTGTCATCAGGATAACATTGGAAAATTCCCACATTCTCCCCCCACTTGGCATTGTACTCAACACTTCTTGTGAGCCTAATTGTCTTAGAGTCAGTCATCATTATTCTGTAAGAACCTTTCTGATAACCTAGAAAGATGCCATGCAATCCACGCTTGCCTAATTTGGAGCTTTGTGGTGTGTGAACCCACATGTCAGAACCAAAAATTCTCATGTGTTTGATGTATGGTTTCTTGCCAAACATCTTTTCATAGGGGGTACAACCAATTGCTGAAGATAACCTGCGATTATAACTGTAAACAAAACAGGCCAAAGATTCGGCCCAATAACTCTCTGGAAGATTGGCATCATGCAGCAAGGTTTTCAACCCTTGAAGCAATGTCTGACTTGCTCTCTCACAAAGTCCGTTCTGCCATGGCGAGCGAGGACTAGACAAATCATGCTGAATTCCTTTCTCAGTCAGAAAAGCTTCAAACTGCTGAGAAGTGAATTCCCCCCCCCCCCGCGCGCGATCAGTGAAAAGAGTCTTTATCTTCTTACCATGCACATTTTCCAACCAAGCACAGAATTCCTTGAACCTTGGAAAAGCCTCTGATTTCTGCTCGAGATTGTACACATAAATATACCTGGAAAATGCATCAATGAGAACCATGAAGTACCTGTTTCCACCTAAAGAGGGCGACAGTGGACCAACCAAATCAGCATGCACTACCTGGTATGGTTCTGTAGCTTGCCTACTAGACACCTTACCTTTCGCAGCCATTTTCACTTTGTTTGCTGCGCATGCCTTACACTTCATGTGGTACCTGCAGGGTTTAATAGTCATACCTTCAACCAAGGCAGGCATTTCAGATACTGCCTCAAAATGCAAATGACCAAATTTCCTGTGAAAATCATGAATACATCCTGCATGCAAACTTTTGTTAGAACCTGCAATGCAACAAGTTTCATCCTGCACATCATCATCAAAATACAAAACAAACAAACGATCAACATATTCAGCATGCAATACATAATCGTTTTTCTTTGTGATGGTGCACTTCTTTTTCTTGAAGGAAACGTCAATTTTCCGTTCATTCAGCTGCACAACACTGAGTAGACTGTGTGCAGCATCTGGAACGTAGAGAACATCTTGTATCAATAAGTCCAAACTGTGAAGAACAACAGTTCCGTAGCCTTGACTGGGGATCGTGTGGTCATCCGCCTGGTGAATCGCACCTTCCTGCGGTGTAAAAGACACAAACAGTTGCTTGTCGTTGCATAAGTGGTGCGTTGCGCCCGAATCCACCACGAAGAAAGATCTAGACGTCTTCTGGACCTTTGCAACCTTCGGAGTGAAGCGTGAGACCATTGCCTTGTGCTGCGTTGTCCTGGACACCGGACCTTTGCCTTTGCCTTTGCCTTTTCCACGCGATGAGCTTTCGCTGCGCTGCTCTGTCTTGGCCCTGGGAAATCTGCATTCCCTCTTCATATGGCTTAGACGTCCACACGAGTAGCATTTCACTGCCTTCAAAGCTTTGGCGCCATCTGGTGGTTCCACTGCATTCTTGGGATGACGTCTGTGAAGACTCCCCCTTAGCACCTCGCCTGTCCGCTTCATTCAGAACAACGGCAGTAACATGGGCTACCGTGAGCTGAGCAGTTGGCTGAACAGCAATCTGAGTGGCAACGGACTCCCAACTTGAACCCAAAGAATGTAGTATCATGAAGGAATACACAGCCTCTGGAAAGGTGAGTCCTCTCTGTTGCAGCTCATGTCTCAGATTCTGCATCTCCATCAGATGTGTACGCACATCTGCACCTTCAGCAAGTGCCATATCATGCAGCTTGGCATAGTAGAACAAAGAAGCACCAGCTTCTGTCCTCAAATGAGCCTCTCTCAAAGTGTCCCAAATTTCTCTGGCTGAGGTCTTATCACGCAACAGACAGAGCTCTACTGGGGAGACTATCAATGTAAGAGTTCCCCTTGCTTTGGAATCCTTAGCTGCCCATTCATCTGTTATTGGAGCTGGGGGGGTGTCTGTAATAACATTAAACAGACCTTCTTTTTGCAGAAGAGCTTCTGCGTACAGTACCCACTCCGCATAATTCTTCTTATTGAGCTTAGGAATCCCACAAGCATCAGCCAGTCTTGCATTAGCCATCATTGCTGCTTTATTAATCAAGCTGCGTCTGAGTACAGCTGCTTCCAAAAGCACTTGTAAAAGCACTTTCGGTTTTCAAGCCTCTCAAGCCTTTGAGCCTGTGCCGTGGCAAACGGCTTTAAAAGTTCAAAGTCCAGCCATAAAGCCATTAATTAGGAGTTGGCAGGCTTCCCGGGGCAATGAGCACATACCTCTCATCAATCATCTTGACGCGCAGAGCAGATAACGTCCGATCCGTTCCTCTGTTCCTCTGCCAGCAGCCATTCTTCAGTCCGATTCCGTTTTCCTGGGCCCGGAACCAAAAATGTGAGATTTTGACCAGCTTCGGCCCATCTGAAGCTGATACAGGCTCGTCTTATCTTGAGCCCAAGCAGAGTAGTCCACACAGCAGAAGGATAAGCAGTATGTGCCACATTCTTAACTTTATTTCCACTCTATGCTGAGAGCATACAAACATGCATCTTGCCTCTGTGAGAGCAGAAAAGCAACCTCATCTCGGAAACAAAGAACACCGAGAGAACAGTGAAAAACAGGAAACCAGTGTACGTCACATCCAGTCTCCCATTCCCGTGGGAATCCAACAGTAACTCTGACTGTGGAATGTAAACAATTGTCTTGTGACAAGTGAGGGAAATAGAAACCAACATGGTTATGGGTGCCAGAGTGGAGCTGCGACATCGGTACCAAAGCCCAGAATGGAGCAGCGTATCGGTTCAGAGTCTGGAGTGTGCTGTAGAGTGTCCTGAGTCCTGTCTCAGTGATTTAATGAGCTATGTAACCGCTCAGTTCAGCGAGTGGAACTTGGTAAGCCGCTTGCAAGATTTATGGCTGTTTGCTGTGGAATTTCCCCGGCTGAAGTAAAAGAGCCAGAGAGGGATCTATTACAAATATTGGGAATTTCCTCATGTCCTCTTTTAACGAAGGATAATTATGCTACCTGGAATCTCAAGGTTGAGGCTTTGCTGCTGAAACAGGGTGTTTGGCACACGGTTGACCTTTGGCACACAGGTGTCTGCCAGCCCAGCCCTCCCAAAGGTGGAGGAAGGCAGATCAACAGGCTAGAGCTACGCTCACACTGGCTGTATGTGATCAGCAGCTGATCCATCTTCAGGTGAAGAGGTCAGCTCAAGATGCATCAATTGCTCTTTGAGAGGCACATCTGAGAGTAGCTGCGGGATCAGCGTTGCTTCATTTCCAGAGGCTGTCCAAGATGGCGTTACAGCCTGGGGGAGAGCTCCAAAGGCATCTGACGCAGATGAAATACCTAAGGGAGCAGCTGGTGCAGAGGGAAGTCGCACTTCCAGAGTCTTTATTTTGCTTTATGATCTTGAATTCCCTGGACGACAGTTACTCAGCTGTCACATCTCAGCTGGCTGTTCTGCCAACTGCTGATTTATCTGTTTCATGTGTTTGCTCTGTCCTGCTCAATGAGTCTGACCGCAGGAAGGCTATTGCTAATGATCAGGGGGAGGCTGTTGCTTCTAAAGCACCCCAGTCGGTGGCACAGAGTGCAGAAAGTGCCACAGCTTTGAAAGCACAGCAGTGCTACAATTGCGGTGAGAAGGGGCATCTGCAAAAGGATTGTAGAAAGCACCCAAAAGCCAAGGAAGCTACCAAGAGCTTCAAGGACAGAGGGACCAAAGGCAAGGGTCAAGCCCAGCCAGGCAAAGGCTTTGATCATGCAAAGCACCAACCCAAAAGCCCAGAATGTGTTCATAATAGATTTTGGGGCATCAAGACACCTATGCTGTGTGAAAAAAGGCATGGCTAATTGGTTTACGACCCCAATTAGACCCAGCTTACAGCGATCTCCGGGTCCGGCACGTTTCCCTCAAGCTGCGCCGATCCTTCGCTTCGCCACGACATGCAGAGTAAACACAGCGGAAAGCTGTTGCTTCTCGGTGTATAAGATCCAAACACACATAGACGTCTGTGTGTTTACATAATAGTCTTTATTACAGCAGTAAAATACAAAACGGCACTTCTCAGGTTTCTCCTGGGCTGCTAGCAGCCATGGCTACCGTCTCCCTTGGAAGCAGAGACGGAACAGTGAGGAACAACTCCTCCCTCTTTCAGAGTCACGCGACAGGAATTGAGGGACGTCACACAGAACTCTTTAACCCTGTGAGTTCTGAAAACATTCACACCCCCTCTTCCCTCCATTCCTGAGGTGACTTGTGGATGTACCTTTACAGACCTCTGTGAGATCAATCTCTTCCCCAATGCCTTGCGCCTTCTCTTGGCGTTCTCGTCAGGCACCTGAGGAACATCCTCACAACTCTCAGGTTCGCACTGTGCGAAACCAACCCACACCCCTGTGGCCTGATACCTCTCAGGTGGAATGCCCTTCGTTGTGCGACTGGACCGCCTGGGCACAAACTCAGGCATTTCCTCTGACTCACTGTTGTCAGCAGGTGTGTCCTCTGCATCACGGGATTCCCCCTCTGACTTAAAGCGTCTTCGAATTCTCTGCATTATGCTAACAGGAGACGCAGGCTCACTCTTGGGCTCTCTTTTAACAACCTGTGGAGACGCCCCATCCTGTACTTGACCCTGGTCATCGACCTGGTCTTCATCAACAGGTTCAGCCCCTGGCTCTCCCTCATCCTCCTCAGAATCAGAAAGGCATTCTGAGAGAACGTCACGCCTTGCAGGAGTCTTTGACCAACTATCCTGCTCATAGAACTCAGCGTGTTTACTGATCAGAAGCTTACTCTGATCACCTTCTGGATATGCAAACCGCCATGCTTTAGAAGCTGGTTCATACCCACAGAAGATCATTTTCTGGAACTTGGGTCCACCTGGCTTTTGCAAAGCCTTTGGCACTGGCACTGATGCCAGCGACCCAAACGAACGAAGGAAGTGAATCTGAGGTTTCCTTCCGTGAAGCATGAAAAATGGGGTGTCGCCTACCACTGAATTGTAGGACCGATTCCAGGTGAAATTCACATTCTTAATTGCCTCCATCCAAAAACTTGGAGGTAACCCAGAGTCTGACAGCAACACCTGTGTAGCCTTAACCAGAGCTTCACTTCTGAGCTCTGCCACCCCCCTCTCTTGAGGAGAAGTCACTTTGTGACGTATCCCTTTCTGGTGAAAGAACTTCTGCAAAGCAGACCCAGTAAACTCTGCACCTCGGTCACTAGTGACTGCTTGCACCTTGGTGGAGAACCTTAGTTCCACCTCCTCAACCCAACTTTTAATCAGTTGCGCTGCATCTCCCTTGGATTTCAGAGCATGAGTCCAGGAATTCTGGCTAAAATCATCCTGCATCGTTAGCAGAAACCTGGCTCCTCCCAGACTTGGCTCTGCCATGGGACCCAACAGATCTATGTGAACAAGCTCAAAAGGTTTTGTGGTTACCCTGTCCACCCTGGGGTAACTGCACCCTTTTACCTTTGCCTTTCTGCAAGCCTTACAATTTATGGCTCTTCCACATTCCTGAATTTTACAGCCTTTAGTGCACTCAGGTAGCACCTGGAGTTCTTCAAGAGAACTATGGGCTGTCTTCTTGTGCCATGCACATGCACATGAAACATGAGTGGGAACTGTAGCACGCATAGCTTGTGCCCTCTCAGCTTCCAGAGGCGTTTTAAGAACAAAGAGATCATTCTGCCCCTTTTTAACTCTGACCAGCTGCTTCCCTCCCTTGGAGATTGTGCAGACATCATGTTCAAAGCAAACCTTAAACCTCTTCTGCAACAAATAAGGGACAGATAAAAGACAGTGTTGCATCCCAGGTACAGTGCAAACCTCCACCTGCTCCTGCAAAACAGAAAAATAGACATTTGCAACGTTAGTTACATTTTTCTTTTCCCCATTTGCAAACTGAACAGTTTTTCCAGCTGGAATTGCCTTGCAATTCCACATCTCAACAGCAGGGGTCTCAGGAATCAAGTTTCTGTTTGCCCCGGAGTCAATTACAAAACAAAGTTCAGTGTCTCTCTTGGAGCTGGTTTCAAACATTGCAAGACTGGCTGTCAGCTGATAAGCATCCTCATTGTCTCCAGCACGTCCGCCTTGCGCATTCCCACGCCTGGCCCCCTTGCCGGGCTGGTTACCACGGAAACCTGGCTGGTTCCCATGAGAAGCAACCTTGACAACATCCTGCCTCGTCTCCCTGCCTCGGTGGGGGCATTAAATATTAAAACTTCCCTAAACAGGGCTGCCTTCAGATGTCTTTTAAAGATAGGATAGCTGCTTATTTCCTTCACATCTGAAGGGAGGGTGTTCCACAGGGTGGGCGCAACTACTGAGAAGGCCCTCTGTCTGGTTCCCTGTAATCTCACTTCTCGCAATGAGGGAACTGCCAGAAGGCCCTCAGCACTGGATCTCGGTGTCCGGGCTGAACAATGGGGGTGGAGACGCTCCTTCAGGTATACAGGACCGAGGCCGGTTTAGGGCTTTAAAGGTCAGCACCAACACTTTGAATTGTGCTCTGAAACGTATTGGGGAGCCAATGCAGATCTCTCAGGACCGGTGTTATGTGGTCCCGGCGGCCACTCCCAGTCACCAGTCTAGCTGCCGCGTTCTGGATTAATTGTAGTTTCTGGGTCACCTTCAAAGGTAGCCCCACGTAGAGCATATTGCAGTAGTGGGAGATAACTAGAGCATGTACCACTCTGGTGAGACAGTCTGCGGGCAGGTAGGGTCTTAGCCTGCGTACCAGGTGGAGCTGGTAGACAGCCGCCCTGGACACAGAATTAACCTGCGCCTCCATGGACAGCTGTGAGTCCAAAATGACTCCCAGGCTGCACACCTGGTCCTTCAGGGGCACAGTTACCCCATTCAGGACCAGGGAATCCCCCACCCCCGCCCACCCCCTGTCCCCCCAAAACAGTACTTCTGTCTTGTCAGGATTCAACCTCAATCTGTTAGCCGCCATCCATCCTCCAACCGCCTCCAGGCACTCACACAGGACCTTCACCGCCTTCACTGGTTCTGATTTAAAAGAGAGGTAGAGATGGGTGTCATCTGCATACTGATGAACACCCAGCCCAAACCCCCTGATGATCTCTCCCAGTGTCTTCATATAGATATTAAAAAGCATGGGGGAGAGGACGGAACCCTGAGGCACCCCACAAGTGAGAGCCCAGGGGTCTGAACACTCATCCCCACCACCACTTTCTGAACACGGCCCAGAAGAAAGGAGCAGAACCACCGTATAACAGTGCCCCCAGTTCCCAGCCCCTCTAGACGGTCCAAAAGGATGTTATGGTCGATGGTGTCAAAGGCCGCTGAGAGATCCAGCAGAACTAGGAAACAGCTCTCACCTTTGTCCCTAGCCCGCCGGAGATCATCAACCAATGCAACCAAGGCAGTTTTAGTCCCATGGTGAGGCCTGAATTCTGATTGGAAGGGATCCAAATGGTCCGCATCCTCCAGGCGTGCTTGGAGTTGTTCAGCAACCACCCGCTCAATCACCTCGCCCAAGAATGGTAGATTTGAAACTGGGCGATAGTTGGCCATATTGACCGGGTCTAAAGATGTTTTTTAAGAAGTGGTTTAATGACCGCCTCTTTCAGAGGGTCTGGGAAGGCTCCCTCACAGAGGGAAGCATTCACCACCCCGCAGAGCCCATCGCCCAGCCCTTCCCGGCTCGCTTTTATTAGCCAGGATGGGCAAGGATCAAGGAGACAGGTGGTCGGTTAGAATTTTTGGTTCTGATATGTGGGTTCAGACACCACAGAGCAACAAGCTCAGCAAACATGGTTTGCATGGTATTTTCCCAGGGTACGAAAAGGGTTGTATAGAGTACTAATATCTGATACCAAGGTGGTAAGACTAACCAGAAGTGTTGAGTACAATGCAAAATGGGGAGATAATGTGGGCATTTTCCAAAGCTATCCCATTTCTGCCGGTTCAGATACTGAATCTGATGATGACAGTGACAGTGATAGCGCAGATGTGAGTTATACTGATACAGTGGACTACAAAAGCGCACAAGCATCTTTCAGACCATCTGAACAGTCTGATCGAGAATTGGAGGAACCACTGTTCACAATAGGTCACTATTCTCCTAAAGAGGAAAAGCCTAGTCTGGAAGACTTGCGTCTCATACGCAGATCTGAAAGAGCTACTAAGGGTAAGCCACCCACCAGGTATGCTCAGGAGTTTGCTAAAACAGCTACTGCAAATATAGCTGTTGCTAGCGGCTCAGAACAAGTTTTGAACATAAAAGCTTCCAAGAGGTACAGAGTGTGTCCTTAAAGGATGCTGAGCCATGGCTAAAGGCCAGGAAGGCTGAACTTGATTCCTTAGAAAGGAACAAGACTTGGGAACTAGTCCCGATAAACCCAGGTATGAAGCTTCTTGATAGTCGTTGGGTCTATAAAACTGACTGAGCAGAAGCGCAAGATGGCCAGGCACAAGGCCAGACCAGTTGCAAGTGGTCCCACATACGGGAAAAGAACTACAGGAGTCTGTTATGGGTATGACAACTGTATGTTTGATTGTGTTAGCAAATGCAGCAACGTGGTTTGCGTGGTATTTTCCTAGGTTACGAAAAAGGCTCCTACAGAGTACTAATGTCTGATACCAAAGAGGTAAGGCTAACCAGGTGTGTCGTGTACAATGAAAAATGTGGAGACAATGTGGGCATTTTCCAAAGCTACCCCATTTCTGCTAATGGCTCAGATACTGAGTCTGCTGACAGCAGTGACAGTGACAGTGCAGATGTGAGTTCTACTGATATAAAAAGGTAAAGGTAAAGGACCCCTGACAGTTAAGTCCAGTTGCGAACGACTCAGGGGTTGCAGCGCTCATCTCGCTTTACTGGCCGAGGGAGCCAACGTTTGTCCGCAGACAGTTTTTCCGGGTCATGTGGCCAGCATGACTAAGCCGCTTCTGACGAAACCAGAGCAGTGCATGGAAACGCCGTTTACCTTCCCGCCGGAGCGGTACCTATTTATCTACTTGAACTTTGACATGCTGTGCTGGACCCGGGGGAAAGGTACCTTGAGCGTAGTCTGAGTCCACACGAAGAGGGGCGAGGTCCGAGGCGGAGAGCCGGGCGGGGAACAGGAACGCTGGAACAGGAGGCCGAGCAGGGTACAGGAACACCGGATGGTCAGGAACAGGAGGCCGAGCAGGGAACAGGAGCACCGGATGGTCAGGAACAGGAGGCCAAGCAGGGATCAAGAACACAGGAAGGTCCAAAGCCAACAACGACGTTGCTCCCGCAACCTGGGACCGGGCTGACTGGGCTTTTATCCTCTTCTAAGGCCAGGGGCGGTCCCGGCCCCCAGGAGCCCCGCCTCCTCTGGCCTTAAGGCGAGCACTCCTCCTGGGAGCAACCAGTTCCCTTCGCCTCTCTGCCCTAAGCCTCTGCAGATCAGGAGAGGCCGAAGGGTTACTGGGCCCTGGAGGAGGCTCACCTGTAGCCACTGAGTCCTCAAGCCCCTCTGGGGCCTGAAGGGTTTCACCTGGGGCCAGCTCCTGGTGCTCTGCCACAGGTGCAGGCTCTTCAGCATCTAGGCCTTGCCCCAGTTCAGCCGGCCCTGGAGGCGGGGACTCCTGTGCAGGCTGGGATTCCTCTGGTTCATCCTCTGAATCGGAACCCCAGGCCATCACACCATCCCCCCTCCCAGGCCCCCCCCTCAACCGAGGGTCCGGACCCGGCTTGCCGGGGTACGTCGCATGGAACTCTCGGAGGCAGGCAGGTGCGTGGACGTTGGCCGCTGGTTCCCAGGAACGGTCCTCCGGTCCGTACCCCTTCCAGTCAATGAGATACTGCAGCTTTCCCCTGCGGTATCGGGAGTCCAGGATGCGTTCCACCTCGTACTCAGGCTCTCCCTGAACCAACACTGGCTGCGGTCGGGGACGGTTCGGGTGGAACTCGTCGGGTGGGGCCACTGGACTCAGAAGGGACCTGTGGAAGACCGGGTGAACCTTCAGGGTTGCGGGTAACCGGAGACGGAATGCCACAGGAGAGACTTGGTCCACGATAGGGAACGGGCCGGTGAATCGGGCGTCCAACTTCCGCGAAGGTCGAGAAGGGTGGAGGTGGCGAGTGGAGAGCCAAACCAGGTCACCGACACGAAGTTCCGGCCCCACCTGGCGGTGGCGGTCGGCCTGGGCTTTGTACGCTTCCTTGGCCTGGTGCAGTTGCTCCACCAAAAGCTGTTGCTGGGACTGGAGCTCTTGAAGCCACTCCGTCACCGCCGGGACCGCGGATGCCGGCAGCACATCTGGAAACAGCCGTGGATGATAACCGTAACTGGCCTGGAACGGGGTCTGCTGGGTGGACGCATTCACCGCGTTGTTGTAGGCGAACTCTGCCAATGCCAGGTGGTCGACCCAGTCATCCTGCTGGTAGCTGCAGTAACACCGGAGGTACTGCTCCAGCACCGCGTTCGCCCGTTCCGTCTGGCCATCGGTCTGTGGGTGGTAGGCTGACGAGAGGCAGACCTCTGTCCCGAGGGTCTGGTGTAATGCTCGCCAGAACCGGGATGTGAACTGAACGCCCCGGTCGGACACCACGCGCTCAGGTAGGCCATGCAGGCGGAAGACATGCTGAAGGTACAGCTGAGCGGTTTCCTTGGCTATGGGTACAGATGGGCAGGGGGCGCAGTGCACCATCTTGGTGAAATGGTCGGAGAAAACTAGGAGGCAGGTACAACCACGAGACGGGGGTAAGTCCACTACAAAGTCCAACGAAACCGTGTGCCAAGGGCGCGGTGGAACTGGCAATGGCTGAAGTAGGCCGGGGGGTCGCCCGGTAGGGCCCTTGGCGCGCCGGCAGACATCACAACCAGCAACGTATCGAGCCACGTCAGCCTTCAGGCGGGGCCACCAAAACTCACGACTGACCAGATGGGTGGTCCGATACCGTCCAAAGTGCCCCGCTGCTGGGGCATCATGGGCCATCCGGAGAACCTCCAGCCGCAGTGGCCCTGGCGGGATGTACAGACGACCGTGGTGCAGCAGAAGGCCCTGATGCAGGACCAGCCCCGGATACTGTGGGCTGGACCCTTCAGCCAGCTCCTGGAGTCGTTCCTGGGCCCAAGCGTCGACCCGCTGCTGTTTCCGCACCCGAGCCTGCAGTGGCTCCGCCTCCTGGGTGGCCAGGAATGCAGCTGGAGGTAGGATCGTGGTGGGTTCTGCTTGCTGTACCGTGTCTGAGTTGTCTTCAGGTTTCCGGGACAGGGCATCCGCCTTCTGGTTCTGAGAGCTAGGGATGTAGCGGATCCGGAACTGGAACCGGGAAAAGAACAACGCCCACCGGATCTGTCTTTGGTTCAGCTTGCGGGTGGTCTGGAGGTACTCCAGGTTCCGGTGGTCGGTTCTCACCTCCACCGGATGTCGTGCCCCCTCAAGATGGTGGCGCCAGACCTCAAAGGCCACCTTGATGGCCAGTAGTTCCCGCTCCCACACAGTATAGTTACGCTCCGCTGGTAGGAGCTGGCGGGAATAGAAGGCACAGGGTAAGAGTGGCGCTTCAGGTCCATTCTGTTGAGACAAGACGGCACCGAGAGCCGTACTGGAGGCGTCGGTCTCCACCACAAAGGGTCGAGAGGGGTCAGGATGTTGTAAGATTGGCGCCCTCTGGAAACAGGCCTTCAACCCCTGAAACGCCTCCTCTGCCTCCTTGTCCCAGGAAAACGGCGTCTTTGGGCGCAGTAGCCGGGTCAACGGGGTGGTGCGATGAGCATAATCTGCGATGAAGGTCCGGTAGTAGTTGGTGAACCCCAGGAAACGCTGTAGGTCCTTGCGGTTCCGAGGTGCCGCCCATTCTCGAACCGCTGCCACCTTCCCAGGGTCCATCTGCACCCCATCTGGAGAGAGCCGGTGTCCAAGGAAGTCCACAGTCCGCTGATGGAACTCGCACTTGCTGAGCTTTGCGTACAAACGGTGCTCACGCAAGCGCTGCAGCACGGTCCGGACATGTCCCTCATGGCGAGCCGGGTCACGGGAGTAAACCAGTATGTCATCCAAGTACACCACCACGTACTTGTCTAACAAGTCCTGGAACACGTGGTTGATGTAGCGTTGGAACACAGCAGGCGCGTTGCACAAACCGAAAGGCATAACCAAGTATTCGAACTGCCCGTACCGGGTCCCAAATGCTGTCTTCCACTCATCCCCGGCTCGGATCCGAATCAAGTTGTAGGCCCCCCGGAGGTCCAGCTTGGTGAACACCTGTGCCCCTTGCACCCGCTCCAGCAACTCCGAGATAAGGGGCAAGGGGTACCGGTCTGGGATGGTAATTTTGTTCAGGGCTCGGTAATCATGGCAAGGGCGAAGTTCCCCACATTTCTTCTTAACAAAGAGCACTGGTGCCGCGGTAGGCGAGGTGGAAGGCCTAATGAACCCACGCTCCAGGTTCTTGCGCAAGAAGTCCTGCAAAGCCTCGCGCTCTGGCTCTGTTAGAGAATATAAGCGACTCACTGGTAAGGGCGCTCCGGGCTGGAGGTCTATGCCGCAGTCAAAAGGCCGATGCGGCGGCAGCTGGTCTGCCCCCCGTTCCTCGAACACGTCCTGGTAGTCCTGGTACACGGCTGGGAGCGTGGGTGCTGCCTCCTCCGTGGGCGCGGCCGCCAGCGTCTCGGATTGAGCATGGGAACATGGGTCTGGGAAGTGCACAGTCCGTTTGACCCAGTCAATCTGAACGTTGTGAGCTTCCAGCCAGTCCATCCCGAGCACGAGGGGGAACCGGGGCATAGAGGCAATGTCCAAAGTTCGCAACTCCCGGTGCTGCTGGAGACACAGGACCAGGGGCTGGGTCTCCTGAGTAACGGCTCCTGAACGTAGAAGCCGTCCGTCAATTGCTTCCACCTGGACCGGTTCTGGCTTGTTCCGAAGTGGCACCTGATGATGGGCAGCAAAAGCAGCGTCCATATAAGAACGGGTTGCTCCTGAATCCACCAAAGCATGGGTAAGAATCCAGGGCCCACCTGGAGGGTATAAACGTACCGGAACCATAAGATGTTGCAAGTCCATTGGTGCGGGCCCATTCTGCGCTGTTTGGGACCCCCGGTAGCTAGGGCCATCAGCTACTGGGGGTTGGCGGTTTCCCTGCGGCTGGCGTTTCTCAGGGCAGGACCGAGCGTAGTGTCCACTTCCGCCACAGTAGAGACATAGATTCCCCTCCCGACGCCGCACCTTCTCTGCGGGGGAAAGGCGTGGCCGCACTGCCCCGAGCTGCATAGGCTCCTCCGATAACTCAGTTGTGACCGTGGGGCTGCCGGAAGAAACTGGTGCCGAGAACTGGAGGTGTCGTCGGCCCCGGGCCTGGCGACGATCCTCCAGCCGGTCGTCTATCTGTAGACTCCGTTGAATGAGAGTGTCTAGCGTGGTGGGGCGTTCCATTGTGGCCAGCTGGTCCAGTATCTCGTCCGAAAGCCCTTCGAGATACTGGTCCCGCAATGCCGAGTCGTTCCAGGTCAAGTCCTGTGCCAACAGCCGAAACTCCGTGGTATATGCGGCCACCGTGGACTCGCCCTGTTTCAACTGCCGAATCGCCCGGTTGGCTTGACTCCCTTTCTGGGGGTTGCCGAACGCGGCCTCCAAAAGATTGCAAAACCCCGTATAGTCTGCCAGCAAGGGGGAGTCTTGCCTGAGTAGCGGCAACGCCCACTTGGCCGCCTGGTCCTTTAACAAACTAATCAAAAAGTGCACCTTGGTGCGGTCGTCAGGGAAGTTCCGGGCTCGCCCCTGAATATACAGCTTGGCTTGGGCGAGGAACATGGGAAAGCTGGCCGGGGCTCCATCAAATTTCTCGGGCAAAGCCACTGGGTACTTGCCAGGAGCCGGGGCGTCGGCCCCAGGAGCCGGTAGGGCTTCCAAGCGCTGCTGAAGTGCCGTAACCGCGTCGCTGAGCTGCTGCACGGTGTGAGTCAAGGCCTGGTTCTTCTGGGCCAAAGCCACCAGCGCAGCCACCTGGTCAGCCATGGCCTCTGGCTCTTCCCGAACGCACCCCAACGAAGGGGGAGTGCGGGTGTGGCGGGAGCAAACTGTGCTGGACCCGGGGGAAAGGTACCTTGAGCGTAGTCTGAGTCCACACGAAGAGGGGCGAGGTCCGAGGCGGAGAGCCGGGCGGGGAACAGGAACGCTGGAACAGGAGGCCGAGCAGGGTACAGGAACACCGGATGGTCAGGAACAGGAGGCCGAGCAGGGAACAGGAGCACCGGATGGTCAGGAACAGGAGGCCAAGCAGGGATCAAGAACACAGGAAGGTCCAAAGCCAACAACGATGTTGCTCCCGCAACCTGGGACCGGGCTGACTGGGCTTTTATCCTCTTCTAAGGCCAGGGGCGGTCCCGGCCCCCAGGAGCCCCGCCTCCTCTGGCCTTAAGGCGAGCACTCCTCCTGGGAGCAACCAGTTCCCTTCGCCTCTCTGCCCTAAGCCTCTGCAGATCAGGAGAGGCCGAAGGGTTACTGGGCCCTGGAGGAGGCTCACCTGTAGCCACTGAGTCCTCAAGCCCCTCTGGGGCCTGAAGGGTTTCACCTGGGGCCAGCTCCTGGTGCTCTGCCACAGGTGCAGGCTCTTCAGCATCTAGGCCTTGCCCCAGTTCAGCCGGCCCTGGAGGCGGGGACTCCTGTGCAGGCTGGGATTCCTCTGGTTCATCCTCTGAATCGGAATCCCAGGCCATCACACATGCTTTCAAACTGCTAGGTTGGCAGGAGCTGGGACTGAACAACGGGAGCTCACCCCGTCACAGGGATTCGAACCGCCGACCTTCTGATTGGCAAGCCCTAGGCTCAGTGGTTTAGACCACAGCGCCACCCATGTCTCAAAAGTGCACAAGCATCTCTCAGACCATCTGAACAGTCTGAGCGAGAATTGGAGGAACCACAGTTCACAATAGGTCACTATTCTCCTAAAGAGGAGATGCCCAGTCTGGAAGACTTGCATATCATACACAGAAGTGAAAGGGCCACATAGGCCAAACAACCTAAGAGGTTTGCTCAGGAGTTTGCCAAAACAGCTACTGCAAATATAGCTGTTGTTAGTAGCTCAGAACAGATTTTTGAACCTAAAAGCTTCCAAGAGGTACAGAGTGTGCCCTCAAAGGATGCTGAGGCATGGCTAAAGGCCATGAAGGGCAAGATGGTCAGGCACAAGGCCAGACCAGTTGCAAGTGGCCCCACAGGTTGGGGGGGAGCACTGCAGGAGTCTGTTATGTGTACGACAACTGTATGTTTGATTGTGTATGGCTGCGTTAGCAAATGCAGCAACGGTTACCTGAAAAGGGGGAGGATGTTAGCATTTCACTCCTCCGTTGCTGGATGTGTGATTGTTACATCACATATCTGTAACAATTATTGTTACTTTCTAGGATTGTCACAAATACAAAATTCAATCAATATCTGAGTATATCATTTTATTACCGTCTTTGGGAGTAGAGAAACTTTTCAACTACCATATTTTTCGCTCTATAAGACGCACCTTTTCCCTCCTAAAAAGTAAGGGATTAAATGTGGATTACAAAATTTTTGCTGATATTTTGGCTAGAAGATTGAAAAAAGTTTTGATGGATGAGATTCATAAAGACCAGGCGGGCTTTCTCCCGGGAAGGCATCTATCTGATAATTTGAGGAATATAATTGACATTTTGGAAAAATTAGAAGTGAATATAAACACGAAAGCAGTTTTTATATTTGTGGACGCGGAGAAAGCCTTTGACAATATTTCCTGGAGTTTTATGAAAAAGAATTTACAGGGGATGGGGGTAGGGCAAGGGTTTGAAAATGGTATAGGCGCAATTTATTCGGAACAAAAAGCAAAATTAATTGTAAATAATGTGGTTACGGATGAATTTAAGATAGAAAAAGGGACACGACAGGGGTGCCCAATTTCCCCATTGCTTTTTATATCGGTCTTGGAGGTTTTGCTGAACATGATTAGGAAAGACCAGTTGGTCAAAGGGATACAGGTCGGAGCCAAACAGTATAAATTGAGAGCATTTGCAGATGATTTAGTTTTGACATTACAGGAGCCAGAATCTAGTACGAAAAGGGTTTTAGACTTAATTAAGGAATTTGGTCAAGTAGCAGGATTTAAACTGAACAAGTCAAAAACTAAAGTTTTAGAGAAAAATTTAACATCAATGGAAAAAGAAAGGTTTCAGAATGAGACTGGTTTGATTGTGGTTAAGAAAGTGAAATATTTGGGGATTAAGATGACAGCGAAAAATGTGAATTTATTTAAAGACAATTATGAAAAATGCTGGTCAGAAGTGAAAAGAGTTTTAGAAATATGGTCAAATTTGAAGCTTTCCTTGTTGGGCCGAATTGCAGCTATAAAAATAAATGTATTGCCTAGAATGTTATTTTTGTTTCAAACACTGCAAATTGTGGACAAGATGGACTGTTTCAAGAAGTGGCAGAACGATATCTCTAGATTTGTCTGGCAGGGCAAAAAGCCCAGAATAAAATTTAAGATTTTAACTGATGTAAAGGAAAGGGGGGGGGGGTTGCCCTGCCGGACTTCAAACTTTACTACGAATCAGCAGCTTTTTGCTGGTTGAAAGACTGGCTACTTCTGGAGAACACAGACATTTTGGATTTGGAAGGTTTTAATAATGCTTTCGGGTGGCATGCATATTTGTGGTATGACAAGGTTAAGGTTCATAAAGCATTTAAAAATCATATTGTCAGGAAAGCATTGTTCAATGTTTGGATAAGATACAAAGATTTATTGGAAAATAAAACCCCAAGGTGGTTGTCACCAATGGAAGCTAAAGCTTTCAAAAGACTTAATATGGAGTCCAAATGGCCAAAATATTGTGAGATTTTGGAACAAGAGGGAGACAAATCGAAATTGCAGAGTTTTGAGAAACTAAAAAGTAAAGTACGAGACTGGCTTCATTATTATCAGATAATGGAGGTTTATAAATTGGATAAAAAAATTGGATTCCAGGTGGAAAAATCAAAATTAGAAACAGAATTGTTAGAACCTAAAACAAAGAATTTGTCAAAGATGTATAACTTGCTGTTGAAATGGAATACTCAGGATGAAACGGTGAAGTCTGCTATGATTAAATGGGCACAAGTTGTTGGACATAGCATTATGTTTGCTGACTGGGAACAGTTATGGACCACCGGTTTGAAATTTACGGCATGTAATGCCTTAAGAGAGAATATTATGAAAATGATTTATAGGTGGTACATGACCCCAGTCAAGCTTGCAAAAATTTATCATCTGCCCGATAACAAATGTTGGAAATGTAAAGAGACTGAAGGTACATTCTTTCACCTTTGGTGGACATGCCCAAGGATTAAGGCCTTTTGGGAAATGATTTATAATGAATTGAAAAAGGTACTTAAGTACACCTTCTTGAAAAAACCAGAGGCCTTTCTTCTGGGCATGGTTGGCCAATTGGTGCTAAAGAAGGACAGAACATTTTTTATGTACGCGACAACAGCAGCAATAATTCTCATCGCAAAATACTGGAAGACACAAGATTTACCCACTCTGGAGGAATGGCAGATGAAGATGATCGAATACATGGGACTGGCAGAAATGATCGGCAGAATCTGAGACCAGGGGAAAGAGTCAGCGGAAGAAGATTGGAGGAAATTTAAAGACTATTTACAGAAATATTGCAAAATTAATGAATGCTAGAATGATGTTGGACAGAAATTAAACGGTTACCAGCTGTAATGTAAAGGTGGAATAATAAGTTAAAATAAGTTATATCAATGCTGCAATAAGGATTTTGCTGAATTAAGAATTTGAATTGGAATACAAAAGGGGGAGGTGAGAAGAGGTCCGGGATATAAGGTAATGGAAATAAGAATTGGGAATTATATTTGTTTTGTTTTGTTTTAAATGTGTATTTTTTGCTTTTGTGTCTATTGTTTTTCTTTGTGCATAAAATTGGAAAATCTTAATAAATATTTATAAAAAAAATAAAAATAAAAAGTAAGGGGAAATGTGTGTGCGTCTTATGGAGCGAATGCAGGCTGTGCGGCTAAGCCAGAAGCCAGAAGCCAGAACAGGGAGAGGGAGCGCTGCGCAGCGCTCCGTCTCGCTGTTCTAGCTTCGGGTTTAAATGCGCAAAGCCTCCACAGGGCAGTGGGGTGCCTTCATCCCACTGCCCTGCGGAGGCTTCATGGGCTGCCCCAGAAGCCAGAACAGCGAGACAGAGCGCTGCAGAGCGCTCCGTCTCGCTGTTCAAGCTTCGGGCTTTGCTGCGCATCCCGCTGCCCTGCGGAGGCTTTGTGGGGTATCCCAGAAGCCTCCGCAGGACACAGGGATGAAGGCTCCCCACGCCCTGTGGAGGCTTCGCACGAAGCTAGTACAGCTAGAGGGAGCGCTGTGCAGCGCTCCCTCTAGCTATTCTGGCTTTTGGATAGCCCCTGCGAAGCCTCCGTAGGGCAGCGAGACGAAAGCTTTCCGCTGCCCTGGGAGGCTTCATGCAGCTCTTGTGGGAAGTGGGGGGCTCTGTCCCTTCCCCCACCTCCCAGAAAAGCCTCCAAGAATCGCGCTCCCTTTAAAGAGCGTACAGTTCTTGCTGGAGATGGGGGAAGGTACAGAGGGCAGCTTACCCGCGCGCAGCCTCTTCCAGGCAGGGGGAGCCTTCATCCCACTGCCCGGGAGAGGCATCAGTGGCTATCCCAGAAGCCAGAACAGCAAGGGGCTATCCCAGAAGCCAGATCCCTCTTGCTGTTCTGGCTTCTGGGATTCAGATTTTTTTTTTCTTGTTTCCACCCCCCCCCAAAAAAACCTAGGTGTGTCTTATCGTCTGGTGCGTCCTATAGAGCGAAAAATACGGTAGTTCCCCAAATATCACTTAGCAGAAGAAGGAACAGTTGGATGTTATCCTGGAGTGAATACTTTGAATAATCTTTTTATATTTAACTGACAGATGGAGAATCATAAGTCCTTTTAATTTTTCTCTTTTTATCTTCTCTTTCTTCTCTTTCCCTTTGCTTTTTGTGTGTCTGTTTGTGTCCTCTACTCTGGCCACTGTTGGGATTTTATGCACATGAACGTGTGATGGATTCAACCTGTTTTGTGTCACAAGAGCAGTACCTTTCAAAATATGGGGTTTTCGAGGACCTACCTTGCAAAACTGCAGAGGGCAAAACATTGAATCTTGCAAGGTAAAGAGCTCTGTGTAGATGGGGATCTTAAAGGTGATTTAAATATGGAGTATCCTGGCCAAACGAAGGTGGAATTCCCAACCCCAATGGGGAACAGGGTTTTTTGCGTGGCAAGTCCCCTCCCCCCAGAGAAATGAAAACACTGGACACATTATGTAAGGTTAATGGGCATAAAAAGGCCACAACTTTATTGATTACAGAATTGGAAGGTATTGGCCTTAGGCATTGGCTCCTATCGACTACCTGGCATGGAAACCGGGAAGGGTTGTCCACAAGCCGTGGGAGTCCTGTTGAAGTACGCCAACTAGGATCCCACGGGTGTCACCGCTCGGGGGCGTGCCGGGGGCCCTGACCTCCCTAGGCTTCGGACAAGGCAACGCCCCCCGGAGTCCTCTACTGGACTACCCTTTCCATTGGGGAAGGTGATGGCGCTTCCTTCCCCCCATTCATTTGCATAACAATTGACCCCTGCCAATGCCTAACCGCCACTCGAGCAAGGCTCGTCGCCAATACCTTCAAACCTGTAACCAATTCCTAATCCCTGCTATGATGTCCCCCAGCCAAATATCGTTTCCAGCATCTGACAGATGCACGCCATCCCATCTGTAGAGGGCCTCGTTGCTGTACTGGATGTTTGGGTGGCCAATGGTGCACCCGCCCAGCGCCGCCACTCTACGTTCCACGGCCCGCTGCAAAACCTTTCTTGCTTTATTGATTCTGACCGGGCTCAAACAATCCCTCCATGTCCTCCTCTCCAGCAACGAGGACCACAATATGGTAATGTTGGGATAGACTGCCATCAGCTCAGCCAGATCGTCAAAGATGTTCCATCTCAAGTCAATAGCTTTGCGGTATGCTAGGTCGTTTTCCCCTAACTGGATAACCAAAGCATCCGGGGGGCCCTCAAAGGCGGCTCTCGCCAACACAGCTGGCTTGAATTCGCTCCAGCGCATCCCTCTTCGCGCTATCCACGCCAGCTCGACATTAGCAGGCAAGTTCAAGTTTTGCCCCAACCCGGTAGTCATGGCACGATTCCTGGCCCAATGCACAATACTGTGGCCCACCAACCAAATGCGTACCTTCCTGCACTCTGAAAAGCAAATAGAAAGAAAAACCAAGGTCAGGGGAACAACGGCTAGTCATAGATTCTTTCTTACGTAAGCCCTGTAAGCATTAGATTTCCACCGCCCCAGATCCTTTATTCTCTCCGCGGAGAGCCCGAGGTGGACAGCTGTGGTGGCGGCCCCGATCCGAAAGGAGTGAGCCGAAAATTCGGCCACGGGCAACCCGCATGCTGCCAACGCCCTGCGCATCACCCGTGTAAACTGGTGTCTAGCCAACAATGATCCATCCGCGTGAATAAAAAGGGGGCCAGGGCCGCTGGGTCTTAAGTATAGGAAATGCCTTGTATCCCTCACAGGGCAGGGACCCCTGCCTTGTGCTGCTGGTAACCAAATGAGGGCACCCCTACCCTGTTGGTCCGTCTTGGAGCGCCGTACTTGAACTAACAGGTCGCTCCCAGATAGGGTCAGATCACTTAAGAGGATGCCCCTTTGGCAGTGGGTAACCCCCCCTCACAAACTAACTCCCCTATGCGGAGAGCACCAAAGAAGGCTATGGAATAAGCAGTGGAAAATAGGCGAGCTTCATATTTCGACCAGCATATTGCACGTAATTTTTTGTGTATCTGGGTCAGAATATCATAAGTTATTGGCCTCCTCTTGTCCGAGCTGGGGGGCTGGATCCGCCACCAACCTTCCAAGGTCTTACGCACTATAAATTTGGCGCACGGGTCGGTGGCGAAAAAGGTTTTACAAAAATATGAGATCCCAGGAGACTGAATATTGAGAGTCTTTGGTGCCCTGCCTAGCTCCTTCAGATGGGCCAAGTAGTGAAGGACCTCCCTCGTTGAGGGAATAGCGTTCTGCCTCGAGCTGTGCATTCTATTGCGGAACTTTAAGAAGTCAGCCCACGCTTTCTTGTAAGATCTCATTGTGGAAGGGGCGACTGCACCGAATACTCCCTTCATCACTTCCTGCTCCCAAGACTCCAGAGATGCTCCGGGAAAGGCATCAATGATTGTTCTGCATCCGGCGCTAATGAGCGGAAGCGCTCCATCTGAAAGCGAGACAGAGCATCCACGATGTCATTATTGATACCAGGTACGAATTTGGCTGAAAAATATATATTCTGCTCAAGACACAGGAGGACGAAGGACCATAACAGGTTTCCCACTCTGGTGGAACGCGCGGACTGTCTGGACAGAACCACTACTACTGCCTGGTTATCTGTGTTGAAACAAACCCTATGATTACGGAACTGCTCCGTCCACAGATGTACTGCCACTACAATAGGGAAAAATTCCAAAAATGTAAGGTCGCGAGTGATGGGCTGGCCCTGCCAGTCTGCGGGCCACCTTTGGGCACACCACTGGCCCCTGAAATAAACTCCAAAACCCAAAGAGCCTGCCGCATCTGACTGGACTTGGAAGTCCGCATTGAGTGCCAAGGAATCCTGCCATAAGGATATACCGTTGTACTTGTCGAGGAATTGTAGCCAAACACCCAAGTCCGCCTTAACTTCTTTGGAGAGGCGCACCCTATGCTGTGGTGCCCTGAGACCTGGCGACAATCTGGCCAGGCGGCCGCAAAAGGGGCGACCTGGCACCACTACCCTACACACAAAGTTTAGATGTCCTAGCAGGGATTGGATTTGCCTTAGAGTAACCTTCCTTAGCAGCAGCAGCTGTTGGATCAATGCCTTAAGGGCGACCAGTTTTTCACTGGGTAACCTGGATGTTTGGGCCACAGTGTCTAGCTGAATGCCGAGATAAACAATGGACGTGGCAGGACCCTCCGTTTTCTCAGCGGCCAGGGGAACCCCTAGCTCCCCGGCCAAGGCTGTGAAAGCCTCCAAGAGGGCAGAACATTGTTGTCTGTTATCTGCCACCAAAATAAAATCATCCAGGTAAATCGACACGCCCGAAGACCCCGTCCTGAACCGTAAGGCCCAATCGAGAAAAGTACTGAAAGACTCGAAGGCTGAGCAAGCCACGGAGCAGCCCATAGGCATTGCTTTGTCGATGAAATACGCCCCCTCAAATCTAAAGCCCAACCAGCGAAAGTCGTCTGGATGGACGGGTAGAAGGCGGAACGCCGACTCAATATCACATTTGGCAAGAAGTGCCCCTTGGCCAAATCTGCGGATCATCCTAACCGCCTGGTCGAAGGAGGCGTATTTCACCGTGCAAAGCTCCTGGGGAATCACATCATTGACTGAGCCTCCTCTAGGATAAGAGAGGTTGTGGATCATGCGGAATTCACCCGGGGTCTTCTTTGGAACGATGCCCAGGGGGGATAGATGCACTCCTTCAAAGGGAGGGGTGGGAAAGGGGCCTGCTACTCTACCTGCCCTGATCTCTTTTTCTATCTTTTTTCTAACTATCTCTGGCCTTTCCCTAACCGATTTTTGATTTTGCGGATCCCCGGTGTTAGGCGGGAAAGCCACGGGGATCCTGAAACCCATAGAGAACCCCTCCCAAAGGTATTGAGCTGCTGTCCGATCGGGGTATTGATCAAGCATAACTTTGAGTGGCTGAAGACGGATAGGAGAGGAGGCCATCCCCAAATGCAAGTTACTGACGGTTACCAGGTCCCTGGTGGGTGGAACCGGGGGCACCCCTGGTGTTGTTGTGGAAGTGCCCCCTGCCCCCTTGAAAGGGCTGCTGTTTATTCTTGAAGCACGCAGAGGCGGGATGGTTCCCCCAACACTGCTCGCACTCATGCAGGTACTTACAGGAGGGGCGAGAGCATACACCCCTATTGAACTCCCAGCACAGGCGGCGCCGCTTTGTCTCAGTCTTACCCTCCTTCGTTGGTTCCAGGTTTTTCTTTTCAATGTAGGGATTAACGTCCTCACCCCAGTAGTTAGGATCCCTCAGGTCCCAACATGTGGAAGGAAGGAGGGAAGCATTTCTACGAAAATTCTCATCATACGTTAAAGCAGCATTTTCGCCTGCGAGCGTGTGTGCCCTCCTTACATGAGCCAGATAAGCAACCAAATCCATGGAGCGACGCGGATAAGCAGCGCAAACAGCTCCCATAAAAACCTGGTACCCATCCAACCAATTCTCGAAGGTGCGCTCCGCCCTAGGCGTCCTGTACCTCCGCTTACCAAAAGAGCGCCTCTTTTCGCCTTTCCCCATTAGCTTGGGGGGGGGGAGAAGGGTAAACATGTCAACGTAGTCCCCATTGAGGATCTTATTCCTCTTCTTCTGGGACAAATGGTTACCCAATATAAAATCAGTGGACTGATTGGTGGCAACCTTTACATCTTCGACCAACGCCCCATCTTTCCAATCTAGCACTCCATTAAAGGTCTTACGATGGGAATTGGCCCTCCTTTCGTGCGCCCAAAGTGGAATCCCGTGATTCCCTTCACCAAAACCCCAGTAACCATCCATGGGAGCCTCACCATCAGAATCCGAGGATGACGTACCTGACTCGTCCTCTGTCTCGGACTGCTTACTTCTTTTCTTCTTTGCTGACATGTGCTTCTTCTTAGATTTTCTTTTCCCCCCTTGAGTCTCAACGTTGGCTGGGTTCGCCCCAGCCGCTGGCTGCGCACTCTGGGGGTCCACCTGCTCCTCCTCCTCGCCGGAACCCGCACTGTCCTCGGTAGAGCTGTGTTGGGGCTGCAGTTCCTGAAAGGCACTAGAAATATCTACAACCTGTGACAAGGCGTTGCTGTTGGCACCTTTTGCAGTAGCCTTCCCTTTGGCGGGACCTTTAGCAGGTGCTTTACCTTTACCAATACTTTGGCTGGCTTTCTTAGCGATGGCTGCCTGGGCACGGGTATTGGGGCGACCTACGTTTGCTGTTTATGACTGGGCGCTGCTCCCCGCAATGGCTGGAATATCTTGCAGCCCCTGCCCCTGATAACTAGGGGGGGTATCGGGTATCACCTCCTGCGATGGCTCCGGAGCTGGAAGCGCCAGTGCTCCCCTAGGCCTACACTGCCTGTAAAATGTTTCAAAAGCCATGAAAAATTGGGCAAATGCTTGAGGGTCACAGGGCATAGCCGGTATTTGTGCTCCCCCATTGCCTGTGGTAGGTGGCAGCTGATTGCCGGAAGAGGATGCCTGCTGGTCCCCACCGGAAGCCATTTCTATTCTGTAATGCCCAAGGTACCGCGGAAATTAATTGGCTACTAGTTTAGTGCTGACCGGCCTGTGCGGAGCTGCACACTATCTTGCGCCTCCGAGAACAATGCCTACAGCGAAGTGTGACCAATCCGTAGTGCTGAAGCTGACCTTGTATAACTCTGAGTCTAGGGGAGGTAGTTTGGTATAGTCTATGCTAATTAAAGAGCAACCACTAGCCCCTACTCCTATCAAACCCACAGCCTATAGGCTGCGCACAATTCTGTATTATCGACACTGGCTAGCCCCCACTTAAATCGAGAAAGGCTAGTCGGACCTGGTTCAGTATTATCGGCACTAGCTTAGCTGCACTTTAATCTGGAGAAACTAACTGCACCTAGTTCAGTATTATCAACACTGGCTCAGCTGTTGCTTTAATCCGGAAAAGCTAGCTGGGCCTAGTTCAGTATTAACAACACTTGCTTTAGTCTACTCACTTAATTCACTTAATTATTTTTTTTTAAAAAAATTATTTATTTGTTTATTAATTAATTAATTAATTAATTAATTAATTAATTAATTAATTATTTGTTTATTATTATATTGAAGGAATGGGTTTCCCAAACCCAAAACTGACTGTGCAGGCATTTTTAAACTGCACTAAAATCCCCATTTCTGCTTAGCTAAAATGCATAAACTTTAGGTGTTGAGCAAATGCAAAACAAGAACACAGCTCTCTCCGTTATCAGTTTGATGGCAAGACTGGCCTTGACTTTACCAGTAGAACAGACACAGACATATCTTATGTTCTGACCACAAATGACGGGGAGACCCAAGTCTGGGACTAACGCCAGAGCATGTTCTCGGAAGTAGTGACCTTTTGCTCCAAGATAGGAGTAGGAACAGGAATATCCTTTTATGGTCAGAAGTGCAGGAAGGAAATCCCTTTTATGGTTGAGAGTACCAGAGCAGGAACATATGTGATGTCAACCTGCATACATAGGCTGACGTGGTTGGAAGGAGGGAGAGGGTGCCTGGAGGATATAAATACTGCATGAAACTTGTCATTTCTTTGTACTTGCTGTGGACTCACCACGCAGGTGCCTTCTGCTATCCGGAGAGCAGAATAAACTCTTTCTTTGAACCAACCTCGGTGTCATTTTGACTTCCTTCCTCCTGTCCCGGAGCAACGCAGACCCAATCGGTGAACTCCAATAAGGCTACGCTATGGTTCTAGCTGCTCTGGATGTAGCCTCGCTATAGACCAACATTCCTTTAGATGAGGCACATTCAATTATCAGTCGCCTTCTGCGATCCCACACAGATCCTTCACACACACACACCGGATTTCCCTCTTGATTTATTGGATATTATATTGGCGGGGGGGGGGGAATACTTCCGTTTCATGGACCAATTTTATTTTCAATTGCAGGTAGTGGCTATGGGATCTCCCATAGCCCCCTCGGTATCTAATATCTTCATGAATGAATTTGAAAAATCACACATTTTACACAACAATCCTTTTTCTTCTGCTTTATTACTTTATTACAGATACATTGATGATTTATTTTTCCTTTTCAGTAATGAACAAGAGTTTTTACAGTTTTCCACATGGCTTAACTCGTTACATCCATCTTTATCTTTTTCGGGTCATCATAGCTCCGTTTCTTGTAATTTTTTTGGATGTTGAGGTTATAAAACATAATGGCTTCCTTGCTGTTAAACCTCAGAAAAAACCCACTGATTGTAATTCTCTATTGCACTATTCTTCTTTTCACCCCAGATGATCGAGGGACAACTTACCTTATGGACAATTTTTACGCCTTAAAAGAAATTCCTCTTCTGGACCATGATTTCCATAACAGTGCAGAAATCCTAGCTCACTCTCTTCATTCCAGGGGATATCCTCCCACCATTGTCAACAGGTCCAAATATAAATCTCTTACGAAGGACTGGACATTGCTTCTTGGTCCCACAACCACCTCATGGTCTCAAAATCGTGTTACGGGCTCATTAGAATATATTACTCATGCAGATAGAATTATTAAAATTATATGCAAACATTGGCATGTACTCTGGAATGTACCAGGTTGTAATGAATTTCCTTTGATTGGCCTGAGACGGACCAAATCAATTAACGATATGTTAGTACACACGAAACAAATTCCTTCCAGTAGCACCTTAAAGACCAACTAAGTCAGTTCTTGGTATGAGCTTTCGTGTGCATGCACACTTCTTCAGATACACACTTCAGATATCTGAAGAAGTGTGCATGCACACGAAAGCTCATACCAAGAACTGACTTAGTTGGTCTTTAAGGTGCTACTGGAAGGAATTTGTTTTGTTTTGACTATGGCAGACCAACACGGCTACCTATCTGTAATTAGTACACACGGATATGAATTCCAAAAGAATTATAACTTCTGGTTTCCTAATCCTTGGATTCTAGCCGCTCCAGCATTGCTTCAGACAGTTACAGCTTGCCACTAACTGCTTCAACACACAGCCACTGGCTCCATACACCACCAGGACTCACCAGCTCCCTGCTGAGATGCTGTCAGTCATCTTGCACTCTGCACACGCTCAGAAACACTGGGCCCATAACCTGTCAGTGTTTTTAAAAGAAAAGGTTTTGACCTCCTTTGCCTGGTCCTTGGACCCTAGTCGGCACAAAGAGTCCTTGAGAAAGAGTACTTTGCAGAATGCTGCTTTTATTCTAAAAAAAGTCTTCTCCAACCACAACCGAGAGCTTTATACATATCAAATGCAACCAGCTACCAACCAACCCATCACACATAATCAATGACCACTCTATATATACAGGCATATGTAGGTGAAAGGTTGCATGAGTCATGCAGGCTTTGCCGATTCATTGTAGGCCACTGACTCATGCCGACTCAGTTCTTTTTGTATTCAAGAAACAGCAACTAATTTTAAGCCGTGACAGAATGCATTCTGGGATTCTGCAAAACATATCCCTCCTGCAACATGGTGGCAAGGTTTCTGCACCACACAACCTCTGACACCTCTTGCATCTCGCTTACTGCAGATTCCTGCATCTTCTGCTGCATGTGAAAGAATCTGGTCTATGTTTGATAATATTCATACCAATTCAAGAAACAAACTGACCTGTGAAAGGGTAGAAAACCTTGTTTCAGTCCATGCAAACCTAAATTTTTTAGAAGTCCATGAGAAAAATGGCAGAGGAAGAGGAAGAAGCAATGGAAAATGATAGTAGTAGTTCAGAAAATGAGATAGAATAAATTGCAGGTATATGTTGTGTCTTCTGTTTCTTTTTTCTTTTTTTTTAAAAAAGCACCACTCAAAGGGTAGACCTTCTATGGAGCTTAAATATTGAGGTGGACCTTAACTTTCTTTGCTGTTGGTTATTTTTTATGTTGGTGGTCTCTTGCTTTTTTGTTGCTTTTGAGGAAAAGGGGGGTGTTACCTGTTTTATTGCCAGCACAATACTTTTATATACACTGTGTTTCACGCAATTTGTAAAACTACTCCACACTGAACTTTTTTTTTCAATTTCCCCAAAATGTCTATTTTTTCTGGGGGAAAACCAGCAGATACGTTTTTTTCTCATGGCTTCAATATTTCTGGAAATTTACATCTCTAGCTATTGCTAATGCCCTCAGTCATTTGTACTCTGACATTAATGGGCAGGGGGAGACCAAGCTTCAAGTTAACAATCTTTTGCAGAAAATGAAAGAACTGGATTATGCTGCATTTTTGGACCCATGTGCTAGGTCATTTTCACAAGGTCAGCAAAGCCCTTCAGAAATCATACCTGTTATTGAGTTCTTGTGCAAGTTTGTACAGTTCACTTCTGGATTTTTTAAGGAAAGTTAGAGAAGATTTTGATGAACTTTAGAAACAAGCAAAAGTCACCTTGCCAAATGTTAACTATAAAACAAGGAGACAAAGAGTGAGGGAACAGCAAATAAATGACAGAAGTGCACCTGATGCCTTAGATGCACTTTCTTCAAGAGATAGGTTTAGAATAAAATCCTTTATTCCTATATTAGATGCACTTGAAGCCTATTTAAAAAGAAGTACTGTGTACTGTGTTTTCCATTTTTGCTAATCTGACAGCATCAAAGAAAGAAATTCAGCAAGGTGTTGAACTGTTGATGGAAGCATACCCAGAAGATATTGACCTGAAACTTATTGATGCACTTTTGCACTTTCATCTGTACGTGAGACAAAGCCATGGGCTTCTCTGTCTCATACAGACCTTTATCAAATTATATACAAGAAAAAAATTCAGATGGCCTTTCCTAATGTGGAAGCAATCTTGTGGCTATTTCTTAGCTTTATGGTCACTAACTGCTTGGGATAGAGGAGTTATTCAAGACTCAAAAGAATTAAAAATAAATTAAGGGCCACAATGTCTCAAGAGAGGTTGTCTGCACTGAGCATTCTGTACATTGAAAGTGACAAACTTGGACAAACAATTTTTTATGAAGTTTTGGATGAATTTGCTATGAGGAAGGAAGGCTAGAAAAAACATTTTTAGGACTTCCGGTTGATCGCCTGGTAATGGGAGACAGGGGCTCTTTCAGCTGTGAAGTTTGGGGTGACCCTGAAAGCGACGCGGTACCCCAGGAAAAACCTCAGATCGTGCGTTCTGAGGGCTTGTTGTTCTGGCGGGTGCCCCTGGTGACTCCCCCACTCCCCAGTAAGCTCTAAAAAGAGCCCCAAGAGTGAGTGGGGTCAGAGACGTGGGCACTGTGGAATCAATTCGCTTCCCTCACAGCGTGAAGCTCTGAGTCCGGAGATCGTAAGCAGCAGATTTCTCCGTTAAAAATAAGAATTTGAAATTGTGAGTAAAGAAAAAAGATGCAATTTGGACTATTAAATTAGAACAAAAGGGATTTAAACACGGAGGTTGATCCCTTTCTGCTGACTTAAAAGCGAAAGCAGCTACCGCTGACCGAAGCCGTAAGCGGAAAAAACTGTCAGAAAACTTACAAGTAATCTTCAAAATCCTCCCTTCTAGCAGGGGGAAGGGGGGCAAAAACTTTGTTTTAAGAAGAGATTGGAAAGTCCACAGCCACGGGGGACAGGGGCAGCGGCCCCTTAATATAAAAGATGGCCCTGAGAGTCTACTCTTGGAATGTTAATGGACTAAATTTTCATCAGAAAAGGGGGACTTCCAGGTTGGCGCCTCCGGTAATGGCGGAATTTCTCTGATCGGGAGGAATTTGCCCCGTGGGAATCTGGGTCTGGCCGCCACGGCGAGAGCGGAGACCCATAAAAAATCACAGGCGGGAGAAGCCTGTGAACGTGGGATTCGGCGGGCACCTTTTGCGCCTCCCCTACTCGCGGGGAAATCCGGTTTCGGGGGTCCGGAGCGACGTGGGGTGAGCGGCGCGGTGCTTCGAATCATCTGCTTCTTCCACGGAGCAAAGCCGCATAGCTGTTGCCGGAGAGCGCTGACTTTTTCCTGTGGACAATTTGATTCTAAAGTAACTACCCGTGAGTAGAGCTGAAGCGGGAGAATTGGATTTTTAAACGTTTAATTTGGTATCGTAACGGGGAGGTTTAATACAGGAAGTCCGCCTTCCCCTTTTGTAAATAGACTGAAGCAATGAGGCTGCAAGCTGAAGTCTTGGAAAGCCTTTTGTAAAGGACTAAATTTCCATCGGTAAAGAACATTAAACCCCCCTTGGAGGCAGGAGAAGAGGGGGGGAAGTTGTGAACTGAATATGCCTGCGGGAGAGAGCGAAGAGAGTTAAAATGCCGCCGCTCAGACCCTGGAAACGGGCTGCTAGCAGGACTGACGTTTTTTGGAGCGTTCACTGACAAAGAGATTGTTTGTTGACAGCTAGCTAATAAGAGAAATATATTGTTTCTACTGTCTCCGTCTGCTTTTAAAAAGGAGTAAAAGTAACTGAAAATTGAAACTAACTTCATTGTTTGAGCTGTGTTTAAAAAAGGATATTACTGACTAACTTAAATAGAAACTGTTTCCCTCTAGAGGAAGCCTTTGAAACTGTTACAAGAGCTGGGCTGGGGGAATTTCCAAATGCAAGATAAAAAGCTGTGAGACTTTGGGACTGACCTTGAATCGGTTAAGTGTTATGGCAAATGGAAAGGAAAAAACGGACCAGTCAATTCTTGAAAAAACATTAAGGTTTGGGAGGACTTGGCAGCAATCTAGGAGGGCCTCAACATCAGGCCCCCCTGCTTCCTCTACTACTGCTTTTGTACCAGCATATTCAAAATCAAGAGGAATGTTGATAGAAGAGGCCTTAACGGTTGCATTAAATAAGATAAGTGATTCACTGGAGCAGCTTAACAAGAAAGTAGACGTGACAAATGCGAAAGTGGAAGCTGCAACTACTAAAATCGATTTAAATACAGAAAGTATAAATAATTTGGGACAAAAGGTGAATATCAATACAGAAACCATCCAGAAATTGATACAGGAATCTACTTTGACATGGCAGACTGTGGGGAGAAAGCCGTTGCTGCTGAACGTAATGTAACACAATTGGAGAGAGAGCCTTACAGAGGCAACTGGATGACCATAAGTTGACGCTTGCTATGATTGAACTTAAAGAAAAACAAACGAATTTGAGGATCAGAGCCCTACCTGAATTGGAGAAGGAAAGTTTGATAGACTTCCTCACACAGGAATTTGCTAATTTGGGGGACTTGGACTTGGACTTGGGTCAAGAAGAGATTAAAACTGTGAGGGCCTTCAGACTTGGAAGAGGAGGGAAAAAAGAGAAGAACAGAATAAGAGACTGTTGGCACTACCAGAAGAACCTAGAAGTACAACAGTCAAGAGTGGAAATTTTTTAAGACGTCCCGAAATACCTTTTGGATCTTAGGTCTAACTATGGAGATTTGGCTGCCTTGCTGAGAAGGAATAAAACCATCTTTAGGTGGGAGTTTCCCCAAGGTCTATTCTTCAGCTTCAAAGGAAGGAAGATAAAAATAAGATCAGTAGAAGACAAAGTAAAGTTTTTGTATAAATACGAAGAAGATCTGCAGAAGGGACGTGGAAAAGAGCTAAGAGCATCAGACAGAAGATCACCAGGTTGATGGACTATATGGAATTGGCGGAAATGACTGGCAGAATCCGAGACCAGGGAGAAGAGTCAGTGGAAGAAGACTGGAAAAAGTTTAAAGACTATTTATAGAAATATTGTAAAATTGACGAATGTTGGGAAAATGTTGGAATGAAGTTATATGGCTTTAGTAGAAATGTTATAAGGAATTAAGTATAAATAGATTATTAGAGTATTAGGGAAAAATAAGGTTAGAATATGTTAAGATAAATATAGGACAGAAAACAGAGAAAGATGGAAAGGAATTGCTGAAACAATTAACAGAAGTGGAATACAAAAAGGGAGGTGTGAGGAGGTCGTTGAAACAAGTAAATGAAAGATATGACATTGAAAT
This sequence comes from Podarcis erhardii, assembly GCF_964252035.2. Classification (NCBI taxonomy): domain Eukaryota; kingdom Metazoa; phylum Chordata; class Lepidosauria; order Squamata; family Lacertidae; genus Podarcis; species Podarcis erhardii. The sequence goes on along the minus strand of NC_138506.1, from coordinate 29,298,626 downwards.
TGTATGATGTGTGTTAAATTGTTTTGTTTTGTTTAGCTTATTGTGTTAGTGCTGTGTAATGTTTTTATATTGTATTGTACTGTCTTTTTTGTCTTTTTTGTCTTTTTTCTTTCCTTTTTTGTAGTGTTTAAAAGTAATAAATATTATTTTTTTAAAAAAAGAGTTTACTCACTGTCAGGGGTTCAGGAGCAGAGACACAGGAGATGGAGCAAATGGAGAGCGAGGAGGAGGAATCCGAGGGGGGTGTAGGCAGTGACAGTGGTCAGAGAGATTCCACGAGTCTCTCCAGCGAATCGGAAGATTCACAGAGAGGAGCGCCGATGGCCAGGGCAAGGGGGGTGCCAAGGGGGAAACCCCAGAAGGAAGGGGCCAGCGGGGACTCCCTGAGCAGCAGTTGGAAATCAGGACCAGCTTCCCCACCAGAGCGCAGTGGGGGGGAGGAGTCCCAGGCATCGGGACCAGTGTTCTCACCACCAGAGAGAGGAGATCAGTCAGGATTGACCACGCCTCCATCGGAGAGCGGGGAAACGGTCAAGAGGAAAGTCACCGGCGGGCGCGCGCGCCAAGTTCAAATGTACAGGCGAGCGGCACAGCAGGTAGCCCGGATAGGGAGCCAGGTCCTAAAGCCCGCCGGAAGGAAGGGCAAGACTCAGGGGGGTCAGCGTCAGAAGAGTCCAGGAAGGAGGAAACCCCAGGGGGCAGAAGGACCCAGAGGAGGAAGGAACAGCGCAGGAGGTGGAGCCGGGCTAGGATCTTAAACTGGTGCGGAAGGGGTAGTGACTCAGAGGGGACTTCGCCGATCTAGAGTCAAGACGTAGGGCTGCACGCTCTGGGGCTTGAAATGGAAACTAAACTTCAATAAAGACTTTTGTACATTACATCAACCGGGCGTTGGTCCTCTGTGAGCTGGGACCTAGAGGCAGCTCTGACACTCACGTTCTGTTCACAATATGATCCCAGAAGGCAGACAGGCTTAAAAAGGTAAAATACATTTAGAATCTATCTTATAGGAAGATAGTCCTTTCCTCCTCTCTTGGCTGAGAGCCAAGAGGGCATCCTGCTTCTTCAAAAGATGAAGATGAGAGAGGCAAGAGGCAAGAGAGAGAGATGGCTGCCTGCCCTGTGCTTTTATCATTTACCTGCACAGGTGAGGCCACACCCACCTCTGGTCACATGCGGAGGAAGTCCGTCCCCAGGAAGTTTACCTGCTTGCTGGACAGACATCCCTCCCCATGTTCTAACATGTACACTCTAGGAATGTTGTCATTGACTGCTCCTGTGTTTACATCCCACAGGCTTTCATTGAGTTCTGTGGACACAGTAAAAAAAAAGCTGCCATCTGGTTTCTCTCGGGATGTTTGGATTGTTGAACACAGATTTGCTCTCCACCGTAAACATGTCTCTCAGCATACCACTTTATTTTCCCCCAGGTGGCTACTATTCACTTGTAGGAAGATGTGCTTATTTAGATTACAACATTGCAGTGGGAGCAAAAGCCACCTTTCTTCTCTCAAGAGGGTTAGTCGAGTTTCTGTTGTTACGGAAAAATCCAGGTGGGAGGCTGCTCAGAGCCCATGGGTCCCTGCGGAACAAAGGAGTCCAGCCACCAACCGGAACAAATAGCGGAGACCAAAGTTTATTGCGCAACAGGTTCAGAGAGGAATTGAACCCCGAGAACGGGGTGACAAGGACTTTTAAAAGTTCCTATCTTATCCCAGCAGACAGTTCGCTAAACATCACCACTCCATCAGAAAAGGGGAGGGTTATACATGGTTAACATAGGAGGAATGTGTTGGGGTAACATGCAAATACAGGATATGTCTTGGGAAATCCTCTCCACTTCCCAGTGGGGAGGAGTTGCGGTGGACCACGTGGCCACCCACTCCCCACCAGGGGCGGGGGACTCTGTCCCCCGATGCCTATGAGATCCCGGCCACGTCAGAGACCGGCCAGCCAACCCCCAGAGAACTTCCTCTTTGGCTCGCTTCCTCAATCACCCGCCCTCCCTCCCTATTTTGCAGGTTAGGCAATGGCCTTGCTATGGACTTTGGTTGGTTGCCTTGGTTGTCCGAGGGGCCTGGTAGGAATTTTTCCACTTGGCAAATTGGCACTGGATGTTGGTTTCTATTTCCCTCACTGAGCAGCAACTGCAGTCACAAGACATTGTTTTGCATTCCACAGTCAGAGTTACTGTTGGATTCCCACGGGAAATGGGAGACTGGATGTGACGTACACTGGTTTCCTGTTTTTCACTGTTCTCTCGGTTTCTTTGTTAGAGAGACAGTTGCTTCTCTGCTCTCACAGAGGCAAGATGCATGTTTGTATTCTCTCAGCATAGAGTGGAAATAAAGTTAAGAATGTGGCACATACTGCTTATCCTTCTGCTGTGTGGGTTACTCTGCTTGGGCTCAAGATAAGACGAGCCTGTATCAGCTTCAGATGGGCCGAAGCTGGTCAAAAAATCTCACATTTTTGGTTATGGGCCCAGATAAACGAAATCGGAATGCCGGCAGAGGAACAGAGAGATGGAACAACGTTATCTGCTCTGCGCGTCAAGAAGATTGATGAGAGGTATGTGCTCATGCTCCGGGCAGCCTGCCAGCTCCTAATTAATGGCTTTATGGCTGGACTTTGAACTTTTGAAGCCGTTTGCCGTGGCACAGGCTCACAGGCTTGGGAGGCTTGAAAAGCGAAAGTGCTTTTGCAGAGTGCTATTGGAAGTTGCAGTAAACACAGACGCAGCTTGATTAATGACGCAGAAGGCTAATGCCAGAGTCATGGCGGCCCTTCGGGATGCTTTCGGGATTCCAAAGCTCAATAAGAAGAATTACGTGGAGTGGGTACTCTACGCAGAGGCTCTTCTGCGAAAAGAGGGTCTGTTTACAGCGAAAAGAGGGTCTGTTTACAACCCCCCAGCTCCAATATCAGATGAATGGGCAGCTAAGAATTCCAAAGCAAGGGGAACTCTTACATTGATAGTCTCCCCAGTAGAGCTCTGTCTGTTGCGTGATAAGACCTCAGCCAGAAAAATTTGGGACACTTTGAGAGAGGCTCATTTGAGGACAGAAGCTGGTGCTTCTTTGTTCTACTATGCCAAGCTGCATGATATGGCACTTGCTGAAGGTGCAGATGTGCGTACACATCTGATGGAGATGCAGAATCTGAGACATGAGCTGCAACAGAGAGGACTCACCTTTCCAGAGGCTGTGTATTCCTTCATGATACTACATTCTTTGGGTTCAAGTTGGGAGTCCGTTGCCACTCAGATTGCTGTTCTGCCAACTGCTCAGATCACAGTAGCCCATGTTACTGCCGTGATTCAGAACGAAGCAGACCGCTGAGGTGCTAGCTGCATGGGTAAGGGGGAGTCTTCACAGACGTCATCCCAGAATGCAGTGGAACCACCAGATGGTGTCAAAGCTTTGAAGGCAGTGAAATGCTACTCGTGTGGACGTCTAAGCCATATGAAGAGGGAATGCAGATTTCCCAGGGCCAAGACAGAGCAGCGCAGCGAAAGCTCATCGCGTGGAAAAGGTAAAGGCAAAGGCAAAGGTCCGGTGTCCAGGACAACGCAGCACAAGGCAATGGTCTCACGCTTCACTCCAAAGGTTGCAAAGGTCCAGAAGACGTCTAGATCTTTCTTCGTGGTGGATTCGGGCGCAACGCACCACGTATGCAACGATAAGCGACTGTTCATGTCTTTTACACCGCAGGAAGGTGCGATTCACCAGGCGGATGACCACACGATCCCCAGTCAATGCTACGGAACTGTTGTTCTTCACAGTTTGGACTTATCGATACAAGATGTGCTCTACGTTCCAGATGCCGCACACAATCTACTCAGTGTTGGGCAGCTAAATGAACGGAAAATTGACGTTTCCTTCAAGAACAAGAAGTGCACCATCACAAAGAAAAATGATTATGTATTGCATGCTGAATATGTTGATCGTTTGTTTGTTTTGTATTTTGATGATGTTGTGCAGGATGAAACTTGTTGCATTGCAGGTTCTAACAAAAGTTTGCATGCAGGATGTATTCATGATTTTCACAGGAAATTTGGTCATTTGCATTTTGAGGCAGTATCTAAAATGCCTGCCTTGGTTGAAGGTATGACTATTAAACCCTGCAGGTACCACATGAAGTGCAAGGCATGCGCAGCAAACAAGGTGAAAATGGCTGCGAAAGGTAAGGTGTCTAGTAGGCAAGCTACAGAACCATACCAGGTAGTGCATGCTGATTTGGTTGGTCCACTGTCGCCCTCTTTGGGTGGAAACAGGTACTTCATGGTTCTCATTGATGCATTTTCCAGGTATATTTATGTGTACAATCTCGAGCAGAAATCAGAGGCTTTTCCAAGGTTCAAGGAATTCTGTGCTTGGTTGGAAAATGTGCATGGTAAGAAGATAAAGATTCTTTTCTCTGATCGTGGGGGGGAATTCACTTCTCAGCAGTTTGAAGCTTTTCTGACTGAGAAAAGAATTCAACACAATTTGTCTAGTCCTCGCTCACCATTGCAGAATGGACTTTGCGAGAGGGCAAATCAAACATTGCTTCAAGGGTTGAAAACCTTGCTGCTTGATGCCAATCTTCCAGAGAGTTATTGGGCCGAATCTCTCTCTTGTTTTGTTTACAGTTATAATCGCAGGTTATCTTCAGCGATTGGTTGTACCCCCTATGAGAAGATGTTTGGCAAGAAACCATACATCAAACACATGAAAATTTTTGGTTCTGACATGTGGGTTCACACACCACAAAGCTCCAAATTAGGCAAGCGTGGATTGCATGGTATCTTTCTAGGTTATCAGAAAGGTTCTTACAGAATAATGATGACTGACTCTAAGACAATTAGGCTCACAAGAAGTGTTGAGTACAATGCCAAGTGGGGGGAGAATGTGGGAATTTTCCAATGTTATCCTGATGACAGTGATGAGACTGAGGATAGGCAACAGCCACAGCAGCAGCAACAGCCACAGCTGCCGCAACAACCCACACCCACTGATGAAGGTCCTGATTCTGAGTCTGAAACTGAATCGGGTGATTCAGAGGATTTCAAGAGTGCGAAAGCCTCTATGCGACCCTCTGAAGGCTCTGATCAAGAATTGGAGGAACCATTGTTCACTATAGGCCACTTTTCTCCTAAGAAGGAAGAGGAGACTGTTGAAGACCTACGGCTAATTTGCAGGTCACAAAGAGCCACAAAAGGCAGACCTCCAAAGAGATTTGCTGATGAGTTTGCTAAGACAGCAGTAGCAGCTGTTAAAAGCTCCAAGAAGGTATTTGAACCTTCAAGTTTCCAAGAAATCCAGGATTTGGATTCAAAGGATGCTGAGCCATGGTTAAATGCCATGAAGGCTGAGCTTGATTCCTTAGAGAGGAACAAAACATGGGAGCTAGTTCCAGTAGTTCCAGGAATGAAACTGCTTGGAAGCAAATGGGTCTTCAAAGCGAAGACTGATCAAAATGGCAAGATAGTCAGACACAAAGCCAGATTGGTAGCCAGGGGTTTTTCACAGGTACCAGGTGAAGACTATCATGAGACCTACTCACCCACCTTGAGGTATGAGAGCATTAGGCTTATGCTCAAGCTTGCTGCAGAGGAGAATCTACACATTAGTCACCACGATGTGAATACAGCATTTTTGTACGGATCTCTAGGTGAATCACTTTATATGCTTCCACCTGATGGCGTACAGGTAAAACAGGGATTTGTTTGTGCTCTGAAGAAGTCCCTTTATGGTCTCAAACAAAGTGCACGGTGTTGGCACACAAAACTCACTGAAGTATTGTTTTCTCTAGGTTTTCAGCAAGGGAAAGCTGATCCATGTGTATTTGTCAAAGAGGAGGGGCAAAAGAAGCTGTATTGTTTGTTTTATGTTGTTGATATTCTGTTCTTTTGGAAAGATGTCACAATGTACAATAACGCCCTAGCTCAACTGAAAGAGCACTTTGATGTGAAAGATCTTGGTGAGGTAAACAACTACCTATCTCTGGAAATAGAGAGAGATCAAGACGGTAACATTCTAGTACACCAGTCACGGAAAATTGCTGATGTGTTAAGCAAGCTAAACCTGATGGATGCTAACCCTGTAGACACACCGATGACAACAGGTTATCAGGTAGATGACACTGAAGAAGCATTTTCTGACACTACACTGTACAGAAGTATGCTAGGCAAACTAAACTTCATTGCCAGATGTTCAAGACCAGACATTGCTGTTAGCTGTAATTTGCTAAGCAGACAAGTCAACAATCCTACTGTTAAGGATTAGAAAGCTCTGAAACGCATAGCACGCTATTTGAAAGGCACTATGCATTACAGACTGAGATTTAACAGTCAGAAGTCTGGTGGTCTTGAGATATTTGCAGATGCAAGTTTGGGTGGTGACACTACAGACAGGAAAAGTATGTCTGGAGTTTGCTACATGTACAATCAGGGTCTATTTGATTGGTCATGCAAGAAGCAAACAACAGTTAGCTTAAGTACTTGTGAAGCTGAACTGAATGCACTGTCTTGTTCACTTAAGGATTGTGAATGGTTGTTACAATTCTGCAAAGACATGAAAATTCCTGTCAAATGTCCAATCCAGGTTTACCAGGACAACAAAGCATGTTTGGCTTTGCTGAATTCTGAAGGTTGTAAGCAAAACACGAAGCACTTGCAATTGAAGTTGCAACATGCTAGGGAACGTGTTCAGAAGGGACTCGTAACGGTGTCCTATATGCCAGGTAATGAAATTCCTGCTGATGTATTGTCCAAGGTTGTATCAAGGGATCAACACTGTACCTATGTGCAGAAGTTGGGTTTGTACTGATATTGTACGAACACGCTGCCCAGTGATGTTCACAGAAAGGGGGAGGATGTTGGTTTCTATTTCCCTCACTGAGCAGCAACTGCAGTCACAAGACATTGTTTTGCATTCCACAGTCAGAGTTACTGTTGGATTCCCACGGGAAATGGGAGACTGGCTGTGACGTACACTGGTTTCCTGTTTTTCACTGTTCTCTCGGTTTCTTTGTTAGAGAGACAGTTGCTTCTCTGCTCTCACAGAGGCAAGATGCATGTTTGTATTCTCTCAGCATAGAATGGAAATAAAGTTAAGAATGTGGCACATACTGCTTATCCTTCTGCTGTGTGCATTACTCTGCTTGGGCTCAAGATAAGACGAGCCTGTATCAGCTTCAGATGGGCCGAAGCTGGTCAAAAAATCTCACACTGGACACTTGGTTTTCGCCTACCTCATAGCAATCATCACAACTTTGTTAGGGTTGCGGTTAGGCATTGTTTGACCTTGTGTGGAGGAGGGGAGGTGTGGCTGCCACCTGCCCCTCCATGCTTAAGGGTATTCTGTTAAAGGAATCCGGGGGTGTTGATCTAGTCTGAAGCCCGGCTGGGGGGCTAAGGCCTTGACACGACCCCGACAGGAGCACCAGGGGGAGCTTGAGTTGGTTCGCATTGACAGGGCTCCCCCTACCGGTGGTTTACCCTTACTGGGACTTCCTGCACAATGGGCAGGAGTCAGATATACTCGGGTCCAATCAATGCCTAAGCCAATACCGCTCACATTCGCCGAAAAATTGATGCTTTTGAATTCTGCTGCTGGAGGAGACTCTTGAGAGTCCCATGGACTGCAAGAAGATCAAACCTATCCATTCTGAAGGAAATCAGCCCTGAGTGCTCACTGGAAGGACAGATCCTGAAGCTGAGGCTTCAAGACTTTGGCCACCTCAGGAGAAGAGAAGACTCCCTGGAAAAGACCCTGATGTTGGGAAAGATGGGGGGCACTAGGAGAAGGGGACGGCAGAGGACGAGATGGTGGGACAGTGTTCTCGAAGCTACCAGCATGAGTTTGAGCAAAGTGCGGGAGGCAGTGGAAGACAGGAGTGCCTGGCGTGCTCTGGTCCATGGGGTCACGCAGAGTCGGACACGACTAAACGACTAAACAACATCTAGTTTTGATTGGATTAACAGGGTAACAAGGTTTCGATTGACTCAGTCCGTTGTTCTCGCAGCGGGAGCTGTCATCACCTTGTCAGCGCTCAGTGGAGCGTGCAAAACAGCTGGAGCTGAGCTGCCTCTGCAGAGCCATGGCATTGCTGCGATTGGCTGAAGGGCTACATTCAAGGCCATCTGTTTGGCTAGAATGCATCCTCATGCAAATACATTGTTCATTCATCAAATACATCGATCGTGTATAGCATCGGGATACGGGGTCAGAAATGGCGCTTTCTTCTCGGGGTTTTGGACTTTTGTGTGGTGCTTGGTGCAACGTTGTGACGGGGCGAGGGGAGTCCTAGTGTGGCAGGGTTCCCTTGAGGTCATCGCCTCGGGCTCTACGTCTCTTACTCGGGAGTAAGACTTCATTCACATGCCCCCCCTCCATTCCGTAACACTCTTCATATGGACTTCATGGAGTGTGCTCTCTTGCAGGGTCTGCTTCCAGAAACTACTATTGCAGATGTATATATTTTGGCAGAAATGGTTTACAAATATGCACGATGGCAAGCAGGCAGACAGGAACAGTTACAAATCAACCTTGGTCCTGCCTAGCCTGGAAGCTGTTTCCAACTAGTGAAATGGAAACCTTTACAACCATCTACAAACCCCGAAGTTTGTATTTTCTTGAGCTTTCTCTAGAGAAGGGGCTGTTTTGTATATTGGAGCAGAATAGTGTATTAGTTCTCATGTTTTGTGTAAAGCAAGCCCTTGTTAAGTACCGTCAGCTGAATTGGGCTTGTGCCCAGATCTTAGCACACTAACCGATAAAACAGGTGAGGGTAACCTGTGGCCCTCCAGACGTTGCTGAACTACAATTCTCATCATCCTGCCCATTGGCAATGCTGGCTGGGGCTGAGGAATTTCAAGGAAGCTTTCGACTTCCCCTGACCTACACCTACCTACCCACTGAATGAAGGAGCAAGAAAGCAAAGGGCAAGTTCAGAATTCCAGAGTTTTCCAAATGCCATGGCATCTCAATGGGGCTCCCTTGCCAATTGATGGTAAAGCAAGCCATTGGACAGGCCATCATGCATGAGGACGGTTTTTCCAATGGATTTGAATCACACTTTGACTTTTTCCTAATTCAAGATAGTGCCTCACGGAAGCAGGGAGCTTTGCAGAGTCCTTGGGAGACTGTGGAAAAGATTGCGCAAGAGAGAGGCTTGGCACCAGAAGAAATTCATAACTTGCTGAACATCGCACTCAGTGCCAAGCTTGGTAAAGAAAACATGTTTTGGCTTCTTTTCTTTCCCCTTGGCAGCAAAGTATGTCAAAGTAGCTGCATTGCCCTGACTTCTCCCTTAACAAGAACCGGGGCTGCTTCTAGCTTGTGAGAAATTATCAAGAGTGAAGATGTTCAGAATGTTAAGCAGTGTCTTTCAATGTCTTGCAGGCACAGTGATAAGCACTAGGCTACTGAAGACTCTGATTCCCATTTCCGTAATAACAGAGGATTCTCTTATTTCAGCTGTGTCTTGGCTCTGTGCTCGCAAGTGTTCTAGTGACTTTCAGGTAACTTGGAAAGCATGGTAATGATGTCTTGGTTCTGAAGAATGATATTTTCCCCAGTCTGACTTAGTTATCCTGGTGATGATTCAGCTAGATGTTGTACACGCTGACCATATTCCAGAAGGGGTTGGTTGTCTTGGCCTTGCTTTGGCTTACTGAGATCTGTCTTCTCCCTATAGGTGCTCATTCTAAAATGGATAATTGTAACGTTTGACTTCATTGATCAGAAGGAAAATATGAATGCTCTCTATGGTTTCTTCTTCCGCTTCTTACAATATGAGAAATTGGTAAGATAAAAAGGAATGTGTTATTTTGAAGGAACTCGCTTTTATTCTGACATTAACCCAAATCAAACAATAAAGAGTACTTTCCGACCACACAACAGGACACCATGTGAAAAGTGGGGCCTTAAATACATTTGAATCAAATACATTTGGAACAAGTGATTGTTACATTTAAGGAACATTCTCTAGGCGATGAGTTTGGGGGGAAATACAGAAACCCATTCGGATACATTTGGATACATTTAGAAAAGTACAGCATTTTGAGGAAAAATACATTCAGATCCATTCTTAAAGTCAATGAGAAAGATACAGCAAAAAGGATACAATTCGATACAGCGAAAAACGATACATACATCACAGAAGGGGCGGCCTACAACAGACTCCTGTCTGGCAGGAAACCTGTTGATGGGTTTACCTGGCTGTTCATGGGTTTACCTGCATATTCTTTTGTGATGACAACTACTTACGGTATTTATGTATGTGTTTATATCTTAGACCTTCTAATGCTCCTAGCACCAGGAATTGACCAGATGGTCAGGATGCCCCCCCCCCAAGTATCTGTTGGAAGCAAATTTAGGAGTGGGGGGTGGAAGCACCTACTTGAGGGGAGCACACTTCTTCTGGGGATGCTTCCTCCTCCTCCTCCTCCTCTTCCCACTTCTCGCTGGGGCCTCAAGATGAGAAGTCAGACTGGAAGTCTCCTCGGAGAAGACAAAGGAGCAAGCATGGCTGCCTTTCCTCTTCTCCAGACCAGTTAGTTGGACTAGAAACCTTTCCCATCCCAGTTCTGCAGCTGGGGTGCCGCGGGAGACACTGGCCTCTGTCCCTCTTTCCTTCCCTCCCTCCTCGGATTCCATCTCTGCCTCCCCAAGGCTTGCCCAGCTGTTCTCCCCCAGAGAATGGTGCCTCTGGGGCTGGCCAGTGGGTGTGGGCTGCCAGGAGCTGAGGCGGCCTCAGAGGAAGCAAGCCAACTGGCGAGGGGCCCTTGCTGTTGGGAATGGACAGGCATGTCCCAGGCCCCTTTAATATATCAATAACAAATTGTTGGTACTAAAGGGTTAAGAGGTAACAAGTCGCTCTAATCACTGAGCAGCTGGAAGTCATTAAGCATCCAGGAATGTGAGTTATTTTGTATAAAGAGTCAGTTCACCCTCTTTTCTGTTTCTCCCTCTTCTTCCCCCCTTGACCTGACTCGCAGACTCAGTTTGTGGCCATGGGCGTGTTTGCAGATATGAGTTAAGTTCAGAGTAAAGTTTTCTTTATGCCGGAGATAAAAGCATGTGTGCTTTATCGCCAGGGTGTTTTTTTTTGGTTTTGTGAATAAAGTTTTTCCCTGAGTTCCAAAGTGCTTGCTCCAGGATTCTTCATTTATAAAAGGTACTGACTCTCCTGCCTCCTTCAGCCGCTGCACGAAATTCTCTGCTGAGATAAGACTTATGGCGTTGGAAGCGCACTGGACCTTTACTTAACATTAAACTAATTAAAGTTTAATGGACACAAATCAACACAATGATGCTATAATGATACAATCTGTATCATTAGGGGTGCATTGCAGCAGTCAATGCAAATCTCCATGAGTCGCCTTTCAGCCAGAAGCTCTGCAGCACAGGTGGTTCTGATGATTCCCCTGTAAGGAAGGCTTACAATGTAGGAGGCTTTGGGGCTTTGGGAGAGGGGGGAAAGTGGGGACATCATAGAAGTATGCATGATGTGGGAAAGGTGCAGAGCGATGTTTCCTCCTCATAATATCATAACCTGGATCTCTTTAAGAAAGCGGAATGATGGCAGATTGAGGCCACACAGAGAGTGCCTAGTGTCACTGAAGTTTCCTCCTTCCAGAGGCACTGACGGGGATGGCTTTAAGAAATGATTCGTCAAATTCATGGAGGGTTAGACCATGTTGCACCTCCAGCCGCAGAGGGATTCTACCTCTGCCTACCCGTTGCAGGCGTCCCCAGTGGGGAGAGTGGGGCTGCATTTGGAGTCTGCTTGGGGCTTCCCTTGGACATCAGCTGGGCTGCTGAGAGCTGGACTAGATGGGCCTTGGTCTGATCCTGCAGGGCTGTGACAATAAGAGCCTGGAGTATGGCTGCTTCACAAGCAATTCAGGGAACAGTAGTGCAGAGCTGCATCTCCCTGGGAAGGGGCACGTGCTCAGCAAAGCTGTCTCTTGCTTCTGGTCCTAAGAGTTGGGGTGGGGACATGGAGGTAAGGGGTGCAGCCTTCTGTGGAGGCCGGAGTCTCTCCCCTGCCTCTCTCTGCCACCTCTGAGGTGCCCGAAAAGGCAGATAGCAGAGGAAGCGAACCAATAGTCACAGTCATCTGTGCTGGCTCCGTATGACCTATTCTGACTGATGCTGCCTTTCATATTCATGCCCAAGAGCCTTTCCGCTCCAGAGATCTGGGGCTGAACCCGGGATCTGCACGCCAAGGCTGGAGTAAGAAAGAGCCCTTGCCAGCTGGCCACGTTGGGCGCCTGCCTGGAGAGTGGAAGCCAGGGGTTCGAGGGACCTCGTGCTGCTCCTGGCAACCCCCACCCAACCCGACGTCCTCCTCCGCCTGAGTGTATCTTCAGAACAACCCTCTGTGAGGGAGGCTAACCTGGCCCAAGGACTTGCCCAAGGTAGCTCAGCCAAGTTGCCAAGGCCAGCATTTAAGACCGCGCATCCATTCCCCTCAGATGAGAAAGTCGGAGCAGCTCAGCCCCCTTGTCTGCAAGCAGGCTGCCTCCTGGGAGGATCAGCACTTTTCTGACGGGACAGAAGCGCACGACTTCCCCCTCCCACTTGCCGCCCTCCCCAGTCTTTCTCCGGCTGCTCAGTTTAGTGCGCCAAGCGGCTCATCCCAGGTGGGAATTCGGGTGGCGCTGCCTGCAGAAGGAAAAGTGGCTGGCGCTAGCGGACACTCCTATTGTTCTTCTCAGGTAGGACTTCCGGGATCCAGACGAACGTTTTACCAAAAAGTATGGCTCGACTACTGATTTCCCATTTAAAGGATGGCAAAAAGACCTAAGTTTGGAGGACAGGTGAAAAAACCCACGAATTACATTTAAAGTTCTGCGAGATGCAAAGGAAAGCTTGCGTTTTAAACTTGCATTTTACAGCTTGTTGCTTGGTGCGGTTAACGGAATGGGGATATTGAGAAAGAAGAGACTTGGAATTAGAAGGTTAGGATTCCAGGGTTAGATGGCTTGGATATTTGTGGTAGATCAAGTCAGAGGAAATGCGCACCTTGAGAACCACTGTGGCATATTAAGAATCTGAAAATAGATATAAAGTTAGTTTATACACAAAGACTCTAATTTGGGATTCACCAGAAGACACTTTTTATAGACAAAAGGGTGACAGATAAAGAGAAATGGTTAATCTACTGAGAGTTCTTAAAGTGGAAACGGGGAGATTGTAAAATTAAAACAAGGGGTTTCTCTTTTACACTTAATAAAAGCAGGTTGGGGTGTTGTTTATGGGTTCTTTTTCGGCGGGGGGGGGGGGTTGCTGTCGCTGATGTTTATTTTTGGATTATATGATTTACGTGGAATCTTATTATTTATGTGGATTTTTTTTCAATTTCATTGTGTAGTTTTTGATATTTTGTTCATTGTTTACGACTAGTTTTGTTATGTTTGCAGTTATGGAATATTTTTTTTTTTTTTAGTAAGCTGCCTTGCACATGGTTTGAAATTTGGAAAGGCAACATACAAATAAATAAATGATTGACTGATTGATTGATTGATTGATTGAGAGATTCTAGTTGGAAATGAAGACTTGGGGTATGGAAGAGTGGAAGACGGGTTTTGAGATACAATTGTGCACATCATGTGATATCAAAAATGTACAAACTTTTGTTGAAATCCTAAATGGAAGAGGAACAGATTAAAAAGTGCATGATTAAAGAGGCAGGATTTTCTCTCTTTTTGGTTATATTGTACAGTTGTAATAGTGGTAACATATGTGGACTAAAGAGTTAAAATATACATTGAGTTATGACTTAAAATAGACTTTTAAATATATCTATATATATTTAAGTATTGTTGGTATCTAACTCCCGAGAAGTTATTTAGAATACATGAAAACATACCAAATGTTTGTTGGAAATGTCAAGAAGATGAAGGGACATTTTCTTGTGCTTGGTGGACATGTGAAATAGCTTAAAACATGAGATACAAATACATACATTGTTTTTGAAGGTTCCTATTCAACTGTTGGGACTTACCGATATACAGAAAGCCTTTCCTGACCATAGCGCTGCAGCAGTTCCCAGCCAAGTGCTAGGAAATGTTCCCCAGCAGATGCCATGCTAGGAGGTCCTGCACCACTGGGTTTTTCAAGTATTCAGAGAAATTGTGGATTTTAGGACTTAGAAATGGGTCAGTAGCTTCATTTGGCACTGCCAGAAAAGACTGCCCCTTCAAATTCTGTTTCTAACGCGTACAATGATTTAATAATAATAATTTTTATTATTTCTACCCCGCCCATCTGGCTGGGTTTCCCTAGCCAATCTGGGCGGCTTCCAGGAAAATATTAAAAAGACATTAAAACATCAGTCAGAAGGCCCTCAGTGCTGAACCTCAGTGTCCGGGCTGACCGATGGGGCTGTATTGAGGCACAATAGGGGGTGGCGTAGGGACTTTGCGCCGGTGATCGATGGTCAAGAAAAGACAACCTTTGTGCTGTTTTATGTCAGGAGTTGGGAATTCTAGAAGTAGTACTCCTTTTTTCACGTTCTTACTTCCTGTACTGCTTGAATGGAAGAGGAAAACTTCACTTACTAATTAATTATGTTAAGCGAGGCAAATGTTAGGTCAGGAAGCTCAGTGCAGTATACCTGAAGGAACATCTCCACCCCCATCCTTCAGCCCGGAGGTCCTCCTCCGAGGGTCTTCTGGTGGTTCCCTCCCCGCGAGAAGCGAGGTTGCAGGGAACCAGGCAGAGGGAGGGCCTTCTCAGTGGTGGCAGCCTCTCTGTGGAACGCCCTCCCTACAGGTGACAAGGAGATGAGCAACTGGCCCAGGGTGAGTGCCTGGCCCAGGGTCACCCAGTGAGCTTCAGGGCTGAGTTTGAATGCCTGCCCCCAGCATTCCTCCTCTGCAAGGCCTGACTCCTCCCATGACAAAGTCTGCTCACACACTCTCAAGCCCCCATGGATGGCTGAGACAGGTAAGGTTGTCTGTGTTGGAGGAGGGCAGGAGCAGGCAAGGTGAGCCATGCCCCCAAAGGAGGCAGCTGCAGCAGCCCCCTCCTCCTGCTGCCCTCCAGGAACAGGGCGGGGAGGGACCAGCCCCCAGGAAGGACATGAGAGCCAGTGTGGTGTAGTGGTTAAGAGCGGTAGTCTCGTAATCTGGGGAACCGGGTTCGTGTCTCCACTCCTCCACCTGCAGCTGCTGGGTGACCTTGGGCTAGTCACACTTCTCTGAAGTCTCTCAGCCCCTCTCACCCCACAGAGTGTTTGTTGTGGGGGAGGAAGGGAAAGGAGAATGTTAGCCGCTTTGAGACTCCTTAAAGGGAGTGAAAGGCGGGATATCAAATCCAAACTCTTCTTCTTCTTCATGTTTGCCTCCCTCTGCAGTGCTCAGAACAAGAGGGGAATGAGGCCACCCAGGCCCTCTGGAGCACAGAAGGGCTCACCATCCTTGACTTTCCCCCTTCAACTGCCTTTTTACCCAATCCCTCATTTTGAGGAAGTCTCCTCTTTTGAAGTCAAATGTGACTGTTCTGGATTTTCTTAGCAATTGCTGGTGATTGCCGGTGATTTCCCCAGGAGTAAAAAGGCCTACCTACTCTGGGCTTATTCTTGGGAATTACTTTGCAACAAAGAAGAAAGCTTTTCGTCTTCTGTTTCTTTTCATTTTTATGTTTTCAAAATGCTTGATATCTGACACTGATTTCTGTATATTGTGTTTTCTTTGTTTTTCAAGCTTTCATAAAAATAGCCTTTGAAACCAGCTGGTACAGTGGTCAGAAGACTTGCCTTCGTGTCCACAGAATGGAGAAGAAAAGTTCGCCCAACGAATCCCTGGGTGCGACCACAGAGACCTCCGGCTCCCACCTGGCTGAGCCTTCTCATTTCCAGCTCACTTCGATGCCCTCTGTTCCCAGAGATACCACTGGAAGAGCTGCTTCCCTTAGCCAGGAAGAGTTGGGGTCCCAGCAGCCTTCCCAGCAGGCCTCCCACATTTCCTCCTCCTTGGGCAGTGCTCCATTGCAGGTCCCCGAGCAGCTTTCCGAAGAAAGGCCCCATGGCACTGGCCAAAGTGTTTCCCTCCCATCTCTGGATGAGGTTTCTTCTTCCCAGTGCACCACCCAGGGAATGGGTCACCAGTGTGCAGCGACGTTCTCTAGTTTGCAGTCTGGGAGTAGGAAAAGTGTGATCACCTTTGCGGGGACCCAGGCTGTTTCCTCTACCTCTAAGTCTCCAGAGGGGTCTGTCCCAGGTCCGAGCACAGCTGATCTGGCTAAAGGCGGCCAGGGGCAAGGCCAGGTAAGTCCAGATTGAGAGGTAGGGAAAGGGCTTTGAGGCTGCAATGCCCTTCTTGAGTCTCTCCAGCTGGTTTGGACAACTGCCCCCATCCCTGACCCCTGGCCATACCGTCTGGGCCTGGTGAGAGATGGAGCCCCAGGACTTCCGGGTTAGCGCCATCGGTAATGGCGGCGTTCCTCTGACTGAGAGGAACCCGCTCCGTGGAATTCGGGTCGTGCCGCCACGGCGAAGGTGGAGACCCTTTAGAAATCCCAGGCGGATGAAGCCTGGGAACGTGGGATTCGGCTGACACCAGGAGTGCCCCCCTACCCACAGGGAAACCCCTTTTCGGGGGTTCCGAAGTGACGTGGGGTGAGCGGCGCGGTGTTTTGAATCGACCGCTATTTTTACGGAGTGAAGCCGCGTAGCCGTTGCCGGAGAGCGCTGACTTTTTCTTGTGGACAATTGGATTTCAAACAACAACCCGTGAGTAGAATGGAAATTGGATTTTTAAAGAATTTTTAAATTGGCACCGATCGGGGAAGGTCTAAACAGGAAGTCCGCCTCCCCTTTCTGTAAATAAACTGAAGCAAAGAACCTGTTAACTAACTTCGTGGAGAGTTTTATGTAAAGGATTTAAATTCCACTGATTGAAACTACCATCAATATTTTTTGGGGGGAAGCAGGGGAACCTGCAGGAGAAGGTTAAAATTCGGGAATTGAAGCGCCACTTCCCTAAACCCGGGAGTGGTCTGTGAGAGCCCGCTGACGGTGAATAGATAAATTTGACAGCTGTCAAGTTAGCTGTCAAGATACAAAGGAAGGACTTTGTTTCTACTGTCTGGTTTTGTTACAATATTACGTTTAAAAAGAAGGAAGGAACTGTTACAATTTAACATATGGGACCTTTGGGTCTGTGCTGGAAGGAGTGAAAAGGAATTTGAATCCCTCTAGAGCAGTGTTTCCCAACCTTGTGCCTCCAGCTGTTTTTGAACTACAACTCCCATCATCCCTGACTAGCAAGACCAGTGGCAAGGGATGATGGGAATTGTAGTCCCAAAACAGCTGGAGGCACAAGGTTGGGAAACACTGCTCTAGAGGGAGCTTTGGGATATTGTCGTAAGGAAGCAGCTGGGAAATTGCTTTTAAAGATAAAGCCCTGAGAAACCAGTTTTTGACCTTGGACTGTTTAAGGATGGCGGTTGGGAAGGAAATTGAGTGTGAACTGAACAGGATATTTTATCTCTTGGGAAAGCTGCAAGACCAGATAAATGTTATGGCTACTAATGTTGTAATCTTGGGAACAAAAGTGGGTATTAGTAAAGAAGTTGACAAGAACTCGGCACAGGAACCTCTTCCAATTGAACAAATTGAAAAATTTGAGAAGGAGAATCATGCTGTGATTAAAGTGATGAAAGGGGGAGCCGTAACCCTACAGAGGCAAATGGTGGACTACAATTTGAGGCCTTACATGATGGCAACTAGGAGAAGCAAATTTTTGGAGATGGAAGCCTGGCTTGGTCTGGAAAATGAAAGATGGAGAGATCATCCTATGTGGAGATCAAATGACTTTTGGGATACAAATCTGAGCCAGGTGGAGGTTGGAGCTTCGGGGGCCTTTGGATTTGAAAGGAGTGTGAAACAAGATTTGGAATATCCTATAGGCCCTATTTTTAACTATGGAAGTTTGGCAGGAAGGAATATGATTACTGTTGGGTTGGAGCTTCCCCGAGATCTGGTTTTCAACACCAAAGATTATCAAAAAGACCGGCAGAGGGGACATGAAAGAGACTTAAGAGCCTCGGACTTAAGATCTCCGGGTTGATGGTTTTCCGAGATTGATGGAACTATGGCTAGGGGCCGAAACCGGGGAGGGGATCTGGTGGAAGAAAATTGGGAATTTAAAGTGTATATAATATAATTTGTTGTGTTTTTTTTAATGAGAGATGGGAAAATCGTGGAGTTAAATCTTTTTTGACCCTAGGGGAAACGTATTAAGAATAAGTACAGATATGTAAGTTTTAATGAGAAATAAGATTGAATAAAGTAAAAGTGGATGGTTATTTGGTGAAAGAAAGAATGGAAAATTATAGTATATGAAGATAAGATATAGGGATAAAAATAAGATGAAGGATTTGCTGAAATATCTATATGAATTTAGAATACAAAGAGGGGAATTATAGTATGTTAAGATAAATTATTAGGATAAAAACAAAGTTGGAAGGATTTGCTGGAATATCTAATTGAAGTAGAATACAAAAATGGGAGGCGTGAGGAAGTCAAGGAAATAAGTGAATGTAAGTAAGTGAGTTAAAGGTTTGATTTTTTTTCTTTTTTTCCTGTTTTTTTGATGATGTTTTTGATGATTTTTTTTAATATATATATGTATTGTTTTTTTTCTTTCTTTTCTTCGATTGTTTTCTTTTTACCTTTTTTTTCTGTAACCTTTAAAATCTTAATAAAAATTAAAAAAAGAGAGAGAGATGGAGCCCCAGAACACCTGGAGTGCACCAGGCTGGGGAAGGATGTCGTGAGGTGGAAGGCAAAAGGAAGGCATTTCCGAACGGCAGCTTCTAGCTTAATGGCTCACCTGAGCCGCCATCCTTTAAACTGGGGAAGCAGCAGCGGCTCATCAGAACTCACAAGTTAGGAAGTCCTATGTTATAGTCCCCATCTTCTTGTTATGTCCTGTTGGTGGGGAGAATCGTGCTGTTTTCCTGTGGGTGGGCAGCCAGCCAGCAGCAGGCTGGCAGGTGGGCCCAGGGAAATGGCTTTGTTGGGGGAGCCTCAGAACTCGTCCTCTGCATGTTTGTTCCCTGTTGCCCCAAAGTGGGAACTGTCTTGCAATTCAGGCTTGTGGCACACAGGTAGAGAAGGGGAGCCGTTTGTGTCTTCAGATGCCTGGGAGAAGAGAGCAGTGGGTGGGGGCAGCCTCTGCTCCCCCTTCTAGAAAGGAGGCCTTTGCCAACATGGGTGCAATTCTGCTCCATGTGGGGAAAGTGTTTATCCATCATGGACTTGGGGGGATGCTGCTGCCAGCCAATATGGGCTTTGAAGGATATTTTTTTACTGTAGGCCTGTTTATTCTGCTGCATTTCAATGTTTGCCTATTTTCTGACCTAGTTGTAAAGTACCTTGAGATTCCCACATAACAGGTTGCAGGTAAATACTCTAAAAATAATAACTCCCCCCCATCATGTCACAAAGTCAATTGACACAGAGCCTAAAATAATGCCAACGAGCTCTTCTACCTGGAAGTGCAACATCAGCCCTTCAACACATCAGCATGATGTGCAGTTGTCACACGGCTACGACTCATAAGCCATGAATGCAGGTCTGAATAGTGCTCCTTTGGAAACCCCCACCCTCCATGCAGAAAAAGAGCATCTGCCCCTGAAATCCTTTCAGTATAAAGTGTATGAATGACAGGCAGCTAAAAAACTGTCTCCTCGGCTATTTGGTTCATGTGTCTCATAGAACACTTTGTGGGAGAGCTTGCTTGCAGATAGTTGGAGAGCCTTTTATTTGTAATTGCTCTGGTTGCTTAGAAGGGTAGTTGGCGGATGAAGTTAATCAAGTCAAGTTTAATCGTTTAACCTGTCAGAAAAAGGGCCAGTTTAAAACAGCGGCTGTCTAGTTCACAGAGTTCCTGAACAAGCATGCGTGGAAACACCGGTTTCTATAATAACTGAAATGTGCTTCATTTGCAACTAAGTAGAGCCTCTCTGCTAATGCAGAGCACAATCCACAGCTTCAGGCAAGGCCATTTATATACCCAGAATCCAGAGCAGCCTTTTCTCATACGCCTCTGAAGTACCACCACTGCAACACCAGCGCTTGGCCTTCTGGCACCTGCAGGCTAGGGAAAGAGCTCTTTAGCACCCTGGGGTGGAGCTCCTTCTCAGCAATAGCACTGTCTGCTCATTCCCAACTTCTTCAACCAGTGCCTCTGTGCCTTCTGTAAATGTCTGGACTAAATGTCTAGCAGGAAGTGTCTGTCCTCTCCAGGATGTTGAAATACTGAAGAAGGCGCCCAATAGCCCTAAGACGGGGGCGGAAACAGTACTTAAGGATGATCAAGCAAATTCCAGGGACATGGCCCTCCCAGTGTTAAGGTGGGGAGGTGGGGTTGGGAGTTTGCAGATAAGAGTCAAAAGTTAAAAATGTAAAGGCTAATGGAATTCTATTTAAAAATCAAAAGTGGGGGAAAGTCGGGATGGAAAAGTAGATATATATAGAATTCTTTAATGAGATTTTTTTTAAAAAAAACTTAATTTGGAGTGGGAACAACCCGCCCCAGCTGTGCACCCCAGCGGTCTGTGCATGTGGTAGAAGCCAGCGGCCCAGCCAGCAGCTGACATTGGGAGGTCCAACCAAAGACCTTGCTGGTCCGATATGCTTTTCTCACGCTGCCCTCTGTTGTAAACCAAATCTGCCCTTCGTCCCTTATGGGGTATGCAAGAGCCCGTATAGAGTCCTTAAGTGGGTTCCCTATTGGTAGGAGAAGATAACAGAGGTCAACCAGAGAATATTGAGGAAAAAAGCAGCTAGTAAGCCTGATCTTTATTAAAGCTGTTGCAACAGGGTGCTCCCCTCACACGCAGGAGGAGGGCCCACAACAAAGGTGTGCCCACCCTTATATAGACATTTTAAATTGCCCACCTTGGAGTCCAAGACCACCCCCAGAAACATCATACATACATCACAGAAGGGGTGTAGCCCAAGACCACCCCCCAGATACATCACATCTACATCATAGAAAAGGCGGTCTACAACAGAAATCTGAGTGCGTTGTTTATCTCCTGTCTGGCAGGTTACCTGTTAATGGTCACTTGATTGGATTACCTGGGGAACCTGGCCAGTCCTCTGAGATGGTAATCACTTAATTCCTGGGACAATGGGAAGGTTCCCTCTCCCTCCTTGGAGAGAAACCTTTGGTTAGTTTGGGAGTCAAAATGGTTT
Organism: Podarcis erhardii; assembly: GCF_964252035.2. Classification (NCBI taxonomy): domain Eukaryota; kingdom Metazoa; phylum Chordata; class Lepidosauria; order Squamata; family Lacertidae; genus Podarcis; species Podarcis erhardii. The sequence continues at coordinate 29,277,419 of NC_138506.1, read as the reverse complement.
AAGGACTGTATTCCTGTGCTGCTCCAAACATGTGGTTTCTATATTTATGCACGTGTTTGCTTGGTCCATTTATGAACATTTATGACCTATCTAAGACCTTCAAATTCTTATAAGACCATCCTCCAGATGCATCTTGGAAGCAGGCTGCTGGCGCAACAGCCCTCCCCAAGCTCGGAGCGCTGGGGATGAGGGGCCTGCGGCTCTCCAGAGGCTGCTGGAGCCTGGGGACCACATCTGGAGCGGAAGAGGCGCACCAAAACTCAACTCCTCACCTCGGTCTGGTTCCTACTTTAGCGAGAACTTCTTGGTTTATGCTGTGTAATTTATTGGTTTCTGCATTCGAAAATGGTGAGCCGCCTTGGGTTCCTTGGCCAGAAAGGCAGTGCGTTACAAATGAAATCATTCAGAAAGCTGGGGAAGGGACCTCCCAGCAAAGTCCCACCAATTCCTGCAAGCCGGTCGACGGGAAATGAGAATGGGGAGTTCAGGCGTGGTCGACCCCCCGTGGCCCGTCGCTCGCCAGACTGGCAGCCAACATGGCCGTGGGCTCCCCCTCTCTGCCACCTTGGGAAGTCCTCTGCCTACCGCTGAGTTTCCTTGGTGCCGCTAGCAAAGATGTTTCCGGCCTCTGTTATCTCCACCTCCCCGCGTCTCCAGCAGCCAATGATTGCTCGGGATCGGCCGCCGAAGAGTGAACCAGAAGCTCTTGAGGCTGCGAGCATCGAGGTCTCCGCGCACCCCTGCGCAATTATGCGCCATGCCAATGATGCCCTGATTCCTTGCGTCACTCCTGCTCTCGCGCACATCCTTCCTCTTCTTTTGAGCCATTTAAGAGCGGCTGGGGTCAGCGCTGTTGGTTTCTGCTTTCTTCACTGTGCAGTGAAGTGCTTGTCACGAGACAGGTGTTTACATTCCACAGTCTGTGCTGTTGGGTTTTCCCACGGGAAAGGAGACTGGATGTGACGTACACTGGTTTCCTGTTTTTCTCAGTTCTCTCCGTGCTTCAGAGGAGAGAGGAAGCTTCTCTGCTTGCAGCAGAAGCAAGATGCATGTATGTAATCTCTCAGCTTTGAAGTGTAAATAAAGTAATGTAGAGTATGTGGCACGTACTGCTCATCCTTCCGCTGTGCTCCGGACTCTGCAAACACAACATTTTTGGTTATTGGGCCCAGAACAACGCAGTCAAAGTGACGGATGGACTTCGGAGTGCCGGCAAAGAATGCAAAGGAATGCAGAGGGACGGATCGGACGATATCTCTGCGCGTCAAGATGATTGATGAGAGGTATGTTGCTCATGCTCCGGGCAGCCTGCCAGCTCCTAATTAATGGCTTTATGGCTGGACTTTGAACTTTTAAAAGCCGATTTGCCGGGACCAGGCAAAGGCTTCTAAGGCAAAGGCTGGGGAGGCTGGAAACCGAAAGCAGTTTTGAACTTGCCTTTGGAATGAGGCTTGAAGCAGCAGAGACGCAGCTTGTATAAAGCAGCTTGTTTAAAGCAGCAGAGATGATGCAGAAGGCTAATGCCAGAGTCATGATGGCTAGCTGCAGAAGGCTGGCTGATGCTTGTGGCACTCAGATTACTGTTCATGACACTGCTCAGCTCAGAGTAGCCTGTGATACTGCCATGATTCAGAATGAAGCAGACCGCCAGGGTGATAGCTGCATGGGTAAGGGGGAGTCTTCACAGACGTCATCCCAGAGTGCAGTGGAACCACCAGATGGCGCCAAAGCTTTGAAGGCAGTGAAATGCTACTCGTGTGGACGTCTAGGCCATATGAAGAGGGACTGCAAATATCCCAGGGCCAAGACAGAGCAGCGCAGCGAAAGCTCATCGCGTGGAAAAGGCCAAGGCAAAGGCAAAGGTCCAGTGTCCAGGACAACGCAGCACAAGGCAATGGTCTCACGCTTCACTCCAGAGGTTGCAAAGGTCCAGAAAACGTCTAGATCTTTCTTCGTGGTTGATTCAGCAGCGACCCACCACATGTGCAACGATAAGCGACTGTTCGTGTCTTTTACACCGCAGGAAGGTGCGATTCACCAGGCGGATGACCACACAATCCCCAGTAAAGGCTACGGAACTGTTGTTCTTCACAGTTTGGACTTATCGATAAAAGATGTGCTTTACGTACCAGATGCCAAGCATAATCTACTCAGCGTTGGACAGCTGAATGAACGGAAAATTGACGTTTCCTTTAAGAACAAAAAGTGCATCATCACAAAGAAAAATGATTATGTATTGCATGCTGAATATGTTGATCGTTTGTTTGTTTTGTATTTTGATGATGATGTGCAGGATGAAACTTGTTGCATTGCAGGTTCTAACAAAAGTTTGCATGCAGAATGTATTCATGATTTTCACAGGAAATTTGGTCATTTGCATTTTGAGGCAGTATCTAAGATGCCTGCCTTGGTTGAAGGTATGACTATTAAACCCTGCAGGTACCACATGAAGTGCAAGGCATGCACAGCAAACAAGGTAAAAATGGCTGCGAAAGGTAAGGTGTCTAGTAGGCAAGCTACAGAACCATACCAAATTGTTCATGCTGATTTGGTTGGTCCACTGTCGCCCTCTTTGGGTGGAAACAGGTACTTCATGGTTCTCATTGATGCATTTTCCAGGTATATTTATGTGTATAATCTCAAGCAGAAATCAGAGGCTTTTCCAAGGTTCAAGGAATTCTGTGCTTGGTTGGAAAATGTGCATGGTAAGAAGATAAAGACTTTTTTCAGTGATCGCGGGGGAGAATTCACTTCTCAGCAGTTTGAAGCTTTTCTGACTGAGAAAGGAATTCAACATGATTTGTCTAGTCCTCGGTCGCCATGGCAGAATGGACTTTGCGAGAGGGCAAATCAAACATTGCTTCAAGGGTTAAAAACCTTGCTACATGATGCAAATCTTCCAGAGAGTTATTGGGCCGAAGCTCTCTCGTGTTTCACTTACAGTTATAATCGCCGGTTATCTTCAGCGATTGGTTGTACCCCGTATGAGAAGATGTTTGGCAAAAAGCCATACATCAAACACATGGGAATTTTTGGTTCTGACATGTGGGTTCACACACCACAAAGCTCCAAGTTAGACAAGTGTGGATTGCATGGTATCTTTCTAGGTTATCAGAAAGGTTCTTACAGAATAATGATGACTGACTCTAAGACAATTAAGCTCACAAGAAGTGTTGAGTACAATGCCAAGTGGGGGGAGAATGTGGGAATTTTCCAATGTTATCCTGATGACATTGATGAGACTGAGGATAGTCAAAAGCAGCCGCAACAACCCACACCCACTGATGAAGGTTCTGATTCTGAGTCTGAAACTGAATCAGGTGATTCAGAGGATTTCAAGAGTGCGAAAGCCTCTATGCGACCCTCTGAAAGCTCTGATCAAGAATTGGAGGAACCATTGTTCACAATAGGTCATTTTTCTCCCAAGAGGGAAGAGGAGAGTGTTGATGACCTACGGCTAATTCGCAGATCACAAAGAGCCACAAAAGGCAGACCTCCAAAGAGATTTGCTGATGAGTTTGCTAAGATATCAGTAACAGCTGTTAAAAGCTCCAAGAAGGTATTTGAACCTTCAAGTTTCCAAGAAATCCAGGATTTGGATTCAAAGGAAGCTGAGCCATGGTTAAATGCCATGAAGGCTGAGCTTGATTCCTTAGAAAGGAACAAAACATGGGAGCTAGTTCCAGTAGTTCCAGGAATGAAACTGCTTGGAAGCAAATGGGTCTTCAAAGCGAAGACTGATCAAAATGGCAAGATAGTCAGACACAAAGCCAGATTGGTAGGCAGAGGTTTTGCACAAGTACCAGGTGAAGACTATCACGAGACCTACTCACCCACAGTGAGGTATGAGAGCATTAGGCTTATGCTCAAGCTAGCTGCAGAGGAGAATCTACACATTAGTCACCACGATGTGAATACAGCTTTTCTGTACGGATCTCTAGGTGAATCACTTTATATGCTTCCACCTGTTGGCGTACAGGTAAAACAGGGATTTGTTTGTGCTCTGAAGAAGTCCCTTTATGGTCTCAAACAAAGTGCACGGTGTTGGCACACAAAACTCACTGAAGTATTGTTTTCTCTAGGTTTTCAGCAAGGGAAAGCTGATCCATGTGTATTTTTCAAAGAGGAGGGGCAAAAGAAACTGTATTGTTTGTTTTATGTTGATGATATTTTATTCTTTTGGAAAGATGTCACAATGTACAATAACGCCCTAGCTCAACTGAAAGAGCACTTTGACATGAAAGATCTTGGTGAGGTAAGCAACTACCTATCTCTGGAAATAGAGAGAGATCAAGATGGTAACATTCTAGTACACCAGTCACGGAAAATTGCTGATGTGTTAGGCAAACTAAACCTGATGGATGCTAACCCTGTAGGCACACCGATGACAACAGGTTATCAGGTAGATGACACTGAAGAAGCATTTTCTGACACTACACTGTACAGAAGTATGCTAGGCAAACTAAACTTCATTGCCAGATGTTCAAGACCTGACATTGCTGTTAGCTGTAATTTGCTAAGCAGATAAGTCAACAATCCTACTGTTAAGGATTGGAAAGCTCTGAAACGCATAGCGCGGTATTTGAAAGGCACTATGCATTACAGACTAAGATTTAACAATCAGAAGTCTGGTGGTCTTGAGATATTTGCAGATGCAAGTTTTGGAAGTGACACTACAGACAGGAAAAGTACGTCTGGAGTTTGTTATATGTACAATCAGGGTCTATTTGATTGGTCATGCAAGAAGCAAACAACAGTTAGCTTAAGTACTTGTGAAGCTGAACTGAATGCACTGTCTTATTCACTTAAAGATTGTGAATGGTTGTTACAATTGTGCAAAGACATGAAAATTCCTGTCAAATGTCCAATCCAGGTTTACCAGGACAACAAAGCATGTTTGGCTTTGCTGAATTCTGAAGGTTGTAAGCAAAACACGAAGCACTTGCAATTGAAGTTGCAACATGCTAGGGAACGTATTCAGAAGGGACTCGTAACGGTGTCCTATATGCCAGGTAATGAAATTCCTGCTGATGTATTGTCCAAGATTGTATCAAGGGATCAACACTGTACCTATGTGCAGAAGTTGGGTTTGTACTGATATTGTACGAACACGCTGCCCAGTGATGTTCACAGAAAGGGGGAGGATGTTGGTTTCTGCTTTCTTCACTGTGCAGCGAAGTGCTTGTCACGAGACAGGTGTTTACATTCCACAGTCTGTGCTGTTGGGTTTTCCCACGGGAAAGGAGACTGGATGTGATATACACTGGTTTCCTGTTTTTCTCAGTTCTCTCCATGCTTCAGAGGAGAGAGGAAGCTTCTCTGCTTGCAGCAGAAGCAAGATGCATGTATGTAATCTCTCAGCTTTGAAGTGTAAATAAAGTAATGTAGAGTATGTGGCACGTACTGCTCATCCTTCCGCTGTGCTCCGGACTCTGCAAACACAACAAGCGCCCCCTCCCTTTCCCCTAGTCCTCCCAAATCACTACACTTTCATGTTGCCTTTTGGCCTCCGTTGTTGAAGGAGCTCTTTTTAAGAGATCCGGGGTGGCATAGTGATTAGTTTGTCAGACTAGGACCTGGGAGAGACCTGGGTTCAAATCCTCCCACTCGGCCTCGAAGCTCCCTGCGTGTGGCATTAGAGGCCAGTCCATGGAAGCCAACTCCTAGGGGTCGAGGTCCCTTTCCCCACCCCGTAATCAAATATTTGGGTGGGACAGTCGATTATGCAGGAAGGGGCTTACCTGCCCTCCCACAATATTTCATACAAGTTGCCCCCCCCGGGCCAGTCACTGCTTGTCACTCTAGCCTACCTCACAGGGTTGTCGTTGGGATTAGATTGCGCCACTCTGGACGCCACCTGGATGTCACATTGAGCTCCTCCGAGGAAAAGAGGGGATATAAATGCACTGAATGAATGAATAAATAGCACCCGACCAGGGTGTCGTGTTGAAATGTGTGCCCCTCCTTCTCGTTCGCTCCCTTTTTCGTGCGCCCATTTGCTCCACGCAGAATAATAGAACAGAAGAACGTGGCGCAGTTGCCTTTTGCCAAGTCAGAGACTCCTGGTCTATAGAGCTCGGAATTGTCTCCACTGACTGGCAGCATCTCCTCATAGTCTTCTCCCAGCCCTGCTTGCTGGAGATGTCCCTGGGGACTAAGCCTGGGACCTTCTGAACTATAGCCCTTCTCCACCCCTCGCGGCGACCCCTGGTGGATAAAGCCACGCGAAGGCCAGTCGCAAGGCATCACGGGGTATGGGCACTCTGCATGCACTCAAAGGCACTGCAATGGTATTGCTAGAGAGTGCTGCGATGGGATTCAATCGGGAAGGGAGAACCCTGTACCTCTGCCACGTTAAGCTCCTTGGAGAACGAGGTGGGATACAAATGCAAACAAAGAAATATTTTGGACTACAACTCTCGCTTCGGCAGCACATATACTAAAATTGGAACGATACAGAGAGAGATTAGCATGGCCCCTGCGCAAGGAAAAAGGACTTCCGGAGGCGGCGCGAACGGCAATGGCGGTCCTCTTCCTTTCGTGAAGAGGAAGCTCCGCGGAAAACGGGTCGTCCGCTACGGCGAAGCGGAGACCCACACTGAAAACCCACAGGCAGCAAGAGCCTGTGGTCCTGGGACTCGGCGGGCGCCAGAAGCGGCTCTCAAAACGCAGAAGGAACCCCGTAAGGGGATCCGGAACGTGGAGGGGGTATCGCGGCGCTGTGAGTCGATCGCTATTCCTGTGGAGTGAAGCCGCATAGCTGCTGTCGGTGAGCGCTGACCTTTTTTCCTGGAGAGATTTGATCTAAAGCAACAACCCATGAGTAAGAGGGGACTGTAAAATTTGAGCTTAAATTACTGCTAAATTTGGCTGAAAGCGGAGAGACGCAAACAGGAAATCCGTCTTCCGCTGCTGCTTAAACATCAAAGCAAAGACTCTGACGTTTGGAGCGTTTGAAGAGGCGTTTAAAGAAAGATTGATCTGTGCATTCAATGAAACTGCTTTTGTGTAAAGTGAAGACCTAACTTAATTTTGTGATTTATCTTATATATGGACTGTGCTAAACTTCCTCTTTTGGAACTGCATTTTATTAAGAAACCCAGGTACTGGGGCTGCCTGAACAATAGAACTGTCAGACTGCAGACTTTGTTACTTTGAAACTGGGACTTGCTACAATCTGAGTATTTATGGACTTGATATTTTGAAACACCATTTTGGCACTTGTTAGAGACAAAGTAATGCATCCTAAACCAACTCTGCTAAATACAAGTTAACTGAAGGCTCTTGGAAACTTAACTGGATTTTATTGATTTTATTGACTTGGCTTCTTCCCTCAAGACATTATGAGCTCCCTCTAGAGGACTTTGGACTTATAGATGTGACTTAACTTTACTTTCTCTTTCCTTTCCTCCTATTTGACTGTTTACTCTCTGGGCTGCTGTATTCCCATGGGAACAACTTAGCTTGACCTTGACTGCTAGACAAAATTGGTATGAGTGGCGCAAGAAAAAAAGAGGCCAGAATTAGAACCAGACAAACAACTCTAGCCTTAGCCTCACAGGCACGCAGATCTTCAGTTCCTACTCTGCCGGTGGCAGGAGAAGAAGAATCTGAGCAACCACAGCTGGAAGATATGGCTGCAGGATCATTTGGTTCAACTTTAGAGAAAATCTTGGAAAAATTGGAAACCTTGGACAAGAAAGTAGATGAGCAAACGGCCAAGATTGATCAAAATGCAGCCTGTCTAAACAAGATAACTGAACAAGTGGCTCTGAATGTACAAGCAATTGGACAGCTAACTGAAGCCACTGCAGAAAACCGTAAATTGGTTGAGGCAACTAGCCAAAAAGTTGGAAACTTAGAACAAGAGGTAAAGCCACTGCACAAACAAGTTGGTGAGCAACAGATGTATTTGTCTATGATAGAACTGCGGAACCGGGAAAATAATTTAAGATTGAGGTCGATACCAGAACTTGAACAAGGAAACTTAATTGAGTTCCTGACTAAAGAATTTTCTAAATTTTGGTCTTTAGAAGAGGAAAAGGATTTTAAAATTGTGTCGGCCTTCAGACTTGGAAAGTTTGCGAGGAAAGACAAGCCCAGAGACTGCCTGATAACTCTGAGATCGAAGGAGGAAAGAGATAAAATACTAGGCCTTCACTACGAAAAGTCACTGGATTTCTTGGACAGAAGAGCTGAAATTTACAAGGACATTCCGAAACAACTTCTGGACCTTAGATCCATCTATCTTGAATTGGTTAGACTGTTGAGGAGCAACTCAATCATCTTTAGGTGGGAATTTCCTCAGGGCCTATCCTTTACCTTCAGAGGGAAGAAGGTTAAAATTAAAACAGCTGAAGATAGAGATAAATTTTTGATTGCCTACGGAGAGGACCTTCAGAAAGGGATTGAAACACCCTCGGGGCCTGGACCATTAGTTGTACCCCCACCTTTGGAACCTGAAGATCCAGAGAAAAAGATACCACCACCAGAGCAATAACAGATTTATTCAGGATGTCTCTGCAACTTCTGAGCTGGAATATTAATGGATGCAACTCCCCGGAAAAAAGGAGGAAGATATTTCACATATTGAAAAAAGAACAATTGGACATTATCTGTTTGCAAGAAACACACGTGACTAGGCTCCATAAAAAAGTTTTAATAAATAAAAGATTAGGCCAAGAATTTATTTCTTCGGACAGAGTGAAGAAAAGAGGAGTGGTGATCTATGCAAAGGAGAGCCTGTCACCAAAATTAATTTTCAAAGATGAGCAAGGAAGAATTCTGGCAATCGAGGTACAACATCAAGGAGAGAAGCTTTTAATATTAGGAATTTATGCACCGAACGAGGGGAAATCGGAATTTTACAAGAAGTTGCATGAGAGTATGCTGGATTATCTGGACTATGACAACATCATTATGATGGGCGATATGAACGGGGTGGTATCAACCAATATGGACAAGTCACATAGCCAAAGTGTAACAAAAGATGGCAGACTACCTAAGACTTTCTTCGAACTGACTGACAATATGGACTTGATTGATATTTGGAGGACAAAGAACCCCTTGGGAAGAGAGGGAACATTCTTTTCTGAAGCCCAACTGACATGGACAAGAATTGACCAAATATGGATATCTAGAGGTTTGGCACCTAAGATCAGAAAGGTGGAAATCTGCCCAAAGACCTGCTCCGACCATAATGCATTGAAGATGGACATGACACTACTGCCAACCGGTTCCTTTAGATGGAAGATGAATGACAATTTGTTTCGAGATCAGGAGATTACTAAGAAGGCCCAAAAAACTTTGAAAGATTATTTCGAGATAAATTTGAATATGACGGTGGAAAAAAGAATTATCTGGGACGCAAGCAAGGCCGTGATGAGGGGGTTCTTGATACAACAGAATGCCGTTAAGAAAAGGACACAAAATGAGAAAAAAGACACTATTTTGGAACATTATAGACATCTTGGAACTCTTGCAAACAAATATTAATACAAGAGCTGTGTTAATTTTCATAGATGCGGAGAAGGCCTTTGACAATATTTCCTGGAAATTCATGAAGAAAAATCTGGAAGGGATGGGAGTGGGCCGGGGATTTGAAAATGGGATAGATGCAATCTATTCAGAACAAAAGGCCAAATTGATAGTTAACAATGTGGTTACAGAAGAGTTTAAAATTGAGAAAGGGACACGACAAGGCTGCCCTATTTCCCCACTGTTATTTATTTCAGTTCTGGAAGTGCTCTTGAATATGATAAGAGGAGACCAGTTGGTTAAAGGAATCCAGGTCGGAGCGAAACAATACAAACTTAAAGCTTTTGCAGATGACTTGGTCCTGACTTTACAGGAGCCAGAACCCAGTACGAAAAGAGTATTACAATTGATCCAAGAGTTTGGTCGAGTGGCGGGATTTAAATTGAACAAGCAGAAAACTAAGGTATTGGAAAAAAAATTGACAGTTACAGAGTCAGAAAGGTTTCAGAAAGAGACAGAGTTAAATGTGGTTAAAAAAGTAAAATACCTAGGGGTAAATATAACAGCAAAAAATCTGAGTCTTTTTAAGGATAACTATGAGAAATGCTGGTCAGAGATTAAGAGAGACTTAGAAAGTTGGACAAGATTGAAACTTTCCTTGTTAGGCCGAATCGCTGCTATAAAAATGAATGTATTGCCAAAAATGTTGTTTTTGTTTCAAACTTTGCAGATTGTGGACAAAACGGAGTGCTTTCGGAAGTGGCAGAGAGATATTTCCAAATTTGTCTGGCAGGGCAAAAAGCCCAGAATTAAGTTTAAGATATTAACTGATGCGAAAGAAAGAGGGGGCTTTGCCCTGCCAGACTTAAGGTTGTACTATGAATCAGCAGCTTTCTGCTGGTTGAAAGATTGACTGCTTCTTGAAAACAATGATGTTTTAGATTTGGAAGGATTTAACAACGCTTTCGGATGGCATGCATATTTGTGGTATGACAAGGTTAAAATTCATAAGACTTTCAAGAACCATATTGTCAGAAAAGCAGTGTTTAATGTCTGGGCAAAATACAAAGACTTACTGGAAAGTAAAACTCCAAGGTGGCTTTCACCATTGGAAGCTAAAGCCTGGAAAAGACTCAATATGGAGGCCAAGTGGCCGAAGTATTGGGAAATATTAGAAAAAGATGGAGATAATTGGAAATTGCAGAGTCAGGAGAAAATGAAAGACAAAGTGCGAGATTGGTTGCATTACGCTCAGATTAAAGAAGTTTTTAAACTTGACAAAAAGTTAGGATTCCAGGTGGAAAAATCGAAGTTAGAAACTGAACTATTAGAGCCTAAGACTAAGGTACTTTCAAGAATGTATAACTTGCTGTTAAAATGGAATACACAAGATGAAACGGTCAAATCGGCTATGATAAAGTGGGCACAGGACATTGGTTATAACATCATGTTTGAGGACTGGGAGAGGTTGTGGACTACTGGGCTGAACTTTACTGCATGTAATGCTCTGAAAGAAAATATTATGAAAAAGATATATAGATGGTATATGACTCCAGTCAAACTTGCAAAAATATACCACTTGTCTGATAACAAATGTTGGAAGTGTAAAGAAAATGAAGGAACATTCTTTCACCTCTGGTGGACTTGCCCTAGAGTGAAGGCTTTCTGGGAAATGATATATAATGAGCTGAAAAAGGTATTTAAGTATACCTTCCCTAAGAAACCAGAGGCCTTCCTTCTGGGTATCGTCGGCCAGAAGGTGTTAAAGAAGGACCGAACATTTTTTATGTATGCAACTACAGCAGCAAGAACACTTGTCGCTAAGCATTGGAAAACCCAAGATTTACCCACACTGGAAGAATGGCAGATGCAACTGATAGACTATATGGAACTAGCCGAGATGACTGGCAGAATCCAAGACCTGGGAGAAGAGACGCTAGAAGAAGATTGGAAGAAATTTAAGATCTACCTACAAAAATATTGTAAATTATATGAATGTTAAGAAGGATGCTAGAATATAAACAACTGGGCACCATTAAGTTAAATATGTGATATATGAAGATAAGTTAAATTTAAGAAAAGAAAAATTTTTGGAGAATTTTTATGATATATTTAATATTTTAAGATTTGAATAAAGGATATCTAAAATTAGAGATACAATATTGGAAAATTAGACAACAAGAATGAAAATAAGGGGATAAATTTGCTGGAAAATTTTTTTTTGGTTAGGAATGCAGGAGCGGGGGATGTGAGGGAGTCCAAAGATGATAAGAAAATTATGTTAAGAGATATGTTACATTGTTTTGTTTATTGGTATTGTAATTAAATTAAAAAATTGCTAATAAATATATTTTTTTTAAAAAAATACAACTCCCATCAACCACCATCAGCTGGGGCTGAGGGGAATTGTAGCTCAGAAACCTCCGGGGTGAGGCCCAAGGTTTCATCACACCTGCTCCGCCAAGGCACAGAACAGAAGAATCTGGCGGACACTGGTGTCCATCTAACCCACCGGTATTGTCTGCTGTGCTGGCAGCATCTCTCCGGCCAAGGGTCCTTTTAAGGGGGGGGTGGGGGTGCCAGGGATTGAACCTGGAACCTTTGGCATGCAAAGTGGGGGCACTTCACCACCAAGCAGATCTCTCCCCCCCCCCCATGGTGCCTGCTGTCAGAGGGGGCTCCGGCCAGCCAGGTTCTGCACAATGGGCGTGCCCAAAGGACTCCAGTGAGGCCCGCATCCCCGTCCACTGCTTGGCTGGACACTCAGTACTGCTCAGGATAGGAGGCTATTTCCTTGCAATGGTAGAAGAAGCTGAGCACCCGATTTAAACAAAAAATAAATAAACAATGTAGTATGTAATATGCATAGCATGTATCCAGGAAAAATAGAGCTTGCAAATTTTCTAATACACATGGGTCATCACTTCTTATTGCTGAGAATAAATTGAGGATCTTGTGTGACATTGTAATGATTACGATTATGATTATATTTAGACCCCGCCCACCCAGCTGGGTTTTTCCAGCCACAATTGTATATTGCCACAGAAAGAAATATTAAAAATTAAGAAGATTAGTTGTTTGCCCACAAATCTTTCCCTATAGACCAATATTTGGATTCTTCTTAAACATTCTCCACAGTTTGAGGAAGTTCCAGGCAGCTGTAAAAGTTATAAACAGTTCCATGAAGTTTTAAAAAGTGCTCATAGTTATGAGTAGTAACGTTACATATACGATGTTTCCAACTTTTCATTTTGGGGCGACCTTTTTTCATAACTGAGAATACTTAGTCCCTTTTCCAGTGTTTCTAAGCAAAAGTGCATCCCTTTATGATACAGGAAACTGTTTTGGGGGAAGAAAAGAAAAGTCAACAAGTTACACCCCTAGTGCCCACACAAACACACAGACACGCCTTCTTGGCACTGCCTGCTTTCATCCACATGCCTTGGGATATGTGTGAGGGTGCACCCCCCCCATACACGAAAACCCTGTCTCCACCGGCTTATCACACAGCTCACCCATGAGCATGCCTGAGTCTGGATGTGCAACTGGAGAGGGTGAGAAAAACAGTCACCCTGAACCAAATTTGAAAATTGCAATGGATAGAGAGGGGGGGAAGGATTAGATTCTCAATTATACTCTCTATTGCTTCATGTAGGTTATCAATGGAACCCCTGAAAAAGATATGGCACACAAATGATTCCCAAGGATGGGAATAAAATCTGCTTCCAGATTTCTTTGGGGAAACTCCTTGAAACTATTGCACAGATGGGAGAGCAGGAGCTGGTCGCTCGCGCATGCGCCTGGCAGGGACCTGGCCTCGTCGTGAGCAGCAGAGCTTCCCGCCGTGGGGCTCACGGCGGACTCCCGAGAAGGGCACGGAGGCTGCAGCGCCTGCTGTCGCTTACTCCAAAGTAAGTGTGTACGCACTTACCTGGGACTAGTTGGCCCGATCTGACTCAATGCACTTACTTCTGAGTAGGCATTTAGGGGAGGGGGTGAAATGTCGCGTCTGCCTGTTGTGCCAACAAGGAGAGGGAGCTTTCTTGCAGGAAAATCGCCAGGAAAGTGTTGTTCTTATTACACCTGTTGCTTGAGAGAACTGCCAGCATGGCAAGGAGGCAAGGTGCGCGCCCAAAGGGCGGCAGACCCGTGTATGGCTGCGTGTGTGTGAATGTGAAGTTGCGTGCAGTGGGCGAGAGACGAGACCTGCAGCCAGGGAGAAAGTGTGGTTCCCACAGGCTTTCTCATGGGAAGCGGGCAAGGCAGGGAAGAGGCGCTTGCCCTCCGAGGCTGCAGCAGGACATGATACAAGAGCGAGCGCGCAAGAGGCGTGAGCCACCCGTGCACGCCAGGCACAGATGGCAGCAGCGGTTCCCTCCGAAAGCGAGGGGCGGGGATTCGTCTTCTGAGGGTATAGGCAGCAAGGAGCCAAAGACAGCTCCCAAGCGTGCAAAGGGAAGGCAGTGTGGTGTGGCGGTTAGAGAGCTGAACGTGGGGGCCGACCTGATCTTACTCAGAGCAGAGCCACGGACATTACGGGACACAGAGAGAGTTTGGTGAGAGCCTGCAGTTCTATGATTCTTTGAGAGGAGGAGAAGGACTTTTCCCTACCCGCTTTCTCAATGCCATCCATCATTTTAAAAAAAATATCTTATATCTATAAAAACATATCAGTTCCAACAGTCATACAACAGATCTTCTCATCTTATACAATATTTTAGACTTCCGTCAACACCTCTGATGATTTCCCATTCTTTATCACTTATTCTGCATTTCTTAATTTCTAGATTACATTTAATTATCCTTAACTAATAATGCTTTTCAGAGTCTTTCTTGCAGTATTTCAAACTATCCACCTTACCAAACTTCTTGCAGTCCTACTAGCGTAATCTGTTCATCACAATTACTTTTCAAATACTTCATATATTTACTCCAGTCTTCTATGAATCTCTGATCCCGCAGGTTTCGAATCCTTCCTGTTAATTTATCTAATTCTGCATAGTCCATCAACTTCACCCTCCATTCTTCTTTCATTGGTAGTTCTTCTTGCTTCCATTTTTGTGCCAATAATATTCTTGCTGCAGTCATTGCATATAAAAACAACTTACAATCCTGTCTATTAATATCATCTCCTACAATGCCAAGTAAAAATGCTTCTGGTTTCTTAATCAATGTATATTTCAACATCTTTTTCATCTCATTATATATCATTTCCCGGAAGCTTTTCACTTTTTTACATTCCCACCACATGTGATAAAAAGGTCCTTCCTTTTCTTTACATTTCCAACATTTATTACTTATTTTATACATTTTAGCTAATTTTACTGGGGTGATATAACACCTATACATCATTTTCATCACATTTTCTTTCAAAGCATTGCATGCAGTAAATTTTAATCCTTCCTTCCACAGTTTCCCCCAGTCTTTTAACTGTATATTATACCCCAAATCTTTGGCCCAGTGTATCATAACCGACTTTACCTCTTCATCTTTCAAATGCCATTCAAGCAGCAATTTATACATTTTAGACAAAAAAATTTATTTATTATCCAATACATCAATTTCAAATTTTGATTTGTTATCATCAAATCCTTTCCCCCTCAAATCCTGTTTAAACATTTCATTGACTTGGCAATAGTGCAGCCAATCACTTACATATTCTTTAACCTAAAAGAATAAGCACTTTAACCCAAGTGGTTAGCACGCTGTCCACCAGCCCAAAGAGTGCTGGATTGTCTGTGTGCCGCTTGTTCGCTTATGGTAGTCTGTTGTAACATACACAGAGCTACTCTCTCAACCGGAAAGGAGAGTAGAACACTTCAAAATGAATAAATTAATCAGCCACAGTGATACGTTGCGGTCTTAATATTGATCCCTTAATTGGTCTAGGGGTTTTCAATTCAGCTATGCAGTTGTTCCTCGCAATATTGACTTGATAAAATGCTTATGGCCCTGAGAGGTAGTGCCTGGCCCATGGTCACTCAGTGAGCTTCATGGCCTGCTGTGGATTTGGACCCTGGTCTGCCCAGTCTTAGTTCAACACTCTTAGCGCTACCTTTTACTGAAGAAAATAAACTTGTTCAGAAACAGCATAGTCAAAGAGCATACACCGAGTGCTCCTAGCAGCCTTCTTCGTCTTCCCAGAGGCACAGCTCATAGTTACTTATTAACTGGAGTCCTGGAGCCGCTCTGTCTGCAACACAACATACTGGTTGAGACACACACACACTCTACACACAGACTGAGGCCCACAGAGATGGCTGGTTACATTTATAGGGAACCCAAGATGAGTCCTGAGTCACAGTGACCCAGCATTTGACTGCTAACACTTAGGCTTGACAGATTTGTGTAGCCCTCGTAGGCCGCGCTGCCTAGGCCTGGCCTGCTTCTGCTCTCAAGAACCTTTGTCTCCTGACAAAACCTCAGCCCTGTCCTTAAGCGCTTAGCCATCTTCTGGGTTCTTGGGACAGGAGCATGCAGCTAAAGTGTCCCATCCTTGCTGCTCCTCACCAGTTCAGAGTCAGGCAGGTCTTTGGCCAATTTGTGGCGATGCATCAACTTTGATGTGATCGAGAGAAGTGAAGCTACTGTGGAACCATTGCTCTGCCAAGTCCTCAAGGGGCGGTACAGAGTTCTCCTCCCTCCCACTTAGTCCAAATGTAGCACCCTGCTTGTGGTTAACGCTTAGCTGGAATGAAATATTCAACGCAGCAATAAAGAAATTAAAATAGTAATTTATTTGTCAGACAAATAAAGAGGCACAGTGGTACATGGTTACCAAGCTCTGGCCTGGCCTCTTGCCATCCTGGCCAGCACTTATATTCCCTTAATCCAGCCCCCTTTGCTCCTCCTGTGGCTGCCTCTGTCCAATCAGCCTGGTTGAAATTCCTATTGGCTGTTTGTTATAACCAATCACAATAGATACACCCCCAAAAGGTACACCCAGTTCCTTGCCCTTATAAGGGAGACAAAGAGCTATCCTATATGACATATAAGTAATAATATATCTTACATGGAATCTTAATTACCAGCTCACCTCTTGCCCTATTGCCCTATTGCCTTCTAAAACAAATGTTTAATCTTAAATTTTTATCTTAAACATATGTCAAGGATATTGAGTTCACATCAACATTGAAAGATCTCCTTCATTTGAGAATTTCTAAACAAAATGCCTGACAGCCATTTGTCATGAGTGCTTGCTGGCGTCTTTCTGTCTTGCAGGGGAGCTGGGCTCGTTTTGCCCCTCTGGTCTCACAGCAATATGACTCTATGAAATAAGAATTTAGCATTTCTTTCTTTCTAGATCCTTTGCATAATTACATTTAAGCCAGCATATTTCATACATAACATATATAGCTTTTTAGAAGGATAAATCTCCTCAAAGTAAAAGGAAGGAACAGTTTACAGCCTCAAAATAAAAAGTGAAGGAAAAAGTCTCTTCCCCTGTTTACACTCCCCTCCTTCTCCAGCCAGTTGTTTTCTCTTCCTTTGCTCTTGACCTTCTGTCCTGTGGCTCAAATTTAACGGTTTTATTTTACTATTTACCGACTCTTAATTATGTTGGGTCTATGTAACCTTACTCTTGACCTGTAATTCCCTGTTTACGACTTTAAGAATTGTCTTCTGCTATAAATCAAAGGGGCCCCTTGTCTAGGAGGAATTGCCAAGGAGGAATTGTCAAGGCCTTTTCTCTGCCTGGCATGAAACATCAAAATATAAGCCAATATAAGCCTTGATTAAAAATACAGTCTATATTCAGATGCCACATTCCCCCCTTTCAAGCTCAAGGACCTTGCCTACCAAGCGTCCTTGATAGCTTGATTTTCATCATATTCCTGAGGTAAGGCTCTGTATAGGGCCATGATATGAGGTAAAGTTTCATTTGAAACCATCTTGCTAATTGTACTTCTAAAACATGAAATGATACATGGCATCATACATAAAACCAATACTACTACTGTCAAGAAAAACAAGCAAGACAATAATATCCCTTTGAGTCCTGTGACATTGCCTCACCATTATCAAAAATGTTAAAGCAACAGGCATTCCCTGTCAAGTTCAAGACTCCACATAGGCCTCCCTGCCTGGCAAGTACATAATCCATTCCCATTTTCAGCTGCAAAATGGCGGCTCTACTTTCATCCAACTGTTGTGCAATAAGTCTCAAACTCTGGGCCGTTGCATTGGTTACAAGTTCCATTACTGCTTGCAATCGAATTATTCTGTTTAGATTATAAATAGGATCCCGTGCCCCTTGTATGAGCTCACCAGGATTCCAGGAGGCAGGATCATAATAGGCTATAATGCGCTCTGGCGGCCAATCATCAGTACCGCTCCAACTTTGGGTACTTCCTCCTGCTATATGAGAAATATCAGCATTCCTTCGTGTACGCTTGGCCGAACTGGTGGGCATAATCCACATTGGTGGTAATACCCAACCCAAGAAACAAGTCCCACTCCATTTGGAAGGGAGTTTCTTGTATGCCCATTCTCCACATATTCACCACAACCATCGGGTCTGAGGTTTTTGGTACGTGGAGTACAGAAGGCGAAATATCAAAAGGGGTAGAGAGTTCACAGTGCAGTATGTTAGATTGCCTTTTTCTGTCACAGTTATGTTCCATACCACTTTCCATGCATGAATAAAAGGAGGTGCACAGGACAAGGTATTCCGAGTTCGATAGGTAGTAGTACCGTTTGCCCAGGTTTGACTATTCTTAACATAATCCCAAGTATAGTGACAATGAGAAGAGCCTATCATGGTAGAATCAGCTGCATCTGATGATTTATGTACACAGAATTCCCCTTGTACAGGTATAACTCGTAATGGTTTAGTTGAGTTCCATCCGGGGAAATTCTGTATTTCTGTTTGGTGTGGCATTTCGCTTATTACCGATCTAATGGTATCGGTAATAAGGGCATACCTCCCTCTGAATCATCTGGTCCAAGAGAGCAAACAAGGCAATTGGTCCTATTTGCAACATTGGCTACCATTTCAGCTAAACCTACCCACATATTGTGGTCATGGCTGAATCCATATTTAGCCAATTTGGTCAGATTCAAGGACCCTTCCCCTTCCCAAGGGATCAGGATTAATAATAAAATCATGTTGATGTCTAGTATATGCATTCCTTCCACAAAAGATTACCTTATTGTGATAGCAAATAATTATTAGCCCCAATATAATTCCCCCAGTGACAGAAATGGGGAACCACCAAGACCAAAACATATATCCCGAGGATCCCCAATGAGTAATATCTCTGATAATTGTTCCACAAAGGGGGGCAGTCAATCAATTGTATTAGAGAATCTTTCCGTTCACAATCGCTGGTTTAGACGCTCCTCAAGCTTCAGGCGTGCGCAGGTCAGCCAGCTTCCAGGTTGTGGCTGCAGCAGGCCGGTCGTCAAATGTTGCCCGTGACCTAGCCCGTTCCCGGTAGGGCTAGATACAGGGGTTTTTGGAGAGAGTTAGTTTTAAAGGATTAGAAGGGTCACCTTTGCACGTCCAACTGCCTTCAGACCTCTTCAAACGAGAGTGATGAATCCAGGGGGTCACCTCAGCTACCTTCACCGCTGTTGGAGTAGAGAGCAAGACGGTGTAAGGTCCACGCCACTTTGGTGCAAGTGGATCACGTTTCCACTCTTTCACCCATACGCTATGCCAGCCTGGAGCTGATGAATCGGCTTGGCAATGCTGCACGGCGTGTGCTTGAGGGCCCACCTGTTAAGATAAAAAAAACAAAAAACAAACAAACAAACACGGGAGAGAGACAAAAACACGGGAGAGATTGCACTTGTCCCTGTGTCACATGGTCTCCTATTTGTTTGAGGTCAGTTGGAATATCCTGAACAAAGGAGGGCGGCCTCCCATACAGGAGCTCAAAAGGTGACAACTTAAGTCTTTTTGTGGGTGCACACCGAACACGAAA
This sequence comes from Podarcis erhardii, assembly GCF_964252035.2. Classification (NCBI taxonomy): domain Eukaryota; kingdom Metazoa; phylum Chordata; class Lepidosauria; order Squamata; family Lacertidae; genus Podarcis; species Podarcis erhardii. Next base: position 29,258,013 of record NC_138506.1, on the reverse strand, counting down.
CAGTGTTATGGGTAACACATCTACCCTCCTGAGACTTTAGACCACGGGTGTCAAGCACAAGGCCCGTGTAGCCAGCAATTCCTGGTGTCTGTAAGGGCCGCCCCCGCTTCCCCCGCAAGCCCTTTTATCAATGACAAAGGCAGGAACGCTCCTTCCGCGCCTGTCCGGCTCTGCAAAAGGCAACCCTTTCACACGCTTGATTTGCAACCCAACCCAGCCGCGCGGTGCCCTTTCGGGTTTCTCCCTCTCCTCCCAGAAAGGCAGGCTGGATGCGGGGCGGTCCCTGCACCTTTAAAGTCCTACACATTTTCTGCAGTGCGTACAAACACCGAGGTCTAGCTGCAAAGTTAGCAAGCCTAGGCCCTTGTTAAGGTGGGCTTGAGGAGGGTTGGCTCGGAAAGCCGCTCGGGTCGCTCTGTGCGCGCCCCCCTCCAAGCAACCCACGTGCAACGGGTGCTGGCTGAGCAAGGTCGCTGCTGCAAAAAAAAAAAATAAATAAATAAATAAATAAAGAGAGCACGAAAACATAACCCGCGCACCAGGGGAAGCTTGGCCGGAGGAAGCCGAGCAGCGTCGGCGTCGGCGCCTTGCTCTGCTGGAGAGATGGCAGCCGAAGTTGTGTCACCTGCTGCTGCTGCTGGCCCGTGCCACCTTAAGGGCCGGTTGTTGGTGCTGTGGAGTGGGAGGTTGTCAGCAAGCACATGGGGATATTAAAGCAGCCTGTGCTTTTCCTTTGCAGGCTTGGCACAGCCCGGCCTGGTCCCTGGGGTGCAGGGCCGTAAGAGATGGAGGCAGGCTGGGCCCTCTCCCTCCTGGGTGAAGCACCTGCCGGAAGCCTCATGGCGATAATCCCCCCCCCCCCCCCGGGGCACACGCAACAGACACTGGGGCCAACGGAGCGTGGTGGGTTAGGGTGGCAAATGCCTCTCTGAGCTCCGCAGAAAAGCTGAACTTGCACCAGAGCCGCCTCTGACCCACATAATGGGCTATTGCCAGCTTGTATTTTAGGGAGCTGGTTTCTTGTTTTCAGCCTTGCAGCAGCAGTACCCGACTGCACACACTTAATGTGATCTCACAACAATCCTAGGAGGTAGGCCATGGTTATTCCCATTGTAGAAGAGAGGAGAAACGGAGTAATATAATGCCAGCAGTAGTATAAATATATCCCCATACATGCACCATACAAATAAAGAGTGGACACATAGTCCTACAGATACAACCGGCCCTTTGAGGGTGACCAAACTGTTGATGCAGCCCCCGATGAATTTGAGTTTGACACCCCTGCTTTAGACATATTAGTGGTCTTCTGGCATGCCCTGCAGATGCCTTGCACAAGCGTCTGGCGGTAGGTAGTAAGCCTGGCCAGGTGAATTGCATTGTTTGGATCCCAATTAGGATCTTCCAAGGAAAGTTATCTTGGAGATGACGGTCAGTATTAAAAATATTTCCCACTCTAATTCACATAACGTTCTCAAGCGCTCTGGCGTCATTTTGACTCCATATGCCCCCGAGAAGGCTTTCTTAAAATTATTCAACATACATTCAAGAGGTGTATTTCCCCCCTTTGAACCCCCAACTCCCATTGTATGGCCCTGTGAAGTATCCTCTCAGTCACTCACACACACACCTTACTGGGAAACGAAGTAGTACTCACTCCACACTTAGGTCAGCTACACATTGTACTTTCTCACACATGCAATGCGCTAGATACTTCAACCACACTCTACCTCCCAATCTTCCCTTTTTCCTACACCAGATCACCATCTGATGTACCCAACCACCTAGCGTACTCAGTTCCCCTTTACTGAGACGCAGAAGTTTGATCAAGACTTCTCTTCCTCCCAATTAATTGGAGGGCCAAAACCCCTTTGTGCACTTACCCTTGGTTGGTTCCCTGTTTTCCCCAGTCCGTCGCCGCCAATGAGCAGGGTACCAAACAGACGAGACTTCTGCGTTCCCCCTGGAAAAAGTTACCAGTGCGCGCTGGGAAGCAGTTTAAAGATCCTCTCTCTTGTACCCTGTCCAATAGGGCGAAGGGGCTGCGTTCCAGCAGACCACTTATCCGAGTCGCAGGCACCATAAAATGTAGCACCCTGCTTGTGGTTAACGCTTAGCTGGAATGAAATATTCAACGCAGCAATAAAGAAATTAAAATAGTAATTTATTTGTCAGACAAATAAAGAGGCACAGTGGTACATGGTTACCAAGCTCTGGCCTGGCCTCTTGCCATCCTGGCCAGCACTTATATTCCCTTAATCCAGCCCCCTTTGCTCCTCCTGTGGCTGCCTCTGTCCAATCAGCCTGGTTGAAATTCCTATTGGCTGTTTGTTATAACCAATCACAATAGATACACCCCCAAAAGGTACACCCAGTTCCTTGCCCTTATAAGGGAGACAAAGAGCTATCCTATATGACATATAAGTAATAATATATCTTACATGGAATCTTAATTACCAGCTCACCTCTTGCCCTATTGCCCTATTGCCTTCTAAAACAAATGTTTAATCTTAAATTTTTATCTTAAACATATGTCAAGGATATTGAGTTCACATCAACATTGAAAGATCTCCTTCATTTGAGAATTTCTAAACAAAATGCCTGACAGCCATTTGTCATGAGTGCTTGCTGGCGTCTTTCTGTCTTGCAGGGGAGCTGGGCTCGTTTTGCCCCTCTGGTCTCACAGCAATATGACTCTATGAAATAAGAATTTAGCATTTCTTTCTTTCTAGATCCTTTGCATAATTACATTTAAGCCAGCATATTTCATACATAACATATATAGCTTTTTAGAAGGATAAATCTCCTCAAAGTAAAAGGAAGGAACAGTTTACAGCCTCAAAATAAAAAGTGAAGGAAAAAGTCTCTTCCCCTGTTTACACTCCCCTCCTTCTCCAGCCAGTTGTTTTCTCTTCCTTTGCTCTTGACCTTCTGTCCTGTGGCTCAAATTTAACGGTTTTATTTTACTATTTACCGACTCTTAATTATGTTGGGTCTATGTAACCTTACTCTTGACCTGTAATTCCCTGTTTACGACTTTAAGAATTGTCTTCTGCTATAAATCAAAGGGGCCCCTTGTCTAGGAGGAATTGCCAAGGAGGAATTGTCAAGGCCTTTTCTCTGCCTGGCATGAAACATCAAAATATAAGCCAATATAAGCCTTGATTAAAAATACAGTCTATATTCAGATGCCACATTCCCCCCTTTCAAGCTCAAGGACCTTGCCTACCAAGCGTCCTTGATAGCTTGATTTTCATCATATTCCTGAGGTAAGGCTCTGTATAGGGCCATGATATGAGGTAAAGTTTCATTTGAAACCATCTTGCTAATTGTACTTCTAAAACATGAAATGATACATGGCATCATACATAAAACCAATACTACTACTGTCAAGAAAAACAAGCAAGACAATAATATCCCTTTGAGTCCTGTGACATTGCCTCACCATTATCAAAAATGTTAAAGCAACAGGCATTCCCTGTCAAGTTCAAGACTCCACATAGGCCTCCCTGCCTGGCAAGTACATAATCCATTCCCATTTTCAGCTGCAAAATGGCGGCTCTACTTTCATCCAACTGTTGTGCAATAAGTCTCAAACTCTGGGCCGTTGCATTGGTTACAAGTTCCATTACTGCTTGCAATCGAATTATTCTGTTTAGATTATAAATGCTTCCTTGGATGTTTGAGCATGGGCCATACTGGAGATCTAACTCCTTTTTGTGTCTCTCCTCCTGCTGTAGGTCCGAGGGTGGCTTCCAAAGAAGCTACTGGGTAAGTTTGTTTTACTTAAAGTCTTTGGAAAAGAGGTGGACAATATTGACGCTGCTTCTGTGCAGTCGCTTTGACTGTGAGCCCGATCGAGATGCACAACAGTGCACTGCCGCCTTGGGCAAACGAGAAGCTATGGAGGGATCATGCAACTTTTTCTTCTTTTCAAAGTTTGCACTTCAAGACTTTGATTTTTTAAAAAAATCCCCTTTGCAAATTCGAGAAGTTTCCCCATGTTGTGCCTCAGCATTTGACGCTGCTTCTGTGCAACCTCACCAGTGCACTGTGCTCACTAGAAAGACTCCCTTAAAAACCCATTCTTTGCCAAACTCATTTTGGCACCAATGCTCTCCCTGATAACAACAACAACAACAACAACAATTTATTATTTATACCCCGCCCATCTGGCTGGGCTACTCCAGCCACTCTGGGCGGCTTCCCACAAAATATGAAAATACAGTAATCCATCAAACATTAAAAGCTTCCCTAAACAGGGCTGCCTTCAGATGTCTTATAAAAGTCTGGTAGTTGTTGTTCTCTTGGACATCTGGTGGGAGGGTGTTCCACAGGGCAGGTGCCACCACCGAGAAGGCCCTCTGCCTGGTTCCCTGTAACTTGGCTTCTCGCAGTGAGGGAACCTCCAGAAGGCCCTTGGAGATGGACCCAGGTGTCCGGGCAGAACAATGGGGGTGGAGACGCTCCTTCAGGTATACTGGACCGAGACCGTTTAGGGCTTTAAAGGTCAGCATCAACACTTTGAATTGTGCTCGGAAACGTACTGGGAGCCAATGTAGGTCTTTCAAGACCGGTGTTATGTGGTCTCGGCAGCCGCTCCCAGTCACCAGTCTAGCTGCCACGTTCTGGATTAATTGCAGTTTCCGAGTCACCTTCAAAGGTACTCTGCAGCCTGTGCCTCTCCCATCCCTGTGCATCATGAGTTCAACAAGTACAGAATGTAATGCAACCCAGCACAGCAACAGCAAGAGGGGCAGTCGCAACACCTCCGCAAGACCTCCTCATACTCTGGACAAGATGATGGTGGGAACTGCTTCTGAACCCTGTATCCCCTCCTCCTCCGCCTCCGCCTCCCTGCCACACAGCCTTAACGATAGAAGTATGGATGTGGAAGTAGTTGACCTCACTTGCGAAACTTCAGAACCTATAGTTGTTGATCTTACGCAAGACGATTCTCTTGTGCTTGTTGGAGAGAGTGGGCAGCAGCCCAATAGAGAGTTCAGACCTCAACCATTGTCTGACAGCCTCATATTTAGTGGTGGTGGTGGTGGTGATGATGATAGCAGACACACACAGAGTGGTGCTCTTGCCACTAGAAAGCTCCCCAGAGAAGTGGGAAGGAGGGAATTTGCAAGATCCTCAGGCACTTTGAGTTGTGGAATTTGCATAGACAGCTTTGCAGAGATTGTGCAAAGCGGACGGCTTATAGTGTCAACAACATGTGGCCACATCTTCTGTAGTCAGTGCCTCAGCAATTTTCTTAGGTATGCTAACTTTTGCCCAATTTGTAGGAGGCATCTCACTCCAAAGGAGTATCATCCAATTTATATGTGAAGACATGGGTGTTCCTGAACACAGTCTAATGTGGCCTTCATAAACATGAGTGAACTCCAAAGAACACACCAAGTACAGTATATATGACTTCAATATGACAGTTAGCAATTTCACTTTTTCCCAGTTGGCCTCCTTATAGTCCAGTTGTACTGTTTCAGCTTTGTTTTGCTTTAAGGTTTTTGCAGCTCACATTTCTTGAGGTCTGTAGACGTTTGAAGAACAGCTTGGAGGATATGTCTGCTGCTGCCACATTGCTTTGTGCCGATATCTCATTTCTGTTCTAGTTTTGTTGCTGCTTTGAGAAAAGACTGATGTCGAGTGAACTCATCTATTCAAGACTAGGCTAGTCATAGTCATCTATGATAATACAACCTGCAGCTTCTTTTTGCGATTTGCCTTGTAAAAAACCAAAGCCAACCACTCACCGGTGGAAGTCTGTTCCACATCTACTTGCTTTCTAGTGGCAAACCCCTCTTTCTGTTGATGTAGCCCTAATAAAGACCAAGGTTTATACAACACTGTGGCTCATTTCTAACGCTGCATGCATAAATGGTTTATTACAAAGAACTCCGGGTGGTCCGAATCTTCTCTTGAAGAGAATACAGCCATCATGTTAGATCTGAGCAGCTTTCCCTGTCCAGGCATATGCTTAAGGAGCAATTCATAGTGGAGTCCGCACCGAGGTTGCCACGTGGGGCAGAATCCAATGGAGATGAGCTAAGCCATTTATGTGAAACACTCCTCAAATGGTTGGAAGAGGATAAAGTAATTCTCTGCTTTTCAGAAACGCTTTGCTGTGGGGAAGCTGCACCCATAGGGCCATGTTTCAAGCAGCAAGCATGTAAGACTTGAACCTCGCATGATGAAGTCAACTTGAGTTGCGGTGACTCCCTTTCTCAGCCCTGTCACGTAGTCATAGTGGAACTATGAATGGCTTGACCTGCTGAACTTTGGGATGCTGCTGTACTAATAGGTCTAATTGCTTTAAAACGTTTTATGTTGATAACTCTTAAATGAAAGACTTTCTCTTAAATGTATAAAAAATGCCTTCCAGTAGTACCTTAAGGTAAAGGTAAAGGTACCCCTGCCCGTACGGGCCAGTCTTGACGGACTCTAGGGTTGTGCGCTCATCTCACTCTGGAGGCCGGGAGCCAGCGCTGTCCGCAGACACTTCGGGGTCACGTGGCCAGCGTGACAAAGCTGCTCCGGCGAACCAGCACCAGAGCAGCACACGGAAACGCCGTTTACCTTCCCGCTATAAAGCGGTACCTATTTATCTACTTGCACTTAAGGGTGCTTTCGAACTGCTAGGTGGGCAGGAGCTGGGACCGAACGACGGGAGCTCACCCCGCCGTGGGGATTCGAACTGCTGACCATGCGATCGGCAAGTCCTAGGTGCTGAGGTTTTACCCACAGCGCCACCCGCGTCCCTATCCAGTAGCACCTTAGAGACCAACTAAGTTTGTTCTTGGTATGAGCTCTCGTGTGCATGCACACTTCTTCAGATACATGAGCACACAAAAGCTCATACCAATCACAAACTTAGTTGGTCTCTAAGGTGCTACTGGAAGGCATTTTTTTATTTCGTTTCGACTACGGCAGACCAACACGGCTACCTACCTGTATCTTAAATGTATGCCAGCCAATCTTCCGTTGGTAGAAAACATGGGCTATCCAGCTAATCAGCAGCATCTCACCAGGCCTTAATCGGCTGCGGTGAATCTCATAATATTTCCCCCCATGTTTCTTGTTTATTCGATTTTAAGGAGTCTCGCAACATAGTGAAACCTCACCCGTGACAGCTTGGAGGGCCAGTGTTACGCTTCCAGTTCAGCACTGGATTGAACACCTTTTTAAAAAGGGAGGCTTCCTTAGTCTCCCCACAGCCTGCTGCAGGGGCCTAGCTGCACACACCCCATATTAGACTTGCACATAGCCTGGCAATCATGTGGCATGGTTAGGACTTCCACAGATGGCATTGTCTCCATGAACATGGGCTGTGGGGATCAAATCCTCTGTGCAAATGCGTCTGGTGTTACCAGAACCTATATGCACCCCCAGCTTTCGAGGGGAGCTTAAGACAGAGTGCTCAACGGAAGGTCATTTCCATTCATCCCTACCATCACCGTTTCTGTTCTGTTTGCACAGACACTCTTACTGAAGAACAAATGACACTTTGCCCAGGGAGGGACCTTGGTAATATGGTGCCCTCCTGGTGCCTTCCAAAAGCCAGGCAGGGGAGGGGTCAGGCTTGGGGAAGGATGCACAAGGCTCTGGTGGGGTCCTAGAGCCCTCTCATCTCAGTCCCAAAGCTGGGAGAGTGCTAACTAGGCTTGGGGAAGGAGGCAGGAAGGCTCCCTTCTGGCCCCCACATGCTGTGCAGGGGAAGAGCTTCACTGCCCTAAATCCACCTCTGCTTTGCTTCGTGTTTCGGTCACCATGAAGGCATTTTACCCATTGGAGAAAGTTGCACAATGTATTTTGGAGGTCACTTTTTTGAGTCGTGATGGGAAAAACTGAATTCCTGTGCAGAATCCTTAATGCGCACCAACAGTGGCGTAGCGTGGGTTGTCAGCACCCGGGGCAAGGCAAGTGATTTGCGCCCCCTAACCCGTGGATTTGCGCCCCCTAACCCGTGGATTTGCCCTAACCCCAGAAGTTGCGCCCGGTGCGGCCGGCCCCCCCTGCACCCCCCACGCTACGCCACTGCGCACCAAACTGGAGGGGTACAGCAAGCACTACTGTTGGACGATGCTCTATGGAACCTAACACTTCACCAGTCTAGTCGTTGCATAAAAGTTCTAGCAAAACTATGTGTTCGGGTGCCTCGACCCTTACACAGTTTCCTGAATCCTTGCAGTAATCGGTTTTTTGGGGGGGTGGGGGTGAGTTGTCTGGTGGCAGATGAAAAACGGCACCCAAGTTAGCAAAATGCAGTAACCAAAACTACATCTGCATAATGGACTGTTCTTGATGGTAGGCAGCAATTGCCATGTGATACCATGACAAGGATAGGAGAATATTTAGCAAGTGAGTCAGAGCTTACAGTTGCCATATTCAGATGGGTTATTACATGCTCTTGTTTGACTTGAGACTGGACACCTCCCCCACAGGACACTACACTATTACTTTTGTGGTACATAAATAAAGCCATAGGCTATGCAAATAACAGATGGAATAATTGGCAGAATTCTCTGCTAGGTTTTGTGACCTCTGCCATTTCTCAAGGACAGGGTCACAGACATCTGAACACAATTGACCTGCATTTAATAAGAAATGAGTTCTTAAAGGACTGTCAGCGTTTATTTGTGGTTTTCCTTTGGTGATGTAGATATAATTCATGTTTGTGAGGTGCCCCCTCCCTTTTTACGTGCTCCTGGCTCCTAGTCAAGTAACCAGTTCATGTTCTGTAATTCACACATAAATCTTCAGCACCACAGGGCAGGTGTATCTGGTACTGAACACTTTTTGCCTGAACAGATTTCAGAAAAACACAACAGCTCTTGGTTTTCAACGTTACCTGTTCAGTTACTCTACTCTGAATCATGGTGAGTGCAAGGGTGTTGTAATCTATGTATTCACACATCACCATCGACTTTCTGACTTACGGTTGCAAGATGCTTGTGACCATTGCTTCATTTCTCCCCCTTTGCTCCTGGCACAAGCAGGATAAACAAACCTGGGAGCTTTGTTTTCCCCATTACATCTGGTCATGGTTTGTTGCTCCCTAACAAGCCACAGTCAGCAGGCCAGCCATAAGCAGGGACTTCAGATTGGCTGGCAATTGTTGCTTATTATGATAAGGCCACAGTCCCGGGTTCAGACGTGATGTGGTGCCAAGGCCTTGTGCTTTGCTTCTCCTGCTTGCTCCAAGAGAGAACAGCATGAGGAGCAATTGGGCAGCATGTGCTACATAATGCATTATAAAATGACTCATGATGGCCGCTGTATGTTTACAGCGTCTAGGAAGCTGCTTTGTATGCAATCAATCACAGTCTTCACTTAGACTAATCTGCATAATAACAAAGCACCATTTCGCAGGGAATGCATGTTTTAATGCTCCCTAATGGCAAACTCCTTGCTTGTAGAAATATCTTTTTAAATCCTATCCAAATGGCATGTCCTTGTCTCAGCTCCTTGTCTCAGCTCCTGAATTACCATTACCGAAATGGAGATATAGAAAATTTCCACTTCCTGCCTACCTTGGGAACCATCACGCACCTATTTATGACATTTAGGTCATCAGCCCTCCCATCTCGACTCATGGAGATAAAGGATACTCTATGGTGGTTCCACTCTCTCCGCCCAGTGAGGGTATTTAAGGACGAAACAAGGAGGCAATTGGTTCCTTGCATAGAGTCAAAGCTAATGAGGACAAGGGAAAGCAAGCTTAAGACTAGAAATACTAACTGCCCGAAGGAAGAAAAGAATTCTGTAAGCCTAGATTTACAAGGCCTGAAGAAGAGGCTAATGAGTATAAAGACTGAGATTTCTACCCAAAATATAAGGTCAGTAGAGCCTAGAGCACAATATTTAAAGAGGTCCAACAGCTCTTTATCCCATAGAAAGACATCAGTGCAACTCCCTGTTCCCTTTTCAAGTGACACCAAAGTAGATGAGGAATTTGGCGCCTCCAACATTTCTATGGCAACAACACCTAAAGAACTATACGTTGCTGAAAATCTGGAGAAATCCAGCACCCAATCTACATCTGGACCTTTGCCTAATGTTCCAAAAATTTATCAGAATGATCAACCTTCTCTACTGTACTCCTGGCAAGACAGGATGGACAGATCTTCCAAACTCGAAGCTGGCTCTTTGTTGGCCAGTGATCCACATTTTATAGCACATGCCTCATCAGTACTCCCACAGCCACAGATAGAACCAACAGTCCTCCAATCAATCCAGGAGGGAGAGGGGGATTGACAGTTAACGAAACACTGTGGGACCGCCCTCCCCGCTTGGGGTGCGGTTGGTTGGGTTTTATCTTCTAGGGATACTTACCCTATCAAACCTTCACCTCTTCCCCTTACCATTTTGACCCAGGAGTCCTGGCCCAGGGATGACTTGTCAGTGAGGGGATGTTACCCCTCTATTGGGGAGGCTACTATGGGGTCTGGGATTCCCACTATTGAAGGGCTAGGGAGGAATGGCGGTGGGGCTAGATATCACTATCGGCAAAGGGTTTTGAGATGCAGTGATGCTTGAACCCCTTCCAATCTATGTCCCATCCCAAGGGACGAGGGTAGGGCGAGCAGGGATTACCCACCTCCGTCATTGGTGTTGTGCAATGCCAGGTCCATAGGCAACAAAACCGCCACCATGGGTGACTTTTTTATCTCGCAGGGGATTGACCTGGCTTGCGTGATGGAGACCTGGGTACGGGAAGGCGAAGTAGTCTCCCTACATGAGATAACACCCCCGGCTTCTCTGTCCTCCATCAATCGCGGACTGTGGGTCGGGGGGGGGGGGAGGAGTAGCATTGTTAATCCCGGAGGATTGCTCTTTCAGAGCTCTGCCAGCACCGGCAATCTCCGGCATTGAATGTGTTGGTCTCGTGTGGGGCACCAAGGAGAGCTTGGCTGTCTGGCTGGTGTACCGACCACCCAGCGCACCGGCAGCCACCCTGTCAGACCTGCTGGAGGTGGCGGCGGGCTGGGCCTTAGAGTTCCCAAGCTTATTGGTTTTGGGAGACTTCACTGTCCATGCCGATGCCGCCCCCTCCTCACAGGCTCTGAACCTAGTGACTTCCATGGCAACACTAGGGCTCTCCCAGTTTGCTTTGGGCCCCACTCATCAAGCAGGCCACACGTTGGATCTGATCTTTGGTGCTGGCATAGATGTGATCATGCTCCCCCCTGTGGAAGTGCCATGGTCTGTTCACTACGCTCTGAAAGCCAAGATTGACTTCCCGCTCCTCCCCTGCTCGGGTGGCGAGCCTATTTGGGCTCGCCCGCAAAGGCTGATGGATCCTGAAAGATTCCGTCAGGCCTTGTGGGACCCTGCTCCTCCTGGCGACTCATTAGATGACCTTGTCGAGGACTGGAATAACCAGCTCTTGGCAGCCATCGATGAGATCGCGCCTAAGCACCCTCTGCGACCCCGTTGAAACCAGGCCCCTTGACTGTTAGAACCCAATGCTAAGATATTATCAAGAATGTATAATTTGCTGTTGAAATGGAATACTGAGGAAGAAACGGTAAAATCTGCTGTGATAAAATGGGCACAAGATATAGGACATAATATTATGTTTGCTGACTGGGAGCAGTTGTGGACCACTGGGGTTAAATTTACGGCATGTAATGCCCTAAGAGAGAATATTATGAAAATGATGTACAGGTGGTACATGACGCCAGTCAAGCTTGCAAAAATCTATCATTTGCCCGATAATAAATGTTGGAAATGTAAAGAAACTGAAGGTACATTCTTTCACCTTTGGTGGACATGCCCAAGGATTAAGGCTTTCTGGGAGATGATCTATAATGAAATGAAAAAGGTATTTAAATATACTTTCCTGAAGAAACCAGAGGCCTTTCTCCTGGGCATAGTCGGCCAACTGGTGCCAAAGAAGGATAGAACTTTCTTTATGTACGCTACAGCAGCAGCAAGAATACTCATCACAAAGCATTGGAAGACACAAGACCTACCCACCCTGGAAGAATGGCAGATGCAAGTGATGGACTACATGGAAATGGCGGAAATGACTGGCAGAATCCGAGACCAGGGAGAAGAGTTGGTGGAAGAAGATTGGAAGAAATTTAAAATTTACTTACAGAAATATTGTAAAAATTTTGAATGTTGATGACATTGAAATGAAATGAAGGGGTTCTAGCAATAAGGTAAAAGATTATGTAAGAATGGATTGATATTAGATGAAAGCTCGAAGCTAAAATATGTGAGGAAAAATAATTAAGGATAAATCAATAGATGAATTTGCTGAACCAATTTTTAAGTGGAATACAAAAAAGGGAGGCGTGAGGAAGTCAGGAAAATAAGTTAACTAAAGAGGAGAAGATAAAAAAGAGGGATTTTTGTTTTTCTGCTCTTTTTTTTCTCTATGTTAATTGTCTGTACTTTTGTATTTTTGTGTTTTTGTGTTTTTGTATTTTTTTCTTGTGTTTTTTCTATTGATTGTCTTATAACTTTTTTATTCTTAAAATTTAATAAAATATCATTTAAAAATAAGAAAAAAAGAAACCAGGCCCCTTGGTTTACTGAGGTGCTCCGGAAAATGAAGCAGGATCTCAGACAGCTAGAGTGACTATGGCAACAGACTCATGACAGAGCTTCAAGAACATCTTATAGGACACTTATGAAAGCCTATGAGATGGCTATGCAAGCTGCTAAGAAATCTTACTTTGCAGCTTCCATTGCATCCGCTAGCTCTCGCCCGGCACAACTTTTTAGAATAATTAGGTCGATAATGTCCTTAGGAGGACAACCAAATTTAAGCACAAATTCGACCCACAGCTGTGAGGCATTCACGAGCTTTTTTGCGGAGAAAGTCCTGTTGCTCCGCCATGACCTCCCTGCCAATTTAGATACAGTGACTGAACTGGAGGCCCCTTGACTGTCTTCGGGTCCAGTGTTGGACCATTTCAATCGGCTACTCCCTGCTGATGTGGATAGATTCCTCCAAGCTGGTAGGCCCACCACCTGCCTCCTCGATCCGTGCCCGTCTTGGCTGATTAGGGCGTGTCCAGATGTTCCACGGACCCTCCTGGTTGAAATTATCAATTTGTCCCTTGGCATGAGGACATTCCCAGGGGATTCGAAGGAAGCAGTGGTGTGTCTGCTCTTAAAGAAAAACTTCACTAGATCCTTTAGACCTATCCAATTACCGGCCAGTTTCAAATCTTCCATATCTGGGTAAGGTAATTGAGAGAGCGGTTGCTGATCAGCTTGGTAGGTTTCTGGAGGAAACATCGGCTTTAGGTCCATTTCAGTCCGGGTTCCGTCCTGGTTTCGGGACCGAGACAGCTCTGGTTGCCCTAACAGATGATCTACGTAGACAACTGGATCGAGGCGGGTCAGGACTGCTGATTCTTTTAGATTTGTCAGCAGCCTTTGACATGGTCAATCATGATCTTCTGGACCACCGCCTTGCCGACGTGGGGATACAGGGCATAGCCCGTAAATGGCTGTGCTTTTTTATCTCTGGTCGGGGACAGAGGGTGGCGCTAGGGAGGGAGATGTTGTCGTGCCACTCCTTGGTGTGTGGAGTGCCGCAGGGCGCAAACCTTTCCCCAATGCTTTTTAACATCTTTATGCGCCCCCTTGCCCAGATTGTCCGAAGCTTTGGGCTGGGCTGTCACCAATATGCTGATGACACTTAGCTCTACCTGCTGATGGATGGCTGCACCGACTCGGCCCCAGACACACTGAGCAGATGCTTGGAAGCTGTGGCTGGATGGTTTCGTGGGAGCTGATTGAAACTAAATCCTTCGAAGACAGAGGTCCTATGGCTGGGTTGGGATGGCATGGGGATGAGGGACCAACTCCCTTCTCTTGCGGGGTCCAATTAGTGCCATTGCCTTCTGTTAAGAGTTTGGGTGTAATCCTTGACGCCTCCCTTTCCAGGGAGGCGCAGGTTACAGCAACAGCCAAGGCGACATTTTTCCACCTTCGCCGCATCAAGCAGTTGGTCCCTTAACTTTCCCGCCCTGACGTGGCCACAGTGATCCATGCGACGGTCACCTCCAGGCTTGACTACTGTAATTCGCTCTATGCGGGGCTGCCCTTGAAACTCCAGCAGGTGCAGAATGCTGCAGCGAGGCTCCTCATGGGATTTCTGCCATGGGAGCATATTCACCCAGTGCTTTTCTAGCTGCACTGGCTCCCGGTGGAGTACAGGGTCAGATTTAAGGTGCTGGTTTTGACCTTTAAAGCCCTTCACGACTTAAGACCTACAGGACCGCCTCTCCTGGTATGCCCCACGGAGGACTTTAAGGTCCATAAATATCAACACCCTAGTGGTCCCGGGCCCTAAGGAAGTTAGATTAGCTTCAACCAGAGCCAGGGCCTTTTCAACACTGGTGGAACGCTCTGTCTCATGAGACCAGGGCCCTGCGGAATCTGATTTCTTTAAGCAGGGACTGTAAGACAGAGTTGTTCCGCCTGGCCTTTGGCTTGGAGCCGATTTGATTCCCTCCCCCTCTTTCTTTTTCCTTTCTCCTCCTGTGATGAGGCAGCATTTTAATGTTTCAATATTTTAATGCTGTATTTTAATCTTGTTTTTAAGTTGTATTCATTCAACTTGTTTTAATTATTGCTTGTTAGCTGCCCTAAGCCTGGCCTTGGCTGGGGAGGGTGGGGTATAAATAAAAATTATTATTATTATTATTATTATTATTATCATTATTATTATCTGGGCACAGATATCCTTGTAATCCTGGTTTCGGCGCTCAAAGTCTTCCACGTGGGCAGCAAGGTGGGAATTGACAACGCAGAAGCTGGTATTGTTGCAGACAAGCCTCATGGCCACACACCCCTTGTTACCCTGCAGGGGCAGAGCAAAGATGGCTGTTAGTGAGCAAGCAGGAAAGAGGGGGAAACTGGTTGGCAGAGATTAGAAAAACAGATAGACAGACAGAAAGATAGACGTAGGGAATTCCGCTGTCAGGGTCTACTCCCCATCTTCCCCATGATGCCTGTGCCCACTGTCTCCCTCATCACTTCCTTGATGCGGCTGAGCTGGTCCTTCCTGACAAAGATGAGCAACATCATTCCGACTAGACGCACCAGCTGCACCTAGAAGATGCAAGGTACTGGGATGTCTACCAGCTCTGTTCATTGCTTGCTGTCCTGGGCCGGCTGGATGCAGATAGGAGTGGCAGGTGGCACCAACTGGGGATCCCCCAAGGGAAGAAGGCTCAGAGCCAGGGAACTGGTGGGGGGTCGTCAGAGGGAGAAGAGGGAGCAGACTGTGAGCAAGAGGAGGTGTTGGAAACTGAAGAGGCAGGAGGGCAGGAAGATTCTGTGGCAAACAGCAGTCCAGAATCCGAGGCAGAAGTGGAGGCTGGAGGCGGGGGTCAAGAGGCAGAGATCAGGCAGGCTGCTGAAAAAGCCAGGGGGTCTCCCCATCCTGCTGCGATCAGCTCCCCTCCCTGCTGGTCTCCCAGAACACAGAGAAATTAAGAGGAGGGAGCAAAGACAGGCAAGGTGTCAGAGTCTCAGGTTGCTTGGGAAGGACCAGGGGGAGGAGGAGACTTCAGAGAGTGGTGGGAGGGTAGCAACCTTCAGCCTTCACAACTACCTCACTGGGGCAAGACCTGTTGGGAAAGGTTTCTGTGATCATGAGGCCTGCACGGTTTGGGTTTCTTTGAATAAAGAATGTTGGCTTCTTTTGAATAAAACACCACTGACACCAGGTGTTTTTTCTTGCTGACCTCCTCCTCCTCACTCCAGCTCCTGACAGCTGTCTGGCTGCTGAAGAAATGGGTGGGGTTGGACTTACTTTCTTGTACTTGGATTTGGAACGCAAAGCCTTTTCCACAGCTGTCAGCCACTCTTGCTCCTTTGTCGAGTCCAAGTAGAAGAAAGCCTCTGTGCTCAGGTCCAGCTCCTGGAACCGAATGCCCAAGTGCCAAAGAGAAGGATGTGAAACTGCAGGAATAGGACTCCAATCAGAACAGACGTGCTGGTTAAATATGCAAAGACAACAGCAGTGTGCAAGGGCAGGCAAGATCAGGACCAAGAACAAACAAGTAATACCAGCCACTTCTTCCTCAGCTTAGCTATTCGGGGCCCCAAAGGAGCTTTGCTAATGAAAGAAAAAAAAGCTTTTTCCTTGTATTTTTTAAGATGTGTCAGCCAGCCTGATATTTAAGCACTATCCCAGTAGCCACAGGCAACCAGAAATTCTTTGAAGGCAAGTGAGTTGGTTGATCTCTCCATTCTTCCTTCACCTGGCAACCTGGTTTCCAGGCTGGCTTTCTGGGAGCAGAAAACCACCTCTCAGATCTGCTGTGCCAAGCTTGTTTGCTAGAAGATTACCCCGTAACACCCTTGTCCTCTTTGCAAACCTCCTAAATGGCTAGCCTTCTGTGTTTCCATGCTGGGCATGAAGGAATGGGCATTCCCCACTCTGAAAACAGCACAGAAATACAGCCTGTCTAGTAAAGGGGTAAAAAGAGCAAGCTAAACAGCCTCTGTAAAACAGTAGGATCTGAAGCTGCTAACCACATACTGATAAACATATCATAAAAGCAGACATGAAAAACAAATGGCCACTGAGTACTACTAACGGTACGAGGAAATAACCAAAGCAAAAACTTTGTTTGAAGTAGTAAGCTTAGCCTTATAAGGATGACCCACACCAAGTGTTGGGGGGGGGTCACACCTCCCTGTCCTCCAGCACAGCTTTTAGCTTCAGTTTTGGATTAACTGCATCTTGTCACAATGTCTGAAGCTGCACAAACCACTTCATTTGAACCATGGCTCATTGAAACAAGCCAACTTCCAATTGTGGATTTACAAAGCTGGTAAAATGAACCACCATAGGATCTGGACACACCAAACTGTGGTTAATTTAAAATCCAAGTGGAAGCTTCCCAATAGGCTTGGGGTGGGGGAGAGGTGTGCAAACCTGGAGGAGAGGCTGCCGTCCTGCTCATAATATGAAGCCACGGTTCAGTATGTGGCACCAAGGAAAATTGCCCACCACAACTAATACTTTCCATTACCCACCCATGTGGCCTGAGTGAACAGGACAGACTTTGCCTGGCACCCAACAATAAAGCTGTCATGTAGATGTCGCTTTCTCCAGCCCCAACTCTGATACAGGTTCCACTGGTGTTTGCACTTTTGCATGATCTGAGCTGAAATTCTGGGTGTTGACATATTCCTTCTCTCTCTTGGCGAGGACGTGCTTGATGAGTCCCTCTCTCTGTCCGGACTGCGTATGTGTGGAAGGCACAAAGAGCTTGCGCATAGTGTGGGTCATTGGGGTTGCTTCTTGCTCATGCTCTCCTTGTCACGGATACGCCTCAGGGAGATGAGAACAGAACTCAAGTAGTCCTTAAAAGCAAGGAGGCGGGAGGGCACAGTACACCTCTAAGGCAACTTACAGCCAGCTTGGTGGCAGCGGTGGGGGTGGAGGCTCCTGGCGGGCACTCATTTGCTGATTCTGCAGGTTTCTTTCCTTCTCCATGAAGTTATCCTCGAATCCCAGAATTCCTGAGAGAGGAAAAGACTTCTGAGGTTAGAGAGGCTTCATCATGAGGGATTTGGAGCATTTGGCCGCCTTGCTGCCTTCTGTGAGAATTATTTGGTCTCACTTGTTCCAGAGGCAATCCTGGCGCGGTGTTCCCCGCCCGGAGGCTGCTGAGAAGGCCAGGAAACGCATGAACTCTGCAGTGTGCAAGAAGGTTTTGGAGCTGGGTGGGTTGGTTATTCCCCACCCCAGCATTTATTTCAAGGCGGCAGCCCTTTACCGGGCAGATGGAGTGCACCTTTCTGATTTGGGGAAGGATATTTGGTTGGATGCTGTGGCTGAAAAATTAGGTTCCTGGTTGGGTTTGTGAGTGGTTGGCAGCGAGCATTAAAGCTCGGGTGGCGGTTAGGCATTGGTTATAGTATGCTGGTGGTGGAGGGGTCAGGCTGGGCCGGCCCCTCCTATTGCGCTGAAGGGAATTCTGTTAAAGGAATCCTGGGGCTTGCCATGATTTCGTCCAATCCCTGTTATGGGACCAGGGCCGCCCAATCCCTGTTATGGGAATCCTTGTTATAGGACCGGGCAGGCAAGCTTTCGGGGAGCTGCTGGGGTGAGCAGCGTGGGTCCGACGCTTAGCTCAAATGACCCCCAAGTTTGACTTTCTCTTCTACTGGCTACCGATCGGACCTCGGGATGTCAGTTCTGTCCCAGGTGGGGGGACAGATAGTCATAACCAATGTCTAAACAACCACTCACTGATTTTGCATTTTAATAAAGTTGTGGCCAAAATAGTGCCCAAAAACCAAAACTAAAATTACGTGTTATGTGTGAAGTTATTTGAGGGGTGGCCTGGGGACCTACACACGCAACAGGGGGTCTTTTGCTTCTCTGCTGATAAGCGATTTCTTTTTGGCTTTAGCTAAACATTCAGCGTACCCAAAAGACAGCTTTTGCTGATTTCACAGAGGGAGAGATCAAGTTCATCCCGACGTACAAATTTGACTCTAAAACAGATCGCTGGGACTCCAGGTAAGCGCCTGCTTGATAGTTGAGCCTTTGTAAGTAAGTCCTCTCAATCATTCTTCTGCAAGGCTTGTTTGTTTTTCCTAGTCTGCTGAGATGCTAGTAGTGTCCTGCCTTTCCATCCTCTTGAGCAGGCTAGTAAAAAATATATTTTAAACAACAACAATATATTTAAGCAACCACACTACCTGGGGTGTACGAGCCATCCATATCTTTCTGGTATAATTCCTCTGTGTATTCTTGCTACCTCTTCTTGATGTCTTCTGCTTCTGTTAGGTCCTTACCACTTTTGTCCTTTATTATGGCAATCTTTGAACGAAATGTTCCTTTCATATCTCCAATTTCTGGTTCTTCCCATTCTGTTGTTTTCCTCTATTTCTTTGCATTGCTCGTGTAAGAAGGCCCTCTTGTCTCTCCTTGCTATTTTTTGGAAATCTGCATTCAATTTCCTGTATCTTTCACTATCTCCCTCGCATTTTGCTTGCCTTCTCCAAGTCCACCTTTCCTTTTGAAGCAAAATGTCCTTGAAATGGGGGAGAAATGCCCTGCATGAAGTCTTGAGTTTACAATTTGGGGAGAGGGAAGACTGTCTGCGGCGCTGGGGAGCGGGCAGGCTGGCGAGGCCCCCTAGATCTAGAGGCCCTAGGCTTCAGCCTACTTAGCCTATACATAAATCCGGCCCTGCCTATGTCACAGTGAGCACAGGCCCATCGATCACGTGCAAGGAATTCTGCGTGTTGGGAAGGAGCCTCCTGTTCTGGGCCAGGGGGAAGAGTGACTCCGCCAGATGGTTGAAAGGGGAGGAATGCCCATCCTCATCTGCTGCAGCAGAAGACTGGGTGGTGGGGTCGAAGCTGATCCCGGGGAGCACGTGAGGAGTCAAGGCTTCCCGCATGAAGGCCTCGCTTCCCCTAGAAGTCCCTGCCTCCTGGTCTGTGTTCGCTTTCTTCTTCAGGTACAGCGCCAGCATGTTCTGGATGGTGCACCTGCTTTCGGGGGAGAGCTTGTAGAACTGGTCCACACTAGAAGAATAGCCATGAGACGGGTGAGACTCCTTCAAGGCATCCCCAAAGTCAGGGGAAAATAAGCGCATTTGAAGAGCTTTGCTGGGTCAGGCCAAGGCCCATTCAGTCCGACATCCTGTTGGCATGCAGTTGGTCCACCACAATTGCAATATTATTGCATCCTTCAGGAATGGTGTGTCCAGCTCCATCTGAGTCATCATCCAGGCACGCTGTGGAGCTGCATGGATGAGAGATGGGCATCTTCGGCCAGTCAGGGGTGAAGAGCTGGCAAGATCCCCTGTACTGAGCAGAAAAGCAAACTCTTTGGCCTCCGAGATCTCTCTCAACTCTCAGCAGCCCTCACTGTGAGCCATACTAGAGGAATTTTGTCCTGCTTTTGCTGAGCTACAACACAGGAGCGCACCCCCAGGTGGCCATGATGTGGTAACCCTAGCGAAGCATTGCAGAGCAACTGAGAAAGCAGAATGATGTTTGTGTGGACAGTCCATTAGAAAGCTGCACTATTATTGCATCGATAGCACATTGCAGAATACGGCCCCCCTCCAGGCAAAAGCATCCGTCTGGAGGCACAGTAGCTTTCATTTCGGAGGTTGTGGTTTTACATCTTCCTATTTATTTATTTATTTGTTTGTTTGTTTGTTTGTTTGAAATTATTTATTTATTTCATAAAATTTATATACTACCAGATGGTAAGAAACATCAAAGCGGTTTACAGAAAGATAAAACCATAAAATCAGGAAAAACCCACAGTACATTAAACGCTGAAAAAGTGAATACCAGAATAGATCAGAACCCACTCCCAAGGTAAGGGGAAGAGACATGGCTAAGATGGCAGGACAGCTTACTCTACGGTGTTAACCCCTTCATGCACTAATTAGACTGAAGCATGTTGGTTATATGAGACTGGTTATCCCGCACAACATGCTCTCACGCAACCCATGCCCTCCAACTGAAAACCCATTTCCTGGACAATATCAACATTGTGTTTTGTGCCTGTGAACTGCACAGTGAATATTTTTATTAGAAAAGAAAACAGCCCGGTGTTTCAGCTTCTCAGAGTTGTTTTATTCAGTGCGCTGCTACAGCTTGTCACACCCAAATCCTCCAAAGGAATCTGCCAAAGTGCTTTTCCAGGCAAAGGGGGGCAGAGGGAGAGAAACCAAGAACCTCAAATTCACTAGACCAGGGATGAGGAATTGTGTGGCCCTCTAGATGTTGTTGGATTCCATCACCCCTGACCGTCGGCCATGCTGGCTGAGGCAGAAGGCCATTGGATCTGGCAATATCTGGGAGCCCACAAGATTCCCTGCCCCCGCCCTACACAAACAACCAGGCACTCAGCTGTGAGGCAAGCCTCTTACCGGAGTGAGGGTTACTCCAGAGGCAGCTGTGGCATGAGGGTGCTGGATCATGCCTTTGTGGGCAGACCTGAGGATTAAAGAGGACCCCCTAGGAAGTCTGCTTGGAGATCTTCCTTACCACGTGGCTCTCTGGCAAAAGCAGAACAGTACTAACGGCCATATGGAACCACACCTCAAAGCTGGATCAGACTTCCCAGATCCTGTAGCCTACATCAGGAGGAAGACTGGGGCACAGGGGCCTAGACTGGGAGTCAGAGCTGCTCTTAGGGCTGCATGTCTGAAGCATGGGCAGAAATCTTTGGGTGTGAGGTTGCATGGGGCTGTCTCTTTGTGTTTTGGTGGTGCCAAGCCACCAGCCAGCCAGAGGCAGGCAACCAACTGGCTTCAGGGGCAAGCTCCTTTGCAAAGCAAGTCTAACTTCACCAAATCCAATGACAGAGTGACCATTCGGCCCGTGTTCTGCTTCACTGTGAAATGGCGTGTGTTCCTCAACCCAGAGAACCTCTTTTTCAAAGTCAAGCTGGTCTAAGGAAGAAAAGCATAAGAGTTAGTCTTGAATCCCCCCACACATGTGCTTGGAGATGCCTGCACACCGCACATGTAAAGCACATCTCCTCCCACCCACACCCAAAAAGTCCTGGGAACAATGGTTTGTTAAGGGTGCTGGGAATCGTAGCACTGTGAAAGGAAAACTAAGGTTCTTAGGATTCTTTGGAGGGGGTGGAATGTTGAATACACAGCGGCCACATGGACGGACAGACACACCCACACCCACACATACCCCAGCATAGCTTCAACTTTTAGCACAAAAAGTCTTCAGCCAGATGTCATGCAACCCTTTGGCAGGGGCAACTTATCATTTTATTGATTTTCCATAACAATTAAAAACGCGGCCAATCTTGCAAAGGAGTGTTGCCATTTAAACTGCTGGTGTGACGTAGGAACCCGAACAAAGAAAAGGAACCAACTACCCAGAGTCTGCTTCCTATTGCCCTTGTTCTCCACCTCCCTCTATCCTAATCAGCCACAAACAAGAGTTCAGATTTCAAAGCCTTGTTATCACCTCATTCCCTTCAATTAGCCAGCTGCTCTGGCAGATGACATCAGTTCCTTCCCGCTCCCAATATTCCTGCTCCTAACCTGGTTAGCCATAGCCCGGAAGCTGAATCTCAGGGGAACGCCTTTGGGCTGGGAAGGGCTCATCTTTTCTGGGCCTCTTCTCCCCCTCAGGAAGGGGTGCTTGGCTCCTGGCCTGTGAAATGTGCTCAAAATGTAAAGATGCCTTCTTTCCACGGAGCCAAGGAAGAAGGGTGGAATTTGTTATACCCCCAAACCTTCCCACTTCAGAGATCCAGGAGTTGCGTCACCTCCAACTTCCTCAGGGATGAAGCAGCTACGAAAAAAGAAACATCCCACCTGGGCACGGTTTCTGAGAGAGCAACTGCAGAAGACCCAGACCCTGGCAAGATGAGCATTTGCCCAGTGGATTCTGGCCGGTCCATGAGGGCAGACAGGGGATGGCTGCGGTGGCCGCCAGCCCCTTCCCACTCCATCTCAGATACAGAACGCATTTGCTCTGCCACTCCTTGGCTCTGGCGCCACCTATTCTTGTCCTCCTTGCCTTCCACCCTCCCAGTCCCAATGAGCACCATCCACCCCTGGTCCAGAGGCGCAGAGCAGTAGTTAGGTGATCTTGCGCCCCGGCAGAACCGTCCAGATTGCGCCCCCTAGCCACGGACAAGTTAGCTCTTCTTTCCTCCGCTCGTCCAACCCCCCCTCCACCCATTCAATTCACCCTGGAAGTACAAGTATCGAAAAGTAAAATGTTAGAGGTTTTCCCCCACCCCATAGCAATATAATTGGATTCAGCTAGCTGGTCAGTCTGCTTCATTTTGATCTCTCTTGGAGATCAAAACGAAGCAGGGCAAAGGCTAATAGAGTTCTGTCAAGAGAACAAGCTGGTCATCACAAACACGCTTTTCCAACAACACAAGAGACGACTCTACACATGGACATCACCAGATGGGCAACATCGAAATCAGATTGATTATATTCTCTGCAGCCAAAGATGGAGAAGCTCTATACAGTCAGCAAAAACCAGACCTGGAGCTGACTGTGGCTCAGATCATCAGCTTCTTATAGCAAAATTCAAGCTTAAACTGAAGAAAGTAGGAAAAACCACTGGGCCGGTAAGATACAATCTAAACCAAATCCCTTATGAATATACAGTGGAAGTGAGGAACAGGTTTAAGGATTTAGATTTGCTGGACAGAGTGCCTGAAGAACTATGGGTGGAGGCTCGCAACATTATACAGGAGGCAGCAACTAAAACCATCCCAATGAAAAATAAATGCAAGAAAGCAAAGTGGCTGTCCAACGAGGCCTTACAAATAGCGGGGGACAGAAGGCAAGCAAAATGCGAGGGAGATATTGAAAGATACAGGAAATTGAATGCAGAATAGCAAGGAGAGACAAGAAGGCCTTCTTAAACGAGCAATGCAAAGAAATAGAGGAAAACAACAGAATGGGAAGAACCAGAGATCTGTTCAAGAAAATCAGAAATATGAAAGGAACATTTTGTACAAAGATTACCATAATAAAGGACAAAAGTGGTAAGGACCTAACAGAAGCAGAAGACATCAAGAAGAGGTGGCAAGTATACACAGAGGAATTATACCAGAAAGATATGGATGGCTCGTACACCCCAGGTAGTGTGGCTGCTGACCTTGAGCCAGACATCCTGGAGAGTGAAGTCAAATGGGCCTTAGAAAGCACTGCAAATAACAAGGCCAGTGGAAGTGATGGTATTCCAGCTGAACTATTTAAAATTTTAAAAGATGATGCTGTTAAGGTGCTACACTCAATATGCCAGCAAGTTTGGAAAACTCAGCAGTGGCCAGAGGATTGGAGAAGATCAGTCTACATCCCGATTCCAAAGAAGGGCAGTGCCAAAGAATGCTCCAACTACCGCACAATTGCACTCATTTCACACGCTAGCAAGGTTATGCTTAAAATTCTACAAGGAAGGCTCAAGCAGTATGTGGACCGAGAACTCCCAGAAGTGCAAGCTGGATTTAGAAGAGGCAGAGGAACCAGAGACCAAATTGCAAACATTCGCTGGATTATGGAGAAAGCTAGAGAGTTCCAGAAAGACATCTACTTCTGCTTCATTGACTATGCAAAAGCCTTTGACTGTGTCGACCACAGCAAACTATGGCAAGTTCTTAAAGAAATGGAAGTGCCTGATCACTTCATCTGTCTCCTGAGAAATCTCTATGTGGGACAAGAAGCTACAGTTAGAACTGGATATGGAACAACTGATTGGTTCAAAATTGGGAAAGGAGTACGACAAGGCTGTATATTGTCTCCCTGCTTATTTAACTTATATGCAGAATTCATCATGCGAAAGGCTGGGCTGGATGAATCCGAAGCCGGAATTAAGATTGCCGGAAGAAATATCAACAACCTCAGATATGCAGATGACACAACCTTGATGGCAGAAAGTGAGGAGGAATTAAAGAACCTTTTAATGAGGGTGAAAGAGGAGAGCGCAAAATATGTTTTGAAGCTCAACATCAAAAAAACCAAGATCATGGCCACTGGTCCCATCACCTCCTGGCAAATAGAAGGGGGAAAAATGTAGGCAGTAAGAGATTTTACTTTCTTGGGCTCCATGATCACTGCAGATGGTGACAGCAGTCTCGAAATTAAGACGCCAGCTTCTTGGGAGAAAACCAATGACAAACCTAGACAGCATCTTAAAAAGTAGAGACATCACCTTGCCAACAAAGGTCCGTATAGTAAAAGCTATGGTTTTCCCAGTAGTGATGTATGGAAGTGAGAGCTGGACCATAAAGAAGGCTGATCGCCGAAGAATTGATGCTTTTGAATTATGGTGCTGGAGGAGACTCTTGAGAGTCCCATGGACTGCAAGAAGATCAAACGCATCCATTCTTAAGGAAATCAGCCCTGAGTGCTCACTGGAATGACAGATCATGAAGCTGAGGCTCCAATACTTTGGCCACCTCATGAGAAGAGAAGACTCCCTGGAAAAGACCCTGATGTTGGGAAAGATGGAGGGCACAAGGAGAAGGGGACGACAGAGGATGAGATGGTTGGATGGTGTTCTTGAAGCTACCAGCATGAGTTTGATCAAACTGCGGGAGGCAGTGGAGGACAGAAGTGCCTGGCATGCTCTGGTCCATGGGGTCATGAAGAGTCGGACACGACTAAACGACTAAACAACAACAACAGCAGCTGGTCAGTCTACTTTCGGTTTCACTTCTGGCTCCTTGTTAAATTAATACTGCATCAGAAACCTCCCAAGCAGATATCCAAAGTTCTTTGGCATTTCTCCAGTTGTTAATGAGATGTCTCTTCTAGTCCAGGGGAGTCTTTGGATCATCTTCCAGGAAACCAAGAGTCAAAAACCTTGATTTTCCTTTTTTCCCTTTTTCCAGTCATTTCCACACAGTCATTATTAGCGTTATTAAAACCTTCTTATATCAACAAATGCAAAAATTTTAGTCTCCCTTGCTTTCCTGCTGACCTTCAGCTTAAACACAAACTGCTCTGGAGTGAGAAAAATCCATCACACTCAAAAAACCCAGCTGGAGGGACCTGGAAGTGTGCGGGGAAGAGCAATTTTGTAGTGGGTTTGTTGCACAGGAGCACCAAGTTCACTAACTGGCTGATTCAGATTGAATCCCATTCAAAAATAGTGCAGTGGTGTGTGTTTCAGCCAGCCATCTGGCTGCTGCAACTATTCCCTGGGTGCCTCCACACTGTTCTGTCTGTGTGTTTGGAAGGGAATGGGAGCTATGCTCCCCCCGGAGACACTCCACTCCTTCTTCCTTAGCTGTGTTGCTCAACAGTTGAGGCAACCTTCACAGTTCTGGGATGCCGAGGAAGCAAACCAATAGTCACGTTCATCTGTACTGGCTCAGTATGCCCTATTCTGACAGATGCTGCCTTTCATAGTCACGCCCAAGAGCCTTTCCGCTCCAGAGATCTGGGGCTGAACCCGGGATCTGCACGCCAAGGCTGGAGTAAAAAAGAGCCCTTGCCAGCTGGTCACGTTGGGCGCCTGCCTAGAGAGTGGAAGCTGGGGGTTCGAGGGACATCGTGCTGCTCCTGGCAACCCCCACCCAATCCGACGTCCTCCTCCGCCTGAATCCCGCTTCCCCTGGGACGCACTTCCCATCCTGGAGCAGCTAGGGTGGGAGGCTAAGTTGGCCCAAGGACTGGACCAAGGTAGCTCAGCCAAGTTGCCAAGGCCAGCATTTAAGACCGCACATCCTTTCCCCTCAGATGAGAAAGCCGGGATGAGTCATGCTAGCAGCCTGTGGCCTTGATGGGCTTTGAGGCAGCCCAGCCCAGCTGCTATAGTCCACCTCTGAACTGAGGAAGCGCAACTGGAGAGACAGAGCCCAGCACTTTTCTCACGGGACAGAAGCACACAACTTCCCCCTCCCACTTGCCGCCCGCCCCAGTCTTTCTTCAGCGGCTCAGTTTAGTGCGCCAAGCGGCTCATCCCAGGTGGGAATTCGGGTGGCGCTGCTTGCAGAAGGAGAAGCGGCTGGCGCTAGCAGAAACTCCCATTGTTCTTCTCAGGTAGGACTTCTGGGATCCAGACAAACGTTTTACCGAAAAGTATGGCTTGACTACTGATTTCCCATTTAAAGGAAGGCAAAACGACCCAAGTTTGGTGGACAGGTGAAAAAAACCACGAATTACATTTAAAGTTCTGTGAGATGCAAAGGAAAGCTTGCTTTTTAAACTTGTATTTTACAGCTTGTTGCTTGGTGCGGTTAACGGAATGGGGATATTGAGAAAGAAGAGACTTGGAATCAGAAGGTTAGGATTTAAGGTAAGGTTACCAGATTTTTTTCAAAGAATCTGGGGACACTTTTTTTTTTCCAAAAGAGAAAAAAATGTTATTTTTTAAAAATCATTTTTTTAAAAAAATAAGAAGTAATACCTTCTCTTCTGGGTCTCCTCTGTCGCGTGGCCTTCCTCTAGGCCCCAGCCTGATCTCTTGGAGTGCTATCTGCCGTGGAGTAGGCTCGGGTCGGGCCTGGGCTCGGCCCCGTATCCTTGCCCTCCTGGTGCTCTCCTACCTCTCTTCCTCAGCGGCCGCAAGGTCGGGGCTCCCCTCTTTTTTCTCCTTCCTCTTCCTCTTTCTCTCTCTTCCTTCTCCTTCTCCTTTCCTCCTTCTCCCTGGGTTTTTACTGGCCCTGGAGCGCCACTGGGCAGTCGGCCATGTGGCCAGGCGCTCTCGCTCCCGCCTCGATTTGGGTCCTGGGGGGGGGTGTCAGCGGTTCCCCCAGTTGACGCACTGGGCATCCCTGGTTCCCCCTCGGCAGTGGCAGCAGTAGCGGCAGTCTCAGCAGCCCGGAGCCAGCCTGGTAGTGCACTTGGCTCTGGCTGGCTTCAGGAGATGCTCATTGCCGTGGCACCCGCCATTTTGCCTCGCCGGAAGTCCCCATATGATGTGTCTTGTGCCATTGAACCAATCACGCAACATTCCTTCCCTACTAATAAATCTACAACACTTAAAATATAAATCTGGGGGCCTTATATAAAATCCGGGGACATTCCGGGGATGGATTTTGTTGGGGACAGATTTGTAAATCCGAGGACTGTCCCCGGGAGACGGGGACATCTGGTAATCATTCCGTAATAGGGCTTCTCCTGCCTTTGCCAGTATGTCAGCCTTCTCAGCCTCCTTAAGCACTTGTACGTCTGGCCATATGGGACTGTGAGTGGAGAAGGTGGCGCAGTCTGGATGAGTCCCTCTGTTTTGCTCTTTGGTCACTGTGACCGAGCACCATTTTGGGCCGATCAGGATCTATGGGGAAGGGGATCCACCCAGAAGTTGTGGAGGGAACGGGAAGAGAAGCTTGGTCAAGAGACTGGCTCATGTCAGAAGGAGGCCTGACTGCATCCTTGGCGAAGCCCAGGGCAGGGCAGGAAGGCAGCATTGCCCAGCGTGAAGGCATTCGGAGGCAAATCATCAGCAAGGAGCAGAAAATCCCCTCCCCTTCCATCAAGAAGACTGAAGAATCTCTAGTCGGCATTCAGGTGAGTTCCGCATCCCAGGTCTCTGGGGTGTTCCTGTCCATTACAAACCTGACTCGAGGCTCCGTCAACTGAGCCCCTACACTCCTTGTGTACATGAAAGGGGCACAGAAAGGATGGGAGGCAGCCTTTTCCTGGAGCCGTCTTACCTGCAGCAGTTCACTCGCTGGCTGCTGACCCTTTTCCTCCGTCATCTGGATGATCCTCTCAAGAGAGGAGAGTTTCCTGCAAAGTCTGGCCAGCTACTCATCCCTTCTCCCTGCAATCTCCTTCTCCACCTCTTCCACATGATTCAGCAGATGCTTTTCTTCTTCTTCTTCTTCTTCCAGGAACTGGCGCAGTTGTCTCAAGTTCTCCACAGTCTTCAGCCTCTCCGTTTCTGAGGAGGTCTGAGTGAGGAAGATGGTCAGCCTTCAAAACATCAGCAAGAGAATTATGATTTGAATTGAACTGCTTCCACCCTCTCAGCTCACAAGTCCTCAGGCCTCTCCTTGACTGCTTTTCACATAATAAACAACAATGGGAAATAAACTCCATTTAGCTGCATTCAAAGGTGAACTTACCTAATTCACAATTCTTGGAAAAATATGGAGACCAAAACAGCAATCTTTTGAAATTCACACCTCTGAATTTCTCAAGGTTGACCCAGCCAGGTAATGTTCACAAAAAATGTATTTATGAGGGTAAAGTACGTATCAAAATATTTATATGAGAAGGTAGCCACCCTAGCATTTGATTCATTTTCAGAATGATAAATAAATAACAAACCGATATGGAAAAAGGAGAAATGGGGAGAAGTTGAAATGGGCAGATTTCCCCCTCCCTCCTCAGTCCAGACTTGCTTCTTGAAGTGCTTGTTCCCTCACTAGTAACAAGAGGGACACTTCCAAGGAGGTCTTTGCTTTCCTTGTCCAGGTCTGCTTGATAGGCCAGAATTTCCCCTCTCTCTTTCCTCCGAATCTCCAGGCGGCGACAGATCTCTCCCTGACAAGAAAAGGGAAAACTCAGCTTTGATTGAGACACAAAGAGAGGAGATGAATATTATACTGGCTTCTTGGGTCCAGTGGCCTTGCTATAATAGCAAAGTAATTTACTGGAGGAAATAAAAGTACAGAACACATACATAAATACCGTAAGTAGTTATCATCACAAAAGAATATCCAGGTAAACCCATGAACAGCCAGGTAAACCCATCAACAGGTTTCCTGCCAGACAGGAGTCTGTTGTAGACCCCCCCCCCCCTTCTGTGATGTATGTATGATGTATGGAGGGGTGGTCTTGGGCTCCAGGGTGGGCAATTTCAAATGTCTATATAAGGACTTGGTTCGGGGTCTCCTCCTGCGTGGGGGTGGGGGGGTGAGCACCCTGTTGCAACAGGTAATAAAGATCTGGCTTACTAGATGCTTTGCTTCTCAATATTCTCTGGTTGGCCTCTGTTATTTTCTCCTACCGATAGAGAAGCTACCAAAGGACTCTATATGGGCTCTGAGGTAACCCAGAAGGGAAAAGGAGTCGTTTTTTTCCTTATAACACTGGCCCCCAGTCCCCACAACCTTGCAGCTGACCCCTTGCTGCTATCTGCTTTGCAGGGTATTGAGGAGGCATCCTGCTAACCAAAGGAGACATATGCAATTCACATTTGTAGTGTTCTAAATATGTACAAAGCAACCTTGCTGGGGGCAAGTGTATACTTTTATGGGAAAACGTAGCTAGGAAAATGTGGATATATATATATATGTAATGGGATAAGGGGTTGCTTGTGCGTAAGCGCAGAACCACTCCAAGCTGAGTAGTTGGCTAAAACTTTCCCTAGCCGGACAGCCCTTACTTCGTGGCTGTCTTAATCACTGGCAGAATCCGTCAGTGGGCATTTCCTGAATTTCTTCCTACATAAAAGCTCCTTGACAGTGAGTCTCCGCCTAGATTCCCTGCGCGACAGCTTTCTGCGCAGAGTGGGCGTCCCAATGGGAGGTCCTGAGCTCTCTCCGCTGGTCTTACTAGAAGTGTCCCTGAGCTTTCCCTCCGACGCCCCCTCCTCCTCTCCTTCCTCAGCGGAAGCTCTCCCTCTCTCCCTGCTGGCCCCCCCCCCAGCGTCTGGGAGCCTTGCCACCACCCTGGGCTACGATGGCAGTTCCCTGACATCCACCTCCCCTCCAGGACCCCCCTCACCCCCGGTCCGTCCCCTTTCTTTGGCCGGTGATGCTGGGAACCCCCGGAAGGAACCTTCCCCTCTTCCGATGACTCAAACACTGCTCTCCACCTACTACTATCTCTTCCCACTGGAGAATCTTCCCAATCCGATTCCATTCCCTCCGATACTTCTCCTCCCTCCCCCTCAGAGGCCGGAAACCCCGCAAAATCCTCTTCGTCATCTGTGGTGCCAAATTGCTCCTCCCAGAATCTCGCTAAAGGTCTGGGCTTCCTTGGGAATCTACGGTGAAACTCTTCCAGGAGAAACTCATCCTTGATGGTTTCCGCTGGCACCCATGCATTTTCCGACTCGGGCTCCTCCTCCCAAGCCACCAGATACTCCACCTGTCTTCCCTTCCACCTTGAATCTAGTATCTCCGCTGCGTGACTGCTGCGCTCCCTCTCTTCTACCTGTGGGGGTGCGGGAACCTCTCCCTCTCGCCCCTGAAATTCCCGCCCTTCCCTGTATGGTGAGAGTAATGACCTATGGAATACCGGATGTAGTTTCATGTTGTCAGGCAATTTGAGCCTAAAGGCCACCGGGTTCACCTGCTGTGTTACCTCGAAGGGTCCCAGTCGTTTTGGCCTTAATTTCTTGCAACCTCCCTTGAACGGTAACCCTTGGGTTGACAACCACACCCGGTCCCCAACCCTTATGGTCTCTCCTTCCCTCCGGCTCCTATCTGCCTGCCTTTTGTACACTTCCTTGGCCCTCTCCAAGTTCATCTTAAGCTGTTGGTGCAGGGCTTCCATTTCTTCCACAAACTGTTCAGCCGCTGGTACACTCCATCTCTCCTCCCCCCCTCCGGGAAGGCCCTGGAGTGACACCCATAATTGGCCATGAACGGGCTCATCCCCGTGGACACATGCTCCGCGTTATTGTAGGCAAATTCGGCCAAAGCTAATTTCTCTACCCAGTCATTCTCCCTCTCGCTGACGTAGCACCGTAAGTATTGTTGGAGTATACTGTTCGCTCTTTCCGCCTGCCCGTTGGTCTCCGGGTGCCTGGCCGTCGAGAAATTGACCTCGACGTGTAGTAGGCCCATGAGCTTCCTCCAGAACCTGGAAGTGAATTGTTTTCCTCAGTCTGATAAAACCCTCAAGGGGGCGCCATGCAGCCTGAAAATGTGTTCCACAAACAGCTAGGCAGTTTCCTCCGCCGTCACCGCATGCGAGCAAGCGATGAAATGGCACATCTTAGTTAACAAGTCAACTACTACCATGACGGCCGTTTTGCCCCTTGACTTGGGCAAATCGGTCATAAAATCTATGGACACTGCCTCCCATGGTCTTTCTGGTGTGGGTAATGGTTCCAGGAATCCCGCGGGTGCCGCCCTCTCCCCTTTGGCTCGCTGGCAGCGGTCGCACCCCCTTATATATTCTCGTACATCTTCCCTCACCTTTGGCCACCAGAACTGCCTGGTGACTAGCAACATGGTTTTGTGTTGACCAAAATGTCCCGCCATGGGGCTGTCATGTAATTGTTTGAGTACTCTACTCCTCAAGTCCCCCTCTGGTATATACAATGCCCCCCTGTAATACAGTGCCCCATCCTTTTCCTCAACCCCCCCCCCCGGGTTTCCTCCTGCCCCCCTGAGCTCCCTGATCTTGTTTTGGGCGTACTCGTCGTCTGCCGTCCCCTCTGCAAGCTCCCGTCGCCCTACCAACACTCCCCCCCCACACCCATCGGTCCTCGGGTATCACATGCCGTTCTTCCGGTGCTCCCTCTCCTTCCAGATACTCTGGCTTCCGGGAGAGGGCGTCTGCTCTGACGTTTTCCTCCCCCGGTACGTAACGAATCTCAAAATGGAATTTGGAAAACTCCTGAGCCCACCGCACCTGTCTCTGGTTGAGTACCCTTGCTGTTCTCCAGTATTCCAGGTTCTTATGGTCCGTGCACACCTGGATCTTGTGCTGCGCCCCTATTAGCAAATGTCTCCAGCGTCGAAACGCTTCATAGATAGCCAGCAGCTCCCGGTCATACACCGTGTAGTTCTGCTCCGATTTGTTCAACTTCCTGGAGAAAAAGGCACATGGTCTCCAGTCGGACTGGTTCCCCCCCCCCCCGGCTGAAGCAGTACGGCCCCCACCGCTCTGTCCGATGCATCAGTCTCCAGCCTCATTGGCTTCTGCAGATCCACGTGCAAGAGCTGCTCTTCCGAAGCGAACGCCTTCTTTAGCCTTTCAAAAGATTGCTGCGCCTCTTCCGTCCAGACGAACTTCTTCTTGCTACTGAGGCAATCTGTGATGGGTGCAGTTAAGTGGGCAAAGTTTTTGATGAACTTCCGATAGAAGTTTCCAAAACCCAGGAACCTCTGCACGTCCTTCCGGGTCTTGGGTGTCTTCCATTCCAGTACCACTTGTACCTTGCCCGGATCCATAGCCAGGCCCTTGTCTGACAACCGGTACCCCAGGAACTCGACCTCTCGGGTGTGGAACTGGCACTTCTCCAGTTTGACCCACAGCTGGTGCGCCTGTAACCTCTTTAGCACTTCCCGGACATCTCTGACGTGTTGCTCCTCGTCCTCCGAATAAATCAACACATCATCTAAAAAGACTACACAATTCTTGTACAGCAAGGGTCCCAAAACGTGATGCATGAAGGATTGAAAACACGCCGAACCCGCTTGTAATCCAAAGGGCATAACGAGGTACTCGAAGGCCCCCAGAGGGGTGAACATGATGGTTTTCCATTCATCTCCCTCCCTCATCCTGATCAGATTGTACGCTCCCCTTAGATCCAGCTTGGTGAAAATCTTTCCCTTCCCCACCCTGGTCAAAATGTCGTCAGTCCTGGGCATGGGGAAGGTCACAGGTTCCGACACCGAATTCACGGCCCGAAAGTCCACTACAAGCCTGGGCTTATTAGTGTCCTTCTTGTCCACAAAGAACACTGGACTGCCCCCCACCGCCCTTGATTCCCTTATGAAACCTCTTTTTAGGTTCTTGTCTATAAATTCCCTCAACTCCTGCATCTCCCTGTCCGACATGGCGTACAGTTTGCCCACTGGCAGCTGGGCTCCCAGGAGTAGGTTGATTTGACAGTCAAAGGGCCTATGAGGGGGCAGTCTGTCCGCTTCTTTCTCACTGAAGACATCTTGCAAGTCAGCGTACTGCGGTGGTAGCTGCCCCTTCTCTCCCACCGCCATCCCTGCCACTCTGGCTATTGCCATCCTGTGGGTTCCCCCCCCCCCCCGTGGCAGTGCTCCAAGCAGTGAGCTGACCCGAATGAGACCGTCCGCTGGTGCCATCGCACTAACGGATCATGTAGCGCCAGCCAGCTCATTCCCAGTATGATTGGCGGTCCCGCCAGGGTGGCTACGTGAAAGGCAATAATTTCAGTGTGCCTGGCAATCCTCATTCTCATGGGGGGCGTCTGGTGTGTTACCTCCCCTCCCAGGAGTTCCCTCCCATCTATGGTCGTGACTTGCAAAGAACTGCCTAGAGGCAGAGTCTGCAGCTGGTGCTCTAACGCAAATTCCTTGCTAAGAAAATTGCAAGAACTGCCTGAGTCCAACAGCGCCTTTATCTTGAGTGGGTGGCCGTTGGGGAGCTCTAGCACCACTTCTATGGCGATGGCTGCTCGGGGGGGCTCTGGCTTGGGCACATTTACTGGTTGTTTGCCTGGCTGCTGTGCCCTGTCGTCGGCAGCCAAGCGTTGGATTTTCCCTGCTCCTTAAGCCCCCCCTCCTCACTCCCAGCCGCCCCCACCATTCCTTGCCATGCCTTTCTTTGAGGGCAGACCCTGGCAAAATGCCCTGGCTGTTGGCAGAAGAAACACTTCTTGGCCGTTTTCCCCTCCTTCTTTCGAACTTCGCTAGAGTTTGAAACCCCCGCGCGTGTGCGCCTCCGATCTCCATTGGCTCCACTGGCGGGGAAGGTTGCTCTGGTATTTCAGGAATGCGGAAGTCATTCCAACGCTCTCCTCTGCCTTCCCGCTTCTCTAGAGCCCGTGCTTCCTGCCGCGCTCCAGTCGCAAGCACAGCTTTGGTCAGCTGATCCATCGACTGCGGGCGGGGCGCGCGGGAAAGTTCGCCCTTCACTGCGGGGGCTAGGCCTTCCTCAAATAACGTCTGAATTGGTTCCGAAGCCAGTTCCCACCCAAGTCGATGTATGAGCATAGCAAACCGCGACCAGTACTCTCTGACTGATTGGTTCCCTTGTTTGCACGCCAATAACTGCCTGCGCACAACGCTCTGCTCAATCTGGCTGGAAAACATCAAATCCATGGCTGTAAAAAACTTCCTCAAGTCCTTTAAGGCAGCATTCTCAGATGCCATCAGTGGTCTAACCCAATCCCTGGCGCCACCTTCCAGATGCCCGATCACAAAGGCAACTCTCGCCCCATTGTCTACAAAGTCATCATACTGCAGATCCAGTGCAGATCCAGGATGATGAGAATTGTAGTTCAGCAACGTCTGGAGGGCCACAGGTTACCCTCACCTGTTTTATCGGTTAGTGTGCTAAGATCTGGGCACAAGCCCAATTCAGCTGACGGTACTTAACAAGGGCTTGCTTTACACAAAACATGAGAGCTAATACACTATTCTGCTCCAATATACTAAACAGCCCCTTCTCTAGAGAAAGCTCAAGAAAATACAAACTTCGGGGTTTGTAGATGGCTGTAAAGGTTGCTGAAAGGTTTCTAGTTCACTAGTTGGAAACAGCTTCCAGGCTAGGCAGGACCAAGTTTGCTTTGTAACTGTTCCTGTCTGCCTGCTTGCCATTGTGCATATTTGTAAACCATTTCTGCCAAAATATAAACATCTGCAATA
This sequence comes from Podarcis erhardii, assembly GCF_964252035.2. Classification (NCBI taxonomy): domain Eukaryota; kingdom Metazoa; phylum Chordata; class Lepidosauria; order Squamata; family Lacertidae; genus Podarcis; species Podarcis erhardii. The sequence continues at coordinate 29,223,071 of NC_138506.1, read as the reverse complement.
GTAGTTTCTGGAAGCAGACCCTGCGAGAGTGCACACTCCATGAAGTCCATATGAAGAGTGTTACGGAATGGGGGGGGGGCATATGAACGAAGTCTTACTCCCGAGTAAGAGACGTGGAGCCCGAGGCGATGACCTCAAGGGAACCCTGCCACACTAGGACTCCCCTCGCCCTGTCACAACGTTGCACCAAGCACTGCACAAAAGTCCAAAACCCCGAGAAGAAAGCGCCATTTCTGACCCCGTATCCCGATGCTATACACGATCGATGTATTTGATGAATGAACAATTTATTTGCATGAGGATGCGCTCTAGCCAATCAGATGGCGTTGAATGTAGCCCTTCAGCCAATCGCAGCAATGCCATGGCTCTGCAGAGGCAGCTCAGCTCCAGCTGTTTTGCACGCTCCACTGAGCGCTGACAAGGTGATGACAGCTCCCGCTGCGAGAACAACGGACTGAGTCAATCGAAACCTTGTTACCCTGTTAATCCAATCAAAACTAGATGTTGTTTAATCGTTTAGTCGTGTCCGACTCTGCGTGACCCCCTGGACCAGAGCACGCCAGGCCCTCCTGTCTTCCACTGCCTCCTGCACTTTGCTCAAACTCATGCTGCTAGCTTCGAGAACATTGTCCCACCATCTCGTCCTCTGCCGTCCCCTTCTCCTAGTGCCCTCCATCTTTCCCAGCATCAGGGTCTTTTATCATTCCTCATAGTAATCCCATCTGATCACTACATCTCTGGATATTTGCACTCCTACATAGGCTGAGCCTGTGACCTGGCTCAGGAACTAAGTATTTGTCATTACAAAAGACTGGCCAGGCTCCCCAGGGTACCCAATCAAGTGAGCACTAACAGGTAACCTGCCAGACAGGAGGTAAACAACACACTCAGATGTCTGTTGTAGACCGCCCTTTCTGTGATGTTGGTATGATGTATTTGGGGGGTGGTCTTGAGCTGCACCCCTTTCTGTGATGTAGGTACGATGTATCTGGGGGGTGGTTTTGAGCTACACCCCTTTCTGTGATGTAGGTATGATGTGTCAAGGGGTGGCCTTGGACTCCAGGGCGGGCAATTTAAAATGTCTCTAGAAGGGGACTTCCGGGTTAGCACCATCGGCAAATGGCGGATTCCCTCTGATTCGGAGGGACCAGCTCTGTGGAAATCGCGTCTGCACCGCTACGGCAAAGCGGGGACCCTTCAAAAATCACAGGCGGGGAAGCCTGTGAGCGTGGGACTCGGCGGGCACCCTTTGTGCCCCCCCAATTCGCAAGGAAACCCGTCTACGGGCTCCGGAGCGAAATGGGGCGAGCGGCGCGGTGCTGTGAGTCAATTGCTTTTTTCACGGAGCGAAGCCGCATAGCCGTTGCTGGAGAGCGCTGACTTTTTCCTGGGACAATTCGACTACAAAAAGTAACTACCCGTGAGTAGGGGAAATTGGATTTATTTAAAAAGGGGGGAAAAAGACTTAATTGGATACCGAAGCGGGGAGGTCTAAACAGGAAGTCCGCCTTCCGCTTTTGTAAATAGATCAAAGCAAAGAGACTCTAAGCTAAAGCTTTGGGATTTCGTCTGGAAAGGACTGACTTCTAACACGATAAAGTTTTGAACCCCCTTCCTAGGGAGCAGGGAAGGAGGGGGACGTTTTGGACTGTGTATACCTGCAAGAGAGAGGGAAAGAGCTTAAAATCCACTGCTTGAACTTGGGAACGGTCTGCCAGTAGACAAAGACTGTTTCTCGTTTGAATTGCGCTCTAATTGTCAATAGAAGGTTCGAGGACAGCAAGAGAGATACATTGTGATCAGTTATCTTACTTTGCTTGCAAAAAAGAGAGAAAGTAATTGGAAAGTAACAAAAATTGGAACTGTTTATTTTTCTCGGTTGGACTTTTAAAAGGTTATTTTTTTGGACTATTGCAACTGTTTCCCCCTGGAGGGAGTTCTAGAAATTGCTACAAGGGGAATTTTCCACTGGTAAACAGAAACTGTGTATCTGGGTGACCTTGGCTCTTCCATTGTTTAAGTGTTATGGCTGATGGGAAAGAAAAAGTAGATTTGCCACTTCCAGAAAGAATAACAAGGTCTGGGAAGACCTTGGGGCAGCGAAGGCAATCAGCTGCTGGTCTCACTACTTTATCTGTGACTGTACCAACACAACCTAAGTCTAGTGGAATGTCTTCAGAAGATGCTTTAGCGAACGCACTGGCCAAGATTAATGAATCTTTGGTGCAACTCAGCACGAGGGTTGAAGAGACAAATAAGAGGGTCGAGGAGACAAAAACAATTGTGGATGAGACCAAAGTGAAGGTCGACACTGCAACCACTAAAATGGACTTAAAATGGGCGTTTCCAAGATGGCGATGAGGTAAGACGCATTTGCCGGAGCTCATCTTGAATCCTCCTTAAATTTGTGTTGTGGCTCCCAGCCTTTCAAGTTCTTGCTGAAGATTGTACCAGGGTGTTGGAGTCCATGCTAGGAGTTCACATTGCCGATAACTGTGAAGCCTGCATCGTAAATCAGCTTTAATGAGCAGACAATTGTATTCTCCGGCAGCCTTGGAAGCAGCCTTCGACTCACTGGTTTCCTGCCAGCTCACATTCAGTTGTATTGCTATTTCTATTACTTTTTATTACCTTTTAACCACTGCTATTTTAAACGACTCATTTTAAACAACTCATTTTAAACGACTCATAACGATGGGTCAAGGCAAACGCCTAAGGGACTGTGACGAGGCTTTGCCCTCCCCAAGAGCCAAACAATCAAAAACCGACCCCCCCGTGTCTGGCAAATGGAGTGACCCCACAGAACACTGCTATAGGGTGAAAACCCAGAACCGTTTCTACCCTCTAATGTCCCCAGAAACAACGTCAACACCAGAGGAATTATTTTCACCTCAGATTAAAACTGCAAACGGCAAGCTTGGAGGAGGAAGGAGTGTCCCACTGAAGGTGGTACAGGACACCGGAACTGAGGACTGCGCAAGACAAGAACAACATGAACATCTCCATCTTGTGGTCAGTACCCTTAATTGCATATTCAAGAAGATTGATGTGCTATCCTCCCAGCTATGTAACCTCGAACAGAAAATTGATAACCTCTGGTTAAAGTCTAAGCCATCTGTAGATACGGGGGAATTGAAGTTCCGGAGAACCTTACCCTCAACCAAAAAAGGAAGTGTGATTCCTAAATATAGACCAAATCCTGCACTGAAACATCAAGCATTGTCCCTGCAACCTAAGAAAATCTGCCTAAGCATTGGGGCAGGGTCAGCAAGGTGGCTCACTCTGGATGGGGTTAAAAAGCATCTAAGCAATCTCCTAAACATAGAAACCACACAATGTGATCTCATTGCAGTATTACCTTTGAACCAGCACTTCAGGCCACAGAAAGTGATGCTTGCGTTTTACTCTCCAAGGATCCCTTCAGTTATCATCAGGCAGAAATCACTCTTGGCTAGGTACGATATCACCCCAACAAGAGTTTTTATGGATAGTAAGATCCACCCCCTTCTACTCGCCGGTCACGGCAAGGAGCGGACTCTGTCGGAGAGGTCGGGAGCACCTCGGCACATCGAGCCTCCTCTCCCGGAGAATATCCATCCACACCGAAACTGGACTTACTCTACGCCCCCACGAGCTCTAAAGAAACCCACTGGCGCAAGTAATCTCCTGACCCCGCCGGAGGAAAGAGAACTTTTAGCCACCTTTGGCGACCTCCCACCGAGGGAACAACAAGAAATAATCGATAGACTAGAAGTACTTAATCATCAGCTCATACATGTCCAGAAGAATGGAAAAGTCCTGCTCACTTCTCAGGATAATCCTGCCAGCTCTTCGGAGCCGTGTTTTAAGGAAGCAGGAAGTCTTCCTTACCTTAGTCCAGTTCCTAAACCCATGCCTCCCCCACTTGAGGGCAAAACCCACCGATGCTTGGCAGACCCAGGTTTTGTCTCACAAGTAGGCCCCTCATCTCTACTCTTGATAAATTTTGACTCGCCCTCCAAGAGTTCCCCGCTGAAGAGTGTAGCCCAGAGTTCCTTCCACCAAAACAATTCCTTACCAACTAATCCATCAATGCCGGAACTGGAGTCCTCATATTCCCCTGAGCGGCATAGACCCGACATACAAACGGTACCAGTACGCCAAGCATCCCCAGTATCTTCGCTAGCATCAGGTCAGGGGAGTGTTCCACCTACATCAAAAAATGGCCCGGATTTGATTGAAGACCCGGCCGGACATATAAATCAAATGGTTTCATCGGCGATCTTTAGACCTCGCGGTGGGGCAGTCTCAGCAAATCCTGTGGAGTTTCCCACTGAAGTGTCCGCCCTTGGGTCAGCCAGCAGGAGACCCGTCCTGTTACACCAGTCAGAACACCTCACTACCAACTTCAAGACTAGGCACCCTCAGCAGGTGCCAGCCATGCAAAGTAAAATAACTGACTTTTTTGTGGGGTCTGCCCTGCCCCCTAAGGACACACATCTCTCCCTGAAATGACAGCGAATTGGACACAACAGGAACTCCCCCCTATCAGTCCTCAGCTGGAACATTGCGGGCTGGAGGGGAAAAAAACTTGATCCAGAATTCTTGGAGTATATTAACCTGTTTCATATCATCTTGTTCCAAGAATCGTGGGAAGTAGAGAAAATTGTCCTAAATGGCTTTGAGCTTCTAGAACTCCCTGCCTGCCCCTCCCTGAAAGGAGGCCGCCCTAAAGGGGGCCTAATAATAGGCATCTCCCTCAACCTACATTCTAAACTTACCCTAGTACAGGCCTTGCCTCCTTACGCCCTTACCGGGCTGATTGCGGGGGAAAAGATCTCACTTCTAGTTACAAATGTCTACTTGCCACCTGGGGGTTCTTCCACCGAACTTGGCTCTAAATGGGGCTTGCTAGAAGAGCATTTGCTCTCATGCTATGTTAAGTTTCCTAATACCCCGGCCATAATAGGTGGCGATTTTAACGCCCGCACAGCAGCAAACTGGGACTCGCTGACCAAAGCCAAATGGTGGGTTACTCCAAACCTTGATAATTATGATCTGGAACATATCATGAGGAGAACTTCTAAAGACCACAGAGCAAATGAGGCTGGAGTACTCCTCTATCAAATGGCCATCCGTTTAAATCTGGTCCCCTTAAATGGCACATGTCTCCCTGACATTCCTGGGGATTTTACCCACCTGAGCGTTAAATCAAACAGCGTCCTCGATTACCTGTTGGTCTCCAGGGATCTACTTAAGTGTATTTCCACCTTTAAGATCGAGAATGTACAATCTAGTGATCATCTTCCCCTTGTAGCCAAGCTCTCCCTGAACTGGCAGTCGGAGGCTCATAGACATGCGACCCAGATGGTAACCAACGAATCTCTCCAAGTAAGAGGAATCAAATGGTCGGAGACCCAGGCTCAAAGGTATCAGGAATTCTTTCAAAAAGTAATCCTCGGGCCCCATCCCAACATAGGCTCTGCCTCAGACGAGCATAGCATAGTGCTGAAATGTTTCCACCATCATACGACTGATCTTACGTCCTTCTTCAGGTTACCACCCAAAATATTAAATCGAAATGAATATACTTACGGTGCCCCCTGGTATAATTCTCAGTGTAAACAAGCAAGACAGCGCCTCCGTGCTATATATAATGTATATAAGACCTCCGATGCAGCTACTCTGCCAGCTAGTTATGCACAAGCCAAGCTAGTTTACAAACGCACGCAGAAAATTGCCAAACGTGAGTGGCAACACAATCGCTGGCAGGCTTTGATTACTGCTTCAAAATCACACAGATCCAGGGAATTCTGGTCTTTGATCAACAGAAGGGCGAGGAAATACCCAAGGGCAGTCATCCCTGCACCGACATGGGAATTGTTCCTGAAGAAATGCTTCTCACAGGCAGATGCTCCCTCCGACCACCTGACGCATCTGTTTACCCACCTACCTATTTGGCTTCCCACCGATCCTGACGAAATAGCCAAGCTAATAGCTCAGCTGAAACCGGGTAAAGCCCCAGGGCCCGATCTGATCCCTGCTGAAGCCATTAAACTACACCCAATATGGTGGGCTGGCATCTTGGCCAAAACTTTCGATGCAATCAACGCTTCTGGCCTCATCCCCAAAATATGGAAGGAGGCCATTATAGTACCAATTCATAAAAAAGGTTCTCCAATGGAGCCAGAAAACTACCGTAACATCAGCCTCCTTTCGATCATAGGGAAAATTTATGCCAGCTTTTTGCTGACTAAACTATTGCGATGGGTAGATGAGACTAATCAGATTGGCCACGAACAAGCAGGGTTCAGAATTAAACGCTCTACAACCGATCATGCGATAGTTCTTACCATCTGGCACGAAAGTACTCCTCTCCTCCCCGGGGCTACCTCTGTGCTGCCTTCTTAGACCTAAAGGCAGCCTTTGACAGCGTTCCTAGAAATATTCTATGGGAGAAACTTGCGAAACAGGGCATTGATAGAAGACTCCTATGGCTTATAAGTCAGCTCCACAAAGGTACCCTTGCTAGAGTGAGACTTACTCCTGCGGGCGACCTCACAAATTCGATACCATTAAACAAGGGAGTGCGCCAAGGATGTATATTGGCTCCCTGTCTATTCAGCCTATTCATCAGCGACATGCGAGCACCCCTAGTTAACTCATCTCCAAGTACACACGCGCCTAGACTTGCGGATTACCGCTGCCCACTCCTTTTATATGCGGACGACGCGGTAATTCTATCTTATACACGTGTTGGACTAACCAGAGCTTTGAAGATCTTTGCCACGTATTGTCAACTCAACCAATTAACCATCAACCATGCTAAATCCAAGATTCTGATTTTCTCCAGAAGCCGGAGATTATACGAATGGAAGCTTGGTGGAGCAAAAATAGAGCAAGTCCTAAAATTTCAATACCTAGGAGTTATTTTTCAACACAATTTGGGGTGGAAAGCTCAAATTCAACACCTACTTAACAAGGCCAAAACTCTGTCATATGCGCTCCTCCGATTCTTTTTTTCGGATGGAGCTTTGCATGTTCCCTCGGCCCTAAATGTGTTCAAGGCAAAAGTGGTTGCCGTGCTTGCTTATGCTGCCCCGCTTTGGGCCGTGATGACAGATCTTGCTCCTCTTGAGACACTGCAAAATCAATTCCTGCGTCGGCTCCTAATGCTCCCCCTGTGCGTAAGCAACGCAGCCATGCGACTAGAACTGAAGATCGCATCCTTAGAAACTTGCCTATGGAAGCAAGTCTTCAATTATTGGTTATCATTGTGGCATAGATTACCAAACCACTACCTTGTCCAATGCTTATGGCGAGATGAATTCTCTAGCCTTTGGACTAGTAGAATTCATGCCAAACTCCTGAGTTATGGAATCTCTCCTTCAGATTCCCTAAAACTAGACCAAATTACTGCTCAAAGACTGATCCGCCAAAGACTGGATGACATCGATCTACAGCGAAATTATATGCTGGGGGGAGGTGTTTGTTCGCCCCAGAACATTGGTATCACTTTAACTTACTGCGTTCCATCATACCTCTCCTCCCTTTCGACTGTTGCCCATAGACTGGCCTTCACCAAAGCGAGGTTCAACGTTTTCCCCTCCAACGTCCTAAGACATAGATTCTCAAAGGGCCAAGCCCCCGCCACGTGCGGATGTGATAAGGAGACGCCGGAGTCGCTCCAGCACATCATGTTCACTTGCCCCCTGTTCAATGTGCCACGGGCAAATTTGTTGGGATCAATCATACTGAAACTAGAGGGTACCCCACCAAAATTCCACCTTGCTCAAATCTTGCAGGATAAGGATACTCATACGACCCTGAATGTGGCTAGGTTCCTAGTCGCTGTCATTACCCAAAAGCGACGCCAAGGAGCACTACAAGCTAACTAAGGCGTAGTATGCCATTCTATTTTATAGTATTTTATTGTTATAGTGGTGTTTTAGCGGCTGTTTTTTTCCCCACGTGCACAAGCTGTTATTTATGTGTTGTTTTTACCTGTATGGGCCTATGGCCGTAATAAATAAATATTGTTATTGTTATTGACTTAAATACAGAAACTCTAAACAGTGTGGAGCAAAAGGTTAACACTAATACAGAATCTATCCAGAAATTGTTGCAGTGGAATTGTTGCAGTGCTGCTGCTGTGGAATTTAAGGTAACACAATTGGAAACAGAGAAGGTTCCAGACCTACAGAAACAAATTGAAGACCACAAATTGATGCTGTCTATGATTGAATTGAAGGAAAAACAGATGAATTTAAGGATTAGAGCTGTACCTGAATTGGAGGAGGGCACTCTGATAGACTTTTTGACACAGGAATTTGCAGAGTTCTGGAAGTCGGATTTGAAACAAGAAGAATTTAAAATTGTGAGGGCCTTCAGACTAGGAAAAGGAGGAAAGAAGATCAAAATAAGGGACTGCCTGATTACCCTCCGATCTAAAGAAGAGAGAGACAAAATTTTGGGTTTGCATTTTCAGAATCCTTTGATAATTCTGCAATCAAGAGTGGAAATTTTTAAAGACATACCGAAACATCTTTTGGATCTTAGATCCAACTTTGGAGATTTGGTTGCCCTTCTGAGAAGGAACAAAATCATTTTCAGGTGGGAATTCCCCCAAGGCCTATCCTTTGGTTACAAAGGAAGAAAGATAAAAATAAGATCAGTTGAGGAAAAAGACAAGTTTTTGGGAAACCATGAAGAAGACCTGCAGAAAGAACTTGGAAAAGAGCCAGAAGTTTTGGACAAGAGCTCACCAAAAAGAGGGAAATCAACACCACCGACTGATATAGACAAAGTACTGGGTGCGGGTGGAGGAAAAGCAGAGTAATTACATCATGACACTGCAAGTACTAAGCTGGAATGTGAATGGACTGAACTCCCCGGAAAAAAGGCGGAGAGTCTTTCATTTATTAAAAAAAGAGCAATTGGATTTGATTTGTTTACAAGAAACACATGTGACAAGGCTACATCGGAAGATTCTGAGTAACAAAAGATTAGGATATGAATTTATTTCATCAGATAAAGTTAAGAAAAGAGGAGTAGTACTTTATGCAAAGGAGAGCCTGTCACCAAAATTCTTATTTAAAGATGACCAAGGAAGATTTGTTGCAATTGAAATTCAATCACAAGGAGAGAAGTTTTTGATAGTAGGTATTTATGCACCAAATGAGGGGAAATCGGAATTTTTCAAGAAGTTGCATGAAATTCTGATGGACTATTTGGACTATAATATGATCTTGATGGGAGATATGAATGGAGTGGTGTCTACTAACATGGATAAGGCCCAGAGACAGGTGATTACAAAAGATGGCAGATTACCAAAGACGTTTTTTGACATGGCTGACAATATGGACCTTGCTGACATTTGGAGAACTAAGAATCCCTTGGGAAGAGAAGGAACTTTCTTCTCTGAAGCCAAAATGACATGGACAAGAATTGACCAAATTTGGGTAACAAGGGGGCTGGCTCCGAAGATTAAAAAAGTGGAAATTTGCCCCAAAACTTGCTCTGACCACAATGCGGTGAAGATGGAAATGAAACTAACACCAATTGGTTCCTTTAGATGGAGGATGAATGACACCTTGTTTAGGAATGAAGGAGTGATTAAAAAGGCCCAAAAAACCTTGAGAGACTATTTTGAGATAAACATGAATACCACTGTTGAAAAAAGAGTAATATGGGACGCAAGTAAAGCAGTTATGAGAGGGTTTTTGATACAACAGAATGCAATTAAGAAGAGAGCTCAAAACGAAAAAAAGGATAAAACATTGGAGAAAATAAAGGAAGGAGAAAAGAGACTGAGAGCAAAACCAAAATCACAGGAGATCCTGAAAGAGATAAAGTTATATCAAGTACAATATATGAAATTGATGAATCAGGAAATAGAATGGAAGATTAAACAGATGAGACAAAAGACATTTGAATTGGCTAACAAATGTGGGAAACTGCTGGCTTGGCAAATGAAAAAAAGACAAAAATTTAATACTATTACTAATTTGGAAGTGGAGGGAAATAATATACAGAATCCTGTGGAGATCAGGAAGTGTTTTCAGGAGTATTTTAAACAGTTATATACACAGGAGACCCAGAAAGAAATGGATATTCACCGATTTTTGAAAATAAATGGACTACAAAAAATCTCTCAAGAGAATAAGTCAATGCTGAATTATAAAATAACAGATCAAGAGGTGGAAGGAGCCATTCAGAATATGAAATTGTGCAAATCTCCAGGGCCGGATGGCTTGACTTCAATATATTATAGATCTTTGAAAGAATGGCTAGTACAGCCTTTGAAGGAAGTTTGCAATGAAATATTGGAGGGGGAAAAGGCACCAGAGTCATGGAAAGAAGCATATATTACACTTATACCGAAAATAGAGTCTGAGAAGACACAGCTTAAGAACTACCGCCCCATATCTTTGCTCAATGTGGATTACAAAATTTTTGCTGAAATCATGGCTAAAAGATTAAAAAAGGTATTGGTAGAAGAAATTCATAAAGATGAAGCGGGCTTTCTCCTGGGGAGACACTTGTCAGATAATACAAGGAATATAATTAATATTTTAGAAAAATTACAAGTGAATATTAATACTAAAGCAGTTTTGATATTTGTGGACGCGGAGAAAGCTTTTGACAAATTTCTTGGAGCTTTATGAAGAAAAATTTACAGGGAATGGGGGTAGGCCAAGGTTTTGAAAACGGTATAGGTGCAATTTATTCAGAACAAAAAGCAAAATTAATTGTGAACAATGTAATTACAGAAGAATTTAAGATTGAGAAAGGAACACGACAGGGCTGCCCAATTTCCCCATTGCTCTTTATATCGGTCCTGGAAGTTTTGCTCAATATGATTAGAAGGGACCAATTGGTTAAAGGCATACAAGTCGGAGCCAAACAGTATAAATTGAAAGCATTCGCTGATGATTTAGTCTTGACATTACAGGAGTCAGAATCCAGTACTAAAAGAGTATTACAATTAATTCAAGAATTTGGTCAGGTTGCGGGTTTTAAGTTGAACAAGCTGAAAACTAAGGTGTTAGAGAAAAATTTAACAGTGATTGAGAAAGAGAGGTTTCAGAAGGAGACAGGATTAACATTGGTTAAGAAAGTGAAATACCTGGGGGTCAATATGACTGCTAAGAATGTGAATTTATTTAAAGATAACTATGAAAAATGTTGGATGGAAGTGAAAAAGGATTTAGAAATATGGTCAAATTTGAAGTTATCATTGCTAGGCCAAATTGCTGCGATAAAGATGAATGTATTGCCAAGGATGTTGTATTTGTTTCAAACATTGCAAATTTTGGACAAGATGGACTGTTTCAAGAGGTGGCAGAGAGACATTTCTAGATTTGTCTGGCAGGGCAAGAAGCCTCGAATAAAATTTAAGATTTTAACTGACACTAAAGAAAGAGGTGGATTTGCCCTGCCAGACCTGAAGCTTTATTATGAATCAGCTGCCTTTTGCTGGCTGAGAGAATGGCTGCTTCTTGAAAACACGGACATTTTGGACCTAGAAGGTTTTAATAATGTCTTTGGGTGGCATGCATATTTGTGGTATGACAAGGTCAAAGCACATAAAGCGTTTAAAAACCATATTGTCAGGAAAGTGCTGTTTAATGTCTGGATAAGATATAAGGACTTGCTTGAAAATAAAACTCCAAGGTGGTTGTCACCAATGGAAGCTAAGGCTCTGAAAAAACTCAATATGGAGGCAAACTGGCCGAAATATTGGGAAATTTTGGAACAAGAAGGAGACAGATTAAAACTGCAGAGTTTTGACAAATTAAAAAACAAAGTACGGGACTTCCGGAGGCGGCGCGAACGACAATGGCGGTCCTCTTCTGTTTGTGAAGGGGAAGCTCCGCAGGAACGGGTCGTCCGCTACGGCGAAGCGGAGACCCTTGCCAGAAAACCACAGGCGGCGATAGCCTGTGGCCGTGGGACCCGGCGGGCACCATCAGCGCCCCCCGAAACTGCGAAGGGACCCCGTAAGGGGCTCCGGAGCGTGACGGGGGTAGCGGTGCTGTGAGTCAATCGCTCTTTCTGCGGGGTGAAGCCGCAAAGCTGCTGTCGGTGAGCGCTGACCTTTTTCCTGGGACTATTCGGCTAAGAAACAACTACCCGTGAGTAGGTGAAGTAATTCGAACTGAGGATTAAAATATAAATTTAATTTGGCACTGAAGCGGGAGGCGCAACCAGGAAGTCCGTCTCCCGGCTTTGTTTAAAGACTTAAAGCAACGACGTTTAATTTACTTATGCCATGGAAACTGGGATTTTAAAAGGACTTATCTGAGCATCAAACAGAAGATCCCACCTCAGTTAAATTGGGGTGGAAGAAGGGAAATTGGGCTTTTATCTTTCCAGTTGTAGATTTATTAAAAGTTTTAGAGCTCCCGGCGATCGGGCTGCCAAACTACGAGAACTGTCAGGCTGCTTTGAACTGTTATATTGTAACTCGCACCTTTGGAGACTTAGTAACTTTTTATGACTAACTCTGCAGAAGCTTAAAGATTTGGAAAGTTTACGGCTACTTTTGTAAATTTTCAATGACACTTTGTAATCTTGGGAAAGACTTTATAAATTGTAACTTTTGAAGATAAACAAAGTGTCCCTCTAGTGGACTATTGAAGCTATACAACTACTGGGGGATTTTTCCATCTCTGGACTTGGGGATTTTCCATGAGAAAGGCAGACCGTGGGACCGACCTTGGCTCATAGACAGAAGTGGGATGAGTGGGAAGACAAGATCAGCTAAAGCCAAAACACAGCAGCAGCCCAGTATAATTTCACAGTTACGCAGATCATCTGTTCCCACGGTACCTGTGGCACAAGAGGAAGATTTAGAACAAACCAGGTTTGAAGGAATGGCCACAGGAGGGGACTTTAATTCACTGCTGAATAAAATTCTTGAAAAATTGGATGGAGTAAGTGAGCAACTGTCTGATCAATCAACCAAAATTGACCAAAATACAGCTAGTATTAATAATTTGACCCAGCAAGTCAGTTTAAATTCTCAATCTATTGGGAAATTATTGGAAGACACCACATTAAATCGTAAAACGGCTGAGGAGGCTAAACAGAAAGTAGAGGCTGTGCAAGAAGAAATTAAACCTATGCGTAAACAGATTGGTGAACATCAGGCACTTCTGTCTATGATAGAATTGAAAAATAAGGAAAATAATATTAGGATTAGGTCGGGACCAGAACTTGAAAAGGAGGATTTAATTGACTATTTGACATGGGAATTTGCAGAATTTTGGTCACTGGAAGAGGATAAAGATTTTAAGATTGTAAGCGCATTCAGACTTGGAAAGGGAGGGAGGAAGATCAAGTCGAGAGACTGTCTGATCTCCCTCAGAACAAAGGAGGAAAGAGACAAGATACTGAGTGCGCATTACCAGAAGACTCTAGAGATCAAAGACTCAAGGATTGAACTCTACAAGGACATCCCGAAACACTTACTAGAACTCAGATCTAACTACGGAGATTTGGTGACACTATTGAGAAGTAACAGAATTGTCTTCAGATGGGAGTTCCCTCAGGGGCTATCCTTCACTTTTAAAGGGAAAAAAGTTAAAATTAAATCTCTGGAAGATAAGGAAAAAAATTTGAGTGCCTACGAAGAAGACCTCCAGAAAGGGATTGAGGCCTTGGGGCTTGACGAACCTGAGAAAGTGATACCACCGTCAAAGGAGGAAGAACTTTTGGGAGCAGTAGGAGGAAAATAGATCTACACCAACATGTCCCTGCAACTATTAAGTTGTAATATTCATGGTTTGAACTCCCCCGAAAAGAGGAAGAAAGTTTTTCATTTACTAAAAAAGGAGCAATTGGACTTAATTTGTTTACAGGAAACACATGTGATTAGGCTTCACAGGAAAGTTTTAATGAATAAAAGATTAGGTCAAGAATTTATCTCATCGGACAAAGTGAAGAAGAGAGGAGTTGTTATATATGCAAAAGAAAGCCTGTCACCAAAATTTCTTTTTAAAGATGAGCAAGGAAGAATTTTGGCAATTGAAATTCAAACCCAAGGAGAAAAATTTTTGATCCTAGGAATCTACGCGCCAAATGAGGGGAAATCAGAATTTTACAAGAAGTTGCATGAGACAATGTTGGATTATATGGATTATAATAACATCATTATGATGAGAGACATGAATGGAGTGGTATCTACGAATATGGATAAAGCACAAAAACAGATTGTAACAAAAGAGGGCAGACTGCCGAAAACTTTTTTTGAACTGACTGACAATATGGATTTGATTGACATTTGGAGAACCAAAAATCCCCTAGGTAGAGAAGGGACTTTTTTTCTGAAGCCAAAATGACTTGGACTAGAATTGACCAAATATGGATAACTAGAGGACTGGCACCTAAGATAAAAAAGGTGGAAATCTGCCCAAAAACTTGCTCTGACCATAATGCTGTAAAGATGGAAATGAAACTAACACCTATCGGTTCCTTCAGATGGAAGATGAATGACACCTTATTAAGAGATCAAGAGATTGTTAAAAAGGCCCAAAAGACCTTGAGAGACTATTTTGAAATAAATTTGAAAACCACGGTTGAAAAAAGAGTAATCTGGGATGCAAGCAAGGCGGTCATGAGAGGGTTCTTAATACGACAGAATGCAATAAAAAAGAGATCCCAAAATGAGAAAAAAGACAAAATTTTGGAGAAAATAAAAGAGGGAGAGAAGAAATTAAGATCGAAACCAAAGTCACAAGAGATTCTGAGAGAAATTAAGTTATATCAAGTACAATATATGAAACTGATAAATCAGGAAGTAGAGTGGAAAATAAAACAAATGAGTCAAAAGACTTTCGAGTCAGCGAATAAATGTGGAAAATTATTAGCGTGGCAGTTGAAAAAAAGACAGAAGTTAAATATGATTACAAATCTTGAGATGGAAGGGAAAAATATTCAGAATCCGGTGGAGATCAGAAAGTGCTTCCAGAGATACCTTAAACAACTTTACACTCAAGGGCCACAGAAAGAGACTGATATAGAACAATTTTAAAGAACCAATGGATTACAAAAAATATCTCAAGAAAATAAGATAAGGTTGAACTATAAAATTCAAACAGGAGATTGAAGGTGCCATTCAGAATATGCAATTGGGCAAATCTCCAGGGCCGGATGGGCTAATCTCCAAATACTACAGGACTTTGAAAGACTACTTAATTCAACCATTAAAGGAGGTCTGTAATGAAATTATGGAGGGGAAGAAGGCGCCGGAGTCGTGGAAAGAAGCTTTCATCACACTTATAACGAAAACAGAATCTGAAAAGACACAACTTAAGAACTACCGTCCCATCTCCCTTTTAAATGTGGATTACAAAATTTTTGCAGATATTTTGGCTAACAGATTAAAAAGAGTATTAACTGAAGTGATACATAAGGACCAGACAGGCTTTCTACCAGGCAGACATCTGTCTGACAATACAAGGAACATAATTGATATTTTGGAGTTGCTGCAAACGAATATTAACACAAAAGCAGTATTAATTTTTGTTGATGCGGAGAAGGCCTTTGATAATATTTCTTGGAACTTTATGAAGAAAAATCTCAAGGGAATGGGAGTGGGACAGGGGTTTGAAAATGGCATAAATGCAATCTATTCAGAACAAAAAGCAAAATTGATAGTGAACAATGTGGTGACAGAAGAATTTAAGATAGAAAAAGGAACACGTCAGGGCTGCCCTATCTCTCCATTATTATTTATTTCGGTCCTGGAGGTGCTGTTGAACATGATTAGAAGGGATCGGTTGATCAAAGGAATTCAGGTCGGAGCTAAACAATATAAATTGAAGGCTTTTGCAGATGACCTGGTTTTGACATTACAGGAGCCAGAATCTAGTACGAAAAGGGTTTTAGAACTGATTCAAGAATTTGGTCATGTGGCAGGATTTAAATTAAACAAGCTAAAAACTAAGGTTTTAGAGAAAAATTTAACATCAATGGAAAAAGAAGGGTTTCAGAATGAGACAGGTTTAACTGTGGCTAAGAAAGTGAAATGCCTAGGGATTAACATGACTGCAAAAAGTTTGAATTTATTTAAAGATAATTATGAGAAATGTTGGTCAGAGGTTAAAAAAGATTTAGAAATTTGGTCTAATTTGAAGCTTTCCTTGTTGGGTCGAATTGCAGCTATAAAGATGAATGTATTGCCAAAAATGTTATTTTTGTTTCAAACTTTGCAGATTGTGGACAAGATGGATTGTTTCAAGAGGTGGCAGAGAGATATTTCTAAATTTGTCTGGCAGGGCAAAAAGCCCAGAATAAAATTTAAAATACTAACTGATGTAAAGGAAAGAGGAGGGTTTGCCCTGCCAGACATTAAGCTTTACTATGAATCAGCAGCATTCTGCTGGTTGAAAGATTGGCTGCTTCTTGAGAACACTGACGTTTTGGATTTGGAAGGTTTTAATAATGCTTTTGGGTGGCATGCATATCTATGGTACGACAAGGTTAAAGCTCATAGAGCATTCAAAAATCATATTGTCAGGAAAGCGGTGTTTAATGCCTGGACAAGATACAAAGACTTACTGGAAAGCAAGACCCCAAGGTGGTTGTCACCTTTGGAAGCTAAGGCTCTGAAAAGACTCAATATGGAGGCCAAGTGGCCGAAATATTGGGAGATACTAGAACAAGAAGGAGATACATTGAAATTGCAGAGTTTTGAGAAACTAAAAGATAAAGTGCGAGATTGGCTTCATTATTATCAAATAAGAGAGGCCTATAATTTTGATAAAAAATTGGGCTTCCAGGTGGAGAAATCGAAATTGGAAACAGAACTGTTAGAACCTAAAACTAAGATTCTTTCAAGAATGTATAACTTGCTGTTGAAATGGAATACTCAGGATGAAACAGTTAAATCAGCTATGATTAAATGGGCACAGGACATAGGTCATAACATTATGTTTGCTGACAGGGAAAAGTTGTGGACCACCGGTATGAAATTTACGGCATGTAATGCCTTAAGAGAGAATATTATGAAAATGATCTATAGGTGGTACATGACCCCAGTCAAGCTTGCTAAAATTTACCATTTGCCTGATAACAAATGTTGGAAATGTAAAGAAACTGAAGGCACATTCTTTCTCCTTTGGTGGACGTGCCTGAAGATTAAGGCTTTCTGGGAGATGATATATAATGAACTGAAAAAGGTATTTAAATATACCTTCCCTAAGAAACCAGAGGCTTTTCTCTTGGGCATAGTCGGCCAATTGGTGTTAAAGAAAGATAGAACGTTTTTTATGTATGCAACAACAGCAGCAAGAATACTCATCGCAAAGTACTGGAAGACACAAGATTTGCCCACCTTGGAAGAATGGCAGATCCAAGTAATAGACTACATGGAATTGGCAGAAATGACTGGCAGAATTCAAGACCTGGGAGAAGAAGCGGTGGAAGAGGACTGGAAGAAGTTTAAGAACTATCTGCAGAAACACTGCAAAGTTTACGAATGTTAAAATGATGTTGGATATAAAAATAATATGGCATTAGGGATACAGTGTTAAAAAGTATGCAAAAATGTAATAGAAAAAGGGTGAAAGATTAAAGTTATATTATGTCAAAAGTAGACAATATGTTAAAGGTGTTCAAACATAAGGAGGAAAGATCGGAGAGATAATAGATGTGATTTTAATAATTAGAAATGAGTTTTGAAAGAGGGTAAGGATTTGCTGTATCTGATTGGACAAAGAGGAACACAGAAAAGGGAGGCGGGAGGAAGTCAAGAAAGATTGCTATGTAAACATGAATTTAAAAATTTGAGTTTTTATTTTTAATCTGTTTTTTGTATTCTGATGTATGTTTGTGATTGGCTTTGTGGTTTTGAAATTCTTTCTTTTTTTGTAAAATTAAATAAATATATTTTAAAAAAATAAAAATAAAAAACAAAGTACGAGATTGGCTTCATTATTATCAAATAAGGGAGGTTTTTAATCTGGATAAGAAAATTGGTTTTCAGGTGGAAAAATCAAAATTGGAAACAGAATTGTTAGATCCTAAAACTAAGAATTTGTCAAGAATGCTGTTGAAATGGAATACACAGGATGAAACGGTTAAATCTGTTATGATTAAATGGGCACAAGATGTTGGACATAACATTATGATGGCTGACTGGGAACAGTTATGGAGCGCTGGTATGAAGTTTACGGCATGTAATGCCTTAAGAGAGAATATAATGAAAATGATTTACAGGTGGTACATGACACCAGTCAAGCTTGCAAAAATTTATCATCTGCCCGATAATAAATGTTGGAAATGTAAAGAGATTGAAGGTACATTCTTTCACCTTTGGTGGACGTGCCCAAAGATTAAGACCTTTTGGGAGATGATCTATAATGAAATGAAAAAGGTATTTAAATATACCTTCCAGAAGAAACCAGAGGCCTTTCTCTTGGGCATGGTCGGCCAATTGGTGCTAAAGGAGGATAGAACTTTCTTTATGTACGCCACAACAGCAGCAAGAATACTTATCACAAAGTATTGGAAAACACAAGATCTACCCACCAGGGAAGAATGGCAGACGAAGGTGATGGACTACATGGAACTGGCTGAGATGACTGGCAGAATCCGAGACCAAGTTTATCTTCAGAAATATTGTAAAATTAAGGAATGTTAGAAAGATGTTGGAATAGAATTATGTGGTTTTAGCAGAAAAGATATAAAGGATTAAGTAAAAATGAATTGGTGAAAGAAGAGAATGCAAAATCACAATATATTAAGATAAATTATTAAGATAAAAACAAAGCTGGAAAGGATTTGCTGAAATATCTAACTGAATTAGAATACAAAAATGGGAGGTGTGAGGAGGTCAAGGAAGTAAGTGAATGAAAGCAAGTGATGTAAAAGTTTGATCTGTTTTTTTTCAATTGTTGTATTTTTTCTGTCTTTTTATTTTTATTTTTTTATGTTTTATTTTTTCTCTTTGTAATCTTTAAAATTTGAATAAATATTATAAATAAAATAAAATAAAATAAAATAAAATAAAATAAAATAAAATAAAATAAAATATCTCTATAAGGGCAGGCACATCTTTGTTCGGAGTCCTCCTCCTTCTCCTGCCTGTGGGGGGAGTACCCTGTTGCAACAGTTCAATAAAGATCAGGCTTACTAGCTGCTTTGCTTCTCAATCTTCTCTGCTTGGCCTCTGTTATTTTCTCCGACCGATGGAGAACCTACAAAGGACTCTAGAAGGGCTCTTGTGTTCCCCATAAGGGAATAAGGGCAGATTTTTGTTTATTACAATATGCAGGAGTGGGCTGCAAAAGACAGAGTTTGGCCTCATTAGGTCCCCCTACCATGAACTCCTTAGGTGGGCCACCCTGCGTCCGCCTCGGCATCGCACCTCGCTATTCTGCAACTCGAGATAACACTGAACTGCTCTGCAGGGTTGTTGTAAGGATTGCAAGTCAAGGCATCCGAAGTGCCTTTGAACATTGAAAAGCCCCTAGTCAATGCTTTGAACTACTGTCGCTTTAAAAACGAAACTCTGATTAGTAAGAGTTTGGAGAATTAAAAATTGGTTTGTCCTGGGGGCGCTGAAGTTGTGTTCTGGCTTGAAAACCCAGTGAGACCACTGGGCCATCTAGTTCTGTATGGTCTGCCACAGCCAGCAGCTGCTCTCCAGGATTTCAGAGCTCTGTTTCCCATGAATGGGTTGGAACTGCTGCTTTTTGCATCATGTGCCTCTCCCAGTGGGCCACCCAGAGCCATTTCCTGTATAGCGTTCTTCATCCCATGTAGTCCTGCTTCTTCCAGCTCAATTCAGTTCATTCTGCAACTGTGCAAGTTAGGCCGCGTCTGCTTTATGTATTCAAAGCACCATCATGCCCCTTGACATTCTAACAGTTGCATCTTTGTATTCAATCCCTTCAGCACCTTGGACAGCAGTCTCTCAAGGCTCAGCCACAGGTACCTGGTGCCCCATGCTTCCTAGGCACAGGTCCGTGCTTTAAAGGCACTGTGTCCGAGTGTTTTGTTGTCCCAGGGCTGTCTAATTGTGACTCATTTTCAGCATCCCTTTCCAGGGCAGCTTTATTTATTTCATGTCTTTAAGGAGTCCTCTGTGCGTGGCAAAGGCTTGTTCCTGGGACAATAGGAGGCTGCCTTATACTGAGTCCCACTATGGCTCTATCTAGCTCAGTCTTGTCCACAATGGATGGCAAAAACTCTCCAGGGTTTCAGACAGAGGACATTCTAGCTGGAGATACAACAGATTGAACCTGAGAGCTTCTGCATGTAAGCAGGTGCTTTACCACTAAGCTATGGCCCTTCTCCCATTGCTTCTGCCCTGAATGAACTGCAAGCCTGTCCTCCAGTCCTCCCAAAACTCTCTTTTGTGGCTACACTCTGCAGGAGGTCATTGGTTGCAGAAGTTGAGCTGTCTGCACAAGTGACTGAATCCGTGAGAAGGCTGATCTGTAATGAAATGCTGACTTTCAGGCATCTCTTGAAGACCTTTTCTATGCCAACAGGTCTGTGCTATCATTTAAACATTTCCTGAGCACCCAGACATTTGAATTCTTTGGACTGATTTTAATGTCCACCCTCCACCCGCTTTTGTACATTGCCGTATTTTATGACATGCCCTAGCTTCTGAGAAGCCTTTCCCTCAAACCAGTTAGACATGACATGAATTAGTCGTTTTATCCACCCGGCATGTATGGAACAGACCCTGACGAATCAAATGACAAGGCATAATTAATCCCCCAGCTGAACTGAACAGGGAGCAGCAGCTGGGGTAGAACATGCAAACAAGAAATTATTACTTCAAGGTACAGAAGCCCCAGAACACCCCAGCCACATGCAGTTAAGAATAGCAATTCCAGATTAAAGGGCTTGCATCTGAGACATTTGTTCCTTCCTTTTTTCCAAGACAGGTGATGTTCCTACGAATACATGGGAAATTTTGAAAGGACCGTGGGCATTTTCCCTCCGCAGCTGAAGATCCAGAGCTATCTGAAGAGGGGAAAATACCAGGTCTTGCTCAGCTGGAGATGTCTTATTTCCTTTGAAGATATAAGCTGATGAGAATTTTAGGCTGCCGGGGGTGGGGCAAAATCTGAGGATGGGAAAAAGGATATCACTGGCAGTCACATGGGAGGCCGCTGAAAATGCACATGGAGAAACAATGGGTCCTTGTACTGAGGGGACTGTTTGACCTGCAGGAGGAAGCCAGTTGTTGAAAGGGAACATGGATCTGTGTGCTGGACCCGGGGGAAAGGTACCGTGAGCGTAGTCTGAGTCCACACGAAGAGGGGCGAGGTCCGAGGCGGAGAGCCGGGCGGGGAACAGGAACGCTGGAACAGGAGGCCGAGCAGGGAACAGGAACACCGGATGGTCAGGAACAGGAGGCCGAGCAGGGAACAGGAGCACCGGATGGTCAGGAACAGGAGGCCAAGCAGGGATCAGGAACACAGGAAGGTCCAAAGCCAACAACGACGTTGCTCCCGCAACCTGGGACCGGGCTGACTGGACTTTTATCCTCTTCTAAGGCCAGGGGCGGTCCCGGCCCCCAGGAGCCCCGCCTCCTCTGGCCTTAAGGCGAGCACTCCTCCTGGGAGCAACCAGTTCCCTTCGCCTCTCTGCCCTAAGCCTCTGCAGATCAGGAGAGGCCGAAGGGTTACTGGGCCCTGGAGGAGGCTCACCTGTAGCCACTGAGTCCTCAAGCCCCTCTGGGGCCTGAAGGGTTTCACCTGGGGCCAGCTCCTGGTGCTCTGCCACAGGTGCAGGCTCTTCAGCATCTAGGCCTTGCCCCAGTTCAGCCGGCCCTGGAGGCGGGGACTCCTGTGCAGGCTGGGATTCCTCTGGTTCATCCTCTGAATCGGAACCCCAGGCCATCACACCATCCCCCCTCCCAGGCCCCCCCCTCAACCGAGGGTCCGGACCCGGCTTGCCGGGGTACGTCGCATGGAACTCTCGGAGGCAGGCAGGTGCGTGGACGTTGGCCGCTGGTTCCCAGGAACGGTCCTCCGGTCCGTACCCCTTCCAGTCAATGAGATACTGCAGCTTTCCCCTGCGGTATCGGGAGTCCAGGATGCGTTCCACCTCGTACTCAGGCTCTCCCTGAACCAACACTGGCTGCGGTCGGGGACGGTTCGGGTGGAACTCGTCGGGTGGGGCCACTGGACTCAGAAGGGACCTGTGGAAGACCGGGTGAACCTTCAGGGTTGCGGGTAACCGGAGACGGAATGCCACAGGAGAGACTTGGTCCACGATAGGGAACGGGCCGGTGAATCGGGCGTCCAACTTCCGCGAAGGTCGAGAGGGGTGGAGGTGGCGAGTGGAGAGCCAAACCAGGTCACCGACGCGAAGTTCCGGCCCCACCTGGCGGTGGCGGTCGGCCTGGGCTTTGTACGCTTCCTTGGCCTGGTGCAGTTGCTCCACCAAAAGCTGTTGCTGGGACTGGAGCTCTTGAAGCCACTCCGTCACCGCCGGGACCGCGGATGCCGGCAGCACATCTGGAAACAGCCGTGGATGATAACCGTAACTGGCCTGGAACGGGGTCTGCTGGGTGGACGCATTCACCGCGTTGTTGTAGGCGAACTCCGCCAATGCCAGGTGGTCGACCCAGTCATCCTGCTGGTAGCTGCAGTAACACCGGAGGTACTGCTCCAGCACCGCGTTCGCCCGTTCCGTCTGGCCATCGGTCTGTGGGTGGTAGGCTGACGAGAGGCAGACCTCTGTCCCGAGGGTCTGGTGTAATGCTCGCCAGAACCGGGATGTGAACTGAACGCCCCGGTCGGACACCACGCGCTCAGGTAGGCCATGCAGGCGGAAGACATGCTGAAGGTACAGCTGAGCGGTTTCCTTGGCTGTGGGTACAGATGGGCAGGGGGCGCAGTGCACCATCTTGGTGAAATGGTCGGAGAAAACTAGGAGGCAGGTACAACCACGAGACGGGGGTAAGTCCACTACAAAGTCCAACGAAACCGTGTGCCAAGGGCGCGGTGGAACTGGCAATGGCTGAAGTAGGCCGGGGGGTCGCCCGGTAGGGCCCTTGGCGCGCCGGCAGACATCACAACCAGCAACGTATCGAGCCACATCAGCCTTCAGGCGGGGCCACCAAAACTCACGACTGACCAGATGGGTGGTCCGATACCGTCCAAAGTGCCCCGCTGCTGGGGCATCATGGGCCATCCGGAGAACCTCCAGCCGCAGTGGCCCTTGCGGGATGTACAGACGACCGTGGTGCAGCAGAAGGCCCTGATGCAGGACCAGCCCCGGATACTGTGGGCTGGACCCTTCAGCCAGCTCCTGGAGTCGTTCCTGAGCCCAAGCGTCGACCCGCTGCTGTTTCCGCACCCGAGCCTGCAGTGGCTCCGCCTCCTGGGTGGCCAGGAATGCAGCTGGAGGTAGGATCGTGGTGGGTTCTGCTTGCTGTACCGTGTCTGAGTTGTCTTCAGGTTTCCGGGACAGGGCATCCGCCTTCTGGTTCTGAGAGCTAGGGATGTAGCGGATCCGGAACTGGAACCGGGAAAAGAACAACGCCCACCGGATCTGTCTTTGGTTCAGCTTGCGGGTGGTCTGGAGGTACTCCAGGTTCCGGTGGTCGGTTCTCACCTCCACCGGATGTCGTGCCCCCTCAAGATGGTGGCGCCAGACCTCAAAGGCCACCTTGATGGCCAGTAGTTCCCGCTCCCACACAGTATAGTTACGCTCCGCTGGTAGGAGCTGGCGGGAATAGAAGGCACAGGGTAAGAGTGGCGCTTCAGGTCCATTCTGTTGAGACAAGACGGCACCGAGAGCCGTACTGGAGGCGTCGGTCTCCACCACAAAGGGTCGAGAGGGGTCAGGATGTTGTAAGATTGGCGCCCTCTGGAAACAGGCCTTCAACCCCTGAAACGCCTCCTCTGCCTCCTTGTCCCAGGAAAACGGCGTCTTTGGGCGCAGTAGCCGGGTCAACGGGGTGGTGCGATGAGCATAATCTGCGATGAAAGTCCGGTAGTAGTTGGCGAACCCCAGGAAACGCTGTAGGTCCTTGCGGTTCCGGGGTGCCGCCCATTCTCGAACCGCTGCCACCTTCCCAGGGTCCATCTGCACCCCATCTGGAGAGAGCCGGTGTCCAAGGAAGTCCACAGTCCGCTGATGGAACTCGCACTTGCTGAGCTTTGCGTACAAACGGTGCTCACGCAAGCGCTGCAGCACAGTCCGGACATGTCCCTCATGGCGAGCTGGGTCACGGGAGTAAACCAGTATGTCATCCAAGTACACCACCACGTACTTGTCTAACAAGTCCTGGAACACGTGGTTGATGTAGCGTTGGAACACAGCAGGCGCGTTGCACAAACCGAAAGGCATAACTAAGTATTCGAACTGCCCGTACCGGGTCCCAAATGCTGTCTTCCACTCATCCCCGGCTCAGATCCGAATCAAGTTGTAGGCCCCCCGGAGGTCCAGCTTGGTGAACACCTGTGCCCCTTGCACCCGCTCCAGCAACTCCGAGATAAGGGGCAAGGGGTACCGGTCTGGGATGGTAATTTTGTTCAGGGCTCGGTAATCATGGCAAGGGCGAAGTTCCCCACATTTCTTCTTAACAAAGAGCACTGGTGCCGCGGTAGGCGAGGTGGAAGGCCTAATGAACCCACGCTCCAGGTTCTTGCGCAAGAAGTCCTGCAAAGCCTCGCGCTCTGGCTCTGTTAGAGAATATAAGCGACTCACTGGTAAGGGCGCTCCGGGCTGGAGGTCTATGCCGCAGTCAAAAGGCCGATGCGGCGGCAGCTGGTCTGCCCCCCGTTCCTCGAACACGTCCTGGTAGTCCTGGTACACGGCTGGGAGCGTGGGTGCTGCCTCCTCCGTGGGCGCGGCCGCCAGCGTCTCGGATTGAGCATGGGAACATGGGTCTGGGAAGTGCACAGTCCGTTTGACCCAGTCAATCTGAACGTTGTGAGCTTCCAGCCAGTCCATCCCGAGCACGAGGGGGAACCGGGGCATAGAGGCAATGTCCAAAGTTCGCAACTCCCGGTGCTGCTGGAGACACAGGACCAGGGGCTGGGTCTCCTGAGTAACGGCTCCTGAACATAGAAGCCGTCCGTCAATTGCTT
This sequence comes from Podarcis erhardii, assembly GCF_964252035.2. Lineage (NCBI taxonomy): Eukaryota > Metazoa > Chordata > Lepidosauria > Squamata > Lacertidae > Podarcis > Podarcis erhardii. The sequence continues at coordinate 29,198,019 of NC_138506.1, read as the reverse complement.
CCACCTGGACCGGTTCTGGCTTGTTCCGAAGTGGCACCTGATGATGGGCAGCAAAAGCAGCGTCCATATAAGAACGGGTTGCTCCTGAATCCACCAAAGCATGGGTAAGAATCCAGGGCCCACCTGGAGGGTATAAACGTACCGGAACCATAAGATGTTGCAAGTCCATTGGTGCGGGCCCATTCTGCGCTGTTTGGGACCCCCGGTAGCTAGGGCCATCAGCTACTGGGGGTTGGCGGTTTCCCTGTGGCTGGCGTTTCTCAGGGCAGGACCGAGCGTAGTGTCCACTTCCGCCACAGTAGAGACATAGATTCCCCTCCCGACGCCGCACCTTCTCTGCGGGGGAAAGGCGTGGCCGCACTGCCCCGAGCTGCATAGGCTCCTCCGATAACTCAGTTGTGACCGTGGGGCTGCCGGAAGAAACTGGTGCCGAGAACTGGAGGTGTCGTCGGCCCCGGGCCTGGCGACGATCCTCCAGCCGGTCGTCTATCTGTAGACTCCGCTGAATGAGAGTGTCTAGCGTGGTGGGGCGTTCCATTGTGGCCAGCTGGTCCAGTATCTCGTCCGAAAGCCCTTCGAGATACTGGTCCCGCAATGCCGAGTCGTTCCAGGTCAAGTCCTGTGCCAACAGCCGAAACTCCGTGGTATATGCGGCCACCGTGGACTCGCCCTGTTTCAACTGCCGAATCGCCCGGTTGGCTTGACTCCCTTTCTGGGGGTTGCCGAACGCGGCCTCCAAAAGATTGCAAAACCCCGTATAGTCTGCCAGCAAGGGGGAGTCTTGCCTGAGTAGCGGCAACGCCCACTTGGCCGCCTGGTCCTTTAACAAACTAATCAAAAAGTGCACCTTGGTGCGGTCGTCAGGGAAGTTCCGGGCTCGCCCCTGAATATACAGCTTGGCTTGGGCGAGGAACATGGGAAAGCTGGCCGGGGCTCCATCAAATTTCTCGGGCAAAGCCACTGGGTACTTGCCAGGAGCCGGGGCGTCGGCCCCAGGAGCCGGTAGGGCTTCCAAGCGCTGCTGAAGTGCCGTAACCGCGTCGCTGAGCTGCTGCACGGTGTGAGTCAAGGCCTGGTTCTTCTGGGCCAAAGCCACCAGCGCAGCCACCTGGTCAGCCATGGCCTCTGGCTCTTCCCGAACGCACCCCAACGAAGGGGGAGTGCGGGTGTGGCGGGAGCAAACTGTGCTGGACCCGGGGGAAAGGTACCGTGAGCGTAGTCTGAGTCCACACGAAGAGGGGCGAGGTCCGAGGCGGAGAGCCGGGCGGGGAACAGGAACGCTGGAACAGGAGGCCGAGCAGGGAACAGGAACACCGGATGGTCAGGAACAGGAGGCCGAGCAGGGAACAGGAGCACCGGATGGTCAGGAACAGGAGGCCAAGCAGGGATCAGGAACACAGGAAGGTCCAAAGCCAACAACGACGTTGCTCCCGCAACCTGGGACCGGGCTGACTGGGCTTTTATCCTCTTCTAAGGCCAGGGGCGGTCCCGGCCCCCAGGAGCCCCGCCTCCTCTGGCCTTAAGGCGAGCACTCCTCCTGGGAGCAACCAGTTCCCTTCGCCTCTCTGCCCTAAGCCTCTGCAGATCAGGAGAGGCCGAAGGGTTACTGGGCCCTGGAGGAGGCTCACCTGTAGCCACTGAGTCCTCAAGCCCCTCTGGGGCCTGAAGGGTTTCACCTGGGGCCAGCTCCTGGTGCTCTGCCACAGGTGCAGGCTCTTCAGCATCTAGGCCTTGCCCCAGTTCAGCCGGCCCTGGAGGCGGGGACTCCTGTGCAGGCTGGGATTCCTCTGGTTCATCCTCTGAATCGGAACCCCAGGCCATCACAATCTGAGAAGGAGCTTCGAGGGAGATTTCAACATCCAGCTGGAGCCATCAATGGCAGTTCGTCACTAGTTTGGAGTTGGGGACTCTTTTTCAGTCTTAAGGGCCATATTCTCCTCTGGGAAACCTTCCAGGGGCCGTGTGCCTGTGGTGGAAGGGGCCACAGGTGAAAGTGGGTGGAGTGATGAATGTAAACTTTGGTTTCCTAAGGGAGGCTGGTTTCTACACACATTCAACTCTCCACTCTCTGTCCTTCATGACGCAAGGGTGCGAGGGGAGGGGTAGTACCTCTGGTGGGGGGCACGTTGTGCTCCTTCTGGGGTAGTTTTTCCACCTTTGGTCACTACAGCTCTCACCTGCAGCTCTTAGAAACTGTGAGCCTGCAGCAGCAGCCACACCCCAGGAATGGCTTCAACTGGCTGGCTAACCAGGTGAGGGGAGTTGATGGGTCTCAAACCCTCAGTGAGTTAGGGGCTTCCCCTGCATGCAAAGCTAGTGTCGGGTACTGGCTAGAGGAGGAGGAATGGCAGGAGGCTACAGCCAGGGAACCCCCCAGGGAAGCATCAAAGTGGGAAGGCCCCAAACCAGGAGACTGCTGGTGGGATGCAGGAGACAGGTCAGAAGAAGAAGAAGAAGGGGGAGCAGATGGCTTGGAGGCTAAACAAGCAACAGGTTTAAGGGAGACTGAGGCAGCTGAGGAGGAGGAGGAGGAGGAGGAGGAGGAGGAGGAGGAGGAGGAGGCTGAGGCTGCAACAGATCCCCAGGCACCTGCCATGTCCACTGTTCCCTTCTCCCCTCCTCCTCTGTCCCCAGGAACAAGGGAGGCATTACACGGAGCAGAACAAAAGGCACAGAGAGCCCCTCCATGACTGTTGGGAAGTCAGCTGACGGGGAAGGAGCCTTAGGATAGGGATGCCATATTTCTAAAAGTAGAAACCAAGACACCCCGAAAGCTGTGGAGCTATTTTTAGGAAGACCCCCAAATTGTTGAGCTTCTTAAAGGAAGACCCAGAAGCTGTTGATGTATGATAGCCCTACCTTACGAGGAGGCTAAGATCCTCTGTTCTGGCAACTGGGGCTAGTCCTGCCTGTGGAGTTTCTCTCTCGGGTTTTTTTTTTTATAAATATTTATTAGAGTTTTTAAATACAAATGCACCAATAATAAACAATCTTACTTCTATCACAACGTAGTTTCATCACTTCTTTGGACTCCCTCACGTCTCCCGCTCCCATTTACATCGTTAAAAGGTTTTTCCAAGCAAATTATCAACTTGTTTACGATCTTATATCCACTCATTTAAGTATAATCTAGCAATTCTCCATAAAATTTATGTTTTCTTTAATCTCACTTATCATCAAATTCAAAATCTAATTTAGTGGTGGCCAATTTTTTATAATCTAGCATCCTTCTTAACATTCAACCAAATTACAATGTTTTTGTAAATACATCTTAAATTTCTTCCAGTCTTCCTCAATCCTCTCTTCTCCCAGGTCTCGGATTCTGCCAGTCATCTCGGCCAGTTGCATATAGTCCATCAGCTGCATCTGCCACTCTTCCAGTGTGGGTAGATCTTGAGTTTTCCAGTTTTTTGCGATGAGTATCCTTGCTGCCGTTGTTGCATACATAAAAAATGTTCGGTCCTTCTTTAGCACCTTCTGGCCGACAATACCCAAAAGGAAGGCCTCTGGTTTCTTAGTGAAGGTATACTTAAATACCTTTTTCAGCTCATTATATATCATTTCCCAGAAGGCCTTCTCTCTCTCGGGTTTTGTCTCTCTGAAGAAAGAGTCCACCTTACTGCTCATCTCTGAGTTTTGATACTGAACTGCAGCTGAATCAGCCCTGACAGCCAGGCTCCGGACAATTGAGCAGATGAGACCACTAGGGGGTCCAACAGTCAAGAAGGTGGTTTCTGCCCGTGGTGTAGAGGGAAGTGACGAGCAGTGGGGCTCATCCACCTGGGAAGGTAGCTCATTTAAGAGACGCAAGTCCCTGATCCTAAACCTGATTGATCCTAAACCTAACTGCAGGTGCTAGGGACTGCACCTGGGACCTTCTGCATGCAATGCAGGTGCTGAGACACTGAGGCTATGGCGCCTCCACAAAACCTTCAGTTATGGGCAGGAGGCACTACTCGGCATCATTATATCCCACCCTTCCTCCCAAAGGAGTCCAGGGCAGCAAACACACAACAGTTAAACAACATCCAAAAACAGTTCCTACACAGAAGCAGACTAAGAAAAATCTCTCCTTAGAAGGCTTCTTGAAAAAGGAAGAGGAAGTAGGCATTGAAAAGATAGCAGAGAAGGGACCCCCAATAAGATGGTACCTGCAGGAAGCCGTCATCTGCAGAGCAAAGCCATCCATTGGGTATATAAGGGGTGATATGATTTTTCAGGTGCCTTAGCCTCAACCAATACCTCAAACTATCAATCAACCTCCTCAGTCTCCTTTATGCTTCTGATGAAATAGGCTATGCCTGCATAAGTTTTTGTTATGCTGTCCTAAAATGCCACTACTCTTTTGTCTCTTCCTTCTGAAGGATCCCGGTGAACAAGCAAAAAGCCCTTGGAAAAACACACGCACACAAACACACACACACATACACAAAAGAGGAGAAGACAAGACAGGGCTGTGCACCACAAACCATCCCAAAATAAGCCTCCATTCCCCATCAATCAATATTGGGCTAAAAGCTATAGAACACACACTCATGAACACTTGGCTCATGACCAAGGGTGTCAAAAAATAGCAAAAGCCAAACTTTTGGCTGAGAGTTGATCTGTGTCCCTCCAGATTTTGCTGGTCTCCAATGCCCCTTACCACCATGACCAATGGTCTGGGATTATAGGATCTGGAGTCCAGAAACACCTGGAGGGCCTGAGCTTGAAATTAGGAGTGTCAGTTTTTCACTCTGGGCCTGTGACATTCTGAACAAAGGGACAGTCTCTGCAAGAGCGCTCCAATGCTGAAACGAAAAATATGGCATGTCAAACAATAGCTTGGGATCACACATCCGCTCTGGAAGTCCTAAGGCCAGATGTGTGTGAGCTGTTTGGGCTTACTCACTGATCAGAGAAAGGAGTTCTGGGCACATCATTTTTTAAAAAAAGCATTCCCTTCTTTTCCTTTTTTAATTTAAGCAAGTGGGTTCTGAAACAAAACGTTGCAACTTGGCGAGTACTTATGCCCAAGGCCAGCCTAAGACATTTTGCTGCCTGAGGGAAAGGACAAAATGCACTGAGGTCAGCTGGGTTGTTAAAAAGGTAGCGGGCAAGGCACGTGACAGCTCTCTTCTCCCACAGAAGCAGCCTAGTCAGGAGGAGGAGCTGATAAATCTCATGGTAGTAATGTGCCTAGATAATTAACATTTTCAGTACAAGTATGAAATTGGTATTTGTCAGGGGCTCAGGAGCAGAGGCACAGGAGAGGGAGGAAATGGAGAGCGAGGGGGAGGAATCCAAGGGAAGCACAGGAGATGAAAGCGGTCCGAGGGATTCCATGAGCCTCTCCAGCGAATCGGAAGATTCACAGAAGGGAGCGCCGATGGCCAGGGCAAGGGGGGTGCCAAGGGGGAAACCCCAGAAGGAAGGGGCCAGCGGGGACTCCCAGAGCAGCAGTTGGAAATCAGGACCAGCTTCCCCACCAGAGCGCAGTGGGGGGGAGGAGTCCCAGGCATCGGGACCAGTGTTCTCACCACCAGCGAGAGGAGATGAGTCAGGATTGACCACGCCTCCATCGGAGAGCGGGGAAACGGTCAAGAGGAAAGTTACCGGCTGGGCACGCGCGCCAAGTTCAAATGTACAGGCGAGCGGCACAGCAGGCAGCCCGGATAGGGAGCCAGGTCCTAAAGCCCGCCGGAAGGAGGGGCAAGACTCAGGGGGGTCAGCGTCAGAAGAGTCCAGAAAGGAGGAAACCCCAGGGGGCAGAAGGACCCAGAGGAGGAAAGAACAACGGAAAAGGTGGAGTAAAGCTAGAGTCTTAAACTGGTGTCTAGGAGGCGGAGACTCAGATGGAGCTTCGCCGGTCTAGCTTCTAAGACGTAGAGTTGCACGCTGCGGTTTGGAAATGGAAACTAACCTTCAATAAAGACTTTTATACGTTATTACTGGCTAGCGTTGGTCCTCCGTGAGCTGGGACCTAGAGGCAGCTCTGACAGTAAGCTCCATCTCTCAAAATAAAACCTCGCAACGTGAGTGGACGCAGCGAGGGGAAAAGATTGGTGCTTTGCGAGCTCACGAAAGCAAGACAAGATGACTACCGAAGAACACATAACAGCCCTGCAAAACGCAGTGGCACAACTTAACTCGGAAATACAGGCATCCAGGAAGAGGGAAGACCAAGCCGCTGCTGTCTGCAAGGATCTGCAAATCAGGTTGGAAATGTTGACTAAACAGGGGGCGCCGGGAACCAGACCAGAGGGGATTGGGCTGGGAAAGAGAGGAGGCAGCCTTGTGTCGCATTTCGATGGGAATCTGCAGCAGTACCCTAACTTCAGAGCAGACGTGGTTTTCGCCCTAGAATTGCTGGAGAAGGACTTTAGGGATGAGCAGGAGAAAGTAGGCTTCATATTAACGCATCTCCACGGAGACGCTAAAGCGTGGCTGCGGAATCTGTACCGAGACAAAGACCCAGCCCTCAGAGATGCGAAAGCCTTCATTAAGGCGATGGATGCGTGCTTTTTATCAGAGATTGATGTAGATATCGCCAGAAAAGAGATACATGGGTTGAAACAGGGGAGAGCCACTGTAAGACAATATCTGTCAGCATCGCCCTTGAGCCAGTGTACCAACTGGACTCATGCACTACAGCCCCGACTGGGCTAGGCGAGCTGGGTAGCACTGCCAGAGACCTCCTTTCCCACAGGAACAGGTCACAGTGCTGTGGACTCACAGCTTGGAGCTGAGAGCACCAGATTCACTGTCTCAATTATACAGTCGTTGCGCAGCAGCGTTTTGCAGAGTCTTGCAGAGTATAAACCACTCGGAGAGCAGCTCTGTAAAGTATCCTCCTTTATTCTATAACTACAGCTATAATACAAAACTATATACAGAGCTACAAATTCTAAGCATAAATCAATGCTATACTCTGAGTGCCTGCAGCTGCTCTTAGCAGCAATCTTATCTATAAACACAATCTCTTGCACTCTCTCTCCGACACACTGACTGACTCTCTCTCTCACAGAGACTGACTCACTTGACTAATTAAGTAGAGAGCAGTACATTGCTCCTCCTCTCTGTAGAGTCAGCAGAGATCTCAGGAGATTCTTGGATATGGGAGGGGTGAAATCTCCTCATCCTCCCCCATTTCATCCGACCATTCAAGAATCTTTAACATAACTGCAATTTACACACACACTCCAAAAGTTGTTCTCTGCTTACAACCTTGGTAACATATTTGCAGGTATCTCTCTCCCCCCTTATCTAAGACACTTTATCACATCATTAAACAGTTACTATAACCTCTCTGTGTCTATTAGGAAAGAGTTAAAACATAAATCTCAACCTGTAGTTTACACAAAATACACATTGTGAATATACAAATGAATAAGCAGCTTCTAGAAAAATCTTCACACACATTTCTTTCTCTCAGATACAAATTGATATATCTAATTAGGCAGATTTGAACAAACCACTTTAAACACATGCTTGCTCTTTCAATCCTGATCCTTCAAATGTCAGGTAAGGAAATAAATGAAGCGTTTTGTGCTACTACTCTCAGCACACTTCATGCTAGGTTTAAAAACCCCACCAGAGTTGCATGTGACCGCAGCCTTTGCAAACTCTTCAGAAAACCTTTTCGGTGGTACACCCTTGGTTGCTCTCTCAGATCTGCGCAAAACTCTTTGATCTACTTGTTCTGGTGCTTCCTCCTCTTCGGGAGAATGGGGAGCTAAAGTATATGAAGCTGCTAAGTCTGAATCAGCGTCAGACTCACCTGAGGCTTTTGGGCTCTGATAATCTGTGCCATCATCTGGGTCTACATTGGCATCAGAATTATCGCCAACTACAACAGAACTTGCCTCCCTCTTAACTTTCTTTGCCCCTCTTGCACCATCATCACAAATGGGATGGCACTGAAAAACGCCAACTCTGTCCCATTGTGGATTGTCGTCAATGCTCCTGGTCAGCCTTATGGTTTTCGTGTCTGTGATCAGGACACGATAAGACCCTTTCTCATATCCTAGGAAAACACCATGTTCTCCACGCTTACTCAGTTTGTCACCCTGCGAGGTGTGCACCCAAACCTCCGACCCAAAAATTTTAAAGTGCTTCACACATGGCTTCCTTCCGTGAAGCATCTCATATGGGGTGCAATTTACACTAGACTGGTACCTCCTGTTATACACGTGACAGAAAAACGAAAGAGCTTCGGCCCAAAAGGGATCGGGCAGCCCCGAATCATGTAACAGTGTTCTGATTCCTTGCTGCAGGGTCTGGCTTATTCTCTCACATAAACCGTTCTGCCAAGGTGATCTGGGCGTGGCAGTCCTATGCTCAATGCCCTGTTCAGAAAGAAAAGCCTCAAACTCTTCTGAACAAAACTCTCCACCCCTGTCAGTGAAAAAACAATGTACATTCTCATTATGTACATTCCTGAGCCATTTACAAAACTGACGAAACTTAGTAAAGGCTTCAGACTTTTTCTGTAGTATATAGACCCAAGCATATTTAGAGTAGGAGTCTATCAAAACCATGAAAAACCTTGAATTGCCTCTAGAGAGCGCTAGAGGCCCCACTAAGTCTGCATGAATGACTTCGTATGGTTTCTTGGCCTCTCTCCCATACTCTGTACCTTTGGGAGCTTGCTTTGCCTTACTCTCAGCACAAGAAACACATTTCATGTGGTAGGGACATTCTTTCAACTTCATACCCTGAACCATATCAGGCATTTTTGCCACAGCCTGGAAATTCAAATGACCATAAACACGGTGGTAATAATGAATACATTGGTCATGCAACTTTTCATTCTTATCAACAGACAAATTGCAACACTCTTTCTCAGTTGCTTCTGCAGTACCTGTACCTGAAACAAAAGGCAATTGATACAGACCATTTACACATTTTGCATATAGAATGAGCTTGCCATCTCTACGAATTTCACAGCGAGATTTAGCAAACACCACCTTAAAACCTTGATGATCAAGCTGGGAAACACTCAACAAATTGTCCTGAATATCAGGCGCATACAGGACATTCTTAATTGTTGCATTCAGGCTCTTTAAGAACACAGTTCCCTTAGCCTCACTCGTGAGAACTGTCCCATCTGCTTGATGAATTTCTTTCTCTTGCTTCTCAAGCTGAACAAAGAGATCCTTATCTTTGGCTACGTGGTTAGAACAGCCAGAGTCGATCACGAAGAAACTCCGCCCACGTTGATTAGAGCAGCGAGAAATCAAGGCTTTTGAAGTAGCAGGTGCTTGGGGATTTCATCCTCCTCCCCCTCTGCCTCTGAAGTTTCCCTTCTTCTTTGAAGATTTCTTGCAGCACTGGAAACTCAAATGGCCTTGTGCTCCACATGAAAAGCACCGCCTCAACTTTAGTGCTTTAACAGCAGCAGTTTCACTTTCACTTCCCCCTGCTGAAGACTCAGGCACATTTTCAAGCACATTTTTAGCAGCACAGTCCAGGCTTTCTTTAACAGCCTGTCTGCGATCCCACTCATTCAAGAGCACGCTAGACACATAATCTTCTGTTAGCCGGTCAGAAGGCAGTGTAGAAATCTGGGCAGCTACTCCATCATAAGACTCATCTAGGCTATTTATCATCAGCATTGCAAACACAGCCTCTGAAATAGCCAGGTCTCGCTGAACAAGGTCCTGTCTGAGACGCTTTAACTGAGATAGATGGCTAGGCAAATCACCACCTTTCTGCAACTGCAACCTGCACAGCTTCTTGAAGAAAATCACACTGGAACCAGCATTTTGTCTCAGATGCATATCTCTCAACTTATGCCAAACAGCTTGTGCAGTCTCTTGACCCTCTAAGTTCACCAGCAAGTGGTCTGAAACACTCAAAACAATTGTCCCTCGGGCTTTCATATCTGCAGCATGCCACTCAGCCCAATCATCATCATCTTTATCTGGAGGGTCATCTTCTATCGTGTGAAATAGCTTTTCCCTCTGCAAAAGCGCTTTCATCTTAACTTGCCAAACTGCATAGTTTTCAGGCGTGAGGAGAGGAAAGGACAGAGCCATCTGGCCAGAATGTGCACAGGCCATGTCTGCTATTACTTAGAGCAAGACACTTCCCTCGTGCAAACACAAATAAAGCCCTGGACTTCTTCAGCCACTCTCTCTCCCACTCAGAGCGCAATTAACAGGCAAACAGGGATGCTATCTTCTTTCTTTGGCAGTCAGCAACATACCTCAAGCAGCAGCAACAGCAACAGCGGCAGCTTGAGCACTCTGCTCCAACACAGCTCTGCTTCTAGGCACCACAAATCAGTCCAGCATGCAGCCTCCGTTCCGCTGTCCAGCGATCAGCAACAGAAACCTCTGGCGACTGGGACGACTGGGATGACTGGAACAACGACTGGTCAGACGACTGGGACAACGACTGGGCCCATAACCGATGTCAGCATCGCCCTTGAGCCAGTGTACCAACTGGACTCATGCACTACAGCCCCGACTGGGCTAGGCGAGCTGGGTAGCACTGCCAGAGACCTCCTTTCCCACAGGAACAGGTCACAGTGCTGTGGACTCACAGCTTGGAGCTGAGAGCACCGGATTCACTGTCTCAATTATACAGTCGTTGCGCAGCAGCGTTTTGCAGAGTCTTGCAGAGTATAAACCACTCGGAGAGCAGCTCTGTAAAGTATCCTCCTTTATTCTATAACTACAGCTATAATACAAAACTATATACAGAGCTACAAATTCTAAGCATAAATCAATGCTATACTCTGAGTGCCTGCAGCTGCTCTTAGCAGCAATCTTATCTATAAACACAATCTCTTGCACTCTCTCTCCGACACACTGACTGACTCTCTCTCTCACAGAGACTGACTCACTTGACTAATTAAGTAGAGAGCAGTACATTGCTCCTCCTCTCTGTAGAGTCAGCAGAGATCTCAGGAGATTCTTGGATATGGGAGGGGTGAAATCTCCTCAGAGATACATGGGTTGAAACAGGGGAGAGCCACTGTAAGACAATATCTCTCCCGTTTCTTTGCACTGGTCAACGCGCTGGGATGGGAAAAAGATTCAGCTGCCGTCAGAGACCTGTTCTGGGAGGGGCTGAACGGAGCTGTGAAAGACGAAATTGCGAGGGGGGAGAGGCCCCAGACCACTAAAGACGTGATCCAGAGAGCGCTGACGATTGGGGTGAGGCTGGAAGAACGTTCCTGGGGCAAAGACGAAGGGCGTTGGGGACGCACACCGGCAAGAGCACCGCCTTTCTTTCCCAGGGAAACAGCGCGCGCTCAATCCACGCCCCCACTGGGAGGGGGAGAGGAGCCGATGGAGTTAGGTGGTGCCAAGGCTCAGTCAGCAGCCAGAGCCCTAACGCCGGGAGCAGTCAAACCGAAGCCTCCTAGAGGGAACAGGAAGTGTTACATCTGCGACAGTGCTCAGCACATGGCGAAAGAGTGTCCCCAGAGGATTTGCAAGCACACTGCAGCCTCAGCGACAGTTACGGAAATAGTTCAGCAGTGTGAACCACAGCAGGGAAACGACGATGTCTGGCTGGAATCAGAAGCACTGGGGGCCAGCCAGACGAGTCAGTGAAGCAGTCCCCAGGGATCTTACAGCCCACAGACCCCCTCCCACCCAAACCAGTGGTGCAACTCACCGCATCGCTTCAGCTGCCCACTGGACTCACCATGGAAATCCCTATCACCATTGACTCTGGCAGCAATGCAGACTTTATAGGAGTGGATTTCGTCACTCGACATAGCATAGCGCTCCTGCCTGCCACGATGCCGTTGAAAGTGGTGACAGTGGACGGCAGGGAGTTGCTAGGGGGACAAGTGGTGCAGCAAACACTGCCAATGGTGATGCAAATTGGGAATCATCGCGAAATCATCAGCTTCAACGTCACCCAACTGTCGGACACTCCCATAGTGTTGGGCATGAGCTGGCTGGACCGGCACAGTCCGGCATTAGCATGGTACCAGCGCCAATTGACCTTCAGCTCTTCCTACTGCGCAGCAAATTGCATACTGCCTACCCAGGAGGATGAGGGGCAAGAGGATGCTCCACAACTACAGCTAGGCATGGTGCAAGCGGTACCCAACAAGTACAAGGCGTTTTTGGAGGTCTTCTGCGAGAAGGAGGCGGACAAGCTACCTCCCCACAGGCCCTACGACTGCAAGATTGACCTCCTGCCGGGGGCGACGCTGCCAACTGGAAAACTGTATTCCATGTCTGAGGATGAAATGCAAGAACTCAAGGAGTTCATAGATCACAACTTGCAGCGGGGATTCATCCGGGAATCCAAGGCAGTGGGGGGCAGTCCCGTGTTTTTTGTGAAGAAGCGGGACACGCCCCAAAAGAGGCTGGTAGTTGATTACAGAATCTTGAACTCGAAAACCAAGCCCACAGCCTTCCCCATGCCCAAGATCGATGACCTGCTGGCGACGGTGAGGAAAGGTCGCATCTTTACCAAGTTGGATCTACGCGGAGCGTACAATCTTATACGCGTGCGAGAGGGCGACGAGTGGAAGACGGCCATGTTTACGCCGCTAGGCACCTATGAGTATAGAGTTATGCCGTTTGGATTACAAAATGGTTCCCACTGTTTTCAAGCCTTCATGCACCACGTCTTGGCGGGTCTCCTCTACAAGAAGTGTGTCTGCTTCCTGGACGACATCCTGATCTTCTCGGAGTCGCAGGAGGCCCACGAGAGGGATGTCAAGGAAGTCCTGCAGAGACTACGAGAGCACAGGCTTTACGCCAAACTGGAGAAGTGCCAGTTCGACGTGACGGAGGTGGATTTCCTGGGCTACAAGCTGTCAGACAAGGGACTCACCATGGACAGCGCCAAAGTCCGCTCAGTGCTGGACTGGAAAAGCCCGCGCAATCGGAAGGAGGTCCAGAAGTTTGTCGGCTTTGCCAACTTTTATCGCAAGTTTATCAAGGGTTTCGCTATGCAGACGGCGGCCATCACCGACACCCTCAGCTCCAAGAAGAAGAAATTCATCTGGATGGAGCAGGCGGAGCAGTCCTTTCAGAAACTCAAGCGTCTCTTCGCGTCCGAAGAACAACTACTACATGTAAACCCCAGCAAACCCATGAGGGTTGAGACGGATGCCTCAGACAGAGCCGTGGGGGCAGTCCTGTTGCAGCGAGATCCACACGGGGACTGGAGGCCGTGCGCTTTCTACTCCAGAAAACTCAGCAAGTCGGAGCAGAACTACACCATCTGGGACAGAGAGTTGCTGGCCATTCATGCCGCGTTCAAGGCGTGGCGGCACTTCCTCATCGGAGCCAAGCACACAGTGCAGGTCCGCACGGACCATAAGAACTTGGAGTACTGGCGCACGGCGAGGTTCCTGAACCAGAGACACATCCGCTGGGCGGAGTTCTTTGCAGATTTCGACTTCAGGATAGAATACATCCCGGGAGACAACAACATCATGGCGGATGCGCTATCCAGGAAACCGCAGTATCTCGAGGAAGAGGCACCGGCTGCGGCCAAACACATTTTCGCACCGAAAGCGTGGGCATGCGCCTCAGCCACGGTGGACATGGACGCAGTACGGCGCGCGCTGCAGACGGATTCCTTCGCACGAGCCAAGATGGAGGAGGTGCGCCGCGGCACAGCGAAGGATGACGAGTTCCAGATCCGCGACGGACTGCTCATCCGCAAAGGGGCCCTCTACGTGCCGGGAGACGACCTCCGCGCGAGAGTACTGCAACAGTTACACGACGCGCCCAGCGCCGGGCACTTCGGCAAAGAGAAGACTGTGGACTTAGTAGCCAGAGACTTTTGGTGGCCCAAGATGAGGGGAGAAGTCGCGGATTACGTCAATAGGTGCGACACCTGTCAAAGGGCCAAGCCAGTACACAGGCCGCCGGCGGGACTGTTGGAACCGCTACAGACCCCGCTCGAACCGTGGGAGAGGGTGGCCCTGGACTTTGTCACTGATCTGCCCAGCTCGAGGGGCAAAACAGCAGTACTCGTGGTAGTAGACTTGTTCACCAAGATGGCCCACTTCATTCCTTGCGCGAAGGTGGCCACAGCGGAGCAGACCGCCAAGCTGTTCATAGACCACGTGTTCAAGGTGCACGGTCTACCACGGTCTATCCTGTCCGACCGGGGGCGCCAGTTCATCTCCAGCTTCTGGCAGAAGCTGATGGGCATCCTGAACGTCAAGGTCAGCCTAGCGTTGGCAAGACACCCGCAGACCAACGGGCAAGCGGAGAGGGTCAACGCCATCATGCAGCAGTACCTGAGATGCTACGCGAACCAACAGCCCTCGACCTGGGTGGACTACCTACCGCTGGCCGAGTTTGCCTACAACAACACAAAACACGTGTCCACGGGGGTGACACCGTTTTTCGCCAACAATGGGCGGCATCCCAGAACCTTCCCGGGTTTAGAGAAAGTGGGGGAGGGGGAGCCGCAGGGAGCAGAGGCCTTGGCAGCAGAGTTACAGGAGGTCCACGAGCAGCTCCGAAGGCAGTTAGAGCTAGCAAAACACGCGTACAAAATGCAGGCAGACAGACACAGGAGAGTTGGGGAGGACATCCAGGTGGGGGACTGGGTCTGGTTGGCAGCCCAGGCAGTGCCGGCCAGATCGTTAGCTAAGAAGAAGCTCGGACACAAGCAGATAGGCCCTTACCAAGTCGAGGCACAGATCAACCCAGTGGCCTTCCGGTTGACACTCCCGGAGGGATCCAGAATGCACCCGGTCTTTCATAGATCGGTGCTCACGCCCTACAAGGCACCTCACAGGTTTCAGGCGCCAGGGACAGCACCAGACCCGCTCAGGGAAGCGCCCACGAAGGGGGGGTCACCGAGAGGGGAGCCACTCAACGAGGCCACAGCGATTTTAGACTCGAGATGGGGGGAGGAAGGGATTGAATATCTCCTTGCCAGGGAAGACACCCCGGTCAGCGCCAACAGGTGGGTACCGGACTATGCCGTGGAGGAGCAATGGCTCAAAGACGAGTTCCACGCACTTTTCCCACACAGGCCCATGCCGGCAGATTATTTCGACGAATATCTTTTCACACCCACACTCTCAGCCAGCACGTTTCAGGGGTTCTCTTCAGCTGAGGACACGACGCTAGAGACTAGCTCTCCAGAGGGATCGCTCTCGGGGTTTGGCACAGGGGGCTCCTATTGGTGGGACGATCAACCAGAGGTGGGGTGGCGCAGGGAACTGCCGAGAGGGCCATTGCACGCAGCATCACCCCAGGCAACAGGGGAAGAGGGGGTCATGGGCGAGTTGGGGGAAGATCCCGGGTTCGAACACACCGCCCAGGAGATGGAAGCAGAGGAGATCGCCGTCGACGAGACCATTGAGGACTTCCCGGACTTATCCGGCTGGCTGCACGCCACGGGGGACGAACTGTATCCTGCACTCACCCCCACAACACTGGAGCACCCAGAACCCGCACCTGAAGAGGGGGAGGGGGGGAGGGGGGGCTTCGAGGGGGGGATGGATGTCAGGGGCTCAGGAGCAGAGGCACAGGAGAGGGAGGAAATGGAGAGCGAGGGGGAGGAATCCGAGGGAAGCACAGGAGATGAAAGCGGTCCGAGGGATTCCATGAGCCTCTCCAGCGAATCGGAAGATTCACAGAAGGAGGCGCCAGTGGCCAGGGGTAGGGGGTTCCCAAGGGGAACGCCCCAGGAGCAAGGGGGCAGCAGGGACTCCCAGAGCAGTAGTTGGAAATCAGGACCAGCTTCCCCAACAGAGCAGAGTGGGGGGGAAGAGTCCCAAGTATCGGGGCCAGTACATTCCCCACCAGGGAGAGAAGACGAGGCAGGGCTGACCACGCCTCCATCGGAGAGTCGGACAACGGAGGGGAGGTCAGATCCGGCCAGTATCCCGGAAGAGGGAAGCAGTGACAGAAGTAGTGTAACGGTTAGGAGAAAGGTCACGGGGTTGGCGCGAGAGGCAAGTTCAAATGTACAGGAGCGCGGGACAGCAGAGAATGAGGATTGGGAACCAGGTCCTAAAGCCCGCCGGAGGCAGGGGGAGGAGCTAAGCGACTCAGCGTCGGAAGAGTCCAGAAAGGGCAATGCCCCAGCGGGCAGGAGGACCCAGAGGAGGAGAGAGCAGCGGAAAAGGTGGAGCAGGGCTAGGATCTTAAACTGGTGTCAGAGGGGAGGAGACTCAGATGGGCAAGG
Source organism: Podarcis erhardii (assembly GCF_964252035.2). NCBI lineage: Eukaryota > Metazoa > Chordata > Lepidosauria > Squamata > Lacertidae > Podarcis > Podarcis erhardii. Next base: position 29,181,900 of record NC_138506.1, on the reverse strand, counting down.
GGGGTGCCAAGGGGGAAACCCCAGAAGGAAGGGGCCAGCGGGGACTCCCAGAGCAGCAGTTGGGAATCAGGACCAGCTTCCCCACCAGAGCGCAGTGGGGGGGAGGAGTCCCAGGCATCGGGACCAGTGTTCTCACCACCAGCGAGAGGAGATGAGTCAGGATTGACCACGCCTCCATCGGAGAGCGGGGAAACGGTCAAGAGGAAAGTTACCGGCTGGGCGCGTGCGCCAAGTTCAAATGTACAGGCGAGCGGCACAGCAGGCAGCCCGGATAGGGAGCCAGGTCCTAAAGCCCGCCGGAAGGAGGGGCAAGACTCAGGGGGGTCAGCGTCAGAAGAGTCCAGAAAGGAGGAAACCCCAGGGGGCAGAAGGACCCAGAGGAGGAAAGAACAACGGAAGAGGTGGAGTAAAGCTAGAGTCTTAAACTGGTGTCTAGGAGGCGGAGACTCAGATGGAGCTTCGCCGGTCTAGCTTCTAAGACGTAGAGTTGCACGCTGCGGTTTGGAAATGGAAACTAACCTTCAATAAAGACTTTTATATGTTATTACTGGCTAGCGTTGGTCCTCCGTGAGCTGGGACCTAGAGGCAGCTCTGACAGTATTGTTTATACAGTTGAACAAAAATATATATTTCCTAATAACATCAACTCTGATTTGGACCTATTTATAGTATATCCTGAGATTTTTCCAAGACATCTATATTTTGCATTCTTCTCCAGACATGCCTGGAGTTGTTCAGTGACTATCCGTTCAATCACCTTGCCCAGGAATGGAAAGTTTGAGACTGGACAATAATTGGACATAATGGCCAGGTCCAAATATGTCTTTTTAATAAGCAGTTGAACAATCACTTCTTCAGCTGGTAGGTTTCACTTGTTCAGGTCTGTCCACATCCTCAGAGGCAACAGGTTGTAATGGATCCCATCCAACTTGACTAGACCCAGTGGCGTAGTGGGCTGCGGGGCACAGGGGCAGTCGCCCCAGGCACAAAATTGTTAGAGGTGCACAATTTCAGCACCTGGTGCTGCCTCAATACAGCTGCACGCTTCCATCACTGGGGCTTGTCCATGCGATCAGGTAAGTGACCTCTCCAGACAATGGGGTGGCTCTTCTTTTCTTATCTCTGTGGCTGTGATCCCCTGGGTGATGTGGATGCCATTAGGCAGTCGAATGCGCATGCATACTCCGTCTGTTTCCCTCCCTCCTATCCCCTCCTCCACGTGGCCCCGGGAACTGGCAAGCCATCCTATGTCTCTGACTAGGCAGAGCTCTGGCACCCTCCTACCTTGGTGGAGTCTACCTCTTTCGAAACCTGAGCAATTTTATCTGCAAAAAAACTAATGACAGGAGTCATTTTAGGAGATCTTGGACTCTGTATCAGACCCTGATGGCAAAGGTGGTTCTGTTAGACTATGAACCACCTGAAAGAGTCTCCTGGTACTGTTTTCACCAACAGATCCAGCAACAATGGTCCTCCTCACCGTCGCTATCGCCACTTGGTAGGCTCAACATTGAGCTCTAACCCGTGTTTGGTCTCATTTGAAGTGGGTTTTTCACCACCAGCACTTTAGCTGTCTCAGGAATTGTTTCATCACCCTCAGCCCCAGGGGTAGAACCACAAGGTCATCCAAGTGCCATGCCATTGGGGAGGGTGCTTTTTAAGGTTTGTGGAGCCGCACACTCTTGTTCCCCACCACCAAATGTGCTTTCCATGTGTTTGGCCGCCGTCTGTCGGGTCTCCCCAGATGAATTTGCTATTAGAAGGAGGCATGTGAAGCCATAATCCTGGAAAGAGATTCTGGAGAGAAGCACTCGACCCAATTTTAGTGTTTGATTCTGTGAGAGGCGCCCAGTACTTGGTCTTACTAGCTGCAGCTCAACTTTAACTATGTTTACAGCAGAGGAGCAAGTCCTGGAGGGCTGGCTTCCTATTCTGCCTCTATGGGTGAGTTGGCATTGATGAGGAAAATTCTGGGGTGTGAGGCTACTATATTTTTTCAAAATATAGTCCGGCCCACCACATGCTCTTGTGGGATGTGAAACACAAGAGTAGTCAAGTACAACATTCCTAGAGTGCACATGTTTACACATGGGGAGGAATGTTTGTCCAGCCAGCAGGTAAACTTCCTGTTTCCTTCTGGGCTGGGACAAACTTCCTCTACATGTGACTAAAGGTGGGTTTGGCCTCACCTGTGCAGGTAACGACAAAAGCACAGAGCAGGGCAGCCATCTCTCTCTCTCTTTCACCACATGCATCGAAGAAGCAACATCTGCTTAGCCAAAGATGCCCTCTTGGCCTCCAGCCAAGAGAGGACAAAGGGACTGTCTTCTTATGGAATAGTTTTCAAGTGTATGTTACTTTTCTAAGCTAAGTCTGCCTTCTGGGATCCGATTGTGAACAGAATGTGAGTAAACTCTTTTTATACTTTTATAGAAGACTGTGTCATGTCTTATCTTTTATGAGGGAATAAGGGGGAAATACCAGAACAGTTATTATAGAGGCTTTAGCTAGCCTGAGCAAACGCATCCGCTGCCAATTTTAGAAGAGGGGAATGTTACTCTGCTAAATTGTGGAACTTGTTAAGACAAGTTGGATAAGGATATAATCAGACAATATATCCTCTCCTGCATCCTTGAACATTCCCACAGGTCTGAGGGACGGTGGACAGGCCATAGGCAAACATGTCCAGACTTCTCACTCAGTACAAGCTTAACACAGGCAAACATGTCCAGGCACCTCTCAAGTAAAGGTAAAGGTAAAGGTCCAGTCGTGACCGACCCGGGGTTGCAGCGCTCATCTCGCTTTATTGGCCGAGGGAGCCGGCGTGCAACTTCCGGGTCATGTGGCCAGCAGGACTAAGCCGCTTCTGGCAAACCAGAGCTGCGCACGGAAACACCGTTTACCTTCTTGCTGGAGCGGTACCTATTTATTTACTTGCACTTGGACGTACTTTCGAACTGCTAGGTTGGCAGGAGGAGGGACCGAGCAACAGGAGCTCAGCCCGTCGCGGGGATTCAAACTGCCGACCTTCTGATCGGCAACCCTAGGCTCTGTGGTTTAGACCACAGCGCCACCTGCGTCCCTCCTGCACATCCATACCCTGGTGCAAGTCTGGTGATGGGCTCTTGGTTTCTTTGGCCAAGTAACTGCTCAGTAATTGTCACCTTTGGGCACTTCCCTGGGTGGGGGGGCAGGGTGTACACGTGTCCTCACGCTTGCGGGATTATGGCGGGAGATAGAGGGGGGAAGAGTCCTTTCCTTAAGGGCAAGAATGGCGTTGGAATGGAGGAAATTGATGCAGGGGGTTGATTTTCGAGGATTTTTTGAAATGAGGGGCTTTTCCTAAGCTGGAAGTCCATAAGGGAAGTGGCTTGACATATTTCTTGCAACAAAGGATCACTTTTGGCAATAGAAATCAGTTAATGGGCTTTTGATGGACTGAGTCCATTGTTCTCTCAGCAGGCGGGCACTCAGGAGCTCAGTCAAGCTGGCAAAGCTCCGCTGCTCTGCAAAACGGAAACAGGCAGCAGTACAAGAAAGATTCTGTCCACTAGAGGCCGCTATCCTCTAAGCGCTATTGGCTAGCTGTCCAAATCCGATGCTTTTGATTGCGCTATACGCAGCAGTATGTAAATACAGAGTTCATGCCCAAGTCCCCGTTCATATTGATACGCATTCATACCAGAAAGAGGAAAGCAGGGTCTTTTATTCATAAAAAAGATGTGGTGCTTGGTGCGACAGGGGAAGGAAAGGGCTTTCTCGAGCTCATTGTCTCGCGCCCTAGCTATGTGGAGGGGTTTCTGGGGAAGGCGAGATCCCTAGCGAATTTCCCCCTCGGAAATTCCGTATAGCATATTCTTAAAAAAGGAAAAAAAGGAAAAAGGAGGGGGGGGGAGAGAAAAGACTGAAAGGGAAGAAAGGTTTCCTCTGGAGGGGGAGGGAACAGCTGCAGTCGCCTGCAGTTCCTGCGCAATGTTTGCCATCTTGCCAAAGGTTGCAGGCAGCTTTACCTGCAGCAATTGCATGTTGATTGCCCTCTTAGAAGACAAAGTCCAGCAACTGGAGGAACGTTTAGCTACGCTCCAAAGAATTAGAGACAACAATCCCATGACTGCAGACAACAATCCCATGACTGCAATCATGGAGCTGGAATTCTAACAGTTTCAAGCACTCCTACAGGTTCCGCAGAATATCTGTACTGCATTGTTTAGTGTGGCAGCACCTGCCCTTTGGAACTCCCCGCCTCTTGCAACAAACCACGTGCCTTTGCTAGACGCTTTTCAGGCACCTGCTAAAAGCATTCTTGTTTAGGCAAGCATACCTAGAAGCTTAGGAAGTTGAAGAAATTTTCATCTCTTAATATTTTAGCTTTTGTATGTTTTAAAGTAGGATTGTTGATTTTTCTTGATTTTACTGCTGTGTTGGTTTTTTTGTTTTGGTAAACCACTTTGCGGGCTTTTTAAAATAAATTTTATTAAATAAAGAAGCAATACATAGAACTAATAATAGAAATATATAGGAAAATATATATTCCCCGCCCCCCATTTTCTTTATTTTCCCTTCTCCTCCTCCTCCTGCTGCTCCTCCTCCTCCTCGTGTACCTCACCTGAAGGAAAAGCCAAAGAACCACCATTAAAATTGGTGCCTGGTATGTGCAACCATATGCTGTATTTTTATTCTTTTTGGCAAGAAAATGGGCACACAAGGAGACAGCAAACCTTTGTGCCCTTCAGAGGCACATGCGCAGTCTGCTACTGACCTCTGGTCTCCTGCGCATGGGGTGGGGGTGGGGGGGAGGCCACCCCTTCCACGCAGTGAAGGCGACCTTGGCATGGCTACCAGCTGCCCACAAAGGCGCACTGAACTGGGCTCCAGACTGTGGTGGGACTCCCCTAAGCCCCAGCCAACATGGCCAGCGCTCAGCATGGATGATGGGACTTGAAACCCAACATCATTGGGAGGGAGGGCCATGTGAAGACAGGATTCTCAAAAATACCTCTGGCTTGTGGCTCCTGGAGTGTTGCTGGCAACGCCTGGAGTTTCTCTTCAAGCTTCTGGAGCTTCACACGGAATACTTGAGCTTCCTTAAATACTGTTTCAGCTGCATGCCACACCTCAGCCAAAATCACTGCTTTAACTCAGAAAATGAAGGGAGCATCTGTGCATGTCATTCCGGTCAAGTTGCACCAAAGTGGACTTGTTCATCTGAGCTCCACAAGCTGGTTTTTTTAATTGTTTGACTGGGGTTGTTTGTTGGTTTTTCTTTAATTTGGGGCAAGGCCTTTTTATGTGCCCTTTCAATACCCAAGAGCCAGCACTGTAAATCAGGTTTAAAGGAGTCTTACAACCACAGCTGCCGCCACCCCCCACCCCCCACCCCAGAACTTTGGGAGACTGTGTCGTAACAAAGATTTTAATACAAATTATTCCAAGACAAAAGCCAGGAAGCAGAAATGGCTCCTAAATGGACAAGCCATTGAACAAGCCAGGCATTTCAACTACAGTGGTACCTCTGGTTGCGAACGGGATCCGTTCCGGAGCCCCGTTCGCATCATGAGCAGAACGCAACCCACGTCTGCGCGTGTGCGGGTCGCGATTTGCCGCTTCTGCGCATGCGCGTGACGTCATTCTGAGCGTCTGCACATGCGCGAGCAGTGAAACCTGGAAGTAACCCATTCCGTTACTTCCGGGTCGCCGCAGGACGCAACCTGAAAAGACGTAACCTGAACCGAGCGGAACAAGAGGAATGACTGTATTTGAGGATTTGCTTCTCTGATAGGAGTACTGGGTCTCATCAGATGACAGCCTCGGCCTTGAAGGCATCAAGATCTGCACAAGCAATTCTTAGCTTTACCAGAACTGAAGGCGGCAATGGGATTGCCCCTGCTCCGAGTACAGTGGTACCTTGGAAGTCAAACGGAATCCATGCCAGAAGTCCGTTTGACTTCCAAAACATTCGGAAACCAAGGCGCGGCTTCTGATTGGCTGCAGGAGCTTCCTGCACTCAATCCGAAGTCGCGGAAGCCCCGTCGGACATTTGGGCTCCAAAGAACATTCACAAACCGGAACACTCACTTCCGGGTTTGTGGTGTTCAGGAGCCAAAACATTCGAGTCGCAAGGTGTTTGGGATCCAAGGTATGACTGTATTGGTAAGGCGCCCCCACAGGTAACATGGGGGGGAATGATAGGAGGGGATCAGGAGAGACAGGGAAGCCCAGAGGGAACGCCCCACCTAGCCCAGCTCCGACCCCAAGCCAATATCACCAGCGGCTGGAGCAAAAGAGCAGAGGAACCGAGCACCGGGAACTGGCTGGTGGCTAGAAGAATGCGGCATGGACCCTCCCCTGCCAGTGCAGGGGGGCACAGCAAAAACCATGCTTTATTTTATTTAGTTTATTTTCAGTCCATTTCTTATCAGTATTTTCAAACCCTATGAACCCAGGTAGGCGGCCTGAACCATTGGAGCCCATTTCCTGGAACTACCGCCTCAGCCCCGATCTAGGGACCCGACACCAAGCCCTGGGGGTCCCACGGGAGAATTAAAACTGCCCCTTTTTCTTGTTCCCTTCTCTCTCTCTCTCTCTCTCCTCCTCCTCCTCCTCCTCCTCCTCCTCCTCCTCCTCCTCCTTCATTTATACACACAACCCTCCCTTTTTTATTAATACATTATTACTCATTATTCATCCATTTCTATTCACTTCTTACTCATTTACTCATTTTCATTATTATTACTCATTTTTCTCTTTTTTTAAAAAAGGATTTTTTAATTTCTCATTAAAGAATTCTATATATATATATCTACTTTTCCATCCCCACTCCCCCCCCCTTTTCTCAAAAATACCTCTTGCTTGCGGCTCCTGGAGTATTGCAGGCAATGTCTGGAGGTTTTCTACAAGCTCCTGGACCTTCATACGCAATGCTTGATCATCATTAAGTACTGTTTCCGCCCCCATCTTAGGGCTATTGGGTGCCTTCTTCAGTATTTCAACATCCTGGAGAGGACAGACACTTCCTGCTAGACATTTACTCCAGACATTTACAGAAGGCACAGAGGCACTGGTTGAAGAAGTTGGGAATGAGCAGACAGTGCTATTGCTGAGAAGGAGCTCCACCCCAGGGTGCTAAAGAGCTCTTTCCCTAGCCTGCAGGTGCCAGAAGGCCAAGCGTTGGTGTTGCAGTGGTGGTACTTCAGAGGAGTATGAGAAAAGGCTGCTCTGGATTCTGGGTATATAAATGACCTTGCCTGAAGCTTTGGATTGTGCTCTGCATTAGCAGAGAGGCTCTACTTAGTTGCAAATGAAGTACATTTCAGTTGTTATAGAAACCGGTGTTTCGGAGGACTTCCGGGTTGGCGCCTCAGGCAATGGCTGAGCTCCTCCGATCGGGAGGAACTTACTCCGTGAAAAACAGGGTCTGACCGCCACGGCGAAGGCGGAGACCCACTGAAATCACAGGCGGAAGAAGCCTGTGAACCTGGGATTCGGCTGGCACCTTTTGTGCCTCCCCTACTCGTGGGGAAACCCTGTTTTGGGGATCCGGAGCGACGTGGGGTGAGCGGCGCGGTGCTTTGAATCGACTGCTTCTTTCACGGAGTGAAGCCGCATTGCTGTTGCTGGAGAGCGCTGACTTTTTCCTGTGGACAATTGGATTTTATTTTATAATAATTTTTATTGATTTTACAACATAAAGAAAAAACAAAACAAACATAATGCGACTTCCCCAAACCTCCCCTTCACTGCATCCAAATTTCAAAATTTTTAGCAATTCTTCATCCCATTTTTATATTTAATTCTCTTTAAAAAGAGTTTCTGCTTTATAAATTTCGATTTATAGCTGTAATTCTTAGTGTCCAATCCCCTGACATCTTAACATTCCGAAATTTTACAACAATTTTTAAGATAGATTTTAAATTTTTTCCAGTCCTCCTCCACTGTCTCTTTCTTCTGGTCACGGATTCTGCCGGTCATCTCTGCCAGTCCCATAAATTCAGTCACCTTGGTCTGCCATTCTTCCAGAGTAGGTAGTTCTTTAGTCTTCCAATACTTCGCCAAAAGGATTCTTGCTGCTGTTGTTGCGTACATAAAAAAGGTCCTATCTTTCTTTGGTACCAATTGGCCGACCATGCCCAAGAGAAAAGCCTCCGGTTTCTTTACAAATGTCCACTTAAGGATTTTCTTAATTTCATTATAGATCATTTCCCAGTAGGCCTTAATCTTTGGGCAGGTCCACCAAAGGTGATAAAAAGTTCCTTCACATTCATTACACTTCCAGCAATTGTTATTGGGCAAATGATATATCTTTGCAAGCTTGACTGGGGTCATGTACCACCTATAGATCATTTTCATTATGTTCTCTTTCAGGGCACTACATGCCGTAAATTTAATACCTGTGGTCCATAACTGCTCCCAGTCAGCAAACATAATATCATGACCAATATCTTGTGCCCACTTAATCATGGCTGATTTAACCGTTTCATCTTGTGTGTTCCATTTTAGCAGCAGATTATACATTCTAGACAAATTCTTAGTATTGGGTTCTAGCAATTCTGTTTCTAACTTTGACCTCTCCTTCTGAAATCCTAGTTTTCTGTCCTGCTTAAAAGTTTCATTAATCTGGTAATAATGTAACCAGTCTCGGACTTTAGGTTTCAATTTCTCAAAGCTCTGTAGTTTCAGCTTTTCACCATCATATTCTACAATTTCACAATATTTTGGCCAGTCTGTATCCATGTTCAATCTTTTTACCGCCTTAGCTTCCATTGGTGACAGCCACCTGGGGGTTTTACTTTCAAACAAATCTTTATATCGATTCCATACATTATACAATGCTTTCCTAATAATATGATTTTTAAAATTTCTATGTACCTTTACCTTGTCATACCATAAATATGCATGCCAACCAAAACTATTATCATAACCTTCCAAGTCCAGAATGTCTGTATTCTCAAGAAGTAGCCATGGTTTCAGCCAGCAAAAAGCTGCTGCTTCATAATAAAGTTTTAAGTCCGGCAGGGCAAAGCCCCCTCTATCCTTTGCATCAGTCAAAATCTTAAATTTAATTCTGGGTTTTTTGCCCTGCCAGACAAATTTAGATATATCTTTCTGCCACTTCTTGAAACAGTCCATCTTATCTAAAATTTGCAATGTCTGGAACAAAAACAACAATCTCGGCAATACATTCATCTTAATTACAGCAATTCGGCCTAACAAGGAAAGTCTCAGTCTTGACCATATATCGAAATCTTTCTTCACTTCAGCCCAGCATTTCTCATAATTATCTTTAAATAAATTCACATTCTTAGATGTTAAGTTCACCCCCAGATATTTTACCTTTTTAGTAATTTCCAAACCAGTTTCTCTTTGAAAACTATCTTTTTCCCCCACCGTGAGATTTTTTTCCAACACCTTTGTCTTGTGTTTATTCAATTTAAAACCTGCTACCTGACCAAATATTTCAATAAGTTCCAAAACTCTTTTTGTACTAGTTTCTGGCTGTTGTAGTGTCAAAACCAGGTCATCTGCAAATGCTCTTAGCTTATAATGTTTAGTTCCGACCTGTATACCTTTAACCAGCTGGTCTCTTCTAATCATGTTAAGGAAAACCTCCAGTACCGATATAAACAATAGAGGGGAAATTGGGCATCCCTGTCGTGTCCCTTTCTCTATTGGAATTTCATCCATAACCATACCATTTACAATAAGTTTGGCCTTTTGCTCAGAATAAATTGCACTTATACCATTTTCAAAGTTCTTGCCTACCCCCATTCCTTGGAGATTCCTCTTCATAAAGCTCCAACAAATATTGTCAAAGGCTTTCTCTGCATCCACAAAAATCAAAACAGCTTTTCTATTTATGTCGGTTTCCAAAAGTTCTAGAATATCTATAATATTCCTCACATTGTCTGACAAATGCCTGCCTGGTAGAAAGCCTGTTTGGTCCCTGTGAATCTCCTCTAACAGCACTTTTTTGAATCTTTTTGCTAGAATGTCTGCAAAAATTTTATAATCCACGTTCAAAAGTGATATAGGGCGGTAATTCTTGACTTGATGTTTCTCAGTTTCTGTCTTTGGTATAAGTGAGATGAATGCTTCCTTCCACGATTCGGGAGCCTTTTTCCCCTCCAAAATTTGATTGCAGACTTCTTTCAATGGTTGTATTAACCAATCCTTCAATACTTTATAATATCTCGCAGTTAATCCATCTGGTCCTGGTGATTTTCCCAGCTTCATATCCTGGATGGCACTCTCTATTTCTTGATCTGTAATTTTCTCATTTAAACTCCTTCTGTTGTTTTCAGAGATTTTTGATAGTCCGTATTTTCCAATAAATTCTTCTATCTCCTGTTCATTTTTTGGCCCTTGTTTGTATAATTTCTTAAAGAAACTTTGAAAACAATTACTTATCTCATTTGGTTTATTAATAAACTTCCCATCTACTTCGAGTGATGTCACTGTATTCAATTTTTGTCTCTTTTTCAGTTGCCAAGACAGTAGCTTCCCACATTTATCTGCAGATTCAAAAGTCTTTTGTCTCATTTGTTTAATTTTCCATTCTATTTCCTGGTTCGTCAATTCCATATATTGTGTTTGATAAAATTTTATTTCTCTTAATATCTCCTGGGATTTAGGCTTAGATCTCAATTTCTTCTCCCCTTCTTTTATTAGATTCCAAATTTTCTCTTTCTTCTCATTCTGCTTTTTCCTCTTTATTGAATTCTGTTGTATTAGGAAGCCACGCATCACGGCTTTACTTGCGTCCGGACAATTGGATTTTAAACAACTACCCGTGAGTAGAACGGAAAATTGGATCTTTAAGTACCTTAATTTGGCGCCGAAGCGGGAAGGTCATAAACAGGAAGTCCGCCTTCCGCTTTTGTAAATAGACTGAAGCAAAGACGTTACAAGCTAAAGTCTTTGAAAGCTTTTGATAAAGGATTAAATCTCCATCGGTTAAAAATACAAAACCCCCCCCTTGGAAGCAGGTGAAGAGGGGGGAAATTTTGATCTTAGTAAGCCTGCAGGAGTGAGGGGAAAATCAAATTACCACAGCTCTGAACCTGGGAATGGGCTGCCAGATGATGCTTGGGGAAAGTTTATTGACAGAACGGATTTGACAGCTAGCTAAAATAAGAGCAAGATACTGTTTCCATTGTCCTCTTCTGCATTTAAAATGGAGGAAAAAGTAACTGAAAATCGAAACTATGATTATTGCCTGAGTTGTGCTTGAAAGAACTGATACAAGTGGAGACTGTTTCCCTCTAGAGGGAGCCTTTCAAATTGTTATAGGAGTGTAACTGGGAGGTCTCCAGCTGCAAGATAAGGATTCTGAGAACCAAAGATTGACCTTGGACCATTCAAAATGTTGATAGGAGAAGTTATTTTGACTGCATTATGTAAGACAAACTATTTGCTGGAAGAGATTTATAAAAAGATGGATGACATGACTTTTAAAATTGATAATTTGGAACAGAAAGTGACTAATATGAGACAAAAAGTGAGCACCAACACAGAAATAATTCAGGACCTGGCACAGGAACCTACCTTGGCAGAACAAATGGTGGAGGAAAAGGAGAAAGTCGTTGTTTTGAACCTAAAATAATACAAGTGGGATCCTTAGTTCTACAGAAGCAAATTGAGGACTATAAATTGAGGCCTTTTATGATTGAATCTAGAAAAAGCCAGATTTTGAGGATTGGATCCCGGCTTGGACTGAAGAAGGAAAGTTGGGGACTTCCGGAATGCCGCAGCCACGGGAAGGAGCGCGAGCCTGCCCTTCGGGGGAGTCTCGAGCAACACGGAGGTCTAGAGGGGTCACGAAGGCTCCGTGAACCTCGATAACCCCAGGAGGATTATCCTGAGGGTCAAGGTACCCAGCGAAGCTGCTTAAGTTCCCCTGTATTGTCGGCGTTTAGCAGGGTTTGAGCTGCAGCACGAAGGGGATGTAACAGACTCCGTGTTGTGAAGCCTCAGGCTCCGTGTGAAAACGGTGATCCTCCGACAACAGTCATAAAACTGGGATAAAGTAAACTAACTAAGCTGACAGAAAGATTAATTGAAGAACCCAGTGTAAAAGGACTACGAGAGGCAAAAGGCGAAGGAATCCACTACCGGCGGTAAGAGAAAATGGAGTACAACGTAAGGCTGGGAGAGAGGGGGGAAAAAAAAAAAATGCCGCTACAGTGGTTGTAGAAGAGAGACCTCAGATACAAACTATAAGGACTCTGAGGCAAAGTAACAAATGAAAATATCTTAAGGGACTAGAAAGAAGTGAAAGGAACTTTTCTGTTCAACTTGGAGAGATTGCAGTGCTAACGACCGGGAGGAGATTGCAGGGGCGGTTTATTGGCAATTAACCCCTTTGCATGCCTTCTGTGAACATGGTCTGAGTCTAGCAGCATACGCTCAGAGATTTTATTATTTACACCTCTTTGTTATTTACACCTCTCATATTGGAACAAAGGACAGAAACTGCTATTCTACTCGGGCCAGTTAAAAGAGTGAAGAACAGAATGACAGCAGGAGGGAGGAAGACGCGGAGAGGCAGCGCCCTTCCAGTGACGTCAGGAAAGAAAAAGAGATTTGTTTGTTTGGAGAAAACACTGAGCTTACGTATCAACACCTCACTTCTTGTTTTTTCCCCCGACATAAAGAGATATAAACTAATATCTTGGCTGAAGAAGAGGGGGTTTTCTAGACTAATTTACTGCTACAGTGGAAAGAGATTGAGAACTTTTGGAAGGAAAAAAAGCGTAATCAGGATGGTGGGTTAGGACTTTTTGCCATATATAAAAGCTTCTTCCCTCAGGAGACGCCCTAATTTGGTCCTGCCCCACACCCATGTGCCTGCTTTTGGATTAAGACTCTCTCCACACTTTGAGAGAGAACAAGAAAGTAAGAAAGTAGCTGCTAAGTGGGAGTGGAGGGAAGACCTCAGATACAAAATAAAGAGTCTGAGGCGAGGAAACAATAAAACAATTTAACGGACTTGAGAGATTTGGGGGAAGGGAAAGGAAATTTTTTGCTTCAACATGTCGGAGACTGTACAGCAAAGACTGGCGTGAGTTGGAGATTGCATGGTAAAGACTGGCGTGGGATGTATAAACGGACTTACTATACCATATTTAACTTCTATCAAATCTAACCCTTCTAATTATAGCCTGTAAGAGGGACTGTTTCAAATAATTTACAAAATTGCTACTCTCCAAGTTTGCTACCAATTTCGTTTTTAAGTACTTTACGGACAAAGGATAGAGACGGACTTATATGATATTTAAGAAAAGGCTGTCAAGATTTGAATTAACAACAGGAGGACTAGAGGACTGAAAAGCTTGTGAACTGGCTGGGGAGAAAAACGGATAACTTGGGGTTTTTGCTTTGTCACCCTGCTGCTATATCTAAGCTCCTCCATGTTTTGCCTTAAAGAGATATATCTCAGTATTTTGCCTTAAAGAGATATATCCCAGTACTTAAATTGGAGAGGACAGAGCTTATATTTTGGACTGAATTATTACCTCTGTGGAAAGTTTGGGAACTGTGGGGAGAAGATCTGAGAACAGTCGGGAGAAGAGTATAAACCTGGAAGCCGTATAAGGAGTCTACCGCTTCAGAGAAGACCTCCCTTGCTGACCCAGTTCCCGAACCCGGGTTTGTTTCTGGACTGAGTTTTTTTCTTTGCCTCCTTAAGAGTTTTCTTTCCCTCCTTAAGAGCTTAGGGAAAGAGTTAGGTGTTCTCCTATTTGCATACCTTCCTAACCCTGACGATTAACCCTTTCCCTCTTGTAAGGTTTTCTCTTATAATTTTGCAACGTATTAGAGGCAGGTCCTAGGATCCTGCCACCGGATCCTGCCATCGGTAGCCCTCAGGACTTTCTTATACTTGTGAGATACCAGCTTGACTATCCACTTAATTTTTGGTCTTCTTTTCTGTTTCCCAGTTCTTTATAAGGGTACTGGTGGAGTTAAGGCTTCTCAGAGATTGGTAAAATTGAAGGAGTTGAAGAAGCCAGTAAGTGATTTCTAAAAGAGAAGGAACACCAATAGTTAAAATGAAAAAGACAGTGGGAACACCAGCGGAAAGGCGGCCATCAAGACAAGAAGAAGGGAAAGAGGGGAAGGAAATTAAAGACTATGACAGTCTGATGGCAGAAATAAGGAAAGAATTTAAAAACAATGAACAATATATTGAAAGGAAGCTAATAGAAGTTCAGGATACTCTGGATAAGAAACTAGAGGGGGTGGTGGGTGAATTGACAGGTAAAGTGAAGGACTTATCGGTAAGAACCAAAGCACTGGAGGATTCAATGAAAAGGGTGCAAAAAGACATGAAAGACAGTAAGAGGGAGGTGGACAGGATTAAAATAGAAGTTAAAGAGATAGGAAAGATACAGGAAGAGCTGTTGGACAACATGGCCATGACTCAGATGAGACAAAATCAATTAAATCTGAAATTTAGAGGGATAGTGGAAGATCTAAATGAGAATATAAGATCTAAAATGGTTAAAGAGTTAGCAATCTGGTTAGGCAGGGAAGAAGAAGAGATAAATCACTCTATAGCAAATATCTTTAGGATAAAAACAAAATCGGCTAAAGCCAAGGGGAAAAAATTACCAGGAGATATCCTGGTCATGTTCAACTCGTTAGAGATAAGAAATGAGATACTGAAACAGAACTATAACAAAAGGCTTGTTATCGAAGGGAACACTATTATTATATTTAAAGAGATTCCTTCGAGATTTCTTCGAAGGAGAGATGTATATAAAAAATTAACCAACCAATTGAAGAAAAATGGGATCTTATATAGATGGGAGTTCCCAGAAGGTATTTCATTCTATTTCAAGGAAAAAAGATTTAAACTGTCCACACCCTCGGAACTTGAAAAATTTGCAAGGAGATATGAGAAAGACCTCGGAAAAATGGTGGAGAGGGAAATGGAGGAAGGACAGGGGGAGGGGGGAGAGGACGAACAAAGTGAAGAAGAAGAAAGAGAGATAAAATTAATAGAAGTAACAAAAAAAAGGGAAGAAGTAGAGAAAGCAGGTAAACAATAAATCTTATTTAGACTTGATAATCTATTTATAACATACAACAATGGCATTAAAAGTGTTGACCTGGAATGTGAATGGCATGAACAATAAAAATAAAAGAAATCAGATTGCACATATATTAGGAAAAAAGAATCTTGACCTAATCTGTCTACAGGAGACTCACGTAACCAATAAGCATAAGAGAATTTTAAGCAACAAAAAATTAGGACTTGATTTTGTGAGCTCCGATAAAGTTAAGAAAAGAGGTGTGGTTCTATACATAAAGGAAAAATTCAATCCACAATTACTGTACAAAGATGATCAAGGGAGGGTGATAGTAGTACAGATGGTGTTTCAAGGAGAAAAAATAATTGTGGTAGGAATATATGCTCCTAATGATAAAAAATCAGATTTCTTCCTCGAATTAGGCAATAAGTTAATGGAGTGGATGGACCAAAAAATAATACTGATGGGAGATTTCAACGGGGTGGTTTCACCAAACTTGGACAAGTCAACAAAAAAACAAGACCCGAAGGAAGGTAAACTACCCAGATCTTTTTTTGATTTGATTAACAATTTAGGTCTGATAGATGCTTGGAGATTTAAAAACCCCACGATAAAGCAGTATACCTTTTTTTCAAATCCAAAGCAGAGTTGGGGGAGAATAGATAGTATTTGGGTATCTAAAGAACTAACCCAGAATTTAAGTAAGGCGGAAATTTCTGCCCAAACCATATCTGACCATAATTCGGTCTTTATTGAAATAAAAGGTAAAGACATTAGATCAGGCAGATGGAGAATGAATGAATTTTTATTTAATGACCAGAGGGTAGTAATTAAGGCTAAGGAAACCATTGAGGAATATTTTAAGTGGAATTTGAACGGGGAAACAGCGGTAGAGACAGTGTGGGATGCAGGAAAGGCAGTTATGAGGGGCTTCCTGATCCAGAAAAATTGCCACTTAAGAAAAGAAAGAGAGAAAAATAAAGAGCAGATTTTAACACAGATTATGGAAAATGAAAGAAGATTAACTATTAATCCTGATGAAGAGAGTGCAAAGCATAACATAAAGATACTGCAAACTAAATTTTCCATGATAATTAACCAAGAGATTGAATGGAAAATAAAAATGATGAAACAGAGAAATTTTGAATCAGCCAATAAGATAGGGAAATACTTGGCGTGGCAAATAAGAGAGAGGAGGAAACAAAACACGATCTGTAAGATAAAGGATGGAGATAGAATCGTAGAACAACCAAAAGAAATAAAAAAGATATTCCAGAAATACTACAAGGACTTATATAAAAGAGGAAAGGAAACGGACTATGAAATAGATAGCTTTTTCCAAGAACAACATCTACAACAAATTGCAAAGGAAGAAAAAGAGCTATTAGACCAAATGATTACACAAGAAGAGATTAAAAAGGCCATAAAAAAGATGAAAATCGGGAAAGCACCGGGGCCGGACGGCCTACCGGCTAAATATTACAAAACATTAAGCGAACAAATATCCCCAATCCTGTGTGAAGTGATGAATAATACTCTAAAAGAGGGGAAAATCCCCAACTCCTGGAAGGAAGCATATATTACATTAATTTCTAAAAAAGATGTAGATGCTCTAGAGGTGAAAAACTACAGACCGATTTCGTTATTAAACAACGATTATAAGCTGTTTGCAGATGTGATGGCAGAAAGATTAAAAAAGGTCTTGAATAACAGAATTCACAAAGATGAAACGGGCTTCCTCCCAGGGAGACAACTGAGGGATAACGTAAGAAATGTAATAGACATAATTGAATACCTAGATACTAGAATAGACGTGCAGGCCGCCCTGGTATTCATAGATGCCGAAAAGGCATTTGATAATATTTCATGGGACTTCCTGAAGAAAAGTCTGACAGTGTTGGGGATGGGTGAAAGATTTAGAAGAGGCATAGAAGCTATCTATCATGAACAAAAGGCAAAACTTGTAATAAACAATACAACTTCAGAATTCTTTAATATACATAAAGGTACTAGACAAGGCTGCCCTCTATCTCCCCTACTATTTATAACAGTACTGGAAATATTCATTAAAAGATTGAGGGAAACAACAGAAGTTAAAGGAATCAAGGTAGGATTGAATGAATATAAAATCAAAGCCTTTGCCGATGATATTGTACTAACCCTTCAAGACCCAAAGCATAGCGTAAAAGAAGCTCTACAAAAATTTGAAGAATTTGGCACTGTGTCAGGACTCAAGGTTAATAAGAACAAAACTAAGATGTTGGTTAAAAATTTAACTAAGGAAGAAACGGTAGATCTAGAGCAAAGGGTGGGAATAATGATGGCAAAAAAGGTAAAATACCTTGGGGTATGGATTACGGCTAAGAATATTAACCTGTTTAAAGATAATTATGAGACCACCTGGAAAAACATTAAGAAAGATTTGGAAATTTGGGACAGAATGAGACTATCCTTCTTAGGAAGGATAGCAGTTGTAAAAATGAACGTTCTACCCAGAATGCTGTTTTTATTTCAAACTATCCCGGTACTCAAAGGTCCAAAGCAATGCCAAGAATGGCAGAGAACCTTGGCGAGATACATCTGGCAGGGAAAAAGACCGCGAATTAAAATGAA
This sequence comes from Podarcis erhardii, assembly GCF_964252035.2. NCBI lineage: Eukaryota > Metazoa > Chordata > Lepidosauria > Squamata > Lacertidae > Podarcis > Podarcis erhardii. Next base: position 29,164,258 of record NC_138506.1, on the reverse strand, counting down.
AATATTAGTAGATAAAAAGGAAAGAGGGGGCTTTTCCCTACCGGACCTGAGTCTATATTATGAAGCGGCATGTTTATTGTGGTTAAAAGATTGGATAAGATTGGAAAACAGAGAATTACTAGATCTGGAGGGCTTCGACAACAGGTTCGGGTGGCACTCGTACCTGTGGTACGGAAAGGTGAAGGCACACAGGGGCTTCCTAAACCATATTTTTAGGGGTCCAATACTCCAGGTATGGGAGAGGAATAAAAATCTTTTGGAAAGGAAGACTCCTTGGTGGATTTCACCAATAGAGGTGTTGACTGTTAAGAAAACTAATATGGAAGAGAAGAATGCTACTTATGAAGAACTTATAACCAAATCAGAACAAGGTCTGAAACTTAGACCATACGAGCAGATAAAATCTTTTTTCACAAGTTGGCTACAATACCACCAGGTGAATGGTTTGTTAATTGAAGACAAAAAGAATTCAGGATTTGAAGATAAAAAATCTAGGTTTAGTGTGGAGGTAATAGAGGGAAAGAGTAAAACACTGTCTAGGATTTACGACATATTACTGGAGTGGTACACTAAAGATGAGGAGGTGAAGGAGGCAATGACAAAGTGGGCGATAGATGTGGGTTATAACATTGATTTTGAAAGGTGGTTAGAATTATGGAATAATAACACAAAGTTTACGGCGTGTATGGCACTGAGGGAAAATATGTGGAAGATGATATATAGGTGGCATCTTACACCTGTGAAACTAGCTAAAATCTACAGGTTAAAGAACAAAAGATGCTGGAAATGTGGGGAAGCAGAAGGCGATTTTTACCACATGTGGTGGTTATGTAATAAAGTGAAAAAATTTTGGGAACTAATATATAATGAACTTTAAAAAATTCTTAAATATACTTTTCCCAAAAAACCTGAAGCCTTTCTGCTAGGAATGTTGGGTAAAGAGATTAAAAAAGAAGACAAGAATATATTCCTCTATGCCACCACAGCCGCAAGAACTATGCTGGCACAAAACTGGAAAATGGAAACCATACCTAGTATAAGTGATTGGCAGATTAAAATGGTGGAATACGCCGAACTTGCTAGATTAACGGGTAGAATACGAGACCAAGATGAGCAAAAATTTCATAAAAATTGGAGTAAATACTGGAAATATATTGAAAATAAATAGTAGAAGACACTGGTGGGCCTGGATTAACTCTAACAGAGAATGTCTAATATTTAAGATTAAGAGAAAATACGTGAATGTAGGATTATTTGATACTTACCAATAGGGTGGAGGGAAGTCCAGGACTAAATAAAGTCCAAAGGTTTTTTTTTGTTTTTTTTTGTTTTTTTTTGTTTTTTTGTTTTTTGTTTTTTGTTTTGATAAGAAATTTTTGTTTTTTGATCCTTTTTTTTCCTTTCCTCTTTTGTAAAAAAGAAAAAATTAACAATAATTTATTTATATGTATGTTTATACGTTCAGTGATATGATGATTTGTACAATGTATATTTATATAGACATGTGTATTATTTAAAGCTCGAATAAAAAAGTATTAAAAAAAAAAAAAAGAAGGAAAGTTGGAAAGATCTCTCTATCCAGGGATTAATTGACTTTTGGGACATGGACTTGGATTTGAAGGAGATTGAAGTTTTGAGGGCCTTTGGATTTGGAGGAATCTTGAAATACGTCCTGAAACACTGTATAGACCCTAGCGTCAACTATGGAAATTTGGCTGAACTGTCCAGAAGGAATAAAAGTAATGTTAGGATGGAGTTTTCTCGAGATTTGCTCTCTAGCATTAAAGAATATGAAGAAGATCTGCAGAAGGGACCTGGAAAAGAGTTAAGAGCCTCGGACATAAGATCTCCAGGTTGATGAACTATATGGAATTGACGGTAAGGACTGGCAGAATCCGAAACCAGGGAGAGGAGTTGATGGAAGAAGATTGGAAAATTTAAAGTTTATATATAGAAATATAGCAAAATAAATGAGTGATAGAAAAATGGTGGATTAATATTTTATGGATTTAGCAGAAATGTTATAAGGAGTTAAGCATATATAAGTATTTTAGTTTTAATCTTAAAATAAGGTTAAAAAAATTGGTGAAAGGAGGGAAAGTAAAGTTACATTATATTGAGATAAATTACAGAACAAAAATTGGAAAAGATGGAAAGGATTTGCTGAAATAGTTAATCGAATTAGAATACAAAAAAGGGAGGTGTGAGGAGGTCAAGGAAACAAGCAAATGAAAGATAAGTTGGGAAGATTAGTTGTGTTTTTTGTTTTTGTTTTTTGTTTTTTGTTTTTTGTTTTTTTGTTTTTTTGTTTTTTGTTTTTTGTTTTTGTTTGTTTGTTTTTGTTTTTTTTTCTTATTGTGATGTGTTGTTTTGTTTTTGTTTAATATGGTGTTATTACTTTTACTTTTGCTTTTTGTAACCCTTAAAAATTTTAATAAATATTATTTATAAAAAAAACAAAAAACCGGTGTTTCCATGCATGCTTGTTCAGGAACTCTGTGAACTAGACAGCCGCTGTTTCAAACTGGCCCTTTTTCTGGCAGGTTAAACGATTAAAGTTGATTTGATTAACTTCATCCGCCAACTACCCTTCTAAGCAACCAGAGCAATTACAAATAAAAGGCTCTCCAACCGTGCGCTATCCTTATCTGCAAGCGAGGTCTCCCACAAAGTGGGGGGGGACAGGGGATCCCCGCTGCTGTGCTTTGCCTCAACGCCCCAAAGACAAGCCGTCCAGCTGGAGAAAAGGGGGAGGGGTGTACGGCACAGGAACGGCCAAGAATGCTGTTTTTTGCTCAGCAATGAGGCGTTAAAGCAGACATACCTTCCTCTGGGTCTGCTCTCTCGGGTCTGGCTCTCCCTCTCCTCAGCGGCGGCGGCTGCAGCAAGGTCGGGGCACCCCCCCCCAGCCAGCGGATTGGCTGGCTGAAACTGGCTGGAATGTCCCCGGCTTTAATTAATGTCCCCGGATGTAGTCGGGACCTCCGATGCTGCTTGCTGCCATGGCGTCAGCCATGTTGCAGCGCAGGAAGTCCCCAGGCGTAAATCCGGGGACATTCCAGGGACAAATTTCTGCCGGGGACAGATTGCTGAATCCGGGGACTGTCCCTGGCAACCGGGGACGCCTGGTAAGCCTCCTTCTGGCCTTACCTGAGCAGCAAGTGCAGCTTGTCCTGGATCACCGTGGATCCCTTCAGCTGTCATCAAGCTCCCAGGTGTGGATCTGTTGTCCTGACCTGATTTTTAAACAGAATTCCATTAGCCTTTACATTTTTAACTTTTGACCTTTACATTTTTAACTTTTAACTTTTGACAAGCTCCCAGGTGTGGCTCTGTTGTCCTGACCTGAATACAAAAGAAGTGATTTTACATCTCCATTCCAACACGAAACGAAAGCCCAGAGCCTGGCTTCATGCTCCCCCTCATCTGGAATATGGTCACTTCCAGCCCCCTCCCAGCCCAAGGATCTCCTTGTAGAGGACTGCTTGTATGACAGAGAGGTTTTCTGTGGAGTGCTGCCTCTCTCTGCTGGTGCAAGCTGTTTCTCCAGCAGAAAAATGCTTCCTGGTAGATTGGAAGTGGACAGGACATAGAAGTTTCCTTCAAGAAAAGGAAGTGCACCATCACCAAGAAAGATGACTTTGTATTGCATGCTGATTATATTGATCGTTTGTTTGTATTGCATTATGATGATTCTGTTGATGTTGTGCAGGATGAAACTTGTTGTATTGCAGATACTAACAAGGTTTTGCATGCAGGATGTATTCATGATTATCACAGGAAACGTGGTCATTTAAATTTTGAGGCAGTTTCCCAAATGCCTGCCTTAGTTGAAGGTATGACTATTAAACCCTGCAGGTACCACATGAAGTGTAAGGCATGCACAGCAAACAAAGTCAAAATGGCTGCAAAAGGTAAGGTGTCTAGTAGAAAAGCTACAGAACCATACCAGGTAGTGCATGCAGATCTCGTTGGTCCACTAACACCCTCTTTGGGTGGAGCCCGTGTCCATTAAACTTTGATTAGTTTAATGTTAAGTAAACGTCCAGTGCGCTTCCAACGCCATAAATCTTATCTCAGCAGAGAATTTCGTGCAGCGGCTGAAGGAGGCAGGAGAGTCAGTACCTTTTATAAATGAAGAATCCTGGAGCAAGCACTTTGGAACTTTATTCACAAAAGCAAAAAACCCCTGGCGATAAAGCACACATGCTTTTATCTCCGGCATAAAGAAAACTTTACTCTAAACGTAACTCATATCAGCAAACACGCCCATGGCCACAAACTGAGTCTGCGAGTCAGGTCAAGGGGGGAAGAGAGAGAAACACGGGTGAACCAACACCCCCTCTCGCTCGTAAGACTGAGCTGTACCAACCTTAATTCAAATTTAAACCTGAACAGAAATATTTATGAGATTGCGGACTCAAAGCTTTTGTAAAACCGTCTGCGAGATTTTCTTTGCTTGGACAATACTTTAGTTCAATTAAGCCTTGTTTTACACTTTGGCATACATTTTGATAACGGATATCCAAGTGAGTGCCTTGAATTGACCTGATTTAGCTAGTTTAATACAAGGTTGATTGTCTTCCCACACTCTGATAGGTAGGGAACATTCTCCAAACAATTCTTGTACCAGTTGCTTATAAAATTCCAGTTCTCTACATACATCTGATAATGCATTGAACTCAGATTCAGTTGAACTTAAAGCTATAAGTGATTGCTTTCTTGATCTCCAACCAATTAGTGCATTTCCAAATTTTATCGCCATTCCTGACACTGATTTTCTATCTGGTCCAGCATCTGCCCAACTGCTGTCGGCCCAACATTCAAGTTGTGTGCTGCCCTCTGCTGATAGTTTTAAGCGAAACCTTTTGGTAGTTTGGAGATACCTTAAAACTCTTTTTACTCCTTGCCAAGCATGCATTGATGGTTTTTCAGCTTGTCTGCACAGCATGTTGACAGCATATGTTATATCGGGCCGAGTCCACTGTGCAATGTGGAGTAGACTGCTTATCGCTGACTGGTAAACCCCGGGATTACTGAACTCTGCCTGTTGCTCGGCTTGAGCATCCTTTGTGTAACTTAACTCCATTGGGGGTTTAACACCAGCACAGTTGTCCATTTTAAACCTTTCCAGCAACTGCTGGATCTTAGCTTCTTGGCTGAGCCAATAGTTCCCATTTTCATCCTGTTGAATTTTAACTCCTAGATAAACAGATACAGTGCCTAGTGATTTTATCTGAAACTTTTCTCCAAGCTTTGTGGCAAATTGTTGTGCAAGTTTATCGTCCTTTCCACTGTATAATAAATCGTCAACAAATATCAAAACTGCTTCTTGTTCATATCCCGAGCCTTTTAGATAAAGACACGCATCTGCTGCGCTCTTTCTGAACACCATGCTCTCTAGAGCATCGTTTAAGCAGGAATTCCAATTACGGGCGGACTGTTTCAACCCATAAATGGATTTGTGTAGGCGCCAGACCTGGTTTGGCTTGTCTCCTTCAAAACCCGGTGGTGGTGTCATATAGACTTCCTCCTGTAAGTCTGCATTTAAATAAGCCACATTGACATCAAAATGAAACAGCTTATTTCCCTTCTTAGCTGAAGAGGCTAGAAGCATTCTTAATGACTCCGATCTTGAAGTAGGGGCATAGATTTGAGAATAGTGAACACCTTTGCGCTGCGAAAATCCTTTTGCAACTAGTCGGGCTTTATATTGCAACTCCTCAGTAGTTGTGGGCTTTAAACGATATACCCATCGACAACCTACAGCTTGTTGCCCTTTCGGAAGCTCTGTACTTGTAAACACACCGAGAGACTTCATTGAAGCCATCTCCTTTTCCATTGCTTCCTGCCACTTTATGGCTTCTGAGCTTGGAAGCTGTTGTACCTCTATATAGCTATCTGGCTCACACTGTGCCATATTTACATATACACTTGTCACCTTAAACCGCTCTGGTGGTTTGCCCTTTGTGGTACGTTTTGATCTGCGCAATTGTTCCTCTTGTGCCCCCTCTGACCATTGGCTGTCAGAATCTGTCTCAGACTTTATATCTGGATGCGCCCCTAGGGATAAAGACCTCCGTTTAGATACCTCCCTTGGGCTGGGTGTTGCAGGCGACCTGCTTCACTTTTGCTGTCTGCTAGGCCTACTGACTGGCGATGTTGGAACACTCCTAGATTCTGGCTTTTCTACCTTAGGAGAAGAACCTTGTGCCTGGTCAGAATCTGCATCTGAACCATGTGCACCATCCCCTTCTGGCTCACCACCCTCTGGACTTTCATTCTCAGCATAAATGCCTATATCATCTCAAAATGTCAGGGTTAGCATGTAAGTGAGTCCATCCGGATTGCTCACAAAATTCAGCGCTCCTACTGATGACCACTCTTGTAGTATCCCCATTTGGGTTCACAAACCTCCAAGATTTGGCGTGTGGTTCGTACCCACAAAAGATGAGTTTCCTAGCCCTTGGACTTCCCTTTTTCCTTAACGCTTTTGGGATAAGTACATAGGCTTGAGATCCAAACACCCGAAAGTAATTAACTTTGGGCTTCTTCCCGTTTAAAGCAAAATATGGCGTAGTGTCAATTACTGAATTATATACTCGGTTCAGAATATGAGTAGCCATCTGCCAGGCTTCCGCCCAGTAACTTTGAGGGAGTTTAGAATCAAACAACAGAGTTTGCCAACTCTTGTAGAACCCTGTTTTTACGTTCGGCCACGCCTCCTTCTTGGGGGGAATAAGGTGTAGACAGACGATGCTTAATTCCCTTTCTCTTAAAGAAATTCTGCAACACAGACCCGATAAATTCTGACCCTCTGTCTGTCTGAAAAGCAAGTACTCTAGTACCGAATTCAAGTTCTACAGCACGAACCCAATTTTTAACTGTTTCTGCAGTATCTGCTTTTGTTTTGAGAGGAAAAAAACATGTGACTTTTCTTTTGTCATCCGAGAGACACAGTGCATACCTCGAACCTCCCATGCTAGCAACAGGCATTGGGCCACATAGGTCCATATGAACAAGTTGGAATACTTTGTCAGATTTCCTATCTGAACTGGGATAACTGCATCTATGAACCTTCGCCCTTTTGCATGCAATACAATCCAAATACTTAGTACATTTGTTCATTTTGCACCCTTCTGATAATTCGGGTTGCCTTTTAACATACTGAAAGTTAATATGTCCCAAACGGCGGTGCCATAAATGAACACAAGAATTATGGGTGGGCGAGTTCACACAACCAGCATGAACCTGTTCAACTTCATCTGGACTTGTCTCAAAATAATATAACCCATTTCTGCATTCCACCTGCAAAAGAGAGACGTTATTCTTTGAAATAGTGCAAACCCCATTTTCAAACACAGTTTTAAACCCATCTCTATCAAGTTCTGACACAGACAAAATACACCCCTTCATTCCCTTTAGCACATAGGCATCAATTTCTGTATGCAAACAATTCAAGAACACTGTGCCTACGGTCTCTAAGGAACACTTAGTTGAATCTGCCATTGTCACAACTTTAAGGGTTTGCAAATGCCTGCAATTCTGTAAACGGACAGTAGATGGCGCCACCAGGTGGTGAGATGCACCACTGTCGATTAACCAGCGTAGATTGCTGCCTTGGCCACGCCCTTGCATCAACGCCATTGCTGAAGCCATATGCTGTGTGCTGTGGGAGTAGCCACGACCTCCTCCTCTTCTCCGACGTCCCCTGGAACTCCTTGTCTGGTAACTGGGGTAACGGCCTTGGTGCTGTGTTGACCAGGTTCACGTGTGCAGTTCCTGATTAAATGGGAAGAGGAACCACAGCGAAAACAGTGTCTAGCTGCAAAAGCATTCACTGTATTTTCAAAGTCAGCATCCCCACTCTTAGGCACAGCACAACTCCCCTTTGATGACAAACTTCTTTCTCTTTGCCTTTTATCCTGTTCATCTGCAAGCCGAGAAGAAATGTATTCAAGGGTTAATTCAGCTGAAGGCATAGCTTCCAAAGTTAAAGCTAGAGTCTCATAGCTTTTATCAAGAGAAGACAACAATATGTATGACTGCTGCTCTATAGAGAAAGGAATGCCCAGCTGTCTTAGTTGATTAAAGGCAGACACCATTTTGGCAATATGTTCTTTCACACATGCTCCCGGTTGGAGACGTAAATCAAACAAACATCTTGTAGCATGGATCTTGGCCCCCACAGTGTTTCTGGAATTTAGCCGCTGCAGAACCGTCCAGACCTCATGCGTGTTCTTTAACTCAGAAACGTAAGGCATTTGCTCTGGTCCCACTGCCAAAACTAATAGACCTTGGGCTTTCCTGTCGCGTTGCTGTGAAGCTGCTGCTGCTGCTTTGTCTTCTGCAGACGCGCCTGCAGCTGCCTGTAAAGGCGGTGCTTCAGTACAACTCCACAACTCTTTTGCTTGTAACCATACCCTTACTCTAGCCTTCCAATCTTGCCAATTTTTTCCATTGAGTCGCGTAAACGGGACAGCAAAACTTTCCTGGAACTCTGCCATCCTCCCTGGGGCTTAGGAACGATACTCACACACCTGTAGGCTGTCTCCCAGCATCTGAGTTGGCTCCTTGAGGAATAAGACGTCTTCCAGCGAGTACAAACTGCGCAGTGCCTGTTTAAAACTTTTTTTTTTTTTTTTAGGCACGTTGCAGGACTCAAGCTGCTTTGAAGGCTTTCGTTTTCAGCAACCGCTTCTGTCTTCGCTCCAGTCCTTTCATAAATCGCTCTGAACTGCACTCCTTATCTCCTTCTTGACGTACAAACAGCCATAACCTGTCCATTAAACTTTGATTAGTTTAATGTTAAGTAAACGTCCAGTTCGCTTCCAACGCCATAAATCTTATCTCAGCAGAGAATTTCGTGCAGTGGCTGAAGGAGGCAGGAGAGTCAGTACCTTTTATAAATGAAGAATCCTGGAGCAAGCACTTTGGAACTCAGGGAAAAACTTTATTCACAAAAGCAAAAAACCCCTGGCGATAAAGCACACATGCTTTTATCTCCGGCATAAAGAAAACTTTACTCTAAACGTAACTCATATCAGCAAACACACCCATGGCCACAAACTGAGTCTGCGAGTCAGGTCAAGGGGGGAAGAGAGAGAAACACGGGTGAACTGACTATTTATACAAACCAACTCACATTCCTGGATGCTTAATGACTTTCAGCTGCTCAGTGATTAGAGTGACTTGTTACCTCTTAACCCTTTAGTACCAACAGCCCGGTACTTCATGGTCCTCATTGATTTATTTTCCAGGTATATTCACGTGTTCAATCTCAAGCAGAAATCAGAAGCGTTTCCTAGTTTCAAGGAATTCTGTGCTTGGTTGAAAAATGTGCATGATAAACAGGTGAAATGTTTATTTACAGATTGAGGGGGGAGAATTCACTTCTCAGCAGTTTGAAGCTCTTCTGACTGAGAAAGGAATTCAACATGACCTTTCAAGTCCACGGTCTCCTTGGACGAATGGACTTTGTGAAAGGGCAAGCCAAACATTGCTTCAAGGCTTGAAAACCTTGCTGCATGATGCCAATCTTCCAGAGAGTTATTGGGCAGAATCGCTCAGCTGTTTTTTTATACTTATAATTGCAGATTGTCATCACCGATTAGTTGTACCCCCTATGAAAAGATGTTTGGCAAGAAACCATGCATCAAGCACATGAGAATCGAGCCATGGACCCGACGCAAGCGGGATTTTCTCGGAGAGGGAAAACCCATGCTTTCGGGGACAAACGGGGGTGCTACAGGGCGCAGTAGCCCCCCCAAACCCCTCTGGAGGGAAACCAGAGGGTCAGGATCCCAGCGGAGCCGATTGCAGACCGCCTGGCCGTCAGGTAATTCCGTAATAGGAGCGAAGAGAACGGCGGGTGGAGAAGCAGTCACCGGGAAACCATTGTTTTACCCCCGAGAGTGCAGCCCCAGGCTTGCAGGGTGAGTGACTGATTCTCAACTCATAAGAAATTCGAACCAAATTTGGATTTATAATTGGATTTAATAAAAAGGAAGGTTTCGGAATAAAAAAGAAGGGAAACGGAGGTCAGTTTCATTTGAGATCGGACAGGAACGCAAGACTACGAGCGGAGTTTGGAATGAGAGGTTGGTGATTCGGCAGGCGGTTTGAACTTCTTTCTCTGAGAAAGTTTGCTAAAAGTAACATACATTGTTGCAAAAGTTGTAAAAAGTGGGCAACTAAAAGAGGAAGCAGAAGTTGGTTATTTTGTGACTTTGGAGGTCTTAGTTGTAACGATTGGTTTGACAGAAGTAAAGACAGTAAAACCCTTCCCGGTACTTTTGGTTTAAAGAAGAACTATGCAATAAAATAGAGCTTTTGCACCTCCATTTTAATTGGAGTTTAAAGCAACCCAGCAACAAAAAAGAAGAAGAAAAGAGATAAAAAGACAGATTGAATGAGTTATCTGAATATATTTGGTAACGTTTTTCCTCTATAGGTTTTTTTTTTTTTTATTACTTCTGTTTTCAACCTAGCTTTTTTATTATAAAAGGGAAAATGACTGAGCTTGAGTGAAGGATCTTCATGTTAATCCCCTCTTAAATTTCAAGTACCTACGAAGTACCTACGAAGGAGAAGGAACTGCCTATTCGGCTGCATTGTGGTATAACGTCACTTGATGTATATTTGGATTTAATTTAAACGTGGATTTGGCTTTTTTCTTTTTCATCTCTATATCACCAGATTTGGGGTTACTTCTTCAATATCTCTTCTTTTTTGGTGATTTTTTTCCTTACCTCTGCATAATCTGAATGCACTGTCTGCCAATTGGTTTCTGTGGATATATTGTGATATTTAGGCATTTCGAAAATATTTTATATTCAAATTTAATTTTTTCATCTCAGCACTTTTGAACCCCGGATTGCCCTTTCAATTCCCCCCCCCCTTTGCAACACTTCTGGTCACTTTCCTCTTTTTTGCAATAATTTTGGCTATCTTAAAGATTGCACATAGTGTTGAATGGTATACAATTGATTGGACATTATATTATTTAACCTCTGGAGGTTTTAATTTTCAACATTTATATTCGCTATTGGGTGTATGAATATTTCTGGGAGGTGTATGAAAATTTTTGTTTATTCTTTCTCTCTCTTGAAAAAGTGTTTTCGTTACCTTACTACTGACTGTATACTTTAAGGGAAAGTGTTAAGATTTACTAAGATTGGTGGGGGAGATTGAACATAATGTCTCATACACAGAAAAAAGTGAGTGAAGGCGGAACACCGGTGGATAGGAGAGGATCTAAACAGGAAGCAGACTTTAGAGGAGAGATTTTGAAAATGTTTGCAGAAATTAAAAGTGATATTAAGCAGAGGGAAATGAATTTAGAAACAAAACTAGAACAAAACAAAACAAAATTAGAACAAATGGACAAAAGAATAGGCCAGATGGATAAAAAAAATGATGTAACAGCTAATGAACTGAAAGGGCAATTAAAGGAGGTGAGCAGGAGGACACAGACTCTGGAGGAAGGGATGAAAAGGACAAAATTGGAGATGAAGGAGATGAGAAAAGAGGAAGAGAAAATAAGAACAGGGATGTCAGAAATTAACAAATCACAGGAGGAGGTCTGGGACGCGATTGCCATGAATGAACATAGGCAGAGAGAAGTGAACATAAGATTTAGGCTTGTCCCAGAGGTGCAAGGAGAAAATATTAAAGAGAAATTAATAAAAGAGATAGCACAATGGATGGAGTTGCAGACAGATGAGGTTGCAAGAACAGTGCAGAACGCATTTCGAATGAAGATAAGTTCTGCTAAGGCAAAGAAGTTCCCAGGAGATTGCTTGATTACATTTAAAGATAAAGAGATGAGAAACTTGATACTTCAGAGGAATAGAGAAAAGAGATTGAACATTGAGGGAAATTATATAATTATTTTTAAAGATATCCCAATCAGGCTGTTAAAATGGAGAGAGCCATACAAACCAATGGTGCAAGTTCTAAAGAAAAACAAGATAGAATTTAGATGGGAATACCCGGAAGGGATTTCCTTCTTCTACAAAAGTAAAAGACAAGTCCGGAGGAAACAGGTAAATTTTTGAGAAGGTACAAAGAGCTATGAAGCGAAGATGAAGAAGCAAGAGATGCAGAACCAGGAATGGAGGCGGCAGGAGGAGCGGACTTGGATACGATACGATACGATATCTTTATTGTCATTGTCCCTTGCGGAACAATGAAATTGAAAAACTACATAAAAGCTACATAAAACTACCACAAAACTACATAAAACTACATAAAAACTACATAAAACTACATAAAACATTCAAAAACCCCTAAAAAAACCTCTAAAACCCCATTTTAAAATACACTATACTACAGAGACCCCTTATGCTGCGTTTAGAACCAGAATTGCATTAGCGTAGAAACTGTTTTTCAGGCGGCTAGTCCTGGCCTTTATAACCCTATACCTTCTTCCAGAAGGCAGAAGCTGAAAGAGATCATTTCCGGGGTGTGTGCTATCATGTGCTATCTCTGCCGCTTTCTTATGGCACCTGGCAGCATAGATTTGATCTAAGGTGAGAAGAGTGCACCCAACAATTCTCTCTGCAGTCTTTACAACCCTGGATAGCATTGTTTTTTCCCTGGCCGTGCAGCTCCCAAACCACACGCACAGACCATAAGTTAGTACGCTCTCCACAGTGCAATGGTAGAATGCCATCAACAGGTCCTTTGAGAGATTGCTTTTCTGGAGGATTTTCAGAAAATATAACCTCTGCTGTGCTCTCTTCACCAGGTCTTTGCTGTTCTCTCCCCAGATTAGGTCGTCTCTCAACTCCATTCCCAGAAATCGAAACACTGAGACCTGTTCCACGCACTTCCCCTCAATAATAAGTGGCTGAATATTCAATTTAGAAGAGGAAGAAAGGAAGAAGATAGACGAAGAAGAGGAAGAAGAAGAAGAAGAGGTAGATAGATTATAAAATTTGTAATAAAAATTTCAATATGGCTAAAATGGCGTTGAAATTATGGACTTGGAATATTAATGGGATTAACGAAAAAAATGGAACAAAATTGAACAACATTTAAAAAAGAAAATTTTGGACATTATTTGTTTACAAGAAACTCATGTGGCAAGAAGACATAAAAAAGTTTTGATTAATAAAAGTTTAGGAAATGAATTTATATCCTCGGACAAGACTAAAAAGAGAGGGGTAGTTTTGTATATTTGGAAAAAAATAGAAACTCAGCAAATTTTCAAGGATGAGGAATGCAGAGTTATTGCAGTCCAGATCAAGTGGCAAGGAGAAAAAATAATAATTGTCGGGATCTATGCACCCAATGGCAATAAGACAGACTTTTATAAAAATTTAGAAGAAAAACTATTCGAATATATGGACCAGAAGATTATAATAATGGGAGACCTGGATGGAGTGGTGTCAATGGAAATGGATAGATTGAGAACAACAGGGGTGAGTAAAGATGGAAAATTACCTAAGACTTTTTTTCCAATGATAAAGAACTGTAATTTGATTGATATTTGGAGACTTAGACACCCGCTGGAAAAACAATTCACATTCTATTCGGAGCCAAATCAATCCATGTCAAGAATAGATCAAGTATGGGTCTATTTGAATGCCAGGAATGAGAAACAAGCTATGCTAATTTTTGTGGATGCTGAAAAGGCCTTCGACAATATATCATGGGACTTCATGTTAAAAAATTTAGAACATATGGATGTGGGTAAGGAATTTTTTAATGGAATAAAAGCAATATATACGGAACAGAAGGCAAAGTTGATAGTAAACAATATCATGACAGAAGATATAAAAATAACTAAAGGTACAAGACAGGGTTGTCCTCCATCGCCATTATTATTTATCTTGGTACTGGAAGTTTTGTTAAAATCAATAAGGAAAAATGAAGAAATAAAAGGGGTAACTGTAGGTAAAAACGAATACAAAGTTAAAGCGTTTGCAGATGATCTGGTGATAACGGTAGAGGAACCACTGGACGATGTCAAAAGAATATTAGAAGAAATAGAACAATTTGGTCAAGTTGCAGGATTTTATATAAATAAAAAGAAGACTAAAATTATTGCAAAAAATATGAATCAAGAATTAATAGAGGTGAATAAATAAATAAATTAATAGAGGTGAATTAATAGAGGTGAATTAATAGAAGTGGTGAATAAAGTGAGATATTTAGGAATTTGGCTAACCCCCAGAAATATTGATTTGTTTCAGAATAATTATTTACCAGTATGGAATTGAATAAAAAGGGATCTGGAGGTGTGGGGAAGGTTAAAGTTATCTTTTTGGGGAAGAATATCTACGATAAAGATGAGTGTGCTGCCAAATATGTTATTCTTATTTCAAACACTCCCGATAATCAAGGGGGTATCAATATTTAAAGAATGGCAAAAGATAATTTCAAGATATATCTGGCAGGGTAAAAGACCAAGGATTCAGTTTAAGTTATTAACAGATGCAAAAGAAAGAGTGGGTTTTGCTCTGCCGGACTTGAAATTATATTATGAAGCATCATGCCTTTGTTGGTTAAAAGAGTGGATTAAATTAGAAAATGGAGAATTGTTGGATTTGGAAGGTTTTGATAATAGATTTGGTTGGCATGCATATTTATGGTATGAAAAGAAGAAAAAATCATAAAGGATTTGAAAATCATATCTTCCGCAGATCACTTATAGATGTATGGGACAGGTACAGAAGCCTGTTAGAACCAAGACTTCCCCACTGGATTTCGCCATTAGAAGTAATGAGTGTGAAAAAGATAAACATGAGGGGGAAATGGATAACGTATGGAGGATTGATAGTAAAAGAGGGAGAGAAATGGAAAATGAAAACGTATGAAGGAGTAAAAGAGTTTGTCTATGATTGGTTGCATTACTATCAGGTTAATGAAATGTTTGAAAAAGACTGTAAAGAGTGGGGATATGGAGAAAAAGACTCAAAATTTCAAATAGAGGTAGTGAATAATGAGTACAAAACTTTGTCTAAAATGTATAAAATGTTGCTGGAATGGTATACAAAAGATGAAGAGGTTAAATCAGTAATGATACAATGGGCCAGAGATTTTGGATATAATATACAATATGATGATTGGTTTAAATTATGGAATGAAAGGTTAAAATGGGAGCCAGTGTGGTGTAGTGGTTAAGAGCGGTAGTCTCCTAATCTGGGGAACCGGGTTCGCGTCTCCGCTCCTCCACATGCAGCTGCTGGGTGACCTTGGGCCAGTCACACTTCTGTGAAGTCTCTCAGCCCCACTCACCTCACAGAGTGTTTGTTGTGGGGGAGGAAGGGAAAGGAGAATGTTAGCCGCTTTGAGACTCCTTAAAGGGAGTGAAAGGCGGGATATCAAATCCAAACTCTTCTTCTTCTTCTTCTTCTAAAATTTACGGCATGCACTGCGTTAAAGGAAAATGTAATGAAAATGATATATAGATGTGTCAGGGAACTGCCATCGGAGCCAGAGGAGGAGGGAGGGCTCCAGAGGGATGCCGGAGAGCGTCCCAGGAGGGAGAGAGGCAGCCCATCTGTGGGGGAAGGAAATCAGCGTAGCACCAGTGGAGAAGGGGGGCAGATGGGGGAATCGGTGAGGAGGCTCCATGACTCCTCGCCGGAGACCAGCGGGGAGAGCACGGGTCCTCCACTGCCCACACCCTCCCTGCGCAGAAGACTTCCGCGCAGGGAGAGTAGGCGGAGACTTGGCGGCAAATAACTTTTTTGCTGGAAGAAGTTCAAGAAACGCCCACTGATGGATTCTGCCAGCGATGGAGAGAGCCACGGATGGGTGGCTGTCCGGACAGAAAGGGTTCACCCAGGTGACTCAGCCAGGTGTGGCGACGACTTACGCACGAACAACCCCTAGAACCATTACAGCAATCCGTCAGTCACCGACGTTGCTTGTGCGGAGCGGCAGAAAGACAGCATGATGAGCCGAACAGGGACAGCCGGAGAGCCGGAGCAACCAGCTGCAATGCAGAGTCTGGCAGAGAGGAATCGAGACTTGGAGCAGCATGTAGCTATCCTGACGGCACGGCTGGACGAAAGACGGGCTCAAGATGCACAGGTCAGACCCACCCCCATCGCAAGGAAGGTACCGAGGCTGGTACACAAGTTTGGTGGGAAGCCCCAGGACTACAATGCTTTCCGAACGGAAATAGAGTACGCTTTGGAACTGCAGCATGATGACTTTGCTGATGACGGGGAGAGGGTGGCATACATTGTGGGGCATCTGCAGGATGGGGCACGCGAATGGATCAGGCCCCTAATGGCGACGCAAAATGATGCCTTGAAGGACCTTAAGAAATTCTTCCAGGAAATGAATGTGATGTACTCCAGCGAAGTGGAGCAAAGTGTGACTCGGCGGGAACTGATGGGGTGCAGGCAGGGGAGCCAAGCCAGTCCGTCAGAGACTACTGGTTGCGATTTGCGATGTTAATCCACCGGCTCAGGTGGGATCTGGACTCTGAACCGATTCAAATGTTGTTTGAGGAGGGGCTGTCCCCAACAGTAAAGGACGAGTTGTCCCGCGCACCCCGCCCACGGTCTATGGATGAACTGACCAAGGCTGTGCTTGCTATTGGCGTACGCCAGGAAGCGCGGGCTCAGGAGAAGCGCGAAGGGAGAGGGGAACGTTGCCATGACTACCGCATTCCTGAGATACCGAGACAGCCTTCCCAAGCGGCGGAGCCGATGGAAATTGATGGCACGCGCGCACGCGCGCACGCACGCACGCGAGGTTTCAAACTCCAGTGAAGGTCGCGAAAGGGAGGGGAAGGATTGGAAAACTACCAAGAAGTGTTTCCTCTGTCAACGAGCAGGACATTTTGCTAAGGTCTGCCCTCAAAGAAAGGCCTGGCAAGGCATGGTGGGGGCTGCTGGCTGTGAGGAGAAGGGGGAGGAAGGGCAGGCGCAGGGAAAAGACAACGCCTGGCTGCCAACCAGCAGGGGCAGCAGCCAGGCCAGCAACCAATAGAAGTGCCCCAGCCTGACCCTCCCAAGGCAGCTATAGCCATAGAAGTGGTGCTAGAACTCCCAAATGGGCACCCCGTCAAAGTTAAGGGGCTGCTGGATTCAGGCAGCTCATGTAATTTCTTCAGCAGGGACTTCGCTCTGGAGCACCAACTCCACCTACTGCCCCTAGATTTTCCCTTGCAGGTGACCACCATTGATGGCAGGGAACTTCTGGGGGGGGGGAGTGACACACCAGACCCCGCCCATGCGAATGAGGGTTTCCAGGCACACGGAGACCATCGCCTTTCACGTGGCCACACTGGCAGGACCCCCAATAATACTGGGAATGAGCTGGCTAGCACGGCATGATCCAGTAGTATCATGGCATCAGCGGTCAGTTACCTTTGGGTCAGCTTATTGCTTGGAACACTGTCTGGGGGGGAGAGAGAGAACCTAAGAGTGACGGTGGCCAGAGTGGCTGGGATGGCCGTGGAAAAAAAAGGGAAGGTGCCACCACAATATGCGGACCTGAAGGAAGTCTTCCCCCCCATAGGCCCTTTGACTGCCAAATCAACTTACTCCTAGGGGCTCAGCTGCCGGTGGGTAAGCTGTACACCATGTCCGACCGGGAGATGCAGGAGTTGCGGCAATTTATTGACAAGAACCTGAAGAGGGGATTCATAAGGGAATGAAAGGCGGTGGGGGGCAGTCCGGTGTTCTTTGTGGACAAAAAGGACACTAAACAGGGACAGCCGGAGAGACGGAGCAACAAGCTGCGGTGCGGAGTCTGGTCAAGAGGAACCAAGACTTGGAGGTGGCCAGGGTGGCTGGGCTGGCCTTGGAACAAAAAGGGGAGGTGCCACCACAATATGCTGACTTGAAGGAGGTCTTCAGCGAGAGGGAGGCAGATAGACTACCCCCCATAGGCCCTTTGACTGCCAAATCAACTTACTCCTAGGGGCTCAGCTGCCGGTGGGTAAGCTGTGCACCATGTCCGACCGGGAGATGCAGGAGTTGCGGCAATTTATTGACAAGAACCTGAAGAGGGGATTCATAAGGGAATGAAAGGCTGTGGGGGCAGTCCGGTGTTCTTTGTGGACAAAAAGGACACTAATCAGCCCAGACTTGTAGTGGATTACAGGGCCCTAAACCTGGATATATAGATGGTACATGACCCCAGTTAAACTTGCCAAAATATACCATTCGTCTGATAATAAATGTTGGAAATGTAAAGAAAACGAAGGAACATTCTTTCACCTCTGGTGGACATGCCCTAAGGTGAAGGTCTTCTGGGAAATGATATATAATGAGCTGAAAAAGGTATTTAAGTATACCTTCACTAAGAAACCAGAGGCCTTCCTTCTGGGTATTGTCGGCCAGAAGGTGTTAAAGAAGGACCGAACATTCTTTATGTATGCAACAACGGCAGCAAGGATACTCATCGCAAAAAACTGGAAAACTCAAGATCTACCCACACTGGAAGAGTGGCAGATGCAACTGATGGACTATATGCAACTGGCCGAGATGACAGGCAGAATCCGTAACCTGGGAGAAGAGAAGATGGAGGAAGACTGGGAGAAATTCAAGAAGTATCTACAAAAACATTGTAATTTGGTTGAATGCTAAGAAGGATGCTAGATTATAAAAAACTGGCCACCACTAAATTAGATTTGAAATTTGATGATAAGTGAGACTAAAGAAAATATAAAATTTTTTGGAAGAAGTGCTAGATTATATTTGAATGAGTGGACATGAGATTGTAAACAAGTTGATAATTTGTTTGGAAAAAACTTTTAACGATGTAAATGGGAGCGGGAGACGTGAGGAAGTCCAAAGAAGTGATGAAATTATGTCTGTGATAGAAGTAAGACTGTTTATTATTTGTGCATTTATATTTAAAAACTTTAATAAATATTTATATATATAAAAAAAAATACAGGGCCCTAAACCTGGTCTCAGAACCCGTGACCTTCCCAATGCCCAGGATTGACGACATTTTAACACGGGTGAGACAGGGGAAATTTTTTACCAAGCTGGATCTTAGGGGAGCCTACAATTTGATTAGGATAAGGGAGGGGGACGAATGGAAAACTACCATGTTCACCCCCCTAGGGGCTTTTGAGTACTTAGTCATGCCATTTGGATTACAATTGGGCTCCGCCTGCTTTCAAGCGTTCATGCACCACGTGTTGGGGCCCCTGCTGTACAAGAATTGTGTAGCCTTTTTGGATGACGTCTTGATCTATTCGGACAATGAGGAGCAACACGTCAGGGATGTCAGGGAAGTACTACAGAGACTGCAGAAGCAGCAGTTGTGGGTCAAGCTGGAAAAATGCCAATTTCACGCCAGAGAGGTTGAGTTTCTGGGATACAAGTTGTCAGACAAGGGCCTAGCTATGGACCCAAGCAAGGTGAAGGCAGTGCTGGAATGGAAGGCCCCCAAAACCCGGAGGGATGTGCAGAGGTTCTTAGGGTTCAGCAACTTCTACAGGAAGTTCATAAAGAACTTCGTTCACTTGACCGCGCCCATCACAGATTGTCTCAGTAGCAAAAAGAAGTTCGGGTGGACAGAAAGTGCCCAGCAATCCTTTGAAAGACTGAAGAAGGCGTTTGCTTCGGAGGAGCAGCTCCTGCACGTTGATCTGGAGAAGCCCATGAGACTGGAGACGGACGCGTCC